>NC_090448.1:296323676-297573676 GCF_031143425.1 Pleurodeles waltl | reverse complement strand
GCATTCCCCATGGACAACATGTGCCACTTCCACCTGCGCTGTTGGTGGTGGTCATATTTGCAATGACAGTCTGGTGGTCATAGGACTGCCAGACTTGAAATGAGGGTACATGTATATACCAGTACAACTACCTGCAAAATCACCATCAAACTAGCTTAAGGCCCTGATCTAAGTTCAACATTAGTCAACTGGCTATGTCCATGATTTTGTGGCATCATACAATTTATGTAGATAATGACGTTCACATCAACAAATAATTCCCTTGCTGGCTATCCCAGGGTTCACCCCTGTGCCAGTGTCAAATTAGCTGCACTGCCACAATGCTGCATATCTTGCACCAGAGTGCAAGGATGGCTGAATTGGGGGAGAGATCATAGTTGTGTAGGAAGCACAACCAGAAAGTGAAATGGCAGTCTGCTAGGTCCATGTATGCTGTGCAATGTAGCACACATACACATATATCAGCATTAGGAGTAATCAAAGTAAACAACAATATAGCGCCTTGGTAATGCCATCCCTGGGGTGGTGTAAGCTTTTGGTGCCACCCTGGTGTATGAAAAACACGTAAAACTGGGACAGGGGCAAATTGCAATGTGTGTTGGTGTGGCTTGACCACTGCAACAGCCAATGGAAGGCCCTACCATGCAAACTGATGCATATGAAGGGGCCACAATAACAAGATGGTGTCAAGCCACCAAATGGAAATGCATCACACCTTGTAAATATGACGCAGCCTTATTGCACCACCTGAGCCTCCTTTTACGTGACACTCAGGTAGGTCAAAGGGCTGATAAATTGCACCCATAATGAACAAGAACAATGTTTGGGCTGTAAGTTGTCACTGAGCCTCAAACAACAATTCAGGGACGTGACATGTCAACTGCCACAACATAGATTGATTTTACACCATCTCATTGCAGAGGATGATGGCTCTCCTGCTGATCTGCCTGTCCTGGAATTCTCAGATGACCTGGATGACCAGATGACAACCATCAGCCAAGAGACTCTCCAGGATGTCCTGGCATCCCTCCAGACACCACCTCCAGTTGCAAGGAGGACAGCCAATGTAGGAGCCATCCCAGATGACCCACCCAACACCAAATATTACAACCTGCCAGGACCGACACAGCTCAGGACTCCGAGGACCCAGGGACAAGCCTCCAGTGGACAGTGGTAGGTGGCCAGTGGGAGCTGGCCAAGCAGGTGTGTGTGGGTATGGAGACCGTGGCAGCCAGCCTAGAGGGAATGCACATGTGCCTTGTGACAGCTAATGAACAAACAGCTGGCTGAGGCACACACTCCCCACCATGTGGAGTCTGGCAGTGGCTGATGGACAAAGGGGCTGCCATGAGGGAGATGCCACAACAACTGCCCTCCCAAACTAGATGTTGCTGCTATCCTTAAAAATCAGCTGCTCCTCCTTGCTGCAGAGATGCCATATGTCATTCCACAAGTAACAGCTGCAAGGCATTGGAACTCCACTTCTTCAACCACTGAAGTGAATGTGGCCTCCCCTACCTCCCCACCACCACCACCACCAATGGCACAGGAGACACCACACACATCGGAAGATGAAGATTTGGAAAAGATCACCTTAACTCGGAAGAGTACCCAGTAGCACCAGCCCATGCCACATGGGCAGTGTTCTCTTTAGTTCTGTGCTGAAGATCATGTCAGTGTTATCACAGTAGGATATGTGCACTCTTTATCCTCACACACTTTTGACCTGTCTGCTATGGACTGTCATTGTCTCTCACTTACCTATTGGCAATTATTGTTCCTCTGCACTTATCGACACTACAGTGAAGCGTGTCCCTTGACCTCTCCCCCAACCCTGGACTTGTATTGTGACACAAATTATGAATTTCACAAATGGGGTCACTGGCCTGGACATTGTAAATATCTCACTACAACACTTCCACTTGTAAATAAACACCTTGTACACAATCAGCATGTCTACGTCTATTGTGATCCATCGACTCAGCTAAATGATTGTAATGTGTGAATCCATGTCATTGGTCACAGAAGTTCAGTACAAAAGTGCAGGAATGTGGGGGGCACAAAGCTACACACAAGGTTCCTAACATGACAATTGTGTATGCTGGTCTCATCACCTACAAGCAATTCACTGAGTATGTCACAAATGAAGGACACATATATGGTTACCTCACCATATATGGCAGGTATGGCTGAAAAGCAAGTCTAGGGCAATATCTTCAGCTGGGAGTACCAGAAAAACGTATTAGTGCTGTACAAAGGTAGCTAACCTCATTAGTGATGGCCACCGGTCAGTTTTGCAGGATAGAGTCCCAATTGTGGCTGTTGTCAGATGTGCTACAGTTCCTAACATTCCTATTACAGGACCCCAACACTGACAGCTAAAGTACCAGACCTACCTGTCTAGTGCAAAATATACATAGTCATCATGAGTGGTGAGTACACTGGATGGCAGATGCATGGACTAGTAGATGTGATGTTGCAATCAATGTGACACCTCCGTTGTCAATAGGGATTACACAAGGTAAATTAAGCTTTTGTTGGCAGGTCAGATTCCATAGGCCATTTCCCCAAGGTGGCCAGTACACACATGGGGAGAACCCTGAGACTGACACTAATTACACAAACTGTTTGCAATGATAACAGGATATTTATTATAAAAAGGATACCAAAAAAAACTAAACCTACCTATCCTAAATTAACCAATACTAACTATACTTATCATACAACTAAACTATCTAAATTATGCTAAACTTAACCTACACATAAAACACCACACTCTAAACATTGGTCCCCAACAAGAAACATGCAGGACAACAATTACTATAACTACACATTTAGGGGCATATTTATACTCTGTTTGCACTTAATTAGCGTCATTTTTTATTACTCTAATTCGGTGCAAACTAACTCCATATTTATAATTTGGTGCTAGACCCGTCTAGCGCCAGATTTATGGAGTTAAAGTCATTTTTTGGAAGTGGAGACCTACCTTGCCTTAATGAGGTGTAAGGGAGGCATTCCCATGCAAAAAATGACTCTATGGCCTTAACGCCATATTTAGGGGCATATTTATACTCTGGGGCATATTTATACTCTGTTTGCACTGAATTATCAGTTAACATCAGTACTGATAAATTTTTTCTGCAATATCAAATGCTGTACATTCATACATCATAGTAAGAATAGAGAAAGGCACTATCAGTGAAATTTCAAACGTCAAAGCTTAACATACAATTCTTTAATTATCAAAAATACTTGTTAAATATCTCCTCACAACAGAAATCTTTGAGATTCAAACAAACACATTATTCCAGAACTATTTAATATGCTAAAATCAAAACAAATCTCCTCTCGTGGATTCCGTGTATTTTTTCATCCTTCTCAGCAATCAAATTGTGAGTCCGTTTCTCAAGTGTAATAAATCAAAACAATAGGCCTACATTAGTCACTTATTAATGATTACCAACTGATCTTCCATCATTCTCATAAGTTGATAGTTAATTAATTGTCCATCCTTTTCATAACGACATCACAGCCAACACATGTTTCGTCACATGACCTCTTCGGGGCTGAGACTCAGTCGCTTCATAATATATAAGCCTCCTGAATAACAGAGCTAAAGAAATATCAATAATCAACATAAACCAACCGATCAAATTAAAGACTACTGAATTCAAATCAAGAAAATTTGAGATCAGAGACCCCACTTCATTCAACAACACCGAGTTGCTCTACTTTGCTGTGAGTGATAGATTGTTAATGTAGAAGTACACCCAACGTGAGTACGTACAAAACAAATCATGTGCCACCAATAATACCAAAGATAAATCCACCATTAAAACCATAGCAGACACAGCCATGCATATATTAGTATGTGACAGAGACAATCAATTTACTGCCATACCTCGTGTACAGGCCAATGAGACAGCCTGCCCCCTCAAACCATGTCATAATTACCTCTGATAAAGAATATCTTAACCCGTCATTATTTCGTCCAATAACAGGACCATCGATGAACCAATGCTGAAAATGATACTCCCGGAAAAATTGCTCCAACCGTTATTATATTACAAATGAAAAGTAAAAAAAAGAACGGTCTTTAACACATGAATTCGTAAATGTTAATAAAATGGAGTCACCCATATAATATATTAAAAGTGCAGACTCCGTTAGGTAAACTCAATAACCGTTTACCAAATTGTTGTCAATTACCTCCTCTGAAGAGAGTCGCGGCTCTTAGGAAGCTCCGAAGTACAGAGTTCCAATCTGCACAGTGCTGAGACGGACGCGAGTACGCTAGAAGCGCCGCACCCGTGTACCTTCATTTTAATCCTTTGAGGCATCAAAATAGAAAGAGGACTTCACTCACTCGTCCTCGAAACAAATAAGGAAATAAAAAAAGGGACTCAGCGCCTTAACGAAAATGGGTGTGTCAATTGTATAATCACCTTAGTATCATTACCATAAGTGTTAAATCTGCAAGATTACCACATATTTCATTGTTCTTAAACCAACATTGCCCCCCCTGAGGACCTATGAATTCTCAGCATGTCAGTAAAAATATCATATTGTGTGTAACTATACCACCACATGTCAGTTCAAAGTGAATAAAACCCCCAGATCCAAATGAGAGAAAGACTACAAAGCCCACACAGGTGCCCAAGTTAGTTAGTCAATGTAGCCGTACGTGTCGGATGGGGTGGGTGCAGCTTGGAGCCCCTGCATTGAAGATGTCCCTGCTCCATCTCTTCTTTTGGGTTGGTGAGTGGGTCCCCGGTGTGGGAATGCCCGCCATTACCCAGATGCTTTCTCTGAACAGAAACGGTGTGCCGTGTGGCGGTTACCAGTGTGCACCTCCAGGATGTGGCAGCAACTTTCTAAACTGCAGTTGAACTGACCCCGTTTCTCATTGGTCATGTTGGCAGCTGCAATATGAGGACAAGCAACCATCAGTACCAGCATTGGGTGGAGTATGTACAGATTTGTAGCTTGCACTGCTACAGCTGATTACATATACAGTCCTACACACATGCCTCAAAAAATGTGTATTCCACCTCACCTGCTTCTGTATCCAAACATACAGCACCAGTATCTTGTACATGTCAGTGGGATGACAGAAATCCTATGGAAATAATGATGGCCCACAGCTGATAGGAACCAACAATGGACCGCTAAATATCACTCTCATCTACACTTTGAGCATCAGATGTCTCAGTAAGTATGGATTTCCTGCCTCCCTGAACTGAAGGGGTGTTGGGCATGCAACCCATCAGCTCAACACCCCTGGTGATACCCCAAGGCCTGAGCACCCATCATAGAGTGTAGGAGTGGGCCATTGTTGGGGGGCTGCCAACTGCAAAGCTATGTTGTAGTACTTCTACATTCATTTGCCCAGGTGTAAAACCTGGCCTGAGCCTACATAACTGGGGTCCAGCTGCAATTACAATGATGAGGCCACATGTACAACTGATGCTACCTTGATATGAGTAAGGTTGTGCAAATCCTGACCTGCACATTAACTTTTGTCAAGACATTACAGCACTGGAGCCCCCTACCCTATGCCATGTAGTGCTATGTGTGTTCAATTGCACACACATGGTGGCTGTGTGGATGCCCTGAAGGGCACAGAAATTGTGTCACAGCTTTGTGCGCTGCAACTGTATCCAGGAGCATCTCACATCATGAACAGATACATGTCAGATATCCTCCCAGCACCAGCTACACACACAACATTGCCTTCTCATGCATCTGTGATGGGACCTACATCAGTCACAATTTACATGGTGGCTGCACTGTATGGTTACACTGCTGACATCAGGTGTTAGGAGAGTAATAGACTTTGACCTTAAATATCTTGAGTGGAGTTGCCCACACATTGTGTACACAGATCACTGAAGTTCAGGACATTATGGCTCCTTGCTGTACCACTACCTCATCATCTCTGGAGGGTACTCTGGCACCTTTGGTGTGTGTATGACTCCCACAGAATCCCCCTACAGAGAAATGCAGTTGGAACCCAAAATCTGTCCAATGTCATTAAGTGTGAGATTTATGTAGCACACATTGCAGATTATGGTCCTGTGACAAGGTTGTTAACAACAGGCATGCTGTGTACATGTACAGCTGGCCTGTGACCTACATTGGCAAACATCCATAAATATGTGGTCAGCCACAACTAATTCTCTTATACACAATTCCATGCCAGCACACATTGCCCTTAGAACTATATGCATGCCAATCTCAATGTACAACCCCACAACATACATGATGGGAATATGACGGAAAATTGTTTGACAGTAGTCTGCTGCTTTGCAGGATTAGCATTATTATTTATAGTCTTGAGTCCTATAAGCACCCAGGGGCCCATAGATCATGATGGGAGCTTATATTTAATGGCAGCAAAGGCTTTAGGTAATCCACCCCAAATGGGGTGCAGCAGTCTGATTGACTTTTCTTTGCAAATATGGAGGCCACCCTTGCGCTAGAACGCCTTACTTGCATACATTGTGGCTAGCACAGCCCTGATGTGTGTCAAGCCTTGCAAAAGTGGTGCAATGCATACATTACGCCACTTTGTAAAGACTACACTGGGTAAATGGCAGGTTAGCGCCTCATTACCATCAATCACATGACACTTTGGCAGCACAAAGGTTGTGCTAGGGGCAATTACATATGCCCCTTTGTGATGGTTATGCCTGGTTCATCATACAAGTGTCCTGCATTGTCTAAATTGTATAACATCTTATCTGCAGGCATCAAGTGGGGCAGAGACTCCTCATACAGGTTGCATGCGACATGTTCACAACCATTACAAGCAGCACTCAGACTTATCTGCAACTGTCACACAAATGCTAAATGTAGCTGATTATATGGCAATGGGAGACCTACCAACAGTTCAGCCGATTTCGATTCCCAAATGACCCAGCAGATCCTGCTCCCTTGCCACCAGATATGCCCACCGATGCTTGAGCTGGTGCTCATTGCGTCCAGTCTTGAAGATCCTCCCCAGATGGTACACGACCTTGCCCCACCGCAGACCCCTTGCCTCCGTGGGGTAGCCCAGGATCACCCGGCCACCCAGTTGCAGCATGAGGGGCAGGGAATGTGCTACCAACCATATGAATCCCCCAAGTTCATCGGGAGACATCCTTCCCATCCTACCCTTCCAAGACATGACAAAAGGGTACAGGACGTTAACCCAAAAAATATATGAGAAAGGAAACTTAAATCCCAAACCTACCCCAAACTCCCAAAACTACCCCAGACAGACACCCCACAATACAATGACAAAGAACAGTACACCAAAAATACAAGTGACAAGTAAATAGACAATTTATGCAAAAAAAACACAGCATTAGGGACACAACAAGACCTCCAAACACACCACAAATCCACCAGCACCTCCAAAACACAACCACACACAGTCACAAGGGAACAGACTGTGAAGTGAAACTACACTTACTGGACCATGCTTGCAGGAAGGATATCCTTGTACATCACTTCCTGGGTGTGTGCGTCAGGTTTTTTGCATCATGCATGTATTTTTTTGACGCATGGCAGTCATGCGTAGATTTTTTTTTCATGGTGCCCTGAGAGTAGTGGTAAAGTTGAATTGCTGCTCAGGGCCCAGGCGTCCTTTTTGCAACAAAGTGGTGTGGTGTTGATGCATTAGCGTAATTTTTTTTAACGCCTTTCGGAATAGCGTCATTTTTTCCATTGTAGCCTTTGAATGCACCATGAGTCATTTCACATGTTACATGGGCTGTAATACTATGTGGTATATGTTTTTGGCTACATGTACAAGTCTATGCATGAATGTCATAGCACTGTCATTGGTATGTGCAACTAATATGTGTTTTCATGATGCAGCTGTAGACACTCACTCATAATTTGTCCATATGTTTATGTGTCCTACACTGTGACCAGATGTATGTTGGCACATGTGTGCTATGTGTTCACATATGTGTATGACTAGTGAGTAGCAGGTGGAGAACATAGTTATGTCTATGGGCAATATATGTCTACATACCGGCATACATATTTTTATATTGGACCTGTGTCAGCCACATGCAAAAGCATGTGTCAAGATTTCATTATGTACTCAGAGTATGCAGTGGACTGGGACTGCATTGACATCATGTATCCCCTGCCAAGTTGAGTGTGCATGTGTGTCTACTAACTGGTTACTTATTGTAATTACCTAGTTATAGGACAGCTACACATATACCATGTATTATCCTATACATCTTAGTTACTGCAGATGTTATGGACACGTGTGTTGGTGAACAATGCTATATGCCATGTGTCTGTATGGACATGTGAAAGCTCAGATTGACATCTCCCTACATAGACAGAAGTTGACCTTTTAACTATTGCCTGTGTAGTCACATCACTGGCACCTATGTACTGTACGTCAGTACACAATTGATGGATACATTCATACTCTCACAGGTTTTGTGACACGTATGACATTATGTTGCTGCCAGGTTAGCTTTTGTAGTGAATCCATTCACATTACGATGGCTGACCCATCATGGTGGCACATGTGTGCTGAGATCTTTGGGATATGTATGCCTGCCTCCATTTGTGTTTTCTGATCTGTCATCATCATGTCAGTCATGACTGTCACATACAAAGCCATACCACTGTGTTGTAGTGTTGCAGAGTAGCATAGATAGCAGGCCTACCCATCTACATCACTTTGTGAGTGTGTGTGGCAACACAATCCCATGGTTGCATGTGGAGGTGCAGGTTGATGATGGTCCACTTCACTCTGCCCCCTGTTCACGTGCAACAAGCATCTGACATTCTCATACATTGCTGTTGTCAGAGCAGTGGTGCATGGATTTATTGAGCTGGTACCTGTACCATTTATGAAAGCTAATTTCCAGCCTGTGCACACTCCCTAATGGATGGAGACGTGCACAAATGTGGACTGACAGACCTGGTTGTGATTAATTCCAATGCAGTACGAAATGTCAGCCTTCCCCTCTCAGGTGCAGAGGTCGTGTGTTTACACATATAGGACATGTATGGATGTTTAGGAGCCCAAAGTTGTGTCCATGTTCACCCTGCTCTCATATAAAAGTTGGGCAAATAATATGGTTGAGATTGTATTGTATGTGACTGTCTCCTGTATGGTGGTGGCCAACATGCCTTGGTCATGTACTAACGTACCCACCCTCTCTGTGCATCAGTTAGAGTTTGCCATGTAGACATTGGTGTCCTACAGTGTCTGTTTTGGTGTTTGTCTGGTAATTATCTCTTTTGTCTGCCATGACTGGTGGGGTATGTTTGTGTCCTCCATTGCTCCCAGTCTTTTGCCTACTAGCACCTTGTAAACATCTTCTACAGCAACATTGTCAGGTGATATTGGGACAGGATACTACCTGTGACTCACAGCATGCCACAACCTAGCTGGCTCTTACCATGACTGACTGATGTTGAGGTGTCTAATCTCCTTAGTGCTGTATTCATACTTTGCCAGATGCTGACGATGTGGCTGTGTCTACTCCCACTCAGTGTGATGTGGGTTCCTGGCTATACATGAGAATGCTGCACATGCTCACACATGCCACACATGATTGTGATATTTGAGGCCAATACATGTATGTGTAAGTTCGTTATATTTGGTACCATGCAATGGATCTGTCATATAAGTGACAATGAGTGTTTTCTATTGCTATGTGCTGTGTTATGTTGTTATACGGGGCATACTGTGTAGACATTCAGACACAGGTCAATCATTGTAGACAACGGCATACCAGTTTCTACCTAGGATAGACACCCATACATTACTCAACATGTATTTATCATTATTAGCAGTGGGCATGTGTGAATCAAGCCTATTTATGTGACCTGTGTGCATCCTATGTAGATGGGTGTGTCACACACTCTGACACACGTACGGTGCAGGCCAAGCTACTCTCACACAGTGTTGTGACAGTGTTCAGTTCTGACATTACTTTACCTCCAATTCCTGACAGCCCCTACCTTATGTGTGGCTCCCTTGCATACTACCTGTTAGGGATGGTGTTGTCTTGGTGAATGGCCCATGAAATTGCTCATTGGCCAGATGATGTAACAATATATGTAGTGATGCATGGATCTTGGCCTTCAGAAGTCACATGCCAGGAATTTGAGCATCACTGATATGTGAGATGGAGTCTGGAAAACCCCCTACACCACCAAAGATGCGTGCACCATACTTGTTGTTTCTGTGTTACTGACACACTCCCTGAGGTTGGATTCACATTCCAAAAACTATATGTATTTGACAATGAGGTTACCAAGAATTGTGTTGTCAAACATAATTTATTTGAGGAGTTTACAGAGCACATTTGTGGTTGACTATGTATAAAAATTGTCCAAAATTGTCTGTCTCCTGCGTACTCCTTCCGCGGTGATTGGTAGGTTCCCACTAAGGTCCTCATCTTCATCATCATCCTCCTCCTCATTGTGGACAGCTAGTTGTCCATCCCAGGGGATATTGTTTCTGACACACATTTTGCGCGATAGCACATACCAGTATGATCTTGCATACCAGCGGGGGTGCATACAGGAGGCTTCCTCCTGTCATGTCCAAATACCTGAACTGGGATTTGAGAAGGCCAAATTTCCTCTCCACCACATTGAGTGTCTTCTGGGGTGTGCTTCATTGTAGGCACCCTGTTCATTGGTAGCTGGATTTGCAAATGGGGTCATATGCCAGAACCTTGGTCAGCTGCAAAGATGAGAGGGAGAAACTTAGTGAAGAGTTGAGAGGGACCATGAATTTTCCATGGCAGTAGTTTGCATTTTGAGTGGTGACTCAGAGGTGTCTGTGGTGTTGTGCATGTTCAAAGTATTGTAATGTGGTGGAATTTGAATGTGTTTATGTACATGTCACTCCTGAGTACTGACTTGAGGACCTGTATGTGACCATCTGGATTCCAATACATGTGCTAATCATGTATGTAACATGTTATGTGTAGTCCATTTTAGTAGCAAGGTCCTCATATTAGATGAAGGCTACAACCTCCTTGCAGCACAATGGTGTCAGATGTGTGGCCAGCATAGTTGCCCTACAAAGCCAGTCTATTCCGTTGATGTAGGCATGTGGCATTATCCATGCAGTGCAACACTTAGTGGGCCTTAGTGGCAGATGGTGGTTGTTTCAACCATCTTGGCACTCATTACATATCTGGTGTTCTCAAGTATGCTAGACTCACAGTGGCAGTTGTATCGCTGCGATCGTGGCAGTATGACACCCACATTATGACCGTGGTGGACCCACCACATTTGGACCGCCAACATTGCCAGGTTGCCACCAGCCAGATGCCTGGCAGTCCCAGCGGTTTTAATCTTCCAGGGCAGCACTGCAAGCAGCGCAGGCCTCTGGATTTGAAATCCCAAATCTATCAGCGTTTGCGTGGCGGTTGAACCGCCATGCAAGGGCTGGCGGAATGGGGGTTTCAGGTGCCCCCTGGAGGCCCCTGCACTGGACATGCACTTGACATGCACAGTGCCGGGTCCCACATGGACATTCCTGTAGCACTTTCCAATGCACAAATTACATGCAGCAATAACTGCTACCAGTGCTGCTGGACCCACCACAGCACCACATTGCAGCCGGATCACTTACAAACCAGCTTTAATGTTTTGGCCCTCTCCCCAGCTGGGTCGGCGTACAGAAAATTTAGTTTCCATTGACAGGCCCAACAGTGAACTCCTAATTGGGCAGGCAGGGTTCAGGGCACAAGGGTGGTCTAACTGCGGTAGAAGTTTAACAAGCGGCCTCTGCCGGACAAAAAACTCATGATATGTGTCCAAGGGTGTGTATCATATGTTAGCATCATGATCACATTTGGTACCGGTGTATGTCCTATCTTCTTAGTAATTTGATGTTCTGTCAGGGTCACTACACATGCACAGTGCAGACTTTAGGATGGGGGCCCTGCTTTATTTCTGTAAGGTCACTTAGTACAGTGCATGTATGGCCAGTCATTTACTCCATACTCCTAGAGGGGTCTACTATGGCATTCATGTACATTCAAGTTTAGCAGTGAATCTGCGCCATGGTGTACTATTGCTGGTCTACAGTACAGGCATGATGTTGTTATAGGGCGCTAAGTGGGGCATGTGAAGTGTCAGTTAAGTAGTTGTGTCACCATTTTTCATGATTCTTCCCGTCTGTCTATAATGGCAGGTACATTAGTCTTCCTATGTGTGCAATTTGATGCATTAGGCAGATGTATGTGCAGCCTAGAGGTATGCCAGGCATGTGTATATGGGATGTAATTGTGGTTGGCACCACTTGGGTGTCATTTGATGTGGATTGTGCCTGAGTCTTGCACCCATGAATGAGGTGGGGATGTCCCTAGACATGATTTTCTTTACATGCTCATGCAGTAGGCCATTGACGTGGCGGAGCTATTGATGGTTTCGTCTAATGTGGGTGAAGTATACTAAGCAGTCAACCAGTGGCTACTTGTAGTGGTTTGTGGTCTTATTCTGTATGCAAAGTGTACATAGCTCTTCCTGTCCTCCACGTGGTGTGACTGTTAGTTTGTGGCTGTTTTAGGTAAATGTGGGTATATGCGTTTGTGATGTCCAATCATTGTGGTGTACTGCAGTATGTTACATATGTGTTGTTGCCAGTAAGTCTGTGGTCCCATACCCAAGCATCTTTTGTTGTGGTGTATATGATGTTTGTCCTACAGGGTTGATGTGCTGTGTGTATATTGCTTGGTTGGCTGACATACAGACAAGTAGGCCATTGCCATATTGTACGTCCTGGAACCGCTCGTTGATGGTGGTGTGCTGGTATATATAAGCATCATGTATGCTGCCGGGGTACTTGACTGAGATGTTTGTGAAGAGCCCACGGTGGTCCACAATGGCTTGCACATTTATCAAATGTGTGTGCTTGCAGTTGATGTATAGGTGTTCCGTAGCAGCAGGTGGCACCAGTCGCACACGGGTGCAGTTCATTGCACCAAGCACATGTGTAAGCCCAGCAATCAAATCGAATCCTTGCTTGGTCTCCTGCTGCAGTTGCTGGGATTTTGGGAAGCAGATGTGGTGGGGTGTGAGGTGGATGGTGGCATCTAGGACCTTAGGCAGGTAAACAGATATTGATGTGTGGGAGACACCAGCCACTAGTGCCCCTGTTGTCTGAAATGAACCAGAAGCCAGCATATTCAAAACAGTGAGGAGCTTTTTGATGAGTGGTATGATGTAGGGAGTTTGCAGCCCTGCTGTTATGTTTGGTGCAATCTGGTTCAGCAGCCATAGAAAGGACTCCCAGTTGAGACGGTAAGCCCTGATGCTGTCTTGCTCCCTGAGGCCAAGGAGGGTTATCCTCCTCCGAAATAGCCTCTCCTGCCTCCTGCATTGCCTTTGTGGGTGCCATTGTGGTGTTTGGGGTTGCTGTTGTGGAGATGAAGGGAGCAGCTGTCATTGCGGACGTCTGCGACATGTGCCTAGCTGGAGCAGTACAATTTCCATGTTGTCCTGGGGGTAGCAAATGTTCTTTCTGTGAATTTTCTTTATGTAGTGGTGCATGTACCTCATTTTAATGCCTGGTCAGACCCAGGCGTTAAACTTTCATGCAAAACGGGGTTAACGTCATTTTTTGGGTCCGCCTCCCACCTGTGCGTAATTTTTGCATGGGTGGATAAATATGGCGCTAGGGACTTAGAATCAGTTTTTGGGCAGGAATTCCTACCTTGCATCTCATTAATGCAAGGTAATTTTCACGCATCCAAAAAATTACATTAACTCCTATATTTTGATGCTAGATGGGTCTAGCGTAAAAATATAAATATGGAGTTAAGTTTGCGCTGAATTAGAGACAAAATAAATTACGCTAATTCAGTGCAAACAGAGTATAAATATGGGCCCTAGTGCATAAAAAGACTGCTGTGAAAAAGGAGTTCGACCTGGCATATCGAGCACTGGTTCTAGTCCTGGGAATACATGGTACCAGAACTGTCATTCTACCACCGTTACCTGGTTCCAAAGAAAACCACTTTGTATCAATTGACAATGTCAAGTTACATCATGTGACTAGTACTACACAGTAGACAACAAGGACTCCTGGACAGTGCCCGAACCCTTCTCACTGCAAGCGAGGATGCGCCTCCTCAAAACTTAAGCAACAATGATGAGACTTCCCCGAGCTTGGGGAGAGTGAAAAATTAACTTTCATTAGTACCTGTCTCTACAGAATTGACAAGAGTTGTTTTCCTCTAACTCTACACAAACAGATGGAATCATTCACTACGAACCACCAAAGGAGGCCAGTTCTCCTTCAGCGACACAAGCACAAGTCTTTGCTTGAACTGCTGCTGGATATTTTACGGACATTGACTCTTTTTCCAGTTCTTCAGCTTCTTCTACTTCTAGAGCACATAAGCTATTCAATTGGCTTAAAACTAACTATCTTATTCGTCCATGGAGTTATATATTGGCCCTGTTAATTGTGCTTGCCTTCCTTCTTTGGATTCTTTTGTCATCATTTTCTTTCCGCTGGTACATGCGCACTATCTTCCTTAATGCTCTGCTGTTGAACTGGTGAATGAAGTTTTGAAACCTTACCCATCTTTACATGAGGTCTGAAGAGACTTATCCCTAGTGAACATTTCAGATATTCGAATTCCTGATGGGATTATTTGGGATAAAGTTGCTTTTGATGTATTCAGGCCAACAGAAATGATTCAAATTCTGTACATATTTAAAGTTTCAATGAATTATAAAACATCTGGGGTTGTTTCTCATGTTTAGGATGTGAAAACAGTTTATTCTGAGCTTGAGTACTATTCTGTGTTAGAAAGTGAAGATGTTTACTAATCAACAGCAAATTATGGGGAAATGTTCTGTTACTATCATTTTGGATATCATTTTATCCATAAAGCCATCACCCTGAGAACTGTTTACAATTACTCGCAGTTGGAACATTGTCCAACTCCGGAGGTGGAGAGTTCCAAAACGTATGTAGAAAAGTTTGCATATTTTACTAGACATGATGTTAAAAAGGCTGACTCAAATTATTATTAAATTGCCTCCTATGAAATTGCAGAATGTCCTGGTAACAGACACCAAATTAATTTATTCTGATTCTTTTGTTCCCCGGTTGCTATTAAAGGCTATGAATAGTGGTTGAAATTGATTGACATAAAGAGTGTGTGGGAAACTAGAAACTGGCAAATACTGGGAAGGGAAGCTTTGTTTAGAGCATTCCTTATTCCGTTACAAATAATATTTTTAAATGAAACTGTACAACAAACAAGTTCTTTACACTTAGCAAGCAAAATTTGACAAATGGTAAAATATTTTAAATGTTACTGAAGAACAGCTCAGTAGGTGGATCCATAATTGAACATTTAATTTTACACTTTCAGGTCCAAATGGGTGGTTATTGTGGCCAGTGGAAACAAATAGTTGTCATTCATGTTTTGTGAAACTCCAAAGGGAGTTTTAGAATGAATAGACTTGAGTCTTGTTACATCCCTCAATACTCTGGTATTAATACCACATGCAGTGTGGGCAAACTGTGTCAACAATGGTTGAAATCTTCCACACTTGCAGCTCTTAAAGAATAACTTAGGCGGTCATTCCTCGACCGCCACCCGCCTGGCGGGAACCGCCAGAAGACCGTACCGCGGTCAAAAGACCGCGGCGGTCATTCTGACTTTCATGCTGGGCTGGCGGGCGAGCGCCAAAAGGCCGCCCGCCTGCCCAGCGGGAAAGCACCAGCAACGTGGAAGCCGTCTCCGAATGGAGCCGGCGGAGTTGCTGGTGTGCGACGGGTGCAGTTGCACCCGTCGCGATTTTCAGTGTCTGCCAAGCAGACACTGAAAATCAATGTGGGGCCCTGTCAGGGGGCCCCTGCAGTGCCCATGCCAGTGGCATGGGCACTGCAGGGGCCCCCAGGGGCCCCACAACACCCGTTCCTGCCAGCCTGGTTCTGGCGGTGAAAACCGCCAGAACCAGGCTGGGGGGAAGGGGGTCGGAATCCCCATGGCGGCGCTGCTTGCAGCGCCGCCGTGGAGGATTCACAGGGGCAGCGGGAAGCCAACGGGAAGCCAGCGGGAAACCGCCGGCTTCCCTTTTCTGACCGCTGCTTTACCGCCGCGGTCAGAATAGCCCCAGAAGCACCGCCAGCCTGTTGGCGGTGCTTCCTCCGTCCCCTACCCTGGCGGTCTCGGACCGCCAGGGTAGGAATGACCCCCTTAGTCTCCTGTCGGAAAACAGAGACTTACAAGCTTCCTTGTTAGGTCCTAGAAAACCGTGTACAAAGTGCTTCTTATATGGAATATATAACAACATTTTGAAACTTTTACAGAAGCCGCCACCTGGTTGAGGCAAATAGATCAGGAAAACCTCCAGAAAGGTCTAGCCATTGCAGATAATGGTATGAACACTTTCTCCAACCGCATTTACAACTTAAACAACATAGTTTCATCTGCAATTGACATAACACAAAATTATATGTCATTCTTACACCATGGACAGAGTCAACTTAGGTCCATTATGCAGTTAGATTGGACATTACAAATATTGAAAAATGGTCACATATCCTGGAAACACATCAGCTACAAGGACCAGTTTACCCCATTTAACTTAATGTGAAAGCAACAAATAATGGCTAAGAAAGAAGCGATTTACAGTATGTTAAACACTGACAGTTAGAAAAGTAGCCTTTCTGTGTGGGCGAAATACCATCTGCACTTTGGTTAATACACAAGGTTAATAATCTGCATATTTCAACACTTCAGTTCACCTCGTGTTTCAAGCACATTCCTGTAGGCTGATTTGAAAAGCTAGGAGATAGTTACATCCATGAGGTGTGGGAGCTACCCTTTACGTACAAGTGCTTCAATGGCATGAAAGAGGCCTCTCTTAGCAGAAGTGATTGGAAGACTTCTGTAAGCCACTCAGTTATTTGTAAACAGCTGTCCTTGCATGGAGCATGTAATTCTTTGGATGCAAATTTGGCTTGTTATCTGAAGGGTGTTTCTTCCCTTTGAGTCGCCCGGCATTCAAGGTGCTCTCAAATGGGAGATATTTGATGGTGAATGGAGAAATCTGTTATGGAATGCGAGCTGGAATTTCCTACATAGTTTCAGTCTCCCAAATTGTAACTTGTTGCAGAAATGTGCTTTTTCCCCCCAAGCGAGAGATAAAAGTAGCAGAAATGTGGCCTCATATTATTACTTCAAATGTAAATTTTTAAAAGCTGAGCAGACTGAAAGCTCTTTTGTTTAAAAAACAAATGGCACTTACATCTGCGCATAACACCTATGATCTCCAAGTAGCGAGGTCATTTGCAGAAATACAGCCCCTTTTAAACACCAACTTTCCAAAACATTTTGGTGAACTAATATGCTGCATTTTTAACACAACTAACACCGCTGAGATTGTATACTTTTTAGGCCTGTAGGTTCTGGTTTTCTCAGCACCTTACGATCTCTATTTGACATAATACCTTCAGTCATACACTTAATATTTTCAAGTGTATTTGGGGAAATTCCCCATAACTTTGTCTTTAATTGGTGGTATCTTGCTGTTGCTATTTTTCTTTGCAATGGTTGCCCCGTCTCAACAAGGAGAACTAATGGCACTTCCACCAGCCAAACTGGGTTGTGAGTGCATGATGCAGTATTTTGGGGCACCACTCCTGGAAGAACTGGAGTCCAACAGTTTTTTGTCATTCAAACAGTTTCTGAATTGTGTGCAGCCCGTTTTTTAATGTTGGTGGTGCCAATTCCGGCATGCACCAGAAATGTGTCTTGCTATGCAGCCCGTACCTTCTTAGGACGTGGGTCTGTCTATGTTCTTGATGAGGGCTCATTGCCAGATTTTCACATCGAAATTGCGGTTGCTACGAGAAGCTTCCTGTGAGCCGCCCTATGTAAGTTGAGTGGCCCCTGACACTACAACATCTGGCACTGCATGGGACACTGCTGCCTAGGCTGGAGCTATGGCTGAGGCAATGGAACATGAGTGCTCACTCACATTCCTTGTCAATGACCTGATTAATTTGTCACCTGCCAAAGTGGAATCTTTCCTGAACTCAATTACCAATGATGACATTGGCAATTTTTTAAAGGATCATGATTATTGTTGATGGTCTGACATTTGGCCTTAGATTCTAAAATTCTAAATTGACCTTTAAATTTGGCTTGATTTTGATCTGCCCTGCTTATCAACATGGACACTTCTATCTCAGTTTGTGTACATTTTTAGCTTGTTTTTAATAAGGCTTGTTGTAGGCATAGTGATTTTAAGCTGTAGGTTATATTTTTATAGACCTTAGCATTCTTGAACTGACAATGGGGAGGGTGTTTTGAGGGTATTTTAGCATTTATGTAGACACATTTATTTTAGCTTGGGTCTGAGGTCTGCGCCCTCTCACCTAGTCACTTGCTATTGTATTCCTCTTATTATTTTAGCAAGGCCTCAGTTTTAGTGGTGATGCTTTATTATTTTTATCTGCTGCCCTTATATGCAGAACTTTATTATTAATTTCTCTGCATGACATTTCATCCTGTACTCACTCCAAGGCTGCACATGATACTTTACCAGGTATTTCCAGTCCAGAGAGTGCACTGTCTCCCTTACCAGAAAAGGCACATTGTCACGTCAAGGCAGTTCTAAGAACAATAACATGTTTTCTTACAAAAACCATATGCTGCCCAAACTAAGTCAGAAGGCACATTCCAGCCTGCCTTTCATCTCATGCTGCACATCATTGCAGTGTCTGCTGAAGCCTCACGCTTCCTCTACAGCTATGTGGGAGACTCTCAGCAAACTAAGAGACCTCTTGTTTACCTCTAACACAGGTATGGGGATTTACCTTCCTTCTTGTGACCAGAAAGCTGATTAGGGCTACCACTGCTATTTGCTCTCTTGTAGAAACTTAGTAGTATAGGGAGGGATATTAGGTACACTGTTGCGACAATATGGTGGGACTCTTCCTATGTTTCACATTCCTGGTCACCGCCCTAATAGTTTTGTGTTTCATTATCCTCATAATCGCAATTCATGCCTTTTTACACAGAACACAGTTGCTTAAAAAAAAACTATTGAACCAAGATTCTCCTTCTGTTTGTCTTTGTATGTATGAGACTTGTATAACTGAGAGAAAGGGGTACGATCCATCCCACCACGACTTTCCTGAGGAGTATGAGTATCATGTGATAGGCTCCCACAAATCACATCTACCTTTGGTACTGGTGATGTGCTGCCAGCTAGCCGGAAGGGTTACATTAAGAGCTGTCACATGGTGTGAAATCAGACTCAGTCCGCTATACTCGTGGTGCTGCCACCCAAAATCCAGCAGTCTCGTTACTACTACAGGTGCCCTATGACACCACAAATTGCTGCTCATCTTCAAATGAACCTATTTTTGCAGGACATGTCCTGTACAGGATTTGTTAACCTCTTATATGCTACTCCTATCACCTGAATTATTTTTCCTAAGAGAGGCAAGTTTGAAACTTCTGCAGTTTAGACAGTGGAACATGTAGCTCCAATGTCAACCAAGAATGACCCATTATGTTCCATAATGTTGGCATTTGCATAGGGACCAACTTGATCTACTTCTAAACACGCAGCTAGCCTGCATCCTTTGTCATGAGAAATATCCTGCTGGAGGATATCTGAAAGCTCACTCATATCTATCAAGGGGTATTGTGATGCTATCTGATTCATGTTTGCGTTTGCAACATGATTTAACTGTTTATGAGGAACAATCGTCTGCTGTTGCTGTACCACAGGGGCTTGTGGCACCTGCATCTTCTGTCCTGTAGAAGCAATCACTTTTTGCACTCTGGGTCTTTTAGCTCTCTGAATTTGAACTTGATTATTGCCTAGCATCTAAGCAACACCACCATTCTGTAACAAATTATCAACATTAAGATAGGGATATTTCCTCCACCAATGTCCATAATTTCTGCACGCATGACAATGATTTGTTTTCTTTAATGAGTGAATGTCAACCACATTTAAACGCTCATCTACCTGAATGCCACGTCCTCTACCTCTTAGCTGAACCACATATTTCACTTGCCTGTGCATGCTTTGCATTCCACTTGTATTCACCATCATCTGTGGGCTATGATTCCCTTTCTGTGCAGCTTTCAGATGCATTACCATCACCTTATCCTTCAACTTTTTCTTTTGCAATTCGATTTCATCACTGCTGAAACTTGCAAACCACAGGATCTCGTTAATGGGTTATTTCTGCCAACAAATCAGGTGCTGCTGAATCATTTCACTAATGCCTGGTTTCCATCCTTGCACATACCTAAACAGAAAATGCCCCATTTATTTTGCTCTATGTTTTTGGCACTACTACACTGTTTGAAAGCTTGTAACATACTTTCATAGTAAGAGTGAATAGACTCATTGGTTTCCTGTCAAGTCCTGTGAATTTTCTGCCAATCAATAACTATCAGGGACAGTTTGTTCTTAAAAAATTCAATCACCTTATAATACGTTTTCATCAGCTCTTCAGATGGCGTGGCATAACATAGCCCTAGTGTACATTGGTAGTCCACTATTCAACAGTGCCCTGATTGGTTACAAATATAATATTTAAAGCATGAAGGCCATGGGTTTATATTTCACTGAAGTACGCAATTGCTTTGACTTTAATGGGTTTTCCACATCAAGATGGTTATTTGGGGGTCAAAGCATGATCAGGACAATAAAGGAGACTCTCAGGGTACTAAATCGCTCTAGCACAGATATATGAACATCAACACATACCATCCACCTTTCATTGGTGCTGACAAGTCATTCAATGTGGCAGACTATACTTATGGGTACTGCTTGATTGATGAGTTTCTGATACAATGGGATACCAGTGCTGCTTTGACCTTGGGCAGGGGCGATGGCCTACATCATCCACACTGCCCCAGGGCCACAGGAGGCAGCCCTCGCAACAAGCTGCAATGGTTACACTGCTGACATCAGGTGTTAGGAGAGTAATAGACTTTGACCTTAAATATCTTGAGTGGAGTTGCCCACACATTGTGAACACAGATCACTGCAGTTCAGGACATTATGGCTCCTTGCTGTACCACTACCTCATCATCTCTGGAGGGTACTGTGGCACCTTTGGTGTGTGTATGACTCCCACAGAATCCCCCTACAGAGTAATGCAGTTGGAACCCAAAATCTGTCCAATGTCATTAAGTGTGAGACTTATGTAGCACACATTGCAGATTATGGTACTGTGACAAGGTTGTTAACAACAGGCATGCTGTGTACATGTACAGCTGGCCTGTGACCTACATTGGCAAACATCCATAAATATGTGGTCAGCCACAACTAATTCTCTTATACACAATTCCATGCCAGCACACATTGCCCTTAGAACTACATGCATGCCAATCTCAATGTACAACCCCACAACATACATGATGGGAATATGACGGAGCACCATGCTGATGGACAATTGGCAGCGCAGCACTCTGACAAATTCACAACACAGGGATGCGTGGTATTGAATAGAAGAGGGCACATCACTGTGTTGTCACCTACGCCGGCGATAATCTTGCTTCCAGTACTCGACCCAGCCACCCATTCCCCATGGTGCTTAGCTGGCACCATTGAGGGGGAGATAGTCTTTGTGCATGGAGGGACAGCTTCCAACACAAACAATTTCAACAAAGGTACCATGCACTTTTCATGTGTGCTGCCGAATGCAGCACCCATTGAAAGAGCAAAGTATGGAAGGGGCACCAACATATATGTTAGCCTGTTGTGGCCTGCTAAAGCCACACCTTGGTGTGTTTGCAGGATTTGCTACAGCCTCTAGTGTAAGGAAATGTGGCGGTATGGGACACCGTCTAAATGGTATGGGTGTTGCTATGGCACAGCCACTGCAACATCCATTGCACACTCCTTCCATGCAAAGCACTGCATGTTAAGGGGCCGTATTGACAAGTTGATGTGAAGCCCCAAAATGTGTTCTTAGACCACCATGTATACACGGTGCAGGGCATAGCGTCCCCGTACCCTCTCAAATATAGAGTCTCTGGTGGTGCTTGGGCCTCTTACACATGCCCCATGATGTCACCATCCATCCTCCTATGATTTCTTATCATTGGTCCAGAAAACAACATCACTCATTGCATTCCACTCTTCCGACTGACACACCATATCCTGGAGTAGCTAACAGGAGCCACAAAATGGCACTTACTGGATGTATTAGGGTCTTCAAATCTCGCCACCTCTCTGATGGTGTGAGGGGAAGGCCCACTTGTAAGACATGAATGCAGAACATTGCTTAGTGTAATACCTACTTAATGCAAATGGACAACATAGTTCAGTGTATTATGCTGACTCTGATACACATTGCACAGGTCAAATGGAACTGCCAGTAGTCTGGACCCAGTGCATGTTCAGGCTCCATAACATGGCCTTGCAACATTACACCCAGGGGCCAATAGGACTACACTATTGCAGCTCATATTGCATCTATACTGTCCCTGTGGGTCTTAGTGCACCCCTTACTCACATCCAAGTGTGTGCGTACTCATTATTAAGTCACAGCATGCTGGCAGTGTGGGCTAACATCATGTTTACATGTGAAGGCCAATAATGCACTCAGCAGGAGATGCTACAGATCATGGAACCGTCTGCTGAGTACATAGGGACCCTTCTCAAGCTTCTCTATGCACAGAATTCACACCTTCACCCAGCAGCCCTACAGAGTGTTTGGAATTCCTACTTTGGAACATTTGCTGTGATACCGAGTTCTGGATTTTGCCCTCCCTAACTAATTTGTACACACACCTTCATGCCTTTTCAATGGCACAGGAGCCATTCCTAGCTGTATATTTGGAAAGTTGTAATGTGCATGCATCACAACACTTGGGGCCATAGATATGGAAGTGGCACAGCAACTAGTGCTGGGCCTGTTGAAGTGCGGGCCCTAGCGCACTCCTTATACCACCATGTGTGTGCCGTCTCCAATAGACTGCACACCATGGTGGTAGTTAGGGGGAGTAGGGTCAAAATTGTTTGACAGTAGTCTGCCGCTTTGCAGGATTAGCATTATTATTTATAGTCAGGAGTCCTATAAGCACCCAGGGGCCCATAGATCATGATGGGAGCTTATATTTAATGGCAGCAAAGGCTTTAGGTAATCCACCCCAAATGGGGTGCAGCAGTCTGATTTACTTTTCTTTGCAAATATGGAGGCCACTATTGCGCTAGAACGCCTTACTTGCATACATTGTGACTAGCACAGCCATGATGTGTGTCAAGCCTTGCAAAAGTGGTGCAATGCATGCATTACGCCACTTTGTACAGACTACACTGGGTAAATGGCAGGTTAGCGCCTCATTACCATCAATCACATGACACTATGGCAGCACAAAGGTTGTGCTAGGGGCACTTACATATGCCCCTTTGTGATGGTTATGCCTGGTTCATCATACAAGTGTCCTGCATTGTCTAAATTGTATAACATCTTATCTGCAGGCATCAAGTGGGGCAGAGACTCCTCATACAGGTTGCATGCGACATGTTCACAACCATTACAAGCAGCACTCAGACTTATCTGCAACTGTCACACAAATGCTAAATGTAGCTGATTGTATGGCAATGGGAGACCTACCAACAGTTCAGCCGATTTCGATTCCCAAATGACCCAGCAGATCCTGCTCCCTTGCCACCAGATATGCCCACCGATGCTTGAGCTAGTGCTCATTGCGTCCAGTCTTGAAGATCCTCCCAGATGGTACATGACCTTGCCCCAAAGCAGACCCCTTGCCTCCGTGGGGTAGCCCAGGATCACCTGGCCACCCAGTTGCAGCATGAGGGGCAGGGAATGTGCTACCAACCATATGAATCCCCCAAGTTCATCGGGAGACATCCTTCCCATCCTACCCTTCCAAGACATGACAAAAGGGTACAGGACGTTAACCCAAAAAATATATGAGAAAGGAAACTTAAATCCCAAACCTACCCCAAACTCCCAAAACTACCCCAGACAGACACCCCACAATACAATGACAAAGAACAGTACACCAAAAATACAAGTGACAAATAAATAGACAATTTATGCAAAAAAAACACAGCACCAGGGACACAACAAGACCTCCAAACACACCACAAATCCACCAGCACCTCCAAAACACAACCACACACAGTCACAAGGGAACAGACTGTGAAGTGAAAGTGAAACTACACTTACTGGACCATGGTTGCAGGAAGGATATCCTTGTACATCACTTCCTGGGTGTGTGCGTCAGTTTTTTTGCATCATGCATGTATTTTTTTGACGCATGGCAGTCATGCGTAGATTTTTTTTTCATGGTGCCCTGAGAGTAGTGGTAAAGTTGAATTGCTGCTCAGGGCCCAGGCGTCCTTTTTGCAACAAAGTGGTGTGGTGTTGATGCATTAGCGTCATTTTTTTTAACGCCTTTCGGAATAGCGTCATTTTTTCCATTGTAGCCTTTGAATGCACCATGAGTCATTTCACATGTTACATGGGCTGTAATACTATGTGGTATATGTTTTTGGCTACATGTACAAGTCTATGCATGAATGTCATAGCACTGTCATTGGTATGTGAAACTAATACGTGTTTTCATGATGCAGCTGTAGACACTCACTCATAATTTGTGCATATGTTTATGTGTCCTACACTGTGACCAGATGTATGTTGGCACATGTGTGCTATGTGTTCACATATGTGTATGATTAGTGAGTAGCAGGTGGAGTACATAGTTATGTCTATGGGCAATATATGTCTACATACCTGCATACATATTTTTATATTGGACCTGTGTCAGCCACATGCAAAAGCATGTGTCAAGATTTCATTATGTACTCAGAGTATGCAGTGGACTGGGACTGCATTGACATCATGTATCCCCTGCCAAGTTGAGTGTGCATGTGTGTCTACTAACTGGTTACTTATTGTAATTACCTAGTTATAGGACAGCTACACATATACCATGTATTATCCTATGCATCTTAGTTACTGCAGATGTTATGGACACGTGTGTTGGTGAACAATGCTATATGCCATGTGTCTGTATGGACATGTGAAAGCTCAGATTGACATCTCCCTAAATAGACAGAAGTTGACCTTTTAACTATTGCCTGTGTAGTCACATCACTGGCACCTATGTACTGTACGTCAGTACACAATTGATGGGTACATTCATACTCTCACAGGTTTTGTGACACGTATGACATTATGTTGCTGCCAGGTTAGCTTTTGTAGTGAATCCATTCACATTACGATGGCTGACCCATCATGGTGGCACATGTGTGCTGAGATCTTTGGGATATGTATGCCTGCCTCCATTTGTGTTTTCTGATCTGTCATCATCATGTCAGTCATGACTGTCACATACAAAGCCATACCACTGTGTTGTGGTGTTGCAGAGTAGCATAGATAGCAGGCCTACGCATCTACATCACTATGTGAGTGTGTGTGGCAACACAATCCCATGGTTGCATGTGGAGGTGCAGGTTGATGATGGTCCACTTCACTCTGCCCCCTGTTCACGTGCAACAAGCATCTGACATTCTCATACATTGCTGTTGTCAGAGCAGTGGTGCATGGATTTATTGAGCTGGTACCTGTACCATTTATGATAGCTAATTTCCAGCCTGTGCACACTCCCTAATGGATGGAGACGTGCACAAACGTGGACTGACAGACCTGGTTGTGATTAATTCCAATGCAGTACGAAATGTCAGCCTTCCCCTCTCAGGTGCAGAGGTCGTGTGTTTACACATATAGGACATGTATGGATGTTTAGGAGCCCAAAGTTGTGTCCATGTTCACCCTGCTCTCATATAAAAGTTGGGCAAATAATATGGTTAAGATTGTATTGTATGTGACTGTCTCCTGTATGGTGGTGGCCAACATGCCTTGGTCATGTACTAACGTACCCACCCTCTCTGTGCATCAGTTAGAGTTTGCCATGTAGACATTGGTGTCCTACAGTGTCTGTTTTGGTGTTTGTCTGGTAATTATCTCTTTTGTCTGCCATGACTGGTGGGGTATGTTTGTGTCCTCCATTGCTCCCAGTCTTTTGCCTACTAGCACCTTGTACACATCTTCTACAGCAACATTGTCAGGTGATATTGGGACAGGATACTACCTGTGACTTGTGTAATATGGAAATATTCTCTTGCCCTACAACTGTCTACTAGGTTGTCAATGTCCCATGGGCAATATTAGTGAGATGGAATGAGTGCCAGACAAACATGACATTGCACATGTCAGAGCACTTGAGTGCTCTCCACGTGACAATGCATGTAGTATCAGCACAAATTTGTGGGTATCTCAGAGCTGTACATCCACCTTCACCGTTGAACATGCCAATGCAATTCTCTCAGCATGCCACAACCTAGCTGGCTCTTACCATGACTGACTGATGTTGAGGTGTCTAATCTCCTTAGTGCTGTATTCATACTTTGCCAGATGCTGACGAAGTGGCTGTGTCTACTCCCACTCAGTGTGATGTGGGTTCCTGGCTATACATGAGAATGCTGCACATGCTCACACATGCCACACATGATTGAGATATTTGAGGCCATTACATGTATGTGTAAGTTCGTTATATTTGGTACCATGCAATGGATCTGTCATATAAGTGACAATGAGTGTTTTCTATTGCTATGTGCTGTGTTATGTTGTTATACGGGGCATACTGTGTAGACATTCAGACACAGGTCAATCATTGTAGACAACGGCATACCAGTTTCTACCTAGAATAGACACCCATACATTAGTCAACATGTATTTATCATTATTAGCAGTGGGCATGTGTGAATCAAGCCTATTTATGTGACCGGTGTGCATCCTATGTAGATTGGTGTGTCACACACTCTGACACACGTACGGTGCAGGCCAAGCTACTCTCACACAGTGTTGTGACAGTGTTCAGTTCTGACATTACTTTACCTCCATTTCCTGACAGCCCCTACCTTATGTGTGGCTCCCTTGCATGCTACCTGTTAGGGGTGGTGTTGTCTTGGTGAATGGCCATGAAATTGCTCATTGGCCAGATGATGTAACAATATATGTAGTGATGCATGGATCTTGGCCTTCAGAAGTCACATGCCAGGGATTTGAGCATCACTGATATGTGAGATGGAGTCTGGAAAATCCCCTACACGACCAAAGATGCGTGCACCATACTTGTTGTTTCTGTGTTACTGACACACTCCCTGAGGTTGGATTCACATTCCAAAAACTATATGTATTTGACAATGAGGTTACCAAGAATTGTGTTGTCAAACATAATTTATTTGAGGAGTTTACAGAGCACATTTGTGGTTGACTATGTATAAAAATTGTCCACAATTGTCTGTCTCCTGCGTACTCCTTCTGCGGTGATTGGTAGGTTCCCACCAAGGTACTCGTGGTGCTGCCACACAAAATCCAGCAGTCTCGTTACTACTACAGGTGCCCTATGACACCACAAATTGCTGCTCATCTTCAAATGAACCTATTTTTGCAGGACATGTCCTGTACAGGATTTGTTAACCTCTTATATGCTACTCCTATCACCTGAATTATTTTTCCTAAGAGAGGCAAGTTTGAAACTTCTGCAGTTCAGACAGTGGAACATGTAGCTCCAATGTCAACCAAGAATGACCCATTATGTTCCATTATGTTGGCATTTGCATAGGGACCAACTTGATCTACTTCTAAGCACGCAGCTAGCCTGCATCCTTTGTCATCAGAAATATCCTGCTGGAGGATATCTGAAAGCTCACTCATATCTATCAAGGGGTATTGTGATGCTATCTGATTCATGTTTGCGTTTGCAACATGATTTAACTGTTTATGAGGAACAATCGTCTGCTGTTGCTGTACCACAGGGGCTTGTGGCACCTGCATCTTCTGTCCTGTAGAAGCAATCACTTTTTGCACTCTGGGTCTTTTAGCTCTCAAATTATCAACATTAAGATAGGGATATTTCCTCCACCAATGTCCATAATTTCTGCACGCATGACAATGATTTGTTTTCTTTAATGAGTGAATGTCAACCACATTTAAACGCTCACCTACCTGAATGCCACGTCCTCTACCTCTTAGCTGAACCACATATTTCACTTGCCTGTGCATGCTTTGCATTCCACTTGTATTCACCATCATCTGTGGGCTATGATTCCCTTTCTGTGCAGCTTTCAGATGCATTACCATCACCTTATCCTTCAACTTTTTCTTTTGCAATTCGATTTCATCACTGCTGAAACTTGCAAACCACAGGATCTCGTTAAGGGGTTATTTCTGCCAACAAATCAGGTGCTGCTGAATCATTTCACTAATGCCTGGTTTCCATCCTTGCACATACCTAAACAGAAAATGCCCCATTTATTTTGCTCTATGTTTTTGGCACTACTACACTGTTTGAAAGCTTGTAACATACTTTCATAGTAAGAGTGAATAGACTCATTGGTTTCCTGTCAAGTCCTGTGAATTTTCTGCCAATCAATAACTATCAGGGACAGTTTGTTCTTAAAAAATTCAATCACCTTATAATACGTTTTCATCAGCTCTTCAGATGGCGTGGCATAACATAGCCCTAGTGTACATTGGTAGTCCACTATTCAACAGTGCCCTGATTGGTTACAAATATAATATTTAAAGCATGAAGGCCATGGGTTTATATTTCACTGAAGTACGCAATTGCTTTGACTTTAATGGGTTTTCCACATCACAATGGTTATTTGGGGGTCAAAGCATGATCAGGACAATGAAGGAGACTCTCAGGGTACTAAATCGCTCTAGCACAGATATATGAACATCAACACATACCATCCACCTTTCATTGGTGCTGACAAGTCATTCAATGTGGCAGACTATACTTATGGGTACTGCTTGATTGATGAGTTTCTGATACAATGGGATACCAGTGCTGTTTTGACCTTGGGCAGTGGCGATGGCCTACATCATCCACACTGCCCCAGGGCCACAGGAGGCAGCCCTCGCAACAAGCTGCAATGGTTACACTGCTGACATCAGGTGTTAGGAGAGTAATAGACTTTGACCTTAAATATCTTGAGTGGAGTTGCCCACACATTGTGTACACAGATCACTGCAGTTCAGGACATTATGGCTCCTTGCTGTACCACTACCTCATCATCTCTGGAGGGTACTGTGGCACCTTTGGTGTGTGTATGACTCCCACAGAATCCCCCTACAGAGTAATGCAGTTGGAACCCAAAATCTGTCCGATGTCATTAAGTGTGAGACTTATGTAGCACACATTGCAGATTATGGTACTGTGACAAGGTTGTTAACAACAGGCATGCTGTGTACATGTACAGCTGGCCTGTGACCTACATTGGCAAACATCCATAAATATGTGGTCAGCCACAACTAATTCTCTTATACACAATTCCATGCCAGCACACATTGCCCTTAGAACTACATGCATGCCAATCTCAATGTACAACCCCACAACATACATGATGGGAATATGACGGAGCACCATGCTGATGGACAATTGGCAGCGCAGCACTCTGACAAATTCACAACACAGGGATGCGTGGTATTGAATAGAAGAGGGCACATCACTGTGTTGTCACCTACGCCGGCGATAATCTTGCTTCCAGTACTCGACCCAGCCACCCATTCCCCATGGTGCTTAGCTGGCACCATTGAGGGGGAGATAGTCTTTGTGCATGGAGGGACAGCTTCCAACACAAACAATTTCAACAAAGGTACCATGCACTTTTCATGTGTGCTGCCGAATGCAGCACCCATTGAAAGAGCAAAGTATGGAAGGGGCACCAACATATATGTTAGCCTGTTGTGGCCTGCTAAAGCCACACCTTGGTGTGTTTGCAGGATTTGCTACAGCCTCTAGTGTAAGGAAATGTGGCGGTATGGGACACCGTCTAAATGGTATGGGTGTTGCTATGGCACAGCCACTGCAACATCCATTGCACACTCCTTCCATGCAAAGCACTGCATGTTAAGGGGCCGTATTGACAAGTTGATGTGAAGCCCCAAAATGTGTTCTTAGACCACCATGTATACACGGTGCAGGGCATAGCGTCCCCGTACCCTCTCAAATATAGAGTCTCTGGTGGTGCTTGGGCCTCTTACACATGCCCCATGATGTCACCATCCATCCTCCTATGATTTCTTATCATTGGTCCAGAAAACAACATCACTCATTGCATTCCACTCTTCCGACTGACACACCATATCCTGGAGTAGCTAACAGGAGCCACAAAATGGCACTTACTGGATGTATTAGGGTCTTCAAATCTCGCCACCTCTCTGATGGTGTGAGGGGAAGGCCCACTTGTAAGACATGAATGCAGAACATTGCTTAGTGTAATACCTACTTAATGCAAATGGACAACATAGTTCAGTGTATTATGCTGACTCTGATACACATTGCACAGGTCAAATGGAACTGCCAGTAGTCTGGACCCAGTGCATGTTCAGGCTCCATAACATGGCCTTGCAACATTACACCCAGGGGCCAATAGGACTACACTATTGCAGCTCATATTGCATCTATACTGTCCCTGTGGGTCTTAGTGCACCCCTTACTCACATCCAAGTGTGTGCGTACTCATTATTAAGTCACAGCATGCTGGCAGTGTGGGCTAACATCATGTTTACATGTGAAGGCCAATAATGCACTCAGCAGGAGATGCTACAGATCATGGAACCGTCTGCTGAGTACATAGGGACCCTTCTCAAGCTTCTCTATGCACAGAATTCACACCTTCACCCAGCAGCCCTACAGAGTGTTTGGAATTCCTACTTTGGAACATTTGCTGTGATACCGAGTTCTGGATTTTGCCCTCCCTAACTAATTTGTACACACACCTTCATGCCTTTTCAATGGCACAGGAGCCATTCCTAGCTGTATATTTGGAAAGTTGTAATGTGCATGCATCACAACACTTGGGGCCATAGATATGGAAGTGGCACAGCAACTAGTGCTGGGCCTGTTGAAGTGCGGGCCCTAGCGCACTCCTTATACCACCATGTGTGTGCCGTCTCCAATAGACTGCACACCATGGTGGTAGTTAGGGGGAGTAGGGTCAAAATTGTTTGACAGTAGTCTGCCGCTTTGCAGGATTAGCATTATTATTTATAGTCAGGAGTCCTATAAGCACCCAGGGGCCCATAGATCATGATGGGAGCTTATATTTAATGGCAGCAAAGGCTTTAGGTAATCCACCCCAAATGGGGTGCAGCAGTCTGATTTACTTTTCTTTGCAAATATGGAGGCCACTATTGCGCTAGAACGCCTTACTTGCATACATTGTGACTAGCACAGCCATGATGTGTGTCAAGCCTTGCAAAAGTGGTGCAATGCATGCATTACGCCACTTTGTACAGACTACACTGGGTAAATGGCAGGTTAGCGCCTCATTACCATCAATCACATGACACTTTGGCAGCACAAAGGTTGTGCTAGGGGCACTTACATATGCCCCTTTGTGATGGTTATGCCTGGTTCATCATACAAGTGTCCTGCATTGTCTAAATTGTATAACATCTTATCTGCAGGCATCAAGTGGGGCAGAGACTCCTCATACAGGTTGCATGCGACATGTTCACAACCATTACAAGCAGCACTCAGACTTATCTGCAACTGTCACACAAATGCTAAATGTAGCTGATTGTATGGCAATGGGAGACCTACCAACAGTTCAGCCGATTTCGATTCCCAAATGACCCAGCAGATCCTGCTCCCTTGCCACCAGATATGCCCACCGATGCTTGAGCTAGTGCTCATTGCGTCCAGTCTTGAAGATCCTCCCAGATGGTACATGACCTTGCCCCAAAGCAGACCCCTTGCCTCCGTGGGGTAGCCCAGGATCACCTGGCCACCCAGTTGCAGCATGAGGGGCAGGGAATGTGCTACCAACCATATGAATCCCCCAAGTTCATCGGGAGACATCCTTCCCATCCTACCCTTCCAAGACATGACAAAAGGGTACAGGACGTTAACCCAAAAAATATATGAGAAAGGAAACTTAAATCCCAAACCTACCCCAAACTCCCAAAACTACCCCAGACAGACACCCCACAATACAATGACAAAGAACAGTACACCAAAAATACAAGTGACAAATAAATAGACAATTTATGCAAAAAAAACACAGCACCAGGGACACAACAAGACCTCCAAACACACCACAAATCCACCAGCACCTCCAAAACACAACCACACACAGTCACAAGGGAACAGACTGTGAAGTGAAAGTGAAACTACACTTACTGGACCATGGTTGCAGGAAGGATATCCTTGTACATCACTTCCTGGGTGTGTGCGTCAGGTTTTTTGCATCATGCATGTATTTTTTTGACGCATGGCAGTCATGCGTAGATTTTTTTTTCATGGTGCCCTGAGAGTAGTGGTAAAGTTGAATTGCTGCTCAGGGCCCAGGCGTCCTTTTTGCAACAAAGTGGTGTGGTGTTGATGCATTAGCGTCATTTTTTTTAACGCCTTTCGGAATAGCGTCATTTTTTCCATTGTAGCCTTTGAATGCACCATGAGTCATTTCACATGTTACATGGGCTGTAATACTATGTGGTATATGTTTTTGGCTACATGTACAAGTCTATGCATGAATGTCATAGCACTGTCATTGGTATGTGAAACTAATACGTGTTTTCATGATGCAGCTGTAGACACTCACTCATAATTTGTGAATATGTTTATGTGTCCTACACTGTGACCAGATGTATGTTGGCACATGTGTGCTATGTGTTCACATATGTGTATGATTAGTGAGTAGCAGGTGGAGTACATAGTTATGTCTATGGGCAATATATGTCTACATACCTGCATACATATTTTTATATTGGACCTGTGTCAGCCACATGCAAAAGCATGTGTCAAGATTTCATTATGTATTCAGAGTATGCAGTGGACTGGGACTGCATTGACATCATGTATCCCCTGCCAAGTTGAGTGTGCATGTGTGTCTACTAACTGGTTACTTATTGTAATTACCTAGTTATAGGACAGCTACACATATACCATGTATTATCCTATGCATCTTAGTTACTGCAGATGTTATGGACACGTGTGTTGGTGAACAATGCTATATGCCATGTGTCTGTATGGACATGTGAAAGCTCAGATTGACATCTCCCTAAATAGACAGAAGTTGACCTTTTAACTATTGCCTGTGTAGTCACATCACTGGCACCTATGTACTGTACGTCAGTACACAATTGATGGGTACATTCATACTCTCACAGGTTTTGTGACACGTATGACATTATGTTGCTGCCAGGTTAGCTTTTGTAGTGAATCCATTCACATTACGATGGCTGACCCATCATGGTGGCACATGTGTGCTGAGATCTTTGGGATATGTATGCCTGCCTCCATTTGTGTTTTCTGATCTGTCATCATCATGTCAGTCATGACTGTCACATACAAAGCCATACCACTGTGTTGTGGTGTTGCAGAGTAGCATAGATAGCAGGCCTACGCATCTACATCACTATGTGAGTGTGTGTGGCAACACAATCCCATGGTTGCATGTGGAGGTGCAGGTTGATGATGGTCCACTTCACTCTGCCCCCTGTTCACGTGCAACAAGCATCTGACATTCTCATACATTGCTGTTGTCAGAGCAGTGGTGCATGGATTTATTGAGCTGGTACCTGTACCATTTATGATAGCTAATTTCCAGCCTGTGCACACTCCCTAATGGATGGAGACGTGCACAAATGTGGACTGACAGACCTGGTTGTGATTAATTCCAATGCAGTACGAAATGTATGCCTTACCCTCTCAGGTGCAGAGGTTGTGTGTTTACACATATAGGACATGTATGGATGTTTAGGAGCCCAAAGTTGTGTCCATGTTCACCCTGCTCTCATATAAAAGTTGGGCAAATAATATGGTTAAGATTGTATTGTATGTGACTGTCTCCTGTATGGTGGTGGCCAACATGCCTTGGTCATGTACTAACGTACCCACCCTCTCTGTGCATCAGTTAGAGTTTGCCATGTAGACATTGGTGTCCTACAGTGTCTGTTTTGGTGTTTGTCTGGTAATTATCTCTTTTGTCTGCCATGACTGGTGGGGTATGTTTGTGTCCTCCATTGCTCCCAGTCTTTTGCCTACTAGCACCTTGTACACATCTTCTACAGCAACATTGTCAGGTGATATTGGGACAGGATACTACCTGTGACTTGTGTAATATGGAAATATTCTCTTGCCCTACAACTGTCTACTAGGTTGTCAATGTCCCATGGGCAATATTAGTGAGATGGAATGAGTGCCAGACAAACATGACATTGCACATGTCAGAGCACTTGAGTGCTCTCCACGTGACAATGCATGTAGTATCAGCACAAATTTGTGGGTATCTCAGAGCTGTACATCCACCTTCACCGTTGAACATGCCAATGCAATTCTCTCAGCATGCCACAACCTAGCTGGCTCTTACCATGACTGACTGATGTTGAGGTGTCTAATCTCCTTAGTGCTGTATTCATACTTTGCCAGATGCTGACGAAGTGGCTGTGTCTACTCCCACTCAGTGTGATGTGGGTTCCTGGCTATACATGAGAATGCTGCACATGCTCACACATGCCACACATGATTGAGATATTTGAGGCCATTACATGTATGTGTAAGTTCGTTATATTTGGTACCATGCAATGGATCTGTCATATAAGTGACAATGAGTGTTTTCTATTGCTATGTGCTGTGTTATGTTGTTATACGGGGCATACTGTGTAGACATTCAGACACAGGTCAATCATTGTAGACAACGGCATACCAGTTTCTACCTAGAATAGACACCCATACATTAGTCAACATGTATTTATCATTATTAGCAGTGGGCATGTGTGAATCAAGCCTATTTATGTGACCGGTGTGCATCCTATGTAGATTGGTGTGTCACACACTCTGACACACGTACGGTGCAGGCCAAGCTACTCTCACACAGTGTTGTGACAGTGTTCAGTTCTGACATTACTTTACCTCCATTTCCTGACAGCCCCTACCTTATGTGTGGCTCCCTTGCATGCTACCTGTTAGGGGTGGTGTTGTCTTGGTGAATGGCCATGAAATTGCTCATTGGCCAGATGATGTAACAATATATGTAGTGATGCATGGATCTTGGCCTTCAGAAGTCACATGCCAGGGATTTGAGCATCACTGATATGTGAGATGGAGTCTGGAAAATCCCCTACACGACCAAAGATGCGTGCACCATACTTGTTGTTTCTGTGTTACTGACACACTCCCTGAGGTTGGATTCACATTCCAAAAACTATATGTATTTGACAATGAGGTTACCAAGAATTGTGTTGTCAAACATAATTTATTTGAGGAGTTTACAGAGCACATTTGTGGTTGACTATGTATAAAAATTGTCCACAATTGTCTGTCTCCTGCGTACTCCTTCTGCGGTGATTGGTAGGTTCCCACCAAGGTACTCGTGGTGCTGCCACACAAAATCCAGCAGTCTCGTTACTACTACAGGTGCCCTATGACACCACAAATTGCTGCTCATCTTCAAATGAACCTATTTTTGCAGGACATGTCCTGTACAGGATTTGTTAACCTCTTATATGCTACTCCTATCACCTGAATTATTTTTCCTAAGAGAGGCAAGTTTGAAACTTCTGCAGTTCAGACAGTGGAACATGTAGCTCCAATGTCAACCAAGAATGACCCATTATGTTCCATTATGTTGGCATTTGCATAGGGACCAACTTGATCTACTTCTAAGCACGCAGCTAGCCTGCATCCTTTGTCATCAGAAATATCCTGCTGGAGGATATCTGAAAGCTCACTCATATCTATCAAGGGGTATTGTGATGCTATCTGATTCATGTTTGCGTTTGCAACATGATTTAACTGTTTATGAGGAACAATCGTCTGCTGTTGCTGTACCACAGGGGCTTGTGGCACCTGCATCTTCTGTCCTGTAGAAGCAATCACTTTTTGCACTCTGGGTCTTTTAGCTCTCAAATTATCAACATTAAGATAGGGATATTTCCTCCACCAATGTCCATAATTTCTGCACGCATGACAATGATTTGTTTTCTTTAATGAGTGAATGTCAACCACATTTAAACGCTCACCTACCTGAATGCCACGTCCTCTACCTCTTAGCTGAACCACATATTTCACTTGCCTGTGCATGCTTTGCATTCCACTTGTATTCACCATCATCTGTGGGCTATGATTCCCTTTCTGTGCAGCTTTCAGATGCATTACCATCACCTTATCCTTCAACTTTTTCTTTTGCAATTCGATTTCATCACTGCTGAAACTTGCAAACCACAGGATCTCGTTAAGGGGTTATTTCTGCCAACAAATCAGGTGCTGCTGAATCATTTCACTAATGCCTGGTTTCCATCCTTGCACATACCTAAACAGAAAATGCCCCATTTATTTTGCTCTATGTTTTTGGCACTACTACACTGTTTGAAAGCTTGTAACATACTTTCATAGTAAGAGTGAATAGACTCATTGGTTTCCTGTCAAGTCCTGTGAATTTTCTGCCAATCAATAACTATCAGGGACAGTTTGTTCTTAAAAAATTCAATCACCTTATAATACGTTTTCATCAGCTCTTCAGATGGCGTGGCATAACATAGCCCTAGTGTACATTGGTAGTCCACTATTCAACAGTGCCCTGATTGGTTACAAATATAATATTTAAAGCATGAAGGCCATGGGTTTATATTTCACTGAAGTACGCAATTGCTTTGACTTTAATGGGTTTTCCACATCACAATGGTTATTTGGGGGTCAAAGCATGATCAGGACAATGAAGGAGACTCTCAGGGTACTAAATCGCTCTAGCACAGATATATGAACATCAACACATACCATCCACCTTTCATTGGTGCTGACAAGTCATTCAATGTGGCAGACTATACTTATGGGTACTGCTTGATTGATGAGTTTCTGATACAATGGGATACCAGTGCGGTTTTGACCTTGGGCAGTGGCGATGGCCTACATCATCCACACTGCCCCAGGGCCACAGGAGGCAGCCCTCGCAACAAGCTGCAATGGTTACACTGCTGACATCAGGTGTTAGGAGAGTAATAGACTTTGACCTTAAATATCTTGAGTGGAGTTGCCCACACATTGTGTACACAGATCACTGCAGTTCAGGACATTATGGCTCCTTGCTGTACCACTACCTCATCATCTCTGGAGGGTACTGTGGCACCTTTGGTGTGTGTATGACTCCCACAGAATCCCCCTACAGAGTAATGCAGTTGGAACCCAAAATCTGTCCGATGTCATTAAGTGTGAGACTTATGTAGCACACATTGCAGATTATGGTACTGTGACAAGGTTGTTAACAACAGGCATGCTGTGTACATGTACAGCTGGCCTGTGACCTACATTGGCAAACATCCATAAATATGTGGTCAGCCACAACTAATTCTCTTATACACAATTCCATGCCAGCACACATTGCCCTTAGAACTACATGCATGCCAATCTCAATGTACAACCCCACAACATACATGATGGGAATATGACGGAGCACCATGCTGATGGACAATTGGCAGCGCAGCACTCTGACAAATTCACAACACAGGGATGCGTGGTATTGAATAGAAGAGGGCACATCACTGTGTTGTCACCTACGCCGGCGATAATCTTGCTTCCAGTACTCGACCCAGCCACCCATTCCCCATGGTGCTTAGCTGGCACCGTTGAGGGGGAGATAGTCTTTGTGCATGGAGGGACAGCTTCCAACACAAACAATTTCAACAAAGGTACCATGCACTTTTCATGTGTGCTGCCGAATGCAGCACCCATTGAAAGAGCAAAGTATGGCAGGGGCACCAACATATATGTTAGCCTGTTGTGGCCTGCTAAAGCCACACCTTGGTGTGTTTGCAGGATTTGCTACAGCCTCTAGTGTAAGGAAATGTGGCGGTATGGGACACCGTCTAAATGGTATGGGTGTTGCTATGGCACAGCCACTGCAACATCCATTGCACACTCCTTCCATGCAAAGCACTGCATGTTAAGGGGCCGTATTGACAAGTTGATGTGAAGCCCCAAAATGTGTTCTTAGCCCACCATGTATACACGGTGCAGGGCATAGCGTCCCCGTAGCCTCTCAAATATAGAGTCTCTGGTGGTGCTTGGGCCTCTTACACATGCCCCATGATGTCACCATCCATCCTCCTATGATTTCTTATCATTGGTCCAGAAAACAACATCACTCATTGCATTCCACTCTTCCCACTGACACACCATATCCTGGAGTAGCTAACAGGAGCCACAAAATGGCACTTACTGGATGTATTAGGGTCTTCAAATCTCGCCACCTCTCTGATGGTGTGAGGGGAAGGCCCACTTGTAAGACATGAATGCAGAACATTGCTTAGTGTAATACCTACTTAATGCAAATGGACAACATAGTTCAGTGTATTATGCTGACTCTGATACACATTGCACAGGTCAAATGGAACTGCCAGTAGTCTGGACCCAGTGCATGTTCAGGCTCCATAACATGGCCTTGCAAAATTACACCCAGGGGCCAATAGGACTACACTATTGCAGCTCATATTGCATCTATACTGTCCCTGTGGGTCTTAGTGCACCCCTTACTCACATCCAAGTGTGTGCGTACTCATTATTAAGTCACAGCATGCTGGCAGTGTGGGCTAACATCATGTTTACATGTGAAGGCCAATAATGCACTCAGCAGGAGATGCTACAGATCATGGAACCGTCTGCTGAGTACATAGGGACCCTTCTCAAGCTTCTCTTTGCACAGAATTCACACCTTCACCCAGCAGCCCTACAGAGTGTTTGGAATTCCTACTTTGGAACATTTGCTGTGATACCGAGTTCTGGATTTTGCCCTCCCTAACTAATTTGTACACACACCTTCATGCCTTTTCAATGGCACAGGAGCCATTCCTAGCTGTATACTTGGAAAGTTGTAATGTGCATGCATCACAACACTTGGGGCCATAGATATGGAAGTGGCACAGCAACTAGTGCTGGGCCTGTTGAAGTGCGGGCCCTAGCGCACTCCTTATACCACCATGTGTGTGCCGTCTCCAATAGACTACACACCATGGTGGTAGTTAGGGGGAGTAGGGTCAAAATTGTTTGACAGTAGTCTGCCGCTTTGCAGGATTAGCATTATTATTTATAGTCAGGAGTCCTATAAGCACCCAGGGGCCCATAGATCATGATGGGAGCTTATATTTAATGGCAGCAAAGGCTTTAGGTAATCCACCCCAAATGGGGTGCAGCAGTCTGATTTACTTTTCTTTGCAAATATGGAGGCCACTATTGCGCTAGAACGCCTTACTTGCATACATTGTGACTAGCACAGCCATGATGTGTGTCAAGCCTTGCAAAAGTGGTGCAATGCATGCATTACGCCACTTTGTACAGACTACACTGGGTAAATGGCAGGTTAGCGCCTCATTACCATCAATCACATGACACTTTGGCAGCACAAAGGTTGTGCTAGGGGCACTTACATATGCCCCTTTGTGATGGTTATGCCTGGTTCATCATACAAGTGTCCTGCATTGTCTAAATTGTATAACATCTTATCTGCAGGCATCAAGTGGGGCAGAGACTCCTCATACAGGTTGCATGCGACATGTTCACAACCATTACAAGCAGCACTCAGACTTATCTGCAACTGTCACACAAATGCTAAATGTAGCTGATTGTATGGCAATGGGAGACCTACCAACAGTTCAGCCGATTTCGATTCCCAAATGACCCAGCAGATCCTGCTCCCTTGCCACCAGATATGCCCACCGATGCTTGAGCTAGTGCTCATTGCGTCCAGTCTTGAAGATCCTCCCAGATGGTACATGACCTTGCCCCAAAGCAGACCCCTTGCCTCCGTGGGGTAGCCCAGGATCACCTGGCCACCCAGTTGCAGCATGAGGGGCAGGGAATGTGCTACCAACCATATGAATCCCCCAAGTTCATCGGGAGACATCCTTCCCATCCTACCCTTCCAAGACATGACAAAAGGGTACAGGACGTTAACCCAAAAAATATATGAGAAAGGAAACTTAAATCCCAAACCTACCCCAAACTCCCAAAACTACCCCAGACAGACACCCCACAATACAATGACAAAGAACAGTACACCAAAAATACAAGTGACAAATAAATAGACAATTTATGCAAAAAAAACACAGCACCAGGGACACAACAAGACCTCCAAACACACCACAAATCCACCAGCACCTCCAAAACACAACCACACACAGTCACAAGGGAACAGACTGTGAAGTGAAAGTGAAACTACACTTACTGGACCATGGTTGCAGGAAGGATATCCTTGTACATCACTTCCTGGGTGTGTGCGTCAGGTTTTTTGCATCATGCATGTATTTTTTTGACGCATGGCAGTCATGCGTAGATTTTTTTTTCATGGTGCCCTGAGAGTAGTGGTAAAGTTGAATTGCTGCTCAGGGCCCAGGCGTCCTTTTTGCAACAAAGTGGTGTGGTGTTGATGCATTAGCGTCATTTTTTTTAACGCCTTTCGGAATAGCGTCATTTTTTCCATTGTAGCCTTTGAATGCACCATGAGTCATTTCACATGTTACATGGGCTGTAATACTATGTGGTATATGTTTTTGGCTACATGTACAAGTCTATGCATGAATGTCATAGCACTGTCATTGGTATGTGAAACTAATACGTGTTTTCATGATGCAGCTGTAGACACTCACTCATAATTTGTGCATATGTTTATGTGTCCTACACTGTGACCAGATGTATGTTGGCACATGTGTGCTATGTGTTCACATATGTGTATGATTAGTGAGTAGCAGGTGGAGTACATAGTTATGTCTATGGGCAATATATGTCTACATACCTGCATACATATTTTTATATTGGACCTGTGTCAGCCACATGCAAAAGCATGTGTCAAGATTTCATTATGTATTCAGAGTATGCAGTGGACTGGGACTGCATTGACATCATGTATCCCCTGCCAAGTTGAGTGTGCATGTGTGTCTACTAACTGGTTACTTATTGTAATTACCTAGTTATAGGACAGCTACACATATACCATGTATTATCCTATGCATCTTAGTTACTGCAGATGTTATGGACACGTGTGTTGGTGAACAATGCTATATGCCATGTGTCTGTATGGACATGTGAAAGCTCAGATTGACATCTCCCTAAATAGACAGAAGTTGACCTTTTAACTATTGCCTGTGTAGTCACATCACTGGCACCTATGTACTGTACGTCAGTACACAATTGATGGGTACATTCATACTCTCACAGGTTTTGTGACACGTATGACATTATGTTGCTGCCAGGTTAGCTTTTGTAGTGAATCCATTCACATTACGATGGCTGACCCATCATGGTGGCACATGTGTGCTGAGATCTTTGGGATATGTATGCCTGCCTCCATTTGTGTTTTCTGATCTGTCATCATCATGTCAGTCATGACTGTCACATACAAAGCCATACCACTGTGTTGTGGTGTTGCAGAGTAGCATAGATAGCAGGCCTACGCATCTACATCACTATGTGAGTGTGTGTGGCAACACAATCCCATGGTTGCATGTGGAGGTGCAGGTTGATGATGGTCCACTTCACTCTGCCCCCTGTTCACGTGCAACAAGCATCTGACATTCTCATACATTGCTGTTGTCAGAGCAGTGGTGCATGGATTTATTGAGCTGGTACCTGTACCATTTATGATAGCTAATTTCCAGCCTGTGCACACTCCCTAATGGATGGAGACGTGCACAAATGTGGACTGACAGACCTGGTTGTGATTAATTCCAATGCAGTACGAAATGTATGCCTTACCCTCTCAGGTGCAGAGGTTGTGTGTTTACACATATAGGACATGTATGGATGTTTAGGAGCCCAAAGTTGTGTCCATGTTCACCCTGCTCTCATATAAAAGTTGGGCAAATAATATGGTTAAGATTGTATTGTATGTGACTGTCTCCTGTATGGTGGTGGCCAACATGCCTTGGTCATGTACTAACGTACCCACCCTCTCTGTGCATCAGTTAGAGTTTGCCATGTAGACATTGGTGTCCTACAGTGTCTGTTTTGGTGTTTGTCTGGTAATTATCTCTTTTGTCTGCCATGACTGGTGGGGTATGTTTGTGTCCTCCATTGCTCCCAGTCTTTTGCCTACTAGCACCTTGTACACATCTTCTACAGCAACATTGTCAGGTGATATTGGGACAGGATACTACCTGTGACTTGTGTAATATGGAAATATTCTCTTGCCCTACAACTGTCTACTAGGTTGTCAATGTCCCATGGGCAATATTAGTGAGATGGAATGAGTGCCAGACAAACATGACATTGCACATGTCAGAGCACTTGAGTGCTCTCCACGTGACAATGCATGTAGTATCAGCACAAATTTGTGGGTATCTCAGAGCTGTACATCCACCTTCACCGTTGAACATGCCAATGCAATTCTCTCAGCATGCCACAACCTAGCTGGCTCTTACCATGACTGACTGATGTTGAGGTGTCTAATCTCCTTAGTGCTGTATTCATACTTTGCCAGATGCTGACGAAGTGGCTGTGTCTACTCCCACTCAGTGTGATGTGGGTTCCTGGCTATACATGAGAATGCTGCACATGCTCACACATGCCACACATGATTGAGATATTTGAGGCCATTACATGTATGTGTAAGTTCGTTATATTTGGTACCATGCAATGGATCTGTCATATAAGTGACAATGAGTGTTTTCTATTGCTATGTGCTGTGTTATGTTGTTATACGGGGCATACTGTGTAGACATTCAGACACAGGTCAATCATTGTAGACAACGGCATACCAGTTTCTACCTAGAATAGACACCCATACATTAGTCAACATGTATTTATCATTATTAGCAGTGGGCATGTGTGAATCAAGCCTATTTATGTGACCGGTGTGCATCCTATGTAGATTGGTGTGTCACACACTCTGACACACGTACGGTGCAGGCCAAGCTACTCTCACACAGTGTTGTGACAGTGTTCAGTTCTGACATTACTTTACCTCCATTTCCTGACAGCCCCTACCTTATGTGTGGCTCCCTTGCATGCTACCTGTTAGGGGTGGTGTTGTCTTGGTGAATGGCCATGAAATTGCTCATTGGCCAGATGATGTAACAATATATGTAGTGATGCATGGATCTTGGCCTTCAGAAGTCACATGCCAGGGATTTGAGCATCACTGATATGTGAGATGGAGTCTGGAAAATCCCCTACACGACCAAAGATGCGTGCACCATACTTGTTGTTTCTGTGTTACTGACACACTCCCTGAGGTTGGATTCACATTCCAAAAACTATATGTATTTGACAATGAGGTTACCAAGAATTGTGTTGTCAAACATAATTTATTTGAGGAGTTTACAGAGCACATTTGTGGTTGACTATGTATAAAAATTGTCCACAATTGTCTGTCTCCTGCGTACTCCTTCTGCGGTGATTGGTAGGTTCCCACCAAGGTACTCGTGGTGCTGCCACACAAAATCCAGCAGTCTCGTTACTACTACAGGTGCCCTATGACACCACAAATTGCTGCTCATCTTCAAATGAACCTATTTTTGCAGGACATGTCCTGTACAGGATTTGTTAACCTCTTATATGCTACTCCTATCACCTGAATTATTTTTCCTAAGAGAGGCAAGTTTGAAACTTCTGCAGTTCAGACAGTGGAACATGTAGCTCCAATGTCAACCAAGAATGACCCATTATGTTCCATTATGTTGGCATTTGCATAGGGACCAACTTGATCTACTTCTAAGCACGCAGCTAGCCTGCATCCTTTGTCATCAGAAATATCCTGCTGGAGGATATCTGAAAGCTCACTCATATCTATCAAGGGGTATTGTGATGCTATCTGATTCATGTTTGCGTTTGCAACATGATTTAACTGTTTATGAGGAACAATCGTCTGCTGTTGCTGTACCACAGGGGCTTGTGGCACCTGCATCTTCTGTCCTGTAGAAGCAATCACTTTTTGCACTCTGGGTCTTTTAGCTCTCAAATTATCAACATTAAGATAGGGATATTTCCTCCACCAATGTCCATAATTTCTGCACGCATGACAATGATTTGTTTTCTTTAATGAGTGAATGTCAACCACATTTAAACGCTCACCTACCTGAATGCCACGTCCTCTACCTCTTAGCTGAACCACATATTTCACTTGCCTGTGCATGCTTTGCATTCCACTTGTATTCACCATCATCTGTGGGCTATGATTCCCTTTCTGTGCAGCTTTCAGATGCATTACCATCACCTTATCCTTCAACTTTTTCTTTTGCAATTCGATTTCATCACTGCTGAAACTTGCAAACCACAGGATCTCGTTAAGGGGTTATTTCTGCCAACAAATCAGGTGCTGCTGAATCATTTCACTAATGCCTGGTTTCCATCCTTGCACATACCTAAACAGAAAATGCCCCATTTATTTTGCTCTATGTTTTTGGCACTACTACACTGTTTGAAAGCTTGTAACATACTTTCATAGTAAGAGTGAATAGACTCATTGGTTTCCTGTCAAGTCCTGTGAATTTTCTGCCAATCAATAACTATCAGGGACAGTTTGTTCTTAAAAAATTCAATCACCTTATAATACGTTTTCATCAGCTCTTCAGATGGCGTGGCATAACATAGCCCTAGTGTACATTGGTAGTCCACTATTCAACAGTGCCCTGATTGGTTACAAATATAATATTTAAAGCATGAAGGCCATGGGTTTATATTTCACTGAAGTACGCAATTGCTTTGACTTTAATGGGTTTTCCACATCACAATGGTTATTTGGGGGTCAAAGCATGATCAGGACAATGAAGGAGACTCTCAGGGTACTAAATCGCTCTAGCACAGATATATGAACATCAACACATACCATCCACCTTTCATTGGTGCTGACAAGTCATTCAATGTGGCAGACTATACTTATGGGTACTGCTTGATTGATGAGTTTCTGATACAATGGGATACCAGTGCGGTTTTGACCTTGGGCAGTGGCGATGGCCTACATCATCCACACTGCCCCAGGGCCACAGGAGGCAGCCCTCGCAACAAGCTGCAATGGTTACACTGCTGACATCAGGTGTTAGGAGAGTAATAGACTTTGACCTTAAATATCTTGAGTGGAGTTGCCCACACATTGTGTACACAGATCACTGCAGTTCAGGACATTATGGCTCCTTGCTGTACCACTACCTCATCATCTCTGGAGGGTACTGTGGCACCTTTGGTGTGTGTATGACTCCCACAGAATCCCCCTACAGAGTAATGCAGTTGGAACCCAAAATCTGTCCGATGTCATTAAGTGTGAGACTTATGTAGCACACATTGCAGATTATGGTACTGTGACAAGGTTGTTAACAACAGGCATGCTGTGTACATGTACAGCTGGCCTGTGACCTACATTGGCAAACATCCATAAATATGTGGTCAGCCACAACTAATTCTCTTATACACAATTCCATGCCAGCACACATTGCCCTTAGAACTACATGCATGCCAATCTCAATGTACAACCCCACAACATACATGATGGGAATATGACGGAGCACCATGCTGATGGACAATTGGCAGCGCAGCACTCTGACAAATTCACAACACAGGGATGCGTGGTATTGAATAGAAGAGGGCACATCACTGTGTTGTCACCTACGCCGGCGATAATCTTGCTTCCAGTACTCGACCCAGCCACCCATTCCCCATGGTGCTTAGCTGGCACCGTTGAGGGGGAGATAGTCTTTGTGCATGGAGGGACAGCTTCCAACACAAACAATTTCAACAAAGGTACCATGCACTTTTCATGTGTGCTGCCGAATGCAGCACCCATTGAAAGAGCAAAGTATGGCAGGGGCACCAACATATATGTTAGCCTGTTGTGGCCTGCTAAAGCCACACCTTGGTGTGTTTGCAGGATTTGCTACAGCCTCTAGTGTAAGGAAATGTGGCGGTATGGGACACCGTCTAAATGGTATGGGTGTTGCTATGGCACAGCCACTGCAACATCCATTGCACACTCCTTCCATGCAAAGCACTGCATGTTAAGGGGCCGTATTGACAAGTTGATGTGAAGCCCCAAAATGTGTTCTTAGCCCACCATGTATACACGGTGCAGGGCATAGCGTCCCCGTAGCCTCTCAAATATAGAGTCTCTGGTGGTGCTTGGGCCTCTTACACATGCCCCATGATGTCACCATCCATCCTCCTATGATTTCTTATCATTGGTCCAGAAAACAACATCACTCATTGCATTCCACTCTTCCCACTGACACACCATATCCTGGAGTAGCTAACAGGAGCCACAAAATGGCACTTACTGGATGTATTAGGGTCTTCAAATCTCGCCACCTCTCTGATGGTGTGAGGGGAAGGCCCACTTGTAAGACATGAATGCAGAACATTGCTTAGTGTAATACCTACTTAATGCAAATGGACAACATAGTTCAGTGTATTATGCTGACTCTGATACACATTGCACAGGTCAAATGGAACTGCCAGTAGTCTGGACCCAGTGCATGTTCAGGCTCCATAACATGGCCTTGCAAAATTACACCCAGGGGCCAATAGGACTACACTATTGCAGCTCATATTGCATCTATACTGTCCCTGTGGGTCTTAGTGCACCCCTTACTCACATCCAAGTGTGTGCGTACTCATTATTAAGTCACAGCATGCTGGCAGTGTGGGCTAACATCATGTTTACATGTGAAGGCCAATAATGCACTCAGCAGGAGATGCTACAGATCATGGAACCGTCTGCTGAGTACATAGGGACCCTTCTCAAGCTTCTCTTTGCACAGAATTCACACCTTCACCCAGCAGCCCTACAGAGTGTTTGGAATTCCTACTTTGGAACATTTGCTGTGATACCGAGTTCTGGATTTTGCCCTCCCTAACTAATTTGTACACACACCTTCATGCCTTTTCAATGGCACAGGAGCCATTCCTAGCTGTATACTTGGAAAGTTGTAATGTGCATGCATCACAACACTTGGGGCCATAGATATGGAAGTGGCACAGCAACTAGTGCTGGGCCTGTTGAAGTGCGGGCCCTAGCGCACTCCTTATACCACCATGTGTGTGCCGTCTCCAATAGACTACACACCATGGTGGTAGTTAGGGGGAGTAGGGTCAAAATTGTTTGACAGTAGTCTGCCGCTTTGCAGGATTAGCATTATTATTTATAGTCAGGAGTCCGATAAGCACCCAGGGGCCCATAGATCATGATGGGAGCTTATATTTAATGGCAGCAAAGGCTTTAGGTAATCCACCCCAAATGGGGTGCAGCAGTCTGATTTACTTTTCTTTGCAAATATGGAGGCCACCATTGCGCTAGAACGCCTTACTTGCATACATTGTGACTAGCACAGCCATGATGTGTGTCAAGCCTTGCAAAAGTGGTGCAATGCATGCATTACGCCACTTTGTACAGACTACACTGGGTAAATGGCAGGTTAGCGCCTCATTACCATCAATCACATGACACTTTGGCAGCACAAAGGTTGTGCTAGGGGCACTTACATATGCCCCTTTGTGATGGTTATGCCTGGTTCATCATACAAGTGTCCTGCATTGTCTAAATTGTATAACATCTTATCTGCAGGCATCAAGTGGGGCAGAGACTCCTCATACAGGTTGCATGCGACATGTTCACAACCATTACAAGCAGCACTCAGACTTATCTGCAACTGTCACACAAATGCTAAATGTAGCTGATTCTATGGCAATGGGAGACCTACCAACAGTTCAGCCGATTTCGATTCCCAAATGACCCAGCAGATCCTGCTCCCTTGCCACCAGATATGCCCACCGATGCTTGAGCTAGTGCTCATTGCGTCCAGTCTTGAAGATCCTCCCAGATGGTACATGACCTTGCCCCACCGCAGACCCCTTGCCTCCGTGGGGTAGCCCAGGATCACCCGGCCACCCAGTTGCAGCATGAGGGGCAGGGAATGTGCTACCAACCATATGAATCCCCCAAGTTCATCGGGAGACATCCTTCCTATCCTACCCTTCCAAGACATGACAAAAGGGTACAGGACGTTAACCCAAAAAATATATGAGAAAGGAAACTTAAATCCCAAACCTACCCCAAACTCCCAAAACTACCCCAGACAGACACCCCACAATACAATGACAAAGAACAGTACACCAAAAATACAAGTGACAAGTAAATAGACAATTTATGCAAAAAAAACACAGCACAAGGGACACAACAAGACCTCCAAACACACCACAAATCCACCAGCACCTCCAAAACACAACCACACACAGTCACAAGGGAACAGACTGTGAAGTGAAAGTGAAACTACACTTACTGGACCATGGTTGCAGGAAGGATATTCTTGTACATCACTTCCTGGGTGTGTGCGTCAGGTTTTTTGTATCATGCATGTATTTTTTTGACGCATGGCAGTCATGCGTAGATTTTTTTTTCATGGTGCCCTGAGAGTAGTGGTAAAGTTGAATTGCTGCTCAGGGCCCAGGCGTCCTTTTTGCAACAAAGTGGTGTGGTGTTGATGCATTAGCGTCATTTTTTTTAACGCCTTTCGGAATAGCGTCATTTTTTCCATTGTAGCCTTTGAATGCACCATGAGTCATTTCACATGTTACATGGGCTGTAATACTATGTGGTATATGTTTTTGGCTACATGTACAAGTCTAAGCATGAATGTCATAGCACTGTCATTGGTATGTGCAACTAATACGTGTTTTCATGATGCAGCTGTAGACACTCACTCATAATTTGTGAATATGTTTATGTGTCCTACACTGTGACCAGATGTATGTTGGCACATGTGTGCTATGTGTTCACATATGTGTATGATTAGTGAGTAGCAGGTGGAGTACATAGTTATGTCTATGGGCAATATATGTCTACATACCTGCATACATATTTTTATATTGGACCTGTGTCAGCCACATGCAAAAGCATGTGTCAAGATTTCATTATGTACTCAGAGTATGCAGTGGACTGGGACTGCATTGTCATCATGTATCCCCTGCCAAGTTGAGTGTGCATGTGTGTCTACTAACTGGTTACTTATTGTAATTACCTAGTTATAGGACAGCTACACATATACCATGTATTATCCTATGCATCTTAGTTACTGCAGATGTTATGGACACGTGTGTTGGTGAACAATGCTATATGCCATGTGTCTGTATGGACATGTGAAAGCTCAGATTGACATCTCCCTAAATAGACAGAAGTTGACCTTTTAACTATTGCCTGTGTAGTCACATCACTGGCACCTATGTACTGTACGTCAGTACACAATTGATGGGTACATTCATACTCTCACAGGTTTTGTGACACGTATGACATTATGTTGCTGCCAGGTTAGCTTTTGTAGTGAATCCATTCACATTATGATGGCTGACCCATCATGGTGGCACATGTGTGCTGAGATCTTTGGGATATGTATGCCTGCCTCCATTTGTGTTTTCTGATCTGTCATCATCATGTCAGTCATGACTGTCACATACAAAGCCATACCACTGTGTTGTAGTGTTGCAGAGTAGCATAGATAGCAGGCCTACCCATCTACATCACTATGTGAGTGTGTGTGGCAACACAATCCCATGGTTGCATGTGGAGGTGCAGGTTGATGATGGTCCACTTCACTCTGCCCCCTGTTCACGTGCAACAAGCATCTGACATTCTCATACATTGCTGTTGTCAGAGCAGTGGTGCATGGATTTATTGAGCTGGTACCTGTACCATTTATGATAGCTAATTTCCAGCCTGTGCACACTCCCTAATGGATGGAGACGTGCACAAACGTGGACTGACAGACCTGGTTGTGATTAATTCCAATGCAGTACGAAATGTCAGCCTTCCCCTCTCAGGTGCAGAGGTCGTGTGTTTACACATATAGGACATGTATGGATGTTTAGGAGCCCAAAGTTGTGTCCATGTTCACCCTGCTCTCATATAAAAGTTGGGCAAATAATATGGTTAAGATTGTATTGTATGTGACTGTCTCCTGTATGGTGGTGGCCAACATGCCTTGGTCATGTACTAACGTACCCACCCTCTCTGTGCATCAGTTAGAGTTTGCCATATAGACATTGGTGTCCTACAGTGTCTGTTTTGGTGTTTGTCTGGTAATTATCTCTTTTGTCTGCCATGACTGGTGGGGTATGTTTGTGTCCTCCATTGCTCCCAGTCTTTTGCCTACTAGCACCTTGTACACATCTTCTACAGCAACATTGTCAGGTGATATTGGGACAGGATACTACCTGTGACTTGTGTAATATGGAAATATTCTCTTGCCCTACAACTGTCTACTAGGTTGTCAATGTCCCATGGGCAATACTAGTGAGATGGAATGAGTGCCAGACAAACATGACATTGCACATGTCAGAGCACTTGAGTGCTCTCCATGTGACAATGCATGTAGTATCAGCACAAATTTGTGGGTATCTCAGAGCTGTACATCCACCTTCACCGTTGAACATGCCAATGCAATTCTCACAGCATGCCACAACCTAGCTGGCTCTTACCATGACTGACTGATGTTGAGGTGTCTAATCTCCTTAGTGCTGTATTCATACTTTGCCAGATGCTGACGAAGTGGCTGAGTCTACTCCCACTCAGTGTGATTTGGGTTCCTGGCTATACATGAGAATGCTGCACATGCTCACACATGCCACACATAATTGTGATATTTGAGGCCATTACATGTATGTGTAAGTTCGTTATATTTGGTACCATGCAATGGATCTGTCATATAAGTGACAATGAGTGTTTTCTATTGCTATGTGCTGTGTTATGTTGTTATACGGGGCATACTGTGTAGACATTCAGACACAGGTCAATCATTGTAGACAACGGCATACCAGTTTCTACCTAGGATAGACACCCATACATTACTCAACATGTATTTATCATTATTAGCAGTGGGCATGTGTGAATCAAGCCTATTTATGTGACCGGTGTGCATCCTATGTAGATGGGTGTGTCACACACTCTGACACACGTATGGTGCAGGCCAAGCTACTCTCACACAGTGTTGTGACAGTGTTCAGTTCTGACATTACTTTACCTCCATTTCCTGACAGCCCCTACCTTATGTGTGGCTCCCTTGCATGCTACCTGTTAGGGATGGTGTTGTCTTGGTGAATGGCCCATGAAATTGCTCATTGGCCAGATGATGTAACAATATATGTAGTGATGCATGGATCTTGGCCTTCAGAAGTCACATGCCAGGGATTTGAGCATCACTGATATGTGAGATGGAGTCTGGAAAATCCCCTACACGACCAAAGATGCGTGCACCATACTTGTTGTTTCTGTGTTACTGACACACTCCCTGGGGTTGGATTCACATTCCAAAAACTATATGTATTTGACAATGAGGTTACCAAGAATTGTGTTGTCAAACATAATTTATTTGAGGAGTTTACAGAGCACATTTGTGGTTGACTATGTATAAAAATTGTCCACAATTGTCTGTCTCCTGCGTACTCCTTCTGCGGTGATTGGTAGGTTCCCACCAAGGTCCTCATCTTCATCATCCTCCTCCTCCTCATTGTGGACAGCTAGTTGTCCATCCCAGGGGATATTGTTTCTGACACACATTTTGCACGATAGCACATACCAGTATGATCTTGCATACCAGCGGGGGTGCATACAGGAGGCTTCCTCCTGTCATGTCCAAATACCTGAACTGGGATTTGAGAAGGCCAAATTTCCTCTCCACCACATTGAGTGTCTTCTGGGGTGTGCTTCATTGTAGGCACGCTGTTCATTGGTAGCTGGATTTGCAAATGGGGTCATATGCCAGAACCTTGGTCAGCTGCAAAGATGAGAGGGAGAAACTTAGTGAAGAGTTGAGAGGGACCATGAATTTTCCATGGCAGTAGTTTGCATTTTGAGTGGTGACTCAGAGGTGTCTGTGGTGTTGTGCATGTTCCAAGTATTGTAATGTGGTTGAATTTGAATGTGTTTATGTACATGTCACTCCTGAGTACTGACTTAAGGACCTGTATGTGACCATCTGGATTCCAATACATGTGCTAATCATGTATGTAACATGTTATGTGTAGTCCATTTTAGTAGCAAGGTCCTCATATTAGATGAAGGCTACAACCTCCTTGCAGCACAATGGTGTCAGATGTGTGGCCAGCATAGTTGCCCTACAAAGCCAGTCTATTCCGTTGATGTAGGCATGTGGCATTACGCATGCAGTGCAATACTTAGTGGGCCTTAGTGGCAGATGGTGGTTGTTTCAACCATCTTGGCACTCATTACATATCTGGTGTTCTCAAGTATGCTAGACTCACAGTGGCAGTTGTATCGCTGCGATCGTGGCAGTATGACACCCACATTATGACCGTGGTGGAACCACCACGTTTGGACCGCCAACATTGCCAGGTTGCCACCAGCCAGATGCCTGGCAGTCCCAGTGGTTTTACTCTTCCAGGGCAGCACTGCAAGCAGCGCAGGCCTCTGGATTTGAAATCCCAAATCTATCAGCGTTTGCATGGCGGTTCAACCGTCATGCAAGGGCTGGCGGAATGGGGGTTTCAGGTGCCCCCTGGAGGCCCCTGCACTGGACATGCACTTGACATGCACAGTGCTGGGTCCCACATGGACATTCCTGTAGCACTTTCCAATGCACAAATTACATGCAGCAATAACTGCTACCAGTGCTGCTGGACTCACCACAGCACCACATTGCAGCCGGATCACTTACAAACCAGCTTTAATGTTTTGGCCCTCTCCCCAGCTGGGTCGGCGTACAGAAAATTTAGTTTCCAAAGACAGGCCCAACAGTGAACTCCTAATTGGGCAGGCAGGGTTCAGGGCACAAGGGTGGTCTAACTGCGGTAGAAGTTTAACAAGCGGCCTCTGCCGGACAACAAACTTGTGATGTGTGTCCAAGGGTGTGTATCATATGTTAGCATCATGATCACATTTGGTACCGGTGTATGTCCTATCTTCTTAGTAATTTGATGTTCTGCCAGGGTCACTACACATGCACAGTGCAGACTTTAGGAGGGGGCCCTGCTTTATTTCTGTAAGGTCACTTAGTACAGTGCATGTATGGCCAGTCATTTCCTCCATACTCCTAGAGGGGTCTACTATGGCATTCATGTACATTCAAGTTTAGCAGTGAATCTGCGCCATGGTGTACTATTGCTGGTCTACAGTACAGGCATGATGGTGTTATAGGGCGCTAAGTGGGGCATGTGAAGTGTCAGTTAAGTAGTTGTGTCACCATTTTTCATGATTCTTCCCTTCTGTCTATAATGGCAGGTACATTAGTCTTCCTATGTGTGCAATTTGATGCATTAGGCAGATGTATGTGCAGCATACAGGTATGCCAGGCAGGTGTATATGGGATGTAATTGTGGTTGGCACCACTTGGGTGTCATTTGATGTGGATTGTGACTGAGTCTTGCACCCATGAATGAGGTGGGGATGTCCCTAGACATGATTTTCTTTACATGCTCATGCAGTAGGCCATTGACGTGGCGGAGCTATTGATGGTTTGGTCTAATGTGGGTGAAGTATACTAAGCAGTCAACCAGTGGCTACTTGTAGTGGTTTGTGGTCTTATTCTGTATGCAAAGTGTACATAGCTCTTCCTGTCCTCCACGTGGTGTGACTGTTAGTTTGTGGCTGTTTTAGGTAAATGTGGGTATCTGCGTTTGTGATGTCCAATCATTGTGGTGTACTGCAGTATGTTACATATGTGTTGTTGCCAGTAAGTCTGTGGTCCCATACCCAAGCATCTTTTGTTGTGGTGTATATGTTGTTTGTCCTACAGGGTTGATGTGTTGTGTGTATATTGCTTGGTTGGCTGACATACAGACAAGTAGGCCATTGCCATATTGTACGTCCTGGAACCGCTTGTTGATGGTGGAGTGCTGGTATATATAAGCATCATGTATGCTGCCGGGGTACTTGACTGAGATGTTGGTGAAGAGCCCACGGTGGTCCACAATGGCCTGCACATTTATCGAATGTGTGTGCTTGCAGTTGATGTATAGGTGTTCCGTAGCAGCAGGTGGCACCAGTCGCACACGGGTGCAGTTCATTGCACCAAGCACATGTGTAAGCCCAGCAATCAAATAGAATCCTTGCTTGGTCTCCTGCTGCAGTTGCTGGGGTTTTGGGAAGCAGATGTGGTGAGGTGTGAGGTGGATGGTGGCATCTAGGACCTTAGGCAGGTAAACAGATATTGATGGGTGGGAGACACCAGCCACTAGTGCCCCTGTTGTCTGAAATGAACCAGAAGCCAGCATATTGAAAACAGTGAGGAGCTTTGTGATGAGTGGTATGATGTAGGGAGTCTGCAGCCCTGCTGTTATGTTTGGTGCAATCTGGTTCAGCAGCCATAGAAATGACTCCCAGTTGAGACGGTAAGCCCTGATGCTGTCTTGCTCCCTGAGGCCAAGGAGGGTTATCCTCCTCTGAAATAGCCTCTCCTGCCTCCTGCATTGCCTTTGTGGGTGCCATTGTGGTGTTTGGGGTTGCTGTTGTGGAGATGAAGGGAGCAGCTGTCATTGCGGACGTCTGCGACGTGTGCCTAGTTGGGGAAGTACAACTTCCATGTTGTCCTGGAGGTAGCAAATGTTCCTTCTGTGAATTTTCTTTATGTAGTGGTGCATGTACCTCATTTTAATGCCTGGTCAGACCCAGGCGTTAAACTTTCATGCAAAACGGGGTTAACGTCATTTTTTGGGTCCGCCTCCCACCTGTGTGTCATTTTTGCATGGGTGGATAAATATGGCGCTAGGGACTTAGAATCAGTTTGTGGACAGGAATGCCTACCTTGCATCTCATTAATGCAAGGTAGTTTTCACGCATCCAAAAAATTACATTAACTCCTATATTTTGATGCTAGATGGGTCTAGCGTCAAAATATAAATATGGAGTTAAGTTTGTGCTGAATTAGAGACAAAATAAATTACGCTAATTCAGTGCAAACAGAGTATAAATATGGGCCTTAGTGCATAAAAAGACTGCTGTGAAAAAGGAGTTCGACCTGGCATATCGAGCACTGGTTCTAGTCCTGGGAATACATGGTACCAGAACTGTCATTCTACCACCGTTGCCTGGTTCCAAAGAAAACCACTTTGTATCAATTGACAATGTCAAGTTACATCATGTGACCAGTACTACACAGTAGACAACAAGGACTCCTGGACAGTGCCCGAACCCTTCTCACTGCAAGCGAGGATGCGCCTCCTCAAAACTTAAGCAACAATGATGAGACTTCCCCGAGCTTGGGGAGAGTAAAAAATGAACTTTCATTAGTACCTGTCTCTACAGAATTGACAAGAGTTGTCCAAAGTTCTGAGTTGTTTTCCTCTAACTCTACACAAACAGATGGAATCATTCACTACGAACCACCAAAGGAGGCCAGTTCTCTTTCAGCGACACAAGCACAAGTCTTTGCCTGAACTGCTGCTGGATATTTTACGGACATTGACTCTTTTTCCAGTTCTTCAGCTTCTTCTACTTCTAGAGCACATAAGCTATTCAATTGGCTTAAAACTAACTATCTTATTCGTCCATGGAGTTATATATTAGCCCTGTTAATTGTGCTTGCCTTCCTTCTTTGGATTCTTTTGTCATCATTTTCTTTCCGCTGGTACATGGGCACTATCTTCCTTAATGCTCTGCTGTTGAACTGGTGAATGAAGTTTTGAAACCTTACCCATCTTCACATAAGGTCTGAAGAGACTTATCCCTAGTGAACATTTCAGCTATTCAAATTCCTGATGGGATTATTTGGGATAAAGTTGCTTTTGCTGTATTCAGGCCAACAAAAATGATTCAAATTCTGTACATATTTAAAGTTTCAATGAATTATAAAACATCTGGGGTTGTTTCTCATGTTTAGGATGTGAAAACAGTTTATTCTGAGCTTGAGTACTATTCTGTGTTAGAAAGTGAAGATGTTTACTAATCAACAGCAAATTATGGGGAAATGTTCTGTTACTATCATTTTGGATATAATTTTATCCATAAAGCCATCACCCTGAGAACTGTTTACAATTACTCGCAGTTGGAACATTGTCCAGCTCCGGAGGTGGAGAGTTCCAAAACTTATGTAGAAAAGTTTGCATATTTTACTGGACATGATGTTAAAAAGGCTGACTCAAATTATTATTAAATTGCCTCCTATGAAATTGCAGAATGTCCTGTTAACAGACACCAAATTAATTTATTCTGATTCTTTTGTTCCCCGGTTGCTATTAAAGGCTATGAATAGTGGTTGAAATTCATTGACATAAAGAGTGTGTGGGAAACTAGAAATTGGTAAATACTGGGAAGGGAAGCTTTGTTTAGAGCATTCCTTATTCCGTTACAAATAATATTTTTAAATGAAACTGTACAACAAACAAGTTCTTTACACTTAGCAAAGATTAAGTAATTGAATACGGCCAGTATTCCATCAGCAGCAAAATTTGACAAATGGTAAAATATTTTAAATGTTACTGAAGAACAGCTCAGTGGGTGGATCCATAATTGAACATTTAATTTTACACTTTCAGGTCCAAATGGGTGGTTATTGTGGCCAGTGGAAACAAATAGTTGTCATTCATGTTTTGTGAAACTCCAAAGGGAGTTTTAGAATGAATAGACTTGAGTCTTGTTACATCCCACAATACTCTGGTATTATTACCACATGCAGTGTGGGCAAACTGTGTCAACAATGGTTGAAATCTTACACACTTGCAGCTCTTAAAGAACAACTTAGTCTCTTGTCGGAAAACAGAGACTTACAAGCTTCCTTGTTAGGTCCTAGAAAACCGTGTACAAAGTGCTTCTTATATGGAATATATAACGACATTTTGAAACTTTTACAGAAGCCGCCATCTGGTTGAGGCAAATAGATCAGGAAAACCTCCAGAAAGGTCTAGCCATTGCAGATAATGGTATGAACACTTTCTCCAACCGCATTTACAACTTAAACAACATAGTTTCATCTGCAATTGACATAATACAAAATTATATGTCATTCTTACACCATGGACAGAGTCAACTTAGGTCCATTATGCAGTTAGATTGGACATTACAAATATTGAAAAATGGTCACGTATCCTGGAAACACATTAGCTACAAGGACCAGTTTACCCCATTTAACTTAATGTGAAAGCAACAAATAATGGCTAAGAAAGAAGCGATTTACAGTATGTTAAACACTGACAGTTAGAAAAGTAGCCTTTCTGTGTGGGCGAAATACCATCTGCACTTTGGTTAATACACAAGGTTATTAATCTGCACATTTCAACACTTCAGTTCACCTCGTGTTTCAAGCACATTCCTGTAGGCTGATTGGAAAAGCTAGGAGATAGTTACATCCATGAGGTGTGGGAGCTACCCTTTACGTACAAGTGCTTCAATGGCATGAAAGAGGCCTCTCTTAGCAGAAGTGATTGCAAGACTTCTGTAAGCCACTCAGTTATTTGTAAACAGCTGTCCTTGCATGGAGCATGTAATTCTTCGGATGCAAATTTGGCTTGTTATTTGAAAGGTGTTTCTTCCCTTTGAGTCGCCCGGCATTCAAGGTGCTCTCAAATGGGAGATATTTGATGGTGAATGGAGAAATCTGTTATGGAATGGGAGCTGGAATTTCCTACATAGTTTCAGTCTCCCAAATTGTAACTTGTTGCAGAAATGTGCTTTTTCCCCCCAAGCGAGAGATAAAAGTAGCAGAAATGTGGCCTCATATTACTACTTCAAATGTAAATTTTTAAAAGCTGAGCAGACTGAAAGCTCTTTTGTTTAAAAAACAAATGGCACTTACATCTGCGCATAACACCTATGATCTTCAAGTAGCGAGGTCATTTGCAGAAATACAGCCCCTTTTAAACACCAACTTTCCAAAACATTTTGGTGAACTAATATGCTGCATTTTTAACACAACTAACACCGCTGAGATTGTACACTTTTTAGGCCTGTAGGTTCTGGTTTTCTCAGCACCTTACGATCTCTATTTGACATAATACCTTCAGCCATACACTTAATATTTTCAAGTGTATTTGGGGAAATTCCCCATAACTTTGTCTTTAATTGGTGGTATCTTGCTGTTGCCATTTTTCTTTGCAATGGTTGCCCCGTCTCAACAAGGAGAACTAATGGCACTTCCACCAGCCAAACTGGGTTGTGAGTGCATGATGCAGTATTTTGGGGCACCACTCCTGGAAGAACTGGAGTCCAACAGTTTTTTGTCATTCAAACAGTTTCTGAATTGTGTGCAGCCCGTTTTTTAATGTTGGTGGTGCCAATTCCGGCATGCACCAGAAATGTGTCTTGCTATGCAGTCCGTACCTTCTTAGGACGTGGGTCTGTCTATGTTCTTGATGAGGGCTCATTGCCAGATTTTCACATCGAAATTGCGGTTGCTACGAGAAGCTTCCTGTGAGCCGCCCTATGTAAATCGAGTGGCCCCTGACACTACAACATCTGGCACTGCATGGGACACTGCTGCCTAGGCTGGAGCTATGGCTGAGGCAATGGAACATGAGTGCTCACTCACATTCCTTGTCAATGACCTGATTAATTTGTCACCTGCCAAAGTGGAATCTTTCCTGAACTCAATTACCAATGATGACATTGGCAATTTTTTAAAGGATCATGATTATTGTTGATGGTCTGACATTTGGCCTTAGATTCTAAAATTCTAAATTGACCTTTAAATTTGGCTTGATTTTGATCTGCCCTGCTTATCAACATGGACACTTCTATCTCAGTTTGTGTACATTTTTAGCTTGTTTTTAATAAGGCTTGTTGTAGGCATAGTGATTTTAAGCTGTAGGTTATATTTTTATAGACCTTAGCATTCTCGAACTGACAATGGGGAGGGTGTTTTGAGGTTATTTTAGCATTTATGTAGACACATTTATTTTAGCTTGGGTCTGAGGTCTGCGCCCTCTCACCTAGTCACTTGCTATTGTATTCCTCTTATTATTTTAGCAAGGCCTCAGTTTTAGTGGTGATGCTTTATTATTTTTATCTGCTGCCCTTATATGCAGAACTTTGTTATTAATTTCTCTGCATGATATTTCATCCTGTACTCACTCCAAGGCTGCACATGATACTTTACCAGGTATTTCCAGTCCAGAGAGTGCACTGTCTCCCTTACCAGAAAAGGCACATTGTCACGTCAAGGCAGTTCTAAGAACAATAACATGTTTTCTTACAAAAACCATATGCTGCCCAAACTAAGTCAGAAGGCACATTCCAGCCTGCCTTTCATCTCATGCTGCACATCATTGCAGTGTCTGCTGAAGCCTCACACTTCCTCTACAGCTATGTGGGAGGCTTTCAGCAAACTAACAGACCTCTTGTTTACCTTCCTTCTTGTGACCAGAAAGCTGATTAGGGCTACCACTGCTATTTGCTCTCTTGTAGAAACTTAGTAGTATAGGGAGGGATATTAGGTACACTGTTGTGACAATATGGTGGGACTCTTCCTATGTTTCACATTCCTGGTCACCGCCCTAATAGTTTTGTGTTTCATTATCCTCATAATTGCAATTCATGCCTTTTTACACAGAACACAGTTGCTTAAAAAAAAAACTATTGAACCAAGATTCTCCTTCTGTTTGTCTTTGTATGTATGAGACTTGTATAACTGAGAGAAAGGGGTACGATCCATCACACCACGACTTTCCTGAGGAGTCTGAGTATCATGTGATAGGCTCCCACAAATCACATCTACCTTTGGTACTGGTGATGTGCTGCCAGCTAGCCGGAAGGGTTACACTAAGAGCTGTTACATGGTGGGAAATCAGACTCAGTCCGCTATACTCGTGGTGCTGCCACCCAAAATCCAGCAGTCTCGTTACTACTACAGGTGCCCTATGACACCACAAATTGCTGCCCATCTTCAAATGAACCTATTTTTGCAGGACATGTCCTGTACAGGATTTGTTAACCTCTTATATGCTACTCCTATCACCTGAATTATTTTTCCTAAGAGAGGCAAGTTTGAAACTTCTGAAGTTCAGACAGTGGAACATGTAGCTCCAATGTCAACCAAGAATGACCCATTATGTTCCATAATGTTGGCATTTGCATAGGGACCAACTTGATCTACTTCGAAGCACGCAGCTAGCCTGCATCCTTTGTCATCAGAAATATCCTGCTGGAGGATATCTGAAAGCTCACTCATATCTATCAAGGGGTATTGTGATGCTATCTGATTCATGTTTGCGTTTGCAACATGATTTAACTGTTTATGAGGAACAATCGTCTGCTGTTGCTGTACCACAGGGGCTTGTGGCACCTGCATCTTCTGTCCTGTAGAAGCAATCACTTTTTGCACTCTGGGTCTTTTAGCTCTCTGAATTTGAACTTGATTATTGCCTAGCATCTGAGCAACACCACCATTCTGTAACAAATTATCAACATTAAGATAGGGATATTTCCTCCACCAATGTCCATAATTTCTGCACGCATGACAATGATTTGTTTTCTTTAATGAGTGAATGTCAACCACATTTAAACACTCATCTACTTGAATGCCACGTCCTCTACCTCTTAGCTGAACCACATATTTCACTTGCCTGTGCATGCTTTGCATTCCACTTGTATTCACCATCATCTGTGGGCTATGATGCCCTTTCTGTGCAGCTTTCAGATGCATTACCATCACCTTATCCTTCAACTTTTTCTTTTGCAATTCGATTTCATCACTGCTGAAACTTGCAAATCACAGGATCTCGTTAATGGGTTATTTCTGCCAACAAATCAGGTGCTGCTGAATCATTTCACTAATGCCTAATTTCCATCCTTGCACAAACCTAAACAGAAAATGCCCCATTTATTTTGCTCTATGTTTTTGGCACTACTACACTGTTTGAAAGCTTGTAACAGACTTTCATAGTAAGAGTGAATAGACTCATTGGTTTCCTGTCAAGTCCTGTCAATTTTCTGCCAATCAATAACTATCAGGGACAGTTTGTTCTTAAAAAATTCAATCACCTTATAATACGTTTTCATCAGCTCTTCAGATGGCGTGGCATAACATTGCCCTAGTGTACATTGGTAGTCCACTATTCAACAGTGCCCTGATTGGTTACAAATATAATATTTAAAGCATGAAGGCCATGGGTTTATATTTCACTGAAGTACGCAATTGCTTTGACTTTAATGGGTTTTCCACATCACAATGGTTATTTGGGGTTGAAAGCATGATCAGGACAACGAAGGAGACTCTCAGGGTACTAAATCGCTCTAGCACAGATATATGAACATCAACACATACCATCCACCTTTCAGTGGTGCTGACAAGTCATTCAATGTGGCAGACTATACTTATGGGTACTGCTTGATTGATGAGTTTCTGATACAATGGGATACTAGTGCTGCTTTGACCTTGGGCAGTGGCGATGGCCTACATCATCCACACTGCCCCAGGGCCACAGGAGGCAGCCCTCGCAACAAGCTGCACATGATGGGAGAAGTGCTATAAAGTATGACTGTGCACACCGCTGCATGAGCCGCGGGTGGAGTGTACCTTGGCTAAGACCAGGTCAAGAGCAGGCCCAACAGCTCCCGTCTGCAGCCAGACAAGGCGGACTGGGCCTGCTCTCTTGGTCATAGACCTTTTGGCTCTTCTTTTGTTCTTATTTTTGGGCTTCCTGACAATTATAGACTGCTTAGCACTTGGCCAGGATTTGCCCCTTCAAGTTAGTGTATATTCTCCGACAGGGACGCTAGGCTTGGACTTTGTGTCTTTTGGTGCCCTCAAACCTGGACCTGTTGCTATATTGGTTTGTTTTTCGAACCTGTCCTGTGCATAATACTCATTTAAATTAACTACAGGGCATTATTAGTTGCAATAGTTAAAAGGAAGGCCGTGAGTGCAAGTCCAGCAATGGACGCTAAACACACTACGACCATTGATTCTTTCCTTTTCAGAACATTTGGAGTAATTTCTAAAAAAATGGACTTGACAGAGCACCGTCTGTCCCTGGGCCATGCTGGATCAACTGGGCTCCTGGGGACAGTGAAAATCTAGCAGTGAATCAGCATGGGGACGTGCATCAGATCGGGAAGCAGGAAACACTGGAGGGGCTTAGTCTCACTACAGCACTGGGTGAGTCTTCTTTTGGGCACTCTCTTTCTATGCCACTCACAGTGCTTTCTCACATGGTTCCTCCTTCCTTGGCACATGTGAGAGAACAGGGCTGATTGCAGAGGCCCCCTAACTTTTTGCCCCCATTTTCCACTTTTTGCTGGTGTTTTCCTGACTCTGATGGTGCCCTGGGTACTGCTAACCTGTCCCAGGGCCTGTGCTCTGTGTAAAATCAGTATGCAAATTAGGCTAATTATAATTGCCTAAGTCAACCTACCTATAAGTCCCTAGTATATGGTAGGGCATGGAGGTTTAGGGACACCAGCATAGGTAGTGCCCCCATACGTGCACTGCTGAGGTGCCTAGTGTCATTTTAAAGGCAGACCTGCCTTGCTGGTTGCTTTTAAATTAAAGTTATATGCAAATTCGACTTTGGAATTAAAAGTAGTGCCAAAGTCTTAAACTACCTTATTTTTAACATATAAGTCACCCCTAAGGTGTGTCCTATGTGCCCCTAGGGCTGGGTGCCATGTAACTATAAGGAGAGACCTTATAAAATAGTTTTGTAAGCCCTGGTGAGGTAAAAACAGCCAAATTCGTTTTCCCTCATTGTAGTGAATGGCCTCCATAGGCTAGAATGGGGAGACTTTATTTTAATTTATAAAGTCTCCTTAAGTAACAGATACCAGAAGTTTGGTATCAAATTAATTGTTATAATAAATCCCACAACTTCCAGTTGTTGGATTTAATATAACTTGTTCGGGTAAAGAGTTTTAAACTTTACCTGAAATGTTGCCAACTTCAGCCCTGCAGTGTTTTTGCTGCTGTGCTCTGATTGGCCAGTCTCTGGCAGCCTGACCAGGCTGCCTTGATGAGGTGTGAAGTGGCCTGGCTTCACACAAAGAGATGTGCCTGTGAGAGGAGATCTCACCTCAGCAGATATTGAGGCAGGAAGAGGGAGGGCTGCCAAACTGGTATTCAAGGGCAGAGAAGGACATTTGGAGCAACCCAGCAACACCCCCACGTTCTGCAAATGCAGACAATTAGGAGAGGGCAGGAAAGGGGTGTGTTTAGGATTTTTAGCCACACCAGTGGGTGGGCTCAGCCAGATGTAACCTCCAAAAATCACTTTCAGTCATGATGGATTTTTGAGGAATGTTGCTCCCTGGGATTGATTTTTGACACACTTCCCAGGAAGTGGTCATCACAGGGGGAAGGGCCCTGCACCTGATTGGAGAACCAGGACCCCCCTGTTTTTCACCCAGGAGCAGGGATAAAACAGGCAGACCTGCACCCACACCTCAGTTCCCTACCAGATCCCTACCGGGAAGAACTGCAGAATAAGAAGGACTGCCCTGCTGGACCCCTGGCCTGCACCTGGACCCTGCACTCTGAAGGACTGCACCAACTGAACACTGGTTCAAGGAGGGACTCCCTGTTTGCTACAGGTGAAAAACCAGAGCCCCCTGCATCAACCCCTGAAGAAACCAACCAACTGACCACTGTCCAGGGGCCAAAAAGGAGTTTGCGCCAGGTGCATTCTGGGAGTTGTAGTCCACACCCCTGAGGAGCATCTCAGAGCTTCTGGAACCTTGGGGTGAGCTGTGGACCCCAAAATAACCTTAAAGGAACATCTGGAAGAAGATCCAGAAGTTTGGAGAAGTTTGGAGAACTTTTGAAAAAAAGCTCTGTATAGGCACCGACCCGCCGCGGCAACTCTAGCCGGCTTGCCTCAACCGCGACCCGGCCTGACTTGCAGGTTCGTCCCGGTGAAGAAAATCTCCAAAAAAGAGACTAAGTCAGAATGGAGGAAGTTGACTGGGACCTCCCAGCCAGCGTATCAGAGGAGGGCTCCAAGGACGTCGGATCAAGATCCAGGTTTGCCCCGGTCAAAGGATTTTCACCTTGAAAAAACGACTAAGTCCGAAGGTAAAAATCTCCACCGATGGCTCCCGCCACACGTATCCGAAGAAGAGTTCCAGGAGGTCGGATTGGACTGGCAGGTTCATCCCGCTGAAGAAAATCTTCAGAAAAACAACTAAGTCCTAAGGTAAACTTTTGACCAAGGCCTCCCGTTGCCTGTAGCCGAGCTGGGCTCCATCGCGGTCGGCCCTAAACTTTGACTTTGCCCCGGTCGAGGTGCGACCAGACGACAAGATTGGCGCTTTTCGTTTCTAGGAGCTAGAAAACAATAATTCTTTAAAAACTCATCTCTCCGGTTCCCCTTATCAGAATTTATTCTTTTTTGTGTCATTTTAAAGATAAAAATATAATCTATTTTTATAAATTGATTTTCGATTTTTAAACTGTTTCATGTGTTTTATTTAATTACTGTTTTGTGATATTTGAATCCTTTACACTCTGTATCCTAAGTTAAGCCTTGTCGCTCGTTGCCAAGCTACCAAGGGTTAAGCTGGGTTTAATTTACTGAGACCTAAGTGGAGGTTAGTGGCCTATTGCTAAGTTTAAGTACTTACCTGCCCTTACCAATAACCCATTTTCCAACATTTTTGGTGCGCAGTGGTGGGATCCTGTACTTGTGTTCAGTATCACATTACAGTTTTAACTAAAACAAATTAAAAATCCTTTAAATTGTCCTAGTGCAAAAAAATTTTTATTTTTAATTTGGATTAATTTCAATTATTGAATTTTTGTGATTTTTCTAAATTCTTGTTTCCAATTTTTGAAAAAAGTTTTTTGTTGACACAAAACTAGGGAACCATAGAGCTTGATCTGGCTAGCCTATCCACACTGACAGTAGTCCAGCTTATGGGGTTGTGTACTGCAAGGGGGTTGCCTGCAACCACTGACCTCAGGAAGCATGTCCTGATTAAGTCCCTGACAGCATGAGGCCCAAGAGGTAGGCTCAGAGGAAGCTCCAGAGGAGGAAGAAGCAGGGGACGATGCTAGCTCCAACCACTCAGAGGAGGGAGGGCATCTGAGCCTAAGTGAGGATGAGGAAGACCGGTCCTCACTACACACAGTCAGTAGGGTCATACCCAAAGCTAGTTGGGGGAAGGGGGTCCCTTCAGGAGGAGATAACCTGTCCCTCATGGAAAGACAGCTGGAGGCCCAGCTAGCATTTATAGCTTTGGAGGCCGAAAAGCTGGCCCTAGAAAAGAAAAAGCGGTCAAAGAAAGAAAAAAGAGATGGTGGCAGCGACAGAGAAGCTGAGGTGTCCAGGGGTGGGGTTTTTTGCCCCAGATTACCCAAGGGGGTGGTTCCTGCCTATGTAGAGGGGAATGACATAGACAAGTGGTTGGAGGCCTTTGAGAGGGCACTCCAAATGAGAAGGGTTAGGCCTCAATACTGGGGTTTACTTTTATTGGAGTTGGTCCCCAACTCAAGGAGGGATAGGCTTCTGACCTTGAGTGTGGAGGAGGCAGATTCATACCCTAGTATGAAGAGGTGCTAAATCAAAAAGTTTGGTCTGACCCCATAGCAGTATAGGATGAAGTTCAGGGACACCCAGAAGGTCAATGCCCAGTCTTGGATTGACTTTGTAGACACCTCACTTAAGGCACTAGAGGGCTGGATTCATGGTAACAAAGTAAATACTTATGAGGGGTTATACAATCTGATTATGAGAGAGCACATCTTGACCAATTGTATCCAAGAAAGATTACACAAGCATCTAGTGGACTCTAAGCTGACCAGCCCTAGAGAGCTGGGAGAGGTAGCTGATGAGTGGTTAAGAACCAAAGTGGTTGTCAAGTCCCAGGGGGGAGACTCCAAGAAGGGGGGGTCAGGTCCCCAAAAACCTAAGGAGGGAAGTGGTAAGCCCACCACAGAGACTCCCTCTGTACCCCAGAACCCTAAGAAGGAGGAGAGTAAATCCCACTCCCACTCTGACAAGCAGAGACAGGGAGACCCAGGGTTAAAAAAGCTCTTGGACAGTAAGGCTTGCTTTGACTGTCAGCAGACAGTTCACTTCAGAGGAGATAACCTGTCCCTCATGGAAAGACAGCTGGAGGCCCAGCTAGCATTTATAGCTTTGGAGGCCGAAAAGCTGGCCCTAGAAAAGAAAAAGCGGTCAAAGAAAGAAAAAAGAGATGGTGGCAGCGACAGAGAAGCTGAGGTGTCCAGGGGTGGGGTTTTTTGCCCCAGATTACCCAAGGGGGTGGTTCCTGCCTATGTAGAGGGGAATGACATAGACAAGTGGTTGGAGGCCTTTGAGAGGGCACTCCAAATGAGAAGGGTTAGGCCTCAATACTGGGGTTTACTTTAATTGGAGTTGGTCCCCAACTCAAGGAGGGATAGGCTTCTGACCTTGAGTGTGGAGGAGGCAGATTCATACCCTAGTATGAAGAGGTGCTAAATCAAAAAGTTTGGTCTGACCCCAGAGCAGTATAGGATGAAGTTCAGGGACACCCAGAAGGTCAATGCCCAGTCTTGGATTGACTTTGTAGACACCTCACTTAAGGCACTAGAGGGCTGGATTCATGGTAACAAAGTAAATACTTATGAGGGGTTATACAATCTGATTATGAGAGAGCACATCTTGACCAATTGTATCCAAGAAAGATTACACAAGCATCTAGTGGACTCTAAGCTGACCAACCCTAGAGAGCTGGGAGAGGTAGCTGATGAGTGGTTAAGAACCAAAGTGGTTGTCAAGTCCCAGGGGGGAGACTCCAAGAAGGGGGGGTCAGGTCCCCAAAAACCTAAGGAGGGAAGTGGTAAGCCCACCACAGAGACTCCCTCTGTACCCCAGAACCCTAAGAAGGAGGAGAGTAAATCCCACTCCCACTCTGACAAGCAGAGACAGGGAGACCCAGGGTTAAAAAAGCTCTTGGACAGTAAGGCTTGCTTTGACTGTCAGCAGACAGTTCACTTCAGAGGAGATTCAGCCTGTCCAAAGAAGGTGGTTACCACTGGGCTGTCCAGTGTAGCCATGGAGGAGGACTCCTCAGATGATGAAGTCCTCCTAGCATTGGGCTGGGAGACAGGACCAGATGGTAAGCTGTTGATCCCTGAGGGTGGGAGTAGGCACTTTCACCCCATTTAGGTGAATGGGATCCCTACCACTGGCCTGAGAGACACCTGTGCCAGTCACACTATAGTGAGTGACCGTTTAGTGGCCCCAGACATGTATGTCCCAGGAGAGACCAGGAAAGTAAGGATAGCCATAGGGGAGGTCACCTCCAAACCTGTAGCCATAGTGCCCCTAGAGAGGGAGGGTATCCTCGGCTGGTTTAGGGTGGTAGTCAGTGCTGACCTCCCCCTAGATTGTATCCTGGGAAATGACCTCCCAGAGGTGAGTCTGGTCCCAGATGGGGAAGTCGCCCAGGGCGCCCCTCCAACCCAAAGTCCTTGGGAGTCAGTCCCTACAGTTAGGAGACAGGGCGTCCCCAAGAAAAGGAAAGGAGAAAAGGAAGGGTGGGCCACTCTTAATGAGAGTTCCAGGGACCCAAAGGCCTTCTGCCCCTGTAAGGGGGAGCCCAGAGTTGGCACTGGTGAGGCCTCACCTGACCCCAAGGAAGTCCTGAGTAGTCAGGCAGCTGTCCAGATGCAGGGTGTTGCCCCTGCACTGACAGAAGGGACAGTGGAAGGAGGGTGTCTACCACAGGAGGTGGTAGCCCCCCAATCTAGACAGCAAGAAGGGTGTCAGGACCCCACAGTTGACCCTAAAGCAGCTCCGCCATCTGTCAGTGGAGAGCTTAGGGCGTGTTCTGGATACTGACAGCTGTCAGTAGCCTCTTCTTGGTGCTGGCCTTCCTGGCAGTACTGTACTTGGCCTGGGAGGCAGATCCCAGGGCCAAAAGCAAAATAGGCCCCCTGACCCTGATGGTCATGCTGGGGTTGCTCAAGTGTTGGGTGACCTCTTTGGGTAAGCTAGGTGTTGCCCTAGCAAAGTTAGGGGTAGGGGAGGTGGGCACCTCACTACCCAAGTTGGCAGAGAGAGAGGAGGAAGACTCCCCTAGAGGTAAGTTTCGGTTTGAGATGGGTCCTTTCACTGTTGGGATGGATTCACTACCCAGAGGGAGTGACCATGGCAGGAGGATGTAGGGCTGAGTAGGCCCTGCAAAGGGACAGCCTGTTCTCTTTACTGTCTTCCTTGCCTGACAAGCCAGGAAGACTCTCTCAGGGGTGGGCTGAGTCTCCTCGGCGTGTGGGCTGGGAGGGGCTTGTGTGAGAGAACAGGGTTGACTGCAGAGGCCCCCTAACTTTTTGACCCCATTTTCCAAATTTTGCTGGTGTTTTCCAGACTCTGATGGTGACCTGGGTACTGCTAACCAATCTCTGGCCTGTGCTCTGTGTAAAATCAGTATGCAAATTAGGCTAATTATAATTGGCTAAGTGAACCTACCTATAAGTCCCTAGTATATGGTAGGGCATGGAGGTTTAGGGACCCCAGCATAGGTAGTTTCCCCATAGGTGCACTGCTGAGGTGCCTAGTGTCATTTTAAAGGCAAGCTTTGCTGCCTGCTTTTAAATTAAAGTTATATGCCAATTCGACTTTGGAATTAAAAGTAGTTCCAAAGTCTTAAACTACCTTATGTTTACATATAAGTCACCCCTAAGGTGTGCCCTATGTGCCCCTAGGGCTGGGTGCCATTTAACTAGACTCTGATAGTGACCTGGGTACTGCTAACCAGTCCCTGGCCTGTGCTCTGTGTAAAATCAGTATGCAAATTAGGCTAATTATAATTGGCTAAGTCAACCTACCTATAAGTCCCTAGTATATGGTAGGGCACGGAGGTTTAGGGACCCCAGCATGGGTAGTTCCCCCATAGGTGCACTGCTGAGGTGCCAAGTGTAATTTTAAAGTCAGGCTTTGCTGCCTGCTTTTAAATTAAAGTTATATGCCAATTCGACTTTGGAATTAAAAGTAGTTCCAAAGTCTTAAACTACCTTATGTTTACATATAAGTCACCCCTAAGGTGTGCCCTATGTGCCCCTAGGGCTGGGTGCCATGTAACTATAAGCATGGATCTTATAAAAATAGTTTTATAAGCCCTGGTGAGGTAAAAACAGCCAAATTCGTTTTCCCTCATAGTAGTGAATGGCCTCCATAGACTAGACTGGGGAGACTTTATTTTAATTTTAAAAGTCCCCTTGAGTAACAGATACCAGAAGTTTGGTATCAAATTAATTGTTATGATAAATCCCACAACTTTCAATTGTAGGATTTAATATAACTTGTTCAGGTAAAGCGTTTTCAACTTTACCTGAAAAGTTGCCAACTTCAGCCCTGCAGTGTTTTTGCTGCTGTGCTCTGATTGGCCAGTCTCTGGCAGCCTGGCCAGGCTGCCTTGATGAGGTGTGAAATGTCCTGGCTTCACACAAGGAGATGTGCCTGTGGGAGGAGATCTCCCCTCAGCACATGGTGAGGCAGGAAGAGGGAGGGCTGCCAAACTGGACTTCAAAGGCAGAGAAAGGCATTTGGAGCAACCCAGCAACACCCCCACATCCTTCAAACCCAGACAATTAGGTGCCCCTTGATTAGATTAGTAGCGGGCAGGAGAGGGGTGTGTTTATGATTTTTAGCCACACCAGTGGGTGGGCTCAGCCACATGTAATCTCCAAAAATCACTTTCAACCATGATAGATTTTTGAGGAATGTTGCTCCCTGGGATTGATTTTTGCCACACTTCCCAGGAAGTGGTCATCACAGGGGGAAGGACCCTGCACCTGATTGGAGAACCACGACCCCCCCTGTTTTTTACCCAGGAGCAGGGATAAAACTGGCAGACCTGCACCCACACCTCAGTTCCTACCAGATCCCTACCGGGAAGAGCTACAGAAAAGAAGGACTGCCCTGCTGGACCCCTGGCCTGCACCTGGACCCTGCATTCTGAAGGACTGCACCAGCTGCACACTTGGGCTTCACCACAAGAAGGACTTTGCCTGGCTTCAACTGGTTCAAGGAGGGACTCCCTGTTTGCTACAGGTGAAAAATTGCTAACCAGGGTCCCCTGCACCAACCCCTGATGAAACCAACCAGCTGACCACTGTCCAGTGGCCAAAAAGGAGTTTGCGCCACGTACATTCTGGCAGTTGTAGTCCACACCCCCAAGGAGCATCTCAGAGCTTCTGGAACCTTGGGGTGAGCTGTGGACCCCAAAAGAACCTTAAAGGAACATCTGGAAGAAGATCCAGAAGTTTGGAGAACTTTTGAAAAAAAGCTCCATAGAGGGACCGACCTGCCGCGGCAACTCTAGCCGGCTTGCCTCAACCGTGACCCGGCCTGACTTGCAGGTTCATCCCGGTGAAGAAAATCTCCAAAAGAGAGACTAAGTCAGAATGTAGGAAGTTGACCGGGACCTCCCAGCCAGCGTATCCGAGGAGGGCTCCAAGGACGTCGGATCAAGATCCTGGTTTGCCCCAGCAGAAGGATTTTCACCTTGAAAAAACGACTAAGTCCGAAGGTAAAAATCTCCACCGAGGGCTCCCGCGACGCGTATCCGAAGAAGAGTTCCAGGAGGCCGGATTGGACTGGCAGGTTCGTCCCGCTGAAGAAAATCTTCAGAAAAACGACTAAGTCCTTAGGTAAACTTTTGACCAAGGCCTCCCGTGGCCTGTAGCCGAGCCGCACTCCATCGCGGCCGGCCTTAAACTTTGACTTTGCCCCGGTCGAGGTGCGACCAGATGTCCAGATTGGCGCTTTTCATTTCTAGGCGCTAGAAAACAATAATTCTTTAAAAATTCATATCTCCGGTTCCCCTTATCCGATTTTATTCGTTTTTGTGTCATTTTAAAGATAGAAATAGAATCTATTTTTATAAATTGATTTTGGATTTTTAAACTGTTTCCTGTGTTTTATTTAATTACTATTTTGTGATATTTGAATGCTTTGTACTCTGTCTCCTAAGTTAAGCCTACTTGCTCATTGCCAAGCTACCAAGGGTTGAGCTGGGTTTAATTTACTGAGACCTAACTGAACCTAAGTGGAGGTTAGTGGCCTATTGCTAAGTGTAGCTACTTACCTGCCCTTACCAATAACTCATTTTCCAACAGCACGTTCGCCTGCTGCAAAGTGCAAAGGGAAAAAATGGAGGGCCATAGAAGTCATCCTATGCCATCTGGCTCACCTGGCTTGGTAAATGCTGCTGTAAGTACTACTACTACTGTCCCTCCTTTTGGTGTCAGTCTCTGGGCTCCCCGTTTTGCAAAAACTGGTGGATTCTCTCAAAGACTTCCTATCACCACTTTGGGAAAAGCTGGATGAGCTGGAAGGAGAAATTGGCAAAATCACTGCTTTTTTTGTTAAAATTTGCAAAGTCTTATTGTTTGAAAGCCTCTTCTTTTGACCTCGTGTGATGCTAAGTCTCTTTCATGTTCTACTTCTGCTCAATCACCATCAAAGGCTTGTGTAGCTTTGAGGACAGTTCCTGAGGGCCCAAACCCTGCTGCGGCTGCCTCTACTTTACTATCTGTAAGTCTAAATCCGTGGTACTCAAAGTACTGCCCGCGGACTGCTAGCGGCCCCACGGACCTACCTTGGCGGCCCGCGGAGACGTCGTACACACGCCATATGATAATGGCCGCCGTACATAAACATAGAAGAGGGCCGCGGGAGCATGCGCAATAGAGGCTTCTTTGCGCATGCTCCCGCGGCCCTCCTCTATGTTTATGTACGGCGGCCATTATCTTATAGCGTTTCCATGACGTCTCCATGTCTTCCCCTATAAGCCCCCCCCCCCACCCGCGCTGTCACTTCAGTGCGGCCCTCGGCCGCAAACCATATTGCAATTTTGGCACCCGAGATAAAGTTTGTGAGTACCCATGGTCTAGATTGTCATCCTCTAATACATCTACCCCTTTTGTATTTCACAGAGCTCTGGAATATCGACAAATCCCATGAACAAATAGGTTTGCACCTTTGTTAAATTTAAATGTGTTGGATTGACTCTGTTTGAGTTGTAGAAGCCCACAAAGGTTTTTCAATACAACTCATTTTAGGTGGTGTGGGCAACGCAGGTGTACTGCAAGCTGGAATGCTCTAAACTTGTCATGGATTACTCCACTTGTTACACCTGTATCCTCACTAGGTCCTTCAAAAAATATGTGTATGCAGCAATCTTATCTGGGTGTCAATGGACACACAGAAGGCTATATGGAGGGAGTAGCCTGGAGTAAGGGACTTGCCCCTGTTGGAGTACATCCCACTAATCAATTTTCTCTCATTAGCTGGAATGTGGCGGGTCTTAAAGACAAAGGGGGTCATTCCGACCCTGGCGGTCCAAGACCGCCAGGGCCGGGGCCCACTGAAGCACCGCCAACAGGCTGGCGGTGCTTCAATGCCCATTCTGACCGCGGCGTTAAAGCCGCGGTCAGAAAAGGGAATCCGGCGGTTTCCTGCCGGATTTCCCCTGCTTGGGCTGAATCTCCATGGCGGCGCTGCAAGCAGCGCCACCATGGAGATTCCGACCCCCTTCCCGCCATCCTATTCCTGGCGGTTTTTACCGCCAGGAACAGGATGGCGGGAACGGGTGTCGTGGGGCCCCCTAATAGGGCCCCATAAAGATTTTCACTGTCTGCATTGCAGACAGTGAAAATTGCGACGGGTGCAACTGCACCCGTCGCACCCCTGCAACTCCGCCGGCTTCATTGTTGCAGGGCCTTTCCCGCTGGGCCGGCGGGCACTCCTTTGGCGGGCGCCCGCCGGCCCAGCGGGAAAGCCACCCGCCGCCCGCCAATGTCGGAATGAGGGCCAAAGTTACAAATCCTAATTGGGTCGCTTGTATTGACATATTTGACCTGGTAGCCATGCAGGAGACCTGGTCTATCTACAGTATTGTGGGTAAGGGCTTCGCATGTTACTCAACCATGCATTGGCTTCCTCGCATGGGGTGCTCGTGGTGGCCTTGCTATCTGGGTTAAATTGAAAATCAGGATGAAGGTCTCAAGAATTGATAGAGCTAGTCAATCATTTCAAGCTCTCCGTATTAAAGACAAGCGCATTGATTTTCATTTTTATTTGGCTAATTTTTATCAAAATGATTTCTGGAGTTTTGTTAACAGTCTGTTTGAGGGCCTTTTTGATTTCATTCGGGGTTTAAAATCATGAGGTGGAGGCAAGTTTCCCAGACAAGCTGTTTCTATGTGGGGATTTTAATACTAAGGATAGGGTGAATTGGGGAAGATAATTTGTTTGAGCTCTGCCTCAGAGGATGCAATGGGTCATGAGCTGAGGAGATTGATTACTATGACGGACCTGGAGGACACTTTGGAGTAAGTTCAGGGAACGGTGCCCTGTCTACCCACGTTTAGAGGTGGGGCGTCTATAAAAGATTACATATGTGTTTCCAGAGATTTACTGCAGTGGTGTCTCGCTGGGGAGGTATTTCAAAGCCAGAGGGGAAATTACAAAGCCCTTTCAATTGTTGGGTCCTTTCCCTTGTGTAGAGACAACTGACTGCCAGAATGTGACCGTATCAACAAACATTCTAGGATTGGGTTAAGAGTGGTGTGGTTTCTTAAGGATCCTGAGACCACATTGGGTGCTTTACTCCAAAAGTATTTGTCAATCTTTATGGACTGCTTAAGCAATGCTCCAGATGGCACTCTCACAGTTTGCTTTCAGGTATTATGTGATTCAACTTGGGACCACCTATTAAAACCTGCCATCCTGAGGACAGAGCAACTGTGCTGGTTTGCTACTCGTTGCTTGGTGGCTAATCGCTATTTAAAAAAAGTCTTATCTAGAACTCCCAGAAATGCTGAAGCTGTACGGAATGAGGCACACCCATAGGCTGACTCTTAAGGAGAGGAAGCATGCCTTATTTGTAAGCGATTGGGATACTATGGAGCTTGCGGCTGCTCACAATTACAGCAAGGTGTTCTGGGACACAGTTAACCATCTTCGACAGCGGGAAGCTCCTCTGAACCAACTTCTGATGGGTAACATCTCTGGCCAGGACTGGGTTAAGCACTTTACCACAGTTTATCATTTGTCTGAAGATTTAGCTTGCAAGCAAAGGTTAGGGGAACTCCTGGCAGACTTCCTGACTTTTCAGGTTTCTCTCCAGGAAGTCGAGGTTGCTCTTAAGTTCAGTCCAAATGGTAAAGCACCAGGCCCTGAGGGAATTCCCATGAACGTGTTTAAGTGTAATCTTGATGTATGGGCTCCTTTGTTGGTGAATGTGTTAAATAGTTTTGTGTATCTGGATTCCGGAGTCTTGGTCCCTTTTCATCATAGTGCCAATCTTCAAAAAAAGGGACAGAGGATCTCCCATGTGTTACAGACCAATCTCTCTTATAGATAGCTCTGTGAAGGTTTTAGGGAGGATTACCTTTAACTATCTTAAGGATTGGGCTAATGACAATAATATTCTGCCCCCCTGTTGGAAAGGCTTCCACCCTGGGCTAGGTACAGTGGAGCACTGCTTGAATTTGCATCTGATAGTGAGCAAGTATCCTATTGCAAACACTGCCCACTGTACCTGGCCTTTATGGACTTGGCATCAGCCTTTGATCAGGTAAATAAAAGTAAGCTGTGGTTCATGCTGCTTAACCTGGGGGTAAAAGTTTCTCTTGTCAATTTTCAGCATTCCTTGCATGGAAATTTGAGCGCTAGGGTGCGGTATGGTCAAGTGGGAGAACTTTCCGATGTTTTTCTTTTGGCCAGTGGGGTGTGCCAGGGATGCATTTTGCCACCGCTGTTATTTATTATTTACATCAATGATCTTTCCTCTCAGTTATCTGCTTCAACCAAGGATTTCACCAGGATCGCAAACTCCTTTGTTCCGACATTATTATATGGCAATAAGACGGTGTTAGTGGCCAGGACACCCCGATCTTTGTGGTTTCTTGTTGACTCATTTGTCACATTTAGGAGTAACCTTGAAATGAAGACTAATTTGGGGAAATCCCACATGATGGGCTGTAGCCCAGGGTGGAAGATTTTGTATTCCCTGCAGGTACAAGTGCCGCAATATCTGTTATTTGGGTATTATGTTTGATGCAAATAAGTCCTGGCATCCCCGGCGAACACCGCAAGAGTGAAATTAAGTAGGACCGCAGGTTCTTTATCAAATTTTTCCTGGACGGGTAATAGGAGTACTATCCATTTCTAAAGGTCTACAGCCTGCAATATGTCCCCACGGCCACCTACAGGGCAGGGGTGTGGGGTTATCATAAACCATCTTTCTTACAGGTAGAGGAAAATAAAGTTTGTAGGTGTTCAATGAATCTACTGCCCTCCGGCTCTAATTTTATTTTATACTCTGAGCTACATCTGGATTATATTTCTGACATTTGCTGCCCCCTGTAATGCTGTGGGTGAGTGTATGGGCCAATAATGATGCTATTTTCAATAAAGAGGTTATACATGACTGTCTCGGTTAGGCCAAGGGGTTGTCTCTTCCGTGTTTGAGCTACATTAACATGTCCCTTGCTGACACTGGCCTCGAAGATCTGTTTCTTGCGCCACAGTCCATCTGCAAGTCAGATAAGAGACAGATAAAGTCCTGTTTAGAAGAGATGGTTCTCTTCCAAAGAATAGATGAAGCTCTGCAACAGAATTCTATACGCAATTTTTAGTTAACCTTTCTCATGGAGTACCTGCATTATACTTAACCCTGGAGCTCACAAGTTGGGTGAGGTCTCTCCTTTTCCACTTCAGGTCAGGCGCTACCTGTGTTTCACTGAAGGGGATAAGGCGTGGGACTATTATGGCCTCTTGTCTTTGCTGCATTTTGCTTTTTTTGTAAATTTTACAGCAAATTCTTTCACCTCCACCTTAAGTATATTGTGAAGCAGTTGGCTTTTAAAAGGTGCAGGGATGCCTTACTGTATTTATAGTAGCTAGGTAGCTTGCAGGTTTGGTTCAGCGTCTCTTCATTTTTGTTTATAAAAAAAACAATATGTAGTAGGAAGAGCATGAAGGGGCAGTTGTATATAAATATTTAGAGGGTTTTGTTCCTTCGAACGTCAGTTAACGATACTGTTTGTTAGCTGTTCTGTGATTTTATGTTAGACAAATTTTATGTAATATGATGACTTTGTTGTGTATTTCGTTATTAATCATGATTTTGTATCATTTTTATGATGATGTTTTGTACTGTTGTATTGTGTTCTTTTATGGTCATTTGAAAAGGTCGAATAAAGATTTAGTGAATTGAATTGGGGCAATGTCCTGAAAAGCGTCCAGTCAGTGCTAAAAGCTAAAATATGATTGAGTTAAGCAACTGGATACACATTGATGATGCAATGTTAAAATTGGCAGGAATGTGCAATTTTACCCTTTATATTTCACAAACAATTTAATTCTAACTTTATGACTGCGGAGTCTTGAGGAGGAGAACTCCACATATAAGATGAAAGGATAGGCATTTTTTTAGTGTGCGGAATTCCCTTCCCTGACTGTGGGGTCTGTCGCAAAGTTACTATTAAATCATTTGTTTGTCATTAACAAAAAAGAGTAAACTTACCCAAAGGTTTACGTTTACCTTTGTGAATCAAACCCACACTAGAAGTTGAGGGTTCAACACCTAGAGTTCAGGATTGTGCTAGTCTCTCTCTTTCTCTGTCTCTCTGCCTCCCTCTCTTTCTCTAGGTGTATAAAACAATGGTGGTAATGCACACACTAGCGGGATATCAAGCCGCAGTATAACAATAAGCACATCGAGTGTGAGTATGAACATAAGTGTGCATTTATAACTTTACTAAGCAATTCTAGTCCACAAATGACTCACTTGATGCTCTGGTGATTAGCGCTGGCAAACAACCCAGGAAGTACCCAGAGACCTTTCCTGCAGGGGCGTAGCTTGGTCTATGAGATTAGGGGTTTGACCTTCAGATTTTTCCAACGACCATGATGGCCTATAATGTTAAAATATATTATAGAACAAGCAATGTGCATGGCAGGGATCTGGGGGACATTGGAAAGGGCGAAGATTTCTGATTGGTAAGAGTACTAAGTGAGAGAAAACACAATATTTTGTAAAATAACCAACATTTTAGAGGACTGTCAAAACAGAGGAGAGAGTGTAAGTGCATTTTTGTCTGTGTGTATGGAAAAGTTCCAGGAGAAATCCAGCAGATACCTCAATGTATCCAAATGAATGCACCTGTACCCAACTATTCATCAGATAATACATTTATTAGGGGGTATAATACCCCAACCTCCCCTCCCCCTCGAAGCTACGGAATGGAAATCATATAACCAAGCAGTTGAGAGGAAACTTGTTTCCACTATATTTCTATTTAAATTGTCCTGTACGCAGTGTTTCTATAGTTTTGATTGATCTTTATTCACTAACTGACCTGGAGGACCCACCCCTCGAATCACAGCCCAAGGCATCATTGTCTGGTCTGCAACAGACAATGTCACTAATTTGGAATTAGGACTGAAAGCTCCATACTGGTCCCAAAAATACCAATGCCAATTCGTGATCAGTATTTTGTAACCAGAATTTTGAATATTTGGCCCTAAATGTTTTCACCATATAATTATGTCCAGTCAAAGACGGATTACATGACGTTATTCTGTTCCTCTTGTTGATGTGGAGAAAAGTTAGGGCAGAGCAGATTATTTTCTCACAACCCAGACATTTTATTTTATAGGCCAGAGAACTGCCGGATGAAAATGTCTCTGCTAAGTGAAGGAGAGGTATGGGTTTCCCTACATAAGCAGGGGCCTTTATGGCCGCCACTTTGGGTGAGGCTGTATCACCCCTGGACTCTTAAACCCTCTCACAATGCCTAAAATTGGACCAGACTTTTGCAATGTAATCCTGAGTAATGTGAGCTCTATCACATGTGCTATGCAGAGCTGATTCTGAATTACTAGCTTGTAGTGACACAGAAGGGAAATTAAATTGAGGTGGATGGCAACATTGTCATAAATTCCACAACCACCCCATTGTCTCCCAGGGCCATTATGTATGAAATACCCCAACGTTGCAAAAGACATGTGCACTCATTTCCTGCACCTCCAGGCTTTAGTATTATAGGAGGAACCACAGATACTTATGCCCGCTCTTCTGTCATAAAGATCGCACTGGAACACGGTTGGAGTGATTTTAAGGGGGCATTCCATCACTAACATAGTAAAACACATTGCCTGTGTACCTGTGCCATATCATGAATGTGGGCACAGAGGCAAGGAGACTGTTAGGAGATGCACTGTTTGTACTCCACAACGAGTTAGTGCACCTGTCTCCATGGGCAACTCTTGCAAAGGGAGAAAAAGGATCCCGTGGGCCACCTCAGGCATCATTTTGCAGGCTTGTGCAGTCATTTACTGTACCGATATTCATGGGGACCTCGCTCCCTCTTTGCAGAGAAGTCATGGTGCCATCTAGACTGTGGAAAATTGGGCAGTTGCATCAAACTTGTGCTCCGCCTTTCGCTAAGGTGCTACTGTTATATTCTTAAGGTGATGTGTCATTTGGATTCCGGTTGTCTCCCAGCAACAGTGGGGATTCTGGAATGTGGGGCATTGAAGAGAAGCGGTTTGAGTGGGTGACAGCCGCACCAGGGTCGTGTGTACAATAAAACTATACTTGCTTCATAAAAGGAAACTCTCACTGTGTGGTATCTGCGGCGTAACAGCTACCTCCAGGGCAGATGCAAGTTTGTAGACGCCCTAGGAGTGGAGAATTGTTTGCAATAGAACACACAGAGCTGTTCTGCACCCAATGCACTTTGTCAAAGTGCATGGCACAACAAGAATTTTGTGTCCTTTACATAATGCAGTCCTTGGATCTGTGGCCAGATCCTGCTGGAAGGATTTTCATATTGACATAAGCTTCTGCACTTTTACCACTGGGCACTATAATTTTCAGTCTGCACCCCTCTGTGGTAGGTGGTCCTACAGCTAAGCAGTATGGGATATCCATTAAAGTAAATAGTGCTGTAATCTTAAACACTATTACAGAGCAACTCTATCTCACAAATATAATCTTTGATGACCCCAAATGAACAGCCAATACATAAATTTTACACACTTAAAAGTAATCTCTACAGAAGATTCTGAAGGATGCAGTAAGGATGACATTCCTCGAGAAGGGTCACTTTGAAACATACAAGAGTTAATAATGGCACGATATTAAAAAAAAATAATTAAACCAGAGAAATTCCAAAATGGCAGAGGACTTAGCATTGATGAGAGACAGAACAGACACTGGGTAGGCAAATTTTGGGGAAGAGGTGAGAGAAAGCAAATATGCTGTCCTTTTCTCATACCTTCAGTTTCTTTGAATTGGTGATATCACTATTCAACACAGAGCTAAAAACGGAAGAAGGTGAGCTTTGACTAATACATAACTTATGAAGGCTTGACGTGAGGTCAAAGAACAATCTCATTAGAGAGGTCCATAGCTCTCTAGCACATGTGAGCAAGGCAACTGAGAAGTTAAAATTATACACATTTGGAGTGAACATGGTGAAATGTGATGTAAAATCAGATCAATATTTTGATTTTTTTGTGGTGCACCTGGACCATATTTCTCTTTTTTGATATTCAAGTCAAAGTCCACAAAATTCATGGACCAGCAATTCCAATGTTCCATATTTGAAATATTCAGCAAATTCCTAAAATTGGCAGTGCAGCATAAATGATAAACAGAACAGAAATTCCACTATATATATAACTTTCTGTTTGACGGAAAGATTTGTAAAGTGCAGCAATGAACAGGACTGTTGGAAATCTGTCTACTCAGATGGAAGTACCTTTAGCTCACAAAAAGTGAGGACCCAGCCATATGACTGATATTATTCGGAAACTGATCTCATAATCAAGGTCACCAGAAAACATGTGTGCATGTTAAATGAGCTTTGGAGCGAGATTAGGGCAAGAGAGAAAAGCTACAGGGACATTTAAACTTTGCTTGCAGTGGCAGGCCAAGATGGATGTTTTTTTTAATATGACATCGGCCTGTGAGACATGAGCAACACATTATATGATGATACCTGGTAGTTGGCATCGTGGTAAGTGTGGCTGAAAGAATATGACAATGTCAATGTGAATTGACAAGGAAGCACAGCAGCGGCAGTTTGAGCTAACTGAGATGCAGCAGTTGAAACCTCCTTCAGTTAGTACTGGACTGTTGTGTTGAGCAGAACAGTGGCCACAGGGCTAAATAGAGAAGGCACAGCATTGTCCTTTTGAATTTTTATCAGTGTTGGAGTCAGTGATTCTACGTGTTAAGGTTCTGGAAAACATGAAACTTCTGTTTACAGTTGACAACGAATCAGTAGTGTCAGTGAGTGAATAACAGAATGATGGCAAATGATATATGGGTCACTGAACTGCTGAGGTATTTAATGTTATAGTACCTTAGGTGGAGCATTGTGTTCAGAACAGATCCCATTCTGAGAGTCAACAACTGGTTTCCTGACTCTTTATTTGATTGGTAGCAAGCAAGATAACTTGGGATGATGCAAGACACACAAGAACATCTTACCAAGCTTCCAGTGGACCTGTGTAAGTACATCATTTCAGGTAAGTTTATAGAAACCATCACTGACAGATAGATTAAAGATATAAAGATGTAGAAAGACTGCCAGTAAAATGAGAAGACGATGGGTTGTGGCAGGGGGACTGCAACACAGAAGAGATGACAAGGTGATATAGCTAATGACTGGAAACAAACGGCTCCTCGCCACACTAACGGGGCAGTTGGCAGGAATAGTGTTCTATGGAAAGCTGATTTGGGGATACCAGCCGGAAAAGAGATAAATTTGCAAAAGGAGGCTTGCGGGTTCAGCAGGATACAAGGAATGGGCGAGAGATAAGAAAAGACCAATCACAGTGGATGCTTTGAAGAGACTGGAGTGAGTGATGTGAAGGGAGTCGGTAGCAATTCATGTACCAGTCACACAAACAAGTTTATTAATATCAAGATACTGCAGAACACTTAACTTAATCCAGTTTTTCTTCCTTGTAGAAAAACTATCATCCTCGCTCAAGATACATGATTGACGGTGAAAATGCTATCTTCTACCATTTTTTCTCTCTCTCTTCCCATCCCGTTTCCTCTTATGGAGATAGAGGATTCTTTTTCATTTAAGGAGTTGGCTTTGCTCTGGGAGCGTGAGGGAGAATACAGTTTGACCTGTCCTATCCCTGCATTTTTAGGTGTTATTCTGAAACATTAGAGTCTGCTGATTTGCAGTACGTTATCAGTGAAAGTTGTGCTCTTGATTGTAGTCTTATCAATTAGATTTTGTGGGAGTTGGAGGACTTGTAGAAAGGGGTTCTAGTCTTAGTGGTGTGCCTTGACTCATTAGTACTCAGGACACCTCATCCTCTGTTAAGATATGCAATCTTGCACGTCAGTGATCTCAGGATTGTGTCTTCCGTGCACTGCATTTCTCTTCTTCCTCTACCAAGGCTGTGGGGTGGTACTGTTTCAACGTGTATACTACAAAGCAATATTAACAAGTTGATCTGTGCCTCAGTAGTGACTGGCTGTAGAAACATTTCTACCATCTGGTGATTTACTTGATGGTTCATGTTCTTCTTCCTACAGGGAGTTGGGGATCCATTAGTAAGAGCATTGATTCTGGGGTAGATATTGGGGTGATACACAGTGACAGAGGAGGAAATCTTCACACTAATAATCCAGGAGACATGTGAAAGTATGATTTGCTCGGTACTGAATGGTAAAATAGACCTCAAAAGTCAGTAAGTCATAATATTATCAAACCAAGTTGTAATACTATCAACGAGGACAAACTGATTGATAGTATTATGACTTGACACATCACTATAATGATCATTACAACATCCCCTCATCATTGCTCACAATTGTAGCATATCATACAAAGCACAAACTTACACACTCTCATCAGAATATTCAGCATCCCCTTTCCTTACTAATTCAATTATCAGACATAAATCTACAGGGTCCTTTTGTTGATAATTATGGAGAAGAAATTTGGGCATAGTTGCAGTGTTGTGTGAGGTACAACTGTATAAGATTTTAGGCTCCAAGGGCTCTTGTTTTGAATTGGGGTTTATACAGGGTGTTGGGATGTGAAATTATTTTGCTTCTGAAGAATATTCACAATGTATTTATAGTAGATATTCTGATTAGTGTGCTTGATTTAGCCTCCAGAAGGAGCCAGTGTTGCTTTAATATGGCTTCATGCAAAAATCTTTACCTGCGAACCAGAAAACCCATAATTAAGAAAAAAATATAAAATATCAAAAACACTTCATGTCCACAAATTGTATTTATGGAGGAATAGTGAACCAGCAAAACATACATGGATGTTTTGGTGACCTTGACAGAGGGGCTTGAAGAAACACTCCCAAAATAAAAGGAGAAGTATGTTGTGTTGTGTTGTAACATTTCTATAGGCCTTTCATGCAGAATAACATCATCCCAAAGTGCCCTTTGGTTTGTCAAGTAAGTAGCAATTTCATTTGTTGTGCACGGCTGGATAGTGTTGATTGAAGTATGACAGATGAGAGTATGATTGAATGTCATGTGTGAGATCTGGTGAATATGTGAAAGTGTTTCTGATCGTGCCTTTCTAAACAGAGACACAGCTTTCTCCAAAGCAGTTTTTTGAAAAAGGTATTATCAGACGTGGACCCATTCTGGATCTGTTTCTTTTTTGACTGTGCAGTTTGTTTAGATTTTATGAGTATTGATAGTTTTTCAAGGATCATCAGGTAATCAATGCACAGGGTTTTGAAGGCTGTTCTTTGACAACTCGTAACATATCTAGATCTTTGACAGCAGGATAGTATAGGGTTCTCATTATCTAGAATGCTTCTGTGGTTGCTTTGTTGACTTGAGTTAGAAGTGAGAGCTTAGAAAACATGACAAGGTTCTTTACTTCCAATGATGTGGCTGGTGGTTGTCTTTACTCCAGATAACAAGTAATATTGAGCCTGATTTATACTTTTTTTAGCGGGGCATTTGCGACTTTTTTTACACAAAAGTGGCACAAACTTACACAATTCAATTATATTTTGCAAATTTGTGCCGCTTTTGCATCAAAAAATTAGTAAATGCGGTGCTAAAAAAGTATAAATCAGGCCCATTCTGTTTTAATTCTGCTATGATCCAACTGTCCCTATTTACATTTAGGAGGATTTACCTTTAGGACTGTTCTTCAGCATCTAGTGGTTAAATGCCAAGAGTCATTCACATAGTCCAGAGGGCTTGAGATTAGAAGACTTTCCTAGTTTTAGATCATCTGGATATTAGTAGCATAGCTGTCGTAAGTAAGACTGAAGGAGTTAACAAGATCAATAATTTAGGACAGGTCTACATTCAAGAGGAATGGCTATTTTTGAGCCCGGGGGACTTCCCCAACAGATTAATGCCTAGGAGTAGAACAATTTGTTCTCCGTTTGTAAGTTTAGATCTTAGCCATTTGAAGACTGTAACATACATTGGACTAATAATTGGTCATCTACTGACAATATGGCAGGTAGACATATTGCAGTTACTTCATTAAAGGTGAGCTTATATAGAGATCAATAATTACTTTGTGCTTCTTTTAGGTCTGACCCCTGACTGTCTGAAAGAGTCTGTGTTGTTGATGAAGCCTGTTTTTTTTAATTGAAATGACATGTTCTATTACTTTAACTTGGAATGGTCCATTGCATATTGTTGTTTTTTAGTTTGTGAGGTGCAACTAGTCAAGTTCTTGCTTCTTAAAGGTTGGTTTAATGCAAGGTGTTTTCTAATCATCCCAGAACTGTCTAGTTGATAGAGAGGAGACAATAATTGTTCTTGCTGGTATTATAAGCAAATGCCTTAGAATAAATTTGAATGGTGTGCCTCAGTGGCGTGCCTGTAATGCTTATAGTTTTGATTGGTTCATAGCTGTGTTTGTTGCTAGCAAGTTGAAGGAGCAGAGTATGGATTGTGTGGTAGAGGTAGCCCATTGTAAGCTTTGTACTGCAAGCTTTATTTTACTACCTTTTTACGCGGGTTGAAATGTAAGCAGACTTACAGTATTCAGAGACTATTTTAAAGATGGGAAATGTGCTGATTCTTTACTGCATTTGAAACCTTTTTATTGTTATCATGCAATATTTTCTTCTTCTTTTACATCCCAATGTGGCCACTGAGTTGCTTTGAGTGAAAACACTATGTCGAACACCTGTGTTAGACCCGGGAACAGCTTTATGGACATGGTTGGTTCCAGGGACAGAACAGCAATAATTTAGATCCAATTTGTTCCACATGTCAGGTGTAGATATAGCATCGCTAGGGCTTTAAGTGAGCTTCAGAAATCTAAGGAGGAGAAAGAGAATTGCTTGGGTTGAAGAAGCCAGCAAATATTGGGTACCTGTTAGTTCAAACCACATTAGAGCTGAATCCATATATGGAATTGATGCCCAAAACTTGGGACAGGGAGCTATCGACAAGATTCAGACTAGGCAAGATTGGAAGCCAATGTTCGTTTTCTTTGGCCAGTTTGATTCCAATTTCATTTTAGTTTGCCCTTGTGATGAGCACTCTTTGCAAACCTTACACATTTCGGGTGTTTTTTTATAAAAATGTTTTTAATCTAGCTTCTTAAATGTGCTTTAGTTACTAGTCATATCCCTGTACTTTTATATTTGCAGAAAGGCCCCCACTCTGGAAGGATAGCTAGGTGTGGTTTATTTTATGAAGTGTGCCTTTTGGTGTAAATAAAAACTATCATTGCAGTTCCCTTGACTTTCATTGCCAAGGAAACTTAGTGACAAGTGGGTTGTTTCTGTATAGGAGATGTGTAGTTTTTTATTATTTTGAATGCACTCTGCACTTCGGACTTGATATTTGCTCCCAGATTCTGAGTTTGTCTGAAATGTTGGGCAACCTTGTGTTTGTTGCCAGTACCTTTCCATTTTTTAAATGTTTTAATGTGTATGTACTTTTATGGTCTGTATCTATTAACCGAATAAAGAAAGATAGAAAGGGTTACAGGAGTGACTAATCAATCAATCAATCATTAAATTTCTAAAGCGCGCTACGTACCCGTTAGGGTTTCAAGGCGCTGAGGGGAGGGGGGGGTATCTGCTAATGGTCGAAGAGCCAGGTCTTGAGGAGTCTCCTGAAGGTGAGGAGGTCCTGGGTCTGGCGCAGGGGGGTCGGGAGGGAGTTCCAGGTCTTGGCGACGAGGTAGGAGAAGGATCTGCCACTGGAGGTCTTGCGTTGGAATCGGGGAACGATGGCGAGGGAGAGGTTGGAAGAGCGGAGTTGGCGGGAGGGGACGTAGAAGTTGAGTCTGTTGTTCAGGTAGGCGGGTCCGGCGTTGTGTAGTGCTTTGTGCGCGTGGGTGAGGAGTTTAAAGGTGATCCTCTTGTCCACGGGGAGCCAGTGGAGGTCCTTCAGGAGGTGGGAGATGTGGCATCGGCGGGGTACGTCGAGGATCAAGCGGGCGGAGGCGTTCTGGATGCGTTGGAGTCATTGGATGTCTTTTGCTGGGATGCCTGTGTAGAGTGCGTTGCCGTAGTCAAGTCTGCTACTGACGAGGGCCTGGGTCACCGTTTTTCTGGTTTCCGTCGGGATCCACTTGTAGATTCTACGGAGCAAGCGGAGGGTGTTGAAGCAGGAGGAGGAGACTGCGTTGACCTGTTTGGACATGGTGAGGGCGGAGTCGAGGATGAAGCCGAGTTTGCATTCATGGTTGACTGGAGTAGGGGGGGGGGGTCCCAGCGTGGTGGGCCACCAGGAGTCGTCCCAGGCCGAGGGGGTGCATCCGAGGATGAGGACTTCCGTCTTGTCGGAGTTTAATTTCAGGCGGCTGTTTCTCATCCACTCGGCGATGGATTTTAGTCCCTCATGGAGGTTGGCTTTGGCGGTGTGAGGGTCATTTGTGAGGGAGAGGATGAGCTGGGTGTCGTCGGCGTAGGAGAGAATGCTGAGGTTGTGCTGATGGGCCAGGTGTGCGAGGGGTGCCATGTAGACGTTGAACAGCGTCGGGCTTAGGGAGGAGCCTTGGGGGACGCCGCAGATGAGGTTGGTGGCTTCGGAGCGGAAGGGTGAGAGTCGGACTCTCTGGGTTCTGTCGGAGAGGAATGAGGAGATCCAGTTGAGGGCTTTGTCTTGTATTCCGGCTTCATGGAGACGTGTTAGTAGGGTGGGGTGGCAGACCGTGTCGAAGGCAGCGGAGAGGTCCAGGAGGATGAGGGCTGAAGTTTTGCTGTTGTCCATTTGCTGTCTGATGTCATCTGCGGCGGCGACGAGCGCAGTTTCGGTGCTGTGATTGCATCTGAAGCCGGATTGGGAGGGGTCTAGGATGGAGTTGTCCTCGAGGTAGTGGGTGAGCTGGGCGTTGACGATCTTCTCGATGACCTTCGCTGGGAAGGGGAGGAGGGAGATCGGGTGGAAGTTTTTGAGGTCGTTGAGGTCAGCCTTGGGTTTCTTGAGGAGGGCTTGGATATCGGCGTGCTTCCAGCTGTCCGGGAAAGTCGCAGTATCGAAGGATAGGTTGATGATCTTTCAAAGTTGGGGGTCGATGGTGGAGTCGGCTTTGTTGTAGACGTGGTGTGGGCAGGGGTCTGAGGGGGATCCTGAGTGGATGGAGTTCATGGTCTTTTGAGTTTCGGCGTCATCTACGTGGGTCCAGGTGGTGAGGCAGTCGGCGTAGGAGGAGTTGTCGGGGGTGGGGTCTGGCGGAGGTGTGGTGTTGAGGCTGTCGTGGATGGCGGCGATTTTCTGGTAAAAGAAGGTGGAGAGTGCGTCGCAGAGTTTCTGGGATGGTGGGACGTCGTTGACATTGGCGCTGGGGTTGGAGAGCTCCTTCACGATGCATAAGAGCTCCTTGCTGTCATGTGCGTTGTTGTTTAGGCGTTCTGTGAAGTGGGAGCGTTTGGCGAGTCGGATAAGTTGGTGGTGCTTGCGGGTGGCTTCCTTGTGGGTTGCCAGGCTGTCGGGTGTGCGCTCGAGAAGCCATTTTTTCTTAAGTTTCTGGCAGGTGCGTTTGGAGGTGATGAGTTCGTCTGTTAACCAGGCTGCTTTTTTCTTTTCTTGGTTGACGGTGGGCCTCTTGAGTGGTGCGAGGGTGTTGGCCCAGTTGAGGATCCACTGTTGGAGGTTGATGGCGGCAGAGTCCGGGTCGGTAGGGTCGGTCGGCGGGTTCTTGGCGAGGGTGCTGGTTAGTTGGTCCTCAGTGACTTTGCCCCAGCGGCGGTGCGGTGGTAGTGTGGTGCGGTGGTGTTCGGTGTGTCTCATGAATGTGAAGTGGATGCAGTGGTGGTCGGTCCAGTGGAGTTCGGTGGTGTGGCTGAAGGAGATGTGGTTGCTTGCAGTAAGAGAGGGTCTAGCGTGTGGCCGGCGATGTGGGTGGGTGTGTTGACCAGTTGTCTGAGTCCGAGGTTGGAGAGGTTGGTGGTCAGTGATGCGTGTTGGCGTCGTTGTTGTTCTCCAGGTGGAAGTTGAGGTCTCCAAGGAGGATGTAGTCCGTCGAGGCGAGGGCGTGGGTGCTAGCGAGGTCGGAAATGGTGTCACTGAAGGGGGCTCTTGGTCCTGGAGGTCGGTATATGAGAGTTCCTCTGAGGGTAGTGTTGGGGTCCTTGTGGATCCGGAAGTGAAGGTGTTCAGCTGTCTTGAGGGTGTCGTCCGTGTGGGTGTGGATCTCGAGGGTGGATTTGTGGACGATGGCTATTCCTCCTCCGATCCCGTTGGTGCGATCTCTTCTGGTGATATTGTAGCCGTCAGGGATGGCGATGGCGATGTCTGGGGCCGAGGAGTTGTTCCACCAGGTTTCGGTCAGGAAGGCTGCGCCTGGAGCGGTGGTGTCGAGCAGGTCCCAGAGCTCGATGGCGTGCTTTCGTGCGGAGCTTGTGTTGAGGAGGATGCAGTGGAGGTGGTTGGTGTTGGTTGTTGCAGGCTTCCTTGTTCTGTTGCAGGTGAAGTTGCAGGTGCGGCAGGAGAAGGGTCCTTTGGTGTGCTTCGGAGTGGCCTGGAAGAAGGCTGTGGAGGAGCCAGGGTTAAGGGCGAGGAGTTCGCTGGCCGAGTAGCGAAGGCTGGTGGTGCGGGGGTGTGCGGACCAGGGGGGGTGGCGCTGGGCGCAGTCCAGGCGCGGACGGGCGCAGACGGGCTTGCCTCTAGCGCGCCTCCGGCGCGCCAGCGGCGCGCCAGCGGCGCGGACGTGCAACGCCAGCCATTAAGAAGGGAGGGGGAAGAGGGAGGGGGGACCAGCTGGGAGGCGGGAGGCGGGAGGGAGCGGCGAATGGGGGCGCGAGGGGTGCGGGCCGCAGGGAGGCAGCGGCAGGGGAAGCGTCAAGGGGGAGCGCCTAAGGGGCGAAAACCAGGTTAAAGAAGGCACAAAAATGACAAAATAAGGCACAAGTCAAAAACAGTCACAAATAAGGTAAATGGCACAAAATACAATCGGAATACAGCAATCAGAAGGGGCACAAATGGGGGCAAGAGCGCAAGGCGCTGAAAAGTAGAAAACACTTACAGATACGCCGAAAAGCGGCAGAGAGCACACGGGTCTAGCGAAGCTTACCAGAGCCCACTAGACACCAGGGATGAGGCACAGGAGGATGCCTGCGGGTGGAGGAGGGCCTCGAACACGCTAGCAGCAGCGTGGGCGGGGGTCAGGGGCACGAGACAGCAAGGTGGTGCTGCGGATGTGGGGGGCGAGCTCTAGACCAAAAACAGGTCAGAGGTCACTCACCCTCGACGCGCAGCGCCAGCCATTAAGAAGGGAGGGGGGAGGGAGGAGCAGCTGGGAGGCGGGAGGTGGGAGGGAGCGGCAAATGGGGGCGCCACCTTCTCCACCTTTCTACTGAGGAAGAGCACACGCACATACAGAGCAGCAAATTGCTCATGGAGGGAGCTCTGCTGCAATCTAGGTTAATAGGAAAAAAACGAAAATAGAATTTATCCTTATTGGTAGAGAGGCCAATGGTGATAGACGAAATAAAAAGTATACTAATGGTTCTTTAGTAATTAGGTTGAAGTAACTGGTTTCCTGGTAACAGGTTGTGCATCCGAGGACTAAAAATAAATATCTGCTTACCCGAGAATAGATGTACTTATACCAAACTCTTGGGTATATGTTTACTTATAAACTATTGTGGCCAAGAAAGCTGGCCTTTGCTAATAGATCACCCTGACAAAACCAAATGTGTTGCCCCCTTTCACTGATCCTCTTTAATTGTTAATGTATTGAGCAATGGGATGGAGTAGGAGGTAGGGTAGGGTCGAAGATTAAGGAGCGTCATAGAAAGAAAATCAAATAGAAAGCAGACAAGGCTGGTAGTAGCGTATTGTTTAAATACACTTTTCTTTGGACCTAAGTCGTAGAAAGACTTCTGCAGGGAGCACCAGAACACCTCAGAAGACTGGAACCCTGGGTGTTGGCCTAGCTGACACATGCTGTAGGCCAGTCTTGTTTGCCATGCCTCAGACAGAGAGAGTCTATGGTGTCTCTGACCCTGTACAGCAGAGGTCTTTAAACTGGGGGGAGGGGCCTCAAGTGAAAAAAGCATTATGCAGATAACATGCCTTTGTTTTAAGCAGAAGCATGTTATTACATTTTTTAAAAGGTAACAGTACTTAACTGCAATTTTTAAATAGGTTTAGACATATTTAAACATTGCCATTTTTATAAAACAATTGTGAAAAATTCTGAGGGGGCCCCAATGATTTTTATTTTTCAACTGGGGGTGGGGGGCAGCATTAAAAGGTTTGGAGACCACTGCTGTACAGTGGTGTAATTCCGGTGCTGTGCTTGGTGGGGCCTGGACAGGGCTGGGCAAGCTCTTCAGAAAGGGCGAGATCAGGGCTTGGATAAGTCTTTCAGTTCGCGCCCTTTCACAGAAAGGCCTAGAAGCTGAACATTAAGCTAATATTGAAGCCAAATTAAAACTGATTAATTTATTGCAAACTGAGATCCATGACTGAACGTCATCACCATCATCACTTCATACTGAATGGGCTGTATGACAGCATAACCTCTTGGTTCGCTTCATGAAGGATATTACAGCAACGACCTCCTAGAATAAGAATTGACACTAGGACGATTAAGAGAAGGAGTGGCAGGAATTGCACTCGTAGGGTGGGAAGGGATGTGTAAACGAGGCCTCTGGAGAAATCTTCAAACCTGTTGATAGATCAACCAACCTCCCGGTATGAAAGAAAAAATAACACCGTGTGCCAGAAAGGCTAAAATGGCGGCTGCCCAGGGTTCCTCGCCCTCTCCCTTCCGCGAGGCCTCCCCGTTAAAGTTCTTTTTAATAAAATCTACATGGAAGCGATAAAAAGTCTTCCCCTGCTGGCTGCGCTGCGCTGGCAGGTCTGGGAGAGGGGGTGGGAGCCTGAAGCTTTACTAGGAATCAGAGGCAGGCAGAGTCAGCGGCAGCAATAAGCCTCAGTTCTAGGAATCGCCTCTGTGAGGCCTGAGGAGGCTTCCTAGAATTCGCTGCACTCCTGAGAACAAAAGGGTCCCTCCACCCTCAGCTTCGCTCCCGCCTGAATGTCGCTTGCCAACTAAAAGTCTAGAGGGACTTGGGGCTGAAGGGGGTGGGTGGAAAGGAAGGCGACTGGTTTCGGATGGCCAGAGTGGGGGAAGAAGCTGGCGGGAGCTAGGGAAGGTGACAAGAAGGTGAGGTCTTGTGATATGAAGTGGGGAAAGAATTAGAACGCCGAGAGAGGAATGCAGAGAAGGTGAGATAGGGAAACGACGAGGGGAAAAGGATGGGGTGAGGAGTAGCGAGTGATGGGGAAATGGAAAAAGGGTGATAGAGAAAGTGGGAGAAAGAAAGCGAAAGACTTAAGAATGGGAAACGTGAGGAAAAGAGAGAACAGGAGAGCCAGCGAGAGAAGGAACGGAGTTACAGATGTAGAGGGTGACAAAAACGAAACACAAGCAAAAGGAGCTGCAGGAACAAAAACACAGAAAAGCAGGTGCTGGGAGCCAGGCAAAATAGAAAAGAAAGTGATATACAGAGGAACTGAGAGGGGACAGTAAAAGGAGGCAGTCAGTGTAAGAGAGAGAGAGATAAACTGGCGGAAGAAGGACCATGGCTTCGCAAAAAGACAAGAGAAAGAAAAATAATGCCCCCGGAAAAGAGAAAAGAGAAACTGGAAGAGAATGAAAAATAATGTTGAGAACGGTAAAAGGGGAAATTAAGACTAAGAGAGTAAAGACGAAGGCATACAGGAAAACGCGAGCAAGGGGAAAAAGAAACAGGGAGAAAAGAGATAAAGCACATTGGCGAGAGAGCACAGAGAAAGAAAACACAAACTGTGACAATGGGACGTTGGAAAGGGAAAAAGGGAGGGTGGGAGAAATAGGCAGAGAAAGGAAAGCAAAAGAGAGACTGTGACAGAGGTGAAGCGTAAATGGATGGGGTGAGTGAAAGGGCACAGGAATCTAGTGTCGTAGAAAAGGGGGAACACGTGAAGTAGTCGAAGCACGGCTGAGAATGAGAAGAGAGGTGAAATTGTGATATGAATTATTCTAAAGAGAAGCTGGGCCGAAATGAGTCACGAGGATACTGAAGTAAGAAGGTCAGGGCAAATAACTTCTACGAATGCAACAGAAGTTCAAATTTCAGGAGTAGATCCACAGAAAGCGCATTTTGCTGGAGGGTTGTTCAGAATTTTCCCAAGAGGCCGACTTAGGTGTGCTGTTTATTTGCCTGTATATGGAGGCCCGTCTGTCGTTCGGTGGAGGTCAGTGGTTGGCTGTGTAACTACCACTTGCAGTACTGGAGGAAAGTGCGACCGCCCAAACCAACACCTCAGGAAGGGCTAACTTGTAAGAGCACTGCAGACCACCTCTCCCGCCCACAGTGTCTCTTCCTTAAACCTGCACATAACAGGGTGTTGAGCGAGGCGCTCAAAATGAGCTAAAATACAGTCAAAGTAACTATCTCCGAGGCTCCAGGTCCACTCGAGCACCCTGTGCTCTCAAACAATATCAACACTGCAAAGAAAAAACATAATTAATCATTGTAGTCTCTGGGCAGAGAAACAAATCAACTCGTGCAAGTAATTTAATGGAAATGTGAGAGGCAAATTAAAAGGGGCCGTTGGATTGTGCAGCGACAGCCTTTTCCACATAAATATAAACTTGAAGTATGTTCCACATAATTCAGCATCAATCTGCTCAAGCGGGTGTAAAGTTATTAAAATTGCTGCGATGGGAATGCAGTGCTACGCGAGACAATCTCTAGAATTAAATGGCCACCTTTCACTTGTTGATTTCTGTGGTCAGGCAGTAAGTGGAGCGACAACGCATTGTAGATAGCTTAAAACATTGCATGTCTCTGCAGAGAAATGTATCATCCCCCAAAGAGCATGTTTTTTTTTTATTGTTGTACAACTTGTCAGTTCTGGCGCGTAATTTGGTCCTCAATTCCTGGTAAGACTGCAGTAATAAATCTAGACATATTGAAAGCTCCAAATGTATAGGTGCATGTAACGGCATTGCATGCTTGTTCAGGCAACAGGGTGGTTGTGAAGGAAGGCCCTGTGAAATGTCTCTCTGAAAATGTCATGAGGGGCTCCTGGTTATCCTACGCCTTTCAAGTGTAAAAATAATGCAGGCTGAGAAGGAAGTCCAAAAGTTTAGGGGCCGTCCCTACAGTTCAGGGGCTTTCAGGGGCCTATGCTAAACATCTTAGAGAGACAACAAGTTAAACAAACACACTGATGCTTCTGTACAGGAGAAGATGCGCAAGATGGCAGACCCCCTGTTTCTTGGTTGATGTCACAGATCAGGGAAGCACATACTAGTAAAGCCACAGTATCATGGCACCACTTGCACATCACACTGTAAAAAAGCTTTCCTCCTATTACACCTGGACATTGCAACCACTGGAATTAGCTGACACAAGGTGACCTTGCAATGTACCACAACTTTTTGAAGGTAACAGATATATTTTTGCTAGGGGTTCTTCCATTGTGTTGCATTGACAGAGTAGAAGCATTTTTTATTTGAGGGACTGCATCAGGGGCATAACATGCATCTCCATAGCCTTTGTGGAGAAGGTCCACCTCCTCCTCGAATGGTCCTTCTGTTAAATCCATGCTCAGGGCGCCAGGCACTGGCAGCAGTTTATACCCTCAGAATGATTAAAATTAGGGCCTCTTCTGTCTGCAGCTCACCAGACAAAAGAACATAATTATCCATAGAAAGATGGGTCGATAGAAAAAGAAAAGAAGGATGGAAGGTTAAAAGGAATGATGAGTGAAAGGAAGGATGTGTTGGTGAAAGAGGGGATAGGTGAAATTATGTGTGGGGAGTGAAAGGATGGCTGTGACAAGGGAGCTCTTGTAGGGAGAGTCTGGCTCACTTGCTTCACTTTTTTGGTGCCATCATAGCTTTGGTTCAAAGTGGGATGTATTTTCATTTTCTGGCTACTTTGTTGGTCTGCAGCTTTCTGGAGAGCTTTGTTTGAGCTCAGCATAGAGGGTGTTCCTGTAGACCACCTTGCTTGAGATGAGAGCGTACATGACTGTTTCTGGGTGGAGAATGGGGGCCATTTTATTTTTTTCCCAGCATCTTCATGGTACGGAAGCATGAAGAGGTGATGGCATTGACTTGGGTGGTCATGTGGAGTTTGCTGTTGACGATCCCGGGGTTCTTGTTGCCGGAAGGGGTGGGTGTCAATCCTAGCTCTGTTGGCCACAAGCTGGAGTCTCACAATGTAGTGCTCTTCTCAAAGATCATTTCTGTCTTATCCGTGTTCAGCTTCAGACAGTTGATCTTCATCCAGTGAGCGATTTCAGTCATTTCAGGTGATTGTTTTACATGTGCTACCACATTAAACCCAGGCCCATTATTTTTCCGAATTTCTGTTTATGATTATTTTTATTTTTTGTACTGAAATGGTAGCCTGACTAGGCAGTGGAAGTGAAGTGTAGCGGAGGGGTCCTAATAGAGCCAGTAACCTATTAGGATCTCACTACTACACTTCACAGTCTGAAACCAATGTTGGGCAGCTTTGGTAACGTTAGGAGATTTAGATATTGCAATATACATAGAAAAATTGTCTTGCCCAAATATTTTGTCCTAAATACTGATGGCAAAAATATCATACCACTGGTAGCTAGATTTTCCATTATTACCTTCAGTGGGGTGATATCTTTGCAAATTATATTTAGTGCACAATATTTATATCCAATAATATATGTGAATATTTATGTCAAATGATATTTGAACATAAGTATTCTGCTACCATTCTATCAGGAGGCCCTGAGAAGCTGGTCTTAAGTTATGGGTGTAGCAACTGGGAAGTGTATGTTTTTTGTAAGAGTCGTCACAGAAGCTCAACATATTTTGTATAGGGCACAATTATTTTGCATCATGCCACAGGCCTGTGGAGAGATGTTTTCATCATGGAAAATATCTTTCACTACCTGCGAACGGGCTAGCTGTGGAAAGATTATCTCATATATCCTTGAAGCGAGCAAAGGTTTATCTCGGTAATTGTAGGCCCTTCGAACAGACACATAAGATGTGGATTTACACACCACGTCTACATGTACTTGCTTTCCTCGAGGCAGCACTGGGAACTGTTCCAATTGGTATGCTCACCACTTAAAGCGCGCTCCAGGGATGCATTACTTGTAGAGCGCGCTCCAGGGATGAACCAGGGTTTCAAAATATAAGTCACTGATACCCTTTGTGTGTTTGTATTGGTCAGAGAATTTGAGGGAGATAATCCCTGTTTTGAAACAAGCCATGCAGCTTTGCTGTACAGCTCTGTGATGAACAGGAGCATAGCTTCGGGGGAGCGTGTGGGGTGTAACACACCCCCCCCAACAAATGTATCTTGTGATAAACAGTTGGGTAGAGGGGCTTTTAGTCGGTTATGGTGAGGTGGCATGTCGGATTTCACCAGGAATTTTACACACACACAAAAACGCAAACACACACTCTCCCTCAATCTGTTTGAAAATACTTCAAAAGTGTTGCTTATTTCACAAAATAATGTTCTTTCTTTCACTTAGTGCCCCTATCAATCTGCATTTCTCTACCTTTGCGCTGCCCCTAAGACCGCTTGTGGCCCAGCTGGTCGTATAATGTATTTCAACATTATGTGCTAGCTTGATTTTTGGGAAATGTGAAGCTCACGAACACCCACCTGTCCCAATCTATCATCCCAAGCTACACCCCTGGTGGTGAATGCACCAATCAGCACAATATCCAATGATGTCACAATGGGTGTACTCAAACCAGGTAAACCAAGAAGTGTTACAGAATAGAAAAAAAAAATACAAATAGCTAAAGGGAAATTAAAACATAAATGAGAAACCACAACAAATAAAAAGGGAAAAGCCAGTGGGTATCTTAACCAGAGAAAAGATAAATAAACACTAAGGCCCAAATTTATACTTTTTTGCACCACATTTACGTCATTTTTGATGCAAAAGCGGCACAAACACAAAATATAATTATATTTTGTAAGTTTGCGCCGCTTGTGCATAAAACAATGACGCAAACGTGGTTCAAAAAAAGTATAAATATGGGCCTAAGTACTAAGCATTCTGGAAATATAAAGCAGCAAGCAAAAAAGTAAATAGAAAAAAAAAACAGTAAAGGGAACACTAAAAAAGTGAAATTGGGTTAATAAAAAGTAACAGATGACCTGTAAAAGAACAAATAAAAGTGAAAAGGGGTAAATTAGAAAAAAGGGCCAATGCGATCACAGGAACTAAACAAAAGTAAATTTGAATACAAAGGCAAGATGTTAAAAATTAAAACCCTAAGAAGCAAAATGCAAGCAGATCATATAAAAATTGGAGTACAAAAAAAATAAAAGTGAAGAATAAAAAGGAATTAGGGAATGGAAAATTAAATCAAAAAGATATAAAATGTGGAAAAAAGCTGAAAAACAAATAAAAAATTAAAGGAAAATAAAAGAGAAAAGAGAAGAGAAATTGAGAAGCAAATGGGATAGTATGACAGCAAGAACCAAAATTAAAATAATAGAACACAATGGTCAGTGAAAGGACTGAAAACAGAAAAACAAGGAACTTCACAATTGGGCAACTAAGTTTAACAGATGTACACAGTGCAAACTAAAAGATGAAAATAAATAGATGATACACAGAGAGGAGAAAGCAAAGGCTTGGATGAAATGGTGGATGAAGAGGGCAATGAAGCAGTGAAGAAAGAAATAGAAAAATACTTAAGCAAACGTTGTGAAAAAGGAATATCTTTGCATAAGCAAAACATAGAAAACAGCTGATGCTAAGAAACCCGAGAGAAAGTGAAAAAGAATGGAAAGAATCCAAGAAACAAAGAAAGTGACAAAAGAAAGTAAGAGAGAAAACGAGAAAATGTAAAAGTAATTGATGAGAAAAAGAAAAAAACAAGACCAAAGAAAAAGAGTAAGAGCTAGGCAAATGTAGAAAGTGTGAAAGAGAGTGGAAAAAGATGGCTATACCACAAAAAAGAAAATTAAAGAGACAAAGTAATGAAAGAGAGAACGAAAGAAATAGGAAGGTAAGAAACGTGAAACCAGGCTATAAAATGAGGAAAGGGAGTGTAGGGTAAGAAAAATACAGTGCCAAACGCCACAAAGAGATTAGCCTGTTGTCTGTTTGAGAACTAAGCTGAAGGAAGCCTGCGTGTTAAGTCCTCAGTCTCATTTTCCTCGCGGTCTTGTCAGAAAAATGTTAGATCATACTAGAATGCAGCAATATGGCGCCAGCTGCGGGGAGATGTTCTTAACAGGGTAACAGTCTCAAGACAAGCTTTAACTTGTCTGTAGGGGCAGAGACTTAAGGCGACAATGTACAGTTGTCATATTCTAACAGCGCCGTTTCATAATTCTAATGACTAATTGTTAAGGACAAGAAACTCTTTGATAATACAGCTCGCGCATTTCATCCAGATCTGAAGGATAAAAGGCTGAGTGAACCAGCCTGAATTAGAAAGGGGCCCCGTGACGTGTAGGTCGCGTCATGGATATCCGCCTTGCAGGTTCCTGTCAGGTGACCATTTCACGAGCTGATCCAAGCGTGATCTTTCTCGGGGGTGGCATTGGCGAAGTGGGGATGCGTGGGGGTAAGTGGGGTCGTCTAGTTACTTAAGAGAGACATGTAAATTGGGCAGCGTTACTGACCGAGTTTTACTAACGTCCAGGGATAGTAGGTAGATTGGCTCTCAAGGTGGGCAGCGGGCGCTGCCAGGGTTCTTTCCTCCCCAGTCTCTGAGACGCTGAACTGCCCAGGGTGGCTGCACCGAGCCCAAAGACAGCAGCAGTGAATGACACCGGGCTCTCGCTGTAGCACTGGGGAAAGACAAATAGGTTGAATGTGAAAGGTGCCACACACTGACTATCGCCTAGGGAAAACATATCGAATGTTTCATTTTATGGGAACCGAAAATACAGAATTAAGGTGCACAGGCGGCCCGGATTTGCCGGGACATTCCCGTTTTTCACCAGCTGTCCCGGCAGATTTGGGGAAATTTAGCTTGAGTCCCGGTTTTTAGAGAGGGCTGACTGAAAACGGTGGGAGTTTTTTTTTTAGGTTTTCCAAAGCAGAGGTAATTAGCAGCTGTTATAGGAAAGCAATTTATTGACAGGCATGATACTGGCTTTAAAGTTGCTTTTTACTTATGTTCTTCATGCCCCTGCTGTAATTCCATGTTGATGAGCACTTTCACTCTCTGCGCTGAGTTGAAGTAAAATTGAAATCCCTTTTCTATTTTTATGAAATGTCCCGGTTTTTGGCTTTAAAATTCTGGTCACCCTATAAAGAATTGATAACATGTTTTCCACTACACAGGTATCTCCTGTACCTCGAATGAATGTGTAAAGCATTCGATCAAAATCTCACAGTCGAAGGTGGTGTGTCTCGGGGACCTACACAAGTAAAGGCATTTAAAGATGTGGTAGCCGCTGGTTTCCATTTTGAGATGTACAAGCACAATATTGATTTCCTTGAGAATGTTCCACAACAGTCAAACTCATGACACTTCTTCCTGTACTCCTTCCCCAGTTACTCTCTGTCCTTTTCTACCACAACAATGAGACTCGTCTCTTGGATTCCCACCCCCAATAAAATATACCACTGACTTTTGCCACTGCTATTTCTCCAAGTAACTCGCTGAGGTACCCGCAATATCCTGCTCTTCCTGGAACCACTTCCCTCCAGGCCTGTTTAGAGCTCTCAATCCATGTCAAAGTTACCCTCGTCTCCTCAGAGTCAACCTCACTTCTGTCTCAATCTTACCCCCATCCCACCCCTAAAAGACTACCAATGTTTATTCACAAACAAAGCAATGGAAGGAAAGCTTGAATTAGCCTTAGCTACCGGCAATAGCTCGGTGGCATTCCAGTCTATTGTTTGTCACCCACCGTTCTGCTCTAGAAAGAGATCAAACATATACAAATCCCCTCGATCCTGCTCTAATAGGAACATCCTAAGTGCAACAAGTATGCCCAGATGTGGGCTCCTGCGCCCAGAGTGACATAGAACGCATGCTATGCCTCACTGATGACGCCTAAGTAGGCTGAACCTGGTCTGTGGTTGCTAGTGGTCCAGTAGGAGATGACTTGGCCTGGTTAAGCCAGGCAGGACTATTTCCGTTGGCACAGGACCAGGTGATTTGCCACATGGCTGGCCTTGGCTAGAGAGGCATAGTTGGCAAAAAGATGGACAGGAATACAGTCTAAGTAGTTACCAGTGATTGGGATTAATTCATGCACTCCACCCATCATCTTTTTGTTTCCTCAGGGCTCCCCAACTACCGTGTTTAAGACAAGACAGGTGCCTTGTGATCAGTGAGTCGGAGGTCTCAAAGTGTGTATCACTGATGAAGCCTGAGTAGGTCAAAACCAGTTTGTGGTCACTTTTTTCACTTAGAAGGGACCATTAAAGCATAAACTGAGTTGCATATGACCAGTCTCTGTCTAGAGCAGTGATACTCAAAGTACGGGCCGGGGGCTGCATGTGGCACTCCGGACCTTTAAATTCGGCCCTGGGCAACAGCAGCAATGGGCTGGCATCTACTGGACTCAGCACTAACATTAAAAATAAGTTAAATAGACAGCAATTATTTAAAGTTAATTGCAGTCAAAGAAAGGAAGTACCTAGGGGAGTGTTTTTCAATCGTATTAATGCTGCGCCTCCCAAGTTGGGAAAAAAATAATCGCCTCCCCCACATAATTTATCACAATATTCTAATAATTTGGCAATGTTTAAATATGTTTATGCTTATTTAAACATTGCAGTTAAGTCATGTTACCTTTTTTAAAAAGGCAATACATTATTTTCTGCTTAAAACAAAGCAGATGTCTGCATAATGCTTCTCTTGGCCAGAGCCTGGCAGGCCCCATGGATCACTTGAGGCTCCCTATGGGGGCCCACGCCGCAGTTTGAGGACCAGTGACCTAGGGTATACTGCTCCCTTTGAATTTAGTAACACCTTCATTTTTAAAGACAGCAAACTTGTAAAAATAACCTGCACAAATTACCCTGCAGAACTGTGTCGCCTTAGTAAATCAGATTCTATCAGTGCATTCAGATTTTTTTTTTTAAGTGATAGTTTTCAGATATTAATTTAGAAACCTTTATGCCCCCCCCCACTCTGACAATGCAAATAGTGATTAAATCTGAATATAGGAGAAGGTTTTGTACAGTGCACATCTTGAAATCATGTATTTCAAGGTCCTCTTATATGTGAGAATGAAGGAAAAAGGAGAGAAAATTAATTAAAACAACCGAAGAAGGATCACACAATTAAGTCAACTTGGGAAAGTGGGATTTATCCCAGATTTTCTGGTTCCACATTGTGCAGTTCAATCAAGCCACTAGATGTACATGCTTCACTACCCCTACATCCGTTTTACTCTCGTCAGGCCACCACCATGCTGGCATCAGTGTGGCCCTCAGTCACTTCACCGTCCAAACTTTTTGCCCCCTGGGGAAATGTTTTCGAGTTCAAATGGTCTATCGTGACTTGGCGAGCAAAAAAGCAAAAGCTTGGAATGCAGCCGAGTAGTTACCAGTGGGTGAGATTAAAACAGGCATTCACTCATCTTTTTTTCTCCAATAATAACTTTCTCTTTCCTAAGCCCACTTCCCTCCTGAACTTCAATTCTTCCCCATTATAATATTCAAATTGCCCTAGAATAGCATTATTTCCAATTCCTGCCCCGAAATATCTTATATCCTCTAAAACCCTCCAGTAATTCATCAAGTGTACAGTACAAGCACCATCCCCCTAATCCGATCAGAGTAATACCAGCGGTGAATTTGTAAAAGAATAAATGCTGGGGCCCACGTTTTGCCCAGAAGCCTGCGGCCGACGCTATCAAATCTCGGGTCACCAAATACCAAGGCCTTGTTGCATTGATTCCACCCCAGGCCTCTTATACACCACCAGGCACTTCATGTCATTTTATCTCAATCTTGTAAATTTCTGCTTTATCACGTTTTTTTTCCCGTCTTCCTCGTCCGTCTTCTTTCTTTCCTCCTTTGTATATTCTTCACTCTCTTGCCCTGGGTCAAAGTCTGTCAGCCCCTCACAAGGAGTGCTTGTAGGCGCCAACTGCAACCGTCGGCTCAAATTAACCACTGAATAAAATCCCCCTTCTCCCCAAAAGCATTCACTCTATTTGACGTAGTCACATTATACCCAAACATGACACCAACCACCCTTTCTCAAATTCGCCTCACTTCGAATCCGTTTTCTACCTCAATAGGCCCTCCCTCCATATCGGTAGCGCATACCCCCCCTGTCCTTCCCCCCCACTTCACTGATTTTACCCCACCCGATGGCTGGGTCGCGGTTTCCCCGCTTGCCTGCCCCGCCACAGTCCCTTCACACCACGTCGCCCCTGAATTACCACCCCCACCCCCGCCTCCCTTTCTATAGGTATTCGCGGTATGAGCTCATCTGACGGAAAACTAACTCTCCCTGCGCGCTCTCTCCAACGCCTGCAGTTCACTAGAAATCTCTTCTTTCCAAGAAATTCGGCGCTCCCCGGGCAGCCAATCAGAGCGCAGGTCGGACATTTTTAAAGGAATCCAATTATAGAATATTGGAAAAAGACAGCATAAATGTTTCTTAGTAAGCCCCGCGGTATTTTGGCAGGTGGTGAGAGAGTGGCAGGATCCAGGGACCACTTCCCAGGAAGCCTACCGCCTCCGACAAGAAGGGGGAAGAGACCCCCGAATTCAGTGAAGGGGCGCGCAGAGAGTACTTTGAGGCTTCTGAGTACAAACCCCTAGCGTGTCCGTCAATTCTAGAAAACGGGCCTTCCGGGGAACGTGTAGTAAATGTTTTCGATCGGGGTAGCCGCGTAGAGAGATGCAAAGAACAGTTGTTGTTCGAAATAACAGTAGCATTACTTTTAAATTCCATAAAAAAAACACAATGCTAACAACCATGTATTGAGTGGATAACGCGTGAGTGTTTTTTTGTATTCCCCCCCCCCCCCCCCCCCCCCCACGCATGTCCCTGGTGAGCTTGAGGCCAGTTTGGAAAGCCCGGGCCCCCTCCCTGTACCTCTGTCACTTTTCCCAGCTGGTACAGGAGGTTGAGAGAGAGGGTGTGGGGTTCTGAGGAGGGTGGGGAGAGCCAGGTGGAAAGAAAATTATAGGAGACAGAGTAGGGTTGTTTTTAGCGTTTTGCCAGGTGTGGGTAGGTCTGTGCCCCCAAAAACTAGTCCAGTCAATATGATGTCAGGTGTTATCGAAAATATGACAGGCTACTGATTTGCCACCAACCCAACTACATGCTCATAAGCGCGAGTTTCTTGTGAAATCCCTAGTTAAAATCTGTAATAGTGCAAGGAGAGTGATCGTCTTAGGGAAAGGATAGGAACACTATTGATCCTGACGAATACCCCAAATTGTAGTGGCACATTGCCTAGGGCAGGAACATGTTGAGATTCACATGTAGATAAACAGGGTTTAATAGCCCTATCTAGTACTTGTTTTAACACTGTGCTTGGAAGACATTAATAAACGTTATTTTTGCGCCAAAACACAATTTTAGATTCACTTTTAATCTGATTGAATAACTAAGATATTGCTGATTACCTTTAAATTTAGCAACACAAAAGGATGATGGACGGAGTGTTGAAACTTTTCAAGCACTCACCCCCGTCATAGATCTGGGTTTAATCCATCGTTCTTTTGCTCACCATGCCACTCCAGTTTGGACCCAGCCATATGGAAATCAGTCCTGACCCTGTTCCCCATGAGAACAGTCCAGCCCGAACTGCCATGCCAGGTCCTCCCTGGATCGAAAACAAGCATCCTAGGACCGGTACCATGGTATCACCCTCCATCAGCTAGGCTAGCTTTAAATTTACACTACCAACTGTATTGCTTATGGCCCAGAATAATAGCAAAAATACAACTCTTAAATTAATACCTTGTCACCTGCTGATTTCCGTTATTTGTCCAGTGAGGACACTATTTGTGATTTTTTCAACCAGGGGGTTAAATTATTATTATGTCATTCTTTTTGTATCAAAGGCTGAGGCTCTTTTCAGGTTTCTTAGATATCCTTCCTGGGGCCCACCCATAATAGAGTCCTCCCCACCCACCTCCATACTTGTTCCCACTTATAGTGCTGTTGTGCACACAGTACTAAATTTGTAAAATAATACAGTCCAAGGCCCAAGGTTTAGCTAAGAAGCCCTATTTCTGCATCCAGAATACAAAGGCTACATAGTCTTGAGTCGTTTTAATCCACTATCAGACACTCCCTGCCCCTTTATCTCACTCTTGCAGTTTCCTGCTTTCTCCGTTAGGCATGTTCTTTCCATCTTCCTCTTCCGCCTTCCTTCGCCGTTATTTGTTTTTCACTCTCCTGTACTGGGTCAAAGTCTGATGAAGAAAGATAACTGACGCTCCCCAAAAAGGAGAGCTGTTGGACCTGACCTGCAACCAGCAGCTTAAATTAAGTAGTGTGTGTACATTCATAACAGAGAAGTGCGAGACTAGTTAAACTGTGTTTATCGAGTATCTGATTAACCTCTTAAAGAGATCCCTGTTCATTGTGGACAGGCCTACTGCAGGGGCATCTTAAGCATTTCAGGGGCCAAAGGTAATTTTGAGAGCCCCTTTCGGAACAGCTTTGAATTTGTGATCCAATTTCAGCGCCTTGATGACCTATTTGGCCTGGTCACCGATACTGGTCCAAATTCTAAATGTGTTTACATCTAATATCCAGGGAAAGTAACATAGGTTTTCAGTATTATAATACAATAGCAGCTCACTGATATTATTGCAAATAAGCTTTGTGGCATCCTCCCATTTTTCATGTTAGGTACAGTTTTGATCTACAAGAAACGTTGTTTATGGATGTTTGATGGTGTTGAAAAATATAAACATTTGTCTGCAAAATGTCTCTCATTGACTCCAACACACCACCCACATTAAAAATAAATAAAAGGAAACATTATTGAAAATAATCTGTCTAAGAATTATTCAAGGTCACCAGACCAAGAGGCTCTGCAGCATAGAGCTATCTCTATCAGGGGGCCTCCTGAAAGGCTGGGGTCCTAGGCAAGAGACCACTGTGCCCATGCCTTACAATGCCTCTGGCCCTCTGTCCTACATTAAAGACCCTGCGGAAACGAAACAACTACAGACAGTGGGTCAAGGGGTAGGTTTGGTTTTTCAGGGTCATCGGCTTCTGAGGTCATTCATTATAGCTAAATCTGCATATGCTCGAGAGTACCTACTGTCATTGGTTTGTCCTGTTTCCCTACATGTTGCCTTTGACCACAAACCATAGTTTTTCCTTTTTTCCATTACATATTCTCAGCAGCTACCAGTCTTCTCACTTCATCGTCCTGACCACCATCCACTTCGCAGTCATGAAAAAAACTCATAAAGATGAAAGTAAAATGGAGACATTTATTCATTCACGTTTTTATTATTTCGTATGCAGAATGGAGAGTTGAATTGGTGAGGCAGGTGTCTTGCTCTGACATTCGTTAGTCCTTACCCCAAGAGGTGTGGCTTTTACTTAAATGGACTTTGAAACAGTTCAGGCTTCAGTTTTTAATGAAAGAGGCTGGGATTACAACACCAAAATGAAATGAAAACATGAAGAGTATTTTTTTTTACTTTGCTATAATAAAGAACACCAATCAAAGAATAGATCCGTGATCATTAATACTTTTAATACTGCCGTTAATCATTAATACTTTTGCTACTGTAGCGCTAGTCGGCGGTCTAGGTAGGGTAGAAGGTTTGTGTTCACAGCTGGGTGAGGGATAAGGTGAAGTTTACATTTAGTGCTGGGTTTTGTTTTGGGTTAGGCGCATGGTTAATGGCACAGCGGTGTCTTCATGGAGGGTGTGTGCAGGGTTGGAGGTTGGGTCTTTGGACTCAGACTTGGGTGTTACAGTGCCTTTGCTGTGTCTAGTGTTAGGTTTCCTCTAGTATCTAGTGTTAGGCTTCCTCTAGTATCAGCTGACAAATGTGTCTCCCTGAATCTCTGAAGAGTTATTTTTCTTAGAAATTGCCACCATCTAACACACCCAACATGGTATGGGAAAGTAAAGGGAGGAAATAGCACATCTTGATTCCATGCGGATGTCAGTAAGGAGCTGCAGCAGAGAAGCCTATGTTCCTTCCCCTTCTACCCAGAGAAGGAACTTTTCACTTGTTTATTTCTTTCCACTGCTTAGAGGTCCACAGACACACAATGTAAACATATGTTTGCTGTGATGGGATGGGGGGAGCAGAGAACATACCAATGACATTTTGCTGGGCACGTCTTTGGATCTTTGAGAGGGTAAGGGAAGTAGAATGAGAGGGAAAGCAAGACAAATGTGCAAAACATCCTTGCATTTCGGTGTATTCACGAGGAAAGTAATGAATGTCCTTATAGCCCCAGACAGACCACATCACACTTCCTAGTGTTTCTTTTCTGTTTAGCAAGATAATACTGCCCTTCTGAGCAAAACGTTTTTACAAAAATGTATTTATGTTCCCTCTTTTTTCTTTTTACAAAGTTGAGTGGGCGGAATGATGCTAGGGCGTTTTCATGAAGTCGGCGAGTCAAGCAGTGAAAAGGCACTTAAAAAAAACAGCCTTTCTCATTAACATAAACAATTCATCAAGACTTTGAAACATGTAGTTGTGAGTTGTTACTCCTGAACATGGTGGCTCCATTAGATCAAAAATGATGTGATTGTTCGCTAATCACTACATATCCTTGTAATTCAAATTATGAATATGTGTAATATACAAATGCGTGCAGTATCAAAAACTATACTGTGTGATATATATTAAATATACAATCTCGCTGAGCCATTTATTTAGGCTGTGGCTTATGATCCGATATGTTATTAATAATATGAAGAATATTATATACGTTTCAGAATTGTATTCTCCTTCCCAACGGGCACTTTCATGAACCCCCACAACATTATATCCTCAGTATATAGCCACCATCTTTCTTACTGTGCTACACCATGGGGACTACCATGAAATCTTGGCATCACAAGCACTCAAGCTTTTTAACTCTCGCCCAGAGTTAGGAGTTTAGGATCAGGGTTTTGTTAGGGCTAGGGTGATAGTTAAAATCAAGGTTTTGTTTAAAGTGGTACAGTGGTTTTGTCATGGGCTATAGCAGGGGTTTACGATTTAGGTAAAGTTAGAATTTTTTAAAGATTATTTTTAATGGTCTTAGGTTTATGGTTAGGACCCTAATAAAAGTTAAGACTGCATTTAGGATTTGGGATTGGAGTGGAGTTCTGACAAGTGTTAGAGTCTAGGAAAATGTTTGTCGAGGATTTTCTTATTTTTTTCACTCTTCGTAAAGGCGTCCTCAAAATTGTTAAGGCAGTGTAAAATGCTTTCTCTTTATAGACGATCACTGCCTCAGGGATGTATTTCTTCATTTTGCACTGTTTGTTATGGCACAGATCCCAGCAGGACAACTAAACATGTTTTTCCTTTCCTGGTCGCTCTTTTAACATAATATTTTCCCCATACTTTAATTGGAGGGTTTTTCTGGCAAAGTTCCTGCTATGTGTTTTTCTTCTAGATTCTTCTGTTCCTCACGTGTTTCTAACCCATTCCTCTTCTCTCTCTCTGACATCATTTCCTTGTTTCCCTCCACGGTCCCTAAACTACTTGTTTTTCACGTCTGTAATTCATCTTTACCTTTAGAGATGGCTCGCCCTCAACTTCGCTGTATTTCGTCTCCTGCATGAGCAGTGAAATTGTCAGGTGAGTCAGGAAAAATACCGTATTGCTGCTGGAGCACTCCAAATCCCATATTTAAGAAAAAGTGGTGCATCATTGCGGATGTGCCACTTTTTCTGCGCCCCCTTTTGGCACCTAACCACACCATGGTTCCACTGTATTTGTATTATGGTGCACCATGGCAGTCATTAACACAATAGTGTCAACATTTTTGATGCTATTGCTGTGCTTTGCTACACCAGTGTCAAAAATGTTGACGCTCATGTAGCAAAGTGCAAGGAGGCCCATAGGTTTCTATGGGAGCGTAATTTTGACTCCCGCTCTGAGAAAGCGTTAAAAATGACGCAAAAAATGCCACCGTAAAATCTGTTAAATTTCACTTTGCCATTTTTACGGTCCTCCGAGTGCAGAAATGTCCCCCTTGCAGACATTCTGCTGGCACAGGCATAATGAGGCGCAAGGGTTTACACAGTGGCACAATGCATGCATTGTGCCATTTTGTAAATATGACGCATGGAAAAAGCCACTTTAGCGCCTCCTTAGCGTAAAAAAAAAAACGCTATGGCGGCACTAAGGTGGCGCTAAGGGATCCTAAATGTGTCCCCAAATGCGCTAAGAAAAAGTTAGTTTTTCTGGATTTTTATTCTTATTTGAAGTCCCCACAGGTGGTTGCAGCCTTACCTCACCAGTCGCTGAGACAACTCTCCTCTACCCACTCCCTGCCCTCTATCTTTTAAGCAGTCTCTGTCCTACCTTTATTACTCTTTGCTTTCTCCTCAGTAGTCTCTGTACAGCTTCTGTCTGTCTGCGTTCTTTCTCATCTGCAGTTTTAGCTCTTTCACCATTTCCACTGTGTGTTCTGCTTGCCTTACAGGCGCAGGTTCTCTGCTACCCCGTGTCCCTGGTTATCTTCATTTCCCTATCTAGTTTCTTTAAAGTCTTCATTCTCAGCTTTTCCTAATTCCTTCGGACGTACGCCGCGCTTTCCCCCCAACAGATTTTTGCGCTCCACATTTTCACCCGACTACCTCTCCTCCTCCTTCTCCTCGGTAGGATCTGCTCCCATTAATTTCTCCCCTCTGTCCATTTCTCATCAGCATTTGGATGCCCCAGCATCTACCGCTCGTGATATTCCGACTTTTCTCCTGTCGCCATTTTTCTCAGCCGCCCCTGCAACTCTTGCTTTTTCTCTGCCTTTCCTCTGTTTACGCCAGTTTGCCTCAGCCACCCCTACAACTCTTGCTTTTTCTCTGCTTTTCCTATGTTTATGCCAGTTTGCCTCAGCCATGAGTATTTCTGCTCGGCGGCGACAGCTTTTCCTTCTTTTTCCTTATCAGCCCCATTCTCTTAACTCTTTCTGCTATCCAGTGTACTCGCTCCTCGTTAGTCCCTGCCACGCAATAATTCTACTTGACCTTCCTCACTCGTGTGAAAAAACAGAGTTCAAAGGGGGGCGAAACGTAGTTGTTTTTTAAGCGAAATGTAATGCTCAAGTTCAAGGTACCAGAATACTGCGTACCACCGCGTTAGACTATCAGGTGTTATGCCTTCATTGTGGAAAAACACGACCATTGCTCCTATGCTAAGCTCTGGCGCCATCTAGAGGCAGTATAATTCACAGCCTGAAACGAGCTCCTCGTCCATTCCTTCGTAGCAAAACGTTGAATAAAGGAAAACTAGAGTTGCTAGATAAGTCACGGCTTTGCAACCTCTGTTGCAATTGCGAACATCATGCAACAAAAGCCAGGTTTCCCATACATATTAACATAAAAAACATCTTGTTTTTAAGCAATCTCAAATTGTCAGCATCAGTGGGAATAGAAACGCAGTCGGCAACATAAATGTATGCTTCAAGACCCACACAGTTTGATCAAGTTTTTGAAGTGGTACCAGACTTCAACTATCCTAGTTACACAACTAATAATTTAGGAGGCGAGAACAGCACCCGACGACTAGTGGGCGCAGATACCTAGACGTTTGCTCCAGAATGCAGAAATGGGCATGCTTGAACCCTTTCAACCAAACCAGGCGGTCATTTTGAAAAATACACTCAGTAGCATAACAGGAGTGTCGTGGGTCCTAGTGCAAGCAACGAAATGCCCCCTTGACTGCTGTTTGAAATATAATATTCTGCAATAATCAAGGTTCAGTGAGCCCCTTCACCCTTTATGCCCCGGTGCTACTGCACCTGCTGCACCAACAGAAGCAACGCCCCTGATCACTGAGCTGACGTCAAATAACTGACGCCCCTCCTTCTTTTAGATTTAACACCAGTCTTTGTAAAGACATGACATCACACACACCCTCTGACCGTGGATGAAGTCACAGCATTGGCCCCCTTATCTTACTTTTTGGTCCAGCAGTAGCCACCTATTTGCTGGTGGGAAGCTACCGAAAAAGCACCTAGTGGATGGTTTTACAACTTAAACAGGATTCTAAGCATGGACGTCATTTAGGGGTCGACAGAGGACGTATCTACGACCCCCAGATTGTCCCTTGAGACCCCTGCCGCTGCCTTTGCGACCCCTGACCCCAGAGGTGGCAAAATCAGTGCCAGGAACAGAGTTAGCTCTGCTTGGGGCTCCACTTCCTTGTTTTCAATCAGTTTTTTATTACATTAATAGTGCATAATAATATATTGCTCACTATTAGTGTAATAAAAAATGGAGTACAGTTAGCTGGAAAATTTCCGTCCTTGGTAGCTGAGGTAGGTAAAAACACATTTACATGTATGTTGTGTGATTGCTTGCGGGTGAGAGTGTGTTTATGTAAAATAGAGTGTGTGTACGAGTGAATGTATGTGTACGTGCAAGCATGTGTGTGTGATTGAAAGTAAAGATGAAAGAACGTGTGATGCCACTTCCGCTACCCCAGGCATTTTGGTGAATTGACATCTTGAATTCCAAGGGCCACATTTAAGAAAAGTACTGCTGCACCCAGTGCAGTGCCACTTTTCTTGCTTCCTTTAGTGCCCCCCGATGCTACCATGTGTAGGCCGTATCTTAGATATGGCGCCCCATGGTGGTAGTTAGGGAGCTAGCGTCAATATTTTTGACACTAGTTCGGAGCTTTGCAGGTTTAGCATAAAAAATGTTGACGCTGTTCCTGCAAAGTGCATTGAGGCTCATTTTAAATAATGGTGTGCCTCCTTTAAACAGCTGCTCTGAGCAGGCGTTAGAAGTGCTGAAAAAATCAAGCAAGGAAATCTCTTAGATTTCTTTACGGCATTTTTTCGGCGGCACAATGCATGCATTGCATCACTTTGTAAGTTTGGCGCGTCAATTTCGGCCTCTTTGGGCCACATTAGCATAAAACAATTACGGTAATGTGGCACAAGGGGCTCTTAAACCTGCCCCTAAGTTTAGATTTTGTTCCTGTTCAGCCTCCATGACCCTTGAACCCAGAGGTTGAAGTGCATAAAAAAACATGGATATTGTGATCCTGAGTGCAGTGGGGAAAAGTCAAAAGGTGTGACTAAAAGGAAACAAACTGATCTGTAACAATTTTGATGGTCTTTAACCTTCAGGTAACTGCATATAAATAAAGCACACCTTAAATGAAAGATAAATATGAGGTCAACTAATAAGTGGGACATTAAACTTGGTGCTGAGGTGGTATTGGCTTGTGTACTTTTAGTGCTATGAGGTTCCAGTCTGTGACTAAAAGTACTGTGAATATGTGAGTCATTTCTTTAAACTTGCATTATATACATACAGTGTGAAATAAGGTGCCACCAAATATCCCAAAAATGTTTTTAAGATTAAAAAACTGCTTTCAAATTATAGCTTTGAATAATAGGCAGACAGTAACTATGGCAAATACATTTTTTTATAATTCTCCATTAAACACGCACACTCCACAGTGCATCTGGTAACACTCTTACCTCTCAAAAATAATAAAATGTTAGCATCACTAAGCTCAAGTAACTCCAGTAATTAATGCCATTATCCCCTCACTCCTAGTCCTAGTCCTAACAACTGAGGTTTTTCCTCCACCTGAAAAGAGTAACACTGTAGTCCTTCTTCTGTTTAAAAAAAAAAAAAAAAAAAACTCATCTCCCCTGCCTCATCCTGTTTTGTTCCCTGTCCAGAGTTGGTGAGTTTGCTTGTGGTCCTTTCCTTTGCACACTGTAAGTTTGTTTTAACTATGCTATGTTTGGTGTTTGTGCTTACCTTGTGTTTCCTTTGTTCAGTGCTGCGGGGTGTATGGCAATTTTCTATTTCCCTGCTCCAACACGCTTCCTGCCCATGTGCTGAACTGGGGCAGGGTGCTGCGATGGCATCCGGAGCATGATTGATGCAGGGGCCAGTTTGCCGGCTTCCTCGATTTGGCGTGTCTCTTCTCGGACGCTTTCCCCCATTTTGCTATTTCTAAGCAACTCAGTCTTGCGCGACGAGGTCTGGTTGACCTGGGTCCCCTTCATAACTGGAGTCATGGGTGCTGTGGGAGCGCGTCTTAGTGCTTCTGTGTATGTTGTCCGCTGCCTTTCCTAGAGACATTATGGCTAAACATGTAGAGAAGCATCTCCGTTCCCAGGTTTCTGAGCAGGCGGATGCTGACTAACTCCTGCATTTTCTAGGGATGATTAGCTAAAGTGGCCTTGGATTCTGCCTTGAAGGTGAAAGACCTGCCTGCTAAGCAGCAGTGGTTGGATGAGGATGCTGATGATCTAGATGACTTTAGAGGGCGCTATATCCAATCTGATCATGTTCAGCAGGTTTTGTCCCATTTCAGGGAGCAGTTGGGGTTTCCTGCTCCACAGTTGGCTGAGGGGCCTTTTTTGTCTCAGTACAATACTTCTCCTTCTGACCGTTTGCCCTTCCCAGGGGTTCTTCACTGTCTGCTACTTAATGAATGGAGTGATATTGATACGGCAACTATTCCTCGTTTTCTTCATTCACAGTATCTGTTGGAAGGTTTTGGAGATAAGTGCCCTCAACTTCCTAAAATAAATACATTTTTGGCATCTACGTACTCTTCTTCCTCTTTGGCTTATGAAGATGCTATCCTCTCTGATGCGGCTGATAAAAAGGTGGAGTCTGCCTTGCAGCGGGTTTTTGCTGCCTCTAATTATCGGATCCACGCCAATGCTGAAGCTATGTATGCCACTCAGGCTCTTCTGGGAAGATGGCCATGCTTTCTTTGACTGTCTCCAGTTTCATGGGGGCCCTTTGGCCTTTTTGGCCATTATTGTACTTTTGCCTCAATTCTTATCTGATGCTACTTTTGGCAGTCTTTGGGCCTCCACTGCTGCAGGCACTTCATTTGTGGGCAGGCGCCCCTTGTGGTTGAAGTCCTGGTGGCTGGAATCAGGCTGCCTTCCCTCGTTTGTAAGCTGCCTTTTTTGAGGCAAAAGTTGTTTGGTCCTGAACTCAAATTCATGGTTGAGAAGGCTGCTGCAGCGTAGTGAATACTTCCCCCTTTTAAACAGGGGATGGATAAGATGCTGGGTTTTTCAGATGTGGTGCCTTTCAGACAATGGATAGTCAGCCTTTTTGTGGATGGGCCCATGGTCGGAGGAGGGGGGAGCACATTCTATTGTACTGTTCGACCATCTTCCTCTGGTGCCTCTTGTGTCCAGTAGCAGTAATGTCTATATGGTAGTAGGGGGTTGCCTCAAGGCTTCTCTTCCTCAATGGAAACAGGTGGTGTCCGATGTCTGGGTTCTTTCAGTATTGGGGCATGGTTATTGGATGCAATTCAAAGTCCTCATTCCACCTCCACGATTCCGAATTACTCGTTCTCCAAGAAATCCTGAGCAGTTACGCTGTCTCAAAATGGGCATCGGGTTGCTGTTGCTGAAATGGGCAATTGTTCCGGTACGGGGAGTTCAGTAGGGTTTGGAGTTCTCCTCGACCCTTGATTTGGTCCTGCTACCTGAGGGTTCCTTTCGGTCCATCCTCACCCTCCGGTCTCTTCACAAGTTTTTGCTTGTGGAACATTTCAGGATGGTGTTCCTGCAATCAATCATTCTTCTTCTCATGTCAGGGGATTTCTTGACAACGCTGGATCTCCAGGATGCTTACTTCCACATGTGATACATGTGGTGAGTCAGCCATTCCTGCAGTTTGCAGTCTTCGACCCCCACTTTCAGTTGCTTGTCCTCCCTTTTGGCTTGGCTGCGTCTCCCTGAGTGTTCACAATGGCCTTGGCCGTTGTTTTCTTGCCTTTGTCAGCTGTTGTCCTTTATAATTATTTGGATGCTTGGCTGCCTACTGCTCCATATTTTTGATGACTCACCATCATGTGGGTTGGTGCTCGGGCCCTGTACAACTTTGGTCTCCTGGTGGCCCTTCTGTGGTCTCACCTTGTTCCCTCCCAGATGATGATGTTCATTGGCACATGTCTGGATACTCAGCTGGGTGCTGCTTTTCTTCCAGATGACAGGGTTCTTTCTCTTCAGATGGAAGTATCAGTCTTGTTGACTTGTTCACACAGTTCTGCAAGGTGCTGGTTGAACATGTAAGGCCTGTTGGTGGCATTCACTGCTGTCGTCATCTGGGCGCGGTTTCATTTAAAGCATGTTGAGAGTCCCATTATCGCACACTGGGATCCCAGTTCCTGGTACTACAGGGTCCTGATTCCTCTCTCAGATCATGTGACTCGTGCTCTGTCATGGTCGTTGATCAGGGACAATCGTTTTGATGGGTGTGCCTTTCCACCTTCCGCCCCCAGTTCTCTTGCCAACCATGACAGCGAGTGGGGTTGGGGTCCGGTCCTGGGTCTCCTAGAGGGGGGGCCCCTTGGTCTCCAGGTGAGAGTTAGCAGTGCTCGAATTGGAGGAGAATTATGGTGGGGATGCAGGCCTTGCTTGCTTTTCAGTCTTATCTGCAGGTTCAGAATGTGGTGGTCGGTACAGGCGACCAGGCTGTCAGGGCTTACCTCAACATTCTTGGGGGTACGAGGTGCAGGTCTCTCAATCAGTTTGCTTCCCAGATATTTTCCTGGTCAAAGCTCTTCTGCTTCTGAAGGCGGTATACATCAGGAAGAGATGATTTGCTGGGTGGTCAGTCTCAGCAGGTACCTTCCATCCTCTGTGATGTATCACCTTGCCCGGCCATTGTTCCTCTTGGTATGCCAGGGGATCAGAGTTCCCTGGCTAGATCTGTTGATGCCTCTTTTCCTTGCTTTTGCTCAGAACTTCTGTCACCTCTGGCCTGAGCAGTGGATGCTCTGTCCGTGCCATGGCCACAGGTGCTGCTGTATGTTTTTTCTGCAATTTCCCTCCTGCCCCAGGTCCTGCAGAAGGGCTGGGTGGAGTGGTATCATGTGATCCTTGTTGCTCCTTACTGGCCCCACCGTCACCGGTTTCCCATCCTTCTGTCCCTGGCAAAAGGACTGTCTCTGGTTCTTCCTCAAAAGGCCTCTCCCCTTCAGTTTCCTCTGTTGACAGGCTTGGTGCCATCTCAGTCATGTCTTACGGCTTGGCTCTTGAACGGGTAGCCTTGGTTCAGTTAGGATGTTCTTCGCAAGTTGCTTTGGTCATTCTGTCTTCCTGGAAACAGTCTACATTAATGTCTTATAGACAGCATTGGGGTCTTTTTCTACTTGGAGCAGTGCCCGTTCTGTGGTTCCTGCTAATGTTGCTCCTTTTGAGATCCTGGGCTTTTTACAGGATGGGTTTTTGAAGGATTTGTCCCCTAGCATTATTTCTGCTCATTGGGCTGCTATCCGAACTTGTCGCTCTTTTTCGGATTATTTATCTGCCTTGTCTCTGCTGTTGTTGAGATTCCTTCGGACCTTCAGGTTGCAGGGACCTTGTATCCGACGGCTGGTTCCTTTGTGGGATTTGACCATTGTCCTGCGGAGGTTGCAGGGGGCACCATCAAGCCTCTGGCAGAGGCTGATTTGTTTTGGCTGTCTGCTTCGAACAATCAATCAATCAATCAAAAAATGTATTAAGTGCACTACTCACCTGTTAGGGTCTTAAGGCGCTGAGGGGAGGAGGGAGAAGGTTGCTATTTACTGCTCAAAAAGCCATATCTTGAGGTGCTTTCTGAAAGTTAGGAGGTCCTGGGTCTTGCGTAGGTTGGTGGGGAGGGAGTTCCAGGTCTTGGAGGTGAGGTGGGAGAAGGATCTTCCTCCGGAGGTGGTGCATTGGATGCTGGGGACTGTGGCGAGGGCGAGGACAGCGGATCGGAGAAGTCAAGTAGGTGTGTGGAAGTGTACTCGTTCATTAAGGTAGGCTGGTCCAGTGTTGTGGAGGGATTTGTGAGCGTGGAGAAGGACTTTGAAGATGATCCCTTTGCTGATGGGCAGCCAGTGAAGGGATCTGAGGTGAGTGGAGATGTATTAGTGGCGGGGGAGGTTGAGGATGAGACGTGCAGCTGCATTCTGGATTCGCTGACGTTTTTGCTGAAGCTTGGCTGTGGTACTAGTGTAGAGGGCGTTGCCGTAGTCCAGTCTGCTGCTGATGAGGGCATGGGTGACCGTCTTTCTTGTTTCTAAGGGAATCCATTTGAAGGTCTTCTGTAGCATGCGAAGAGTGTTGAAACAGGAGGACGATATGGCGTTGATTTGCTGGGCCATGGAGAGAGATGAGTCTAAGATGATGCTGAGGTTGCTTGCGTGGGTGGAAGCTGTTGGTGGTGGTCTGAGGGCGGTGGGCCACCAGAAGTCGTCCCATACTGACTTGTTGGGGCCGAAGATGATGATTTCTGTTTTGTTGGAGTTGAGTTGGAGGTAGCTTACTGTCATCCATTTGACGATGTCGAGGAATCTGGCGTGTAGGTTTGTCTTGGTGGTGGAAGTGTTCCTGGTGAGGGAGATGATGAGTTGGTGTCGCCTGCGTACGAGATGATGGTGATTCCGTGGGGGCAGAGGATGTTGGCAAGTGGGGCCATGTATATGTTGAAGAGGGTAGGGCTGAGGCAGGATCCTTGGGGGACCCCGCAGATGATCCTTGTGGCTGAGGACTGGAAGGGAGGGAGGCAAACTCTTTGGGTTCTTTCGGTGAGAAAGGAGGCGAGCCAGTCTAGGGCCTTGTGTCGGATTCCTGCATCGAAAAGGCGTACGTGGAGGATTTGGTGGCATACAGTGTTGAAGGCTGCAGAGAGGTCCAGAAGGATGAGAGCGACGGTCTCGCTCTTGTCACTCTGGTTCTGATGTCATCTGCTCAGGCGATGAGGGCGGTCTCAGTGCTGTGGTTCTTTCGGAATAAAGACTGGGAGGCGTCGAGTGCGTTGCTTTCCTCTAAGAAGTGAGACAGTTGGGCGTTCACTATCTTCTCAGTGACTTTGGTGGGGAAGGGGAGAAGAGAGATGGGGCGGTAGTTCGTGAGGACTTCCGGGTCTGCTTTGGGGTTTTTAAGGAGCACGTTTACTTCGGCGTGCTTCCAGGTGTCAGGGAAGGTTGCGGCGTCAAAGGAGCTGTTAATTACGGCGCGGAGCTGTGGAGTGATGGTTTGCTTGGCCTTGTTGAATATGTGGTAGGGGCAGGGGTCTGTGCGGGAGCCTGAGTGGATGGAGTTCTTGGTTTTTTCGGTATCATCGTCGTTGGTTGGGGTCCAGGTGTGTATTTGGTTGGTGTGGTGGGGGTGTTGTGCTGTCGGGGGTGTCGGTAGTGGTGACGGTGGGTGCTGATGCTGTGAAACTGTTTATGATTTTGAGGTGAAAGTAGTTGGAGAGGGAGTTGCAAAGGTTTTGGGTGTGAGGGGGGACGATGGTCCTGGATTTGGATTTGGTGAGCTCTTTGACGATGGTAGAGAGTTCCTTGCTGTTGTGTGAGTTATTATCTATACGTTCTTTGTAGAAAGACTGTTTGGTGGTCTGGATGAGTTGGTGGTGTTTGCGTATGGTTGTTTTGAGGGCGGAGAAATTGCTCATTGAGGGCTCTTGGCGCCATGCTTTCTCAATTTTGCGGCAATCCCGTTTGGAGGCTTGGAGTTCTGTGGTGAACCAGGGGGCAGTCTTGATGGTGCAGGTGTTGTTGTTTCTTTTCAGTAGGGCGAGAGAGTCTGCGCAAGTTGTCAACCATTGTGTAAGGTAGTGGGCAGCAATGTTGGGGTCGTTGGTGATGGGGGGTGGAGCTTGTGTGAGTTTGGCGTTCAGGTGTTCTTTAGAGACCTTATCCCACATTCGGTAGGGTGTGGTGGGTTGTCGGTGGTGGGTGGGGGCTTTCATGAAGGAGAAGTGGATGCAGTGGTGGTCAGTCCAGTGGAGATCGGTGGTGTGGGTAAAGGTGACGTGGTTGCTGGAGGTGAAAATTGCGTCAACCGTGTGTCCTGCTGAGTGAGTGGGTGAGGTGACCAGTTGCTTGAGTCCGAGGTTCATGAGGTTGTCTAGCAGGGTTGTGGAGTTTCGGTCGTGGGTGCTTCCCAGGTGAAAGTTGAGGTCACCAAGGAGTATGTAGTCTGTGGAGGTGAGGGCGTGGGAGCTGATAGTATCAGCAATGGCGTCGCAAAAAGGGGGGCGGGTCCTGGTGGTCTGTAAATGAGGGTTCCTCTGAGGGTTTTGTTGGCGTTGATGTGAATTAAAAAGTGTAGGTGTTCTGCGCTGTCTAGGGTGTCATGGGTGTTGGTGGAGATTTTGATGGTGTTTTTGTGTATGATGGCGATGCCTCCTGCTGGCTTGTTTATGCAGTCTCTTCGGGAGATTTTGTAGCCTTCTGGGATGTCTATGGCTATGTCGGGTTCTGATGAAGAGTTCATCCATGTTTCCGTGAGGAAGGCGATGTCAGGGGAGTGAGTTGTGATCAGGTCCCAGAGCTCTATGGCGTGCTTGTGGATGGAGCGGGTGTTTAGGAGTATGCGGTTAAGGTGGTTACGGGGGTTGTTGTTGTTGTGGTGCGTGTTGGTGTTGTTGTGGTGCGTGTTGGTCTTGTTGTGATGCGTGTTGGAGTTGTTGTGGTGCGTGTTGGTGTTGTTGTGGTGTGTGTTGGTGTTGTTGGTGTTTGTGTGAGTGCAGGAAAAAGGGCATGAGTGGCATGTGAAAGGTCCATGTGTGTGCTTGGTGTTGGCCTGGGCGCAGGTGGGGTGCTGTTCTGGGTTGAGGGCATGGAGTAATGCTTGGTGGAGGAGTAATGCTGCCTTGGGGTGTCGGGCAGCGAGGGCCAGGGGGACTGGCGCTGGGCGTGGTCCAGGCGTGGACGGGCACAGACGGGCTTGCCTCTGGCGTGCCTCTGGCTTGCCAGTGGCGCGGCCATGCATCGGCCGCCATTAAGAGGGGGAGGTGGGAGGGTGGAGCAGCTGGGAGGCAGGAGGGAAGAGCCAATGGGGGCACGAGGGGGGCGGGGCCCCAGGGGATGCAGCAACAGAGATCAGGAGACCGGCGAGAGCCGGCTGGAAAACGGGCGAGCACAAATAAGGGCAAAAAATGAAGCGGATTACAAAAAGGGCACAGGGGCAGATAACAACAGTACAGAAAATGAAAAACGATATGAAAAAAACGAAATGCACGAAATGTAGCAAAATAGAGCACAACAAGATATGCCTACCACTAGGCACCAGGGATGAGGCGCAGGCGGGTGCCTGCGGGTGGTGGAGGGCCTCGAACTTCTACTACTGGTCGGCATATGGCAGGGTTAGGGGCACGGAGGCAGGCTGGTGGAGCCAAGTGGACTCCTGGCCATCAAGTTCCATGATCTTCCTGGTGGTCATTACCTCAGCCAGACGGTTGGGTGTGTTGGGTGCCCTTATGGTCGTTTTTCCCTGCTTGAAATTCTTCCTGGATCGGGTTGTGCGCCGGATGGATCCTTGATTTCTTCCTCAGACTCCGTCCCTTTTTGTTGCTTGTGGTTCTGTCTCCAAGATTCTAAGGTTTCCACCTGGTCTCTCAGTAGGTGGGTCAGGAAGGCTTTCACCCGTGCTTATATTACTGTGGGGGGAGTCTCTTCCAGACGATGTCCAGGGAAGATCTACTCAGGCAGTGTCCACTTCCTGGGCAGTGGTTGGGGGGGGGTTTACCTTTTGGAGATTTGCAGGGTCGCCACTTGGCTGTCTCCTCATACGTTCATCACTCATTACCGTCTATCTGTCTTTCTGTGTGTGAGGATCTTGGTGGCCATTTTGGGTTTGCTGTTTTGTCTACTGAAGTTGTTCTGTTTCCCTCAATGAACGCGTTTGCTTGTATCTTTTGGTGCAACCATGTTTTCTTTCTACTTGGTTACTTCCTCATTTGTTAGGATTGGGATGAGGAGTACCCCATGAGGAGATAAGGTTTTGTTACTTACCGGTAATCTTCATTACCAGGCTCCAACCAGCCTTTACATTTGTAGATTAATCAGCTGCACACATTTATATTCCTTTCAAGCAGAAGGCACCCTGGTAAAGTAGCTGGTTTAGTTGTCCGTCCCGCCCTCCACCACACAGCACAGGAGATTCCCTCGCTTCCACTTCAGTGGACTCATCTTCAGACATTATCAGTCCCGGGATGGTCATCTGATAACAAAAAAATTGGAAACCGTTTTTGTTAAATCAAATAAGTATGGGCATGTCGTGCCGCGCAGACCCGGCCCACTTCGATTAGTGCCTGAACCTACAGATAGAAGGGGCTTTGCCAGGGGCACAAAGTGGCAAGTCTGTGGTAACATCTGCTGCCATCGTCTAACTAATTGACGTCCGTGAGATCGTGCCATTCTGCTGAAACTTTCCCTTAACCCTTGAATCTTAATATGCTTCTTTCCTTCCGTTGCTTTAATAAATCGAAATGATTAAATATATAAATCGCACCCCGTGGATGTACTAATCTGCCCCGTAGGGCTTGTTATATTTGCACAACGTAATCACATTCTGCATATTAAATGTTCTTGTTATACTGGACGTGAGTCTTTTAGATTCCTGTGGTGAGCTGAACGTTGCACTCAGCAGCAATCTGCTGCTTTTGCAATTGCAGAAGAAACGGAGTGTGCTTGACAAGGCACGAATGAGGCAGATTACCTTCAAGAGCAAGCAAGCAGCCCCTTTCCACTCCCCCGTCGCCAGTTCCTGGAGGTATGCATGTCAGCTCTTTGAGGCACACCCACAGTTCCTCGAATCCCTCTGTGCTCGGATGACACGCCCCGGGGGCCCGCCTCATTGTCAAGGTAATCCGCCGTGACGTCCATCGCACCCGCCACTGTTGATGTCACCTGATTTCCGTGTCAGCGAAGAAGAGATGCAGGCATGTTTCCACCACCCACAGATTCCGGAGAACCCGCTTCTCCTCATCTACACGACAGCCATCGCGAGCAGACTCTAGACTAAAATGTCATTCATTTTGTGTTTTTTTTAATACTCACCTGCGGCCTCCACATTCTTTCTTCTAGTTTGGAAGTGGTTTAGTAAGGTATCCACGGTTCCTAAAGTAATCAATGGGTCCCTTTGACCTTTTTCGGCAGCAAGGTCTGTCATAATCCGTATGTACTGGACCCTTCAAGACTCCAAGAGCTAGGCGCAACTGCACCTGCCGCACTAGTGATATTTACGTTGATACAAATGGAGTTGAAATATTTTAAATGGTTAAAAAATTAAGATAATGAGTCAAGGCAGCGGCAAACTTAGCTGAAGGTCTGGCTCTACTATGGTCATAAAATGAGGGCCCGAAAAGGAGCCCGGGGTCGGCCGCTTTCTCCCCTCGCTTATGAAGCGTAAAAACACACATGCGCAGAATCCGGCATAATAAAGGAGAGATGCTGTGACACAATATTATCACCAATAAAATATGTACTGTGCGTCTTTCTAGTTACATAGAACTTGCAGTTTTAATTCAATGTAGAATAATAAGGTGAAAATATGTCTTTTAAGTATGAGTGATGTTTTGTTAACTCGGCTTTTGCTTTGTCTTTTAGGGCCCATGGTTAGACCAGGTTGCTGTTGCTGATTAGTGTTTTGATGAAAAAAACATCGTTTACCAAAATATCATGAATGTAAGAATAAATAAGAATATATAGGAAAGTATCGCTTTCTTGTTCTTAATTTTATATATATATATATATATATATATATATATATATATATATATATAATATATATATAACCTATTGACTGTCACCACTAAGTAGTTATAGTTAGGATCTACTTTCCATAGAAAGAGCGTTTATTGTTTTGCCAATAACTTTGGCGTCGCATCATAAAGCTTCATGAAATTTTCAAAACTTACACTTTGGTCAACTCAGTTGCTGCCTTGAAAGTTTCTGGATCATCCATGAAGTGGGGGGAGAGAAAAAGGGTGGGTTCCAAAACGCATTGTTCCCATTCATTTTTCCATAGGGTCTTTGGACATGCCAACAGCCCAAACTGCTAAACGGAATTATGCCAGATTTGGCACAAAGCAAAATCCTGTTCCACAGATAACGCTTTTTGTTGTTTGGTACAATTCTGTTAAGTAGTTTTGGAGTAATTTGAGTCCAAAAAATATAGATATCTAGGGACACAGATCCTCTGCAGATCCACCACCGATCATTGCACGGATCTACTGCCACAGGAAGATTCTAATTGGCCAGCTGCAACCTGACAGAAATGTTGCTGCTGCCATTTTATCTTGTTGGTCCCCGGGGCTGAAAAGTGGGGGACAATGGAGCATATTGAGTCAGGGTAGAGGTTCCCTGACCCATGGGGGTGATAAAGTTGTAATGAAGCGGTAAATAATGGTCTTGAAATGCCTGAAAACATTTTATTTTACATTTCGCTTGATCCGCGGATCCACCCACAGTGCTCAGCTGGGCCCCCTGTGTAAATCTGTGGGTGGATCTATGGAACTTGTGAAACATCAAAAAAAAAATCTATATTCAGAAGCACCCAGAGAAAGATCGTCACACCCACTCTCACACTCAGAGAGACACTGTCAAATCTACTCTCACACTCACACAGACACTCTCACGCTCACTCTCACACTCAGAGAGACACTCACTCCCTATCTCACATCCAGGCAGACATTGTCACACTCCTTCCTACACCCAGAGACTCTCACACTCACTCTCATACCCACAGAGATGCTCTCACCTGTAGTCTCACACCCAGAGACACACTGTGACACCCACTCTCACACCCAGACACTCTCACACCCACTCTCACAACAAGATAGACATTGCCACACTCACTCTCATACCTAGAGAGATGCTGCCACATCCACTCTCACACCCACACAGACAATCTCACGCGCACTCTCACACTCAGAGAGACACATTCACACTCACTCTAAAATCCATGCACAGACTGTCACACTCCCTCTCACATCCAGACAGAGACTCTCACTCTCACACCCAGATAGATGCTGTCACACCTAGTCTCACACCCAGAGACATACTCTGACACTCAGCCTGACACCTAGACAGACACTCTCAAACCCACTCTCACAGAAAGATAGACACTGTTACACCCACTGTCACATTCAGGCAGACAATCAGGCACACGCAGTCTCACACTAAAGCACACTCTTTCACATAGTCTCACACCCAGATAGACACTTTCACACCCACTCATATGCCCAGAGAGACAGTCAGTGGGAAAGGGTCCCAGAGCCAATATGTGGGCACTGATTCATATGAAGGAGTTAGTGTAGGAGTTCAGTTGCTACATACATTTAAATAAATAAGGCTTTTTGCAAAAAATGTGTACAGAAATGTTCAAATTTTTTGTTTTTGTTGATATCCACAGGTGAATTTGTGGATCCGAACGACATAAAAAAAAAAAAAGTGTATAAAAACAGATAAATATGTTTATAGTTAATGGATTAGCTCTGAAAAGAGCCTTTGTGTTTATGATGTGTAGGTGATTAATACAGATGAAAGAGGATGCAGTCTCTCAAGTTTTGCAGGAACAGCTTGTTACCTCTGTCTGTTTGGTGAACTCCATCATTTCTGTATATACCATCCATATCAAATTGTAGTATTGTAGTATTGTAGTATTGTGGTATATAGAACCCATGTTATGGTCCATGAGGAATGCAGAAACTGTTTTATTAACATGGTTCCTGGATTTGTATATTTGTGGGCAGAAGTGAGCTGACCAGTTACACTTCTGCCATTGTCAAATGTTTATAAAAACAAAGGCAGTGTGCGGAAAAGTGTCATTAATTTCCCAAAGGTATCCTTCATTAGGATTTCCAAACCAACTCCTTAACTGTGTCCAGGCCATTGCCATCACAGTGCACAATCATAAGGTCTGGATGTTGGCAATCCTTAATGGCTTCAACCAAAGGGAGGCAACACAGGAGGATTATGGACGGAGTGTTGAAACTTTTCAAACACTCAGCCCCAGTCACAAATCTGGGTTTAGTCCATTGTTCTTTTGCTCACCATGCCATCCCAGTTTGGACTCAGTCATATGCAAATTAGCCTTGACCCTGATCCCCATGGGAATAGTCCAGCCCGAACAGCCAGACCAGGTCTTCCCTGGCCTGGAAACAAGCATGCAAGGACAGGTATCAGGGTATCATCCTTCATCAGCCAGGCTAGCTTGAATCCAGTGGCACAGTGAGCAAGGGACCCACATCTAGGCAACCCCTTCCCACTTAGGGCAACTTTAGCAACACAAAGGGATGATGGCTGGGGTGTTGAAACTTTTCAAACACTCACCCCCAATCAAAGATCTGGTTTTAATCCATCATTCCTTTGCTCACTATGCCACCTCAGTTTGGACCCAGCCATATGCAAATCAGCCTTGACCCTGATCCCCTTTGGAACAGTCCAGCCCGAACTGCCAGGCCAAGTCCTCTCTGGACTGGAAGCAAGCATCATGTGACTGGTTTCAGGGTATCAAAGGGAGTAATTGATGTCACTTTATCCCTCTCTTGCCAACCCAAGTAATATCCTCATTAGATAAACCCAGGTCCCTGTGATTGTTACTTTTTTTGTCCTCTCTCTGGGCCAAAACACAAAACTGTGTCCCACAGCCCACACTCTGAGCATCTTGGAGGTAATCTGAAGTAGTACTCAGTAGAAGGCCGCAGCTGAATGAGGCAGGTTTGAAATTAAATTCAGTTAAAATGCAGGGGAGGGTAGAAGATAGAAACTGAAAGAATTAATTGTCTGTTGTAAATATGTTGTTTGGTGGAGGTAGGTAATGAGGTTATGAGAATTGTAAATAAAAGTTGGATTGGCTTTACAAAAATTGGAAACAAGTATTAGTACCCTTGACATGTTTAGTGTGAAATGTTCAACCACACCTGCTAAAGATGGTTTGAAAGTAAGCATGCTCCACTCAGAAACTGTTACGAAGGTCTGACCTGTTGCAGCAGAATGTTGCAGACTGTGTTACCATGGTAACACAACTACAGGAGTATAAGGGAAGGGCCAAACAAAAATGACTACACTGTGACTTTGTTGTTGCAAATGTAGAGGCAATAATGAATTAAAATGATTATTTGGTGTTGAGATTTGCTTTTGTGGGAAAAAAAGGTGAACATATGGATGTGTGTTTTTCAATATGTTGAAAAAATCATTTTTGAACTTCCCTCTGGATCTGCAGATCCACCCGCAAATTTACATGTTGGGACGCATTGAGTGCCGCAGTGGATTTTCAGATCTGGCTAAAACTTCTACCAAATTGGTCTGTGTTTTGTGGAGAAAAGGTTAACTATAGAAGCCAGTCATAAGTGGTAGAACAGACATTTAACATGAAAGGGAGATTATGATTGTTTTTCTGATTGAGTAACCTTCAAAGCAAAGTTGAAAAGGTAGCCTTCTGTGAGAGTGGATTTACATTCTTGTGGTTGTTTTTCTGTACATTTTCTAGTGAGAAGAAATTCTAACTGATACTGAAAGACAAACATACACTCCAACAAGCACACTTATCAGGTATGTCTAGTGAAATGCAGTTTATTTTACTAAGTATTACTAAAAGAATGAATGTAAAAGAAACTGTGCAGGATGTTGACAAAATGCCATAACATATATAAATAGTAGGTGTGTGATTCATGTAAAGAAATGATACAAGTCAACCAATAAATAACTAAAGGATATAGTTCAAATTGAAAAAGGTGTTTGATGGCTGTTTCTGTTTTCATTCAGTATACTAAACTGACCCCTGAGCTATGTTGAAGCTAGTATAAAGAATGCACTGATTAGGAATTAAATGATTAAAATGTTCTACTGAGTTTAAAAAAACTTAAATGTGTACTCCTACATTGAAATAGGTATTGATAAAAGCAATATTGAACTCATAAAGAGAATCACACATGTATTGAGAAATAATAGAGATTGTTACACTACCACTTAGACACAGACATGACTGAAGCATACTACTCGAAAGCCTAAGTGTCAAGATTTACTGTTAGTTTCAGTTAGCATTAAAAACCTGATTAGGTAGCCTCAAACTGTTTTTTTCACTGTAGAAAGTGAAGGAGTCAGATATAGTGTATGTAAAACAGATACACCTGCTTGAAACTGACATTAAAATGCAAGATAAGGTGGAAAATGTCCAGAGAAAGAAAACTGTGACTGGTAAGAGTACTAAGGACTTTTTGTTTTATAATACACTGAAAAAGAACATGAACTGGACTGTGGTGCACTATGGAAAGGTATTTATTGATTATCAAGCCAAGTGGGTCATGAGTTAAAAGCACTGGCTTTGTGTACACCTTTAGGGTTGGTGGCCCCCGTACAGAGCTTCAGAGTGATTTATAAACTTGAGGGGGCATTACCCTCTTGTCTTCTCAAAACATGGTATTTATTTGAGACATTAAAGTATGGAGGTGAGTGAAGGATGGCAGGAAGGTATTTTAACTCTCTTTTCACAGTTCAAGATTTCCTGGCGATTGAGGATATAATATAATAAATGTAGCAGCTCTATGGACTAATGCACTGAAAAAGAACATGAACTGCATTATGGTGCACTATGGGAAAGATATTTCATGATTATCAAGTCACTTGGGTCACGGGTTAAACGCACTGGCTTTCTGTAAACCTGTATCTACTTACCTATGATTAAGGCATTTTAGGTGGATTTTGTGGGAGCTGCTGCATACAGAGTGAATAAATGCTGGGATGTTTACCTGTACTTGTGCCTTGGCATGTTACAATGGAAGCTACAAACTTTAAAAAAATAAAAGAAAACATTTTATTGCAATTTAAAAGCCATTAAATAAAAACAAAACAAAAAAAAAAAATATAATACAACATTCCCATAACGTGATTACAATGTAATCCTTTTTAATTTAATCGCTTTAAAAATGTTTTATTTCCTTTTTCAAACGTTTTCTTAAGTATTAAATAATGGCGGGATGTAGAGACAATACGTTTTTGTAGTATGTTGCATTGTTGTAATTAGGGTTATTTAAAAGGACAATAGTGGCGCCCTAAAATAGAGGCATTGCAGTACATAATTTTATAATTTTTCATCAATTATCTTTACCCCAATGGGTTTACAAATTCTAATCACAATTCCTAATATAAAACTCAAGGCAGAGTTTACGAGAAAGTGAGGACAGTGAAGGTGATGCATCTTTCCCATCGGATTCAAGTGGAGTAAAAGAGGAAAAATCACAAGAATAAGAGGAGAATTGCGAGACTTGAAGGGAGGCCCAGTGGGAATGCACACAAGGGGCCAGTCCACACCACAATGACGGACAAGATGACTGTAGTCAACCTTTCCGAAGTTGAGTTATCCGAGACGGAGGTTGAGGTACTATCTTTTGGGCTATCTTTTTGTCCTATTGCACAATTTGATTATACACAAAGTTGTATTGATTTGTTTCACTTCAGTAGGAAATTTAAATTGAAAATTGGTTTGCAAGCAAATCAGGAGAGATACAGAAATATAATCAGGCTATACTGTCTAAGTTACAGATAGGAGATTTTGAGATGCTTCACACTCCCCATGTGAGGTGGAAGATGAAATAGAGGCTGTCTCTGACTCTGTTTTAAACTCAATTGATATGGGAATTGACATTGAAGTAGGGGTGTCCTAGTGGTTTTACACCCAAGTTTACTTTCTTGCCTCCTATTAATAATGATGCGATCAACATTTTTGAGGAAGGCGTCATTAAAGAATTGAAAAAATTTAGGTATACAAAGAGGGCCCAATTTGATAACCTCCAACCTCAACACAGAGAAGCAATTAAATCATTACAAAACAATGACTGCTGTAATTACAAAATCCGATAAAGGAGGCAATAAATAAATATATATATATATACACACACACACACATTAGCCTTTTAGAACACACAGAGATGCTTATGGACATGCTACAGTTCTGCTTAACGCATAATGTATTTTTATTTCCTAACACCTATTACCTACAGAAAAAGGAACTGCCATGGGAACATCTTTTGCTCCAACTTATGCCAGTTTAACCATGGGCGGTGGGAAGTATCCTGGATCACAGAATGTTATGGTTATGTTATATTGACAACTTTTTTTTAATCTGGGAAGGAGAGGAGCAAGTTCTTGTCAACTTTATGAAATCATTGAATAACAATCCCCAGAAGTTGCAGTTTACCCATACCATAAATGCCACCGAAATATCATACTTGGGTGCAGGGGTTTATATTCCGGATGGTAAAACATGCACCAGGATCCATAGGATGCCAACAAGCAGCATTAGTCTGTTATGTGCTAACAGTGGTCAACCCCAGTCACTTAAATGGAGCATAACATTTGGGGAACTCCTCAGAACTAGACATAATTGCTCAGAAGGTACTGGATTTGCTACACAGGCTCGGAATATGTGCCAAAGATTTATATCCAGAGGGTACCCGCAATCAGTACTAGATGATGCCCTATTGAGGGCATGGTGAAGGAAGAGAGATGAGTTGTTTGGTCTCAAGGTCATGCCTAGATCTGCAGAAGTGCGAAATTATATCAGATATATCATGGACTTTAATGTGTTGAGTCATGAGGTCAAGCAGCTCAATGAATGGAATTGAGAGTTACTCAGGATGAATGACACTTTAAATCGGATGTCTTCTGATCACCCAGAAACTACATATAAAAGGACAGCCTCAGTGGGGGATCATTTGACTAGGAGCTTCATGCGTAGAAGATGAAATGATAACTCTAATTACTTGACATCGAAATAACAAGGTTTTTGGCGCTGTCTGAAATGAAAAGCTTCCTCTCATGGTCAAAATAGAACACCCTTTCAATTGTATGATGGTACAACTAATTTTATCAGTGAATGGGTAACACTTGAGACAACACATGTGGTGTATGTCTTGGAGTGTACCTGTGGGAAAGTAGTACATGGGAAGCACTGTCAATAAGCTCAAAGTACGAATTCTGCAACATAACTGTTTCTAATAAAGACTCCTGATATGCCAAAGCTAGACAGATTTGGTAATCACATCATGGAGACCAATGTAAAAGGATCTATTATCCAGCATGTTAGGAGAGCTCTATGAGGAGGTGATCATGAGCTAATGTTGAAGAGATCAGATTTTAGGTGGATCATAATGATAGGCAAGGGGTACCCTGGGGCTTGAATGCAGATGCAGAGCTACATGTACATTTATAACATACTGTATTGCCCCATGTATGCCTGGACCCTTATAGAAGGCAACAGGATAATTCAGGTCAGCATTCTTTATTACCCTAATGTGTTCTAGGATTCTTTTCTTAACAGGGAAAATCGTACTGCCCACATATTGCTAGCCAAAGGAGCAGACCAAAACATACATTCAGTAATCACTGTTACATGTGATAACATTGTTAAACTTCTTGGTTTTACTTGTAGGTAACCTATATGTCTTGCAATTCTTGCTGCCTTACACACCTTGCACCTACTACATTGCACATGGAATGTTTCGGGGTGATCTGGCCAAAAAAGGGGGGAGGGGCAAAACGCATTTTCCCCAATAATTGCCCCTTAGGAACTTTGGACACAGACACAGCCTAAACCGCTGAATGGATTTAAACCAAATTTGGCAGAAAGCTAGATCTAGGATCAGAAAAAGAGCTTTTTGTAATGTAGATTTTCCTAGCAAATCATGAAGGAAAGTCTTAATTTTATTATAGACACAGAGGCGAGTATTATGCTTCTCTGATCTTGCTTTAATATTATAGCAGCAGCCAAGAAACCACAAATCCCATAAGGCTTAGCAACAGACTAGCCAATAAGATAAAGAAACATGAGTACAGTAAGCACCAATAGGGTACCTATAATGAGTATAGTGTCCATACATGACCGAACAGCCAGCTTTTTTTCTGCAAGAAGTTAAAAAGAGCCAGAAAACAAAGGAAAAAAAGCAAATATAATAGCAACTGCTAAAGTGAATGAGAACAGATCTTGGCATAAGTTCATGAACGGAAAGGTCATAGGAGGATCCAGAGAATCTCGAAGATAAAGGTCAAGGAAATCCTTCAGTGACAAAAGAGGCGACAATACTGTTGGTATTATGGCTTCCTTAGGATGATGCCAGTGGCAATGCTGGATTTGCTGTTAAGGAGGAAGGGAAAACAACATCAATTACCAATTGTTGTGGTGGGATAATACTCAGCTCCATGTCTTTAATAAAATTAAGACTTTCCTTCATAATCTACTAGAAAAATCTACATTTTATGTAAAGACTGGAGGCTCATATTATGCTAGGTTAAAGCCTATTAGTTACAATAGAAGTTGCAGTTTGAACAGGTTTACAGTAAAACTTTCTAAAAACATAATTGTTAGACCAATTGGCCAAACTCAGAATGTCCTCTAGTCTGGAACCCTGCCAAAAGGCTTTTGAGGCCCTGGCACCCCTGGAAGAATGAGTCCTGAAGACAGTAATATCAATACCAGCTAAAGACATAACCCATCTGACCCAAGAAGCCAGAGCAGTGGAAGATACAGGATTTAGTGGGTTGCAGGAAGAAATGAGGAGTTGGGGATAAGAGGACATTCTGAGATCAACCATGCATTTTTCATATTCTTTTAGGGATTAACCAATACAAAGCTGAGGTTTATTTGAAAAGTAAGGATCAAAAACAGTATGTAAGTTTGTTTTTTCTACTTTTCTTAACAAGACTCCTGTAGGAGTAGATTGACAAGAAAACACATCCAAAGCTTTGACATCTGACAAGTGTTTGATAGAAATGAGGCATAACAACATAGTAAGTTTTGCTGAAAGCAATTTTAAAGAATGTTTTGCATTGTCAGGCCAGTAAATTAATAAATTCAATACTACAGTCACATTCCATAGTTTTGTATTCTTAGGAGTAGGAGGTTTGGAAAACTTACTCTGTTTAAAAGTCAATAGATTAATGGGTGTTATCCCACAGGTTTGCCATTGGAATAAGGATGATTCATGGAAATTGCTGATCTGTATAAGTTGATGATCCTGTACGACTTACCTGAACTAGCTTGCGCTGCTAGGAAATAATGATATATATCACATCAGCTGAAAAGGGATTGGTACATTTTCCCACACGGCAGCTTGTCCATAGAGCCCATGACTATTTGTAAGCTTTAGTTGTTCCTGGGGCCCAAGCGTTACAAATGAATTTTGAAGCTTCTGATGAAATGAGGATGCCATGTTGGGAAGTCCTGCTATTTTCGAGGCTGAGAGTGAGTGGGAATTGCTGATTATCAGGTTGTGGGAAAATCCTAATGGATCTAGGAGAAGGGAAGGGAAAGACAGAATAAGGACTAGGAAGTCTATTAATAGTTCAAGGAGAGGCGAAAACCAAACCTTTGACTGTAAGAAGGGGACCACTATATCTAAGGTGGCTTGTTGGAGTGGTGTCAGCACGCTGTTGATAATGCTAAAGAGAGGAAAAGTGAAGTTGACTGATAGAGACCAATCTTGTAGAAAAGCATCTGTTGCCAATGACAGAGGATCTGGGTGCTAGCTAAAGAAGCAAGGTCATTGAGAATTTAAACAGGATGCAAAGAGATAGGTGTTGAAAGGGCCCCATTTGTTCAGCAGATTCTGGAAGACTGGGGGTTGGAGATTCTAATCGCTGGAGTCTTGCAAATGACGGGAGTGCCAATCGTCACTCAAATTTAGAGTGCCTGGAAGATATTCCACTCAGAGAGAAATTTTGTTGATGAGACTGAATTCCCTTAAACTCTTTGCCAATTCTGCTAGAGGCTTTGATCTGGTGTCACCTAGGTGATTGATGTAACGGACAGTAGAGACATTGGCCCTCATTATGACCCTGGCGGTGTAACACCGCCAGGGCCGCTGTAGGCGGGAGCACCGCCGACAGCCTGGCGGTGCCCCCCGGGGCATTCTGACCGCGGCGCTTTGGCCGCGGTCAGAAACGGAAAACCGGCGGTCTCCCGCCGGTTTTCCACTGCCCCTTAGAATCCTCCAAGGCGGCGCAGCTCGCTGCGCCGCCGAGGGGATTCTGACAATCCCTACCGCCATCCTGTTCCTGGCGGCTCGCCCGCCAGGAACAGGATGGCGGTAGGGATTGTCGTGGGGCCTCTGGGGGCCCCTTCAGTGCCCATGCCAATGGCATGGGCACTGCAGGGGCCCCCGTAAGAGGGCCCCTAAAAGTATTTCACTGTCTGCTTGGCAGACAGTGAAATACGCGACGGGTGCAACTGCACCCGTCGCACCTTCCCACTCCGCCGGCTCGATTACGAGCCGGCATCCTCGTGGGAAGGTCGTTTTCCCCTGGGCTGGCGGGCGGCCTTTTGGCGGCCGCCCGCCAGCCCAGGGGAAAACTCAGAATACCCGCTGCGGTCTTTTGACCGCGGCGCGGTATTTTGGAGGGGGGAATTCTGGCGGGCGGCCTCTGCCGCCCGCCAGAATTGGAATGAGGGCCATTGTCTTTGCAGAGGGGGATAGAACATTGCACTTTGTCTTTTGCAAGGCTTTTGATTGCAAAAGAGCCTGCAAGCATCTCTAAACAATAAGGCCCAGATTTAAGAAAAGTAGCACTTCAAATTGTGAAGCACCCCTTTTCTTGCGCCCCCCTGCACCCATCTAACACTACCACGTGTGTGTGGTATTTAAGATACAGCGCACCATAGTGGTATTAGGAACAATAGCGTCAACATTTTTGACCCTATTGTGGTGCTTTGCTCCACTAGCATCTAAAATTCTGACACTAGGAGACCCATTGACTCCAGCGTCCTTTTAAAGCCTGCTTTCAGGAGGCATTAAGAATGACACCAAAAATAGTGCAATTAAATCTTGCAAATCTGATTGCATCATCTTTGCGGGCCTCCTTGCGCCAGAATGCCCCCTTTGCATACATTATGCATGGCACATGCATAATGTGGCGCAAAGGTTTGCAAAGTGGTGCAATGCATGCTTTGTGCTACTTTGTACATATGGTGCTGCGTTTTTGGCAATCTAACACCACATTAGGTTCAGAAAAATGATGTTAATGTGGCGTTAGATGGTGCAAGGACATCCTTAAATTTGGGCCTTGATATGCAATTTTGACTCCTCAATGGACCATGTACCTCCAGTCGATATTGGTCCACATAATACAAGATCGGGAGATGAGTCAAAGATGGTCCTGAGGTTCCAGGTGTCTAAATAGTCTATCCACCATTGAAGCTCTTGACAGGAGTCTGCGTGCAAGTGTTTGAGATCGGAATAGGCAAATCCTTTGCGTAAGTGGAGAAATTTTAGTCATTGCAGGGCCTGATAATGGAGAGGGCTTGAAAAGAGGACTTGAATGGAAGAAGGCCTACAATTCTTGCCTGGATCTGAGAGAAATTAGATCGCTTAGGAGAGTGTGAAGAATTTCTTTTTGATAAATTTTACCTTTGAAAGAGGAAGGTGAAGAGTAGCGGTAGAAGAATTTACTAGAAAACCTAGAAACTCTATTTGTTGAGTGGGAGTCATGAATGATTTGTCTGTGTTTACCACGAAGCCTAGTTCTGAAAGAAGAGAACATGTAAGGTGAAGATGGGAATAAAGACTTTGAACATTTTGACTCATTAGAAGGATATTGTCCAAGTAGATTATCAGTCTGATACCTAGAGATCTGAGATGTGCCACTACTGGTTTTATCACCTTGGTAAAGCACCAAGGAGCTGAAGAGAGACCGAAAGGAAGGAAAGAAAAATGATAGCTTTTGCCCTGCTATTAAAATTGGAGGAATTTCCTGTGATATGGATGAATATGCATTGTGAGGTAAGCATCTGGTAAATCTAGTCTTACCATTCAATTGGATTGTAGTAAAATGCCTCTGAGATGTGTTACAGTTTCCATTTTGAAATGGCGGTAGATGACAAACTGATTGAAGAGCCTGAGTTTGATCACGTCTCATCTTTTTGTTTTTCTTCTGGACTAAGAATAGTGAGCTGAAGAAACCTGAAGGATCTAGGGTGGACAGCTAGATTTTCTTTTTTGTAAGAGAGACAAAATTTCTACGGAGATAAGATTGACCATGTCTGATGAAAACCCTGGAGGAGGGGGAAGAGGTTTTGGTAGGTGGTTGTGTAGAACTCTATTAGATAACCTTGTATTGTGTTCAATACCCAAGGATCTGCAGTAATAGTTTGCCATTTGGTAGGAAAAATTGAAGATGCCCCCGCTATGGGAGAGGGACTACAAAAAAGGCATACCTTGTGTATTGTTGACTTTGAAATTTCTTTGCCAACTGCTTCGATATCCACTGCCTCTTTGTGGGAAGAACTGAGGTAAGTAGTGTGTAGTTCGTGGTGAAGGAGCCTCTGGTTCCCTGGTTGCAGTAGGAACAACCAGTAAAATGGCTCCTGCCTCTACCGGCCCATGCACAAACACACTGGGCAAAACTTTCTTTAAAGACTGTTGAGGCTTATCAAGAGATAAGAAATTTGTGAAGTTGCAGCTAAGGTCTTTAATGAACTTATCGCCAAAAAGTAGACCATCTGTTTTAATACCAGGGTCATGTGTTGCTAAGTTTGCCAGTTTGGGAAGAAATATTAATAATAAACCTTTTCTACGTTCATGGGTAATAGCCACATTGGCATTCGAGAATAAGCAAAATGCTCTTTGAACCCATAACGAAAGGTCTAGGGAATTAAAATCAGAGTTTTCCAATCTGGCTTCTTCTGGAATGTCAAATATACGTGCCAGAGGGCCCACCAAATCAAGTAATATATCCTGGCAGGTTGACCAGGCTTTATTTACTCCCTTAGAAGGGTCTTTTCCAAATTTAGAAAAGAAAGTATGTAGAGACCGATCAATAGATGGAGTAGCTGCGTTATTAAAAGCCAGGGAAGGCCTAGGACACTCCGGCTTCAACTTTGCCCTTGTTTGTTTATTTATGAGAGGTGAAGCCTAGAAGTACTATAGTCGCCAACACGTGCAGCAGAAAACCATTCTGTAGCGTTAGGATGATTAATGAGTGAGTGGTCAAACATGGGAGTCCCGTCATAATCAAGAACTGTACTTTAAAGAAAAGAATCAAAAGTGTAGGGAGGAATTTTGGGTTACTTTGAAAGAGGGGAAGCAGACGGATCATTGCCCCCAGTGTTATCAGTATTATCATCCAATTCATCCATATCATCATTAGTGTCCAAGTTTTTTGAGATGTCTTATTGTTAGTCCCCTCCTTATTTAGAGGCCTGGGAGGAACCAAATCCTCGGTCTGGAGTGAGGGAACCCCACTGTTCAACTCTGCGCCTTCAGTTTTAGGAGTGTTTTTCTTTTTGGTAAGTAAGGATACAAATTTACGTTTTCTGCCTTCCCATGAAGAATGGGCCTATAGTGTCTTGGACATTATATTCATTAGAGTTTTCTATGTTCTGAGACATTTTGTCCGTAGAAGTTGCAAGGGCTTGTTCCACAGAAGTATGAATAAATTAATTTAACCCTTGTTTAAACATTTCCACATCGCCATTCATTTCAAGCATTAAAGGGGAGCTATTTCCATTTTCACTTAAAGTAGTAAAATAAACGCAGGCAGGGCCAGGGTTAAATCAGAGACTGCAAGAGGAGGAGGGGGGAAACAAAGAAAAACACTCCCCTGAAGTTTGTACTTCAAAGGACTGAAGAACCGGTAGTGCGGAGGGAGGGTGGAGCTGAAGGCTGCACCCCTTATTATACGTGTGGTGGAGAAAGGCATTGAAGTGGGAAAGAAGGAGGTGGCTGCCATTAGGCTTAGACAGCTACAGAAAGGTGACAGAACACGCAAGTCGTATATGACCTGAAAACGCACAGCAGCGCATGAAGGAACCAACGGTAAAAGAGCCCATGCAGTGTTGTGAATGCTAAAAGTGAAATGCCAATATATTGTATTGATAAGCACGCTATGATACAGCAAATATACGCGAAAGCAATAAAGTTTGAAATTGTATAATATGTGATGAAAAAAGGGTACTTGCCTTGACTGCAAGCAGCGAGAAAAGAGGGCTGTTTGCAGTCAAGTATGGGCACTATACTCATTATAGGTACTCTATTGGTGCTTACTGTACTTATGCAGAGCCTTCACAGATCCTGACAGATATCAAGCTGAGATTTGATTAGCTGCCATCACCTCAGCCTGGACGTCATGGCAACCTTCTTTGAACCTGGAACTTGTTCCCGAGTCCTAAAAAAACCAAATAATAATAAAAAAAGATACAAGTGGGAAAGGTAGTAATACAATGACCCCTACGCCTGGCATGGGGCCAAAAACATTTTTTTTTAAAACCCAGGGCAGTTAGGTCCAGTGGGAACATTTATTTTTGGAGGAGGTGGGTATTTATGGCCCCCCTCCCCAGGCCAATTTTGGCCCCGGGGACCCCATCGCTTGAGGCCAGACACATTTGTGAGGGGAATTCAGACCCTCCCTCCTCAGAGCGATTTCTTCCCCGGGGACCCCATTTCCTTGGGTTCGTTAGATTTTCGAAGGGTAAGAGGGCACGTAGCCCCACTCCCCTGGATGATTTTAGGCCCAGTGACCCCATTCCTCTGGGCCTGGTGTATTTCTTAACGGGAGGGGCCCCACCCCATGGCTATGAAACAAAAGTAAAGAGAGGTCGCCATGTGGGCTGTCTCCCTGAGCCATTAATGGCCCAGGAATCCTATCGTCCAGGGCTGGCTCACAAGTTATGTCCCAGCCAGCCCACCTGTAAGACATATCCTTCTCCCTGCCTGACTTGGTACAGACAGGGAACTCTGTGTTACGTCTCTTGGTGGGAGCATTTTCAAAACTCCTGCTATGCGGGAGTAAACATCAAGTCCGCTCCCAGCTGGCAGGAGCTTAAAAAATGCTCCTACCCCCGGGAGTGGACTTTAGATCTGTGTCCCTGCCCACAGTGATGCTGGCAGGGAAACAGGTTTAAATATTGCTCCCCCCCACAGGGAGCTGCATTATGAGCTGCTTCCTGTGGGCAGGAGCAATGCTGGCTCCCGCTGGATGAGGGGAGCTGGCTAGGGCCATAAAGGCCTTGGTGCTGCCCCCCACAGCCCCCAATCACAGTATGGTGGGTGCCCTGGAATGACACTAGGGCACCCACTTTTAAAGGGTGAGGGATTCAGGGTAGGAGGTCCACAGGGCCAAAAGTGACTTGGGGAGAGGTGCTTCATGCCCTCTCACCCTGCAACATATGCTGGGACCCGGGGATAAGGTCCCATGGGCTGAAATCGGACCCCATGACCCCTCCCCCTGCAATATGCACCAGGCCCTGGGGATTAGATCCCAGGGGCAGAAATTGTCTTGTAAGGCCCTTGAGGTTTGGGTGCCCAGGGCCTTACAAGACTCCTGGAGGTAAGCCGCTCAGCCCTCCTCCACTTTAATTTTAACAGTGGTCATGTGAGATGGGGTCCCCAGGGCCTAACAAGGCTCAGGAATGGGGACACATGGCCCCCTCCCCTTTAAATAAATATTGTCCCTGGGTGATGGAGCCCCCAGGGCAATATGAGGCTCGAGTAGAGGGGCTTCCACGTGATAAAAAAGTCCCTGAAGTCACCAGGGCCTAGAAAGGGTTGGAGAAAGGGGCTATTGACCCCTCCCCTTTAAAATAAATAAGTCCCTGGGGGAATGAGGTCCTGAGGGCCAGGTCCTGTGTCCTACCCTTGTTGCACATGGCTGAAGGCCTTGTGCAGTGTCAGGTTGGTTGTCTTTGGTGGGAGTGGGGTTAGTTTAGCTGCAGGGCCTCACCGCAGGCCAGGCATTGTGGCCAATCCCACTCTGCGCATGGTCAAAGGCAGTGCACATTGTGGGGTTTGCTGAATGCATGGGATTTGCCGCAGGGCAGCAGGGCTGCAGGCCAGGCCCTCTGGCCAGCACCCAAACATGCATGACCGAATGCCCTGCGCAGTGTGGGGTTGGCTGTCTTTAGGGGGGTTTGTCTGCAAGTGGGTTATTGGCTGTAGGGTTTGGCCAAATGCCAGGTCCTGAAGCCAAAACCACACCTCAGAGGACCAGAAGAGCCAGGTGGGTGGATTTAGGTATCATAATTAAATATTACTTTGCATTAAAAAAACACTAGAAATGCACTGAAAAAGAAAAGTAACTATAACTCAAACCCTAAGTTAACCATAACTCACTCCGTCGCCATGCACTGCTTATTACTCCATACACATTCAATCTCTCGTGATATCTTCTATGACAGCATTGATAATATCACTACAACATTTGCAGTGAAATCATGAGAAAACTGTGCTTGGCATGGGCGCTAGTTATAGTTTCCTTACGGGACAAGTTATTGTTACTGGAGGTAACTGTAACTGGTGAATTTCAGTGTTACTGAACATTTAACCGAACTATATTACTTTAAAATTTGGTTTCTACTGTGAACATATATATATATATGTTCACTGAAAAAACAAAGGTTAAAGGGACATTATAGTTAGACTCACGTTTTAAACATACAAAAACCAAAGAAATTCACCTGCTATAGTTAGAGTTATCTCAAGTAACTATAACTCATGCCTTAAGGTGAATTGCTATGGTTTTTTAAATGTTATTTACTAACTATAATGTTCCTGTAACTTTTGTTTTTTTTCAGTGAATTTCTTTGCTTTATTAATGTACAGTAATTTTCATCACTATACATTAATCCAACCAGTGCCACGCACAGCCTTTGGCCGTGCGCAGCCTTTGTTAGCCACAGGGCCTGAGGCCAACCATCAATAAACACCCAACCTTGCACCATGCATGGCCTTCGCCCCTGCGTGGCAGGGGTTGTTTGCAAGGCCTGGCCTGCAGCCAGAACTTGCAGCCTATCCCTCTAACCACCCAACCCTACTTACACATAGCCCTTTCGCTGAGCGCGGCGGGAGTTGGCTGCAGCCTGTCTCTCTCTGGCTGTGAGAATAGGTGTAACAGGGTGTATCTGGGGATGAGAGTGGCTGTGAGAGTTTCTGTCTGAGTGTGAGAAAGGGATTGAAAGAGAGAAAGAGAGAAAGATAGAGCAAGAGAGAGAGAGAGAAAGAGAGGGAGAGAGACAGAGAGTTTTTTAGGCTTTGAAGGATGATATACTTAGAAAGAGATATTTCTGGACAAATTGAAAAATATTTATTTGTTAATTAAAAATGAAATCACCTTTCAGTACGAGCCTTACACTTTTGAAGTTTAAATGGAATTAAAGGAAGGAAATGATCATGGTCACACCTGGAGTAGAACCCTCAACTTTCAGTGTAAGGGTCTGGGAGCTAACCATTAGGCCATAGGATTTTTTCCTTTTCATTTTTGCCCTCTATGTGCTATCTGGGACCACTGGGGGGAGTCTCAATGCCTCCCCTGTGGTCCCATCCTACTCCAGCTTCCTACATGAGGTGGCATTGCTTCAGCAAGCAAGGAGCTGCTTTTAATAGCAGCTCCCTGCTTGCTGGAGCAATGTTTTCATCTGTCTTTCCTGCACCCATATCTGCATGCAGGGAAGACCGATGAAAACTTCACTTTCTGGCAGCGGGACCTGTCTGACAGATTCTGCTGTCAGAAAGCAGACTTTGTATCTTTTGCTTGTGAAAGCAGACAGCTATGTCCCGGGGGTGGGCACCCTGGACACAGCAGGTCTATGGGGCTGCAGGGGTCTGAAACAGACCCCCTTCTCTTTTTTATTATAGCCCCAGGGAGGTGGTGGTCCCTGGGGCTGTGTGTGGGGTGCACAGTCCCCCTGAATACAAATTTCTTGAAGGCCTGGGGAGGTGGTGGTCTCCAGGGCTGCGAGGGGCCACATGGCCCCTGCATAGATGTAAGCAAATGCCCTGGGGAGGTGGCGGTCCCTGGGGCTGCGGGGGGCCGTTCGCCCTCCCCTAGTTCAATTACTTGTGTGCCCTGTGGAGGTGGCTGTTCCCTGGGCTGTGGAGGGTGCTGGGCACCCCCCATAACATATAATAAAAGCCCTGGGAGGTGGCAGCCCCCGGGGCTGTGGGGGAACCAGGTGGCTAGCCTATATTACAATGAGAAATGGTCTACCCGGGGCTTCAGGATTACGAAGTGCAGGAGCCCGTGCTTCATTTAAAAGAAAAAATGCCAGATCTGCCGCGGATCATGGTGAAAATTGTTAATAAAATGCTTTTTAGCTCTAGGGGAGTCTCTCTGGGACCCCAGCACCGATCTAATGGGTCAGGGTGTCTTTACACTGGCCCTTTTTTAAAAAAAAAAATTTTTTTTAGAGGGACTCAAAATGGTAGCAAACACTTCCTGGTCTGAAGTGTTGACAGCCCATCTGAGCTTAGCATTTCCCCACATGTGCTTGTCATTATTCACTAAGTAATCGCGACCAGAGATAGGCAAATTTGGATTTCTTATAATATCTCAAAAACAACTGAATGGATTTACACCACACAAGCAAAAGAGTAATCTGCATAGCAAAAGCTAGCTTTCAAAAATTTGGTGTAATTCCATCAGTGGTTCGGGCTGTAGTCGTGCTGAAAGGTCCTATGAGAATTAACATGGGAAACACAACTTTTTTGAACCCCCCCTTTTTCTTGGACCCTGCTTGACAGATCACCAGGAAACTTTCAGTGTGCAATTAGAATCACACTTTTTTGGGAAATCTTTGTGAAGATTCGTCAAATGGTGCAAAAGATATAGGCAAGTAAAAAAAAAGCTTTCCCTATGGAAACATGATATATGTACATATAAGGTGCTGTAAAAACGCAGAATGAAAGCCAATGAACTATTTGCAGGTTCAGAGGTACAACATTATGGTACTGTGGGCAATAAGGCAACTCCAGCTATGGCTCAAAGCTACTATAAATTGGAGAAATTGTTGAAGAAGGAAATCTCTAAGTGGTGGAAAGCTGTCTCTTTAGAGAAATATTTGGATTGTGGCAGGGTATCTAGTGGCCTCCAGATTCCCATACCTTCATCATATGAGAACCCCAATCCAGAATTACTCAAAGAATGGGCAGCAAATCTTTGCAAATGTTAAAAAAAAATGATGAAGACTTTAATTAAATGTGCGTGGCTGGAAAGAGACAAGAGATTGAGGCAATTAAAAAGCCATTAAAGCATAACAAATCTACAGAGTCTTTTGAGGGGAAAATGGAGAAGAATATAGAAAGAGTCCACAAACTTGAAAAAGAAGATATGGATAGTGCACCACTGCGCAAAGTCAGTAAAGTCCAGTAACACAACATTGTCTTTTAAAAATCTTCATTTTTTATTATTGCTTTTTCTTGAACAAACGAGCAATCAGCCAACACGTTTCGTCCTACACAAATGGACTTCTTCAGGGCTGAAATGTAACACAAAAAGAATGTATATATCACACCAGGCCAGAAAAGACACAATAAATACAAAAATAATTTAACAACAAAAAGAAAATGTACAAAAAGTACAAAAACATACAAAAAATATATACAAAAAATCACCTCTAATACACATACTTATGGTCATAAAGAACTCATAATCATAAGAGACAAGGGACACATGCTACCAGGAATGTTATTCACACATATAGTCGATGAAGACATATATGTTAATATATCACATGACACATATTACTAATATTTACAAAGATAAAATACAAAAAATTAAATATAAACACCAGTTATTTTTAAAAGGATATAATCTACATAGTTCTAAAGATTTTTATAATAGTGCCATCATTCTGTAATTTTTAACAATATATTTATTGAAAAGAAAAAATAATAATAATACATTTTTTATGCATAGAGAAATAAATATGATATCAAACACATCATACCTTATATTTGCATGGTCTTTAAATTGATTGTCTTTCCATATTATTGGAATTAAATGTCCAACCTATTATTACTAAAAAGAATGACAACACTATGTAAAGTCCCTGGGATTGAGAAACGAGTAACAACCAAAATTATCGACTACCCACACATAAATTTAATATTTTCAAAATTTTCAAAAGATGGAGAATTTAAAAAGAGGTCAACAAACTCCATAAACAAATAGCCCTACACAAATGGCCAAAAATGCCACAAACAAAGACCAACAAAAGAGCCCATAATATAATAAAAAAAAAAAATGAGAAATTGCACTCCAAAGATGATAACCAAAGCTTTTAAGAATAAATATATAAATATAGCTATTTCTATTTTACAAAAAAACACAGCTCATAAACCATAACCCCACAAACCTACAAGTGCTTAGACAAAAACATATTTATAAATTCTAACACCACACATGTACTAATATGCTATTAATTTGTGTTATTACTACAAAACAATCCCAATGGGAGAGGAAATTAATAGGCATACTACAAAACAGCGTTCCACAGGATGACATTTACAAAGAAAAGGCATTTGCGGTATATTTAAATTTAAATGCCTAGTCATCGATAATACTGCCTGAAAGGTCCGTGAAGCAAGTGAAATTGCAATCAATTAGTAACCGCTTACCCCATAACATAAGGGACCAGCCATGCCCATCCCGGTCGGCAAAGAAAGTAAACTGAGCCCAGCTTGACATCCGCTTTTAAACCCTGGGCAATCTAGATAACGAGATTATTTGACAAGGTGGCATACTCATTGCTATGGGACCGTTCTGGAATAAGAATAGTCGCCATCTTAGGTAAAGAGATCAGCCATTTTTGAATGCTGTCATCCATTCTATAAACAGATGTATAGGATCTATCTAGTATTATACAGGCTTCACAGGAGTTTTGATAAAGCCCTAAAAAGTAAAAAGAAACTGATACTCTATACTTAACAGGACCCAAGATGCATATAAGTTGCTATAGCGACTATTATACGATAAAATTACTCTTCATATCGCATAAATACATCGGCCATTTTGAACTGGTGTCAACTATACTGAGAACCAACGGAGCCTAAGACATTCTTATAATAAAGCCCTAAAGTATAAAGCTTACAGACTATGCCTTGTTATATTAACATGACATAGGAAGAGCCACGAAAAAACTGATCATTTTAAAACGGGGTGTCAGACATCTTAGAAGGATGTAATCAATAACGTAGATGGTGGCAAAACAAGGAGGAATATTGATAAGACATTGTTGGGGCTTGAAAACGATTTTAATGAAGCCCTACAAGATAAGAGAAAGATAATCTGTGATGAATAACACACAGGAAACATACCCGTCGCTATAGCGACCATAGTACCATTGAAATATTCGCCATAATGGATAAAGGCGTCGGCCGTTTTGAACTGTTGTCAATTATACTAAATGTATATAGATTATATGACAATTATGGCCCATCATCTATTTGGGGGTGAGTATCCAATTCAGAAAACCCTAAAATTGTGAAATTCTAAAAAGAAATTAGCCAACAGGGGAAAAAAGAGAGAACAGAGACCTAACAAGCGATGCCTATTTAAAGGAAATAATGGAATTCTTCATCTATATTGTGGCCCATGTGCTAAAAACTTAAACATTAACATTCCATGAAAGTTAATAAAGAACATCTGAGATGAGGAACATCTCGTGCAATGAACTGGTTATTCAAAATATAAATACACTGGCTAAAACCAAGAGGATGCACTACAACATAGGTGACAGGAGTGAGAGTGATGTGTCACACGGCAGTTCAGAAGTACAACAGAAAGTCAATCCTCAGAGAAGAGCTAATTTTTTAGAGGAACTATGCATGCTCCAACAAGAAAAGAACTTACACAGTTGGAAGAAAGATAGAGGAAAGGACAAAGGATGATCCAGAGAAGGAAGCGGACAAGGAAGAGGAAGAGGAAGAGGCAGAGGGAGAAAAGGATGAGGAGAGGATAGGAGGATAGAAGCAAGGTAGCAAGTACCCCTGTTGGGTTGAAAACCAGGGGTCAGAAGACAGGACCATGATGCCAAGCAATGTGGTAAATTTGTCTGATCATCCCCTTAACCATACGGAATTGAAGATTCTGAGACTAGGCCTCTCCTTTTGCCCAGTTAGTAAATTTAAATATGCTCAAAGTAGTGTAAATCTCTTCCACTTTAATAGAAAATTGAAACTACGTAAATGGTTTGCCCTAAAAGGGAAAAAATCTCCTCATGATGTGATTAATAAACAGTCTGCCAGTAGTTTGAACAATGGCAATATGGATGCATAAGGCATGCTCAATGATTTGGAAACTGGCAGAACTGACAACAGTGAGGAGTTCACCAACTGGAATAATTTGCTGATTGACTTGAGTCCAAGTGAACCCAGCAGTCTCAAACCCAAGTCGCTTTTCAATCCCAGTTTGCCATTATGCAAATGATACCTTTGAGGCACTAGTAATTCATGATTTTAAGACCTTGGCTAAATGCCATAAATAGAAAATTGACTGTTTATCTAAAGAAGAGAGCTTAGTTGAAGTCAGATCACAACATTGTCATCTGACAGTCTGACTAGGGTGGCAATGTTGTGGTCTTATCCACATCAGCATACGTGAATAAAGGGATGAGACAATTGAGTAATGATGCATGCTATGTTATGGTAACACTTGATGAGGTTCACAAGTCTAATGCTAAGTTTTATGAGTTGTTAATTGATTGGAGAGATCATTGCCACATTGAGTGGGGGAATATTTGTTTTAGCTGAACTAATTTCCAAAAGTGCCTATTTTATATCTGTTACCTAAAATACATAAAGATCATGTCAACCCCCCAGGTAGGCCGATAGTGTCCTCCATAGGATCCTTGTTGGAAAATACATTACGTTACATTGATTATTTCTAAGAAACTTTTGTAAATTCCTTGCCTTCCTACATACAGGACAGCAAGGATTTTCTCAGGAGAATTTTCAATGTTCCTTGGGAGCGAGACTATTTGCTGGTAACTCTTGATGTCTTCAGCTTGCATACCAACATTAGATATAGTGATGGTATCACTGCATGCAAACATTTCTTGAGGGCAAGATTGATGTCTTTTTTTCACCACACTGAGATGATTCTAACTATGATTCAGTACTACTTAAAGAAAAAAAAATCTGGTTCAGTGACAATGACAGGTTCATGGTGCGGCAATAGGCACCAGCTTTGCTCCCAGCTATGCCAATCTATTTGTTGGGTGATGGGAGCAGCAGGTGTTGGGCACTATGGAGGAATTCAACACCCTGTGGCAAAAAAAAACCAAATGGTGCCTGCCATGTTTTATTTAAATTAAAATGACCCCCAGGGTCGGCTAGGGCCCAGGGTTCAATATATTAAAATATATATTGGGGAGGGGGTATGTGTTATTTACTTCACCTTGAAGGAGCACCCCATGATGCCCTGTGATGGCTATTGAAACTTTTTTTTAACTTGATGATGTCCCTAGAAAGGGCAAGGGCACCACAAGTTTTTTTAATGCTGCTGTGGGGGCTGCAGGAAATGCAGCAGCCCCAAGCAACATTTAAAAAGCACAGTAAGGGCCTGATTTAGAGTTTGTGGAGGGGTTACTCTGTCACAATGGTGACAGATATACTGATGGCAAAATATAAATCCCATAGGATATAATAGGATTTATAATTCGGCAAGCTGGATATCCGTCACCGTTGTGACAGAGCACCCCCGCGGCCAAACTCTAAATCAGTCCCTAAGTCTCCTGGGGGTCATTGAATCCATGACCGAGGAGAAGTTACCATATTTTTCAAAAACACGCCTATGTTCAGTTCTGTGCTTTTCAGCTGGACTGCAAGGCCCTCTTGTGGTTGTTTTATGACAGTGATTTTTTAGATGAAAAATGTTAAAAGACAGACTCAAGGACATATTGGTTTTATTTCTTTAAAAAAACAACGTTTCTGACTCTTTCTTTGGAATTTATCAGTCCATAAAATGTAATTAGAAAAGTATTTTAAAAAAAAGACTCATAGACATGTTGATTTTATTTTTTATTAACACTTTATAATTTTTTTTTTAATAATCACTATTACTAAATATTGCATTATGTGAATTATTGCAATAAACATTTGATTAAAAATATTGGTGATTTTTGAGAAAAGATGATAGATCTGCTTTAATTTTACTGACATACTTTCCTCTTGATAAAGCCAATAGGCCCTCTTTTTATACTTTGATGCTGTGACTTTTTGACAAATTAAGTAAGTCTGCCTGAGTGCCAGAAGTTTGTGCTTGGCTGTGGGTTGGCTGCTTATGTGGTGTTGGATGTAGGGTCTGGCTGAAGGCCAGGCCGTGTGGCCGTGCATGGTGTAGAGTTGCTTGCAGGCAAGAGGTTGGCCTTGTGGCCAACCCCGAACACTGTGTGTGGCTTGGCGTTGGTGTTCCACTTGGTACTAAAATATTACTTTATGTTAAAAAACCTCAGCCATTCACCCAAAAAAATCAAAGGTTAAAGTGGCGTTATAGCTACGAATTGTAATTATTTCTTATTTTATGTTAAAAAAAGCTTAGAAATTCATTGCAAAAACAAAGGTTAAAGTAATGTTATAGTTAGTTGAAAATTTCGGTGACAATGTAATGTTTTAAACTAAAAAAAACACTGCTGTTCACCTGTTATAGTTATCTCTAGTAACTATACCTCTACCCTAAAGTAACTATAACTTGCACCCTCACCATGCACTGCTAATTATCCCACATATTACATCACTCATGATGTGACCTGTGACATTCATGACAACACTGCAGCATCTGAAATGACATCATTATTGACAAGACTGTGCATGGCAGGGCTGCAAATTATAGTTACTCTAGGGCATGAGATGTAGTTCCTAGACCATTACAAGTAGGTGTTGTCTCTCAGGAAGCATTTACTCTGAGCTCAGAAACACCAGGCATGGATGAAGATCTGCAGCCTGGTGTAACCACTGCTAGAACCTCTGCGGAACATAATTGGTTAAGGGAGCAGAAAACACTACCTCTGGCTTTATTCACCCTGTTCCGCCTTATCCCAAACATCACTGGGCCTACAGCTGACATCTTCTGCCTACTCTTAGCAGGTGAAAAACATCAGCAAATTTGATCCCAGAATCAGGAAGATACAAGCAGACAGGACTCAATATTCCCAGGTTCAGGAAGATTTCCCCGTTTTGGGGACAAACTTCTAGGGGCATATTTATTTTGTGTCATCAAACTCTCTGCTGTCTTGTGGTATTTCCTTGACCCATGGATGTGCCATATTTATGGATGACGCACCATGGTGCAAGGACCAAAAATGCATCACTAATTCCGAAGCAACAGTGTCGGGAATGGTGGTAGATGCCGCAAAACAAGTACACCTTATGACATTCAAAGCTGGCTTGCATGTCGTAAAGCACCCCTGCATGCTGCAAATCAGTATTGCATCATGCAAGAGAGCTTTGATTCACAGAAGCATTTGAAAAAATTATGCAATCAACACAGCAATACTCCAAAACTGAGAAGCATGGAAGGAGCTTCTGGGAGCCAGGAGGGTAACAACCCAAATAAAAAAAATTGCCTTCATATCACGGGAAGAGGAAGTCAAACTTCAATTAGGAGGATAACCAGATTTTAGTAAGTGAGGTGACAAAATATGAACATCTCCTACTTGTGTCCTCAAAATTGCCATTAGTGAGGAAGGAGGACATTTGGCAATCTACAGTGGACAAAATTAACTGCCTAGCACAAAAATGAACACCCTGGAGTTTAAGAAGACGCAGCATGATTACAAGTTCAGGGCCAAAGAAAAACAGTTCAGAAGCCTTAAGGCAGCCATGAGGACCGGAGGAGAACTGGATGTCCAGGAGGAGTTGGATCCACTGGAGGAACAGGTGTCATCCCTCATTCCAACAGAGTTGTTAGCTGGAGTTGAATGGCAGGACAGTGCTGAAGTGAAGGGCCAGGAAGAACAATAGGGTGAGTCAAAACAAGAGACCATTTATTAACAAACTGTCATTCAGGACAACCACAACACACTTTGCTGTGGTGCTCTGAATGAAAGGGAAAGGACAGGAATGCCCCATGTCAACTTATCCTTCACATAACTGTTCTTTCCTTGAGCAGTACCAATTTTACCAGCCAGGTTCAGCCCTGCCAAGTTTCTCAGGTTCATGCATGATGTGCTGCCCCAGTCAAGGCTTTAACTCTCAATAATGGGACTTGTAGTGGATTTATCCCTTCACAAAACAGGGCTACAAGTTATAGAATATAAAGCAAAAAACTTGGACTGGAGCAGCACATCATGCACGGACATGGGAAACTTGGCATATATGCCAGTGCCAATGCAGGCCTCTTGCACCATCACACAATTGTGCTTTTGATGGTGCCAGGTGGCCGAAAGTGTACTGTAATGTGAAACTAGTCAATGTGTCTTTGTAAAGTGTCGATTTGTTACCTGAGAGGGTCTCCAGGTGCTGGGGAGATACATGCACTGCAAGTAGTATCCCACAAAGAGCCAGGTGTACAGTTTCTAGTACAAATCAATTTTGATGCAGCTGACCTGATGTGCTGGGGGAGGTTTGTATGTATGAGTACATGCCACCTCCTGGCTTGATCATATGGATGTTGGGAGTGCGGGTGAGTACAAGTGATGCAGAGTGGAGGTTCAGGATTGGTTGGCAGAAGCTTAGATAGTACATGAGTTAAGTGGTCCCTGGTAGTGTAGTGCTTTGTAGGTGTGACTGAGATCTTGAACTGCCATTGTTAATCCTACTCCTCTCATAGGCCAGCATCGGGAAATCCTTAATATGCCTTTTAAGCTGTAATTCCTGATCCAAAAGGAGTAACTACATCATGTTTCATATCATTGGAATGGCAATGATAAATCCTCTTTAATGGTAAAGTCGGATTTAACTATTTTAGAAATGGCACCTTTACATAGTGGGCACTTCTCTGCTCTTATTGCTTTGTGTGCCTTGCAGCCTGTCTCCAATACATGTTTGGGGTAGGTGACAGCTATACCTTACAAAGGGGGCACTTCTCTGCTCTTATTGCTTTGTGTGCCTTGCAGCCTGTCTCCCATACACGTCTGGGGTAGGTGACAGCTATATTTTGTGCATTCCCACTAGACAACCATAAACACAAGAAGCTTAGGTGTATCTGAGCACTCATCTACATTCATCTTCATTCTGATGGGCCTTCTGACAGGAAAGGTGGAGGAGATCTGGCTCTTACACTTGAATAGAGAGGCGCCTGTCCCCAGACAAAGGGCTGATTGCCCCCTATTGGTTGTCTGGAGCCAGGGATAGGAAGAAATGATCTCTCCGCACTTCAAAGACCCTTCTTTGAAGTCACTCTCACTTCATAGGCACATTTGGGTAGAACAACTAGGTCTCTGACCCCACCAATCAGGACAATACTGGATCTGGAAAGAACTCTGCTGAAGTAAAGACTGCTGTGCTGGAAGGATTTCCACCTTACCTGGACTGACTGTTCTGAGGAACTGCTGCTCTGCTTTGCTGAGCTACCCTGCTGATCTCTGCCCTGCTAGGGACTAGGACTGGGACTTCTCACTTGAACCCAGAGTGACTCCAAGGGCTTGCTGGCTTGCCTCCTGTTTTCTGAAGTGTCAGGGACACAAAAGACTTCTTGAAACTCTTCTGGTGCTGCGGGACTCTGCCACCTTTGAGTCATACCCTTGCCTGAGGTGCCCCCTCCAGTTCTGGGCATTTGAAGTGGGTTCCGTAGCTGCTTTCTACAACAGCAAAAAAAACACTGCATTGTCACCACTGTGCCAGTCGGAACCAAGACATTGCCACTTCGACGCTGATGGAGGGCTGTTCCACGAAAGCAGATCCACCGCCTGCGTGGTCGACAACGATGCTCTGTAAAGCTCAACAATGATGCTTTGCATTCACCTCAATGGAGTTCGTCGCTGATGCGGGACCCGAATGTGAGGCTCGACAATGACGATTCAACCTGACTGCACAGGTCAGAGCCAACGCATCGCCTTCACATTTGCTCCTCGACGTTGATGCTTTCTCAATCCAAGGGGCTTTTCCCACGGACCCTACGTAGGTTCTGTAGCCAGCCTACCCTTCATAGTAGTCGGCCTGAACTTTGGGTTGCAAAGGTCCTTTGAGGCCTGAAATAACCTTTTGACCACTCGTGATTTCTAAGCACTATTTTAAGTTTAATCTTTAATAATTCATATTGTGACTTCTACTGATCGGATTTTTGCCATTTTGGTCTTGTTTTACTCAGATATATAGGCCCTCATTATAACATTGGCGGTAAATCCCACTTACTGCCACGGTGATGGCCACCAACATACCGTCACGGAGGCGAACATCCGTTCACCATATTATGATACACACACACACACTAAACCAACAGAATACTGCCACAAACACATATCCACCAGACCAAAGGTCAGTGTTAAACTGTTGGTACGAACACCCATACCGTTACATCAACAAAACAACGGCAGCCACTTTATGACCCACGAATCACCACAGCGGACATTCAATGGCAGTAAACCATTGGCGGTATACACCGGCACAGTCAGAATGGACACCCAAGTATAAAACAACACAGCATTGGCCAATACTAAAAACACACACCTGGCACACGTACACACACCACACACACCCACCAACAGCACTATAAAACACACAACCACGTTACCTACAACCCTTTCCTAACATAAAAAATAACCAAGAGATAGCCACGCAAATCATAGACACAACTACACACATACCACAAACACCCATTCATCCATCACGCACCCCACACCCCACCACATTACTCAACACCCTCTGCACAACACACACCACATAACACCCATGTCCCCACTAAGGCACCCCTGTCACTGATGAGGAGTTGCGGGTCATGGTGGATGAAATAGTCAGGGTAGAGCCACAGCTGTTTGGAGCACAGGTACAGCAAATCACCATTGCAAGGGAGATGGAGCTATGGTGGAGAATCGTGGACTGAGTGAGCACTGTGGGACAGCATCCAGGAACAAGGGACGACATCAGGAAGAGGTGTAATGACCTACGGGGGAAGGTACATTCCATAGCAGCAAGGCACTAGCTCGCGATCAAGAGGACTGGCGGTGGACCCCTACCTCCTCCCCCATAGCTGACAGCATGTATGGGCCTCCAGACCAACAGGTGAGTACACCATGGGGATGATACATGCGACAAGGCTGCATAGAGATGTGTGTGTGTGCTGGCGGTGAGTACAGTGTTTGTCACAACCATCTTTGTTGCCTGGCATAGGATCCTGGTGGTGGGTTTAAGTCAGTGGGTGCCCCTTTATGCCAGCTCATACATTGCTGCATGGTCCAGCTTAGGGTAAATGGGTGAATAGCAAAAACGGGATAGCTAGCTAGGTGGCATTCCATCTCAGGCAGGGCTTAGTAGGTCCCAGGAGGGGTGCAGATGGTGAGGGGGTTGGCTCTCGTCATGCTGTGGTACCTAGCCAATGAAATGCCAGTGCGGTGCATACTCCTGAATCTTGGTCACTGTGTGTGATGGCGATGTGCATGCCATCTGTGGTGTTGGTGCGGTAATTGACCCAGTGCTCCCTTTCTCCCCCCTTTTTTCTTCTGTCATCCTGTCCATGTATGATTAGCATCATCTGGTGGAGGAGCAGAGGCACCGGCGAGTGAGGGAGCTGCAGCCCACTGGACCCAGGAGGCAGAGTCCACTGACGCAGAGGGAACCAGTGGGACAGAGGGCGACTGGAGCACCACGGCGAGGACAGGAGGTGACAACACTGACTCTGAATCCTCCTCCGATGTACCCCAGCTACAGGTACAGCCGCCACCCCATACCAGCACCACCCTCCCAGTAGCCCCCCACCGAGTTGCCCATGTCCGTTCACATAGGAGGGTGGGCATCTCCTTCGCCACAGGCACCTCAGGCCCTGCCCCAGTCAGCCCTGCTGCCCTCAGTGAGGAGGCTATTGACCTCCAGAGATCCATCTCTGTATGGCAGTCAACCATAGTGAATGCCATCCAGGGGCTGGCATCCCAGATGCAGCAATGCAATGCCTACCTGGCGGGCATTCATGGTGGCTTGGCGGCCCTACACAGATTGTTTCAGGCACTGGCCTCCTCTCTGATGGCAGCCAGTGTCCCTGGTCCTTCCGTCTCCCTCCAACTACAACATCTCAGTCCCAGTCTCCTCAACCTCAACCCCCCCTATGCACACAGACAGACAAGTATGCACACAAAACATCACACAAGTGGCACAAACAAACACAGACAGCAAGCTTCAGGCCACAAGCACTCACACAAACAACAGGCAGTTGCACACACAACAACATTAACTGCCTCCACTGTCTCCCCCTCCTCCTCCTCTTCCCTCACAGTCACATCTGCACTCACACCTGCATGCACTGCATCAACAGCCACCACCACCATCACCACCTCATGAAACACACCCACCTCACTTTCAAACACCTCCACAACATCCATCCACACGTTCTCTTTGACCTCTCCCACCCTGTCTGCCCCTCTAAGAAACACAAACTCTCTCACTCAGACAACATACAGCCATCCACCTCACACACACACACTGTCCATGCACCTGAACCCAAGTCCAGCAAACGTGCACCCCCTACAACCACTACCTCTACCTCCACTCCCATCCCTCCGCCCACATTCCACCCCAATGTCCTTAAGAAGCTATTCCTTGCCCATCTTGACCTCTTCCCTCCCCCCCCCCAGTCCTGCCCGTAAGTGCAGGGTCCCAACAACCCAGGCCAGCACCTCAGCCAAACAGTCTGCCACTGCTTCCACCAAAGAATCTGCTGCTGGCACTAAGGGGCCCATGAGTGGGATGGCAGGCACTCCCAGTAAGTTCACACCTCTGCCTCAGAAATGGAGGTCTAGGGTGGTGAAGCCTAAGGGACAGAAGACTGGGTCAGTGGAGGTACTTCCTAGACCTAGAGGCAAGGACACAAGTCAAATGACAAAGACCAAGGGGGCCCGTCACAAGAAAGAATCCAAGCATCCCCCTCCACCACCTGAAAGCAAGGATCCTCCTCAACCACCTGAAAGCAAGGAGCCCCCTCCACCACCTGAGGGCAAGGAGCCCCCTCCACCACCTGAGAGCAAGGAGCCCCCTTCGCCACCTGAAAGCAAGAGCCCCCTCCACCACCTGAGGGCAAGGAGCTCCATCCACCACCTGAGGGCAAGGAACCCCCTCCACCACCTGAGGGCAAGGAGCCCCCTCCACCACCTGAGGGCAAGGAGCCCCGTTCACCACCTGAAAGCAAGGAGCACCCTCCACCACCTGAGGGCAAGGACCCCCCTCCACCACCTGAGGGCAAGGACCCCCTCCACCTACAGAGACTATTAGGTAAGGAGCCCCCTCCAGAACCAGTGGGCATAATACCCACTCCAGAGACTGTGGCCTTTAACTTCCCTCCAGAGACTATTGGGCAAGGAGCGCTCTCCAGAACCAGTGGGCATGATACCCACTTCCGAGACTGTGGTGTTTAACTCCCCTCCAGAGACTATTGGGCAAGAAGCCCTCACCAGAACCAGTGGGCATGATACCCACTCCAGAGACTGTGGCCTTTAACTTTCCTCCAGAGACTATTGGGCAAGGAGCCCTCTCCAGAACCAGTGGGCATGATACCCACTCCAGAGACTGTGGTGTTTAACTCCCCTCCAGAGACTATTGGGCAAGAAGCCCTCACCAAAACCAGTGGGCATGATACCCACTCCAGAGACTGTGGCCTTTAACTCCCCTCCAGAGACTATCGCGGAAGGAGCCCTCTCCAGAACCAGTAGGCATGATGCCCACTCTAGCTGAGGTGCCCCCAAAACCCCTTCCCCCTGAGGTGACTGCCCATTTCCAACTTGATGCCCCTGAACAGTGGAGTCCGGATGATGTCAAGAGTAAAGTTGGGGCTTGGACTATGCCCTGTGGCCATATGGCTCTTTGGTACTTTGGACTGGCCATTGGCCCAATCTGTACATTGATGTCTGCATTTTGATTTCATAATTCATTATGGTGGCTGTTGGCAGCACATTACAGTGTTCGTACTTCATATTTTTGTCCTTGCATTATTTGCACGTGGGTCCTGTTACAGTTGATTTACTCTGCAGCTGGTTATTTTTGTGTGGTGTATGTGTATGGTGTGTGTTGTGTGTGTGTGTGTGTGTCACTCTCCTTTTCCTCCCTCCCTCCCTTGTGTGCTAGGTGGCTGTACTCACCGTCATCGTTTTCGTCGGCGTTGGTGCTCCAGGACGGCTATGGCGTGGTAGAGCATCTGGAAGACTTGGAGTTCCAGTTCCATGGCGGCCGTGGAGTCCTCTGTGTCCCTGATGGTGAGTCTTTTGTTTTCTGTGATGTGTTTCCAGCAGGCATTTGATGGCATTGCCACCACCCCGGAAATCCTGGTGGTTTACTATGTCATAATATGGTGGGCGGTACCTTGACTTCCACCTGGCTGTAGGTGGCTACCACTGTGGTCGGTGGTGTCAGCATCCTGGCGGTTGGTGTGGTACATTGGCGGTCAATGCGAGGTCTCACCGCCACGGTCAAAATTTAGCGGTAATTACTGCCAGGCTGTTGGCGGTATTACCGCCACACACCGCCAATGTCATAATGAGGGCCATAGTCTCTATTTTTCTAAACCTATGTGGAGTCTTGTGGTGTTTTTCATTGTGTTACTGTGTGTGGGTGTGTGTGTGTGTTGCACAAATACTTTACACATTGCCTCTTAAATTAAGCTTGCCTGCTCTGTGCCAAGCAACCAGAGGATGAGTACAGGTTAATTTAAAGTGTGTATCTGACTTACTCTGACTTGGATTGTGGTCCCTACTTGGACAGGGTGCAAGCCCCTGTCAACTAGAGACACAATTTCTAACATTAGTGATCAGGGATGAGGATAGGACCTGTGTTTGTGCAATACCATACCGTACTTCAGTGTTCACTACAACTCTATACTTAAAAACAATCCAAACTAATTTTCCTTGATTAGCATTTTTGCTCTGTCCTTTGGTAATTGGCATTTTTAATTTTTCTATTCTCCATGATTGGCATTTTGTCTTTTACCTAAAGTCCTGTCTCTCACTGGTGAGCCAACACCTGCACCTGCATCTGTACCTGCCTCTCAATCTGCACCGGTACAAATGGAGTTTGAAGTGGCCAGACTGTAAAGTTACAAAGTGACCCAGCTCAAACTTCTTTGCCAGGAGTTTCAGGTCTTTATGAAGGGCTGGAAAGGGTGAGTTGTAAAAGGTGCTGCAGACCTCCATATAAGCAAGGGATGTAGCACCTGTGGTCTCAGTGGAGGAATGTGAGATTCTGGATGAGGATGATCCAGGAGAATCTGTGACTGCCTGCTAGCCAGGCAGCCAAAAACATACCACGAGTAGTGGGCCCCTTCAAGGCAGGAATCATTAGTCACCCCTAAGGTAGGCCCTTGGTAGCTCACAGGACAGTGTGCCACATAAGCAAAAGGCATGACATGTACTTCTTAAGTTCTCATGTCCATGTAATGAGAAGCTCCCAAAAGCTGTTTTACCTTATGGCGAGGCCTGCCTCTCTCATAGCAACATCACAAAACAAAAGTGTTAAGCTTTTTAAACACTCACCCCCCATCACAGATCTGGGTTTAATTCATCATTATTTTGCTCACCACGTCACCCCAGTTTGGACCCAGCCATATGCAAATTAGTCTTGACCCTGTTCCCCATGGGAACAGTCCAACCCGAACTGCCAGTCCAGGTCCTCCCTGGACAGGAAACAAGCATCCTGGGACCGGTTTCAGGGTCTCACTGTTGGAAAATGGATTATTGATAAGGGCAGGTAAGTATCTACACTTAACAATAGGCTACTAACCTCCACTTAGGTCCAGTTAGGTCTCAATAAATTAAACCCAGCTCAACCCTTGGTAGCTTTGCAACGAGCGACAAGGCTTAACGTAGGAGACAAATGTTTAAAGCATTGAAAAATCACAAAACAGTAAATAATTAAAACACAAAACACAATTCAAATTCAACACCAATTTATAAAAATAGATTTATATTTTTATCTTTAAAATTACACCAAAACGATTAAAATTGGATAAGGGGAACTAGAGATTAATTTTTTAAGAGTTGATGCTTTTTAGCACTTAAAAACTAATAGCGCCAATCTGGTCATCTGGTCGGGGGGGGCAAAGTCAAAGTTTGAAGATGACAGTGATGGAGCCCTGCTTGGCTACAGCTCGCGGGAGGCCTCAGTCAAAAGTTTACCTTCTGACTTAGTTTTTTTCTTGAAGATTTTCTTCTTGGAACCAACTTGCCAGTCTAATCCGACCTCCTGGAACTCTTCCTCGGATACGCGTCGCGGGAGCCCTCAGTGGAGATTTTTATCTTCAGACTTAGTTGTTTTTTCAAGGTGAAAATCTTTCGACCGGTGCAGACCTGAATCATGATCCGACGTCCCTGAAGCCCTCTTTGGATACACTTCCTGGGAGGTCCCGGCCAACTTTCTACGTTTGGGCTTAGTCACTTATTCTGAGATTTCCTTCATTGGAACGAACCTACAAGTCAGGCTGGGTCACGATTGAGGCAAGCTAGCTAGAGTTGCTGAGGCGGGTCGGTCTCTTTATGGAGCTTTTTTCCAAAGGTTCTTCAAACTTCTTCAAACTTCTAGATCTTCTTCCAGATGTTCTTTTAAGGTTCTTTTGGTGTCCACAGCTCACCCCAAGGTTCCAGAAGCTCTGAGATGCTGCGGACTACAACTCCCAGAATTCACCTGGTGGAAACTCCAAAACAGCACAGCCACTGGACAGTGGTCAGCTGGTCAGTTTCTTCAAGAGTTGGTGAAGGGGACTCTGGTTAGCAATTTTCCACCTGTAGCAAACAGGGAGTCCTTCCTTGAACCAGTTGAAGCCAGGCAAAGTCCTTCTTGTGGTGAAGCTCAAGTGTGCAGCTGGTGCAGTCCTCCAGAGTGCAGGTGCAGGTCAGGGGTCCAGCAGGGCAGTCCTTCTTCTTCTGTAGTTCTTCCTTGTTGGAATCTGGTAGGGATCTGAGGTGTGGGTGCAGGTCTTCCAGTTTTATCCTTGCTCCTGGATGAAAAACAGGGGGTCCTGTTCTCCAATCAGGTGCAGGGTCCTTCCCCCTGTGATGACCACTTCCTGGGAAGTGTGGCAAAAATCAATCCCAGGGAGTAACATTCCTTAAAAATCGATCATGGCTGAAAATTATTTTTGGACGTTATATCTGGCTGAGCCCACCCACTGGTGTGGCTAAAAATCCTAAACACACCCCTCTTCTGCCCTCTCCTAATCTAATCAAGGGAGCACCTAATTGTCTGGGTTTGCAGGATGTGAGGGAGGTGCTGGGTTGCTCCAAATGTGCTTCCCTGCCTTTGAAGACCAGTTTGGCAGCCCGCCGCCCTTCCCAATTCCCCATCTGCTGAGGGAAGCACCCCTTCTCCTAGCACATCTCTTTGTGTTGAGCCCAGGCCATTTCACACCTCAACAGAGGCTGGCCAATCAAAGCAAAGCAGCAAAATCACTACAGGGCTGAAGTTGGCAGCTTTTTAGGTAAAGTTTAAAACTCTTTACCTGAACAAGTTATATTAAATCCAACAATTGTAAGTTGTGGGATTTATTATAACAATTGCGTTGAAACCAAACCTAACGTATATGACACTTAAGGGGACGTTATAAATTAAAATAAAGTCTCCCCATTCTAGCAAATGGAAGCCATCCACTACAATGAGCGAAAAACAAATTTGGCTGTTTTACTTCACTAGGGCTTATAAAACTATTTTATAAGGTCTGTGCTTATAGTTTCATGGCACCCAGCCCTAGGGGCACATAGGGCACACCTTAGGGGTGACATATTTAAAAATAAGGTAGTTTAAGACTTTTGAACTACTTTTAATCCCAAAGTCGAATGTGCATGTAACTTTAATTTAAAAGAAGCCAGCAAGGCAGTCCTGCCTTTAAAATGACACTGGGCACGTCAGCAGTGCACCATTGGGTGCACCACCTATGCTCGAGTCCCTAAATCTACATGCCCTATCATATACTGAGGACTTATAGGTAGGTTGACTTAACCAAGTATAATCGGCCTAATTTGCATACTCATTTTATACAGAGCACGTGGCCCTGGGACTGGTTAGTAGTACCCAGGGCAGCATATGAGCTAGGAAAACACCAGCAAAAAGTGAAAAATGGGGGCAAAAATTCAGGGGGCCTCTGCAGTCAGCCCTGTTTTCTCACAATCACCCTTCATCAGCCAGGCTAGCTTCAATCCAGTGGCACTAAGAGCAAGGCCCGCATTAGGAATTTCTTATATCCCGCTTAAGCTGTAATTCCTGATCTGAGAGGAGCAGCTGCATCATGTTTAGTACCATTGAAATGGTAATAATAAATCCTCTCTCCTGGTAAGGTTGGATTTATTATCACTATTTTACAAATGCTGCTTTTAGAAAGTAGGCATTTCTCTGCACTCTCAGTCCAGTGTGCCCACATCCTACCTCCAGTACACGTCTGGCAGGGGTTAGGTGAAGCTACACTTGTGCATTCCCTTCAGACACCCACAACACAGGATACTCAACTGCATCTGCATACTGATGGGTCTTCCTGGGGAAGAGATTGGGAAGGGCTCACACTTACACCTCAGAGGGTAGTGTCTGGAGTCCACACAAGGGACTGATTACCTCCCACTGATAGTCTGAAGCTGAGGATGACCTGAATGTGGGACCTATGCACTTCACAAGAACTCTTTGTAGTCACCCCACATATCAAAGGCACTTTTTGATATAAATATTGGGCCTATGACCCACTCAGAAAGTACATTTCTGGACTAAAGACATACCGCTGAAGTAGCGACTGATGTGCCACTCTGCCATGGCTGACTGCTCTCAGGAACTGCTGCCCTGCTTGGTTGTGCCACCCTGCTGCCTGCTTATCTGTACCCTGCAAACTAAGACTCAACCTTGAAGCCAAAGTGACTCCAAGCGGTCCTGCTTACCCTTCACCACTTGCGCTTGAACTCTCTGACTTCCACCTGAGTGGCTTCTGACCTGTTGTGCTGCTTGCATCACAACAACTTCAAATGAGCAGCTTCTGTTTTGCTTTGATGCTCTTATCGCACCAACTCTACATGAGCGGCCTCTGCCTTGCTTTGCTGCTCGCATCACAAAAACTTCAACCGAGCAGCTTCTGACGTGCTTTGCTGCTCGCATCAAAACAACTTTAACTGAACTCCTTCTGGCCTGTTGTCCCACTAGCATCACATCAACTCTACCTGAGCAGTTTCTGCTTGACTTTGCTGATCTCAACGCGTCAACTCCACCTGAGCGGCCTCTGCCTTGCTTTGCTGCTTTCAATGTTGTCAACTCCACCCAAGCGACTTCTGCCTTGCTTTGCCACTCTCATCGCATCAACTCCACCGAGCAGCCTCTGCCTTACTTTGCCACTCTCATTGCACCAAACCTATCCGAGTGGCTTCTGACTTGCTTCATTGCTCGCACTGCATTAACTTCATCCGAGCAGCTCCTGACTTGCCTCGCTGCTCTCTTTGCAGCAACCTTACCAGAGTGGCTTTACCCTGCTTCCCCTTGTCTGTTCAGCTTCACTCAAGCAGCCCTTGAACTAGCCCACTGCTTACACCTCGTCAATTTCAAACCAGGGCAGTTCTGGACCTGCATAGCCACATCCTGCTCCTGGTAGGAGCACGACCACGGACTTTGGACACTCATGCCAAGGAGTCCTTGACACAATCTTTTTGACATTTTACTCTTTTCTTGTACCTTTATAATACTACCTGTAGTCTTCAAAGCTAAATATTTCTGTATTGTACCGATCCTAATTATATCTTGATAAATTAGCTTTATTTTTCTATATAAGTGTGTGAAGTCTCTTTCTGTGGTGCACCTCACATGATTATTGTGCATGTGAGGCACAAGTAATTTACACATTTACTTTACACATTGCCTTCTAAGTTAGGCCTGCCTGCTCTGTGCCAAGCTACTAGAGGGTGAGCACAGGCAAACTTATGATGTGACATGGACTTTCCCTGACTAGAACAGTTGTCTCTACATGGACAGGGTGCATACCTTTGCCAACTAGAGACCCGGTTTCTAACACTGTTGTGACGCAAAATTACAGATAAATATTCAATTACACCTTCTCAAGTAATTAAGAGGAATTTAAGGGAAAAATGAGTACAGGAACAACCATTTTAGGTTTTTGTGTGGGAAACCACAACACAAGGAGGGAACGGAAGGACTTTGAGTCCCAGAGATCTACAGGACTGCCTCACCCGTGCCAGGATGGGCAGTGCTTGTTTCTGAGAAGTTCCGGTACTCTCCAATTAAAAGTATTACGTTTTTCTTGAGATGTGCCGGTACTCTCCCTCTCAAAATAAAAAAGTGCCGGTACTCAGTACCGGAGAGTACCGGTCCATTTAAAGCACTGAGGATGGGTAAACAATGCTGCAGCGCTTTATGGCACTTTTCCTCTCCCGTGGTGCCGGATGTGTGGGAGACGTGCACAGGATGCACCTGGGAACGTGCCAAGACCGGGCCCATCTTTGCCCGTCATTGGCTGGAGCAGGCCGGGCCATCCTTCTTTTGTGTCCATTAAAACAGGCACAGCATGTCATTGAAGTTTTGTACCTCTTGAGTATAAGTGAGATAACTTGCTTCCCTTTATTACTGAGACCTTGGGAAATGGAAGCTGCCTTCTAGTCCAGTTAAATCTCATACTCCCACTTTTAGGTCTCTGGATGGATTCGTACAACATACAGTGGGGGTGATTAGCAAAGAGATAAAACTAACGGAATGTAATTTATCTCTTTCTTCCCCTGTGCTTTCTGTTCTACCTAAGGAGCTACCTCTTGCCTCTCCCCTGGCTGTAACAGGGTTAAGGACTTTGGGCCAGATGTATCATCCATTTTTGCATTCGCAAACGGTGCAAATGGCCGTTTGCGAATGCAAAAATGCCTTTCAGTATTTATGAAAGGCATTTGCAATGCAAATTTAAGGAAACGCTAAAATAGCGATTCCTTAAAATTGCGAGCCCATTTAGAGAATCGCAAATTGCGATTCTCTAAATAAGAAATCGCAAATAAGGAATCCTTATTTGCGATTTCTAAACCACATGTAACAAGCAATTCCTTAATGCGAATTGGGCATTAAGGAATCACTATTACCACCATGTTGAACCAAATGCATTTTAAAAATGAAATGTAACGCACGCATGCCCCTTTGGCATGTGTGTGCCTTACATGTCCTTAAAAAAATTCTTGGGATGCAGCAGAGAGGGCCTTAGGCCCCCAACAATCTGGGTTTTGCATTTCCCAAATTTGCGAATTCCAGTCAGGAATTCGCAACTTGGGAAATGCAAAAATGTTTGCAAATATGGGCTTACAGGCCCATAGGTGCGAATGGGGCCGGTATCGCAATTTGCGATTCAGTAATAGCATTTGCGATTTTTAAGAAATCGCTATTACCGAATCACAAATATGATACATACCATTTTGTGATTCAGAAATAGCGATTTCTTAAAAATCGCTATTGGAGAATCTCAAAATGGTTTGTTGATACATCTGTCCTTTTGTCCCTTGAATTTAACGCCATGTGTAACTCCCGTCATGCCGTGGATATACCATCTCCACGGGGACTTGATAATTTTATAGTCTCCCTGGAACCTGATATTCTGGTGGTCCCTAACAATCAGGGTGAGCCGGTCCCAGGGAAAAAGAAGACAGTGAAGACTGTCGGAAGGTCTAAACACCCGCGTGTGAGTACTGTGCAATCATGTAACTTAATGTGCTCGATAAAGGAACTGGCACCCTGGGACCATTGTTGAACAAACTTTACGTTAAGTTTATAGCTGCTTTGGTCACCAAATTGAAACCAATTGTTGAACGACTCTCGGCACTTGAATTGAGGTTATCCAGTTGTAAATAATCTGTACCCCATTTTGATATATTGGGCATGCGAAGAATCTTTGGCCAAAACTAGAGTGAGGAGTGAGGTAAGGGCTTCGATTATGAGGGGAGCATCTCGCCCTGATTGTGTTAATGTAATGAATGCCCCCGCTGGCCTAAACAAGCTAATAGCTGTTTGTAACAAGGGAATATGGTTCAGGAATGAAGATCAGTATCAGACCAGCTCTCGTGGCTCACCAGCCCAATGATCCACTAGCGAAGGGACGAGTGCCCATCCTAGGGGGAAACAACAGCAGGCCTGGGGGACAACTGTAATAGAGAAGTAGCAGCACTAGTTTAGCGACATCCTCCCGCCCCTCTGAAAGATAAATTGGAATTACCACCACATTGTCCCTTACTTTAACTCTGCTAAAAATGAAACAACTTTTGAGTTGAAAAACAAAGTGTGCGGTTGCTTAGTACAACACATAGATTTTAAGCTGCACAAGTCTAAGGACATTTTGTTTTGAGAAGGGTTGGGTGGATTGGGCCCCTAGCTAAATATAAAACTGGGGACTGTGTTGTAATTAATTTCATGTACCTTGATCTTGCTGAGAGGTTGATTTACTGGGGTAACAGGCTACATTGGAGTACATTTGGTACAGGTGATAAAGCTGTTCCGTTGGTTATTTTAATTCCCACTTAAAGGAGATACGACCACAAGTGAGGGCAAGAGGAGGGCGCGAATTCGGTTCAATGGCGATGATAAGCCTTTATAATGCTGCTGTTGCTAATAGATTTCAGAGTCTCACTGACTTCGGGAGCCAGGACTGACACTGTAGGGGTTATAGTAGCAGTCATGAGTTAGCTATTGGTAGCAGTTTGCGGGAGACCTACCCTGAGAAGCCTGAGTTGATTTGTGGGGAGAGTAGGGAAAACGAATCTTTTGACAGATTAGGTGGGTGTAAACCAATACATCTGCCTTTGAGTACGTTAACAGCTGTTTTTCCTCCTAGCCTCTTTGCTCAACAAACTAGGCCTAATCTTGATCCCAAGAGCATGGATGAGCCACAAGTCCATCATTATGATAATGTGGAGGGATCAGCAACCAATGAACAGAAGGCTGCTACACTGCTATTGTCATGGAATATACCAGGTTTAAAGGATAAAATCGTGGACCCGGAGTGGGGAATGATTATTGATAAGCATGCTCTAATTGTTATGCAAGAAACATGGGCCCTGGATAGACCTCACAGACTGGGATACTGGAACCATAGTATTGAGGCAGTACCTTCCAAAAAAGGGCGTCCGTTTGGTGGGTTGATAATATGGGCTAACAATACTCTTGACCTAGAGATAAAAACACTAGGACCCAGATTTATGAAAAAGAGGTGCATCATCTCTGATTCTTCACTTTTTCTGCGCCCCCTACTGGCACCTAAGGACACAATGGTTGCGTCCTATTTAACATACTGCGCTCAATGGAGCTAGCTTGAACAATAGCATCAACTTTTTAATGCTATTGTGGTGCTTTGCTACATTAGCGTCAAAAATGTTAACACAAGTGTAGCAAAATTCAAGGAGGCCCATTGATTTAGATAGGTGATTCATTTGACACCTGCTCTGAGCAGGCATTAAAAATGACAAAAATAATGGCGCTGTGAACTCTGTTAAATTTCACTGCACTATTTTTTCGGGCCTCTTAGCGCTGGAATGCCCCCCTTGCATACATTATGCCTGGCAGAGGCATAATATGGCGCAAGGGGTTACAAAGTGGCACAATGCATGCATTGCGCCACTTTCTAAATATGGCATAGGGGAAATGCCACCTTAACACCACAATTGCATTAAAAAATGCAATTGTTGCGCAAGGTGTCGCTAGTGGCTTCTTAAATCTGGCCCTATATGTGAATGCCAAGACATTTTGGGACTAGCTGTGAGAGGAAGAAACGGGTTGTTGGTGCATATTTATAACATGTATATTCACACCGCACAGCTTAATAGGAAATCACCAACTTTAGCATTGCTGGCTTGCCACTTGTAGGAGGGAAAATGATTCCCTAATATTAGCCGGTGATTTTAACACCACCTTTGAACCCATTAGAGAGTTTAACATCAATATATGGTCCTGATGATGCAGCTAGAGGTATCCCTGCTTTAAGATCCAAGCCCCTACTGTCTAGGCCCACGGTTACAATTCAGCTTTTGTCCCTTACACTGAAACATGGTATGCGTGCATGCAATGGAAGGTTTTCCTCAGATGTGAAGTGCTGCCCTACCTTCATGTGTGGGTATGTGGCAAGTAAGATTGATTATGTTTTCCTGGATTTCCTGGATTTGGATCTCTGGCATTTTGCTGTGGATTTTGTAATTACAAGACGGATGGAGACTGGTCATAATGGGTTGCAACTTACGATGAAGTGTCCCTTTTCAGGGAGCATAGCAGCTGGGGGACTTAGCTCAGAAGCTACTTTATCCTTAAGCAATAATAGTAGGATGATTAAGTGGACAAAGCTGTGCCTAGACAGGGAGTTCCTGATTGGTATTTATAACACTTTTTATAGCCTGACCAGTGATGGTTCCCATGACAATTTATCAGTAAGCGACCAGCATGCAGTCCTATTAGCTTCTCTAAAACAATTATGTACAACGGACTGTGTTAGAAAGGACCCTTTATTGTACTCTCTCAAATGGTATAACAAGGCATATCGAGAGGCAAAGAGGGAGCTTACTATGGCCATTAAGAGTGGGGCCCAACAGATACAGTCAGGGCTGCTTGAAAACAATATAAACAGTTAATCTCTAAGTATAAGCAGAGATGGGTAGATGAAAACTGGATGGAGCTGGTAGGGGCCACCCATTGGAAGGACCCCAAGACCTTCTGGCACATATTTGCTCATGGGTGCCCAAGATCTAATAGTCCACTGGAGCTTGTAGTGCAACCCTATCAATGGGTAGATAGTTTCTCGACAATCTATGCTCCTTCCCCCATAGAGTTAAGAAATGAGCTAATAATAGCTCCAGAGCCAGATTCTGGGATGGGTGTAGGGGCTAAGTCACTATATTGTTCTCTAGAGGAAACACTCCAAGCCATTCAGGCTGTGCCCCCAAGTAAAGTGCAAGGGCCACAGAGAATCCCTTGGGATCTGTATATATCAGACACACTTGTCTGGGGCCCTTATATAAACCGGCTCACAAATGATGTAGCTGCAAGGGGGGGATCTTCCAGAAACCTGGGCAAATGTAGAAATAATACCCGTCTATAGAAAGGGAGATAGGAACATTCCAAATAATTACAGTACGATTAATCTAATTGATCACCCCGAGAAGATCTTTTGTCATTAGGTACTGGGTAGGTTACAGGACTGGATGAATGAGGCTTCTATTCTTTCACCCTTGCAGGTGAGGTTTAGATCTAGGGTGAGTACCATCACCCAAATATTTTGGTTCAATCTCACAGGTTCGTGTTATCTGAGGCAGGCTGGGAGCCTTTTATACTCGACTTAGTTCCAAGGGAACTCTTGTGATCCACCTTGGCTAAGATTGGTATTGATGGATTACTTATTAGACTTCACAGTAACACTACTGCCCAGTTTAGATGGGGGATGAATGGGGATGAAGAAACGCATGACAGACAGTACTATGAGGCGTCCATCTAGGATGTGTCGTGGTGCAATCCCTTTTTCGCTATATATAAATGATGTTGTTGATTTATAGTGTGAGTGTGTTCATGACTCCCCAAAGCTGGCAGGCATTTCTAGCCCTACATTCTTATTTATAGACGATATGCTACTAATTTCCTGTATAATGATTGGCTTCCAGAACCTTTTAAACAAATTTACTGAGTTTTGTGAAGCCTGTGACTTACAGGATAATACCACAGAAACCAAAATCATGTTTTTAACTGGCATAGGTCTTGTAGAGGGAGATTTACCATGAAAGGGCAATTATTGCAGCAGGTCGATTCACTTGACTATTAAGGGATAAGGATTGACAAAAATTCCCATATAGAGAAAAGTAAAATGGGGCTGGTGCATGCTGCTTCTGCTATTATTAAGAGGGTTAACGGGACCATCCGAAATCCATCTCTCCTGAAGTAGAGATTTATAGGGCTAAGGCCCAGACGACTTCCCTTTATGGGGCAGAAGGGTGGGGATTCTCAGATGTTAGGGGCTTAATCTTTAGAGAAAATAATTTAATTAGGTCGGTTTTCTCTCTGCCCGGAGCACTCCAGTTGTCCCATTATGCTTTGATTTAAGGCTCAAGAAGGTGGGGAACTTGGCAGCACTGGGTTAGGCTATGGTCTACAAACAAGCTCCTCCACCATAGGTTGGCTGTGGAAGAAGTGCTGAGTCTGAGTAAGGCCCATTTATTCCCTTGGTTCAAGTCTGTTAAGCATCATCTTGCCAACTTCGGTTTAGTGGAGTATTGGCCATACCCTAAATTGGTAGGTTCCATTGACATAGGGTGAGTTATTATAGCCTTCCGGCAGATGGACGTCCTCTCATCGTATGCCCAACCAGAGTTTGGTGGAGGGCTTTTTCAATCATAAAACACTCCCAGGAAAAAAACTCTATACAGACGCCATCCAACCATCTGTAGCCCGTGCACTCTTTGGCAAATTCAGGCTGGGAAATCTCTTAGTCAATAAATTTGTTTGTAAATGGAAGACCCTGTTATCTACCTCTGCTTTGTGTCAGTATTGTGGGTATGCCAGTCAGGACGTAGAGCATGTTATGTTTATTTTTGCTCAAAGCATAAAAAGCTGCCTCAAACCTGGTTCAAATCCTTCTGTAAAAATATTAGGGTGAGACATTTCCAGGAGGCATGTAGGATATGGCGCACGGACCTGGGGCAGGTTATCATCTGGGGGGGTCAGCCATTATCTCTACGCTACATGGCTGATTAGGAAAAAGGAGGGACTGACATTTTAAAATGAGTTAGTACTGCACTGTCTAGATTGTCTTATCAATTCAATTCAAAGAAGCTTTATTGCGGCTACAGGAGCCAAAAAAGCGCGAGCAGTAATAAATACAAATAAATGCACATGATAAAATAAAATTGCAGGTAAATATGGTGATAAAAGGGAATGAAATATACATAAAAATTAAAATGGAATAAAAATGAGATAGAATAAAATGGAATGAAATTAGAAAAAATGAAATGAAGTGAAATGCACTCTGCAGGATGTTGGGACAGTCTTATTTGGAGTCTTTGTCCAGGAGAGTTTTCCCTCTAATAAGCCAACTAGCTCCGAGGAATTTGGCGATAGCGATCACTAGCGTTGGTCTGGTGTCTGATCTAAGGATTCGCAGAGCTAGCGCAGAGCAGCGTGCTCCCAGTAGTCTGCATGCCGGGGCCAGCCATTTCCTACGGGGGGCAGTATACGCGGGCATGCAAAAAGGAGGTGAGGGAGATTCTCCACGGGGGCTTTGCAAGCAGGGCATGCGGTGGATTCGTTGTGTGACCAGCTGCTGGTGAAAAGTCTTAATGGGAGTGTTCCAATGCGGAGCTGGAAGTACAGTTTCCTTTCCCTTGGGGCCGTGATTAGGTCCCAAAAAGTTTCGTACTTGCATGACTCTTTTAGGTTGGCAAAGTCACAAGATAATGTAGTGTGGAGTGCAGCCCGAGTGTCTTCGTTGTTGGCCCTTTGCCAGTAAAGTTTCTTTAGTTCGCTTTTCGAGGGAAAGACTAACGTGGCTGGTGAGTTCCAGAGATCATCGAGCCCGATAGAGTGGAGTAAATCCTTGATGGATCGTAGCCAGGGGATTCTGTGCAGGTGGTCGGCTTTCGGTGAAGATGACAAGTTCCGGAGTGGTCCAGAGACGCCGCCAGTACAGCAGAGGTCGCAGGCGGGCTTTGTGACCAATGCGTTTGATGCCGAGGTCCTTGAAAAGAGGGAACAGTGGGGTGCTTAGCGGAAGGGACACAAGGTTTCTTAAGAAGTTGTTTTCAGCGGTGGTTAGGTCTTGGGTTTTGGTATAACCCCAAAGTTCAGCCCCGTAGAGCGCTGAGGAAACTGCCTGGGCTTCGTATAATTGTAATGCTGGGCGAATTGGTTTTGTGTGTGAGAGGTGGAAGTTTTTTAGTAGAGCCCCAGTTGTTTGTCTTAATTTAAGGGCTTGTTTTCCTATGTGTGGCTTCCAGGACATGTTGTCAGTGAGTGTTATGCCCAGGTAGCTGAAAATGCCCACCTTCTCGAGTGAGGAGCCCTCTAGAGTAAATTTCCCTTTGAAAGATCTGTGGGGATTAAGGGTCATTAGTTTGGTTTTCGTTGCGTTGATTTCGAGTCCCTGGGATGAACAGAAATGCTCGAAGCACGCAAGGAGTTTCCTTAGACCACTAGGGGTCTTAGATATCAAGAGAGTGTCATCGGCAAAGAGTAAGACTGGGATTTTTTGTATGCCAAGTGAAGGTGCGTCAGCCTGCAGTCTGAGGAGGGAGGGGACAATTTCGTTGATGTACAGGGAAAAGAGGGTCGGGGCAAGTACGCAACCTTGCCGCACACCCCTAGAGACGTGGATTCTATCGGTAAGTTGGCCCTTGTTGCCCCACCTGACTTGTGCGTAGTTGTCCTCGTGGAGTCGTATCAAAATGGCAAGGATGTGTTCCGGGATTCCCATCCGAGAGAGAGTGACCCACAGTTTGTTGCGAGGTACTAGGTCAAAAGCAGATTTGAGATCCACGAAAGCTACATAAAGGCTGCCTTTACTGATGAACACTGTTTTCCAATATAATAATAGGAATCTGAGGGCTTGATCAGTGGTGGAAATCTTCTTTCGGAAACCGGCTTGGAGGGGGCTAAGGATATCGTGGTCAATTATCCATTCTTCTATCTTCCCTAGGAGGCAGTGGCAGAAGACTTTTTGGACACAGTCAATTAGACTAATGGGTCTATAGTTACAGGGAAGAGATCTGTCGCCCTTTTTAAAGATTGGAATAACAATGGCCGCTTTCCAAGAGTCGGGAATTGGCGCCCCAGATGCTATTGCGTTAGCTAGAATGGTGAGATATCTTGACCAGGATGCTAGGTCTGTTGAGAATAGGTCTGCTGGGACGCAGTCTGAACCAGGGGCCCTGCCGCGTTTTAGAGTGCTTAGAGAGTAAGTTATATCACTTTGGGAGAACAACAGGGGTGCTGCGGTGGTTGGTGCTAACGAGTGAAATAGGAGGGGGCCCGTACAAACAGAGGTGGGGCTATCATGATCAGGGGAGTACAGACTACTAAAGTGGGCTATCCAGTCTCTTGGGGCAATATTGGTTGTGATGTCCAAACCACTGGTTTCGGGGCCTCGCGCTGCCAGGGACCAGAACAGACTATAGTTTCTCTCGCGCACGGCGTCGCTGAGTGATGTCCACCATTTGCTATCTTGATCACGCTTGGCTATGCATATTGCAGATTTATAGGACTTCCTAGCTACGCGGATGGCGATGGGGTCCTTGGATTTAATGGCTTGAACTAGGCGCTTGTTTAGGGACCGGCACGTTTTGTTGAACCAGCGGTGCCTGGCTTTGGGTCGTTTGTCGTCGTGGGCTGGGGGTGCTGAGAAGTGGGTTGCGATATCCCTAAAGCAGGAGGTGTGGATTGAGCTAATTTCCTGGTCGGGTGTTGCAGAACCTGCCTCTAGGTCCCTTAGTGTGGATTTTAGGGTGTTGTTGGCAGCATTGATGAGTGCGGGCCGGGCCACAATATTGACCCATTTTAGGTGTCTTTTGTTGTTGGCCAGGTTAATACCCTCGGGTGCTACTGCTGCGGGGTTAGACGTGGCTGGGAGGTTACCTAGGGCTAATGTGTGGACAGAAAGAGGGTTGTGATCACTTTCGGTCCTTTCGATGATTGTCATATCGATGACTAGAGGCCATAATCTTATATCGAATAGGCAATAATCGATTCTGCTGGTGTGGTTCGTTTTGTTGTATGTGTGACTACCGTTGGTGTCTGAATTAGTTCTGCCATTTAGCGCCCTGAGTCCAAACTCCATGGTCAATGATTTTACCTGAATCGCAACCGACGTCCACCTTTTGATGGGTGCAATGGACAGGGCGGGGATAGACCAGACTTGATCTTCCTCGCGGGTGGACCTGAGATCGTCCCAGTCAAGGGGTTCGAATGTGACGTTGAAGTCCCCAGCCACAATGGTTTTATGATGGCGGGGATAATTTTGTAAGAGGGCTACGAGGGCGCAGAGGGTTTTGGAGACTTGACCCCCCCTGACCCCTCGAGCATAGATATTAAAGATGTTCACCACAGAGTCAGGCCCAAAGGATAGACGAAGGCCTAACAGGTCGGGAGAGGCGGTAGGTAGCTGTGATATATGGCAGCTAAGTGATGTTTTGATCCAGATGGTCAGACCCCCTGAGGGCCTGCCTCTCGTGCTGGCCACAGCGGGGATGTGGAAATTTGAGTAGCCTGTTCGGAAGAGTGGGTCGAGTGACCATGTTTCCTGTAGGAGACATATGTCATGTTCGTCAATAAATGAGGAGAAGGATGGAAGGGGAAGAATAGGTTTCAGACCTGCCACGTTCCATGAGACAAGTCGTACCCCAGATTGTGACTGAGTTGTCCTACCTAAATGCCCGGGGTTTTTGAGGTTGGCTGTCAGGGGTTGGTTTGGCAGATGTGGCTGGGGGAGCAGGGATGGGTTGATGCCAATGTTTGCCCGTGAGGTTTGTGGTGGTTGGTGATGTTCCTCTGTTGGAACAGGCCTGGTCCTGATCAAGGAGATGCTTGCGGGCCTAGACAGCAGCTCTAGGTTTGGTGGGCAATGTGCCTGCAAGATGGGTGGAGCATCGTTGTCATGATTGCTCAGTGAGCCGGAAATGGTCGCGGTATCATGGGTAGGGGGGTGAATACATGGACAGACAGTGGTGGGGTAAAAGGAGGATCTGGGGGTGATGGATGTTGGAAGGTTGCAAGGTTTGCCTGCATAGATTTTAGGTGGGGCTGTGAGTCAATCATGTTTACCAAGAGGGGATAGGTTTTCTGCCGGGTGGTAACTCGGGCGTTCCTCGTGGAGCGTGGGTGACCTGGGCTGTTTAAACTGGATGCGTGAGTGTGCAGGTGGGCTTGTTCTTGCGTCTAGGGCCACCAGATTGTTCGCCATGGTCCTGTTCTTGAGTGTCAGTTTTTGTCTTATCATATTTTGTAAGAAACAATTAATGATGGATTTTTTTTCTCTTATCTTATGATGAATTTTATTTATCCGATTTTTATCTTGGCTATATTCTGTACTGTTTAGTACTAAGAAGTTTTATTGTTTGTCAACCAAGATGCTGTGCTTTTTTAATGTGTTTTACTGGCGATGACTGAAATAAACTCATTGAAAAAAATAACTATTTTAGAAAGTGCCTGTTTATGCTAGTACTTGTGTTCTTTTGCATTTAGTGTTATTTTCTTAGCGCAAAATGCATCCTCTGACCATTTTGAATGCAAGGTTTATTAGGTGGAAAGAAGATAGCACTAAATGGTGGGAGTATGTAAGAAGAAAAATCCTTCCTCAAGAGCATATTTAACAAGCGCGAGAAGGTGCTCACACCGCTATCCATGTTCTGGTGCATTCAGCAAATTTCTTAGCATACATTGCATCCACGGGTCCATTTTGAACATGAGGGTGCATTTTTTTTTGTAAGAAAATAATACTAAATGCTGGGTCACACTTCTTGCAGAATTCTGTGCAATATTGTGCAATTTTGCCGCAGGTCTGCTACAGCAACTGGGTTACACCCACTCCTACAATTGACATGGTTCAATGGGGTCCAGTGCAACTGCACCTGCTGCACGAATGGTAGCTACACCGCTGGTACTACCAGCAGTTTATGCACAGTACATAAGAAGGTGAACAGATGCTCCTGAAAGAAAATGCTACAATCATTTCTGTGCAGAGGCATAGCTCCCTTTGTGGCAGCAGATGCAGTGACACTGGGGCATGGAGATCTGAGGGGCCCACTGAATGCAGATTGTTACTGTATTTCAGAGTGCCAGCATCAGCCAAGGGTCCCATTCTCGCCCTTTCACTAGGTCTCATGACATATTTGCTGCCCCACTCGTGTTGTGCATTGCATTAAATTCTTCTGGCAATCTAAGATAATGGTAACAACAAAATTAGCAATATGTCTAACAATCTGAGATATTTAACTTTACCATTTCAATACAAGCTGGAACAGAGGAGATGGGAACAGGGAAAGAAACAATATGCTTGTCTCTCCAGTTTTTCATAAGCTAAGTGGAAATTAAGCATTATGACTTAAACCCAAAGCATTAATATTTGAGGTAAAAAAAAAGAAACAAGTACATACTTATTTAGTGGCAGATTTGTACAAAGTAAAACCAGAAAGGCTGGGATTAATCACGTCTTCCCCGCTTAAGTAAAGTGTGTGACCATGGACAAATATTTCATTCAGCATTTCCTTCTTTCTTGCATAAGAAAGTACCTTCAAGTGCACAAGTTCAGAATAGGAGTCTACATACACATCTCGTTTTTAATTAAATAGACTATAATGGTGCGCTATCTATAAGTTATTGGCCTCATACATGGTGTACATGACAACTTACTTGGGTAGGAATGGTTTTAAGTTCATGTTTAAAAACCTTCAATTTTAATGAGCACCTCTCAGTACAGTGATATAATCTGACCTTTTAATGTCAAATAACTGCATATTATAGAAAGGTGCTTTTTTGGATTTGATAAGACTTTATAATATTTTATCTGATGTATGATTTACTGATGAACATTTCAGCACTCAGCTCCTACAAGAGCTAAATAAAAATTAGACAGCTAGGGCTGTGCACTGATGTAGGGAGAGTGAGCTGGCTGATCTTTATCTTTTGTTTTTTATTACTTCCAGTAGTGAAATGGGTTGCCCAAGAATAGCAGAAGCCATCCCTTCAGCATCAGCTGCCCGCTAGTAAACACAAAACAAGCATTTGCAATGCAGTGGGTCTCGCGTTTGCTCGATTTAGAGCTGTAAATTCTTAACTGGACTTTTCTTGCCACTTAAATTGAAAATGAAAAGTAAAACAGTTGACATAAGCAGGCCGATTCAATGTGTCATGGCTACCATGAGCATGAGCGTGAAGGAGAGACACAAAGGGAAAAAGAAATTTGCTCGCAGTCTAACGTATCAGCAATCGTGCACTTATACATGTAACAGTGTTGATGTCCAAGGCAGTAACCAAACCACCCCAAGGAGGGACAAACATAAAGCATTTACCAATGTTAACAAAGGATATTTGAAAGGCAAGCCCACGCACTAGTAATAGTGAGGGACATGCAGAGGGCGTGGTTAAATGCCCACAGATCGATTACAACAGGTCAGAGCACTTGCACGCTTGACCTAAAAATGGCCAGCACACGAACGTTTAAAAAATACATTATACCAAAACTTTGCAAGATGTAAAACTTTCCTGGTCAAAAAAGTAAGTGCTTCTATCTTGAGCACCTCCTGAGGTGAGCATTGTGCCCATACACCCAACAATGGCAATTAGTGCACTGCTGTAAATTACATTCTTTAGAGGCGCCGCTGCTGCCTGTTTACCCATGTATCCCTCGTTGCCTATCTCAAAAACTAATGCAGCAAGTGGCATGTGCCGCCGTCACTTGTTTTGTACATTTTTACCCTCTGCCGCCCTAAGCTCAGCCATGGAAAAGGAATGCTAAACTTCTGCTGTTCTTTACCATGGTGGTCTGCTCTTTCTCCTAGATTACTGCTGCTCCCTGTGCATTTTCAACATGCAAGTGACAATGCTGCTCATGTTTTTAGAAAAACAGCAGCTGTAAAAGGTCTCTATGTGAAGAGTGTGTGCTTCACAATAAAGATTGAGTGCTATAGGAAGTTTGGTTCATTCATTCATGTGCACGTTCTACGGGGAACACTGTCTGCAGCTTCGTTTTTTAAAAATTAAATAGGTCTCGCATTTACTTGAGTTAGAGCGATTGGCATTGTAAATTTATAACTGGACTTCTTTTGCTACATTAATTGGTCAACCTTATCACATATTTTGGTCCTTTCTGCCACATAATTCCAGAGGCCCTGCATATAACTAAAGGGCTAGTAGGCCTACTGGAACATTTCTTCAAATAAAGCCAATAAAACACAAACTACTCCCAGATACAAAATCAAAAGTTACTTACAGACACACTGAATGATGGGATGGATTAATATTTTGGGGCCCCACTAACCAAGTGTGTAAACCCAGAGATGATCTAGAAAGAAAGAGCGCGTTGTGGTGAACATGTTTTGAATGTGGTCCTATTGTCCTAGGACCACCATAAGCTGAGTTATGAGCAAAAATGTTTTGTAAAAGGAAAGCATTATGGGGCGAGTTTCTTGAGTGCTGTGAATTTTGTAGTACGTTTTGGAGGACACCACAATAAAAATAGCATTTCTAAGAAACATGGTCAAGTAACCATATAGTTAGCCCCTAGAGGGTATAACCACATGAAAACAGAATGGTAAAAAATTATGAAGTACAAGCAAATATTTAGCCCCTTAAGGATATAGGTGGTCATTCTGACCTCGGCGGTAAAAGGCGCCTACCGCCGGTCAGAAATCCTCCATAATTCCGCCGCGGTCGCGGTAATCCGCCACGGTCATTCTGACCCACAGCAGCCAAACCGCCGAAAATCCGACAGCCACAACAGACCGCCAGACCAGCGGTCGGCGGAAAAGTGGAGGTGACCAAACCTCCACCGTCACGCCAACAGAAATACGCCCATGCCATTCTGACCCACGAATCCACGCGGCGGTCTTTCAATCGCGGTTTTCCATTGGCGGTACACACCGCCGCGGTCAGAATACACACAAACGAACAAAACTCAGCAACATTGGACGATTTGAATTCCACACACCTGATACACATACACACACCACTCCCACACACACACAATACAATATAAAACACACACCCACATCACCCACAAACCCCTTCGACCAAAATCCAAAAAGAAGCACTGAGAGACACAGCAGCGATCATAGAACACCATCACACAGAGGCACACTACACCATCACCCACACAATATCCACACACAAAACAACACACACCACCACACTCAACACACTTAACTACACATACTCCACCCCACACATCACACACACCACTCCATGGCACCCCAAAGACACCCCCGCTTCTCAGACGAAGAACTCAGGGTCATGGTGGAGGAAATCGTTCGGGTAGAGCCCCAGCTCTTCGGCACACAGGTCCAATACACCAGCATTGCCCGGAGGACGGAGCTATGGCAGAGGATTGTCGACAGGGTCAACGCTGTGGGACAGCACCCCAGAAATCGGGAAGACATCAGGAAGCGATGGAACGACCTACGGGGGAAGGTGCGTTCCATGGTATCCAGGCACAACATCGCCGTGCAGAAGACTGGCGGAGGACCCCCACCTCAACCCCCACAATTTACAACATGGGAGGAGGAAGTCTTGAACATCCTGCATCCTGACGGCCTCGCAGGAGTCGGCGGAGGAATGGATTCTGGTAAGTTGAAGCTTCAATACTGCTCCCCCCCCCACCTGCATGCCAAATCATACCCCAACCCTCACCCCCATCCTCGAACCCCACCCTCACCCCCACCCCCACCACCATCCTCACCCCCACCACCATCCTCACCCCCACCCCCAGCACACCTATTCCCTGCCAATGTCTCACCATCACAACCCACACATCCCAAAACCTAGGCCTGCATGCGTCCACTAAGCATGGACACCCATCACCAAAGCATGCCCAATGCATATACACATCCCCCCCACAAGCCACCCTCACCAAAGCCCCCACACACGAATGCCAGCACTTGGGGACACGGGAACCCACAGATACACCCATATGGCACACATTGAAACTATAACCATACCTCTATACCCCTGCAGGACCCGACCGCCAACACACCGCCACGGAGGGCCCAGAATTCTCCACACCCACCACCCAAGAGGCCGTCAGCGATGACAGCAGCTCTGTCGACCTGGACACTGATGACCAGCCCGGACCATCGGGGACCTCTGGACAGTCGGTTCCCCTCAGACAGCCACAGGCCACTACAGACCCAAACCCCTCCGGGAACACCAGCACAGCTCCCACCCAGCGGGCCCATGCCTCTGTCTCCAGGGCGCGTCAATCAGCGGTGTGTCTACCACTACAGGGCACCCAGGATAACCCACCACCCCAACAACAACAGGGACCTGGGGGCAGTGGTAGTGGGCACACCGGCCAGGGGGCAGAGGCCCAGGGAAACAGGGGAACTGGGAGGGCAGCTGTGCGACAGGGGGGGACGGGCCCAGGGAACCCACTCTCCACGAGGCCCTCACCACCATCATGGGAGCATACAACCGCTCCCAGGAGACGATGGCGACGGTACTGGCCAGGTTCCAGGAGATCCAGGTACTGCAGGAGGAACACTATCGGGGGTACAGGGAGGACATCAGAGCCCTCACCTCCACCCTGGTTACCATGGTAGGGCTGCTGCAGGAACTCATCAACACCAGGACGGACACTCAACAACAACAAAGGGCCCCTGCCACTAGCCTGGACCAAGAACAGCCAACCACCTCCACCGGCGCTAGTGGACAGGAGGCCCCCGCACAACAGCAGCCCACCAGACCCCCACCTCCTGCAGGAGAAGAACCACCCCGCAAGAGGGCCCTGAGATCTCGCAAGAAGACAGAGTAGGATGTCAAGACCCCCGCCAGCAAAGGATACCCCCTGATGTCATCCCACTGTCCCACATTGTCACCCTGTCCATCCTTGAACTGCCCATGCTCCATCTCTCCACAGGCCTATGGACAATGCACCTGTGTGACTGTTACTCTGGACTCTGCCATGGACATTCCTTCACCATAGCCCCCACCCACTTGAAACCACCCATCCCATTTTGAGCACTGAAATAAACACCTATTTTGCACAAAACTATCTGGAGTCTGGCTGTGATTTCAAAATATTGTAATTGACATGACAGTGCAAATATGTCCTTGTACATAGTGAAGTCAACAAACAGCTGCCACAAAGCTGTAGTCCATGGGGAAACGAAGCACAGGACTCGTAGTGGGGACCCCAGATCTGAAATAGGGAGGGAAAAGCCACAACTCAGTCATCATACACTGGGGCAAATAGACAGGCAGCAGAGATGCAGGAGAGTAGTTCACATTTACTAAATTATGTTTGAATTGTTACCTGTGTCCTATTGGAAGTACTGTGCAATGATTCTGTCCCTGTTGTCTGTTTCAGCCCCGTCGTCTTCCTCCTCGTCACTCTCCACAGGTTCCACAGCTGCCACAACACCACCGTCTCGACCATCCTCCTGCAGGAAAGGCACCTGGCGGCGCAAAGCCAGGTTATGAAGCATGCAGCAGGCCACGATGATGTGACACACTTTCTTAGGTGAGTACATTAGGGATCCACCTGTCATATGCAGGCACCGAAACCTGGCCTTTAGGAGGCCGAAGGTGCGTTCGATCACCCTCCTAGTACGCCCATGGGCCTCATTGTACCGTTCCTCTGCCCTGGTCCGGGGATTCCTTACTGGGGTCAGTAGCCACGACAGGTTGGGGTACCCAGAGTCCCCCAATAGCCATACACGGTGTCTCTCTAGCTGTTCCATCACGTAAGGGATGCTGCTATTCCTTAGGATGTAGGCGTCATGCACTGACCCAGGGAATTTGGCATTTACATGCGAGATGTACTGGTCAGCCAAACACACCACCTGGATGTTCATGGAATGGTAACTTTTTCTGTTCCTGTACACCTGCTCACTGTCTCTTGGGGGAACCAAAGCCACATGGGTCCCATCAATGGCACCAATGACGTTGGGAATATGTCCAAGGGCATAGAAATCACCCTTCACTGTAGCCAATTCGCCCACCTCAGGGAAAAGGATGTAGCTCCTCATGTATTTCATCAGGGCAGACAACACTCTGGATAACACCTTCGAAAATATGGGCTGAGACATCCCAGAAGCAATTCCCACTGTTGTCTGAAATGACCCACTTGCCAAGAAATGTAGTACTGACAGGACCTGCACCAGAGGGGGAATCCCTGTGGGTTGGCGGATGGGGGACATCAGGTCGGGCTCCAGCTGGGCACACAGTTCATGTATAGTGGCACGGTCAAGCCGGTAGGTCAGGATAATGTGGCGTGCTTCCATTGTCGACAGGTCCACCAGCGGTCTGTACACGGGAGGATTCCTCCTTCTCCTCGCCAAACCCAGCGGACGGTGCCTAGGAAGGACAACATGGAGCACACAGTCAAGCAACCCACAGGTACGTACTCACAGCTTGCACAGTAAACGATTCTCTATGCAGTGAATGGCGTGTATGAGTGGCTATGCAAGGCCTAGGCCTGTGTGACGCAGTTGAAATTGAGCCATGTGGACCCTCGAAATGGCGGCTGCCTGACCTGTGAAGTGTGACAATGGGATGTGAGGTCAATGCGCTGGCGTGGCACACCGCGGCGGTCGGCGGTCGAAGACCGCGGCGCGAAGCCGCATTGGTTAACATTGAAGCCTATGGGTTTCAGGAGCCAATGGCGAAGTGCGCCGGCGGTGGCGGTACGCACCGCCGCGGTACGCACCGCCGCGGGCGTGACCGCCATTTTATATCTACTTATTCACTCGCGACTTGAACTTTCACAGGAGAGGACCTATACTGCAAGTGTTGCTGTGACCTCGGTCTGGAAGGGACAATGGCTGCTGCGCCTGGGGAAAGGGCCCCTGCCTTCACTGGAGAAGAGTTGGAGAAACTTGTGGATGGGGTCCTCCCCCAGTATGCGCTACTCTACGGTCCTCCAGACCAACAAGTGAGTTTAATTCAATATGGATTTGGGGCCACTGGCTGGCTTGGGGGCTTGGCGGGGGGCCTGGCGGGGATGGGGGGCATGTTGGGCCTGGCGGGGGGCCTGGCGGGGGCATGGCGGGGATGGGGGGCATGTTGGGCCTGGCGGGGGGCATGGCGGGGATGGGGGGCATGTTGGGCCTGGCGGGGGGTCTGGTGGGGGGCATGGCGGGGATGGGGGGCATGTTGGGCCTGGCGGGGGCCTGGCGGGGGGCATGGCGGGGATGGGGGGCATGTTGGGCCTGGCGGGGGGCCTGGCAGGGGGCATGGCGGGGATGGGGGGCATGTTGGGCCTGGCGGGGGGCCTGGCGGGGGGCATGGCGGGGATGGGGGGCATGTTGGGCCTGGCGGGGGGCATGGCGGGGGGCCTGGCGGTGATGGGGGGCGTTGGGCCACTGGCAACGAAAATGCAGACAAACTTGAACGTGGTATTTCTCCCTCCCTGTACGTGTCACATAGGTCCGAGCCCATGAGAAGATCGGGATTTGGCGTGCCATCGCCAAGGAAGTCCGGACCCTGGGGGTCCACCATCGACGGGGCACCCACTGCCGCAAGAGGTGGGAGGACATCCGCCGCGGGACCAAGAAGACCGCCGAGTCTCTGCTGGGGATGGCCTCCCAACGTAGGCGGGGTGCCTGCCGTCAACTGACCCCCCTGATGTTCCGGATCCTGGCGGTGGCCTACCCTGATTTGGATGGGCGCGTGAGGGCAGCACAGCAGACACAAGGGGGTGAGTACACGCATAATCTACTCTGTTGTCGCGCAGTGGAGGTGTCTGGGTGGGGGAGGAGGGCTGTGGGTCCCCCTAGGCCAGGGCGATATCTGTAGGCTGGGCACCCCCGTAAGCCCCTGTGTCCCCAGCCACCACCCTCAGTAGTGTGTCAGTACAGCCATCCCTGGGCCGTGTCATCCATGGGTGCAGTTGTCAACTCTAGGCGTGTAGGGCATGTTCCACGGAATGCGTAGCGGACCCCAAGTGCGCAACTTAGTGCAGGGGGCATCTGTGTCTGTCATGTCCGCTAACTGTACCGGTGATCCATGTACTCAAAATCTCTTTATTTCTCTCTCCCCCCCCCCTTTTTGTTTGTCTTTCTGTGCTTGTGTGCATCAGCATCATCAGGCGGAGGAGAAGTGGCATCGGGGCAGGAGGGAGCTGCATCTCACATGGCCCAGGAGGGCCATGCCACAGAGTCTGACTGGACCAGTGAGACGGAGGGCGAGGGGAGCTCCACAACGGGGACGACTGGACCCTGCAGCGACACGGACACGTCCTCGGAAGGGAGCTCCCTTGCGGGGGGGGCAACATCCGTGCCCCCCGCCATTACAGGTACAGCCGCCACCCAGCGCACCATCTCCGCCCTCCCAGCAGCCCCTCAGCGTTCGCCCCGTGCCCGCTCAGCCAGGAAGCCGGGCATCTCCTTCGCCCCAGGCACCTCAGGCCCTGCCCCTGTTACCCCCGCTGCCCTCAGTGAGGAGGTCATTGACCTCCTCCGAACGCTCATTGTTGGGCAGACTACCCTTTTGAATGCCATCCAGGGGGTGTAGAGGGAGGTTCATCGCAGCAATGCGTACCTGGAGGGCATTCATTCGGGTCAGGCTGCCCATCAACGATCGTTCCAGGCTCTGGCCTCAGCACTGACGGCAGCCATTGTCCCTGTCTCCTGCCTCCCTCTACTAACTCCCTCCTCCCAGTCTCCTGTTCCTCTGCCTGTCCCACCCACACCATCAGACCAGCCTGCACACACCTCAACACCCAAGAGCAGCTCATCCAAACATAAGCACCACAGATCACGCAGACATTCACACAAGCAACATTCCGATGCAGACATGCCAACAGTCACTTCCACCTCTGTGACCCCCACCTCCTCGTCTCCCTCCTCCCTCCCTGTGACGTCTACACTCACACCTTCATTCACCTCACCATCAGCCAGTGTTTCCATCACCAGCACACCCACCAGAACAGTCCGTACACGTGCAGTCACCACCCCCACTGCCATTTACACGTCCCCTGTGTCCTCTCCCACTGTCTGTCACCCCCTCTTCCACACCACACAAACGCAGCCACCCACCCACCCAACAGCCATCCACCTCACGACAGCCTATCCCTCCTGCACCTGCACCCAACGACAGCAAACGTGACTCACCTACAACCACATCCTCTCCCTCCACTCCCATTCCCACTGTACCTATCACTCTCCATTGTCCCAAGAAAATCTATCTCTCTACTGCTACCTTCTTTCCTGACCCTGAGCCCCCCCCCTCCTTCTCGTCGGGGTAAAAAGAGCACCTCAGCCACCACCAGCCCTGCAGCCCCCTTGACAAGGGTGCAGGGGTATTGGAGCCCACCAGCCCGCATGTCTGGATCTTCGCCCAGCAGCAAGGGGACAGGCAGCCCACCCCCTGGGAAGAGGAGCAGAAGGCGGAAGGGCCGCCGCAGGAGCCCGGGTTCTATATCCCCCCAGGACACTAGCCAGCCACCGTCAACAGCCACAGCTCCAAAGGGAGGAAAGGGCCACAGACTCCCGACTAAGGAGGGCAAGGGCAGCAAGGCGGAGAAGTCAGGCAGCAGGCCTGCTGCCCATGGAGGACCCGTCACAGCTGCCCAGGAGGAGCCCACAACCCCCATAGCCTCTGCCCAGGGAGGAACCGTCACAGCTGCCCAGGGAGAGCCCACCACCCCCATAGCCGCTGCCCAGGGAGGACCCAGCCCAGCTGGCCAGGAGGGCCCCACCACCCACAGCCCAGGTGGGCATTGAAGGAGCACCATCCCAGCTGCCCAGGAGGGCACCACCAGGCAATGAGCAGTTGGCCATAGAATGGCCGCCGTCTCCAGCACCGCTCCGCTGGGGACCGCCGTCTCAAGAACCGCTGAACTGGGCCCTTCAAGGCAAGAACCGCTGAACTGGGCCCTTCAAGGCAAGAACCGCTGAACTGGGCCCTTCAAGGCAAGAACCGCTGAACTGGGCCCCGCCGTCTCCAGCACCGCTCCGCTGGGGACCGCCGTCTCAAGAACCGCTGAACTGGGCCCTTCAAGGCAAGAACCGCTGAACTGGGCCCCGCCGTCTCCAGCACCGCTCCGCTGGGGACCGCCGTCTCAAGAACCGCTGAACTGGGCCCTTCAAGGCAAGAACCGCTGAACTGGGCCCTTCAAGGCAAGAACCGCTGAACTGGGCCCCACCGTCTCCAGCACCGCTCCACTGGGGACCGCCGTCACAAGAACCGCTGAACTGGGCCCTTCAAGGCAAGAACCGCTGAACTGGGCCCTTCAAGGCAAGAACCGCTGAACTGGGCCCTTCAAGGCAAGAACCGCTGAACTGGGCCCTTCAAGGCAAGAACCGCTGAACTGGGCCCCGCCGTCTCCAGCACCGCTCCGCTGGGGACCGCCGTCTCAAGAACCGCTGAACTGGGCCCTTCAAGGCAAGAACCGCTGAACTGGGCCCTTCCAGGCAAGAACCGCTGGCCCTTTGGCAGACGTGGCAGGGCAGGATCTGTCTCGGGCAGGGCTGTTTGGACTGTGGCTTTGCACTCCCCAGGATGGCCCAGTGGGCAGGCCACCCACTGTATGGACTGTATGGACTGTGGCTTTGCTCTCCCCAGGATGGCCCAGTGGGCAGGCCACCCACTGTATGGACTGTATGGACTGTGGCTTTGCACTCCCCAGGATGGCCCAGTGGGCAGGCCACCCACTGTATGGACTGTATGGACTGTGGCTTTGCTCTCCCCAGGATGGCCCAGTGGGCAGGCCACCCACTGTATGGACTGTATGGACTGTGGCTTTGCACTCCCCAGGATGGCCCAGTGGGCAGGCCACCCACTGTATGGACTGTATGGACTGTGGCTTTGCTCTCCCCAGGATGGCCCAGTGGGCAGGCCACCCACTGTATGGACTGTATGGACTGTGGCTTTGCACTCCCCAGGATGGCCCAGTGGGCAGGCCACCCACTGTATGGACTGTATGGACAGTGGCTTTGCACTCCCCAGGATGGCCCAGTGGGCAGGCCACCCACTGTATGGACTGTATGGACTGTGGCTTTGCAGTCCCCAGGATGGCCCAGTGGGCAGGCCACCCACTGTATGGACTGTATGGACTGTGGCTTTGCACTCCCCAGGATGGCCCAGTGGGCAGGCCACCCACTGTATGGACTGTATGGACTGTGGCTTAGCTCTCCCCAGGATGGGCCAGTGGTCATGGAGTCCCCTCGTGGATCTGGCGTCGTGTACTCAAGTGGCTGAGGTGCCCCCCCTTCCCTTCCCCCTGAGGTGCCTGTCCTTTTTTCTTTCTGATGCCCCTGCAGTGTTCTCTCCGTGGAGTTCTTGTCGTGGGACTGGGCCTTGCCCCTTTGCTCAGGACCCCTGTGGTCCACGGACAGTGGTTGGACTACATATAGTTGATGTATATATTTTGTACATAGTTTATTTATTTATTTGGATTACTGCTGTCCATTTTTCAATATATCTGCCCGTTTAGGATCTCTTCTTTTGGTCTTTGCATTATTTCGGAGGGGGGGGTTTGTGGGTTGTGACAGTGATCTGTGGGAATGCATTGATGTGTGTGTTGTAGTGGGTGTGGGTGGGTGGGTGTGTGCCGGTAATCTTTTCCCTCCCCTGTGTCGTAGGTGCAGTACTCACCGATGTCTTCCGCCGGGCGTGCTCCTGGTACAAGAGCAGGTATAGGAGTGCGGGGAAGACCTGTAACTCGGGTTCCATACTGCCGTAATCTCGCGTGGAGTATGTGGAGGTGAGCGTTTTCACGTTCGTAGTCTGTTTCCGCCGTGTTTTTATCGGCGGTGCTCCCGCCCCGGAAAAGGTGGCGGATTGGTGGGTCGTGATAGGGTGGGCGGTACATTGTCTGCCGCCTGGCTGTTGGCGGTGACCGCCGCGCTGTTTGTTTGTTCCGCCGTGGCGGTCGGAGTGTTAATGCGGCGGGCTGTGTTGGCGGTTCCCGCCAGGGTCAGAATTGCATATTTTGGACCGCCGGCCTGTTGGCGGGTTGGCCGCCGCTTTATCACCGACCGCCAGGGTCAGAATGACCCCCATAGTGCATTACACATTTTTGGATCTGGCAGGCTGACTGCAACAGCATTACAAAGAAGGCCCTTAACACACAAACTACACTCAGCTGTAAAACAAAAGTTCAAGCCATTGGAGAACATAAATAGACACTGAATGGTTGGAGGGTTATTATTTTGGGGTCCTAACTAACCTAGTATGGGGACTCAGAGATGATGTAGGCAGAAAGAGCAGGTTGTTGTGGATGTTTTAGTGATAGTCCCATTGTCGTAGGACCACCACAGGCTGTTATGGGCAAAACTGTTTTGTAAAAGAATGCTTCGAAAGCATTATGCAGCAAGTTTCCAAGTGCTGCATATATTATAGTATGTTGACTGTATTGCTCAAAACAGCCCCTAGAGGTCACCACAATAAGAATAGCATTTATAAGAAACATGATCATGTAACCATATAGTTAGCATGTAGAGAGTATAACTACATGAAAACAGAATGACCAAAAACAATGCAGTGCAAGTATATGTTTAGCCCCTAGAAATCATAGGGCATTATACATTTTTGGGACTGGTAGGTCTACTGCAATTACATTACAAACAAGGCCCTTAAAACATGAACTACTTTCAGCTGTAAAACAACATTTCCAACCATGAGAGAGCTTAAAAAGACACTAAATGGGAGAGGTTAAATTTTGGGGTCCCACTAATCTAGTGTAGGGACCCAGAGATGACCTAGAAAGAAAGAGTGTGTTGTGCTCAACGGGTTGATGGTGGTCCCATCGTCCTAGGACCTCCACAGACTGAGTTATGGGCAAAAATGTTTTGTAAAAGAATGCATGCAAAGCATTATGGGGCAAGTTTCCAGAGTGCAGCAAGTATTGTAGTACTGGCTCTTCTGCTGTGCCATGAGAGCCGCTTTCAGGATTTTTGTGTTTTTTATGTAAAGTATTTATCAATTACAAGTGTTTTTGTGAAAGCTACGGAGCTTGCAGCGGAGAGCTAAAATAAATGACTCTGATTAGGTAACAGTGTGAACAATGTGACCACACTTCAATACCGCCGATGGAGTTCACACTGCTGTTCTGCGCTGTGAGTGCCATGGCTTCCATGGAGCATGAAGGAGAGAGACAAAAGAAAAATATAGTTCACCTACGCTGAAGTATATCAGCAATTCTGCAAAAATCCATGTAACAGGGTTAGTCTGCAAGGCTGTACAATAAAAGAATGAATGGAGTCCATTGCGTACCCCCAGGGACCATCACCTCCCCAGGGCAAATAAAACATCGGAGTGGGGCCGCGCGGCCTCCCTCATGGAGCCATACATGGCCTTGGAGACTGCCACCCCCCCATGGTCAGCTCCTGTTATGTCCAAGGTTGCCACCCCCGGAACATAGCTGTTTGCTTTTGTTTGGTGGGAGATGACAGCTCCCACCAACCAAAAGCAAACATAACTCTGCTTTCTGCAAGCAGGAGCTGTCAAACAGCTCCTACTTGCAGGAAGCAAAGTTTTCATCTGTTTCCCAGTACTCAAATATGCGTGCAGGGTAACAGATGAAAACATAGCTCCCGCAATCAGGGAGCTGCTTTTAAAGGAGCTCCCTGCTTGCGGGAACAATGTGGCTCCCACAGGATGTGCGGAGCTGGCTAGGAACACCGGGGCCTTCACACTCCCCGCAATCCTGTCACTCTCTCACTCTCTCTCTTTTCCATCTCATAATGGGATGAGAGAGAGAGATTGTTATTGTAATGGTCTCTCCATACAATGACTTCAGAGAGTCAGACTAGCATGATATTTGGTAAGAATGTTATAGTTATGTTTGGATGCAGAGCAAAAAATAGTCACATCTGGCCTAATGAATAAGGTCTTGGTCTGTCACTCTGTAGGCTGAAGGTTCAAATCCTAAGATCACTTGTCAGTATGTTTGTTTATTTACTAGTGTTTTGACTGTTAAACCATTCTAGTGATGGAACATTCATGTTTCTTTCCAATCACATGCGTGGGTTGACTGTCATAGGTATGTCTGGAAGCATCACATTAAGGAGTCACCTATGGTTTAAAGGTTAAGGTCACAGATCCTCACACTGGAAGTTGACCGTTCTACTCCAGGTTTGCCCATGTTAATTTTCCTTCTTTAATTTCTTTTAAACTTCAAAAGTTTAAGATTCTTACTGAAAGGTGATTTCACTTGTTTTAGATCATAAATACACTGATTTGTCTTAAAATATCTCATTCTACGTATATCATTCATCAAAGCCTAAAAAATACTCTCCCTCTCAAGTTCTCGCTGTCAATCTCTTTTCTTAATTTCTCTCCCTCTCTCTCAATCTCTCATTTTCTGTGTCACTCTCTCTCTTTTCCATCACATAAAGGGATGGAAGAGCGAGAGAATGACTCTCATTGCAATGGTCTCTCTATACAAAGACTTGAAAGTGTCACACTAGCAAGATGTTTGATTAGAATGTTATAGTTACGTTTTAAGAGGCAGCAGCGGTACAGAGTCACTTCTGGCCTACTGGTAAGGATCTTAGGCTATTACTTGGTAGGTTGAAGGTTCAAATCCTGGTATCTCATGCAGTGTGTTTGTTTATTTTCAAGTGTTTTGACTGTTAAACATTTCTAGTAAAGGAACATTGAAGTCTTTTCCCCATCATAATCTGTGGGTTGAATATCATAGGTAAGTCTGGAGAAAGCACAGTAATCAGTCACTTCTATCTCAGTGGTTAAGGTATCAGACTCTCACACTTACACTCAAAGACTGATGCACCCACTCACACTCTAACAGACCCACTCAGACACTGACACATCCATTTACTATCCCACTCATACACCGACTCACCCACTCAAAGACCCATTCAGACTGTCACACGTCCACTCATAGACCCGCTTAGACCATCATGCACCCACTCACAGACCCACTCAGACCCTTACGCATCTACTCACATACCCACTAAGAGCCTCACATACCCACTCACAGACCCACTCAGACACTCATGCACCCACTTACAGACTCACTCAAACCCTGAAGCACCCACTCATGGGCCCACTTAGACACTGACACACCCACTCATCGACCCACTCAGACCGTCACACATCCACTCACGAAACCACACAGACCTTTACGCACCCAGAGACACCCTCTCACACTTATTCTCACACCAGAGAGACAGACCCGTCGGCCATGCATGACACGGAGTTGGGTAGTTATAGAGGGTTGGCCGCAGGGCCTAGGTACAGGGCCTGTCTGCAGGTGCGCAGTGCGTACGGCCAAAGGCTGTGCGTGGCTGCAGTTGGATTAATGTAATATAAGTAAAATTACTTTACTTTAAAAAGAAACAGAAATTCACTGAAAAAAACAAAAGTTACAGGGATGTTCTAGTTAGGAAAAGGAATTTTAAAAAAACATGGAAATTCACTTAAAAAAAACTCTATTAACTTGTACAAAACCTTAGAAATTCAGCAGTTATAGTTAGAGTTATTTCAAGTAACTATAACTCGCCCCCCTAAGGTAACTATAACTTGTGCCCTCGTCATGCACTGTTAATTACCCCAGATAATAAAGCAATCATGACAATTTTCATAACATCATTAAGAATATCAATGAAGCATTAGCAGTCAAATGAATGATGAAAAAACTGTGCATGGTGGGGACACGAGTTATTGTTACCTGAGGGCACGAGTTATAGTTACTTGAAATAATGCTAACTATAACTACTGAATTTCGAAGGGTTTGTACAAGTAAATTCAGAACCTAACTATAACATCTCTATAACCTTTGTATTTTCCACTAAATTATTTATGTGCACCTGCATTTGGTGTTCGTTTTATCCTCATGAGCTGGAGGATTATGGTTGCAATATAATGGGCTGCCGGAGCCCAACAAGACCGCCAAAGCAGAGGCCCATGACTGCCGGAACTTTGTTCGTTAGATATCTATATTAAATATTATATTATTATATATATATATATATATATATATATATATATATATATATATATATATATATATATATATATATATATATATATATATATATATATTTGGTAAAAGTTTGCGTGGCCACATTGTAAAGGCTGATTCCCACCTGATATCCATGCCCAGAGTCCTCATGGTTTAGCATTGTACTTGTGCCACAGAAAGATGCACAAGGGCAACCCAGTACTTTAAATGACAGTAACCAAGACATGCAAGTCTACCTTTCCTCGAGCTATGTATACTGATAAGTGTTGAGCGATTCAACACAGGCCAAAACAGATAACTTTTGTTACTGTGTCCTAGAGAGGCCTCACATGTGTTCAGTGTGAGTGCATCCACATATAACATCATTTGCCTATACAGGCTTGGCATAGGGGGATGACCAGTGAACCTGTATTAATGCTACGCCTCCCCGGGGGCGGGGGGAGTTAAATGGAAGACTTATAGTAAAAAAATATTGTTGTTATCTTATTTTTAAGTGAGCTGCATGTGGCACACTAAGCAAGAAGTAAATTAAAATTATGATGGATGTTGTCTAGGCAGGTGTTACTTCCTGCACAACTAAAATCCACACACCAGTGCAGACCCCTAGCACAATGGTGAAAGGGTGTTAGTGTCAGCGCTATGCAGCAGTTTAGGCCACAATGCAGGCAGGGAGCAGCATTCTGTAATAAAAAGTCACACTTACCCACCCACTCCCTTTCACACAGGGTGCTACAGTAGTAGACTACCTGTGTTGTGCTGTCTGTAATATAAAATACTGAGCCCCACTTACATTGTCTAAAGTATGGCAATGTTTGCATACATAACTCAAATGTGAGAAAGCATTCCAGTTGTCCAAAGGTCTCTGACAATGTAACATATACCTTCAATGAACTCAGGACAATTTTTACATCTTGAACTCACCTAACACAACTTATGACAAATCAATTATATTCAACTAGAGAACAATGAGTATTAGTATTAGTTCAGACAAAGTAGTATCTACAAAAACTAACTAAGCCTCCCTATCCTACAATAACTATCCTTAATGCCAGCCTGTATTAACATATCTTAAACTTAACCTATCGTAACCACTATTGACAAATGAGACGTTTAACATCAACTGTCTCATCCTTAATACACATAGCTCAGTACAATGCAAACTTCAACTTCATTCTAAATAAATACTCTCTATGAAGCCTAAACATTATGTATATTTTTGGTATTTTTTTTAAAAAGTCCTACACACTAAACATTGACCGCCTCCCACTTACAAGTCTATCATAATAATAACTCACTAAAAACTACCTAAAATGCTTAACTATCTAAAACCTATCTAAACTAAACCTACACTAAACACTAAGGCCCTCATTACAACCCTGGTGGTAAATCCCGCTTTCCGCCGTGCAGTAGACCGCCAACATACCATTGTGGCAGCGGAATTCTACTACAGGTATTACGACCCACAGCTCGAAATCCGCCACAATACAGACACCGACACAAGTCCGCTACACCAAAGGTCAGTGATAAACTGGCGATACCAAAACCTACACTGTCTCGCCAACAGGAATACGCCCACAGTATCACGACCCATGAATCAACACAGCAGTCTTTCAACCGCAGTAAACCATTGGCAGTACACACCGCCGTGCTCAAGATCCACACACACTAACAAAACACAACCACATTGGACAATTCAAAATACACACACCTGATACACATACACACACCACACCCACACACCCAATCCAATATAAATCACACACCCACATCACCCACAAACCCTTCCAATCAGAAATTTGAAAGAAGGCCAGAGAGAGACTACCTAACACAACACCAGCATCCACAGACACACAACACTCATACAACATCCACGCACTTCAAACAACACACACCAACACATCCCTTAACACATCACAACAGACACCACCTCACACATCACCCACACCACATCATGGCACCCCAAAGACACCCCAGGTTTTCAGAGGAGGAGCTCAGGGTCATGGTGGAGGAAATCGTCCGGGTAAAGCCACAGCTATTCGGATCACAGCTGCAGCAGGCATCCATTGCAAGGAAGATGGAGCTATGGCGCAGAACTGTCCACAGGGTTAACGCAGTGGAACAGCATCCAAGAACACGGGATGACATCAGGAAGAGGTAGAACGACCTACGGGGGAAGGTACGTTCTGTGGTTGCCAGACACCAGATTGCTGTACAGAGGACTTGCGGTGGACCCCCACCCCCTCCCCCACAACTAACAACATGGGAGGAACAAGTCTTTGCAATTATGCATCCTGAGGGCCTGGCAGGAGTAGCAGGAGGACTGGACTCTGGCAAGGCAAATCTTTACTACTTTATCCCCCCACCCCACCTGCATGCCAACACATACTCCCACCCTCACACCCATCACCCCAACAACCCACAGATACCCCCCTAACACAACCCACACATCCCAAAACTAAGCCCTGCATGTAACACCAATGCATGGACACCCATCACCAGAGCATGTCCAGTAGAGAGACTCACTCATGCCCCAAAATCACCAATCACACAAGGGCCAAGTCAATAATGCAAGCACAGGAGTAGAGGGTAACTCACCCATTGCACAAGATGGCACACACACACATACAATAACTATGCATTTAGACCCCAAGATGAACAGCCCGGCCCATCAGGGACCTTGGGACAGTCGGTTCCCCTGACACAGTCACAAACCACCACTGAGCCTCCCCTCCAGGAAACACCACCACAGCACCCACCCAGCGGGCCCATCCCTCTGTCCCCAGGACACGTCAATCAGCATTGTGTCCACCACTACAGGGAACCCAGGCAACTCCACTAACACAGGACGATCAGGGACCTGGGGGCAGTGGCAGTGGGCACACAGTTCAGGGGACAGAGGCACAGGATAACAGGGAAGCTGGGAGGACTGCTGTGCGACAGGGGGAGGACAGTCCCAGGGAACCGACACTCCACGAGGCACTCTCCAACATCATGGGAGCTTACCACCATTCTCAGGAGACCATGGGCATGGTACTGGCCAAGTTTCAGGAGACCCAGCGGCAGCAGGAGGAACACTATCTGGGGATCAGGGAGGACTTGAAGTCCATCAGCAACACCCTGGTCACCATTGCAGGGGTGCTGGCAGACCTTCTCAACACCAGGAGGGACACAGTGGCACACCAACGGGCCCCTTTATAGCCTGGACGATTAACAGCCCTCCACCTCCGCCGGCGCTAGTGGACAGGAGGCACCGCCACAGGAACAACGGGACACCAGCACCCCACCCCCTGCAGATGGAGAACCACCCCGCAAACGATCCCTGAGATCCAGGAACAAGACAGAGAACATTGCAAAGACCCCGCCAGGAAATAAGACCCCCCTGAATGTCACCCTTCTGTCCCACTTTGACTCCCTGTCCACCTGAAACTGCCATTGTTCCACTTCCTATGCCCCATTGGACAATGCACTTGTGAAAAAAATAGACTGGACTCTGCCACGGACATTCCTCCACCATCACCCCAGCCCATTTTACACCCCCACTCCACTTATTTGCACACAAATAAACACACTTGAATCACAAAACAAGCTGGAGTCAGTCTGTGCTTTCACAAATGTGTAATTGCAAAATCTCTGGAATATAGCAATGTCAATGTACTTGTTCACATACCAATGTAACACAGCTGTAGGCCAGCAGTAAACATAGCACAGGGCACAAAGTGTGAGCCAGATCTGTGAAATGGAAAGCCAAAGTAACAAGTCAGGGCCCATACACTGAGTGAAAATGACAGACTTATGCTAGCTCCAACAATAGTATGGGATGTGGGAAGCAGTTACATCTTCTTACCTGTGTCTCACTGGAAGTATTGCATGATGATGTTGTTTCGGTTGTCGACATCTTCTTCTTCTGCCTCCTCTTCCTCACTGTCCACAGGCTCCACAGCTGCCACAAGACCATCATCTGGCCAATCCTCCTGCAGAAAAGGCACCTGCCGTCTCAAAACCAGGTTGTGCAGCATACAGCAGGCCACGATTATCTGGCACACCTTCTTCGGTGAGTAGTATAGGGAGCCACCCGTCAGATGGAGGCACCGGAATCTGGCCTTCAGGAGGCCGAAGGTGCGTTCTATAATCCTCCTAGTACGCCCATGTGCCTCATTGTAGCGTTCCTGTGCCCTTGTCCTGGGATTCCTCACTGGGGTCAGTAGCCATGACAGGTTGGGGTAACCAGAGTCACCTGCAAATGTCGAGGGACAATTGTTAGACACACACTAACCCTTAGGGACAACCCCATGCCCAGACACCTATGTCAACTGTGTTGGGACCTTGGCCTCACCTATTAGCCACACACAGTGCCTCTGGAGTTGGCCCATCACATAAGGGATGCTGCTATTCCTGAAAATGTAAGCGTCATGCACTGAGCCAGGATACTTGGCATTCACCTGGGAGATGTACTGGTCTGCCAAACACAACACCTGCACATTCATCAAATGGTATCTTTTCCGGTTTCTGTACACCTGTTCATTACTGCGGGGGGGGGGGAATGCCACATGCGTACCATCAAGGGCACCAATGATGTTGGGGAAATGTCCCAGGGCATAGAAGTCACCTTTCACTGTGGGCAAATCCTCCACCTGAGGGAAAACGATGTAGCTGCGCATGTGTTTCAGCAGGGCAGATAACACTCTAGACAACACGTTAGAGAACATTGGCTGCGACATCCCTAATGCCATGGCCACTGTTGTTTGAAAAGACCCACTGGCCAGGAAATGTACAGACAGAACATGCACTAGAGGGGGGATTCCTGTTGGATGGCGGATAGCTGAAATCAGGTCTGGCTCCAGCTCAGCACACAGTTCAAGGATTGTTGCACGATCAAGTCTGTATGTGATTATGATGTGTCTCTCTTCCATTGTTGACAGGTCCACCAGGCGTCTGTACACGGGAGGATGCCGCCATCTCATCACCTGACCCAACAGACGTGCCCTATGGAGGAGAACAGCGAGCAGAGGGTCATCCAACACAGAGGTATCACAATGTGTTATTTGCTGAAACGTTGGTAATTCGCAATGTGCCGGTATCTGTCTGTATTCTGGGACTAGATAGGTGTGACACCGTTTTTTCCCATCCCATGTGGCCCCCTGAAATGGCGGCTGCCTGACCTGTAAGGTGGGACAAGGGGAAATGAGGTAACTGCGCTGGCGTTGTACACCGTCTCGGTGGGCGGTCGAAGACCGCAGCGCAATTCAGCATTGGTTAACATTGGGCCCTATGGGTCCCAGGAGCCAATGACGATGTACGCCGGTGGTGATGATACGCACCGCTGCGGACGTGACCGCCATTTTCTATCTGTTCCCTCACTTGATTACCCGACCTTCAACAGGAGAGGACCTACACTGCAAGTGCTGGTGTGACCTGTGTCTGGAAGCGACGATGGCTACAGTTTTTGGGGAAAGGGCCCCTGCCTTCACTTCGGTGGAGTTGGAGAAACTAGTGGATGGGGTCCTCCCCCAGTACACGCAACTGTACGGTCCTCCAGACAAACATGTGAGTACACTGTGAGCATGCTGCGTGGGCAATGCCTGTTTTGAGTGGTGTGGATGGAAGATACATGGGGGGGGCTGAGGCAGGCATGTGCGGATGGTGAGTGTATGTGCGTCAGGGCATGGGTGGGAACTGGTGGGCAATGAGTATGACAGTCCAGATGGGTGAGTAATTTCCTTTTCTCCTGTACCTTTCCTCTAGGTCAGCGCCCACCAGAAGAAGGGTATTTGGTGTGCCATCGCCAAGGACGTCCGGACCCTGGGGGTCTACCACAGACAAGCACCCACTGCCATAAAAGTTGGGAGGACCTGCGCCGCTGGAGCAAGAAGACTGGTGGAGGCCCAGCTGTGGATGGCCTCCTAAGGTGGAAAGGGTGCCCGTCGCACCATGACCCCCCTGATGTACCGGATCCTGGCGGTGGCCTATCCGGAGTTGGATGGGCGCTTGAGGGCATCACAGCAGCCACAAGGGGGTGAGTACACTCTCATTCAGCTGACTCTGCGCACATTACGAGGTGTCTGGGCGGGGGAGGTGGGCAGTGGGTTCCCCTAGGCCAGGGCGAACTTGGTAGGCAAGGTCCCTTGTTAGGCAGGCTCTGTGGCACCCCAACCCCACTAGTGGTAATAGCCATCTACACCTAGTCAGGCTCCTGTGACTTCCAGGTGTGCAGCAATTGGGCTTAGGCCTCTTACTCCATGGGCATGTGAATTTGCCAGGACCTGTTAGTGCATCGCGTAGTGGAGAGGGCTGCTCCCTGTGTGTTGTGTCAGCCAACGGTAGTGGTGTTGCATGCACTGAACATGTTTTTCTTCTGTCTTTCCCCCCCTTTTTGTTTTGTCTCCCTGTTCTTGTGTGCAATAGCATCATCTGGTGGAGGAGCAGTGGCACCGGAGCAGGAGGAAGCTGCAACCCACTTGGCCCTGGAGGGTGAAGCAATGTAGTCTGAAGCCACCAGTGGGACTGAGGGTGAGGGGAGCTCCATGACGGGGACAGGAGCATACACCAGCGACAGCGACTCCTCCTCCGATGGGAGCTCCTTTGTGGTGGCGGGCACCTCTGTGCCCACCGCATCAACAGGTACAGCCGCCACCCCCCCTCCCAGCACCGCCCTCCCAGCAGCCCCTCAGCGTGTGTCCCGTGCCCACTCACCCAGGAAGGTGGGCATCTCCTTCGCCACCTGCACCTCAGGCCCTGCCCCAGTCAGCCCTGCTGCCCTCAGTGAGGAGGCTATTGACCTCCTGAGATCCCTCACTGTTGGGCAATCTACCATTTTGAATGCCATCCAGGGTGTTGAGAGGCATTTGCAACAAACAAATGCATACCTGGAGGGCATTCATTCTGGGCAGGCGGCCCAACAGAGAGCATTTCAGTCTCTGGCCTCAGCACTGATGGCAGCCATTGTCCCTGTGTCCAGCCTCCCCCCTCCAACTTCCTCCACCCGACCCAATCCCCTGTACCTCAGCCTATCCCAAGCACACCATCAGACCAGCATGCACACTCATCCACACACAAGAGTGGACATGGCAAACATAAGCACCACACATCCCACAAGCACTCACACAAGCTCAATCCCCATGCAGACACAGCAACATCCACTGCCTCCACTGTGTCCCCCTCGTCCACGTCCTCCTCCTCCTCCCTCCCTGTCTCGTCTCCACTCACACCTGCATGCACTACATCCTCAGCCACTACCTCCATCACCAGAACACCCATCACCACGCACCGCTCACGTGCAATCACCACCCCCACTACCATGCACACATCCCCAGTGTCCTCTCCCAGTGTGTCTGTGAGCCCTCCTCCCAAAGTACACAAATGCAGGCACACACCCACCCAACAGCCATCCACCTCACAACAGCCTCCGGCCCATGCACCTTCACCCAAATTCAGCAAACGTACACCTCCTACAACCACTACCTCTTACTCCACTCCCAAACCCCCTCCATCTTTCCGTCCCAGTGTCTAAAAAACTTTTCCTGGCAAACCTTGACCTCTTACCTTCACCTCCCCCCTCCTGTCCTTCCCCTAGGGCCAGGCTTTCCAGGTCCCAGCCCAACACCTCAGCCACAAAATCCCCAGCCACAGTGGTGCCAGCAACTGCGGGGTCATCGAGTGCGCCCCCCATTAGGGCTGCCAGTGTGCCACGTAGTGAAGGCAAGGACATTCCGCCACCTGCCAAGGTGAAGAAGGTGCCCACATCCCGGAGGGAGAAGCCGCACCTACCAGCCACCAAGGGCTCTGTCAAAACAAAAGGGGACAGTGGCAAGACACCTGCGGCACCATCAAAGGTGGGGAAGGGACAAAAGCAGAAGAGCAGGTCAAGACAGGTCACTGTGACACCGACTGAGGGACTAGTGTCACCCCTTCTGTCCACGACTCCACCAACCTGTACGGCAGTGAACACCGCAACCTGCCCGGCCACCAGCACCACCACCAGCACCACCACCACCACCTGCGCAGCCACCTGCACCGCTACCTGCACAGCCACCGGCACGTTTGCAGCCTCAGCAACAGTCCCCAGCATCTTCCCCAGTGGGCAGCCGTCCGAGGCTGCAGGAGACGTCCCACAGTGTCCCTTAACTGGTGCTGACCCATGCACCACCGCCAGCACCACCGCCACCGACACCACTGCAAGCACCGCCACCAGTCCTGCGACGTGCTCGGACAGTGGCACCACCGCTGACATGGCTACCATCCCCAGTGGTCAGTTGTCTGAGGCTGGAGGAAACTTCCTGGACCCTGCCCAGCTTCCACGAGGCATGACTTCCATCACTGTTTGCACCTGCAGGTGGAAGGCGAAGCCGCAGCAGTGTGGGATATGTCTCTGCCTCTATGGCCTATCATGCTACCTGTTCCTAGGCAATCTCGTGTCACACACACCCAGGTGAGGGAAAGGGACCGGCCACACTGTATGTGGAGCACTCTGGGCACCATGCCCTCTCCAGAACCAGTGGATAAATACATCCATTACCTCACTCCTTGGCAGGATGAAGCACTCTTGGCACCATGCCCCCTCCAGAACCAGTGGAGAAATACATCCACTACCTCAGTCCTTGGCAGGATGAAGCACTCTGGGCACCAGGCCCCCTCCAGAACCAGTGGAGACTGTTATCCACTTGAGAGACTGTGGCTTTGCACTCCCCAGGATAAAGCAGTGGGCAAACCACCCACTGGAAAGACTTGAGAGACTGTGGCTTTGCACTCCCCAGGATAAAGCAGTGGGCAAACCAGCCACTGGAAAGACTTGAGAGACTGTGGCTTTGCACTCCCCAGGATAAAGCAGTGGGCAAACCAGCCACTGGAAAGACTTGAGAGACTGTGGCTTTGCACTCTCCAGGATACAGCAATGGGCATGGAGCCCCCTCGTGCAGCAGGGGCGTTGTGCGTTCATCCGGCTGAGGTGCCCCACCTTCCCTTCCCCCTGAGGTGCCTGTTTATTTTCGATCTGATGCCCCAGCAGTGTTCTCTCCGTTTTGAGTCAGGTATCTTGTGTGGGCTTCGCCCATGCATTTTGGGACCACTGGTCCACGGACAATGATTAGTACACTATCCAGACTTGTGTAGTTGGTGTACTCATTTGTATATACTGAATTTTGAACTTTCACTATCAGATTGTTCATGATTACAATCGTTACAATCATTTCTTTTTGTCCTTGCGTTCTTCCAGAGGGTGTGGGGGTGTATATGTAATGTTGTTGCATGTATTTGTGTGTATATTGTTGTGGGTGAGGGAGGGGGTGGGTTATTGCGTGTTGCGTGTGTGTGTCACTCTCTTTTTCCTCCCCCTCCCCTGTGTTGTAGGTGCAGTACTCACCGTGGTCGTCGACGACGTCTGTCCTGCTCCTGATAGAGCAGGAGGAAGACCAGCATTGGTAACACCTGTAGTTCGGGCTCCATGGCGTCCAGGTTCCTCGTTGGGTGTCGAGAGGTGAGTGTTTTTCCCTTCTGTGTACTGTTTCCGTCGTGCTTTTGAGAGCGTTGGTTCCGCCCCGGAAAAGGTGGCGGATAGGCCTGTTGTGATACGGTGGGCGGTACTTTGTTCTCCTCAGCCTGTCTGTTGGCGGTTCTGCTGCGGTGTTTGTTTCTACTGCCGTGGCGGTCGGAGTGTTAAAGTGGATGTCTTTATTGATGGTTTCCGCCATAGTCGTGATTCAATTTTTTTTACCGCCAGCCTGTTGGCGGTATTACCGCCGCTTTAACACCGACCGCCAGGGTTGTAATGAGGGCCTAAGTTTCTATCTCTACTAAAAAACAAATACCAACTATTGAAAAAAAAAACAGAGACGGGAATCGTTCTGAGTCAGATCTGGGTGACAATCCGCTCTAAGGCCTACTGACAAGTCAATAAAACTTCCCTGATGCTCGCCTACTCTTTTTCAGTGTAAGCCATCCTTCTGCTTATTTGCCTCATCTGTTGTACCAGCAAAAATTTGATAGTGCATTTTCCAAGTGACTCTTTTTCCAAGTGACTGTCAGCTTAGGCCCACTTGATGGTCCAGGAGTGCGCTGTGTAATGGCCTGCTGCTGCATGCCTCCCTGATAATCTGTTGCTGCAGGTGTCTTCTGTGGCCTGGACCTGGTTCCTGATCCTCAAATGCTTTTACCCTCCATTTTCTTGTATACGCAGTCCATTTCCAAATTGCCATGGGCAATCCTACAAATGTGTCCATAGGGTGCCCATCGTAGCTTGTAGGTCTTGCCCATGTCTGCTGTCATGTTAGCTAGGGAGTAAATGTGAACACACATTAGCTCAAGTTGCAAATGTACAGGACGTTTACCAAATTTTGTCTGACGTTGTGCAATCATACATGCCAGTCAATACCTACACCAAATTTTGTGATAGATATATGTACAATATGCCTTCAGATCAATGGCATCTCCTAATACATTAAACTGACAAAAGTGAGGTCAGTGTAGGTGTACAATATACCTAGTTAGTCACAATATATTTACATGCACATCACTCATACCAGTGATTCACACACATTCAGATGTGGCAATTGGAAATTTGAAACATGGCCCAGATATGTTCACTTTTGGTGCTGCTGGACATGCATCATGCAAGGGGGTGCTAGGGGCAAGGATTTGGCACAACCTGTGTGAGATTTGTTAAAATAAGCTAGTCCAGCTGGGAAATTCTGCATTTCATAAGTAATTTGGAGTCACGCGAGGCAGCACACATTGCTGACTTGCCTTACTCTGCGGGAGGGAGTCAGTATATTGATGGAGGCTGGGTATCTCACTGACACAACACTTTAATGTCGAAGACTCCACTGACTTAGCATCATTTACATACAAATGTGAAATACGGCATCATGGTTGCGGGGCCCCAAAAAAGATTTTAACTTTTCTGTGCACCCATTCAGCCTGTGCTACATTCATAAGTGCACAAAAAATGCTAAAGGCCTCTCGGTGAATGCAGTGTGTGAATGCAGGCAGGATTACTCATCTTGCCAAGAACTATGTTGTCAATAAAGCAGTGTCCCTTGCACCATGATGCAAGGGGGCCAACGTCTGTGCTAGATAGGCAAAAGCACCCCACCAGTAGGAAAGCACAGTAATGCGCTGTATTTAGGTATCACTGTGCATTCCTGCATTTTAACTTTTACACAGTGCAGCAAGGTGGCTTCCCACTTTGCATTGTATGAATGCTTCCCAGAAATACCACATAGGGGATATACTTGCCATGAGGCTCACATTGATACGCCAATCCAAGGGAATTCTAGTATGTTTGTCCTGCTGGCCACACTCAAGCCAATGACAATGTATCCATGCAGTGAGGCCTACTGGGGGTTTACACCAATGAAATTGGCACACTGTGCTCTACAGATACATATTTGACTGAGCTACACAGGCTGACATCCACTTTACAGCTGCTAATCCACAGAACAAGAACCCTGCCAAGTGGACATCTACCCTTAAAATGTGCATAAGACAAGCTGAGAAGTAGTGATTCATATAACACCATTGTGTAATTGGCCCTCTGTCACTCCATTTCATATAGGTATGACATTGACAACACTTAGGGAGGCTCAGTCACCCCTGAGGCAGGCTTACAACAATCATACAGCAGGTAATTGTTCATACTGATGAAGTGTCCAGCATTCATACAAATCACTCACACCCCTGCAAAAACACATATTGAGATGTCAGGTGTACCTTTTCATGGATTCCTGAAAAAACTTTGGGATGTAACTGGCACATTCCCAACATCTATTAGTAGTGCAATGATTGTAATGTGATGTCTACACTGGTGACACTGTCTTCAATATCGATTCAAATTAAGGTTAGGTTTGACACACAGGAACAGGTGTAAGTCCTGCATATTTTGAGTGTGGATTTGCAGGAATATTTGCCAACATCTATATTGACACTACATTTACATTATATTGGCATGCCTCATCGTCAATTCAGAATGAATCTGTGGACACATGCTGTTGTGTTGGCACACAGAGGGGCATATTTATACTCTGTTTGCGCCGAATGTGCGTCAAAAATGTTGACGCACAATTGGCGCAAACCCTGCCCCATATTTATACTTTGACGTCCGACCCCACGGGCGTCACAATTCCACCATGTGCGTCATTTTTTGGAAGGGGGAACCAGCCTTGCGTTAATTATATGCAAGGTAGGCATTCCCTTCCAAAAAATGACTTTAAGGCCTGTGCCCCTTATTTATACTCTGGCGTCATTTTGACGCACAGGAGGGGGTGGGCCTTAAAAAACGGCGCACAGCCTGATGGGCGCCGTTTTTCAACGCCTGGGTTGGGCAGGCGTTAAGGGACCTGTGGGCTCGGAAGGAGCCCAGAGGTGCCCTCCCCTGCCCCCAGGGACACCCCCTGCCACCCTTGCCCACCCCAGGGGGACACCCAAGGATGGAGGGACCCATCCTAGGGAAGTAAAGGTAAGTTCGGGTAAGTATTTTTTCCGATTTTGTTTGTGGCATAGGGGGGCCTGATTTGGGCCCCCCTACATGCCACTATGCCCAATGACCATGCCCAGGGGACATAAGTCCCCTGGGCATGGCCATTGGACAAGGGGGCATGACTCCTGTCTTTGCTAAGACAGGAGTCATGTCAATGGAGGTTGGGCGTCAAAATAAATGGCGCAAATCCGGTTTGAGGCCTGAATTTTGCCTCAGACCTGACTTGCCCCATTTTTTGACGCACAACCCCCATTTTCCCATACGCCGGCGCTGCCTGGTGTGAGTCATTTTTTTTTACGCACACCAGTCTGCAGCGCCGGCTAACGTCATTCCATAAATAAGGCGCCCGCATGGCGCGTTGGAATGGCTATAGCCAGCGGTAAAATTTTTGACACACAACTGCATTGGCGCAGTTGTGCGTCAAAATGTATAAATATGGGCCTGAATGTAATTTCTTGCCAGGTGATGAATATCTCCCCATCCACTTCACTCTGTCACAATTATCATGGAGCACACACAGACATAACAGAGCTGCAGCCATGTACTCTTTAAATTTACTTGTCACCTGAGGATCCTGGAAGCTGTCCATTTCTCCTCGGGTGAAAGGTACATGTCCACCTGCAAGACATTGTTTTAGAAATTACACTGTAAATAATGCAACTACACACAGTTCAAATTCAAAACTAAGCACTATCACAACCCAGTGTAATGACACATTTCAGCGTTGTTATACAAAAATGCATACATTGTCAGAAAATGGAATGCAGCTAGTCACATTGCAGTGCTGACCTAGCTGGAGGTGAAAGGTCAGAGATATCTCACAAGTCATCCACACATTGCAGCCACAGTTTGTGGTTAAATTTCAGCACAACTAATATAGCAACATTACTATGTGGTGATGATACATAAATACATGCCTACGTGGTCTTCAACCTCCAAACCCAGCAGGTCCACCACATCCGCCTCACTGGCTTGCACATCCGCCCAATGGTGTTTCAGTTCGGAAACAGTCTGGTCTTCTCTAAACACTTCGGCCATGTGTCACGGCACCATTTCCCATCAGTCCTTATGACCTTTTGGGGGGGGGGTAGTCTTGCCTTACCCTGCCCCCAGAATCCACCATCTGTGGCATGTAGTGCATGACAATCCAGATAAATGCACTGACCTTTCCCTAGGAATACGTTATGCCTCTACACTTCCCAGGCATGACCCTATCCCTCTTTAAAACTCTAAACAAACAAATAACACCCCTTAAGCACCAAACTGTGTCAAACTAGCAAATACCCCAAAAAAGACAAACAACTGATAATACAAAGACAAATACAATAACAAAATATAACATTAAGACACAAAAAGTACACAATATATAGGTAACATGGACAGTCCAGACATAGACTACACCACAATCTGCCAAAATCTCTAAAGACTCTCTCCCCTCTCTAACAACAACCAACTCCAACCAACAGACACTAACAGAAAATGAAAGTAACTTTCACAACTCCTAGTATGCAGCCTGCCACACGCATTGCATCGTTTCCTGGCTAAAACCAGCATGTTTTGACATTTGCATTGATTTTTCTGATGCCTTGCAACACAAATCTACATTGCGTAATGCACTTATGCAGCTACGCTAATGGCAATGGAATGGCCGCGCTGCGCCAGTTCTGTACTGCACAACAGGGGTGATGCACAGTTCTGATGCACACAACAGGAGTGGTGTGCCAGTTCTGACCCACACAACGAGGGCAATGTGCTGGTTTCTGACCCTCGGATCAGAGGCGATGCACTAAATCTACAGAAGAAGCATGGCTTATGTTGCAGCAAACACCTTAGGCCAGTGGTTTTCAAACCTTTTAATGCAGCGCCCCCAGTGGGAAAAAAATAATCATCATGCCGTGTCTCAATTTTTCACAATTATTCTATTAAGTTAGGAATATTTGAATATGTCTAGACTTATTTAAACATTGCAGTTAAGTTCTGTTACCTTTTAAAAACTGAAATATTTTTTTCTGCTTAAAACAAAGCACTGTTACCTGCCTAATGCTTCTTATGGCAAGAGCCTGGCACCACTCCTGGGATCACTTGAAGCATCCATTGCCCCCTCCCCCCCCCCCCTTAGTTTGAAAACCCTTGCCTTAGACCCACTTCCATGAGTCCAGGACTGTGGAGGCCGGGTGCTGAAGCAGATTGGTTGGAAGTCATTAATGTCCCTAGGACATCATAACAGGAGGCCAGGCAGATAGCCCTTGGAGTCACTCTGGGTTCAAGGAATGCATGTACAGTCCCTATCACCTAGCCAGTGGGAACAGCAGACTGCACAGCAAGGCAGGACGTCAGAGCTGATTGCTTCCACATCAATATTCATATGTTACCAGGGTACACACCTAGATGCCGGTCACAGTCATATGTGCATTAAAAGGTTGATCATGGGCCCTCTGTCCCACTCTTTTGGTTTCCCTATTCAGCCCAATCTCTCTCTTCCTGACATGCGTCCATGTCCCTTCCTTGTGATGTATCACTGATTCAACACACAGATAGGGAGGCACAGAGACAGTCTGGCTAACCCATACTCAAGTGCATGTCTCATTCAGTTTGCAGCTTTGCTGGACTATCAAACTCCACCTGGCTGGATTCCTCCACTGCTCATGTTTTCCCTAGTCAGCCATGAACTTGCCCATTAAGGAACCCAAGATCATCCATGTTATGTAAGGTGCAGACACTTCTGCACTTAGTGTACCATCACAGCACATTCAGTGAATCATAATCCACATGCATCAAGCTACCACCACACCACACACAGTGATTTGCAGCACACACACTCAGGCTGTGTTCACTATTGAGTACTACAGTCCCTTTGTACTGTACAAGACTATGGGGGTTATTCTAACTTTGGAGGAGGTGTTAATCCGTCCCAAAAGTGACGGAAAAGTGACGGATTTACCACCAGCCGTATTACGAGTCCATTATATCCAGACAGCAATACAGTAGGGTAGTCAGGGCAGAGGCATACAATTCTTAACATGCGGGGGAACCTCCCTATTCAACACCACTGTTTCACCATATTTAAAAAGATGTGTATGTACACAGCCATTTGTGCTTGCATTTTAACATACATGCTTCACACATTGTCCATCTCTGTCTTTCTGAAGTGATGTGATGGTTGGCAAACATTTTCCTTGTCTTGCGGTTATGATAAATGCCATGCATAGCTATTTCATCAGATTTTTATGTTTTGATTCAGACCTTTGAGCCTCTTTGCGCTTCTCTGCAAAGCATGGTGTATTGTGTCATGTGTGGCCAAATGTAAACCTCACATCAAGCACCCCTGGAAAGGTGTTAGATGTGTGCTGTTTTGTGGATCCCCACACATGCATGAATGCAATATTTGCTAATTTCATTTAGACATCTACACCTGAGACGAGGCCTGTGGTCATGACAGACAACTCCCATGATCTGTGATGGTATCTGCTGCAACATATGTGCCAGCAAGGGGCTGCCACTCTGTGTGCTAGTGCATATGTTAAATAGGGGTGGGTGAAATATTCCCGTCCATGGGCGAAGTTCACAGAGCTTTGCACACGCTACATTCTGCTTGGAGCACGGAGTTCCAGCAAAACTCTCCCAAACATGGCTCGCCAACACTAAGTTGGTGAGCATGATTTGGGATCCCTTAACACAGTTTTTCAGCCCTAGGACTCCTTCTGATAAGATTTCTCAATGCAGGCACCTATGACACTTGTTTGCATTGAGAAAGCTGTGCTCGGGTAAGAAATCTACTGGAATGGCAGAAAGAAGCAGTGCCCTCTGGCCTGCCAAGTGGTGCCATTCACTCTGATTTTACAGTGGGATACAACCTCCGGGCATTGAAAGTCAGTGCGAGCAGCACAATGTGCCTGAATTCCACACACTCGCGGACTCCACAGAATCTCGCTGAGTTTTTATGTAACTCCACGGAATTCCACAGAGTGAAACTCTGCGTGTTCCAACCAGGCCTAATGTGAAACACACATTAATTTAAAGATTGCCTCAGAGGCTGACTTATTGAGAGATTTGTGATCCATCATACACTGGGTGCCACATTTAACACACTTTGAAAGACAGCTTGCCGTGCTGCACTTCTTAAGATAGGGAGGACAGGACTGCCCCATATCTATATAGATATGGGGCAATCCTGCCATATCACTTTCATGCAATACACTGCATCCCATTGACTTGCTGTGTTGATTTGATCTGAGTTGGAGATAGGTCCCCATGTTAATCAACAGTTAAGAAACCCAGATTATACATGTTGAGACCTACATTTAGTTGAGAACATGTGAGAGACTATATAGGTGCATTGACATTCACGCATACACCACACAATGGATGAATTCAAAACACATTTTTATTGGATGATAAGTTGACATAGTTTCTGTCATTATGAATGTAATTTCTGTTTCACGGTGAAAAGAGAATTTACACGGTTTGGTTCTGTCTCCGGCGACCTGCCATCATGTGGACGATTTCTCACTCAGAGTCTTCAGCCTCTTCCTGGTCATGTGGGCTTGTCCTCTCATAGTTCCATGAGGGGACATTTGCCCTTAAATAGATATTATGTAATATTGTACAAACTAATGCTATTTTGCACACCTTGGCAGGTGAATAGAGTAGTCTGCCACCTGACTTGTCAAGGCACCTGAAATGGCTCTTTAGTACCCTAAACATGAGCTTCACCACATTACAGGTGTTGGACAGAGCTGCGTTGTATTTCTTCTGTCCATCCATCTGAGGATTAGTAAATGGGTCATCAGCCAAACCATATCCCTGGTCACCTGAAAATAGACAACATCACACGTCAATGATTGTAGTCTTTATAACTTGACCATAAATACCTATATATCATTTGTATGTTGGCATTATTAAACACATTGCATTTTAATTGATACTGGTATGTCTTAGATGTTGTTGAACATTGCTCTATTCTTGCTTGTTGCTGAATTTGGGATTATTTGTACATATTGTACAGCATGTAAGCAATACCCCATTTCAACATGAGGGTTAGCTTGTTCAGATAGAAGATTGGCAAGGTATGCAAGTTTGTCTGTTGGTATCAGCTAAATGTAAATTCGGGACCATCGGTGATAATGTGGCAGTAGTATCTCCAACAGGCTGGCGGTACGTACTGCCGCATAATGACAAAGGCGGGTTGGTTTGGGCCAACCCGTGAATCTACCACACCGACCGTCCATGCTGGTAGCAGCCGCCGGGCCACAGATAAGAATCTCCAGCCCGGCGGCCGCTAATGTCCCGTCTGCGGCATTTCAACCCTGCCTACCGCCATGGAACGCCACGAAAACTATGGTGGTAGGCCCTACCAGTGACAGGGAATTCGTTCCCTGTCACTGATAACACCCACCCCCCTAACACTCACCAGATGTCCCCCAACCCCCTCATGCATGCACACTTGCAGACACGCACCACGCACACACACACTCACTCACACAAGCATACATGCATTCATACACGCATACGTCCATTCATTTACACACACATCCTTACCACATTCACACTGACATGGAGACACGCATTCACAGTTCCATTCATACACGCATTCTCACACATGCATACACGCACGCAAACAACACTACACACACATTTGCATTCATGCACACACTCGCACATTCATGCACACACACCCCCACACACACAACACCTGCCTCCCCTGTCGGAAACCCAACTTACCTGCATGTAGGGCATCTTCCAGCAGGGGACGGGACAGGGCACTGCTACCGCCAGCAGCGCCCACCAGCAGAACACCACCAGGCCGTAAATTTTCTCACAATATGGCTGGGGGTGGTCTACTGTCGTGGCGCTGCTTGTGGTAGCAGCACCATCTTAACACCATCCGAACGTATTTCCGTCCTTCTTGTGGCGTAAATCTGGCTGTGGTCATATTCTGGCAGACGGATGTTAGCTGCGGCAACGGTCTTTTGGCGGCTGTCGCCGCGGCGGTAGGCAGCACTTAGCGCCAATGTCGTAATGTTTGCCAAAAAATGCACAATGTCTTCAACTTCAGGTGTGAGTCTCTTCCAAGCATATGGAGATCTGTGAGTTGGAATAGTGATAGTGAGTTTGACACTCACAAATACATTTGACATGTTTTCTACTATGATGTGCTTGGTTGCCTCAGAATGCCACAGCCTTAAATAGTTAGTTATCAATTTGCATGTCTACTTGTTTATACAATGTTTCCATTGTTTGAGATCTGACATGGATATTTCACTTTGGAATAATTATCCTTCAGGTATTGGTTTTACCATAGCAAGTTGCCTAGATGAACTTAGGCTAACACATATGAATAGAAATTGGTCCCTTTTCTGTATGAGACTTAATTATATTTGAAAAATTTACATGGTCCAACAGGCCTGTACAGTCAAGTTTCTGTCAGAAAATGTATGTATATGAAATTTTATTATTGAGGAATCAGTACTTATAGGCCTTGATTCTTATGCCATTTCTTAATCACAAGTCTGCAGATTTGTTTGTGGTAATTACACTGTGATATAATTATTTCATCACTCTGTGACCTAGGTTTATTCCTAGTGTATGACTGGTGGATCGTCCTATTTAATTATTGTATGACAATCACTGTAACTAAGTGAGATGCAGCAAGTGTAGGCATCTTATGGCATGTACGTTATCATCTTTTAAATTGATGAAGAATATCATTGCACCTTATTATGAATGTGTATTGTTTGATTTTGAATGTTTTAATGGCTTGTATATTCCCGCCATTTGCTCATTTAGTGTGATGTATGTACCTAGAATAACTTTTTGTTACATTATTTGATCTAACACTTTCAATGCATGACAGTCATTGATATTTGATGGTCCTTTCACATTTCTGGCCTTAAGAAATTCATCCGCCAAGAGATATACTGCCATGTGTGAAACAGTTACTTTGGATGTGAAGATTTTGCCTACAACATTTTGAAATTAAGTGAATTAATATATATTCCCATCTTGATACACCATTGCACACACACATTTTTGAGGTTGTTCCTTTAATGTTAATTTCAAAACACTTTTGAGGCACATGGGTTGTCATTTGCTGTCAATGTAATTACACTACTTGTGATTCTGCCGGCCCACACAGTATGACGGTCACAACACCTTGCACTATGTATTTTGTCATCATTCCATTTCTGAATCTGTGAGTTAATCACACATTGGGACATCATTGGCTGCATGTTTGAGTGACAAGCCACCGCTAGGTGCACATCACACACAACCAAAACGCAAACACAGAGATGGGTATTCAGTCATTCATTTAAAAATAGGGCTCTGTTTTGGTAATTCTGCCTTCCATACCAATGAGTAGGCCATTCCCATGATGTCCATTCTCAAGCCGCTCATTGATGAGACTGTTGCAGAAAATGTGGGCATCGTGGGCACTTCCAGGGTATTTTGCAGGACGTTTTATGAAGAGTCCCTGATGGTCCTGCATTTCCTGGACATTTACTGAATAATTATGTTCCCAATTCCTGTAGAGGCGTGCAGTGGCTGCAGATGGCAGAAATTGCATGTGTGCAGTCTATAGCACCAAGCACATGGTGAAATACTACAATTTGTTTAGAACCCTTGCTTGGTATTCAATTGTTGTTGATTAGTTTTGGGGAAGAGTAGGTACTGCATGGTCAGTTTTATCATGACATCCAACACAGATGGGAGAAAGGCAGATATTGCTACCTTTGATATGCCTGCCATTTTTGCTGTTGTAGTTTGGAATGATCCAGAGGCCAACATGTGTAGCATGGACATCAGTTTGACATGTGCTGGCATGGTATGGGTTCTTATAGTTTCTGTCTGGAGTATTGGCCATTGCTTCTCCTGCAGTTCCATTATGGACTCCCTCTTCAATCTGTAAAACTACATGACCTCTTCCTCCCTGAGATCAATGAGGGATTTGGCAGAGAATATGTCCCTTCCTCTTTCGCTACCTACGTGGTGGTGGTGGTCTCCCAGTTGCAGTATGGTGACCTCCGTGATGTAGTTGAGCTTGTTAAAATGTTCTGTGATGTTGAGGATTTTATAATACAGCCACTGCAAAATTTTCTGTGCCTGGTATGCAGATGCGCAGCAATTCTGGTGGAGTTCTAGCCTACTGTTGCATTACTACATGATGTGTAATGCAGTGGTGAACTCATGAATGCCACTGCATTATGGTTGCGTTGGATTTTGTGGGGGAACACCTACATTGCATCATTAATTCCTGTGTGATGCAGCTGGATTCAGCACAGGTTTTGCCTCATGCAAACCTTAAAAAACAATGCATTTTTTCAATGCCTCCTTTTTTAAAAATGACTTACTGCTTGCGCTGATCTTGCGTCACATTACGAGATGCAAAGCAGGTGAAGCCACTCATAAATATGCCAGTATTTCCAGATTTTGGTCTGTGGAAAACAGCCAGAATTGGAGATTTATCCCTGCACTAAAATCTGGGAAACTTATGGGTAAATTTACTAACAAGTCACGCAACGCAATGCAGCAAGACAACTTCCTGAGCTGCATTGTGTGACAAAGACTAGCCAGAAATGAACTATATCTTCTAAGATATGGCACATTCCTGCTCTCTCCCAGCATTGGCATGGTCAGTGCTGCCCAGCATCAGCGCAGGCACCCTTCTCTATCGTGCAAGAGTGCCTGTGCTGCAGTCAGGATTTTTTGTGTGGAAGGAACAGTTACAGCAAAAAAACAATCCTCTGAAGCCTTTTCCTCTTTGTGTGCTGCGCATTGAAAGAAGCAAAATGAGAAGAAATAAACATATTTCTACTTGTTATGCCTCACCTGGGTAGGCATAGCATTTTGATGCACTTTCTTGTTTACTAGTCCTTGTGAATCTGGGAATGCACCAAAATCCATTTGTGAAATAGTGGGAGCACCCATGCTCCACCCATAGAAGGCATACTCAGGGCAGAGTAATGGATGGCAGCGGCTTGTGGTGCCTTGGGTTACTCTAGATTTACTAAGCCATGCAGAGTTATGCAAGGTGGCTTTGTGTGGTCTAGTGAATCTCACTGAAGCCCTTGTGTTGCCTTGCACCACCTTGCGTGATGCAATGGCAATGCAAGGGCTTTGTAAATGTGGGCCTTAGTTTATAGTGAGCGAAATATAGTTTGTTGCAGCACTGCTCGTTGATTTCACTGTTTCCATGTATGTGAGGGAAGAGCATTTCTGCAGGTCTGGAGTTGCAAGCACGCTGAAAGCTAGACGTAGAACCAAAAGCATCTCTAGAAAGGTTTGCGTTATCATTACCCTCCTGCACTAAACCACTGAGTTCAGCTCTCTTCAGGTAAACCACAATTTTCAATTTTCAGTAAATGCGACCAAATGCTGCATTTTTATTTCAGAACCCTGCCTGACTGCCCAAGAGCATGAACCTATGCACAAGCAAAAGCAGTCTATTTCATAGCAGGCTCCCAGGGAATATTATCCTGTGCATACAAACATGCTAAGTCAAATTGACACATTTCAAGCAAACAACACTTTTGAAGTGAAAGATAGCTGGACAAATTAATGAGCATGACTAGGTGCAGTACAGGTGTCGCCTCCTGGCACATTCTACAGCTGTTCTGGAGGGGCCAAAGAAGGATAGGGGAGGACAAATACAACTAGAGCATAGGTCCCATCTGCCTCCCTCTAGAGAGGACAGTGCTGTCAGGATGGCTCACTCTGCACAATGCAGGCCATGTTTGATTTGGTGATATGAGGTGCCAATGGTGAGCAGCCAGTGAACTTTGTAGGGGCAAGTGGCCTTCTTTATGCAGCTAGCCATGTTGAAATGGGGCTGCTGTTGGGAAAATGCCCAGTCAGGGCTTTAACCTGGATGAAAAGTGTGTGTGTGTGTAGTGGGGGTCTTTAAAATAATGTAATTATGTAAATAAGGTCATGGCTTAACATAGCAACAATTTGTGTGATTATCATTGATTCAGTGCTTAATTTGAGCCCATGGTTTTCAGTGGGTAAGGGCACCGGCATTTATTTTTGAGGGCCGGCACTTATTTTTCTGCATCAGGCAATTTACTTCGAGCAAAATAACCTGATAGGAAATACGGAGGAAGAGGAAAACGTAATATCGTCACAAATTGAGAAAGCAGAAAGCTGTAAGAGTGAGCTGAAGGGTCAGGGAGTGACTGTAAATGTATTAAAGAGGCCCGAAATAGCTTTAGCGGTTAGGCTGCCTCGCATTTAATTGCAGCAGCAGCGTGTTTCACTGGAGCGCTTCCAATACGTTTTTATTTACAAATTAACCACCACTGCTTACGACTCAAGTATAAGTTTGGTGCCTCTTGGAGTTTGTTGTTGTGGCAACTTGATATATAGCACAACAACTGACATACATCTAGCACCAGTCAGAATTATTTAGTTTGTCAATGGTTGTTAGTCGTTTAAGAGAGATGAGTAACAACGATTGTTGTAATTAATATTGAAAATGTTTCAGTGCTGCAATTGAGACTGTTAATTAAACATTACTGAGGCCTGTCGAAGGGCTAGTTGTCTTCAGAATATCTCAAGCACTCCTGTTATGTTCTGTCTATAAACCTCATTTACTAAGAAGTGGAGCAGTGTGGCGCTGCACCAAATTTGGCAGCGCCATGCTGCGCCACTTCAGAAACCCAGGGATGCCCCATACTTAATGCAATACAGTGCACCCCTGCCTTTTCCCTAGTGCAGGCACTAAAATTATCTGCCTGGTTCCAACGGAGGCACCCTTGCATCATAGTGCAAGGGTGCCTGTGTTGCAGGGAATAATTGTTTATGTGCAGGAAGGTGCCCTGCACCTAAACAATCAAAAAATTGGCGATTTGCTAGTCTTACATATGCTGCACAATGCAGCACACACAGGAGTAGCAAAACGTCATTTTTTAATGATTCTTTATGTGCAGGAAAGAAAACCTTCCTGAAAATAAACAATCATTCATGGCGCTTTGCTTTTTCTATGTGTGCTGCAGAAGACAGCACACGTAGGAAATGCAAAAATTAGGAGAAATAGAAGTATTTCTCCTCATTGCACCATGCTAACTCCACTCCTGGAGTTAAAGAGGCCGTATTTGCAAAGAGGTGTTAAACAACAAAAAGTGGCTTAGCACTGCCTTGTAAATATAGGGCAGGGCATTGTGCCACTGGAACGTTGGTAAAAGTGACATTTCGGTGGCACAATGCCCTTGTAAATGTGGCCTTATGTCAGCAATTGTGGCCCTTTATAAACACCTAGAGGTGACATAGTACAAAGTATCAACTATACAACGTGAATATGCTACACAAAAAAATACAGTAACACAACGTCCTGGAAATCTTTACTTAGTCTTGCATTCCCTAAATAGTGTTAAACATGTGAAATAAAATCGGAAACTAAATCATGGAAATGTATTACCTTAAACTTTTTTAATTTCATGCTTAAATATCAATCAGTGTTTTTGCCAATAAGGATAAAGACATGAATATAGGTGCCCTTACGGACCCATTTCAATACCCATTTTTTAAAATTTTTACCGGGTCTGGGGCCCGGATGGACCCGGCCCACTTAAAGCTTACAGATGTGGTAGTTATATTGCATCCTACAAGACCCAAAGGAAGCCATATGAAATAATGTACTATGAGTGACGCAAGTAATATGCAAGCGCAGAGAATGTGGACATAGCATAAGCATGCACAATTGGTTTATGACCTAAAGCCATGCCATCTGGCACTTGGTGATGTTAAAGGCAAGCATTATGTTTGATCAACTTCTTTTTATGAGACTCCCGGTCCAAAGAGAGGTGCAACTCTAGATTAAGTGCTCGAGGATAGACTCTATTGCTGATTGGCTATCTACTGGCCTGACAAAGGGCCTCATTACGAGTATCGCGGTCTTATGACCACAAAACTCGTGGTGGCAGTCTAGACCGTCGACTATGCGGTTCTCCGACCGCCACATAACAACCCTGGTGGTCCGACCATCCAGGAACCGCCAGCTATGCCAGGATCTAGGATCCCAGCAGTCTGCCGGTGGCGGGGATCCTAATACGCCAGGGCAGAGCTGCCCTGCGGAATGCAGCGCTGCCCTGCGGATTATGACCTCTTTCTCTACCAGCCTTTTCATGGTAGTAACATTGCCATGAAAAGGCTAGTGGAGAACAGATGCACGGAGCCACAGGGGTCCCATGCACTGCACCTGGCATTTGCAGTGCAGGGGCCCCCCTGCCTAGCACCATCCCAGTGTGCACTGTCTGCTTTGCAGACAGTGAACATTGCGATGGTGCTGGTGCACCCTGCTCACTACAGCATTGCCGCCGCCTTGATTATGATCTGGAGACAATGCTGTAGCCTGCTTCCTGCTAGGGACCTAGCAAGAAACTCGTAATGACTCAGCTGGGGAGGTCGCCATGTAGGCGGGGGCCACGATGTCGGGGGTTTGGCAGGTGGGATTTACACCTTCCTAATGCCTAACTCACAGTGGCCCCTGACCTCTTTTCCCACTTAGAAAACGAGCTTCAAAACATTAACATGGTCGGTTTTGAAAGTGCCTTTTTCTGCAGTACATCTTGGTTCCTTGGGTACATCACTTACTGAAAAATATGCTATAAATCTGTTTTTTTCTCTGCTTCCAGAAATATTGGTATTCTGAAATGCATGCTCATAAATAGTTCCTGGAATATGAATTGCTGTTCCTTGTAGTGTCAGACACTTTGAGTTTTACTGCTTCAGGAATGATCAGCGCTGACTGTGTATCCGCTGTGCATTGTAGGTTCAGAGATTCTGTACAGTAGGTTTCCCTTGGCTCAGGTACAAAATCCACCTGAAAACATGTATTGTGCTCCCGGATTTCTCCATGTTCTCACTGCGTGCATCAACATCTCATTTATGATCCTTGAAATACATGCGTGAAAAAAGGCAAATTGTAAAACAGGCCACTCTTTCTTTCAATCTGTCTGCAGGGCGAAGTTGAGTTTATAATACTAGCCAAGTATGCTCTCGGGTAAAATAGAGTAATGTGGATGTTGCCTGCAGTTTAAAGGTTGACATCAACATTTTAAACGTGCCACAGCAAGGCTGGGATTGCACATAGCCTGGTATTTGTGCATGCAAATCCTTTTAGAAGAGGTAAGCACCTATGTGCCGGTGTAGAGCATAGCCGCTTAGACTGTGGTTGATCTTCTTCAAAGAACATTGACCTACTTGGTTACAGCTGCTTCTTAATTTGTGGAAAATCAAAGAATCAACACAAACAACAGTCTCTGAGTGACAGCAACAGGACCATATGGATGCTGATGTAGAATATCACCTAGATGAGAATGGTGTCAGAACGTTCATATTCCCTCACTCATTAAACTATACATTCGTTTCAGTGACTGATTCTGCCCAAGGTGTACTTATTCTTTGAGAGAGGGTGTGTCCATTCTTGTTGCCATTCTTATGAAAAAAAATATATATTTTAACCACTTCGCTGCCAGGCCTTTTCCCCCTCCTGTGCCAGGCCTTTTTTTGCCTATTTGGGGCAGTTTGCGCTTAGGCCCGCATAACTTTTTGTCCACATAAGCTAACCAAGCCAAATTTGCGTCCTTTTTTTCCAACATCCTAGGGATTCTGGAGGTACCCAGACTTTGTGGGTTCCCCTGAAAGAGGCCAAGAAATTGGCCAAAATACAGGGAAAATTTTGTTTTTTTCAAAAAAATTGGAAAAAGTGGCTGCAGAAGAAGGCTTGTGGTTTTTCCCCTGAAAATGGCATCAACAAAGGGTTTGCGGTGCTAAACTCAGCAGCTTCCCAGCTTTCAGGAACAGGCAGACTTGAATCCGAAAACCCAATTTTTCAACACAATTTTGGCATTTTACTGGGGCATACCCCATTTGTGCAATTTTTTGTGCTTTCAGCCTCCTTCCAGTCAGTGAAAGGAATGGTCATGAAACCAATGCTGGATCCCAGAAACCTAAACATTTCTGAAAAGTAGACAAAATTCTGAATTCAGCAAGGGGTCATTTGTGTAGATCCTACAAGGGTTTCCTACAGAAAATAACAGCTGAAAAAGAAAAATATTGAAATTGAGGTGAAAAAAACATCAATTTTTCTCTACTTTTTACTCTGTAACTTTTCCCTGCAATGTCAGATTATCGAAAGCAATATACCGTTACGTCTGCTGGACTCCTCTGGTTGCGGGGATATATAGGGTTTGTAGGTTCATCAAGAACCCGAGGAACCCAGAGCCAATAAATGAGCTGCACCCTGCAGTGCATTTTCATTCTATACCGGGTATACAGTAATTCATTTGCTGAAATATAAGGAGTAAAAAATAGCTATCAAGAAAACCTTTGCATTTCCAAAAAGGGCACAAGATAAGGTGTTGAGGAGCAGTGGTTATTTGCACATCTCTGAATTCCGGGGTGACCATAGTAGCACGTGAATTACATGGAATTTCTCAAATAGATGTCTTTTTTACACACACCCCTATATTTGGAAGGAATAAATGTAGAGAAAGACAAGGGGTAATAACACTTGTTTTGCTATTCTATGTTCCCCCAAGTCTCCCGATAAAAATGATACCTCACTTGTTTGGGTAGGCCTAGCGCCCGCGACAGGATATGCCCCAAAACACAACGTGGACACATCACAGAAAACAGAGCTGTTTTTAGCAAAGTGACTACCTGTAGATTTTGGCCTCTAGCTCAGCCGCCACCTAGGGAAACCTACCAAACCTGTGCATTTCTGAAAACTAGAGACCTAGGGGAATCCAAGGACGGGTGACTTGTGTGGCTCGGACCAGGTTCTGTTACCCAGAATCCTTTGCAAACCTCAAAATTTGGCTAAAAAAACACATGTTCCTCACATTTCTGTGGCAGAAAGTTCTGGAATCTGAGAGGAGCCACAAATTTCCTTCCACCCAGCATTCCCCCACGTCTCCCGATAAAAATGATACCTCACTTGTGTGGGTAGGCCTAGCGCCCGCGACAGGATATGCCCCAAAACACAACCTGGACACATCACAGAAAACAGAGCTGTTTTTAGCAAAGTGACTACCTGTAGATTTTGGCCTGTAGCTCAGCCGCCACCTAGGGAAACCTACCAAACCTGTGCATTTCTGAAAACTAGAGACCTAGGGGAATCCAAGGAGGGGTGACTTGTGTGGCTCGGACCAGGTTCGGTTACCCAGAATCCTTTGCAAACCTCAAAATTTGGCTAAAAAAACACATGTTCCTCACATTTCTGTGGCAGAAAGTTCTGGAATCTGAGAGGAGCCACAAATTTCCTTCCACCCAGCGTTCCCCCACGTCTCCCGATAAAAATGATACCTCACTTGTGTGGGTAGGCCTAGCGCCCGCGACAGTATATGCCCCAAAACACAACGTGGACATATCACAGAAAACAGAGCTGTTTTTAGCAAAGTGACTACCTGTAGATTTTGGCCTCTAGCTCAGCCGCCACCTAGGGAAACCTACCAAACCTGTGCATTTCTGAAAACTAGAGACCTAGGGGGATCCAAGGAGGGGTGACTTGCGGGGCTCGGACCAGGTTCTGTTACCCAGAATCCTTTGCAAACCTCAAAATTTGGCTAAAAAAACACATGTTCCTCACATTTCTGTGGCAGAAAGTTCTGGAATCTGAGAGGAGCCACAAATTTCCTTCCATCCAGCGTTCCCCCACGTCTCCCGATAAAAATGATACCTCACTTGTGTGGGTAGGCCTAGCGCCCGCGACAGGATATTCCCCAAAACACAACGTGGACATATCACAGAAAACAGAGCTGTTTTTAGCAAAGTGACTACCTGTAGATTTTGGCCTCTAGCTCAGCCGCCACCTAGGGAAACCTACCAAACCTATGCATTTCTGAAAACTAGAGACCTAGGGGAATCCAAGGAGGGGTGACTTGTGTGGCTCGGACCAGGTTCTGTTACCCAGAATCCTTTGCAAACCTCAAAATTTGGCTAAAAAAACACATGTTCCTCACATTTCTGTGGCAGAAAGTTCTGGAATCTGAGAGGAGCCACAAATTTCCTTCCACCCAGCGTTTCCCCACGTCTCCCGATAAAAATGATACCTCACTTGTGTGGGTAGGCCTAGCGCCCGCGACAGGATATGCCCCAAAACACAACGTGGACATATCACAGAAAACAGAGCTGTTTTTAGCAAAGTGACTACCTGTAGATTTTGGCCTCTAGCTCAGCCGCCACCTAGGGAAACCTACCAAACCTATGCATTTCTGAAAACTAGAGACCTAGGGGAATCCAAGGAGGGGTGACTTGTGTGGCTCGGACCAGGTTCTGTTACCCAGAATCCTTTGCAAACCTCAAAATTTGGCTAAAAAAACACATGTTCCTCACATTTCTGTGGCAGAAAGTTCTGGAATCTGAGAGGAGCCACAAATTTCCTTCCACCCAGCGTTCCCCCACGTCTCCCGATAAAAATGATACCTCACTTGTGTGGGTAGGCCTAGCGCCCGCGACAGGATATGCCCCAAAACACAACGTGGACATATCACAGAAAACAGAGCTGTTTTTAGCAAAGTGACTACCTGTAGATTTTGGCCTCTAGCTCAGCCACCACCTAGGGAAACCTACCAAACCTGTGCATTTCTGAAAACTAGAGACCTAGGGGAATCCAAGGAGGGGTGACTTGCGGGGCTCGGACCAGGTTCTGTTACCCAGAATCCTTTGCAAACCTCAAAATTTGGCTAAAAAAACACATGTCCCTCACATTTCTGTGGCAGAAAGTTCTGGAATCTGAGAGGAGCTACAAATTTCCTTCCACCCAGCGTTCCCCCAAGTCTCCCGATAAAAATGATACCTCACTTGCGTGGGTAGGCCTAGCGCCGGCGACAGGAAACACCCCAAAGCGCAACGTGGACACATCCTAAATTTTGGAAAAAAACAGAGGTGTTTTTTGCGAAGTGCCTACCTGTAGATTTTGGCCTCTAGCTCAGCCGGCACCTAGGGAAACCTACCAAACCTGTGCATTTCTGAAAACTAGAGACCTAGGGGAATCCAAGGAGGGGTGACTTGCGGGGCTCGGACCAGGTTCTGTTACCCAGAATCCTTTGCAAACCTCAAAATGTGGCTAAAAAAACACATGTCCCTCACATTTCTGTGGCAGAAAGTTCTGGAATCTGAGAGGAGCTACAAATTTCCTTCCACCCAGCGTTCCCCCAAGTCTCCCGATAAAAATGATACCTCACTTGCGTGGGTAGGCCTAGCGCCGGCGACAGGAAACACCCCAAAGCGCAACGTGGACACATCCTAAATTTTGGAAAAAAACAGAGGTGTTTTTTGCGAAGTGCCTACCTGTAGATTTTGGCCTCTAGCTCAGCCGGCACCTAGGGAAACCTACCAAACCTGTGCATTTCTGAAAACTAGAGACCTAGGGGAATCCAAGGAGGGGTGACTTGCGGGGCTCGGACCAGGTTCTGTTACCCAGAATCCTTTGCAAACCTCAAAATTTGGCTAAAAATACACATGTTACTCACATTTCTGTGGCAGAAAGTTCTGGAATCTGAGAGGAGCCACAAATTTCCTTCTACCCAGCGTTCCCCCAAGTCTCCCGATAAAAATGATACATCACTTGTGTGGGTAGGACTAGTGCCCACGAAAGGAAAGGGCCCAAAACACAACGTGGACACATCACATTTTTTTATAAAAAGCAGTGCCTACCTGTGGATTTTGGCCTGTAGCTCAGCCGACACCTGAGGAAACCTAGCAAACCAGTGCATTTTTGAAAACTAGAAACCCAGGGGAATCCAAGATGGGGTGACTTGCGGGGCTCTGACCAGGTTATGTTACCCAGAATCCTTTGCAAACATCAAAATTTGGCCCAAAAAACACTTTTTCCTCTCATTTTGGTGACAGAAAGTTCTGGAATCTGAGAGGAGCCACAAATTTCCTTCCACCCAGCGTTCCCCTAAGTCTCTCGATAAAAATGGTACATCACTTCTGTGGGTAGGCCTAGCGCCCACAAAAGGAAATGGCCCAAAACACAACGTGGACACAACATATTTTTTCACAGAAAACAGAGGTGTTTTTTGCAAGGTGCCTACCTGTGGTGTTTGTCCTGTAGCTCAGCCGGCCCCAGGGGGGGGGGGGGGCAGAAATGCCCTAAAATAAATTTGCCCCCCCAACCCCCACCCTCCCCCGCCGGGAGCGACCCTTGCCTACGGGGTCGCTCCCCCTGCGTGACATTGGCACCAAAAAACAAATCCCCGGTGCCTAGTGGTTTCTGCCCCCTTGGGGGCAGGTTGACCTAAACTCAGCCAATCTGCCCCCAAGGGGGGCAGAAATGGCCTAAATACAATTTGTCCCCCAGGGGAGCGACTTTTGCCTGATGGGTCGCTCCCCATCTCTAAAAAAAAAAAACAAAGAAAAAAAAAAAGAAAAAAAAGAAAAATTCCCCTGGCGCCTAGAGGTTTCTGCCCCCCCCCCCCCCGGGGGCAGATCGGCCTAATAATAGGCCGATCTGCCCCCCGGGGGGGCAGAAATGGCCTAAAATAAATTTGCCCCCCCAACACCCACCCCCCCCCGGGAGCGACCCTTGCCTACGGGGTCGCCCCTGCGTGACATTGGCGCCAAAAAACAAATCCCCGGTGCCTAGTGGTTTCTGCCCCCTTGGGGGCAGATTGACCTAAAATTGGCCAATCTGCCCCCAGGGGGGCAGAAATGGTCTAAATACAATTTGCCCCCCCAGGGGAGCGACCCTTGCCTGATGGGTCGCTCCCCATCTCTAAAAAAAGAAACAACAACAAAAAAAAACACAAAAAAAAAATTGCCCTGGCGCCTAGAGTGTTCTGCCCCCCCCCGGGGGGCAGTTCGGCCTAATAATAGGCCGATCTGTCCCCCGGGGGGGCAGAAATGGCCTAAAATAAATTTGCCCCCCCAAACCCCACCCCCCCCCCCCCCCCCCGGGAGCGACCCTTGCCTACGGGGTCGCTCCCCCTGCGTGACATTGGCGCCAAAAAACAAATCCCCGGTGCCTAGTGGTTTCTGCCCCCTTGGGGGCAGATTGACCTAAAATTGGCCAATCTGCCCCCAGGGGGGCAGAAATGGTCTAAATACAATTTGCCCCCCCAGGGGAGCGACCCTTGCCTGATGGGTCGCTCCCCATCTCTAAAAAAAGAAACAACAAAAAAAAAAAACACAAAAAAAAAAATTGCCCTGGCGCCTAGAGTGTTCTGCCCCCCCCCCCCCCATTGCCAATGCTGGTTTAAATACATGATGTCAATGAACCCTCACAAAATAAGTAAGATGAGTTTACATTTGATTTTATGTCCGGTACACACGGTTCTTAGAATGATCTAGATTACTTTGTAAAATTCACACAGCAGACTAGGGGCTCCATGTCATGTACAACAACTTCTGATAACTGGCATTTTAGGCATCAGCATTTGGCGTGCTGGGAATATAAGCCCATGGTGACCATGCTAAAAAGCAAACATACAAGCTCCACAATGCAACATGCAGGTGGTTGAAAAGGTAAATGGCTAATGGCATCATATGTCATAGTGCCTCTTAAAAGACTTGAGAAAGTCAAAATGGCGTTTAGGTCCTGTCTTCCTATCTTTCCTTAAACAGCCCAGTGGGAGAGAAGGCCGATGCTGCATTTGAAATGCAAATACTAGTATATCCCTGCTAACAGGCGAACATGAACACTCAGTTGAAAAATCTAACCCTGCAAGTTAACCAAAATGTTATTTACCAGACCACTGTGAGCAGCAGCGGGACTTGTCTGAAGAGACAGAAGGGAAAATAATGTGCTGCCAACCTGTTCCCGAGGAGAGTTTGCTGGGGTTCAAGTGGACAACCTGAAACTGACCGGCCTTCAACAGGTGCAGCAGGTACTGCGCCGTGAGGTCCAGCAGTGCTGCGCTTCATGGATACTGGTGTGTCTCAGCCACGGATAAAAGAGGTCCAAGAACAATCACATAAACTGGCCAAAGTGCCTGCGAAACGAAGTTTGTGGTTTGCTGCAAGAGTCCCATCTGCGTTCCAACTTCTATATCAACATCATTATATTGATTGTTGCTGCAGTTTGCTTTTGCTCTCTGTAGAGCCTAACAATTCCCTAGCCCTCATCCTTACCTGCAGCCCAACAAGTCTCTGGGATGCGGTACTACTCCGTTGACATTTTCGGTACTAGGGCTTTTTCTTGGTGCTAGGGTATATTCAAGCATCCATATGGCAAGCCTTCAGTCCAACAGAACCCTCAGACTGGGACAGAAGCATCGCAGAGAGCCGGTGTTTTCTGGTGCGGGGCACCCGCGCCTATTTTTGAGGGCGGGCACTTATTTTTCTGCCTTACGCATTGACTGCCAGCAACAACAAAAACTTATGGGAAAGACGGAAGAAGAGAAATACGAAAAAGCGTCACAAAGAGAGAAAGCACAAAGTTGCAAGAGCGAGTTGAAGGGGCAGGGAGTGGCTTTAAAGAGGCTGGTGATGGTTTCAGGATTACGCACCCTCAGAATACTTGGCTGGCACATTTAATTGCAGCTGCCACTTGTTTCAGAGGAGGATTTTGGGCACCAGCTCGTTTTTATTTACAGATTAAGCAATAGAGGTTACAGTAAGATCCATGGTACCCACCAAAGCGTGCCACAGTTGGAGGAGCATAGGAAACAGGCAGAGAGGGGTCAAGCATATATTTTCTATCTCTCCATGGCTCCTCCACTGAAAAAAGAAGATGGACTATGTGCAATTTGTTTTTTTATGCAATATTAAAAAAATATTTGAGTAATTACCCAACTTGAAAAAACAACATTTGGCCCTATATTTCAGAGCAAAATGCATCTTCATGTTCGTTTTTGGCAAGCACACAGTTTCTGCTAAAAAGTTGTGCAACAAACATAAGTGCCTTAAACAGTAGTGCACAGTGTTCTGGTCGTTCATAATGTTCCCATGTGATTGCGCTAATCTTTTGCCGCAAAGGGTGTATTATTACCTGCCGTGGCATTATAGCAAAATGTTGCGTAACAAGTGTAATTCAAAATTTCGAGAGATTTCGCCAGCATAATGAACATTTCACCCAGACCTAGAGAAAGTGGGATGTAGAGACAGTAAAGTAGGAGAAGAGGAAAAAAGAGACCAAGAGAGAGAAACACAGTCTGCATCAGAAAGAGAGAACCAGAGACCGAGATGATGGCACATTGTAACGTGTCTTTACGGTTCCTCTTTTAATTTTAGTCTAGAGAAAGTAAACCGGCATAATTGTTGGAATAATTGGTTTACAGCACGCTATACGGACAGTGTGAGGTGGCAGACTGGATAGGAAGTCTTCAACATGTAGGCGATGCTGCTTTTGTGCCCTCTGTGCTTGTCCACCCTCACCAAAAATATTGAGCTATCTGTGAGTGGGGTAGTAGCGGTGAGGGTATACTGTGATAGCCTCTGCAGAGGGACGAAGTAGGCTGGGAAAGCAGAGTTTATTACCAGGTGTCAGCGTATTCCATTCCAGTCCCGTCTGTTGCCCTTCAGAGGTAAGCGGGGTCTGTGAAATCACCAGCACTGATGCGGATGCACATGGCTGTGGAGAATGAGTGGGGACTTGCTGTGCAAGGGGCAAGCCTCTTTGGTCGGTTGGCGGATGATCACCAGCACATGTGTCTTCTAGGGCTACAAGACAACGCACCTATGCTGAAACAAACATCGATTTTTAATGGTTAGTTTCATGCCTAGTTTAATAATCTTCAAAATCTTTCACTTTTACCGAAAGTATAATCACCTTATCATAGAATTAACCTTGCTCCGAACATAGAATCACCCTTTCTACCAAGCTTTTTCCTGCACATGTTAATGATATTTAAAATATTTCACTGTGCCCTCCGATCATAGAATCACCCTTTCTGCCAAGGTAGTCTTTCTTTCTAGTGACCTGGACTGGGTTATTGGTTGTCACATGCCAAAAACACCCAGAACTTGATGGATTATATAACTAGTACTAGTGGACACATCTTGCAGACAGTCTTCAGGCATAGAGATCCTACTCTAGCTTCTTGGGGTTCACATCCTTTCAAAGGGCTTCTCCCAGTACCTACAGAGAAAAGACAGTTGGTAATGTGATATGTAGGATGACAATGCTTTTTATCCAATTACAAATCATTGGCTGTGACCGAAGCAGAATTCCACCAGATATTCTTTATCATGACACAGTCCGCAAAACTGGCAGCTGTCAGTCAAATATGCCAATGTCCAGGAAGCTATTGATCAGTCTCTCACAAAGTCTTCATTCAGTATCTGCAATGTAATATTCCTGTTGTATGCCAGTGACTATAATGGCTTAGAAGAAGATGGCCATGAAATAGACAAAGAACTAAACTCTTTGTCTAGGGTCGTTCTCCTCCGCAGTGGCGAAAGAGTGTTGCCCCCTAGCTAAGCCAGTAGCTGAAAAATAAAATTATATTTCTTTATTGTTTTATCTCTCTGAAGGGAGGGATGGGGCTCAGCCACAAGAGTGGGGAGAGGGTGATGAGTAGAAAGTACACCTAAGTGTGCATGTGTGTTTGGCCAGTGGTCTTAGGCCAGCTAAACACACATGCACACTTAGGTATCTCCAGCTCGTCTCTCCAACACAGCCGGGGCCGGAGAAACCTAAGTCTGCAACTGCATAGACACCAGGGCTGTGTCTGAGCCGCTGTCAAGGTGGCTCAGACCAATCCTAATGCTGCTTTCTTGCTAGCTTTAGCATGAAAGCAGAGACATGATTCCTGGGGAGCCTGTGCTGGAGTCCCAGTGAATGTTGGGACACTAGAAGAAGAGGAGCGAAGGCGGCAGGCGACAGTGGCAACGGGAAGAGGTAAGTTAAAAAAAAAAAAAATCATTCCCACCTGTCCCCATTCCCTTGAGATTTGCGGCAGCAGCCACTGTCCTTGTCTCCTTCTTCATACCGACAGGGTGACCCAATGAGTTAAATCCTCTCCGGTGACCTGTGCACATATGGAACTTCGGGATGCAGTTCATTGAAGATCAACTCCAGGTAGGCCTGCTCTTTTTTGGCATAGTAAATGGAGTAAGGCGGGAAATAATTTACCAAACAGCTAATATTAGATTGCTTGCTTTTAGAGGCCAGAAAGAAGATTCCATGGTTTGTATATATTACTAATCTTCTTAAATCAGAGGATGACAGCCTGAGTATTATGGAACCTGCCAAGGTATAATGCTACAGTAGGAAGGAACTAAAAGATGTTCTTTTAGGGAAGAGATATATTGATAGAGAGAAGCATGAGCATAGTAAGACTAATGTGTGAAGCTATCTTTCAGGCCCGTTACAGTGGGAACCCAGTTCTATCTGTTATATATAAGTAATGTCCAACACAGATTTTATCTGACAAGATTACGGTTAGAAATCTTCCATTTTCAGGTTGTGCTACCCAAAGCGAGGGTTTAGTCTCAGACACTTCCAAAATGCCCATGTGACATGAAGTCTACTCAGTCAATAATGCATTTTATTCTTTTTTGTAGATTTTATAGGGATATTAGAAAGCAATTTTTATGTCCGCTGTTTATGAATGGAAAGTATATACAGTATCAGGATGATTCTAATTACATTCGTTCACTTGAAACTTAAATATTTGTTTTTCTATATCTTCATTTGTCGCTTTGGCTATTAATAGAAGAAAATGTTTTTCCTATCTGGAAGCATTAACCTATGAGGGCTTTCTGTTCACAAGGCCTTCCACCGACTTGGCGCGACTCTATCATCATGCCTATATATAAAAAAGGCGACCGCCTTAATCCAGCCTGTTATAGGCCTACTTCCCTCCTTGACACATCAGCCAAATTAGCGGGGAGAATAATTTTAAATAGACTCCAAACACGGGCGGAAGATAATAATATTTTATCCCCAGTGCAGTATGGTTTCCGTACAGGACAAGGCACCATTGAACAGGCTCTGAATTTAACTATCTTAGTGGGGAAGTACACAAAGATCAGAGAGGGTAACTTGCACCTGGCCTTCATAGATTTATCCTCAGCATTTGACTGCGTCCTGCACGAGAAGCTATGGGACATTCTAACAAGAATGGGGGTCGAATCAACAATAGTTCATTTTATAAGGGATTTGTATACAGGGCGTAGAGCAAGAGTAAGGTATGGGACGAGAGGTGAATGCACCAGGTCCTTTGGAATATACAGAGGGGTGCGTCAAGGTTGCGTTCTTGCTCCACTTCTATTCTCATTATACATAAATAACTTAGAAAGAGAACTGACAGGTAAATACAAAGACCTTCCACAAATAGGTAATCGCCCTGTCCCCACACTTCTTTACGCAGATGATGCAGTACACATGGCCAGGACACTGCTAGCCCTCCAGAAACTTTTAATCACCTGTATAAATTACATGACAGACTTGGGACTTACAGTTAACTGCTCAAAAACCTTCATAATGAACTGTGGCAGGCAATTGAGCAAGACCTATAATATTACTATTCACGAGGATAAGGTGAAGACAGACCCTACCTTCTCATATCTGGGCATAATGTTTGACAAACAGGCCACTTGGGCACACTGTGTGAAAATAAAAAAAGATCAGCTTATTAAAACAACGGCAGCCTTGAAGATCGTCTCTAAAAAGATAGGGGGGATTACCCCAACAAATATGGTAAAGATCTACAAGGCCAAGTGCATCCCGGCGGCCACTTATGGAGCATGTATTTGGGGGTATACTAACTGCAATGTGATTCAGACAGTGGAAAACGATTTCCTTAGACACTTGCTAATGGTACCAAATAGCACATCATCATATATTAGTCATGCAGAACTTGGGGTCCACTTTGTAATTGATCTGATAAAAATCCAGCCATTATTATTATGGCACAAAGTGTGGACCACTGATCATACTGGACTAAATAAGGCCATTCTATCTGACTGCATAAGGCTAACACACTCGCTTAGAGTTCCCTGGCTGAGCTACATCATGACCTTTTTAAAAAAAATGGGTTGCAAAGATTATTACTTAAATCCACAATCACTGGAAAAAATAACCAGGAGAGAATTGAGGGCCTTGACATTGAAGCTCTTGGAAGAACAGAGATGGGAAGTGGAATCAAAAAAATCCACTGTAATGTCTAACCAACTAATTTTGTCTACAGATGCCATCCAGCCTTACCTAGTAAGCGTGGCAAACCCTCAACATCGATTTGTTCTTACAAGACTCCGTTTAGATATCTTCCATCGGCTATTAACCTTTCCGACCATGAACGATTGGAGCACAATTTTAAGAGTTTGTCCTTGTGTTGTGAAGGCCCCCCAATCCACAATGCACGTGGTCCTTTTCTGCAAATTTTATGACTTACAAAGAAAACGGCTTTTACTGCCTTTTTTAAGGTCGATTAATTTGCGTCAGTGCTGCGACGCGTATTTTAGTTTACAGCTTTTATCCTCAATTGAAATGTGTGGAAATTTTAGCAAACTTCCTATGCACAGTACTGACTGTAAGAAGTCCATGGGAGTTCTGGACTAATTTTATTGGAATGTTTGGAATTTTTGATAAACTTTTTATCTCTTGGGAAAAAAAAAACTGCAAGGATACTTGACTTGGCATTAGTGTAAATTCATTAGGGTTTTATATACTTGTACTGAATGAATCTAGAATGTGCTTTATTATTTTCTCTTTTTTTTTTATTATTTACTTTTTTTTACATATCATTATTTATTTATTATTAAACGTGTTGTTACTTGATACTGTTATGGCCAGTTGAAAGCCGAATAAAGTCTGTTTGATGATGAACCTATGAGGCCAAGAAAAGATAACTGATCTGACAAAGCCATATGTTTTGACATGGTTTTAAACTGTAAGTTCCCTTGTTATTTTTTATATAAATTGGTAAGCTTATATTGGCCTACATTGATTGATATTCTTTGTTTGATAAATTGCATATGATTAGAGTTGTTTTTAGGTAGATCTGTGTGATTTTGGTGTTTGGTCAAAAGCAATTATCTTGTACTTATTTTTATACTATGTTATTTGTATGCATCCTGTAAACTAGTGACCTCTTTTAGTGACACTTCATTTTATATTAGTATTTGCTTTATATTTGTGACTCTTTCATGGATATGATTAATTATTCACATAAAGATTAATAGATTGATTGATACGTTAACATATTTTTTACAGTAGTTTTAATATTACATACTTTTAAACATACATACTTTCCTAAGTATTGTCACTGGTCACAATATTCTTCTAGTTTGTAGTATTGTAATTTGCACAGTAAGGGCCTGATTTATGAAAAGCTAGCGCCATGTTTACGTTCTTTTTTTATGAAGTTTGCACTGATTTTGCATCAAAAAAGAATGTAAACACAGCGCTAGCTTTTCACAAATCAGGCCCTAAGTATTTGAAGTCAATATGTTTGCAGCAGTATTTTTCATTTATTCAAAACATTCATATACAATTAGCTCAAATAGAAACACTGTGCTCGTTTTCTGACTTTATTAAGAAGGATCTGGATATCTAGGGACCAGTTCAACAAGTCATATGTAAGAGTTTAAGCAAAAATGAACTTCCTTTAGTACTGATGAATGCTTTTGTGACTTGGCTTTTGACCATGGACTATACCACAAACAGCAACATTGTTTTTCTGTTAAAAAAAACTAATTGCTCTATATTTCATCCCTCCCACTAAAGTAGCTAAACATTACGGCCTACTAGAAGTGTCACATTACTACAAAATAAATAAGTACTACGTTGCCCATTTTCCCACATTAATGTGAAGACACTGCTGTTCATTGTATAAACTGTTTAGGTCACAGAGACGCCAGTCCGTATTCCATATCCCATTGTTCAATGTACACCAATCAAAGGAGCCAAACAAACAAAGCTACTGAATAAGACTATATTAACATTTAATTCATAATGAAATATTAAATGTACATTCACAGTCACAAAACAATCTCACATGCCACTGCAAGTCGCTATTAGGAAGGGACACCCTTGGCACGTCCCTTCCTAATAGTGAGTCACAAACCCATTTTGTGATTCGGTAAATAGGTTACTGAACTGCAAACTGGGGTTTGTACATTGGAAAATACATTTTTTTTTGTTGCAAATGGCCCAATTCTGCAAATCAGGCCATTTGCAACCAAGAAAAATATACGTACATGTGGCCCATTGTATTTAATTTGTGAGCAAATAAATGCAAAATGTGAAGATTGAATTTTCAAGTGAACATTGAAGCTTTTCAGAATATATATTTATTTCTAAAAGATTAAGCAATATGCTAAATTATAACATATATCTTTGCCTTTTGTTGCTTCTAATGCATGCATGCTTTTTAATGCTTCAGTTGTCTACAACAGATTCAGTTTGTTGTCCTTGCGTTGCTCCCAAAATTAAATATTAAGATACCAACTTAACTTTTAGCTTCTACTTTCAAATCCCTTGGCATTAGATAGGGGTTTAAAACAATATGTACTTGATTAATCTGTTTATACTATTGAATTTTCTAAAGAGTGTGTTATGGACTCCCAGGGGTCCAATGACTACAGGTTAAGAACCACTGCCTTAGGGTACAGTATACATTTTGCTTTAAAACGATTAATAGGGATGGTGCTAAAGTGACTTAATTAATGGGTAGCCTGACAAGTGCTGCTCTCTTTTGGCCTGCAGCACTTCTTACAGCTAATGATCTGTGTCTTCATAGCTGCTTTACCTTCATCAATGCGCTTAAACAATTGCTTGCTCTCCTTATGCTGAGGCTTCTGCAGATGCAGCAAAGTGTGATCTTCAGCAAGATTCAGTTGGTGCCTCGCCTAAATTTACAAGTTGCAAACTAGCTACAGGAACTATTTGGGTCACAAGCAGTGTTTAATTTGTGCTTGTGGTTTCCGGTGCTGAGCACCGGTAGTTATTTTTGAGGGCCGGCGCTTAGTATTCTGCCTCAAGCATTTGCTCTGAGTAAAAGACACATATGGGAAAGACGGAGAAAGAGAAGAACGAAAAAGCGTCATAAAGGGAGAAAGCAGAAAGCTGCTAGAGTGAGCGGAAGGGGCATGGCGTGGCTTTAAATGGATTGAAGAGGCTCGAGATGGCTTCAGGATTACGCTGCCTCAGTATTCTGTGCTTGCACATTTACATGCAGCAGCCTCGGGTTTAAGAGGAGAGCTTTGGTCACCAGCACGTTTTTATTTACAAATGAAGTACTGGTCACAAGAAGTTAAAAGGCGCTTGGTACAAGGAAAGTTTGGTGCGATAATAAGGTAGAATGGGCATATGCAGTTCATGCTGGTTTTCTTGCTAATTTTCTGGGACCTAGTTTTGAAGATTAATAATGGAGTACTTGAGCAAAAGATGCAAAGGAAAAGGAAAGAGCTTAACCATTGCTCCTTCACATTAACATGATTTGGTTTTCGGAGTTTATTTTTGCTGGAGACTCCCTCCAGCTTTTGCTGAACAGCCTATAAAAATAGTAGTATGAGGCAGTTATTTTTATGATCTGGAAAGGCAGCCTAATTATGTTGCCCGGTGGGTGTTGGCGTTGCGTCTTTACTGCAACAATGAGGAACACGTTATTTTATCCATCTTATAAGGCTTGTCAAGCCTTCTCAATTTGGCGATTAACAGAGCTGCAGTGACTTGATTGTTTTTTGTGTTTCATTGTTGCATGTTGTTATTTAATTATATTTAAAATTCTCTTTGTAATTCTCTGACCTGCTGCATTCATGAGTTTCTGACTGGGAACCTGCCTGGATTAAACAAGAATCCATTCAGACTATATAGAAAACAACACATGGGTATGCTTGAGGTTCTAGATGACACGTGATTGGCTTCTGGCCCAGTGAAGATTTAAACTAAGCCACTGTGTGCCATTTTGTAGACCATAAAGAAAGGGGATAATTTAGTCTCATCACTACTCAGAATTATACTTCATGTGTATGGTTGGCAAAGATGGGACTTTGAAACCTAAAAGGCTAACGTAGACTTTTCCTGCTGAAGATGGTAAGATGAGTAGCATCAATAGGCACCTGTTGTTTGCTGTGATGAGAAATTACTAAAATTGTGATAGCAAGTGCAATATAAAAAATAATATAATGTCGATTTAAGGTAGGTGTCAATTTTATATGCTGTGCTTCCTCTATGAGAATTAATTGTCGCCCTGTGATCATGGGGCTCTCATTGATGTGGCCGAGGGTAACCCGATTCTGCATCTGATCATTTAAAAAGGTACCAGCTGAGAATAAACCCTCTTGCATCACACGGTTGAAGTATGATTCTGCTGCTGAAACATATCTTATATGAAACAGAAACTATGCAGCTTGTGTGATTTGGATATAGGCTTGAAATGCCGTGTGTTTGTTCGCTATGCACTCATATTTAATTTGCAAAAGTGGAGAAGGGCATCCTGAAGGATTATGATTAAGAACATTCACAGAACAATCTTACTCTTAACTCTTATTCCCTGGCAGGTCCCTCTGTGATTTGCACCTTAAAAATATTATCGGCGTGTCTCTGCATTGTTTACAGAAAACTGAAGAGGTTGAAGGTTAAAAGGTCTTTCTGACACCTATCGATTATTGAATATTAAGGAAGGTGACAAGTAGAAAATGACCATTTTGGTAAAATGTGACCATTAAGCATGAAGAGTAAAACACCTTAGGGACTCTAACACCCTGGCCATTTTTCAATGCATCAAAAATTGATTAGTTTTCCAGCCTTTGAACCAGTAAGTTATTATTTAACAGAATGCTACATTGGTTTAAGTGTGTAAACCTTGAGGCAGGCCCACTATTTACGCATTCATCTGTGGATACTTTCAACATAGCTTTTGTGGTTGATTGGGCATCACCAATCACCATCAACAAAACATAGGCCAAGTTTTATCAAAGGATTACGTTGCCCTTGCGCCACGCAGGGTGATGTGATGGCAATGAAATACTTAAGTCCGATTCACCAAGCCACACAAAGCCACCTTGCGTGGCCCTGCATAGCTTGGTAAATCTGAAGAAATGCAAGCCTATGCTAATCACTGCCTTGCGTTACTGAGCCCAGGTAATGCATTGCATGGGTGGAGAGTGAGCATTCCGACGCATCCACCAATGTATTTTTGTGCATTCCCAGATTTACTAAGAGTAGTAAAGCTGAGAATGAGTCAAAATTGTATGCCTTTGTGACAGAGGTATAACAATGAGAAATACCTTTATTTCTCCTCTTTGTTACTATTTTTAAGCATTCTACATTCTGAAGCACAATTAGAAAGAGGAAAAGCCTCTAATGGTTGGGTTTGTGCAGAAACATATCCCTTCCTGCACAAAAACAGCCTGCCTGCAATGCATGCACTTTGCATCATGGCACAAGGGTTCCTGCATTGATGCTAAGCAGCACATAATTCACCAATGCAGTGAGAGAACAGGAATGTGCCATATTAATACGCCACATTCCTACCACTTCCATTAGATGCCGCACAGTAAGTTGTCTTGCTGCATTTTGCTGCGTCAAGTATTGATAAATCTGGCTCTTAGGGCCAGATGTAGGTAGGTCCGAGATTGCGACTTGGAAATTGCGAGTCTGCGACTCGCTATGGGGTCTCAAAGACCCACCTCATCAATATTAATGAGGTGGGTCGCATTTTGCGACCCCATAGCGAGTCCCTGCACTCACATGGATGGTGGCCTGCTGAAGTCAGCAGACCTCCATGTCTGTGACTGCTTTTTAAATAAAGCATTTTTTTTTTTTCATTTTGCAGCCCGTTTTCCTTAAAGGAAAACGAGTTGCAAAATGAAATAAATACCGAAACCATTTGGTTTCGTTTTTTCAGAGTAGGCAGTGGTCCATAGGGCCACTGCCTGCTCTGAAAAAATATTTTTGTCGACATTCACAAAGGGGAGGGGGTCCCATGGGGACCCCTTCCCTTTTGCGAATGAGTTACCACCAGTGTGACACTGGTGGTAACTGCGAGTTGCTTTGCGACCTCATTCGCAGTCACAAAGCAATTCTGAATTGCGATGCGAGTCGCAAATAGGAAGGGAACACCCCTTCCTATTTGCGAGTCGCATTCCCAAATTGTGAGTCGGTAAATTGAGCATCGCGTTAGGCTGTTTGCATGGCGCATTTTGCAATCTGGCCCTTAGTGTTTAGTATCTACATTTCAATAGTGACTGTGTCAGGACTATTTTTATTCCTCTGTAAGGAGACAGATAATTTAAGAACAGTCATAAGCATAAGTGGCCTTTAAGAGAAAATTAACCCTCATGAATCCATCCCCTGTGGCACACAAAATTGCATGGCATTTCATTGTAGATATTTTCCATCTTCCTGACTTAACACATATATGGAAAACAGGTGAAGGTAAGCATTACATGTTAAAGATTAGGAAGCTGTCAATTTTGAAGTAGGGCATAACTAACTAAGGTGAGGGGGGTGTGAGCCCTTCTCAAGCAACAGTCACAATCTTTGTCAGGGTGAGCCACAAAAGTCACTAAATTAACTTGTGCTTAACCCTCTGGTAGCTTGGCACAAAAGCAATCAGGCTTACCTTTGAGGGAATGTGTAAAGTATTTATGCAACACTTAAACAATAATAAAGCGAAAACACAACACAAGGAAAATCCTACACTAATTTGGCAAAATAGAGTAAATCTTAATAAATTAATTGACACCAAAATGGCAAAACTCCATTCAGTAGAACCGTAGAGATGCAATTTTAGAATTTTTAGGTAAGTATAGCATCTAAAAGCACAAATAGTTACTTGCGTTTATCTAGTTGTGAAAGACCATGTGAAAATCACAAGTTTAGGTCAACTGCGATGGAGTGTTGGCCAGATACAGGGGCCAGGTTAGTTCCACTGAAAAAAACACCTTTTTAAAGTCTGACAAGGGGCAGGCCTTCCATCCCATTGGCTTGATGATCCTGTCGGAGATCACAGACGATTGTTGCTGGAGCGTTCTGTTGGCAGTCACTACAGGCTGTCAATGCTGTAATGTGAAGTGCAGATCTTGTGTTCTGGTGGTCCCTACAGCACAAAGAGTTGGGTTCACTGGATCTTCAAGTTGACAGTCAGCATGGGCAGAAGATTTTGGCACAGACAGACCCGTTCACGGTCACGAGGAGCCCAAAACTTCAGGTCTTCCTCTTTTCTTCTAGAGGAGCTCAACAGATCCCACACCGAAAGTTCAGGACCTAGAACGAGCCTCTTGGAGATCAGGAAAACAGTTCAGCAGAGGCCAGCAGGACTCAGTCAGATCCGGTTGCAGGTCTAGGCAGATCAAGTGCAGCAGTTCAGCTGGGCAGTTGGAGGGAGACCTTCTGGGTTTGTTATGCCCCTATAGCTTAGAACAGGATGCTATCTAACTAGCCTATGGAATCACTCAGGTAGCTTGGGATGAAGGAGCAGGTCCAGTCTTTCTTCCCAGACAGCAGGGCAGGACTCAGGGCAGTTCCATGGCAGCAGGGCAGCTCTTCATCTGTAGTATCCACTGATCCAGGAGTTTACTGAAGAGTGGGTTTGAGTGCCCTGTTTTTGTACCTGATGCCAGCTCTGAGGAAAAAACTTCTGTCCTTTTCTCCACACAGAATTGCCTGAAATTTTCTGTTGCTCCCAGTCTATATGCAGTAACAATAGGCTAGTGTAACCCAAGAATGAGGCTGCAGACACCAAATAGTCAGGAAAATAAAATGCCAACTTTCTAAAAGTGTTATTTTGGAAATTGTGACATAAAACCTGACACTAGCATTAAAGAGGGTTTTAAATTACAATCATTAGACACCAAACATTTTATTTCCACCTGCTCCAAAACAAAAGTTATCTCTTATGAAACGTACTAAGGGGACCCAGTCTTATTCAATGAAAGGCGTAGGCATCACAGTAGTGTCACTACCCGGGATGGTAACATAAAGATACATGTCCACCTTTTTTAATTCAATGCACCCTGCCCTATGGGCTGTTTAGGGCCTTCTCTAGGGGTGAAATATATATAAAAAAGCGAGTTTTAGGCTTGGGAAATGTTTATTTTGCCAAGTCGATTAGGCAGTTTGAAACTGCATGCAGGCTGCAATGGCAGACCTGGGAAATGTTTAAAAGGTTACTTAAATGTGTAGCACAATAAGTGCTGCCGGCCCACTCAATCAATCAATCAATCATAGCATATGTAAAGCTCAGCAGTATCACCCCTAAGGGTATCTCGGTGCGGAGGGTGCTGTATTTCTGTCGAAAAGCCACGTCTTAAATCAACTTCTGAAGTCCACCAGGGAAAGAGCAGTTCAGAGATGGAGTGGCAGGCTGTTCAAGGACTTGGCTGCTGTGTAGGAGAAGGAGTGGCCTTCACTGAGGCTGCAATGAATGCACGGTGTGTGAGGTTTAGTGAGGCAGAGCACAGTTGTCTTGCTGGGATGTAGAAGCTCAGTCGATGGTTGATGTAGGATGGCTGTAGGTTGTGGAGAGCCTTGTATGCGAGGTTGAGGAATTTGAATTAGCATCTCTTCTGGATTGGGTGCCCGTAGAGGTTTCTGGGGTGTAGGTTGATGCTTGAGCCCTTGGGAAGGTTGAGGATGAGTCTGGCTGCAGTGTTTTGTACAGTCTGAAGTCTTTTAAGTAGCTGGGAGGACACTCTGGCATAGAGAGTGTTTCCATATTCGAGGCAACTGGTGACTAGGGCGTGCGTGACTGTCTCTGGTGTCCATAGGGGTCCATTTGAAGATTTGATGGGGGATGTACAAGCAGGGCAGGGCATCTGAGTTTACTCGTAGATTCTCGGGTAGTTGGCAGTAGAGGATGATGCTGAGGTTTTGTGTGTGGTCTGATGGAGAGGGCGCTGGGCCTAGTTCTGCCGACCACCAACTGTGGTCCAGTACGGAGGTCCTAACGGAGGAGTTCTTCTCGAAGATCAGTACTTCTGTTTTGTCCGTGTGTAGTTTGAGGCAGCTGTTTTTCATCCATGTTGCGGTAGTTGGCTTTGGCATTGTGGGGGTGTTCGGTGAGTGAGAGGATTAGTTAAGTGTTGTCGTGGTTGGAGACTAAATTGAGTCTGTAGGATTTGACGATGTCTTCGAGGGGGGTCATGTAGAAGTTGAACAGGGTTGGGCTGAGGGAGGATACTTGGGATATGCTTCAGCTGATGTTCTTGGGTGAAGAAGTGAAGGGGAGAAGGTGGATGCTCTGCAGGTTGCCTGAGAGGAAAGAAGTGACCCATTTAAGGACATTTTGCTGAATGCCTATGTTGTGGAGTCAATTGAGGAGAGTGTGCTGGGAGGCTGTGGAGAAGCCCAGAAGCTGCGACTCTCAGTCAAGGAGGGTCCTGATGTCCTCCGTGGCGGCGATCAGTGCAGTATCCATGCTGTAGTTGGCCTGGAATCCTGATTGTGAGGTGTTGAAAAGTTGGTTTCGTTCAAGATAGTCAGTGAGCTGTTGGCATTTTCAAGCACTTTGGCTGGGAAGTGGAGCAGGGAGCCAGGCTGTAGTTTTTGAGATTGCTGGGTTTGACGGAGGGTTTCTTTAGGAGGGGTCTAACCTCTGTGTGCTTCCATTCATCCGGGAAGGCTGCAATGGAGAAGGAGGTGTTGAGGATGTGAGTTAGTTCTGTGCCAATAGTGTTGGTTTTGAGGATGAAAAGCCAGAGGAGGTAAGAGTCGGTGGGTGACCCGGAGTGGATGGATGACATGATGGCTGCAGTAATCTGTGTGATAATCGGGGAGCAGGAGGTTATAGTGTGGCTGGTGTTCGCTGCTTGAGGGATGTTGTCTAGATTGGAGGTGGAGGGTTGGGGGTCAAAATTGTTGTATTTGGTGGTGGTGCTGTGGAAGTAGTCTGAGAGGGTGTCACAGAGTTTGTGAGATGTGTGGATGGTGGTCTTTGTGTTCATGAGGTTAGAGAATTCCTTAATTATTCTGAAGAGTTCTCTCGTGTGGTTGGCTGTGGTGTTGATGCGGGTAGTGATTGCAGCTCTTTTTGCTGCCCTGATGTGCTGGTGGTAGTTGTTGAGGGCTGCCTTGGTGGTGGCTCTTTCAGAGGGGTCTTTGGTCATGCACCATTGTTTCTCAAGTTGGTGGCAGTTGCATTTAGAGTTTCTGAGCTATGGGGTGTACCATCTCACTGATTTGGTGATGTTGTTGGTTTTAGTTGGTTAAAGCGGGGTGACTCTGTTAGCGGATTTGGTGATCCAGGTGTTGACGTTTTAGATGGCCTGGTTGAGGCCGAGGTTTGCTGTAGGCTTAGGTTGCCTAAGCCCTGTGCCCATAGAGTCCCAGTTACCTTGCCCTAGCTTCGGTGTGTGGTGCTGAGGTGCTTGGAGGTGGTGTACTGGGAACTGGAGATGGTGAAGTGGATGATGCGTGGTTGGTCCAGGTGAGTTCAATCGTGTGGCTGAAATTGATTCTGTTGCTAGAAGTGAAGATGGCGTCCAGTGTGTGTCTGGCTTTGGACGTGGGTTGGTGACCAGTTGGGTGAGGACGATGTTGCTGAGTTTCTCTAGGAGGGAAATGTAGTTGGTATTATTAAGGTCATTAAGGTGGAAATTGAGATTGCTGAGTAGGACATAGTGGAGGGATTTGATGGTGAGGTGAGCAATTAGGTTGGCATCACAGACAGCTGGGCGCGGTCCCCGGGGTCTGTATGTGAGAGTGTCTTGCATCATGGTGTTGTTATTGGTCTGGAGTCAGAAGCTGCGGTGTTCCATGAGGGGTACTGGGTTGTCATTGGTGATGGTGCATTGGATGGTTTCCTTGAAGATGATGGTGATGCCCCATCGTGTTTGCTTGTGTGGTCTCAATGTATCATCTTGTAGCCATCAGAGGTGGCCGTGGCGATGTCTGGATTTGAGGAAAGTGCTAGCCATGTTTCAGTGATGAAGGCAACTAACGGGTTGTGGGTGATGATGGTACCCCAAATTTCCATGTTGTGTTTGCATAAGGAGCAATCATTCAGCAGGATGGACTGGAGTTTTGCTTGGTTCTTTATATTCTGTAGGTGCAATGCGGGTGTTAGTGTGCACAGGTGGGCCCGCATTGCAGGAGAAGTGGCAGTGTATGTAGGTGAAGGGTCCTTTGGTTGAGCGTGCGGAGACCGTGAAGCAGCTGTTGAAGGGGTGTCCGACCATTACGGCCTGGAGGTCCTTGGTGGTGTAGGGGTGGTGGAGTGGGAGGACCATCGGTCCTGGCGCTGGGCACTGTCCAGGTGCCGAACTCGGCATGCAGGCAGCAGACATGCTTTGCCCATCCACTTTCTGGCATGCTGTGGCCTTGATTATAAGTCCTGGGAGGTGGGAGGGGCTGGGTAGGAGGTGGGAAGGAGGGAGGGCGGGAGCAACAGTGGTGCAAAGGAGGTGTTGGCAGGGTGTCAGCAGATGCAATCAGGCCCAGGAATGCAGGGCAGACCTGTTGCAATCAGGCTCAGGAATGCGGGTGGAGCTGTCGCAATGAGGCTCAGGAATATGGGCAGAGCTGTCACAATCAGGCTCAGGAATGCAGGTGTAGCTGTCACAGTCAGGCTCAGGAGGGAAACATCCTGAACAACGCATTGGGAACAACACGGACATTTCCCACGCAAGAGTAACCATGCTTACCAGAAAAATGCATGGCTTTTTCTCTACCTTAACCATGCATGTGCTGAACTACGCATATGCATGGTTAAGGCAGAGAAAAAGGTAAGGTGGATTGGGAGAGGACAAGGTCAGGTAGGTGGAGTTGGGGCAGGGTTGGGGGTAGTTTTTAGGGGTATGGTGGATAAAGGAATTGGGGTGGGGGTTAGGGAGTTGGGCTATTTTTTTAGGGGCGGGTGGGGGCGTTTGTGTTTTTTTATAAGGGTAGGGCTTAGGTTGGGGGGTCGTGTAAGGTTGGGGTGGTTTTTAGGGATGGGGTGGATAAAATACTTGGGCTATTTTTTTTTAAAGGTGGGGTGGGGTCGGGGATGTTTTTTTTTTTAGGGTGGATTGGGAGAGGCGTGGGCAGGTAAGTGGGGCTGGGACAGGGTTGGGGGTAGTTTTTAGGGGTTGGGTGGCTTAAGGGCTTGGGATGGGGTGGGCTTTTTTTAATGGGTAAGGGGTCAGGATAATTCTGTTTTTAGGGCGGGTGGGGGGGTTGGTTGCTTATAGGGTGGGTGTATATATTGGGAAGGTTTTAGGGCTCAGAGTGGTTGGGGGTGTCGGGGTAGTTCCATTTTTAGGGGCAGGGGTCTGGGAGTCAGGGTAGTTTTGTTTTTAGGGATGGGTGGGGGGTCAGGGAATTTTTATTTAGGGCATTTAAGGGGTCGGGCTAGTTTTGTTTTTAGGGCGGGTAGAAGGTCAGGGTAGTTTTGTTTTTAGGGGCACGGGTGGGGGTCAGGGTAGTTTTGTTTTTAGGGCAGGTGGGGGATTGGGGTAGTTTAGGTATTAAGGGTGGGGCACTTTTGGGCCTTAGGGCGGGTGAGGGGTTAGGGTAGTTTTTGTTTTTAGGTGTGGGGTTTGGGGTAGGTTTTTGTTAGGGCGGGTGGGGGTCAGGGTAGTTTAAGTAATAGGGGTCAAGCACTTTTGGGCCTTAGGGCTGGTGGGACAGGTCACATGATAGAACCACGCATGCTGTTCCCACACATGCCTTTACTAGGCATGTTCTTAGAACGAAAAATCGCTGTAAATGCATGCGTGGTAAAAGCAAGCATGGAAACAACGTGGTCATTGTTCCAACTGTGTTGTTAAGGTATGCGTGGTTCTTACATGCTTTGTTCCATCATACATGTGGCTCAGGAATGTGGGAGGAGCTGTCACAATCAATCTCAGCAATGAAGGCGGAGCCGTCGCTATCAGGCTCAGGAATGTGGGTGGATCTCTCGCAATCAGTCCCAGCAATGCGGGCAGAGCAGTCTGTAGCAGGCAGGAGGACTGTGGAGTGGCTGTGGAGCTCTGACTGACCCAATAGGTCAGACACTTATAAAGTAGCATTTAATTTACAGGCCTTTGGTAGTAGAAATTTAAAGGTACTTGTAAGTAAATTAAACGTGCCATTTGGGTGTAACACAATCGTGTCATGTTTGAAGGAGAAAACAAAAGCACCTTAGGACTGGTTAGAAGTGGTAGAGTCCTAAATGTCAACAAAAACAGGTTCAGAAAACAGGACAGATGGAGGCAAAACGTCTGGGGCTGACCCTGCATAGAGGGCAAGATCCGACAAGCATATCCCGACTTCTGACAACTGCCACCCAATTGAAAAGTCCATCAGAATGACTAACTCACACATTTTATTACTTTATTTTATTTCTGAATGTCTCTCAGATCAAAAAGACAATACTGCTTCATTAGCCTGCATCTACTTGCAGTAACACTGTTGTGTCTGCCACTTGGTTTTGCCATATTTTCTTATCAACAATGTTTTTACCCAGTAGTTCTGCCTTGTGTTCTTCCTTGAAAGATGGTTCATGCACCGACATCATTTTGAACAGGTGTTTCACCTTTGTTCTTTGGTGGGCCATACTTCACAAAGCTCAAAAGGGATCAATGAATTCTGCAACTAATCTCTATCATAGTGCTGCATACCAGTGCTTAATTTGTAAATAAAAACTTGCCAGTGCCAAAAGCGCTCCTTTGAAACATGTGGCTGCTGCAATTAAATGTGCCAGCACAGTATGCAGAGGCAGCGTAATCCTGAAGCTATCTTTGGCCTCTTCAATCCCTTTACAGAGACTCCATTCCCCTTGAGCTCACTCTTGCAGCTTTCTGCTTTCTCCCTTTGTGACGCTTTTTCATTTTTCTCATCTTCCGTCTTTCCCATATGTGTCTTTTGCTCGCAGTAAGCCAGAAAAATAAGTGCCAGCCTTCAAAAATAAGTGCTGGTGCCCGCACCGGAAACCATTGGCTCAAATTAAGCAGTGCTGCATACGTTTTTGCTGCTGGAGAATACTTTTTACTTTCATCCTACTGCCTTCCTTTGAGTTGCTTACCTACTAACTGGGTTCCTCCATCTGTGGGTCATTTCTTATAGACCCTTTCATCATTTAGTGGCTTTTTGTTTACGCCTTCTTTCCTCCTAGCATGTTAATTGTCTGTTTCACAATGGGCATGTCAAGCATTATGTTCATTATACTTTTTGTTTTTATATGCGTGTACTAGCTGCTCATATAGTGTAAGAAAGAAATCCTACATTTTTGTCAGAAATCATTTGTGATTCCAGCTTTTTAGAAGACTGTTTGGAGTTGTGTGTCCCAAACAGAACACCCTTTTCGTGATCACTCTTGGGATACAGCCTCTGTTGTCTGCACCCCTTCCTGTCTATCAATTTTGTAATTTCTATCTGTGTAGATCAAGTGTAGGGAGGATTTACTCTCACAGTTTGGTCAGTGGATTGCTGCACGTTTACTGTTCCTGTTGTGAAGCCTTTGTAAAAAAAAGTTGCTTACTCTTGTTCTGTTTTTTCTGTTTTGAGCTCCATGGGGTTACTTACAGTGCACTCGCTCTGGCCTTGTCATGTTGAGGTTCTGCAAACATCAGCTAGAAACTGGGGAGATAGTTGCTAATTTTTCACACAACGCAGGGCAGCAAGCAAAGTTGCTGTGATACGTTGCATGAAAGAAAGACAATAGAAATGTGCTATATCTACTATATCTACTAAGCTACTGTACATTTCTGCTGTCTCCTAGTGCTGGCACACAGTGTGCCCCCTGTGGCCAATGCAGGCACCATTGCATGATGGTGAAAGGGTACCTGGGCTTCAAGCAGAATTGTTTTTTACTGAAGAGACACCTTCCTGCACAAAAACAATGTTTGAAGGTGTTTTCCTCTTCCTATGCATGCTGCAGAATGAACTAAGAGTCAATTAAGAGTCAACATGCAGCATGCAAAGAAAGAGGAAGTAACGAGGAGAAATAAGGATATTTCCCCTTTTTACGCCTGGTTCAGGGAGGTGTACCATTTCGGCTCTATCCCAGGTTTACTCATTTTACTTAATCTGCGATTGAGTATAATTTCATGGGTGGAGCCATGAGAATGCCCATCCTCCACCCATGCATTGCTTCCCTGATTCTAAAGTGTTCCTGATAAGGCAGCACTATACCCTGCATCACTTTGTGTTTACTAAACAATGCAAAGCCACTCAAAGTGGTTTTGCGTGCCTTAGTGAATCTCCACATGGATATTGTGTTGGGGCTGCGCCACAAAAGTGATGCAACCCTGAAGCAAAATCTTAGTAAAGGTCCCCCGTTGTGTTCATATGAGGTTTAGTTAGGAATTATTAAGGAGGCACTACGGCTCTTTCTAAAGGTCCTCACTACTAATTGAACAGTCATTTATGGATAGCAGAGCAAACAATTAGTATGATACATCTCCAAACTGTGTTACAGCTATGACTGTAAGAGAACAGAAAACATATGCTGGTAGGCGACCTAAACATTGCCTAGCCTTTCTGATAATGTATAACACAGCAACCCCAACTTACAGGCTGAAAACAAAGTTGGCTATAAATCAATGGCAATGTAATACATACAATACATAGACTGCTATAATCTAGGCCTGAACAAAAAACTCTGCTCCACTGGTGGAGCTTGCGGAATTCAGGAACTCCGCGTTCTGCAGAGAAAGCGGAGTTACCAATAGACTCTGCAATGTAGCAGAGTTTTTTTCTGTTTTTCCCCCATTGGCTCGCGCTTAAAGTGATTTTGCACGCATGGGGAATGAGACAAGAGGCATCCGGTCACTCACTGGCATAAACAAGATTTTTTACCCACCCACGAGATTTAGCACCACACCTGCAACTTCCGTCTTTTGTGACGTGTGCAAGCACGAGTGAGCACGATTGACCGTGGCGGCAGCCTGGCGAAGCTCAAGCAGCTCCCCTCACAAGACAACTTTGAGTTTAAACACTTCTCTAATGGACTGTTCGCGTTGATTTTTTGTGGGAAGGAATACTTTTTAACATTTTGTTTCAACAAAAGGAAGTGCATCAAAGACTCCAACTTCCTGCTCCTATCCAGCAGGTTCCTCCCAGTGCTTTGCCCATCTCCTGGTCACTCTTCTTTTGGATTTCAAGCTGGAAGAATCACTTTTTTTTGTCTCCTGGACGTATCATTGGATTTAAGGATTTTGTTGTATTTGAGATTTCACAAAACAAGTTCAAAAAAGACTTGTATAAGGGTGTTGTACAACCTGCTTGTTTGATAGAGGGCATGCACCAGGATTTATCTGTACTTTTATTTATTTTTTTAAATGTATTGTGGTGAGCGGCCTGCATTTGGGGCCTAGTTATATTTTTACTTGTAATTTTTGTTCTATAAATTAAAAATGTTTTACAGTTCACTTCATTTTCTCCATGTTTTCTTTTGTAAATTTGCAATATTCTTTTAATTCACAATGTTAATGTTAAGTGGCCTGGTCTACTAATGGAATAGGCCTTCCAGGTGTAGGTCCAGCACCAGTTATGGGTGCATGATGAAACAACTGTTTGTGGTGTCTGTGAAGTGAAACACCCTTGATGGCACTGGATTAAATATAGCAAAATGTTGGCAGGCAGTATTTCATTTTTTTTTCTGCAGACAGTGTATGGTGGGGTAATACTTGATTCCTTTGTATGATGTGTGTTGTTGTTGTAAAATTTGTAGCCCCTTTATTTTTATTTTTTGATATTACTGACTTAATGCTGTTTTTTCACCTCTACCAATGCCTTCTTTGTCTGGCCAGTGAGTGAGAGTGTTTGTCATAGGCCACCGTTGGTATTTTGTTCTCCATACCATGTGGCCAGGGGCCCTTTTTGTATAGTCAATTATAGTCCTATACCTATATGTGTTTTTTTGTTTTCTATTCATCCTGTTTCGTGTTTGACCATGTGCCTGGTGACCATTTTGTGCAGGCAGTCAGTAGACCAACATGTGTCCTTCTTTGTTGTGGTGGCCATGCTCACTGTTTGTTGTTGTTTAACTATGTGGCTGGCGGCCATTTTATGTAGGCAGCCAGTGTGCTTTTAGGCCTGCATGTGTTCTTCTTTGTTGTGGTGGCCTTGCCTTCTTGCTGGAGTTGTGTGACCATGTGGCTGGCGACCATTTTGTGTAGGCAGCCAGTGTGCTTTTAGGTCTGCATGTGTTCTTCTTTGTTGTGGTGGCCATGCCTCCTTACTGGTCGTTTGACCATGTGGCTGGCAGCCATTTTGTGTGTTATTCTTCAGGACTAGGAGTTCAATGCTTATTACTAAATGTAGTGTATGAGCAGTTTTTTATATTTTATTGTATACTTTTTTGCATTTTGCACTAATACCACTCTTTATCTCCCAAATCCCTGTGGTGTTTCATGGTAGTCCCCTTCCCCTAGTACATCAGCAATTGAATTCTATTTTTTTAATTTTATTATTTTTTTAATAAGTTGATTCACAAACTTTATTTTATTTTATGTTATAATAACAATATAATAGTAACAGTAACAGTTACATTACCATTAAATTATATTGTTTCTACTACTAATGCAACTGCAACAATGCAACATGTCACTGATATCCTTCTTGCATGTTTGCTTTTAGGTGCACGAAGATAAAGAGTCATGACCTACAATACTGCCAGACAGAAGGCCTGTGCACGACGTGACACGTGACCACACTCGAGACCACACGATTGTCTCTTCAGCTTCTGAAGCTAAGTGCTGCTGCCAACTGACAGCTTCAAGATGGCCCTAAAGAATGGTGCTACCAAGGAAGCAGCCAGTGATAAGAAGTTGCTTCCCACCACCGGTATGTCACCCCAGACACTTTTTGGGCAAAAACGTGTGCCTGCCGCACTAGCTTCTGGGGAGCAAGCTGTGAGCAGCACTCCTGCATCAGTGGCCATACTCTCAACTAGGCCCAAGGCCATGTCTGGTACAGAGGCAGCCTCTCTAATTACAGGAACGCTTGTGAGAAGTAATGCTGAATTGGAATGATCTCTTTCTCAAAGTAGTACCCAATCATTGCTGGAAACTCAGGCCAGTGGACAACAACAGCTGCAAATAGCAATTGCTCTCGAAGTAGGAGCACATCAGGATGTTGAACTTCATGCTGAAGAGGCCGAAGAAGCCCCTCTTTCACAAGATCCACTGTCTTCCAGATCTTTGCCATCTTCTTCTTCAAGCCCCCCTTCTGATGATCAAGACTCCATTTTGAAGCCACATCAGTCTGAGACTCACCAGGAGAGGCAAGGAGTGGAAATGAAGGTTCCTGAAAGCCTTAGAGTTATGCATGAAGAAGAGGTGGATGACAAGTCATCATTGGTGTTAGCCCAGCCACAGTGGAGCCCAACATCACCCCATCTTCTCAACCTGCTCTGAGGGATGTGGCACAGACACCACCACCTCCACCACCACCAGCTTTCATATTTACACGGCCCTGGCTGTGACCTACAACCACAGCCACCTCAGTAGACATAGGCAATGCAGAGAGGCAAGTGTCATCAAAACAACATCCTCCTACCTCCACATTGGCAGTGGCTCCAGTGTTAGAAAGTTAACCTCCCCAATTTGGGACTTCCTTACAGTTAGTGAAAAGGACGCAAACATTGCCATATACTCCACTTGCTGAGCAAGTGTTAGTCAAGGTAAGTTTGTTACAAACTATGGAACCGGAGGCCAAACAACCCATTTAAGAAAACACTACGCAAGCTGCTGGGGGGCACACCTTAGCAGCAAAAGCCTGCAGGTGGTGTTGGTGGTGTTGAAAGCAGGGAATCTGATCTGATCATGGTGGAAGGTGAAGGTGAAAAAAAGGATGATATTTTTGTTACACAAATCAGCCCTATCAGCAGTTCAGTAGTATTGTTGTCCACATTGGCAACATTTCAATGGCACACAAGGGCTCAGAGGCAGGTGGAAACACCCAGGCTAGAACATACAGTGACTGCCCCCCTGAGATGCACATTGAGCATACCACCACCTTCTATTTAATTAGTTTCCCCTCGTGCTGCGATTGAGGTAATATTGCCCATTTTATGTTTTACATTTTTAAAACAATGCAAAACCAACTCTACATGAAAATGTGGGACGCACTGCATGAGCACCAGTATTACACAAGTTAATTCACTTTTATTTTTGAAGGAGGGGGAGATGAAGTGATTTGCCCATAATCACAGGCTGTTGAAGTGACGCAGAGACTCGAACCTCGCTCCTCAGTTCAACAGTCAGTGTCCCTTCTGCCTACATTGCACATAACGCCACATCCTTCTCACTGGTGCTAGTAATTGCAATCCAGGGAAGCATGTCAGGTACCAGATGTAGCATTAATGGTTCCTCTCTGCTCTGAAAGCACAGTTTGGCAGTTTGTTCGTTTTTTCATTCCAAGCACTCCAAAACAGATTAGAAATTAAGAAAAAAAAAAAAACAGACCAAATCAAACACACAATGATGGCTGTATAAAATACTCTGCCTACCACGTGTATCAATTTGGGTGACAAAGAGGTAGATGGTGTCTCACTATAAAATTGGTGCAAACCGTGCATACTTCTTTGGCAAAATCATGGCTAAACTGGCACTTCTCACTAAATAAGGACTCTGACATTAGCACAGCACCACTTATTGTAGTTTTTGTGTGTAGAATGTTACTACATCATTTTACATAAGCTTATTGTGCTTTCATTGGTTTGAGCTGCACCAATAAGGGACATGCAAAAATTGTAATTTTCTGATGTGTTTAGAAGCATGGTTTTCTTTTCCTCAATTTCGGATGGGTGCATGTTTTCCTACTCTTATTACCATTTTCCATGGAGAAAGCAACTTTTGCCAGACAGTTGTTTGGCACAGAACCCTCCCCCCCCCCACCCACTCAGTCTCTGTTTCACCTAACTCCCACCCACCCTGTCACTGTTTGTTCTCCTCCCCACACCCACCCCGTTCATTTCTTCTTCCCCTCCCAACAGACTAAAGAAAAAACACTATGACACGGCCAGCACTGGCTGCTTCTTAGCTTTTTGTTTCTTTTTTTTTTTAACTATCCTGTTCTCCACCAATTAACCTCCCTTCCCAATCACCCCTCACCGGACTGACAAAAACAATAGCACGCCCATAGGCGAGACCTATTGGCTTTGCCAATTCTGGTTTCAATTCCTCCCACAAAAGGCTGCTGATCATTTTCGAGATGAATATTCTGTTTGTGTAGTGTTTGCCTTTTTGACACACCTTTCCCTAAATCTCTTACCCATCCATTCATCAAATCCTTAACCCTCTTCCCCTGGGTTGTGTGATTTATTGAGGTTTCACTTAATAATTTACACCATTGATTAATCACACTCTTGGTGGGGCAGACGTGGTGGAAGCAACACAAACTCAGTTTGCAGGATCTTTATTTGAGTTCACCTAGGTGGAGTGGGACCTCGCTTTCAATGCCTTCACTGTTACTGTGCTAGCATGCTACTACTACACTACCATACTACCTTGGGAAACCATGCAGCCCTCACTCCATCTATTTAGGTAAGAGAACTATGGAGCACTGTTGTACTTTTAGTTAAAGCAATATAATTGGCAATGGCAAATCTCTCTGCCCCACTACTATGGGTAAATGTTTGCAGAATGCAATGCAGTGAATAGGAGAGTATTAGGACAAGGGTACCTAACCACAAAATTAATTGTTATACCCTATCAGCAGATTTTAAAACATGCTGCACTAAAAGGAATACACTATCAGCAGATTGGAAAAAACATGCTGCGTAAAGGCAGCAGTATGAAGTAAAACACCCAAAAAAGATTTTAGGCATAAACAACTGTACATAAATATTTATTCTTCCCCTCCCTAACAAAAATAATAAATACCCATCCCTTTCACCCACAACTGGCCCACCGCTATCCCCAAACAAATGTCCCTTTCCTCAATGTCCAAACAAAAACTGTCCAATTGTCCATATAAAACAAAACAAAGTTGAAATGTCCTGATCCCAAAAACCCATTCCTACCCTTTCTACCCACAGCAAGTCCCACCCACCAAAATAAAAGGTTAAAAAGGGGCAGAAGAGGGCACTAAAGGTGGGCCAGGATTAATTTGAGGAGCCCCTCCATGCGTGCCTGCCAGGCCTCTAATAGAGCCAGCCTTCGAAGGACGCGGCATTGGAAAACAGTGTCTGAGGATGGGGCAGCAATGATGATATGGCAATGGGTGGCTGCCCTGGAATACGGCACTAGTGTCCTCCTCTCTCCTGTTGTGCTAGATTAATGGTGGCATTGCTAGCTCAGCTGGCACCCAAGTCGCACTCGTTACTGTCTGCAGCTGGGGCAGCTGTGCTAGAAAATTATCTTATTCCAATGGTCCTGTTTTTCTCCTAAGCAAATGGCTTTCAATTGTACCCGGACTACAAGGCCGATGAATACTAAGAAGGAAACACTCCATGTAGTATAATTAAAAAAATCATGCAGATATCCTGTCTGCCATGAGTAGCAATGAACTGCAGTACAGGAGTCCACGGAAAGGATTAAGAAATGGGATATATATATATATATATATATATTTGGCATGTTCGGCACAGGCTATCCCATTCAGGAAACTCAAGGCACTTACTTAGTGCACTTTACTCACTGTCCTCACTGTCCTTCCTCCCCCACACTTTATAATAACTACGTTTTTCCAAAAAAATACATTGGCTTTAGTAAGGAAAGGAATCTTCTTAACTTACTCAACTGCAGGGTAAGGTAGAGGGGATTAGGATGGATAGATAGAGTACACAGTTTACTGATCAATTCATCATCATCTTGTGCCTAAGGTTTGGCTAGTAGAGTGACTCACTGTGGTTGGCAAATATCAAAAGGGAAATATTTGAACAGAAGTAATTCTGTTATGGAAGCCATAATGAATTATATTTATATCACTTGGCTAAAAAAATGTGGTGCAAGCAAAGATTGGATTTTACAAATTATTCAGAAGGCTGGGACAGAACTTAAGGAAGATTAAAGGAATGAAGTACTACGAAGCGACTGACCCAGTGGGCACTGTGAGGGAAGGGAAACACTCCCATGTTTTTGCACTGCCATGCATTGAAAAGTGTTTGACAAATTAAGTTAACTTAAGCAGCCAGACGCACCTTGCACAGCCAACATTGCAGTGCCAATTCTGTTGAATTGAACCATGCAGCCATTAGGTCATCATGGGTGGCACTGGTGAAAGGCCATAATGAGGAGGCGAGGTATTGGTTAATGGATGCAGGGCTACATATTCCCTGCCTCACTTGAAAAATAATGTGAGTCAAAGGAATATTTAGAAATACCATCCAACCCTTTGAAACAAACCATTGATAAAAGAACAGTCCAAGCAAGTAAAGTAGGTAAGAAGAATGCCCCTATCTAGAAAAGCTCCCTTGTTTCTTCATTCAAAGCTTTTATCTATTCATCATTGGAAATGTGTTCTTTTAGTACTCTTATTCTTCACCCTTGGCTTTGATACACACCATTTAAGCTTTATATTCTCTCAATCAGTCTTTTGACATTTAAAACCATTGAAATTCCAGACATGGCTCTCAACTAACCTTTCACCAACATCCATTTACCCAATATCCACCCATGCATCCTTTCACTAATTCACCCATCCAAGAGATCCAACCTACCCAAGGAGTCCATCCATCCATCCAGGCATGGAATCCTTTCACCCATACTGTGTCACCCACCTGGGCAGGCATCCTTTCATGCATATACCCTTTCATCCATCCTTTACCCATCCATGCATCCCATCATCTTCATCACTCACCTATATGATTATTATGCACCCTTTCATCCACAATCCTTTCGCTCATATTATATTTCACACATCCTTTCTCCTTCCATCCTTCTTTCAATTTTCCAAAACACATCATAATTTTGAGTTAATTTTCTGAACCTTAGCCTGCTGAATTGCAGACAGAAGAGGCCATTAATACTTAACTCCTGCTGTATCTGCTAAAGCAGGGTGGTGATGAGTGAGTCCACAACACTAGTACAAACTTTTAGTGACTATATTACCAATTGTTAATAAACAAGCAATAGGACTTATTGCTGCCCACCTCTGCTTCCGCCGAGACTTCCCCTCCATCCGCTTCTGTAGCTGCGTCTGGGTTGGCGCTGTCGCTGCTGGCCCAGCACTGGTGGTTGGTGTGGCTAGAAAAAAACATTACACAATTTACACACAAGACACACCTACCCATATTGCCTATTTTTAATAGCAAAATTCCACTGCAGTATGTTACTATATTTCGGTTACAGACTTTTCTTCTATCAAAATATCAGGTAGCCATTTTGTTTGTTGGTAATGTTTCATAAGCTAGGTAGGCAAGTAAAAAGAAACTTTTGGTAATGGAGGGGTAGAACTAGCTATTGGTGAATCTGAGTTTTTCAAGAGAAATAAAAGGGTGCAAGAATTGGTGAATGGAGGACATATGGTCTTGGTTGCTTGATGCAATAGGGCCATATTCCTCATACTTCCAACCATGGTGCATGGTCATCACCTGCTAATATACTAATAATACATAGACAACATTGGGGGGTACAAGAAATTACATGGCCATGTTCAAAAACACCTTTTTTTAAAAAGCTTTTGATGATTGAGCTGTAGCAAAAAAAAGAAAGCCTTCTCATAAAACCTGCAATAGAATACCTTACATGGGCATGCAATCTTCAGTACATAGGTTCTCTAAACCTTACCACCACTCCACAAGATAAGATATATAAGGGGAGAGGGAAAGCTCACTGACAAAGCAGAAGAAAGGAAGCTACAGACAGACTAGTACAGCCAGACAGTTTGAAGTACATAAACTTAAAATATAGAAAATAAGTAGGATAATCCAGGGATAAGAAGAATTTACGAAACAGATAAATCAAAGTGGAGTTAGAAAAAAAATAGGAGACGGGCACAATAAAAAGGTAAAAATTAATTCTAAATGTGGAGCAGTAAAAGTTAGGGAAATAATTATTTTATTAACAACAACAGGAGGACTTACCGGGGCCAACAGAGCCATCTGCCCTGCCCCGGCACGTGTGAAGGGGGCGCCTTCATCTCCCTCACCCGTCTCACCAGCCCTCTTCCTGCCACTGGATGCTGGATGATGTAAGAAAAAAAATAAAAAAGATTAGTGGTACTGTTAAAAAATAATCTCTCCAAGAATATTATCTTTTTAAGGAAGAGGCAAACGGAGTAACATTTCTACATCGGAGGTTCAGAGTGCTTGCATAATAATAATACCAGTATCATGGACCATCCTATTGTAAATTTCCTAACCCTTTCCAAATTTCCTAAACTACATTTTGGAATTACTAATGAATTGCAATGGATGATTTCTACAGTTCTCATTTCATTCTCAATCTCTCAATGCATGTGTTGGATGCATGCATGCAAAACTACCACACATCACTGGGAAACTGATTGCCAGTTGGCAATGTACGAGTTACAAAAAATAAAATCAAGTGAGAGAACACGCTAACTCAGTAATACTAATATTAATTATGACTACTTTAAACAGGGCACAGGAGGAGTCTCTAAATTACTTCTTCATCAGCCAGAGCAAGCGCCAAAAATAAGGACAATTAGGTAGAGCTGAGCACTTGTCTAGATGACGATCACATAATATTATATTTGTAACACAAAGTTAACTTACCTGCATGTGAGCAGCATGCTTGCGACTGGGGAAGAAACTATTAGCATAGAACATAATTAATAATAAATTATTACTCACTGAGTTCCGCAACCTATACACCTAACAGGTCGAACAGGTTCATTTCATCGCCCAGGATATCAGCCACCGGTGTGTTAGCTGTTGCTGGGTGCCCTGGACTCTAGATCTGCGGCGTACAGCCCTGCGCACCCTTTCCCTGCATTTCTGGCACTCCCGGAGGCTGTACCCAGATGCCAGCCTGCTCCCTGCCCCCAAGGGGGTGCTACACATAAAACAAATAGGCGGGCACCTCCACCTTGGAAAAAATGATACGGGCTGCACCCCTTCACGGCGTCACTGCCCACAAGGAAGGCGGCTGTTGGTTGGGGGCCTGGCAATGCCACTCCCCTGCTTTGACATGGTGCTGGGTACTTGGGAGGGGGGGATAAGAAAGAATAAATGAAAAAAAGCAAATAAAGCAAAACAATTAAAAAGTTAAAAAGTTGCAAAAAACACAAAAAAAATTAGGAAAAAAGTTAAAATATAAAAACACAAAGAGAAAAAAACTAGCTATTGATGAATCTGAGTTTTTCAAAAGAAATAAAAGGGTGCAAGAATTGGTCAATAAATGATATATGGTCTTGATTGGTTAATGCAATGGGGCCATCCTCCTCATACTTCAAAACAGAAACTAGGGTAAAATAGGTTTTAAAAGTGTGGATGGGATAGAAATAGAGGAATATAAAACTAGGCCCCAGCACCATAACAAAGTAAAAAATAAGATGGCCGCGCCCATACGAACCCACTGGTGCCGATGCACGAGAATTCCAACTCAAGAATGTACTTCACATTGCCAGAAATGTCCACGGGACATAATGCACTTCACCCCACCTGTTCTTTGCAAAGCCTCAAATGTGGTGTAACTGAAGCGGATTTCAGACACCTGAGCCGGATGTGCACAGTGGTAGATGATTACAGGACCAAAATCTCCTTATTATCTACAATGATTGGCACCACACTGACCCTCTCGCCACTCTTGGCACTCCTTGGATATGTTGATGAAATCCCAAGGAGGTTTGCTGCTTTACTGCTGTTGCGTTGCTGCTTGCAAAATTCAGGATTGCATTACACTGAGGTATCAAAACTTGACCCTCTGACTCTGCATGGTGGAAGAATATAATTTATTGTGATAAAGCCAGTGAAGATTACGTCACTTTACAACCAAGTACCTCAAGACATAATGATATAAGGCAACCACTAGGAAACTATTTGTTAATGTTGGTCTCTGCTGGTTAGGATTGATTTGCTATTAACATGCCCTTGTGCGTTGTATACCCCCCACCCCCCAAACTTGATTGTGGCCTTGCCTTGAACACTATGGCCCTCATTCTGACCTTGGCGGTCGGCGGAGAGGCGGCGGTCGGACCGCAAACAGACCGGCGGTCCAAAAAATGGCATTCTGACCGCGGCGGTCACCGCCGCGATCGACCGCCACTTCCCCACTCCGACCGCCACGGCGGTCATGACCGACGGGCTGGAGTTTGCGCACTCCGGCCCGGCGGTCGCCCCAAGACCGCCACCCGTATCATGACCCTGCTTACCGCCGCGGTTTCTGGCGGTCGGGAACCGCCATGCGAACGCTGGCGGTAGGCACTATCGGGGCCCGGGAATCCCTTCCCTGGCACTGATAGGGGTTACCCCCCACTGCCCCCCCGAGTCCTCCCCTCACCCCCTCCACCCCCCTGCCACCCCCCAGAGGTGGTACGAACCCCCTCCCCACCCCCACCCCGAAATGCACATACACGCACCCCGACATGCACGCACCCCAACATGCACATCTGCACACCCCCATGCACGCACACATCACACAACACCCCCTCACCCCCTCCCCTCACGGACGATCAACTTACCTTGTGCGTTGGTCCTCCGGGAGGCGACGGGAGCCATAGGGACGTGACCGCCGACAGCACACCGCCAACAGAAGACCGCCACACAGAAATGTGGGTCGTAATTCTGGGGGCGGTGTTCTGCTGGCGTGGCGGTGGAGGTTGACCAGTCTCCACTTTCCCGCCGACCGCCAGTCTGGCTGCCGGCGGTTTCCCGGCGGAACGCTCCCAGCGGTCGGAATGCGCGCAGCGGCATACCGCCGCGGTCAGCGGTCTTCACCGCGGCGGTAACTCGGCGGTCTTGCGAAAAGACCGCCGAGGTCAGAATGAGGGCCTATGTGGCTCTGAACCGTCCCCTCACTTGCCACTGCTGCTCTTGCCAATGATTTTTCCTTGTTGGATACTTCTGTAAGCTGCCTTACATACCTAAATGTTATTGTCTTCAGCGCTGCTTAGTTTATATTCTCCTACATATGGGCTGCTTGTTGTTTTGTGTTGTTTTCACATGACAAATTATGAAACTTAACAAAAAAATGCAGACTTTATAACCAATTGAGCATACAGATTTACTACCACTTTTCTCCTTGTTTCCAATTTCTTTGCGGCAGTTTAAAAAAAAAAAATGTATAAATTGAGTCCCAGATTTTACTTCAGGGTTGCAGCACATTTTTGGCACAAACCCATTATGAAATCTTACTTGTTAAATCTCGCAATGTGCTCAAATGAGCCTAATATAGACGTAGTAAACATGTGTAAGGTCTTAAAATCAGATGTTACTTCTTGTGATGCCACTTTCAGTGAGATCATGGTTTTTGGGGCCTGCCTTTGCTGTCACATCCTGTGATGCCATGTGCATTGTCATGCGGCGTGATGTCATACACTCTGATGTAACATGCCATGATGTAGCTGGCATGCTGCCTAAATTGGTTAGTTCCCCCCCGCTTTTATTTATAGGACTTTGTTTGGGCCCTAAACTTCAAAGCAAGAGCCAGGTAAACATAAGACCTTTCATGCATACTAGATATATTTTCACTTTATTATTATGCATTGAATTAAAACTGCAAGCTCTATGTATGTAGAAAAACACACATTACATATTTTATTCATGCTATTATTCTGTTACAGCAGCTCTCCTTTACTATGCAAGATGCTGATCTCATTTTGTTGTAAAGTTTCATAATAGATGCGAGAGGTGGGTCGCCCCCTCGTTCGTCTGTGGCTCCACATTTAATTGGATTGCAGAGCTAAGCCAGACCTTCAGACAAGCAAGTTGTACAGCTGCATGGGCTTGCTGTTATTTTAATTCTTTTAATATTTAAAGTATTTCATCTTCATCGGTATCCATGTATATAAATGCGTACATATCACTAGTGTGGCAGGTGCAGTTGCACCCAGGCCCTGGAGTCTGGAGAGCCAACCGCAAGCCGATTATGGCAGACTTTACTGCCCAACAAGTAAGCCTTTTTCATTGACCCATAGTCAACTTGTTAAACCATTTCCAAACTAGGAGAAAGCATTGGCCTCTGTAGAGAGTGGCATTTTAGGCACTCATTATGAACATGGCGGCAATCACCGCTCCGCCGGCGGTTGCGTAACTAGCGCCAACAGGCTGGCGGTCCGGACCGCCAAATAATGAAGAAATTGTGAAACAAGTAGCGGTCCATCCACACATTGCCATCATTTGAGTGCCAACAATGACAGAAGAGGCTGCCCACAGGCCGATGGAAAGGCCCCACCCGCCCAACAAATAATGAAGCACAAGACCGCCGTCAGTTCTGGGGCGGAAACCACGTGGCAGAAATGAACCAAATAAAAGCACAAACTCACCGTAGTCACACGCAACACGCTGAAGCAGACATGGAGAGAGAGTTGTAAATAATGCCAGACCTGCTCCTTGCAATATACCTCCATGACCTTGACCGCCGACAAAGACAATGACGGTAAGTACTGCAACCTAGTAAACATGGGAAGAAAGGGCACAGTTACATACTCACCGAACCCCACCCACCCCGCAACGCACTCCCAACACCTCCCACCATCACAAGCCATACACACCAGAATTAGAGGTACTTACCCAACACAAGGCAACAAAGACCTGCCCAAAGTACACACATGTGCACCCCACACCCCCACAATGAAATGATAAACCACGTCTCCATATTGTGCCAACAGCACCACTGGGCGCACAAACTTTTATACAAAAGTAAAATAGTAATGTCCAAATAAGGCCATTGGCCAGTCCATGGAGAATACCCTAAAAGGGCCCAAATGGGCCAGACTTGACTCCCACATGTGCACAGGGTACTCCACCGTAAAGGGACATCAATGGGGTAACCAGGCATCTCAGGGAACAGCGGGAGGGGGTGGCAGGGGTGGGGACTTATGCCTGGAAGGGGGAGCTTGGGCTTACGTTTGGGAGGTGGAGGGGGTTTGGGTTTTCCCTTGGAAGGTGGGGGAGTGGGCTTGGACCGGGGGGTGGCAGAGGGACCTGGGGCAACACAGGGCTTCTTCCTCTTTGGGAAAGGGGCACGGGAATGGGAAGGGTGGACTGGGGCGGACTTGGACGAGGAAGGAGTGGACAAGGCAAGGAGATGGGCATGTTTAGGGATGAGATGGGGTGGGCCACTGTGTTCCAACAGGTAAACACAGGAGAGGAAAAGTTTCTTAGGGGCAGTTAGTGTGGAGATGGAGGAAGGTGTGGGAGTGGAGGTAGAGGGAGTGGTTGTACCAGGTGTAGGTGTGCTGCACGTGGATGCAGGTGACTGTACAGTATGCTGATGTGTCGTGGATGTGTGTTGAGTGGGTGTCTGTGAATGTTTGAGTGTCTTGGGAGGAGGGGGGTGGAGACAGTGGGACAAGACAGGCTGCAGTGTAAATGGATGTTGTCTGAGTGTCTGCAGGTCTGGTGAGTGTGCTGCAAGTGTCTGTCAATGTAGTTGTGGTGAGTGTGGGTTTGGTGTCTGGGGTGGATGACTGGATATCAGATGTTGTGGTGACAGCAAGATTTGGGCCAGCAGCAGTGACTGAGGATGCTGTGCTTGTGGGTGTTTATGTTGAGGTGACAAACAGGGAGGCGGGAGAGGTGGACACCCTGGGGGAAGTGGATGTTGTTGTGTGTACCTTTGTATGTTGACTGTGTGTATGCCTGTGGTGGGAAGTGTGGTGCTTGTGTTTCTCTGCGTGCTTCTTGTGTGTTGAGGTGTCTGCATGGTTGTCTGAACGTGTGCTTGGGATGGGTGAAGAGAGTGGGGTGCTGGAAGGGGTAGAGGGAGTTGGAGGGGGGACGGGAAGACCAGGGTCACTGGCTGCCATCGAAGAGGAGGCCAGAGCCTGAAATGATCTCTGTAGGCCAGACATGGCACTGTGAATGCCTTCCAGGTATGCATTGCATTGCTGCACCTGGGATGCTAGCCCCTGGATGGCATTCACAATGGTTGTCTGCCCTACAGAGATGGTCCTCAGAAGGACATACCCCATGTGATAGGTGCCATTGATGGAACCCACATAGCTCTCATCCCCCCAAGAGTGAATGAACAGGTGTAAAGGAACAGAAACAACTTCCACTCAATGAACATACAATTGGTGTGTACAGCTGACCAGTACATACCACGTGTAAATGCCAGGTTTCCAGGATCAGTTCATGATTCCTTTGTCCTAAGGAACAGCAGTGTGCCACACATGACGGAACAACTACAAAGAGACAGAGGTTTGCTCATAGGTGAGTGTGCATGACACTGGATCAGTACAGAGCTGACAGCCAGGCTGTATGCAAGTAATGACACTTTGTTAAAGTCCTCTTTTGTCCATGTTTGCAGGTGATTCTGGCTACCCCAACTTGCAATGGCTCCTGACACCTGTGAGGAATCCCAGGACAGATGCGGAGAGGAATTACAATGAGACCCATGGACGTACTAGGAGGGTGAATGAGCGCACTATAGGTCTCCTGAAGGCTAGATTTTGTTGCCCCTATCTCTCTGGGGGATCCCTGTGCTATGGCCCTGAAAAGGTGTGTAGAATAGTGGTGGTCTGCTGCATGCTGCACAACATGGCTGTGAGGAGAGCTATCCCCCTACAAGAGGAGGAGGGTGCTGTACATCCAGACCTGCTAGCTCTGAGAGGTGATGGGAGTGATGGTGAGGATGAAGAGGGGGAAGATGTCCACTCCAGGAACCAGCTTATCCACCTATGCTTCCAGTGACTATGAGGTACTGTTCACTGATGCTGTTGTCTGCACTGCATAATGTTTGTCTGACTCATTTGTTTGGGGATGTGGTACCTGTAGTCATTGACACTGCTACCTGAAGACTGAGGTGGCATGTGCCATGGAGACAACCATGGTGTACATCTTGAGTTACTCCAGACACTTTTGTGCATGGGGTACCATTCCTGCAATAAAGGTATGATTATGGAATTGACTGGCTAATGCAGTCACACTAACAATTTTATGATCATTATGACAGGGAACATACGGATTTGTGTAAATGTGTTTTATTACATGCCACAATTTCATAGGTGCGCTGTACAGTGATAGGGAGTGGGCTCATGGTGCATGTCCATACCAGGTACATGGGCTCAGCGATTGGTGGCAGTGGGTATTGATTCATATATCCCTTGCAAGTTGGTATGTTGCTATTGGGGGTCAAGATCGTAGCACAGTGGTACACTTGGGAGACAGTTCAGGTCACTTCTTTGTGGGGTCCTTGGTCTTGGCAGATGTTTCAGTGCCATATCTGGGACCGAGGGCATGTTTGAGTGACTGGTGCTGGTCTGCGGGGGTAGGGGTGCTGGTCTCCTGTATGTCCTCTGCCAGTGCCACAAGTCCAGTTGCTGCTGCAGATGTAGAGGGCATGTCTGTGTCCTGGGCAGTTGTAGGGGCTTGCAGGTGGGTGGAGGTCTCAGGCTGGCTTGGGTAGTGCTGCTGCAGCACCCCTGCAATGGTGGCCATGCTGGCAAAGAGTTGTTTCCATTGCTCCATGGCCTCTGGGTGTTTTGCTATCTGCAGCCTTTCATTTAGCTCCAGGGTGGCCAGGATCTGGCCCATCCTGTCTTGGGTATGGTGGTATGCTCCCAGGACCTCAGAGATCACCTCCTGGGCTGCAGCATCCATCCTCTGGCCTCCCCCCTGGACCACTGATGCCCTCCCACTGGGCCTAGCCCCCTGTGCCTGTGTCCCCTGCTCAGGTCTGGCAGTCCCACTTGCACTGGGGCCATCATCATCCTGCCTATTAGTTGGTGGAGACTCTGGCCTCTGTACATGTGGTCCGCCAGTCTGTGGCCTGGAAACACTAGTGTGGGCTCATTTGGCCAGAGCTGATGGTGGTGGCTGGGTGGTAGGGGTGTCAGTGGTATCCTGGATGGGGTTGCTGGAAGGTGACAGTCCAGGACTGTGTGACAGGCCAGGGAATTCCTCATTGTTCATACATCCCTCTCCAGTCTCCTGAGTGGGGCCACAGTTTTCGTGAGGGGTGCTGGCACTCCTTGGCCTTTCTGCCCGGGTGGCATGGGTTGTGGTGCCTGTGGGGTGGGAGTGGACATGTATGTTACATGTACAAAAACGGATAAGGATGCACAGCCCTGCCCTGTTTTGTCCTGTTTATTCCCCTTTAGGGCCATGCAGGGAACTTCTGTGGGATTAGCCTTTCATTTTTCGAGGGATGTGGAGGTGCATTGTGGGTGCAGTAATGCCATTGTGATTCCTTGCAAAGACAGATGACTGTGCACAGGGGGAGGGATGTGGGCCTGTTAGTGGGTTTATGGGCATGCAGGGTGACTGGATGTAGTTATTGTGGCCTGGGTGGGGTAGTGGTCCTGGTGGTAGTTGGAGGGGTGGGGTGGCACATGCATTACATGTGTGGTGGATATGAAGTAATTGTAGATGACTTACCTAAGTCCAGTCTTCCAGTGAGTCCAGTGAGGCCCTCCAGGTGCAGGATAGCCAGTACCTTCTCTTCCCGATAGGTGTAGTAAGGTAGCTGGGGTCCTCTCCCAGTCTTCTGTACCACAATGTTGTGCCTGGATGCCACAGACCTCACCTTCCCGCACAAGTCATTCCATCTCTTGCGGATGTTGTCCCTTGTGCGTGGATGGTTTCACACTGCATTGACCTTGTTTACAATTGTCTGCCATAAACTCCATCTTCCTGGCGATGGGTGTGTGCTGGACCTGTGCCCCGAAGTTTTGTGGCTCGACCTTCAGTTTTTCGTCCACCATGGTCCTTAGCTCCCTATCTGTGAAGCGTGGGTGCTTAGGGGGTGCCATGGTGTGTGTTATGGGTGTGGTGTTCTGGGTGTATTGGTGAGGGTGCTTTTGTGTATATATGTGTGCGTGTGCCTTTTGTTATGTTGTGTACAGTATATGCGTGTAGTGTTGTCAGTCTGATTCATGTATTTGGCGTTGCAAAGGATTGTTGGGGTGTGTATGTGAGTGTTTTATAGTGTTGTGGATGTGTGTACAGTGTGTGGGTTTAAAACTTGCCAATGTGTGCACTTCTTTCTGTTGTATCCCTTTGCAGGCAGTGGCGGTCCGTACCGCCAATGGTTGTTCGACATCCACTTTCTGCCACAGTGATTTGTGCATCATTATTTGGTGGGCGGAGGATTTGTCTGCTTGGCGGTGGCGGGGAGGGGTGTACAGCCTTTCCGCCATCATGGGTCCTGGCGGTGGCTAGTGTTTGCAGAATTTTTGGAGGTTTCGGTTTTTGGCATCAATATTTGGCGGTGTGCTGTTCACCGGCACTGGCGGCCTTCTGTTCACTGTCGCCACGGCAGTCGGCGGTGTTTCCCGCCATGTTCATAATGACCACCTTAGTCTCTAGAGCCTTCTCGTCGATGGCTGTCATGGAGATGAGAGAAGGGGGTCTTCGGAAAGCGTGGGTGAGTTTGAGTTGTGTGGTGCAAACATACATGCCTGCATCTCTTCTTCCCAGACACAGGAATCAGTTGCCATCTGCAGTGCCGGGTGCGATTCACATCACAGAGTATTACACTGACAATGCAGGGCCCCTTGGAGAGCTGGATGTAGTCCAGTCTTTCCACTGGAGCATCCGGCCGGATATAGATGGCTGGGGCAGGGATAGGCTGGGAGAGTTTGTAAGGGAGGGTTTAGCGGCGGGTATATAGGGAGGGGATGGAGATAGGGATTGGCCTCTTCTGTGCATGCTTGTCGCACTGCACTGAGTTTGGCCGATCCCCGGCTAGGTGTCAGGTGCATGCAGGGTTTATTAAGCATGGCCTCGGGCCATGATGCCTCAGCAGTCCTTTGCATTTTGGACGAAGCCGGCCGTGGTGACCTGCTCAGGCCTGGTGTCTTAGATCAGGCCGGGGTAGGTTTTTCACATGAGCCGAGTGGCCGCTCAGGGAGTGGCAGGGGTGGTTGCCGCTTGCTGCTCCCCATTGAAAGGAGGGGAAAAAAGGGAAAAAGGGGGCGGGGCGCAGCGCGTCCAGCCCCCTTCTCACAGGGTGGCAGAGGAGTAGCAAAGGGAGCCCCCTATCGATGTAGGGCAGGGGGGTTGGAGCCTGGGGATAGTGCGCTCTCTGGAAGCACGGCAGGCCCCTCTGGGCCAGGCCTGCAGCAGGGGGGGTGGGTACACTGCAGGCAGGGAAGGAGCCCAGTGTACCAGGTAGGCTGTAGCAGCCCTTGGACTTCTCTGTGGCTGGTTTGCCAGCCACAGCCCACTAGAAAGGCAAGGGGCAGGGGCTAGGTGGCAGCAAATGGAAGGGGAAGGTCTGCATAGCTGCAATGGGACCCCCGGGGGGGCTGCGGGTGGGCAGTGGGGGAGGCAGATCTAAGTTGCGCCGGGGAACAGTTGGAGGTGTGTGTACACATACAAGGGTGGTGGAGTCCCAGCAGCACCTACCCACTGACTGGTCGGCAGCGGACATTGAGGCCCGGATTCAAGAACAGAGGAAGCTGGTGGCTGAGACAGAGGACAGGTGGGCCAAGTTATGCAAGGAGAGGGGGAGGCGGACGGGAGGTCACGGCAGGTGAAGAGGAAGTCGGTGGGGGCCACATAGAAGGGCAAGATTTGGGGCAGGGCAGCTGGGTGTGGGTCCCTCATGAGTGGGGGATGGATCAGGAGGCTGGTGCGGCCAGTGGGGCAGGCAGCATGACAGCAACACAGGGCGCACACAGCCCAGTGCGGCATGGGGAGTCAATGCCAGCGTCAGAGGTTGGCAGAAAGGTGGCAAAGCCAACAGGGCACAACATGGCCCCAGGACATTGTTCGGAAGCCAAAGTCTTTGGTGGCGTTCTCTACACCACGAAAACGCACGCACATGCCTGGCTTTCATCATGAGGGATTTGGGCTGGATGCAGAGCCTGACGCGGGTGAGGCTGCACGTGCTGACGAAGTATGGGGCGTGGACGAGGAAAACATGTTTGAGTTGGATTATGAGGAGGACCTGGATGACTGGGAAGATGGGGAGTTTCATGACAAAGAGGTGAGCGGGGTACAAGGGAAGGGTAATGGGCGCAGGAGCAGCTCAACACCCTCTTCTATTACTGTTTTGCAGGCTTCAACATCTAGCACACGGGGGCACGAGGTGTCCTGATTAGAAGGTAGCAGGTGCAAGTCGGCATTTGATGCTGGTACTCCTGGCCATGGTGTCCAAGATAAGGGGGACTGGTGGGCCTCATGGGGGGAGCGGAGGGGCAGGGCTGGCGCAGTTCAATACAAGTCCATTGGTGTGGGGGAGGACTCGATACACACTACGCCTAGTTCAGGTGCGGTATTGGTAGGCAGTAAGGCCCAAGTGGCTGAAACAGGGCTGCCACCACAGGGCAGGGACGGGGCAGCAGTAGTAAGTGGGGATAAGGAGGATGACGCCAAGGAGGGGGCTGGTCACAAGAAAAGACTCCCATATATGGGTCTCGCCATGCCTTTGGGGTCGCATGTAGCGGATAAGACTAAAGCAAGGATTTGGAAACAGGAGTATGTTGATGTATTCAAACTCCTGCACAGGGAAATACAGCCAAAGAAAGGCTCTAAAGAATAAGAATGGGAGCTGGCACGTAGGGCTAGGGTCCCCATAACTATGGACAATTGGACCTCTGCATTTTTGATTTACGCCAGTATTTACTGTGAAATCTACCCTAACAGGGCCATTGCCATGTTTAAATACATGGATATCATTCGTAAAGCCCAAATGCATTTGGTGGGTTTTGAATGGCTGAGCTATGATGAGGAGTTCAGAGCCAGGGTGAGCGTTAATCCTGAAAAGCCATGGGGTGACGTGGATTCGGAGTTATGGATGCAATGGATGGCGTCTTCACATTCAGGGGCATCCACCCACACGGCTAGTGGTCTCCCGGTGGTCTACAAGCCTTTTCAGCAGCGTCCCGCTCAGGGATGGGTGGGTATGGCACAGAGGGTCCCAGTGCCTAGCTCAGGAGCAGGTTGGAACTTCAACAAGGGGTTTTGCTCCTGACACCATTGTAAATTTAAGCATGAGTGTTCCAAATGTGGAGGAAGACACCCAGCTATTCAATGTTTTTCCCTTGCTAGTCCAGCGGAGCAGTGGAAATCTACCAGGGGCAGAGGGGGCAAGGCGCTCCTGGGCCGGATGGCACCTACTCCATTTAAGTTGGAGATGCAACTGCCCTGGTTGAACATGTACCCGGATAAGGACATGGCACTCAAATTTGAATGGGGTTTCAGACAAGGTTTCCGTGTGGGATACCAAGGGCCACGGTTGAGGAGATAAGCGGACAATTTGCAGTTAGCTAAGGCTATGCCTGAAGTAGTAGTGACTAAATTGAGTAAGAAAGTGGCAGAGGGGAGAATTGCAGGCCCCTTTTATGAGTGGCCCATGGATGATTTGATGATTTCACCTTTGGGGGTGATACCAAAAAAGAGCAAAGGGGAATTCCGGCTGATACATCATTTGTCATGGCCTGAAGGGGCATCAGTGAATGATTTCATGGCACCGGAGGATGCGCGAGTGTTGTACGCCTCGGTAGATGATGCCATTCGGCTCATAAGGGGGTGTGGCAAGGATGCTGAGCTGGCTAAGTGTGACATCAAGGCAGCTTTCCAGTTGCTCCCCATTCACCCCGATGATTTCTCTCTGCTGGTGATGAAATTGTGTGGGGCCATTTATGTGGACAGAGTGCTTCCCATGGGGTGCACGATTTCCTGTGCTTTGAGACATTCAGCACCTTTTTGCATTCGGTTTTCGTTCAGGTGAGAGGACATCGGACAGTGTCGCACTATTTGGATGATTTCCTTTTTGTGGGGGCACCTCAATCTGACTTGTGTAGTAGGGCATTGCAGTGTTTTGAGCAATTGGCATGGGATTTTTGGGTGCCCTTGGCTCCTGAGAAGACAAAAGGCCCGAGCTGTGTTTTGACTTTTTTGGGCATCGAACTTGACACAATGACTTTCATGGTACGGCGGCCTGCTATGAAGGTTGAAGAGATTCTCCTGTTTTTGTGGCAGATCAGGTCAAGACAGAAGATTGAACTGTGCCTGGCCCAACAACTCCTGGGTTTCCTTTACTTTGCATGTCGGGTGGTCTGGGGTGGTAGGACTTTCTGCAGGCGCCTGGGGCTAGCGATGTCAGGCGCATCCCTCCCTCATCACAGGATTCGGTTGACCATGGGTCTGCGAGAAGTCATCAGGGTCTGGGACCTGTTCTTGACACAGTTCAATGGGGTCTCCATTTCCTTTCAGGAGGAAGACACTGTCTGGCAGGTGCAGATCAGATTTTTTAATATATGGCAGTTGCCTCCGGTTTTGGCCTTTTCTGGCATGGGAGGTGGTGTGTGGAGTCATGGCTGGTGAGGTGGTTGAGTCAGTGTAGGAGATTTGCCCTTTTGGAATTCTTTCCTCTGCTTGTGGCTTTGTCGGTGTGGGGTGGCAAACTGACCAACAGGACAGTGATGTTTCATGTGGACAATCTGACAGTGATTGAATTGATAAGCAGACAGATGGCCAGGGATCGAAGGGTGCTGCATCTGCTGAGGAGGTTTATGTTGCGTTGCTTGACTTTGAATATCATATTGAAGTCTGCGCATATTCTAGGGGTCAACAATTCAATTGCAGATTCCCTGTCTCATTTGCAGTGGCAGCGTTTCCACCAATTGGCGCCCGGCACAGAGGAACACAAGACAGTGGTCCAGGCAGACATTTGGGAGTGGAGGAGTATGATGGTCATGAGACTGGTGGAGATGTCGCTAGCTGAATCAACCCTCAGGAGTTATCGCTTTGCATGGTTGGAATTTCAGGATTTTGAAGGGCAGTTTTGGACCAAGGAATGCTTGAGGCTCTGTGCTACATTTTGGTATAATTTTGATTCAGAAGAATTGGGGGCAAGTTGGCAGGAGTTTCTTTTTATGGGAAGTTGTTATTTCGCTGGGACCCAGCGAAGGATGACATTTTGGGAAAAATGCTGAAAGGATAGAGGAGAATGCGAACGGGGTCCGGTGCAGTGCGTGAGGATATTACATTTGAGTTGCTCTTGCACATTTTGCATGTCCTGCCTGTTTGTTGTGTGAATGCCCACGAGTTGGCTCTTTTTCGTTTATGTATGATATGGATGTTGTTTGGAGCACTTGTGTTACTGAATTATTGGGTATGGGGAAAGCTTGTGGTGCAAAGGTGGGTGATGTGCAAATGAAGGGTGAGCGCTTGCGGATTTGGTTGAGGCGATCCCAGACGGATCAACTAGGAAAGGGGAAATGGATATGGTTGGAAAACCGGGGTGTGCTGAAGGCATGCCTAGTACGGGAATGGGAAAATTTCAGGGTGCACACAGTGGGTCGACAGGAGAGTGTGTTTTATCATGAGAAGGGTAAGAAGCTTACAGCCTTCCAGTTGTGGTCCGTTTTGAGAATGGTTTTGAGATGCTTGGGGAAGCAGGCGGGTAACTTTGGTACTCATTCCTTCAGGATTAGCGCGGCGACTGAAGCGGCCCGGTTGGGTTGGGATTGGGATCAAATCAGGCGTATTGGGAGGTGGTGGTCCAAATGTTGTGAAAGATATGTGAGGGCCTAATTTGATGCTTTTTAGGGATGTGGTAGGTGTGTTACATTTGGAGTTGGGTGTCGTTTTCAGGTGTGGGGATTTCTGAGGTGGGGGGGATTTATTGTTAGCACTCTGAAATTTGTTTCTCCTTCCAGATTGTGTGCAGGGCCCGGAGAAAGATAAGGTGGTCACGTGGTTGGTCGGTCATTCTTTCATTCATTGGGCAGCTAAATATGTAGAGAAGCAGGTTTATGAACGATCCCTGGGACTTCAGAGTAGCAAGCATGAGGTGTTGTGGGGAGGAAAGAGCGGAATGAGGTGGGGCAATTTGCTTCTTTTTATCACATCGATTATGGCGACATGGGGATGTCCTGATGTAATGGTTGTACACCTTGGAGAGAATTATCTGGTCGGGCTCTCTGGGCTCACCCTACTACAACACATGCAACAGGACCTAGCACTGCTGCAGCACATCATGCATGGGACTTATTTGGTTTGGACTGAATTTGTTCCCAGGAGAAAATGGAGAGGAGCACTGAAACACAGGGCTATTGAAAGGGCTCGGAGGAAGCTCAATAGGGCCATACAGGTTTTCTGCTGGGCGCATGATATTAAAGTGCTGATGCACGAGGGGATAACAGAGGATGAGCAAGTGCTTTTCAGGGATGACGGTGTGCATCTCTCAGAGATGGGAAATGCCCATTACATGTTAGAGTTGCGTTTTTTGCTGACCAATCTGTGAGGGGATACATTTTGGCAGAGCAAGCCTGTTGGAAGGGCATGAGTTGTTGCAGTAGGTTCGCTGGTGGGGCAGCAAAACCCCAAAAGGGTTTGTGCTGGGTGGCAGTAGGTGGAAGAGGGTGGAGAGTCAGATGCGGGTCTGTCCACCCTTCCAGGGGGGAAAAAAGAAGCAGGTGAAGGATGACAGATTGGGGGATGCCCGATTCAGACAGGGGTCGAAAGGAATTGGGGGATGTGTGGGAGAATGGAAGTGGAGGATGAGTGAACGAAGGATAAGTGGGGGAATTAAGTGAGAATGGAAGACGGGGGAGTTCAAAAGGTTAATGGTCAAAAGTTGTTCATTTAAAGTTCCAGTTATGTTAATGTATTATACAATGAGCAAGCCTGTCCTAATAAATGGCCTTTTCCACTAGTAAATGGGTGTCGAAGTCTATTTCCCGATGAGGCGGGCTCATGGATGTACCCCGAACACAGAGGGACATGCACAGCTCCAGGAACCAGTGGTGTAACATTAGCCCCCACAGCCCCTGCTGTGCGGGGGTAGGGGGCTTGAGCTCCATGGGCCCACCTCAGTTCAGTCGGCACTGTGCACAGGTGGCAGGCCCATGGCCCCTGGCCTAAGCACCCCTGACTGGATAACGGGCCCCCTCTATGTACTTTGTAGGGGCTGCAGTACTTGCTCTTGCATGTCATCTGTTCCTTTGCCAACACACTCCTTTTCTTCTCCAGTTATCAAAGCAACAGATTGCTGGTGAGTGCAACGCTCAGCTCACCACAGGGATCTAAAAGACTCATGGCCAAGACAGGGCCTGTACCAGGAATTTTTATCTGGATGGGCCAAGGGTGCATTCAGGTGTGCTGATGAGGGCCCAATTTAGGTAAATTCTGGAGGTAGCCTACAAGCCTTAGATTGACACATGGATGTCAGTTCACCAAAATGCCCAGGGTAACCAAAATGACATCACACACCCCTGACCATAATGGCATTACAGGAAGTGCCATCATATGACCTTTGTCCTTCAATTTTCCTACGAAGTAATGTCACATGACCTTAACCCTGCTGGCATCACAATAATTGACATGACTAAAGTTACAAGTAAAGCATTAATAAAAAAATGAGAGATATAATAGCAACACCTCACAGAACAAGGATCACCTAGTACACCCAGGGGGCTGGGGTGAATACAGTCAACATACAACAATTGTCACATAGGAATTAATTTAATCAGGGCTTCTAACCCAACTGTTCTGTAAGCCCTATACTCATATTTACTCACTTTGCGCTGCATTTATGTCTTTTATTTTTGCAAAAGCGGCGCAAACTTACAAAATACAATTATAAAAGTATAAATATGGGCCTTAATATATATTCCCCAATTTAATTGCGCATCAGTTTCTGTAGTAGTATAGTTATTGCTACAGAAAGCATTCTTCAGATAAAGATGCTGGACACATCATTTGAATTTATCATGTACGAATATGTATTAAATCTAATTATTGGTCAAATATTACAAAATGTACAGTGTGTGAAGAAGTGAATCAATGGTGCAAATGGAGCAGTACTCACATAAATACACAAAACATATATATGCAACATATTAAAATTGCGCACTATACATTTCTCAATTGTATTGCCAGAGTGGTAAGTCAGTAAGGTAGCCTGCATGTCATCATCATCATCATATATAACTTTATTTCGGCTATAAGCCATAAAAGTAAACAATACAAGACATAACATGATTAAGAAGCATAGCACTTTAAAAATTTTAAGAATGTATGGACAACGTTATTTTTAAACATTTTTTGTTTTTACGAAATCTCAAAAACATATAAAAGTATTAGGTTGTTAAAATTTAACTTCAATTAATTAAAATGTTATCAAACTAATTAAGTATAATCTAAAATCAGGACATTAGAAGCACATGATTATCAGAATTCTAGTTCGTGTCACCTGTGTATTTTACAAGAACCTTGCCGCTGAGTGACCAATTTTAACATTTGTCTCTGTTATCCGAGATAAAAGGAGAAAATTGCATAATTTACTTTTTTTAAGAACCCTAAATAAATAGTGAGGTCATATATTTATAAAACATACAAATCGTCATTATTCTTTAAACTAAAATCCAGACCGTTTAGGTTTTAGATTCATCCGGTTAAAAACTGATGTATTAAGTGAATATAGTCTAGAACCAATGTATTAAAATTACACATTTATAATAGTTCTTTTGTTCTTAGTAACCATGCACTTCGCAGATATCCCACCACAGAAAAAACGATTTTATCATTTGTATCAGTTGTTAGGAGTCGTAATGCCGTATTCCATTCCCTTATCCCAATAGCCCTACATAGTGGAGCAATCCACTTTTTCCTAGGTACCAAATATCTAGGGCAGAAAAACATAAAGTGCGCGAGTGACTCTTTTGTCTTTTGACAATGATGGCAGTATATTGAATTGCAGTCCTCCGGTCTCCATTGCGCTGTAAATGACTTAAGCGGAAGAGTCCCTAGTCTAAATTTAATAAATAGTGTTTTGGTATATGGAGGATTTACATTATCCATATAGGCCTCAAACTTGGGACTACATTTATGGTCTAAGAACTGCAAAGTCAGACTACCATGATTTTTTAACCAAATTTGGGTCAGAATGCTCTCCCAGTAACACCTTTTTACACGTTCCTTTGTTCCCTTTGCCAAATTGTGGGGAGCACTCCACACCTCCTCCATTTTAAGAAATTTACATGTATCTCTGATGTATCTGAACCAAGGGATCTTTAATACGCTGTTATTTGCAAGAAATTCATCTAGTGCTTTATGGAGAATGGACCGGTCCTCTGAGGACCAAAGATTAATCCAATACATTAGGGGTCTTAATGCAATTTCATTGTGTATTTCATTTAGGGCTAAATCAAATCTTAGTGGAGTGAGAGGGGTGCTCATCGGCAACTTTAGGAAATTTCGAATAAACCGGTTTTCTACAGTGGTCAGACACCTAGAGTTGGTATGACCCCAAAGCTCGGCACCATAAATTGAGGCCGCTACTGCCACTGATTTGTAAACGGTGATGGCAGGTGTTATCTCCCCTTCACAAGTATTAGCTATTTTCTTAGCTATCACTATAGACCTTTGCCTAAGTGTTGTCAGACTCTTCTTAATCTGTGCCGACCAACGTTGGTCGTCACTTAACCTAATCCCCAAATAATCAAATTGTCTGACTCTCTCCACTGGTTGGCCTGCTATCATCATTTTCCCCCTAAATAGTTTGTGTGGGTTATAGGCCATAAACTTAGATTTTGTTGAATTAATTTCAAGTCCTCTGTTAGAGCAAAAATTATAAAAAGTGTCCAATTCATTTTGCAAGCCCATAGGTGTTCTTGAAATTAGTAAGGTGTCATCGGCGAACATTAAAATAGGGACTGGGGTTCCAGCTAATCTAGGGGCATCATGATTACAGTGTAGCAATTGGTCCACAGCACCATTTATGTAGAGGTTAAATAGTGTTGGTGCCAAGATGCAACCCTGCCTAACCCCTCTATTGACGGGAATGGCTTCCGTTAGGTCGCCACTATCTGACCAACGTAGCCTGCATGTCAATATTACTCCCTGCACTCCCTGCGCCATTGCTCACCTCACACACATAATATTGAGTCAAAGAATGACCCCACAGGTCAAATTTAGGTGCTCCAAAGGAAAAAGGATGCAGGAGTATTCACAGTAGTGCTAAATTTGCTGTAAGTTGACTGCGGTAGGCCTAGAGGTCCGTAAACAGGAGGAAGTCACAAGAATTGGAAACTTATGTCCTGGGGGAAGTCATCCACCTCCCTCTAAGTTCTCCTCACGGTATCACAGACCATTTGGATTAGAAGCCCTGATTAAAATAAGTCCCATGTGACAATTATTGTATGTTGATAATATAATAACACAGCATAGAAAAATGTCTGTTTTAGATAATACTAGTATTAGGGTGCTGATGTGATATGCAAAGAGAGCATTAGTTGTATCTCTTAGTATTACATGGGAATATTACAGCCCTCATTAAGAGACTGGCGATCATTAGATCGCCACCCGCGGCATGGCTGTCTTACCACTGTGAACCCGGCGGTAAAGACCGCCACATCACAAAGTGTGGGGTTTGGCATAAGCCAAACCTCCACAACGCCGCCTGGCCCGCCGGTGCGATCGCACCGACGCAGCTGGCGGTAAGCACCTCCAACCCGGCGGCAGGCCTCAGCCTGCTGGCTGGATTAGGAGGCTGTAGACCACCAACTTTTTCGTGGTGGTCACCCCGCCATGAAAATCCTGGTGGTAACACACCCGATGACAGGAATCTCCATTCCTGTCACCGGCACACTCACCCCCACACGTCAACACACATGCACCCACACACATCCACACTCTTACAGACACGCACCCCCACTCACCAACGCACACTCTACATACACCCCCATTCACTCGGAGACACACACTCTAACATACACACTGAAACACGAATTCATGCACTGACACGCACACCCATGCAAACATGCACACAAACACACCCATTCACGTGTACACATGCACACAAACATTCACATTCAATCGCGTACACGCACTGTTGAAGTATTAGCGCTAGTTATCACACAGGACCCGTCGGATGTACAGGTAAGTGGTATTTTATTGGTTGTCTATTGTAATGGATGGACATCTTGTTTTGTTTTCACTCTCCGTGTCTCTACTCCAGGCCGGATTTCATGGTCTCTTCCTCTTCTCTTTTTGGTTCCTTTAGGTCTCTCGGGAAGCACATGTGAGAAGAAGAAGAATAGTCTTGGTAAGTGTTTGTGGTTTTAGTTTTCTCTTCCTGCCTCTGTCTTTCCCTTTTCTGCTTGTTGTCACTTCCTGGTCTTTGGGTTTAATCTTTTTATCTCTCTCTCTTTCTCTCTCTCTGTTAAATGCTGTTTTTCCTTCCCCTTTCTGTTCTGGGGTGGCTTTTCTGTTTTTTTTCTCTGTTCCTTATCTCTGGGTTTTCTCCTACGCTTCCTGGTTGCACTGTCCCTGTAGTACTTGCACCTCGTTATCTCTTTCTGTTCAAAAACGTGGTTTTTGTTGCACTTCTCTCAATCATTTCCTTTAATCCCGCTCACCCTCCCTCGTGTCTTTGTCCTTAACAATATGTGCCCTCCAGCCCTTGTGTGATAATCCTTAATAATACGTGCCCTCCAGCCCTTGTTTAAAAAAAAATCCCCCTCCCGTCCTCCCTAATCCTGCTCAGGCCATTTCCACGTACCTGATTCTGCCACACATCTCCTGAAGCGTGTCGGTAGTCACGCTCTGCTCCCCGGAGCCTGCTCTCTTCGTCCCCGATTGGGACCGCCAACTTCCTGGTCTTCTCTATCCTCCTGAACTCGAGCGGAGCAGATAGCTCTGTAAGTTCCCTGGGTCCTCTGCTCCGGTCTGTGGTTGCTCTCCCGTCCTCGTCCTCCTCTGCCGTCTCCTCCGTCTGCTTTCTCTCGTCTTCTCTCCTCTTGATCGCCTTCCTCCCTCCATAACGCAATGCCTGGCAATTTAAATGTCCAGGTTCCCGCGGGTGTGGACGCCAGACAACGTGATTGGTGGGACCTGGAGACACATCCAGGTCAGCAGGGGAAGCGCCAGCACAAGCAGGGGCATTGTGCGGGCCGGCCCATTCCGGCCAGTCACAGACACTCCCCCTAGAAAGCGGCAGCCGATGACGCTCAGGAGCCGGATAGCGGGACAAGAAATCAGCATTCAGCATGTGGCTGCCAGGTGAGTGCATGATCTGGAAGGAGAAGCGTTCCAATGAAAGAAACCACTGCAGGACACGAGAATTAGAGTCCTTGTTGCAAGCAAGCCGGGTGAGGGGCGCATGATCCGTGAGAAGGGTAAATACCAGTGAGATAATACCGCAGTGACTCCACAGCCCACTTAATGGCTGAACATTCCTTCTCAATTGTGGGGTAGTGGACCTCTCTCGGGAGGAGCTTTCGACTAATATACAGTATTGGGTGTATGGACCCATCCTCCTGGGTTTGGGATAAGACCGCCCCAAGCCCCACATCGGAGGCGTCAGTTTGTAACAGGAAAGGCTTTTGGAAATCTGGACAGCATAATTCAGGATTCGTAGTCAGGGCACATTTCAAAAGTTCAAAACTGCGTTGTGCAGCTTTGGAGAGGGAGTTTAGAGTATTGGGACAAGACTTCTTGAGCAGATTGGTGAGTGGTTCTGCTACCGTGGAAAACTGAGGAATAAACCACCTGTAGGACCCAACTAAGGCGAGGAAGGCTCTTACATCTTTCTTTGTTCGTGGTACGGGTATCTGTTTGATGGCATCTACTTTTTCAACCTGAGGACGGACCAGTCCGTCTCCTAAGACATAACCAAGATATCTGATATTAGTGTAACCCAACTTGCATTTTTCTGGGTTTGCGGTTAAATGGGCTTCCCGTAATGCCTGTAAGACCTCCCTCAACGGTTCTAGGTGTTCATTCCAGGTGTTACTGCATATGACGATATCATCCAGATATACAGCCGCGTATTGCTGATGGGGTCGTAAAACCCTACCCATAAGTCGTTGGAACGTGGCAGGGGCCCGTGGAGCCCAAAAGGGAGGACGGTGAACTGATAGAGACCCAATGGAGCTGCAAATGCAGTTTTTTCAATGTCCTCTTTTCTCAACGTAATTTGCCAATACCCTTTTGTAAGATCTAGAGTGGACATATATCTGGCTTGACCTAATCTCTCAAGGAGCTCGTCGATGCGTGGCATGGGATATGCATCAAAGTACGTTAACTCATTGACTCGTCTATAGTCTACACAGAAACGAGTACTCCCATCCGGTTTTGGTACCAACACCACTGGAGAACACCAGGGGCTGTTGGAGGGTTCTATAATACCAGCCTCCAACATTGATTGGACCTCCTGCTCTGTAACAGTTTTTTTACTTCTGGGATACGATATGGGCGTTGTCGGGAGATAGCCTCATTCTTGGTTCGTATCGGGTGTTCTGCTAACTGTGTTCGCCCAGGATGTTTGGAAAAGATATCACGGTACTTCTCAATTACTTGTACTAGTTGTTCATGAAGGGCATCTGTGAGGGTGGAATTCGTCTGAGGAAAAGACTCCTCAGTAGGATGCTGCGTGGGAAAGGATAGATATGGGATTTCATCTGTGGTCACATTGGTGATATACCGAACGGGTTGCACGCCCGTTGGTTCCTGCCATTTCTTTAAGAGGTTTATATGGTATATTTGTTCTCTACCTTGGCCATGAGGAAGAGCTAATTTATATGTTGTGGGATTAACTTGTTCAATAACTTCGTAGGGTCCATGCCACCAGGCCAGTAGTTTGTTTTCACAACTGGGAAGGAGAATTAAGGCCTTGTCCCCTACGTTTAAACTACAGAGCACTCTTTTAGTATAATACCATTTTTTTTGTTTCTCTTGTGATTCCCGTAAGGTGTTGTGGGCTTTTTCCCACACTGTATGGAGAGTATCCCTCAACTCCCGAGTGTAAGTCAAGAGGTCTTTTACCTCGTCGTCGGACTCTTCCCATTGCTCGGCCAGCATTTCGAGAAGAGTTCGAGGAGGTCGCCCGAACAATACTCCAAGGGGCTGTGCCCTAGAAGGGACTGAACATGTGTGCGAATAGCATAAAGTACGAGGGGCAATTTTTTTCCCCAATCTCTACCTCCTTCGGTAATGCTCTTCCTGAGTAAGGATTTAATTGTCCTATTATACCTCTCCACGAGACCGTCTGTTTGTGGGTGGTACACTGATGTTCTGATCTGCTTCACTCCTAGTGTTTTGCTTACTTCTGCCATGAGTCTAGACATAAAAGGGGTCCCCTGGTCAGTTAGTATTTCTTTAGGGAAACCTACCCTGGAAAAGAAATAAATCATTGCTTGTGCAATCACTTTAGTGTGTATACTAGGGAGGGGGATAGCTTCTGGATAACGGGTGGCATAGTCCACCAATACTAAGACATATTGCCGTCCCCTACTGGACGGGATAATATCCATGCCTACACATGAAAAGGGGGTCTTTATGACTGGCAGGGGCTAGAGCGGAGCGGGTTGGTGTGGAGATGGATTGAACAATTGACATTTTGGACAGTGAGAGCAGTGCCTACGTATGTCCCCGAAAACTCCAGGCCAATAGAAACGCCTGAGTACTGCCTCCTCAGTTTTTTCCCTTCCGAGATGTCCCTCTCCATTGTCCCCATGAGCTAGATGCAAGACCTGCTGTCTGTGACTTCTGGGAACTATCAATTGTTTCTGCCGCCCCTCCTCTGTATTTAGGATTCTATGTAAGAGATGATTTTGTGTAAGGAATTTTGGACCTACTGCATGTTCCTCTGGGTTCAGGGCTTGTTGCCACGCGTTTTTCAATGAGGGGTCGTCTCGTTGACTCTGTCGGAAGTCCCCTGAAACGGTACACACTTTGCTTGCTACTTCCGGGCTAGGACTGGGTACAGTATTGTGGTTTTGCACATACTGTTGTCGCTATACCCTTTTTTGTCGTCTACTGAGGGGTACCTTTGGGCTTCGACTTACTCCCTAGCCTGCTCCGAAGGGAACTTCCTCCCACCAGGTTTTAAGAGTGTGCTCCTGACCTGCTTTTGTTAGCAACGTGGGAAAATCCTTATAGTCGGTTCCGATGATAATGTCCTCTTCCAGGTGAGGAAGCACACCTACTTTGAGGGTTTCTTTCTCTTCTCTCCACTGTAATTGGATTAGAGCTACCGGGTAATATCTTTGATCCCCATGTACACATGCAATCAAAACTTGTGCCTGGGGTAGTTCCTGTCCGTGTCCTATCAACCCCTGTCGTATTACGCTCTGGCTACACCCGAAATCGATTAGCGCTGTCTTCTTCATGCCATTGAGAACAATAGGGAAAGTGTAGGTAGGTTTGTCTCCGCCAGCCCAGAAGACTCTTTCTTTTGCGACTCCGATCTCCATGGGTTCCTCCATATCCTTTTTATGTGGGCAATATCGTGCTATATGACCCCACTCAGAGCAGTTGTAACACTGAGGACCCGTGTTTGGATAGGTGGGGGTAGAGGGATTGTTCGATAGTGTACGCTCTTGTCCCTGTAATAACACTGGTCTTTGTGTTGTCCCTCTCCCTCCAGTTGGGTGCACAGGGGAAGGGGCTGGGTGTCTACTAGGGTTGGCCCTGAAATCAGGGCCCCTGTGATACGCACAAGCGAGATCAATAGCTGTTTCATTGGTCAGCCCTGGGTGTTGTCTCGCCCAGTTACGGGTGGTACTGGGTAACGCATCCAAATATTGTTCCAAGACTATGATGTCGAACATTTCTTCTCGGGTTTTTTCTGTTGGATGCAACCATCTCCCCGCCGCATGTTGAACCCTATAGTAGAGGTTGCGGGGATTCTCTTGTTGTTGCCACTTGGTTTGGCGAAATCTGGACCGGTAGCTTTCGCTGTCTAGCCCTACCCGTTCTAGTATAGTTTTCTTGATATCTTTATAGGGAAGAGTACCACTGGGGTTGATAGCCTGATAGGTGGCTTGTAGGTGCCCTGTAAGTAGGGGTGCGATATACTGTCCCCATTTCTCTTCCTGCCAACTAGCAGTGCTTGCTACTCTTTCAAAGTTTGTGAAAATGGAATCCGGGTCTTCATGTTCCTGGTACCTTTGCAAGACGCTGCTGGGTACATTGGGATGCACCATCATGTGTGCTATGGTGTCTGTAAGCTTTCCCAGGGCTGTTTCATGTACCAGTTGATTGTTTGCCATTATTGTGGCTTGACTCTTGAGAGCGGTCTGTAGGGCCTCTTGTTCTTCTCTGGCTTCCTTCATTTGCTGCTCCCACATTAGCTGCAGGTGTCGCTGTCCCTCCGCCAGCTGTGCGATTACATCTGCCATGGTGGTTTTCTCCTCTATTATGACGTGTCTCTGATCCCACTTCTGACACCACTTGTTGCAGGATTAGTGCTAGTAATCACACAGGACCCCTCGGATGTACAGGTAAGTGGTATTTTATTGGTTGAGTATAGCCGTCTATTGTAATGGATGGACATCTTGTTTTGTTTTCTCTCTCCATGTCTCTACTCCAGGCAGGGGTTCATGGTCTCTTCCTCTTCTCTTTTTGGTTCCTTTAGGTCTCTCAGGAATCACATGTGGGAAGAAGAAGAATAGTCTTGGTAAGTGTTCGTGGTTTTAGTTTTCTCTTCCTTCCTCTGTCTTTCCCCTTTCGGCTTGTTGTCACTTCCTGGTCTTTGGGTTTAATCTTTTTATCTCTCTCTCCTTCTCTCTCTCTGTCAAATGCTGTTTTTCCTTCCCCTTTCTGTTCTGGGGTGGCTTTTCTGGGTTTTTTCTCTGTTCCTTATCTCTGGGTTTTCTCCTACGCTTCCTGGTTGCACTGTCCCTGTAGTACTTGCACCTCGTTATCTCTTTATGTTCAATAACATGGTTCTTGTTGCACTTCTCTCACTCATTTCCTTTTATCCCGCTCACCCTTCCTCGTGTCTTTGTCCTTAACTATACGTGCCCTCCAGCCCTTGTGTGATAATCCTTAATAATACGTGCCCTCCAGCCCTTGTTTAAAAAAAATCCCCCTCCCATCCTCCCTAACCCTGCTCAGGCCACTTCAATGTACCTGACTCTGCCACGCTTCTCCTGAAGCATGGCGGGTAGTCGCGCTCTGCTCCCGGAGCCTGCTCTCTTCGTCCCCGATTGGGACCGCCGACTTCCTGGTCTTCTCTCTCCTCCCGAACTCGAGCGGAGCGAATAGCTCAGTGAGTTCCCTGGGTCATCTGCTCCTGTCTGTGGTTGCTCTCCAGTCCTCGTCCTCCTCTGCCGTCTCCTCCATCTGCTTTCTCTCGTCTTCTCTCCTCACGATCGCCTTCCTCCCTCCATAACGAGATGCCTGGCAATTTAAATGTCCAGGTTCCCGCGGGTGCGGACGCCGGACAGCGTGATTGGTGGGACCTAGAGACACATCCGGGTCAACAGGGGAAGCGCCAGCACAAGCAGGGGCATTGTGTGGGCCGGCCCAGTCCGGCCCGTCACACGTACGCATTCACAACCCCGCTCCCCCTCCACATACCGCACTCATACTACACCCCTCCGCATACTCGCACTCATGCACTCACACACGCAGACACGCACACACAGGCACCCCCTGCACTGCATACATGCACCCACAAACAACCCGTACACATCCATTCACACACCTGCACTCACACAAACGCACCCCCCTCATCCACACAGTTGCACACAGACACCCCCACTCACTCGCTCACGAACACACACTCATACACCTTCATTTGAACACATACACGCACTCATAAATCCCCATTCTCACACATACACACACTCATACACCCCCATCCACACACATACACACACACACCGCACACATGCACCCAACACTCCCCCCCTTTCGGACGATCACCTTAACTTTTCCGGCGAGCTGGTCATCCAGGAGGGGATGGGTCCTGGCTGTTTTGCACCGCCAGCACCACCACACCAGCAAGACTCCGACAAACAGTATTACGGCTCGTAATACAGTGGGCGGAGTCTTGCTGCTGGGGCAATGCAACTGCCTCTTCGGAGTCAAAGTCCATCCATAAATGGGTGGAAGTCCTCCAAAGGGTTTATCTATAAAGAATGGAGTACCTCAAAACATTCAGCAACACTTGGAGCCTACATGTTGTTCACTACAAACTGTTTTCCTACTGCATGCTACAATGATAAATGTATTGACAAAGCATAAGAAGAGGAAAATAGATTTAAATAAAACAATAGTAGTTATGTCCACAAGTATTACTTGATGTAGAGTTGACCATATATTGAACATTGCCCTAAATTATTATTTACTATTAATACATTTTGATTAAAAATCTCTTGCAAGGTTCTCTCACTCATGCAAAGCACAGAGGTGAAGGTTTTATTTAGACACATAATTTTTCGTGTATTCACAATGGTGAAACAGCACAACAAATTGTTTAAAAAAAAGGTTTTTTTTTTGTTTTTTTATTCAATCTGAAGAGTGCACATTCCACTGATGAATATATTAATTTAACAAAATCTAAGGTGTACTATCCCAATGCCAGTGGAAGCTGCAAAAAGTAAACAGTACTCATGACGACACTGTTTGCCTGAGGTTCTTGGAGTTGCGGGTGGTGATTTGAAAGTGATGATTCATAATTTTTGCCCTGAATTGTAGAGAATGAAGCGAGTGAGCTTGACGTCTTTTGGGGAGGGTTCCACCAGGCTACCCTGATGATTTTTTTTTTTAAATAAGACGAATAGTACATTTTAAAGCAGGGTTTTCACATACATTTGCTAAAAAGTCAAAGGCTCTGCTCTCATTCAATATTTGTCTTTCATGATGTGCCAGGCCATTTTAGCCTGATGCTCCCAAGAGTTCACAATTTTTTTTCCAAAATGTGCTTTGGATGCCCCCATACGACAAAAAGTACCTCCATTGTGTCAGATACAGCATATTGTCATGGGTACTCCACATATGCATTGTGACCCTTAAGTCCAAAAATGACATGCAATATGCCACTGCCAGAATGTTGCCATTTGTGCCACCCATAAACCGTGGGTGATCCCAACGTCAAAAACCTTTAGTATGTCATGGCCAGCACTTTGTCTTAATTGCCCCCTCCTATATGCCATGGTTGTCCTCCTTTATGCCAAACATTACCTTCAATGTGCCAGCAATTTCACACGGGGCCCCTATGCCAAGAATTTTCTTCAGTACGACAGCAATTTTCCCCTATGCCACAGATTGTATCCAGTATTCTGGTTCCAGCGTTTTGTCATAGATGTCCCAGTATGCTAAGTATTACGTCTAGTATGCCCTCGTTTGCTAGCATTTTCCAGCAGCTGCTTGTCATACAAAGAGCTGCCTCCAGAATGCCAGTGCCAGAACTTTGCCGTGGGTGTCTCTTTAAGAGTACAATTACCTTCAGTATGCCAGGATCAAGGGCACACATATGCATAACACCACATTCTCACTTATGCTCACTTACATTCACTCATTCACAAGTTGCTATACTGCTCTACACTAAGGGAAGAGATAATTGTAGAGCCCCATCTACTAAGATATGGGATTGATGCTCTTTTCTCCAGCACTGGTACACAAACCGGCTGCCTACCACCATGCACCCATACTTTTGCACCATGGTGCAAAAGTCTGTGCATGATGTCTAGCATACGTTTTGTACTTGACAGTTAAATACTGTGCTTAGACAAATTTTTTAAACTTTTTACACATTGGATTTGCACACATGCAGCATGTTAAAAGTTACAACAAATGAAAACATTCCTACAACTTAACACCTGTCTCAAAAAAATGTTATTTTTGGTGCAAAACCCTGTCTAACATTTTTAGTAGACAGGAATTTGCATTGAAAACACCAGAGTGAGGACACCCATATAGCGCCTGAGTCATGCTCACATGATGCAAAGTAGCGAAAAGCAGCACAAAGGATTATTTGTGCTACTTTAAAACTATTTCCCAATGTAAAAATACTTTTGCACCGGAAAGCAAATCGTTTTGCAAGAATATGCACCAGTTTGTGTCACTTTGTGTGTCTTTGCAGTGGTACAAGTTCTTGATAAATACTCTCACAACACTCATACAGAAGCAGACATAATTGACATTGCACCTGCTACATCATTGGCAGGTAACACCCTGACCCCACTCCCCAAGTACAGGCTGCCCAAAAGCAGCTTGCCTCAGACATGAACTAGTATTGCCACATGGCCATTTTCTTCTAACATGAATATTTTAATGTCTCAGCCTGTACAAACACAGAAAAAATCACGAAAGGCTTGCATTTTTCCCCTTTTTAGTACATCTTTAAAGTATGATTCCTGACAAGCGTTGCCACCCGGCATCTTTTCTTCTGGCACCAACGATATTGTAATGTCCCAGGGCTGAACAAATAACAAAAATCATCAAAAGTCGATATTTTTAGCCCTTACCTATACATACGTCAAACAGCAAATACAAAGAGAAAACACTTCTAATTGTATTCTAAAGCTGCTAAGATTCCGGGCAAATAAAGTAAATAAAGAGAGGCAAATCATGTTACAAATGAAAACATTGGTTTTTATTCCTACATTTATTTAGAATCATGGCCAGGCCTTTGCACACTTTTGAAACTACAGAATATGGCCGGTATTTTACTTTTGGAAATGTGGCAACCCTAACTAATAATGAATGTAAACAATGTGAAAAAACATGACAGGGCTTGCTGTCCTCATTGAGGAAGCATCTCACAGGTGCGTTCTCCATGGCCACTTCTGTGAACTGGGTGGGGCAAAGGTCGTGTTTGGGTGGGCCTGGCCTACCTGGCCCACCTGCTAGAACCTGGCCTGGTCCAGGATCCAAGGGACATTCAATTTGCAATATGTGATTATGTTGTGCAGATGTACGGAGCCCAGAGGAGTGGATTAGTGCATCCATAGGGTATGATTCTTGTTATTAAGTATAGTAACTCCACGAGTTATAATTACTTTAGGGCACCACTAAATTAAGGCATCTTGTGGGGGGACGCAGAGAGAACCACCAGGGGCAAAACTTTAAAAATAATTTGTGCCGTGGGTACTGCAGTAATCAAGCAGAACCCATCACAGCCCTTTCTTGAGGTACCATGGAACTCCCACAGCATCTGCTGCCTAGCTTCACCCCCATTCTATAGCGTTATCATGCAAGCTACCTATGTCCAGGGTCTAAAGTGGCAAAGTGGGTGAAAATGAAGGTCTGGAATGCAGTACAAACAACTGCCATTGGCAGAGTTTAATTCTTTCTATAACGTTTCGTTTCTTGACACAGTCCTGAAGATATCACTTTGTTTATGGGATTTGTCAATTTGAGAACAAAACTCGTCAGACCATTTTCTGTTTTGCCATTGACAAATATTTAACTATACAAACACTTTATGGTGGAAGAGATGCATTAACTTAGCAAAGATTTCATATTCATTTCTATAGATAATGCGGCTCCAGTAATTATGTCTAATTTGTTTCCTCCACAAAGCACATCGGTAAATGAGGTGAGTATGAACTTTGGAATGATGTCTTCCAATGAAGCAGTGATTTCAGTACAAATACAAAACTGATTGTTTACTTTTGGTGTGATTATTGCTTTCTGGGAAGAACAACACATAGTAAGGTTATAATTAAAGGTACAGTGAGATGTACCTACTAAAGTGCGGATCTCTCATAGGAAAAATTGTTTATATTATTTCCTTTAAAGCTAGACACCATACAGTGCAATGTGTAGTCTGTGCAGTGGTTGCTTCAAAATCATAACTTGGTACCAAGATTTAACAATGATTTTTAGGCTGCAGCTTCCTCAAGAACAGACTATACTTGGTGAACGTCTGACCTGACTATAAATAAGACATATGCTCTGATCAGGTAAAACTCCTTCACCGTAGGAAGGAAACTTTTACTATTGAATAATGACATTGAGGTTAGGCTAAGGTCAACCAAAGTCTTCGTTTACAACAGCAACTATTTATTTGAGAATAGTATTTAACTATGCGTTTAGTTCACAGAGAGGAGGAGAAGACATCTGTGGTTTAATGGGCTTACAAGGATTGTTATTAGAATACTTCTAAGACGTTCTCTAAAGGAAATTGCTGAGCCATGGCTGAGCTGGCATCCGGCTTGGTTCTAAAATCCCAAACACGAGCCAAGCCTGTAAAACAACACATGCTTTCCAAGATATATTACTAATAGCTTTAAAAAAGGTTTATTTCTGTTTACATAGGCAGATAAATACATACAGTTGAACACATACACAGATATCTCACTCACCTTTATTCAACTTTTCTTACTTTCTCTTCCCCGAATTTCACTCTTACTATTCTTCTCCTTACTCATCCCATCCCACTCACACAGCCCTCTCCATTCACTCCCTTATTTTCGTTCACTCAACCTTTCATTCACTAACTGCCTTACTTTTAATCATCTTGGCTAACTTCCTCAATTGCTTACCATCTCATGCATTCCCTTCCTTACACCATTCTTTGCTTTCACTCATTCTTTCCCACTCAAACTCTCTCACTTTTACACTCACTCCTTCACTCCATCTCACATATTCGGTATCACTCACAGACCTTTTCACTCAATGAATCCCTTTGTTTTACACTTTGTGTTTCACTCACTCTCATTCATTTTTTATTCACCATTTGTTATGTCATTTTGTATAGAGGACCAATCACCCTAGAAGGTACCCAGGCACTTGTGCAGCTGTGTGCATGTGTGGCTCCTATGGTGCTTATACAAAGAACCAGGTATTCAGCTTCTTGCAGAACTCAAGAAGTGAGGAGGAGTTCTGATGTGTTGAGGGAGGTCGTTCCAGGACTTGAGTGTGATGTAGGAGGATGAGCGACCTCCTGCTTTGCTTTTGCTGATTTGGGGATTGTGTGCAAGTGAGAGTGAGGCAGCGCATAGGTGTCTGGTGAGTTGGTGAAAGTGTATACAGCTTTTCAGATATTCTTGTCCTTTGTTGTGTAGGGCTTTGTATGTGTGCATTTGTGAATGAGGAGCCAGTAAAGCTTCCTGAGGTGTGGGTGCGGCATGGGAGGCTGAGTAAGAGCCTTGCAGTGGCATTCTGGATGATCTGGAGTCTGGTTAGGAAATGTTTGGAGATTCCTCCATAGAGAGTATTGCCATGGTCTAGCCTGCTTGTGATGAGTGCTTGTGTGACAGTCTGATTGGTGTCCTGAAGCAACCATTTTAAAATCTTTCGCAGCATGCGTAGGATGTGGAAGCAGGAGGTGCCCACTGCATTGACTTGAGCCGTCATATTGAGCTTGTCATTTAGGATGATTCCTAGATTTCTTGTGTGGTCTATGGGTGTTTGTCCTAGCTCTGACAACCATCAGGTGAAGTCCTATGTGGAGGTCTTGAGGCTGAAGACCAGTACTTCCATCTTGTTGGAGTTGAGCTTCGGCAGTTGGATTGCGTTAGTTTGCATTCATGAACATGCAGTTTGGGCAGTTGATGAAGTTGGTTCCTCACCAACTGTCACTCAATTTTATACTAAGGGCCTCATTTACAAGGAACTGACGCATCAGCTCTGATGCACCAGTTTCCTTGAGTCACCCTGTGCACCCTAACAACAACATTGTAGCGCAGTATTTATAATACAGTGCACCATGGCGCTTGTTAGCACAATTGCATCAAAATATTTGATACAGTTGTGGTGCTTTGCTGGAATAGTGTCAAAATTATTGATGCTAGTCCAGCAAAGCTCGGAGAGGCCCATTGAAAAGAGACTAGCAGGCTTTGAAAGATGACACTAGAATGGTGCAGTGAAATCTTGTAGAATTTACTGCACCATGTTTTTTGGTCCTCCCTGCTGGGGAGTGTCTACCTTGCATACATTATACCTGGTGTAGGAATAATGTGGCGCAACTATTTACAAACTTGTGCAGTGGTGAGAGTGCACCAGTTTGTAAATGTGGCGCAGTTGGGGGCTGTTTTGTACTGCTATAGCAGAAAAAAAACAATATGATTGTACAAGGGGCTTGTAAATGAGCCCTTAAGTTTCTCACTTGCCCACTCAGTCATTCTTTGCCTCGCACTCACACAATCTTTTAGTTTCATCTTCACTTTCCTTCAATACTTGTCACTCATTCTCCATCTCACTTTTGTACTTACCCACACACTCACTATCGCTCATTTCCCCATTTCACCCTCTTATCTCATTCACTAACTCCCTTGCTTTCCAAGGACTCCCTTACTTACTTACTTCACACGCATTCTTTCTTCACCACCCTCCTAATCTGCTTTATTCACTTTCTCATTTTGTTCACTCTTTCATGCAATCTGTCTCCCTCACACCCTTCTTACCTTTTACTCACTCTCTCACTCAATCTCTTTCTAACTTTAATACTCATCCAATTACTTCCTGTAACTCACTACCTCATTTTCACTCACTCTGTGACTCACACTTTTACTTTCTCTCTCTGGCACCCACTCACTCCCTTTCACTAACTGCCTCAAGTTCACAAATCCTCTCATGCACACTCGGACTCTCTGTTTCATTCATGTGCTCTCTTCATCTTCTGTACTTTTTCTCACTCTCACTCACGGACATACGAAACAAACTACATATATTTTAATATTTGTATATAATTATATTTAGTAGTGAAAAGAATATATTTTTTGTTTTTTATGGACTCGCATAGTTTATTGTGATTTTTTATTTTTTGGGAATACAAATACAGTCCTTGTTTCACAACACACGTTTTTCTTGAAAAATACAAAAGGTGAATCAAGATCTGGGGTAACTGAAGAAAAGTGTATTACTTTTTACAAATCTTCTGGTGTTCTTTAATGTAGATTTGCTGAACATCACTGTTTTGTTCACCATAACAAATGTCTCTGCCACACACTGAACAATACGATCTCATCATTTGATAACTGGTCTTGATGGCACACTGTCCCTCCTGCACAATTTCCTCAAGCAATCCGTCTACATCAGGGATGGCGTAGTTGCAGAAGATATGCTTGCCTCTTGGGTGTCCCGCTTCCTCTCCATTTTCTCAGCAATGAACTAACGGTCATGATGTGTATTAAGATGCTTGTGCATCGATGTGGTTATAAATGTGCAGGTCCCTTGGTTGCCCGTACTTAGATGCTTCTCACGCAAAATGTAAGTTACATATTTAGAAGGTATTCTTTTCACCAGATAGAATGTTGAATAATTTCCATAAAATTAATTCATCTGTCAATCTGGAACACCTCCGTCTCAACAACTTCCATTTCTTCTTCTTATTGTTGTTGCTTCTTTCATAATGGATTTCTGTCAAGATTTTATTGCCCAGGGACCATTTTAGAAAAAAAAAGGTTAGTATCCCCCAAAAAACTAAAGCACAGCAAAAAAAACGCACAGTCCCCTTTGCTGCAGGACTGTGCAATTACAAGGAGTCCAGTGAACTGTTCCTGATACCCAATACCCATTTGAATTGGGTTAATAGGTGCACAGGAACCAATCAAACCTTTGCATTGACCCATAAAGTTCCTCGATTATCTGCACACCCTGAGAAGTTGGTATGGGTGGGACCAGCATACCCTGGGTACATCATGCCCTCTGGCAAACTAGTTAAAACAATTGGGTTTCCGATAAAATTTGACTTTTTAAAAAAAATGCAGGGTGCACATTATTTGTTTTTGGTATTGTGGTACTCTGAACAGAAGTCCCTCCACACCCATTGCGAGCAAGACATAAATCAAAAGCCGGTAGTGTAAATCTTTCTCAGTGTAAAAAATAATTACGTTGACAACAAAATGCATATTTATGTCTCTTTTGTTCCTAAATATGCCATACTTTCAAACTACATTCCAAAATATGTTTTCTTATCAACTCATCGTTTTAAACAAAACACTGGGTTTGCTCTACTGGTTGCTGGTACTGTGATACTCCGAAAAGAAGTCCTGCCTTCTGAAATGGTGGCATTTCACAAACCCTCTGTGAATCTTAATGCTCCTGGAAAAAAAAGGAATACACTCTCCTGTACTCCCAAAACAAGTGAGGCACTATTTTAATTACCTGTGCCCATGTGTTCACTCTAAATAAACTTTCCAACAGCATTCTTTAGAAGGTCTCAAAGTTAAAGCTTCCATGGCCAACATACAGCTGCATCAGCCAATGATCAGCAGAATCCAATGCAGTAACTGGAAGAGTAAGGCATGGAAATACCAACGACTTCACGAGGAGCAGGATCACATCACTCTGTGCGGGAATCTGTGTTCGGGAAATTATTCACTCAACCATTGGGTGAAAAAAGGTGAATGCTGCCAAAGTCAAGGAGAAGGAGAAAATCACCCTTCAGAAATTTCATTTCGATTAGTGATGTTTTCCACTTACTGCCACAAGTGAAAAGGCAGTGCATGGTGGGCAGTTGGCCACTCGTGGGGGGTTGTGCATAGGGCCTGCGAGGGATTAGGCACAGGGCTTGGAGGCAAGCCACCAGTGGTCTGTCATGCACAGCCGTCGACTTTGCAACAATACTATGTACTGCTTTTGACATCACATATTACATCACTAGTGACATTTGATATCTACGGTGGTGCAAGTTATACTTATGTCATTTACGTACAAATGGTGTATTTCAGTGTTTTTGGTTCTAAAACTTTTTTTATTATATAAGGCCAGTGTATAACTCTACTTTAACCTGTGATTGGGTGCTCAAATTTTAAGTTATGTCAAATCAGAAATTCACTGGGAAAAACAATGGTTAAAGTCATATTATAGTTAAGTGTTGTGATGAGACTTGTGCTGTCACTAGAAAACACAAAACCCTCTAGTCATATTATAGTGAAATAACTATACCTTGCACCCCCATCATGCCCTCCTTATGATCTCACATATAACATCACTCATGACTTATTAAATTACATCACTGAAAGTTTCATTATCTATTCTGTTTCTTGGTACAACCATTGTCCCTTTTCCATCGTCTTCTAGGATTGGAGAAATATATTTAAATTGTAACATACTGCATTCGTGACACTTTTGCTCTTCTCTGTCATTTAACATAATTTTTAGATTTCTGTCCTCAATTTGCTTTTGCTGCTTTTTCCTAAAGTCTTCATCAAAGTGATTAATTTATTCAAATTTGACTTTTTCCCTTTTGGTACCTTCTTAATGCTTCTTCACTCTACTTTGCATTTGTTTCCTATTTCGTGGTTTAGTATGAGTGGTGCAGATGGAAACAACATAGATGCCCTTCATTCAGTTATGTTGATGGCTGGTCTCAGTTGGCTTCAGTTGTCATCAATAGAGCGCAACTGGAATAGCAGCTGAATGATTAATCATTTGTCATTGCACATCCAGCAGCATTTGAAAGGCCCAACATCTTTTCCCATAACTGAATGGACAAATTAGCTTTACAGCTTGGGTGGACAACTGAGCAATTACATTTTGAAAGACTGTGATTAGGTTGCAAGCCATAGTGCAGGTCAGTACGTGCTGGTCAGTACGTGCTGCAGGTTCTGCTCTACTTAGGTGCAGGCTACTGTATATATAGGACTGTGGTCATGCATCACTGCCTCTTTTATTTATTTAAACATTATTTTCAGAGCAGACCAAACCGCTAATCAGTACAGGCAGATGCCAATCCATGGTGCAGTAAAGAAAACGAAACAAATGCTGAATTTACCAGTCAAACAGCAGTCAATATTTTATATCTGCAGTAAGAGATAGTAGTTAAGAGGCATTCAAGATAAATGTGAAGTTCATCTTTAGAGGTTATAATAGAAGGGACACAGTCGGGCGGTTTTGAATAGTTTTTCAAAGACAATATTTGTTTTTGTCATAAAGCATTGTTGACCTGCCTTTCCAGGCGACAGGGATGGATATTTTATTTTTAAAAGAAAAGTGCTTCGTGCCCATTGTTATTGGGAGACTGAATGTGCCAGAAAACTGAGATGCAAAGTTCTGTTCTTTTGGCTACGTCGTTTGAAGTGTAAAACTGCTATCAGTTATGAGATAAAGGGGACGCTACACAACTGATGGGTGTGGTATTTGCATGAAGATTATTATTTCGTGACTACAACGGGGAAAAACATAAAAAAACAGCATGATGAATTTTGAATGGATGACGTCAAGACAAGACATTATGCGTTATACCCCAAAATCTGCATGTTATTCCCCAGAAATTCGCAATAAGTGCTACTTATCCAACCAAATAAATGACAAACCCTGTTGCATATTTATTTACCAGATGCGATAAATAGCATCTATACTTGTAATAAGGACCTTATTTGTAAATGACTAACTACAGGAGCCTTAAACAAGTCCAGTATATTTGCCGTTTTTGATGAAAAGTGTTGGCATTTTTGGAAACTGAAACGAGCTATAACTAAATACCTCTTGCTGCGAGGAAGAAGAGTAAAGTTTTCTTGCAGATGTCATATCACACTAGATATGCAGTACCTTTAGCTGTAGATTGGATGAGATGTGCAACTGCTGCCTTCTTTGAAAAAATTCAGTTTTCCCTGCGAAAGAGCCTCCATGTCCGGGTACTTAGTCTCTGTCTGTAATTCTTCCCCACAGAGTTGAGAGCCACCTCTTAGACCTGAATGCAGGGACGGCTCCTTCTCAATGGCGAAGCAGCGTAGCCCCCGTATCTAAGCCAGGAGATGAAAGATGAAATTATATTTGATTATCGTTTTATCTTTCATTTACTGGCACTGCCAGCAGTCTGGTCAAGGTGGGGAAGGGCTGGGCTGTGGGAGCTGGGGCGTGAGGGGAGGATGGGAGAGTGCACTAAGTGTGCACGTGTCTTTGGCCGGCCGTCTCAGGCCGGCCAACCACACATGCGCACTTAGGTTTCTCCAGCACGGCTGTATGCGCAGCAGGGCTGTAGAAACAGCACAGACACCAGGCTTGTGTCTAAGAGGCCCTCCAAGCCACTCAGACCAATCCTGATGCTGCTTACATGCTATGTTTAAAAATGTAAGCAGCAACCAGGATTGCTGGGAAGCCTGTGTTGGAGGAGCAACACAACAGGATGCAGCAGAGGCAACAACGAGAAAAGGTACTTAATTAGTATATATTTTTTATTTATCCCCTGACCCCTTACCCCAGCCACACCTTCCCTTGAGATATGTGGCAGCTGCCGCTGCCTGAATGCACATTCTTAGTTGCAATAGGTAGGCTGTGTGAGCCTGTAGCATACCAACAGTTGCTGCAGTAGTGTCGGACTACAGGTCTGTGCAACTGCAGGAAACGGTTAGCAATAAAGGGTGATGGTGATACTAAGGATAAAAGAGGCCCACTCCTCGAAAGGTGAAAGTCTGAGAAATTGGGCATTACAAGGTTCCAGACATTTAAACAAAAACAAGGTGATATAAGATAGGATATGGTGTGGGTGCATATTACAGGAAAGGTGGCTGGCCCAGTCCTAGCAGGGGGACCGGGTGGGCCAGGCTCACCCAAACATGACCTTGGGCCCACCAAGTCTGGACAGAAGTGTCACGGTTTCGGGCGGGTCTGATCAGGACTTTGGTTAGGACACCCCTTGAGGTCACCGAATATCCTAAAGAGGTAGTACACTGGGGCAGAGGAGCAGCTAAAGGCATACACGGAAAGGACAGCTATGGATAGGCACAGGAAACAGGAAAGTAAAAGCAGAGCAACCCTTGTGCGAACAAACAGGAAACGGATTACTAATGGACAAACACGCTGGGGTTGTACACAGAGTAAGGTGCAGAACCTCCCACAGTGACAGGGAATCTCAATGCCTCTATGCAGTTTGCTCTTACAGATAGTCACCCTGCCAGCCCCATAGAAAGGAGTCAGCAGAAGTGATTCTGTCTCTGGACCCTAGAGCACAAACAAGGATAGTACTTACATACACAGGACACGCTCTTGTGGGTCCAGCTGGAAACACAGTGGCGATTCCTGAGAAAACAGCAATAGCACACTGTCACTGTTAGGCACGTAATACAACGTATAACACTGGACAAGGATGGGGGCTGGAATTGCCTCCTGGAAACCAGGAGCCAACCCCAGTACACAGGAGGACACGTATACACTGGTGAAGACTGATAGAACACTTACCAGACACAAAGAACCAAGAAGAAACAGAAACAGAAGGGAACAAAGAGGCAGAGGCAAGAACTGGGAACAGACTCAGGCTGAAGCAAAGGCGGGTCTAGGACTTGAAAACAGGGTGCAAACTTCTGGCTGGGACAGACAGAGACAGGACTGGGAAACTGAGAACAGGCTCTGGCTGGAACAGGCAAGGACAGGACTGGAATACAGGGAGTAGGAAAATGAGCAGTAAACAGGACTGGGAAACAGAGAGAAGGTTCAGGCTGAAACAAGGCAGGAGCAGGGCAGAGAAACAGGGAGCAGGCTTTGGAAGAAACAAACAGGTACAAGGCTAAGAAGTAGGGAGCAGACTCTGGCTGGAACAATCAGGAGCAGGGCAGAGAAACAGGAAACAGGATCAGGCTGGAACAGAACAGGAACAAAACTTGGACACCATCCGACAAGGGGTCTGTAACACAAAGGAATTGAAGTCCGATGCACGACGGGGAGCTTGAGGAAATGGCTGCTTATAAGCAGTTCCAAGCTGGGCTGCACAGGAGAGGTTTCAGGTGTGTGTGGTTTCGGACACTTGCAAGTCCTGGAGGAGAGGATCCAGTGAAAAGGAGCAACTGGACTTCTCCCATTGAAAACAATGGGAAACAGAATCCGGGTTTTCCTGACTACCAAGCTGTGCATTATGGGATTTGCAGTCCCAAGAAGCAAATGTAGTCCTACACAAGTGTACCATGGAGAAAAGAGAAACAAACAGGAGTCAGCAAGGGACTCTAGATAGGTGTTCAAGGTGATTCCCAGGCTTCTGACTGTCCCCTTACAGCGCCCCCTGGAAATGGGACGACCAAGTCGTAACAGTATACCCCCTCCCACCAGTCTGCTCAAGAAGAGAAGGCGATCCTTTGGCTGAAAAAAGTTGAAGAGCAAAAGCCACAGCAAGAAAATCCAACACCAACCTTGGTTGATAAGTTTACAGTCCTGCCATAGGTGAATATTCCAATGAGCAAAGCATGTATTAATACCCATATGGGCTCTGATGTCTTTCCTCTTTATTGTTCGAGTGATATGGGAGGAGTGCATGGAGTTGGTTTCTGGTGAAGTGGATTCAGGAGCAAGGAGATCTGGAATGGCATTATGGGCAGTATTCTTTAGGACATTAGTTCCCTGTTCAGTACTGTCTTCTTTGGAGGAGATAATTGGCGAATTAGTAACTGTCAGGTCTGTAACACCTTCTGACAAGCAGGATTTGTCTGTTTCTGCAGCAGTATTTACATTGATTGTGGTCTGAGGCTTGCAAAGCATAGAGACTTGGGAAACATGGGTAACTGGTGTTCTCAAAGTAAACATGAAAAAGTCAGAATTTTCTTTGTCTTGGATGACTTCGGAGTATCAAATTCAGGAGCAACAAGCGTTTTCATGTCTTTAGAGACTGGATTAACATATGAAAATGTAGAAGTTCCACAAACTAATTCTTTAGGGTGATCTTCTGACAAGACTGAGATTTCTTCATTGCAAGTGCTCTGTGGTGTGTTCGTGGTATCAGAAATGGTTTCTTTGCAAGGCGTTTCTACTACAGGTAGTTGATCTTCAGCTCTGTTAACACTGAAAGGTTGTTCTTTGAATTGAAATAGAACTGGAGTCTCTTCAGAAATCGCCTCTACATTGTTATCTAAAGCTTCAGCTTTAGCCTTTGAATTGATGATGGTTTCTTGCAATAAAACACTAAGAACATTACTTATCATCAGATCTTCGAATACAAGATTCAAATTCAAGTCTTTAGTTTTAGTGGGACATATTATATCTTTCAGTACTTGAGCTTCGGTTTCAGATTGCTGGGTTTCAGGAGTCTTTAATTTCAGGGACACAGCAGGTGACGTTGGTGTGGCTGATTTTACATCAAGATCAGATACCGGTAGCTCAGAGATCTGTTCTTCACTAATTGTGGAGCTGAAAACAGGATACACATTGGCAGGGATCAGCAGGTCAAGATCAGTGGTTGAGGCTGCAACTGTGTCCAGTTCTAGGAGAAGGCGCTCATTTCTTATGACAGGCTGTTTAGTTTCAGATTGCTGGCTTTCTTCCTTTTCTGAAATCTCCACGGTTTGCTTTGACACAGAAGAGATTTTTAAACTTTCTGAGAAGTCCATTACAATCTTACTAACTGCGGGTATTTCTTCACAGTCAGAAAAATCCATGAATTCACTTGAAACAGGAACTGTCTCTTCATTATCTGAAAATTCTATGATATTGTTTGAAAGAGCAGGCGTATCCCCACAATCTGAAAATTCTGGTGTGTGCGCCATTTGAACAGCACTATCTGCAGGTTTGTTCACGGCAAGGCAGGAATCACTGTCATCACTAGATTCAGATTCTTCAACACTGTTGCACAACTTGCCATAAATCTCCAGTAAAGTCATATCTTGGTTTCTTAAGGTGCAGCTATTGGAGTCTGCATCAGAACTCTCTTCTTCCTTTGGCTTTATTTGTTCTGATAGAGGGGCTGAGACACTTCCTTCTGAAGACTCTGATCTATCCTTTGAATCAAGAGGTGTCAAATCTCTCAGAGATGTCAGTGATTCAGTCAACTGCACAGGGATATTCTCTGGAAAACTACAAGCTGAGAGAGAGTCTGAAGAAGAGGCTGATATATTTATAACTGGAGCAGTCTCTTGACATTCATTCATAGCAGGGAAAATCTGCTTTATAGCAGTCTTTGGAGAGGCACATGAGGTAGCATACTGTTCTTTAAGCGAAAGCTGGTGATCATTTTCTTTTTTCAGGTTTTCAAATTGCCTTGCAGTAGTTTTCATCAGCTGCTCTGTTACTTCTTCTACCTTACAGATAAACAGAATGTCTGGTTCTGCCAACAGTGAAATATGCATTGATGAAAAGAGCCCATGTGCAAGATTTCTTCTGTATGTTACAACATATTCATCATAGAAGTCTGATATCTGCCTTTTAATCTGCCAAAACTGCTCTTTTAGTGTGTGTATGTCCATATTGTTATCAAACCCACTCAGAATAGAAAAGGGTTTAGCAGAGCTTTTAGGGATTGAGACTGGTATATTATCATCCAGTTTGGGAAGAGCGCAAGCTTTTTGAATTGAACTAAGGAATCCCACAGTCTTTACTGATCCCTTTGATACAGGTTCTATCCTGCTCACTGGAAAGCACTGAGGGACTGGTAGATCTTTACACGAGTCAGCACAACACTTCGGAATTGAGACTGATGTACTGTCATCCAATTTGGGAGGAGCACAAGCCATTTGAGTTGAACTAAGGAATCCCACAGTTTTTACTGATCCCTTAGATACAGGGTCTAGCCTGCTGACTTGAAAGCTCTGAGGGACTGATAGATCTTTATAAGAGTCAGCACTGCACTTTGAATTCTGAGAAACTGGCCTAGATGGGCTGAAGCACTCAACAGAAAACAAGGGAATCCCTAGTGTGGCTTCGTGAACAGTGTCAGGGTTCTTTCTTATGGCAGAGTCCTGGAGGTGAACTTGGGATGCACTAGCATGAGGCAAGGAATTAACCATCTTTTCTTGAGAGTAAACGTCTTGTGCAGAGGTAGCAAAAGCACTTCCACGGCTATGAACATTCTTACTGGCTTCAGCTAATAGATACTGCAAAAACTCATTACGTCCTTGTAATTCTTCTACAGACAGGGACTGGGGGTCATAGCCACAAATAACATAATAGTCTATCATTGAAAGATTAGCAAGCCACTCAGTATAGTACTGAACTTGCAAGTTATGGTTTTCTTTAACAAGTCTATCCTTTAAACTAAGGTCTTTTTTAGAGGATTTCAGAGAATGTATAGGCTTAGAAAGGGGTGTCTGAGCATGACAGGAAAGCATTTTAGGTCTGTGTGTGCCTTTACTGCCTGGGGAGCTTGAAATGTTTGGTTCGTGCATTCTGTCACGGTTTCGGGCGGGTCTGATCAGGACTTTGGTTAGGACACCCCTTGAGGTCACCGAATATCCTAAAGAGGTAGTACACTGGGGCAGAGGAGCAGCTAAAGGCATACACGGAAAGGACAGCTATGGATAGGCACAGGAAACAGGAAAGTAAAAGCAGAGCAACCCTTGTGCGAACAAACAGGAAACGGATTACTAATGGACAAACACGCTGGGGTTGTACACAGAGTAAGGTGCAGAACCTCCCACAGTGACAGGGAATCTCAATGCCTCTATGCAGTTTGCTCTTACAGATAGTCACCCTGCCAGCCCCATAGAAAGGAGGCAGCAGAAGTGATTCTGTCTCTGGACCCTAGAGCACAAACAAGGATAGTACTTACATACACAGGGCACGCTCTTGTGGGTCCAGCTGGAAACACAGTGGCAATTCCTGAGAAAACAGCAATAGCACACTGTCACTGTTAGGCACGTAATACAACGTATAACACTGGACAAGGATGGGGGCTGGAATTGCCTCCTGGAAACCAGGAGCCAACCCCAGTACACAGGAGGACACGTATACACTGGTGAAGACTGATAGAACACTTACCAGACACAAAGAACCAAGAAGAAACAGAAACAGAAGGGAACAAAGAGGCAGAGGCAAGAACTGGGAACAGACTCAGGCTGAAGCAAAGGCGGGTCTAGGACTTGAAAACAGGGCGCAAACTTCTGGCTGGGACAGACAGAGACAGGACTGGGAAACTGAGAACAGGCTCTGGCTGGAACAGGCAAGGACAGGACTGGAATACAGGGAGTAGGAAAATGAGCAGTAAACAGGACTGGGAAACAGAGAGAAGGTTCAGGCTGAAACAAGGCAGGAGCAGGGCAGAGAAACAGGGAGCAGGCTTTGGAAGAAACAAACAGGTACAAGGCTAAGAAGTAGGGAGCAGACTCTGGCTGGAACAATCAGGAGCAGGGCAGAGAAACAGGAAACAGGATCAGGCTGGAACAGAACAGGAACAAAACTTGGACACCATCCGACAAGGGGTCTGTAACACAAAGGAATTGAAGTCCGATGCACGACGGGGAGCTTGAGGAAATGGCTGCTTATAAGCAGTTCCAAGCTGGGCTGCACAGGAGAGGTTCCAGGTGTGTGTGGTTTCGGACACTTGCAAGTCCTGGAGGAGAGGATCCAGTGAAAAGGAGCAACTGGACTTCTCCCATTGAAAACAATGGGAAACAGAATCCGGGTTTTCCTGACTACCAAGCTGTGCATTATGGGATTTGCAGTCCCAAGAAGCAAATGTAGTCCTACACAAGTGTACCATGGAGAAAAGAGAAACAAACAGGAGTCAGCAAGGGACTCTAGATAGGTGTTCAAGGTGATTCCCAGGCTTCTGACAGTCCCCTTACAGCGCCCCCTGGAAATGGGACGACCGAGTCGTAACAAGAAGAGGCCATTGAGAAGGCATACGTTAATTGCTTTCTGCGTGACAATGTTGGAACATTGTGATGTTTTTTCACTGTCTTTTCTTTAGGAATCCAGGGACATTAAGGAACCTGTAGAAAACATTTTAAAGTGCATTGTTTGTTTAGTCAGTATTTTAAATATGTACTGAAATAACAGCTTCAGTTGATTTTCCCTATTTTTGTACTGGGTGAGACATTAAAATACTGGTCTCTCTCAGCAAAGTACAATTGGACTATGGCCCTCATTCTGACCTTGGCGGGCGGCGGAGGCCGCCCGCCAAAGTCCCGCCGTCAGGTTACCGTTCCGCGGTCGAAAGACCGCGGCGGTAATTCTGACTTTCCCGCTGGGCTGGCGGGCGGTCGCCTTCAGACCGCCAGCCAGCCCAGCGGGAAAGAGGCTTCCACGATGAAGCCGGCTCGGAATCGAGCCGGCGGAGTGGAAGCTGTGCGACGGGTGCAGTTGCACCCGTCGCGTATTTCACTGTCTGCGCAGCAGACAGTGAAATACATGTAGGGGCCCTCTTACGGGGGCCCCTGCAATGCCCATGCCAGTGGCATGGGCACTGCAGGGGCCCCCAGGGGCCCCGCGACCCCCCCTACCGCCATCCGGATCTCGGCGGTCCGACCGCCGGGATCTGGATGGCGGTAGGGGGGGTCGGAATCCCCGCGGCGGTGCAGCAAGCTGCGCCGCCGCGGAGGATTCAATGGGGCCGCGGTACACTGGCGGGACCCCGCCAGTGGTGCCGGTCCGACCGCGGCTTTACCGCCGCGGTCGGAATCCCCATTGGAGCACCGCCGGCCTGTCGGCGGTGCTCCCGCGGTCCTCCGCCCTGGCGGTCAAAGACCGCCAGGGTCAGAATGACCACCTATGTGTCTTTGGGCTAGAGATAGGCGAGCAAACAAATTAACAGGGAGAGCCACACCAAGAACCTGGTTTGGCTCTCAGAGCCCATGCACGAGCCGAGCCCTGAAAATATTTCCCATGTAAATCATACAACAAACATCACATAAAATATATATTTTGTAACAAGTGGAAGCTTTCACATTAATATGTGACATTATAGTGCTGCACTGAAAAGTATTTATTAAAAGTGATAGTTTTTAAACAGGCACTTAGTCATTCCTGCCCAGTCTTCACACTGGTGACAGTGCCATTACTGAACCAAGAGGAAAGAGAGTTGTCATGTGGACACTGGATGTGGCCCAATTTATTATAGAGCAATATTAGTCTAATAAATTCAACACAAAAGGTTTGTGTATAGTTCATTTCCCGATTCACGTATTTGAAAGTGCTTTGAAACGCAAATATGATGAAAAACAAGTTTTGGTGAAATAAAATATTTGCCCAATGTCGCACAATTTAAGCGGGGAATCTGCATTTTATCCAGGTTTTATGGTTTCACTTTGTACAAATCACCTCTAATAAACTATTTTAATATTAATGCTTTGTTTTTCACTCTGTGCAGTTATCTGCGGTTTTTATATAGTAAGAACTCTACTTGAAGGTACTGAAGTGCTTTACTTGAAGAACGTCAGTTACATTACACAAGGTCACATTAATTTTTTTAGGCTCCGAAATTTGCCCAGAATTACAGGATGTTGAGCCGACTCTGAGATTTGATCCTTGCTGGTTTAGTTCCCGAGTTGAAGCTCTGGCCATAACGTCACATCCTGGGTAGTTTGACGGTGCAGGCAGAAGGTACATGAAAGCTCAGCTCGTTATGGGCTCGAAGCTCCAGCAGGACCTTGAGCTGAGCCAGAGCCAGGCTTTAAGCTTAAGCCCGGTTCGAGCTTTCAGTGGGCCCCCTCATCTCTAATTGGCAGAGTAGGAACAGAGGTTTACCTGCCATTGATGCAGCAGGTACAGTGACACCAGAAGCCAGGCCCCTGAATGGCCTCCTGCACCACAATTATGATCTGTGTGGTGGTTCTGAGAGTGTTTATATATTTTAGTTTGTGTAAAATGCACCCAGTAATATACTGTAGGATGGGGCATGCATTTTACCATTCAGATAGTGGCAGTGCATACCTTATTTGATGAGGAGCCACAAGGGCAAGAAATCATAAATATCCTCCCATTACAAAAGAATTATAGTGAAATTACAATGCCTGATAGTGAAAGGGCCTGACTCACAAAGGTAACCTTACCCTTTTAAGTAAGTTTACTTTTTTTTTGTTTTCACTAACTATGAGTTTATTTTTACTAGCAGTAATTTTACGACTCCAGAGATGCCGCAGTTGGTAGGTGGAGAGCTGCACACAAAAAAAGATAGGACAGGCCTATCTTTTTATGTGTGAGGTCTCCGCCACAAGTGCAGAGTCTCCTCAGTCATAAATTACTATGAGGAAAATTAAACTTGTAGCTTATGGATACCAAAAAAATAGTAAACTTACACAAAAGTGTAAGTTTACCTTTGTAAATCCTGCGCTAAACATGTCTGTTTTCTGACAGATGCTGTGGTAAAGTAAATAACTGTGTTATCTCGAGTAAGATATTGTGTTTGGCTGGATTTATTCTCACCAGTATGGCAGAGTTACAAATGTGAGCATTTCACATTCTGATATTTTGTTACAGTGCACTGCACATTCCCAGGTTATTGTCAGGGCAGCAGAATTGTGAAATGTTATTGTTGTGGTGTTTTCAGCGAAATTATGGATTTGCCACATAATCTATCATCTGCTGCATAATGTGCAGCTTCACACAAATGTTTCTATCTCAAAGGGATCAAAAGGCACTAGAAAGTGCTGCAACACATGTTGCAGCACAGTTGAAGACCCTAGCAAAGGTTGATTGGTCACCTTTCAGTTGCTTATTGCTATACTTGCGTATTAAACTTGTATTAATGAGGTTCAACCTAGGCCCAGACAATGTTAACTAGTGTAAAAAAATAAATAAAAAAAATGGTTTTCTATCACTAAATATTGCTGCATTACACAATATCATTTGCCTTTTCTCGCTGCATATTTTGGTCCTCCCCTACCTCAGAAATTCAGTGGACCTGGTTATTGTGATACTCTTTGTCTAACCACATCTACTTGCAAAGGGACTGGTCATAATTCTGTTCTATAAAGAGCTACCATGGAATATGCGATATGACATGATAGACACACGGTGGCATTAACACTAGTTATCTAGACTTACTTCAGAATTAAATAACCCACCGTAAAAACCTTTGGATCATCATCAAGTGCAAACTCAACATCACAGCCCCCAAGTCAACATCATTGCCTTATGCTTCCACATACTGAAGATGCTGAGGAAGATTTTCAAATGACTTCCAGTCAAAAGCTTGAAAATCATCACCCACACTCTTGCCACCAACAAATTAGACTACAAGAATCAACATGCATCTCATCAGGAGGCTGCAAAACATCCAGAACTCAGCAGTTAGACTCACTCTCAATCTCCCATCACACTCATACATCCCATCTCACCTCAAGGAGCCACATTGGCTACCCATGCACATATAAGCACATTTAAACTCTTACTCCCAAACTTTCAAGGCACACAGGCCCAGTATACCTCAACCATACCTTCTTCTTTCACAAATCTTCTAGAGACCTCAGCTCGGCAGGACTCCTATTTGCACACATCCCATGCATACAGAAAACCAGATCTGGTGGTTGAGCCTTCTCTTACATCACCCCTAAAGCATGAAATGACGTGCTGTTACACATCCAAGCCTCCTCCTCACTTTGTGAATTCCACAAGAAGCTGAACGACCAGCCTTTTTGAGTAGCCACATTAAGCACTAGGCTTGGCTAATGCCACACATGCTCAGTACCAGGAAACCCTCATGGGTGAGAGTGCGCTTTACAAATTAACATAACATGACAACATGACCTGACCAGAGAGAAGCAAATACACTTTATGGAGCATTCATTTCAGACTGGTACAAAACCCAACCATGGCTGGAGTATTCTGTTAGTCTAGACAATTGTTTTTGTTTCCCATGCTGTGTGCCTATTTGCTTCTGCTCCCGCATCCCTTATATGGGGCGGGCTTAGAGGCAAAGTGATTCCCTCATTTGCGTGGGGTCACACCCCCATGCAAATGAGGGAACAATCTCTGAATATGGATCTGGCTATACATGTGTGCCACCGCTATCAATATTACAGAAATGGCTGTACAAGACTTCAAATTACTGGTGTTACAGTTGTCAGACATGAAAGCTGCTCTTAGTTCTCAACAAAAATGCTTTCTTTTTTCCTAATGTGTTGTTTTTTAAACTTTTTATTAATGAAAGTTTGCTGCAAAAAAATTACTTGAAAATAAATGGTTACAAATTTCACAGTATGCAAAGAAATGTGTGGGGCAAATTGGAAGGAATAAGTAGCCAGACTTCCTTGTGAGAAATGTCAAGTCTTAGGTGTTGAAACAGGGATCTCCTTAGGCTTGAACTACAATTGCATTCTGCCTGGAATCCTGGCCTGCTGGAAATTATAAGTGTTGGGGGTTTATGAGTATAGGTATCAGGTCTTGCTATCAAATAACTGTCTACATGCACTGCATGCTTGTTTGGAAAATGATGTAACGTAAATCTAGAGCTTGTAGGCTACCTCCAGAATTGACATAAATTGGGCCCACATTGGCCCACCCAAACGCTTCCTGGTCCATCCAGCTGAAAATGCCTGGAACAGGGTCTGAAAGGAGGGGTATATTATATATTACAGAGCGAGGGCATTGCCAGCCGGTATAAAAGATGGCTGCCATCTTCAGGTCTTCTGTCTGAGCTCATGTGTTGTCACCTGCTGTGTCTTCCCTGTGTTTTGTGGGACTGCTGTGACCAGTGCATTGCTAAGCGTAGACTGAAGCATCACCTGATGTGGACACCTGTGAAGGTGGCTGGGAAGACTGTGGGCCTGATTGCTGAAGTCTATGCTGACCAGAGAGGTCCGGTGTGGGATGTTCAGGCAGTCGGTGCGACCGCCCACCTAAGTGAGAAGGGGGGATGGCAGTTGATCATTACAGAGGTCCAGGGCTTGAGCAGTGGACTGACTTTTAGAATAGCCCCATGTGGAAATTGGACCTATGGAGAGAAGGACTATGACTGGTTGAGGCCTATGGTGGATGAGATGTAGTTGACGGGGCAGTTCAATAGTGGTGCATGGCACAAGGAATTATGCAGCAGCCTGTAGAACAGCTTAGCTACTATGGAGGAGCGGAACACCAGCCTGTGTCCTTCACCTGGAAGCTTTCCAAGAATATAGGCTGGCTGGAGACCACTAGACTAAAGAACTGGAACCTGAGACACTCTTCATAAAAAAAACAGTGAGAGACTGAGCAAAAAAGCTACACAACAGAAGAGCAAAGATGATTTCTTTAGCATTAGTGACACGACTTCTAAGAACAGGAAAAATGAGATGATGGGATGAGACTGCAGCACTATCTCAAGGTAAGCAAGCACTCATGCTTCATCAATGCTCTACATAGCAACATGAAGGAGGAGATGGGCACTGTCAAGACTGCAGTTAGAGATGTATATCAGAAGTTGGAGACTCTGGAAGCAAAAGAGAAGCTGCAATAATTGGAGGACCATGCGACGGATGTTAAGTAGCTGAGTGGAGTTCAGAGATTTGAGACCAAAGCAATGGAGGCACTGGAGGAACAGATTAACAATTTGGATAACCCATGCAGATGCACACAGATTCATATTCTAAGGATTGTAGCAGATGTGCAAGATGATTCCCTTGCAGCAGTTCGTTTTGCGGTCCTCATGGACCTTTTGGAACTGGATCATGACAAGACATTAAGAATGGTTATGAAGGCATTTTGGCTTTCCAAATGCAAGCCTGACAGAGGAGTGGGAACTGCAGAACTACTGGCGGTAATTTCCCCAGAGTTGAAGGAGGGGATTCTGAAAGTAGCCATTCAGAGCAAAACAGTGAATGGGGAGAGTGTTGTCTCTTGCTGTTCCTGGACTTGAGTAATGACACCCCCTGAGCAGTGGAGCTGCCTCAGATGAGCAGACAGAAGTCTGGTCCCCTCAGTGAAACCTTACTAAAGGGGTGAGATCGCGGCGTTCTGCCTGCTGTTCACTGTGTGACCCTGGGCTCACAGGCAATGACTCTCAGAGGCCCTATAGCAGGAAGTAATGACTCCCCGGGGCAGTAGAGCTGTTCCAGATGAGAAGACATAAGTCTGGTACCTTCAGTAAATCCTTACTAGAGTGCTGAGGTCACTGCGCTCTGCCATGCTGTTCACTGGGTGACCCTGGGCTCACAGGCTGTGCTCTTGGAGCTCCTCGAACACAAAGTAATGACTCCTCTGAGCCATGTGGCTATCTCAGATGAGTGGACACCAGTCTGGCCCCCTCAGTGAAGCCTTAGTAGAAGATGCGGTCATGGTACTCTGCCTGCTGTTCATTGTGTGACCCTGGGCTTACAGGCTATCTATGACTCTGGGAGCCCTAGAGCAGGAAGTAATGACTCACCTGAGTTGTGGGGCTGCCCCAGAGAAGCGGACACCAGCCTAGTCCCTTTATCCAACTCTTAATAGAGGGGAGCAGTCACAGCGCTCTTCCTGCTGTTCACTGTGGGACCTTAAGCTCACAGGCTGTGACTCTGGGAACCCCCCCGGACAGGAAGTAATGACTCCCCTCAGCCGTGGGTCTTCCTCAGATGAGCGGACATCAATCTGCTCCCTTCACCTACGCCTTACTAGAGGATGCGGTCATGGCGCGCTGACTGCTGTTCCTTCTGTGAACCTGAGCTCACAGATTGTGGACCTTTCTGCCTCCCCAGTTGAGTGGACACCAGTCTGGCAGAGACTGCTGCCTCTCCCCCCTTCCTGAATAAGTTGCTTGTTTTACTCCCATGTTCCACACATTGTGCTGCTTAGAAACCGTGACTGGGAGCTCCAGAGAAGTCCTCCAAACTGCAAACAAGGCGCAGATACGCTCTCCCCCGGACAGGCATGAATTATTGGGTTTGCAGTAGTTTGATACAACAATAACTTTGTAAAACCGACCTGGCTTTCGAAATGGGACATCTTGTCATCAATCTAGTTTCTTTCAGGAGTAATACATGTAGATTTTTCAAAATGTTTAATATATTTGTACAATGGTTCAGGGCAAAAGCCTGCGCCCGCAGAGGGCTAGGAGATGTGGTCGAAGTGCATTAAAACAAGCAGCGATGGGGGGGATTTGGGATGGGCAAGCGCCGACCTGGGAGGGGTGGAGGGGCAGGCAAGCAGTGTGTGGGAGGAGGTTGTGGAGACAGGTGAAGGTGCTGTGCTGGTCCAGGATCAACATACTGCACGCAATAGAGCTTGAAGACGAGTGAGTGAAAGAAACAAAAGAGTCCCTGGAAAACAACCCATAAAGACAAAAGTGTAAATATACGGAAGTTAGGCAGTGCTCCATGGTAGGATACAAATGACAACAAGGTGGGACAAAGAAGAAGGATGAACCATTAGCGAGGAAGACTTTTTGAATGACAATCAAAGTGATGAATAAAAAGGTAATGAGCTGGAATAGACTGGATGTAAGCCCACAAAGCGATCACAGCAAGTCTTGAAGAGACCGTGCATGCGTTGCCTAGGCTCGAACTAAAAAATGTTGTCTTTGTATAGAATGCTTACAATATAGTTCTTTTTGTCACTCTGCTTTCCCTTTCGTCTCATTTAGAACCACAGAGCAAAAGGGAAGATCGCTCAGGATGGAGAATGCCTAGATTGTAATTTAAAAAGAGTGCTTCTGCAGGGTTTAGGGTGGGGAACTAAGAATATTTTTAGAGATATTTACTACTGAGTCAATTCTTATGATGTCATACCACTTGTCCTTGATACTGACCTAAAAAAAATATTTGATTCTATAATAATACAGAACTGAATAGTAGAAATTGGAAGAACGGAGAGAGAGACAAGAAAAATGTTTGGAGTTTGAGACGATTGCAGAAGAGACTAATTATTTCAGAAAGAAGGAGGGAAATGAGTCACTAATGCTGATTGGGAGAAGCAGAGCAGCAAGCAGTATTTGTGAATGGATGGAGTAAGAAAAGAAATGTGACAGTGCATAATATGAGAAGTGCCGGGATCAATTAGGTATAGCAGAATGGGAGGGGGGGACAAGGCCAATTATTGCATAGTGCTGGGAGGACGGCCAGAGAAGGTGGGTATTGCAAAATTAGAGGACAGATTGTAAAATCCAGGTACAGTAGATGTTGTGGTGAAGAAAACAACTATTATGGGGGGGAAAGATAGCAGAACAGAAAGTTGAAGCTCAAAGACCAGATTAAGGCCTCGTTCAAATTGGTTTATTCTTTACAATGCTTGCAAAACAAAATAAAAATAGGAACCAGTATGTCAAAAACGTCTACAGAAGAGTATTTGCAACCCTGAACACGCTAAGAGCTTTTAACTAACATGCTAGGAGCTTTTAACTAACAAACTAGGAGGAGCAAAAAATAACTATTTCACACTTGGATTTCCACTGCAGTTACACTAGTTCACTTTCTTAAACCTTTTCTTTTACATGACTCATTTTTTCCACCATCAAGTGATTCAGTTGTCATGTGCATCCTGTATATGGCACATATTATTATAGATAGAACAACATTACAGTCTGTTAATTTAAACACAATGCATTTTTTACAGCTCATATTTTAAAGTCATGTATTTGAAGGAGAATGGGAAAAATAAAATATTTGACCAAGAATACACAGTTTGGTTAAGGGAAAGCAGGGATAAATCCAATGTTTTCTAGTTTCACTTCATACAGATCAGCCAGTAAATGGGAATTTATTTGTCTCTCATAGACATACTACTTAGCAATTAGCAGGAGTAATTGTTCTTTATGCATGTTCAGCCAACAAGGAATGGAATACAGAGGCCAACCTCACTGTGAAGTTTATCTTTGGAGCGTGAAGTCCCTGCATGTGATGCCTCTGGGGACTCGGAGAGTCTGTCCTTTGTGGTGGCTGTTGGCTCAGGCTGGTAGTAGAAAGAGACAGTCCTGGCAGAGAGCAGAATCGTCCTAGGCAATGTTTCACTGCAGTTTTAAAATTTACGTTATGTACGGGCCAGACAGGCAGAATAATTAATTCAGTTGGTCTCTATGTGTGTGGTATGGGCTTTGTCTTTTGCCTTATTCACTGTCTCTAATAAAAAGCACACAGAAATCCCCCACCGCCATTATTACACAGTGCTGTAGAGCTAATTAAGTTAGCAGAATCCAGACAACTAGTTTGGCCAAAGTGCAAACTAATAAGTCTCTTTAAAGCCGAACATGTACGGGAAACAAAAGTAATACAAAATACTTCACCTCCTACTCAGTTAATTAACCTGGAAGAAGCTCTGCTGTGCACCTTCCCTTGCCCCAGCGCTCCAATCAGATTAGAGTCGTGACCAACGGGCAACAGTTGCTGGGAGGCAAAGGAGGAGAAAGAGATCTGGGACACACTCCCTCTTTCGTTATTATCAAAGACTTGCCTTGACCCCAGCCATTTAGTTTAATGGCAGTGTTTTAATCCTGGCCAGGTCTTGTAAAAAATTCCCAAAAGAGAAACTCGTATGTGAAAATGAAAGCCACCATATGCCCCCCAGTTTTGTCGTCACAAGCCTGGCTTATGCCTCTAGGGCGACAAATACTTCGACCTGCCAGCACATGCGCAATGCCGAGGAAGTCCCAGGTCACTGTGCCCTTTTCCTCAGAAAATAACCGGGCTTGACATATACTGCTCGTATATAGCCAAAGAGCAAAGGGACCAGGACACAACCTTGAAGAACCCATCTGTCCAGAGCCACAACTTCGGAGGATCTGCCACCTGGTGAGCAGTGCCTCACTCTGGCATTTCATTTAGAGTGCATGCGCTTCAGGAAGCTGATTATAGCCTGACTCACACCCATTATTTCAGGAAGTGACCATACTATGGTCCCATTAACGTGGTCAAATGTTTTCTAGGTAAAACAAAGGCCAAATTAAGGCATCCAAAATAATCAGCTGTGTATGACTGCAGTGATCTCAAACCTTTGTATCGGGGTGAGTATTAAAAGGCAGGATGCATCTCTGTTCACCCTTAGCACGTCTCAAAAATGTTAGCATCAGAGTAGGTAGTCCATGATACTGATTTACAACCCAGTTTTTGCAAATCTTTACATGCATGCCTTGGCATGTTTCATAAATCGTTGGGTTAAAAAGCTCCTACATTTATCCCAGTACCAATATAGGGATTTTTAGTGTGGCCTCCAGTAAAATGCCTTAAAAGGTTTGTAATTACACATTGCTACGTCATTAAGTAGAGCCCACTTAAGAAGAAACTAAGTATAGAACTAGGAAAACGTTAAAGGGGACAGGCTAATGGGACATGTAACCACGGAAATATATTGCTGATTATTGATGAGGTTTGCTCAAAGGAGATGGGCATTTATCTCTTTTGTGTGCATAAGGAGAGACTTATAAGGCATGCTACTAGCTAGCAAAATACCATGCTACATATATGCCATTTCTACAATATTGAATACATATTTATTGTTATTAGTTTGTCCTGTGTATTTTACAATAATGTAGTCTACATTTATATTGTATGACATAATATCCTCCTTGGTATATGTTAGAAATGGGGTCCCTAGTTAGCAGTCAGTTTACACCCTGTCCAAGTAGGGACCCTCACTCTTGTCAGGGTAAGTTAGTCACACTCCTAAGATAACAGCTGCTCAACCCCTTAGTAGCTTGTCCCAAGCAGTCAGGCTTATCTCAGAGGCAATGTGTTAAGTATGCATACCCACACACACACAGTAACACAGTGAAAACACTTCAAATGAACACCACACCAGTTTAGAAAAATTGCCAATATGTATCTATTTAAAACACGACAAAAGACAAAAATCCAACATACACAAGAAAATAGATAAATTTTTAAAGATTAAGGGGGTCATTATGAACACGGTGGTGTTTACCGCCATGTTCATGCTGGTGGTAATTTCACTGACCACCAGCCCCCTCGAGACCCCGCTGGCCGAATAAAGAACATTCTGCTGGGCCGGCAGCCGGAAACATTGTTTCTGCCCGCCGGCCCATCAGAATGCAGGGCCGAGACATTGCCGTCAATGCCGCTGTGTGGCGGGTGCAGCAGCACCCGTTGCGCAGATCACTGTCCGTAAATCAGGCAGTGACCTGCACGACAGGGCACTGCACGGGGGCCCCTGAGCACCCCTTCCGCCAGCCTCTTCCTGGCAGAGGAACCCGCCAGGGAATGGCTGGAGGAAAAGGGATCATTATCCGGAGCGCTGCCCTGTCGGATAATGATTTCCGCCATCATCAGTCTGCCTGTCGGAGGTAGCCTGGCGGTGGTGGAATGCCGCCTGTGGCGGTCCCCACAGCCTTCATTATTTGGCATCTGAGACCGCCAAGCCGGTAGCGGTCATTACCACCGTCACCGTTATGGCAGTCTCAGCCGTCAATGTTCATAATGAGGGCCTAAATCCCAATAAAGTGTTTAGAAACACAATAGCTCCAACTGGGGTTATCACGACGATGTCATTTTACGGCGTCATTCCCAACAGTCCAGCTTTCCCTACCAAGGGCCCAGGAACTGGCGTGGTCACCACCTGGCAAGTCAGGGTCCTCAGCAAGAGAACCCAGAGGCTGGCAGGTTTAAATCTTTGATGTCCCTGAGACGTCTTCCAGGAGGCAAGCTTAGTCCAAGCCCTTGGAAAAACTTCACAAGCAGGATACACAACAAAGTCCAGTTTTGTCCTCTCCAAAGCAGAAGCAGCAACTGCAGACCAACCCAGCAAAGCACACACAGCAAAGGGGCAGTACTCCTTCCCACAGATCTTCAGCTCTTCTCCTTGGCAGAGTCTCCTCTTGATCCAGAAGGGTTCTAAGGTTGTGGAGTCAGCAGTCCAATACTTATACTCATTTCTGCCTTTGAAGGAGGCAAACTTCAAAGGAAAGTCTTTGCAGTGCAGAAGACCCTGCCTTTCCTGCCCTGGTCCACACTCTTGGGGGTTGGAGACTGCATTCTGTAAGGACAGGCACAGGTCCAAACAGCCCAACTGTCATCCTGATGTTAATCCAGCAGACAGGCAGAGGCACAAAATGGTTAAGCAAGAAAATGCCCACTTTCTAAAAGTGGCATTTCCAAACTTACAATCTAAAGGTCAACTTCACCAAAAGATGCATTTTTAAATTGTGAGTACAGGGACCCCAAACTCCATATCTCTATCAGGTCCCGATGGGAAATTACACTTAAGCAATATTTAAAGGCAATCCCCATGTTAACCTATGGAAGAGATACGTTTTTCAATAGTGAAAACTGAATTAAGCAGTACTTCACTATCAGGACATGTAAAACACACCAGTACATGTCCTACCTTTCAAATACACTGCACCCTGCCCCTTAGGCTGCCTTGGGCCTACCTTAGGGGTGCCTTACATGTACTAAAAGGGAAGGTTTTGGGGCCTGGCAAGAGGGTGCACATGCCAGGTCGACAAGGCAGTTTAAAACCGCACACAGAGACACTGCAATGGCAGGTCTTAGACATGTTTACAGGAATACTCATGTGGGTGGCACAATCAGTTCTGCAAGCCCACTAGTAGCATTTGATTTACAGGACCTGGGCACACATAGTGCACTATACTAGGGACGTACTAGGAAATCAAATATACCAATCATGGCTAACCAATTATAATCACAATTTACACAGGGAGCACTTGCACTTTAGCACTGATCAGTAAGTGTAAAGTGCCCAGAGTACCAAAACCGGCAAAAACGAAATCCAGCACACAGTCAAAAATACAGGAGACAGAGGTAAAAAGAGAGGGGAACCCACACCAAGGATGTGAGGTCTAACAGTATATTACATACCATGTAAGTCTAGACAATAGATGGAGTTTAGAAGTCAGGGATGGGTGTAGTTTAGGCGTTGTGAGGGTTTTTTAGGTTTCAGGGACTGGTGGAACTTGTAGGAAATATTTAAGGGTTGAGCAAAAGGCAATGAATGATTGTGTATGTGAAGGAAGGTGTCCCTTCCGTCACATAAACAATCATTCCACAATTATGCCGCAGTACTTCTATATGTGCTACATTTTGCAGCACACATAGAAGTGCCAAATCGCCATTGTAGATTGTTTATGTGCTGGAACGGACACCTTCCTCCACATAAACAATCTATCTCCTCAATGCAGACACCCTTGCCCTATGGTGCAAGAATGCCTGCGTTGGTGCAGGCAGCTTAATTCAGCGCCGGCGCAGGGGGAAACACAGTGGTGTGCTGTATTCCTGTAAATACGGCGTATCCCTGCATTTCACAAGTGATGCAGTGCAGCTATTTTTGGCAGAGCACTGCGCTGCGCCACTTTGGTGTAAATCTGGGTCTAAATGTCTTAAACTGGTGCTCAAACTAAGGTTAACTTTGAGCACCCTCTAGGACAGCAACCATCCACTTGTCTAAGAATTCAAATCAAGGAAATGGTTTTCCCCAAACATTATTATTTGTGGAAGTTGTCGATATTCCAAGATAAATCCATATGTCCATCTTCAAGAGTGCATAAAAAATGATTTTTCCTGACAGACAAGACTATTTTTCTGTATCCTAGGACACCTGATATACAGTACCCTGACATGTCAACTAGGCCTGGGAGGAACTCACAGAGTTTCACTCTGCAGAATTCTGCAAAGTTACTTAAAATATCAGTGAGATTCTGTGAAGCTCTGTAGGCAGTCGGAATACGGGCACATAAAGCTGCTCAGGTTGATTCTTAGTAACGGGAGCTTGTTCCTTTCTTTAAAAGCAGTGCGAACAGCACCACACGGTGCGCCAGAGGGCGCTGCTTCTTGCTGCTGCTCAGGAAGATTTTCTACTTGAGCAGCAGCTTTGCCAATGTGAACGGCAGTGACCTGCTGCAACCGCCCGCGTTGAGAAATCTTGCCAAGTGGCGTTATATCATGCTAGGTGACACAAATTCTCATCTACTGTTGCCAATTTAACATTGGCAAGACGTGTGAGAAAAAAACTCTGCCATGTGGCGGTTGGCGGAGTTTTGCCAGAACTCCACGCTCCAAGTGGAGTAGGCAATACTCTGCAAACTCCGTTGGTGGAGCGGAATTTTTCTTCCTAATACATATAAACCAGTTATGATAATCAAACCAAAGGAAAGTTTAAACAATCCATCAAGTCAGAGAATTTGGGTGCATTATGAAAATTATTGTTTTTTTTTGTTAAAAAGACTTTGTTGCTACAATGTGCATTAACATTTATCATTATGAACAGAAGCTGTTTTTATCTGATCATTAATACTAGAGCACTATTACCCAGATCTGCTCACCCCCATATTAATTCAGCAGATGTTTCTGTGACACCCAATGATTCCTTGTCAATTTGTATTAAAGAAGAACTTGAGACTGATACCGATATTCATTTTTTATTATCTTTCCAGGAATCAAAACTGATCTGTATTCACTTATTTTCTGAGCACGTCAGTTCGTATGCTTTTCAAGCTATTTACACCAAACACAGTTTTTCTACGTGTGACAGTTTCCAATTGTATAAAGTTCAGCTGCACTAAATAATTGTGTTTATATATTAAAATGATCATTCTTTTAATTTGGTGTTTGATAAACATTAAATTGGTTATTTTTGGGCACTGTATATATTTTTAGGATTGAGCGCACAAGTTGTCCCTGTTGTAACCTCTCTTTGGGCTTTTAACAAAGACCATGTCACGTCTGTCACTTTCATTGGTTCATGAGCTTGCCTTTTAAAATCCGCTTGGTTTCATTAGTGAAAGGCATGCCTCATGCCTTTTCTGGTGTTTAGCCCTCCATGAGTGCACCGGCCAACTACTGAAAACATACAAGTCTCCATGTTTTCAGCCTGGTTTCTGCACTACTTTATCTTTTTATTTTACACGCAGCGCAATCGCGCTGGGTTTTACATAGTGCGATCGCGCTACGTTTTTTGTTTTTCAGTTTTAGCATGATCGTGCTGGGTTTTACATAGCGCAATCACATTTTTTTTTTTCTTTCAATGTATGTGGCAAGAAAAGTCTGGTTATGATTTTACAACGCTAATAGCTCTAACTCGAGCAAGTGCAAGACCTGTTGGATTACAAATGCTTATTTTATATTATTAAATATATTTTTTAATTATTTGTTATGTGTTTTTGCCTCCTTTTTCTTATGATGCAAATATTAAATTATTGTCAGAAACAAAACTGTAACTGACAAATGTCTGCACACGTTTAAAGTCTCCACTTGATAGATAAAATATGTGTGGTGTTCACATGCCTTTGCTGAAAATTTGAGCTGCTTGAAGATTCAGAAAGAGATTTTTTAAAGAAATGTCTCTACAAGTGCAAGCAAAGAGTCTCAGAAAAACTCTAAGGGCCTCATTTACAAGAAACTGGTGCATTGTGATCAATACACAAGATTTCTTGTGCCGCCCTGCGCTCCCCTATTGATGACAAGGTAGCGCTGAATTTACAATACAGTGCTCCATGGCGCACAGTGTCCACAACTGCTTATGAAATTCTGATGCATTTGTGGTGCTAAAGCTTAGCATTGCTGCAAAATAGTGCGCTAGTCCAGCAATGCTAGGTGGACCCCATTGTAAAAAGTGCAGCATCACTTTAATTCCTGCCCTGAGCAGGTGTTAAAAAATTATGCTGTGAAGGCGCATAATGACACAGTAAAATCTTGTAGATTTCAGTGTGCCAGTTCTACTGGTCCTTATACTGGGGAATGCCTACCTTGCAAACAATCAATCAATCGATCAATCAGGAATTTGTAAAGTGCACTACTTTATAAATGTAGGAGGGGGGATGAAGGGGGGAAAGTGCTGCTACTGTTCGAACAGCCAGGTCTTGAGAAGTTTCCTGAAGGTAAGGAGGTCTTTGGTCTGGCACAGGTGAGTTGGAAGAGTGTTCCACGTTTTGGCATTGAGGTGCGAGAATGATCTACCGCAGGTTGTAGTTCTGCAGATGCGTGGGATGGTTGCAAGGACCAGGTCAGCGGAGTGGAGATTCTGGGGCGGGGTGTAGAAGGAGAGCCGTCTGTTGAGGTATTCTGGTGTTGTTCAGTGCTTTGTAAGCGTGGATGAGGAGTTTGAAGGTGATTCTCTTGTTGACTGGGAGCCAGTGTAGGTCTCTCAGGTAGTCTGTGATGTGGCAGTGGTGGTGGATGTCCAGGATGAGCCTTGGGGAGGCGTTCTGGATGCGTTGCAGACTCTTCTGGAGTTTGGCTGTGGTTCCTGCATAGAGGGCATTGCCGTATTAGCAGTTTGCTTCTTACGAGGGCTTGGGTGACTGTTCTTCTGGTTTCGGTGGGTATCCATTTGTAGATCTTTCAGAGCATGTGGAGTGTGTTTATGCAGGAGGAGGAGATGGCGTTGACTTGCTGGGTCATGGATAATGAAGAGTTCAAGATGAATCCTAGGTTGCGTGCATGGTCTGTGGGAGTCGGAGCAGCTCTGAGAGTGGCAGGCCACCAGGAGTAATCCCACGTGGAGGGGGTGGATCCGAAGATGAGGACTTCCATTTTGTCAGAATTGAGTTTGAAGCAGCTGCTCTTCATCCATTCGGCGATGGCCTTCATTCCTTCATGGAGGTTGGTCTTGATGGACTCCTTTGTGAGGGAGAGGATCCGCTGGGTGTCGTCGGCGTATGAGATGATGTTGAGGTTGTGGGATCAGGCGATGTTGGCGAGCGGGGCCATGTAGACGTTGAAGAGGGTCGGGCTGAGGGACGAACCCTAGGATACGCCGCAGATGATTTAGGTGGTCTCTGAGCAGAATGAGGGGAGGCGGACTCTCTGGGCTCTGCCTGTGAGCTAGGAGGGGGCCTAGTCCAGGGCTCTGTTTTGGATTCCTGCATTGCTGAGGCGAGAGCGTAGGGTGTGGTGGCAATGGTGTTGAACGTGGCTGAAAAGTCTAGGAGGACCTCTCGCCCGTTCAGGTATAATGTTGCACAAGGCTTTACAAACTGACACAATGGTCCCATTGCATCAGTTTTGTAAATGTAGCACTGCGTGGAGGACTGTTTGCGCTACTGTAGCATTAAAAACAAATTACGCTAAGGCAGCATAAGGGGCTTGTAAATGAGCCCCTAAATGTTTATAACCACTAATAGTGATTATTATTGCAGTTATTTAGGGAGCCCCGGCGGAGCTCACAGAGTTCTACTTCATGGAATTCCGTAGGGTTGGTTGAAAACTGTGGAATTCAGCAGAGTTCCACATGCTGTGTAGTGCCACCTGGCTACCAGTTCCACCCTGGGTTATGTGCCCGATCTCAGAAGCGCTAAGCAGAGTCGGGCGGCCTGACCCTGCTTAGGCCTTCCAAGATCGGGCGCAAGTCTCCATCTGTCCTGCGCACTTCCTTTTACCAACTGTCCTCCTTCACAAACTTGCTACTGGGAGCCAAGCACACCCCGTCCTGCACCAGCCGTGCAATTGCTTCCTCTGCACATACACACAGCATCAGACCACCCTTTCTTGAGGGTCAAGCACTAGTCAGCAGCAAACCAGTTCACCTCCAGCAGCCTTGTATTTTCTCAAAGTGCCTAGACTTGTTTTCCACTGGGCTATAAGGCACTCTCTCAGGCCACACACATCTGGTGAGGACTAATGGACTACACTCACCAACTGATGGTTTCCCGTTCGCCAGCTGTCCCTGCTGAGCCCTGCACTGTGCCCCATAACACCACTTACTTTTCCAGGACCTCTGGGGAGACAAGTGCTTTTCAAGCGAAGCTCTAATTGTGCGTTTCATTTTTTCTAACCACAGACTCCCCTCCCCCATATGCAAATACTGTCCATGCCTAATGCCACCCACCCATGTGCACACAGGCAAGAAAGCAAAATGAGCCAGATCTTATCTGCCTCAAATGCTGTCTGGGTTCAGGGTCCCCGTTGCTAGCGGCCTGGCTCTCTGCTTCCCTCTACCCCTGGGATTCTGAGGACAGTGAAAGGAGGGAGGCCTGGATTCAGAGCTGCCGCTGGTGCAGCACTCAGCAACAGCTCCACGCCGACCGGGCAGAATATCGTGCAGAATAACGTGCAGCCCAATTATGGGCCACAAAGTGAATGGGCAGGTTGTTTGCGCTTGTTGTGTGTGGCTCATAACTGGGCTGCAGACTAGTTATTGGCCACATAGCACAAGCGCAGACAATCTTGCTTGCACTGTGTGGCCCATAACACTAGTGCAGTGAGCTCTGCTCTGCCCTGGGGCTAAAAGAATCTTTGGCAAAACTGGAGCGCAGAGTTCCACAAATTCCATTCGTTCCGCTAGCGGAGTGGTGCTCACCACCCATCCTTATTATTTAGCATCCTTTAAGTGACATGTCATTAGGCGCTGTGACACCTATTGCCTGCAAGAATCTATTACCATCTGGGTAATACATGTCAAGCCTGAATTTGTCAGAGGTACTGTTACAGACAAGGAGTGCTTATTAATCAAACTCCTTTCATCCATAGCCAATAAACAGAATTGTGTAGGCTTATAACAGACGTTTGTAAGCAGTACAATTTTTCTCAGTGCTTTTCTGTGGCCGAGCTGAAGACATGTTTATATATCAGTTGAAGTCATGTAAATTGAGCATGATTCCCACTGTAAGTTAATGTATCACTTGTAGATTAGTATAATAGATTCTGTTATTGAATCACAGGTACATATTTGCAATATTATATGCAGTTATACACTAGTCAAATTTAGGATAAGATAAACTCTAATGTGGTAGCGTACAAGTACAAATGTGCTGTGTTATCCTGTGGCCAAAGGAGGCACAGTTAGTGCAAAATGTAAGTTTAATTGTTCATCAAGGAAATCAGCACTCTTTGTCCCGACTGTAATCCTCAGACATCAATGCAACTGACCATCTGGAACTCTCATTCAGCACCATGACAATTGAACCTTTTACCCAAACCTTCCAAAGCAATACCAAACATAAAGAAAGGATTCCACTCAAGACTAAAGAACATAACAATATGTCATTGCATAGAGAAGTTTAAAAGCTGGGGGCTTAATAAGTGATTTTGCATGTGCTAATTTGGTGATAAGACATTCTGCTAGGCTACATCTGGAGTATTTTTATAAACAAAGAGCCTTGTTTACAAGAAACTGGTGCATTGGAATCAATGTACCCGTTTTCTTGCACCAGCCTTGGAGCCCTTAACGACGCCATGGTAGCATTGTATTTATGATACAGCACTCCATGGTGCACGTTTCCACAGATGCACCAGAAATTCTGACGCATCTGTGGTACCAAACTGATGCACTTCTGGACTACCATAAAAAAAGGTGCTACTGAAGCAATATGTGTGGAGGGCTCCCATCTTATAAAGCCCTGTGTCAGTTTAACACTTACTCTGAGTAGGCATTCAATTTTTGAAGCAGTGAAGTCGCAGAACAACACCGTAAAATGTAGTAGATTTCACTGTGCCAGTTCTGTGTCGATTTTAACATAGCAACGTCCTTCCTGTATACATTATACCTGGCACAGGTATAATGTGGCACAAGGGCTGTACAAACTGGTGCAATGGTCCCATTGCTCCAGTTTGTAAATGTGGGACAGTGTCAAAGAAAAGTGAGGCTACAGCGGTGCAAGGGGCTTGCAAATAAGCCCCAAAGTCTCTCACAGTGACTGTCACACTGACTTCCTCTCTTCTGTGCCATTTGCCATTAAGAGCTTAAGCCACTTGGCCGCTTCTGGTTTCCTCATTAAACATTCATGAGATTAGGTTCCATGCAATTGATCTGGTTGGAGGTTATTAGCATGTTCATGTCTTATTCTTCACATGATGCAGCCACAGATTACAGTCAGCAAGTATCTGATTCCATAAACCAGTGGTTCCCAACCTTTGGACTTCTGTGGACCCCCACTTTATCATTACAGGAACCCGTGGACCCCCACTGAATCATAATTTGAATCCGGGGACCCCGCTGAGTCATTACAGAAAGCTTGGGACCTAATCTGTTAATATTACTTAATTTTCTTAGCAGTGACGGACCCCCTGAGGAAGCTTTGCAGACCCCCAGGGGTCCCCAGACCACAGGTTGGGAGCCACTGCCATAGACCAGAGTGGGGCAAATATTGTAGGTAATGTATGTTCCAACCCTAATCTCTTTCTAATTCACTCAATGCCAATTCTTTTTTATGTCTATAAAAGGCTGTCTATTGCTATTTTCTCAAAGATGCACTTGGGATAATTAACATTAGAATGCTTGTTTGCATATCAGATATCAAAAACACACGTTTTCAAAGGCTGCATTAATTTCATTTATTGATTTTGAAATTAGAAAAAATCATTCTGCATCATAAATGTACATTTAACTATTCACAGAGCAAAATTTTAATGAGCTAAAAAGCTAATTTTTATGCAGATCATCAACTTGAAAACTGAAAAACACATATCTTGCTCCACATGTAATGCCAGAAATGAATAAAGTTACTTTCCCAAATAGGTCAGGAAAAACTGTCCTATTATGATCTTCTTTATGGCAGGTAATCTGTTGGTAAGAGGGAAATAACCCGTAACTACCCCTTGTTTGTAGAGATATATAAAAGACACATTTTGAAGTAATAATTTTTTCTAACATACCACCTGTATTTGGGGATGGAAATCTGGGCTAATGGCCAGCACTACCAATTTTGGAAGCAGTTGACTTTGTTACTTGGGAAGCAGCTTCATATTTGGGCATCAACCTAAACACCCTGGAATCCTAGGCAAAATCACTTAGGGGTTCATAACGAATTTGGCGGTCGGATAAGCCGACCGCCAAACTCGTAGGGATGAGGTGGCCTTCAACCCAGCTGCCTCGTCCCGGACGAATTACAATGTTCCCACTGGGCTGTCTGGCGGAAACATCATATTATGATGTTCATACCGCTCAGCCCAGCGGGAACAGTGCTACGGTATTGGTCTTGACTCCCTTAAACGAGCCAATGCAAATACCGTACCACAACAGCACCGTCGGAAGGCGCAAGGGCATAGGCAGGGCACGGGTCCTCCCTGTCGCCCCCTGCACAGGAAACAGGAGTTGTGATCAGCACGGCAGCGCTGAGTTCAGCGTCTCTGTAACTGACCACAAGTCCGACCACTGCCAGCCCATCGGAAACCTTGTTCCTGGAGGTGACGGTGGTCTGCTGGCTGTCCGACGGCCAGGGTTGTAATGTAGTGGTTACACCACCTTTAGTGCAGCAGTCCGACCACCACCGTGAGTCTGCCGGTCCCTGGACTGCCAAACTCGTAATGAGGCCCTTAATCTATATGGGCCTCCGAAAAAAAATCTGACCAGCTATAATGTAATCTGGTGCTAATGTAAAGCGATCTAACTAACACCCTTCTACCAAATGTATGCTGTATAACACTGCTAATAATAAATAAAAATAATCTTTGAAGCATGGAATCAAATAGATAAATGATTGGCTAAATTGGTGGACCGACTGAAAGACAAAGCTACTTATATTGCGCTTGCGAAAATGGAAGAGGGTAAGCACAGTCAAGTAGTCATTTTTACAAACAGCTTATGTTTTCAGAGTGTGGCGTTTTTACAAGACAACGAATAGATTTTTTTTGCTACTACTGACATTTCACTGTATCTAACAATTTGCTGTATTGTGTACGCTGAAAGTACAAACAATTGCTTAATTAAAAGTAACAAAAGAATTGGTCATGCTGCTATTTATTTAGATCTTATACTGTTATGCGATGCTACAATTTACAATTAATTTTTAATCATATTCATGCATATTTAAAGCTGCTAATTAGTCTCCGTTGATGTTAGAAAATCATGTTGCCTGCTCTGCTTTGTTTTTTATGTAGGTTATCTCAGACGTCTAGTGCATATTTTATATCGTATGTAGAGAAAAAGCGTGTTTTTTTCTACATTGTTACAGAAGCCATTAGGTCGGGTTGAGCAAAGGCATATGAACATCTCAAAAGAAGTGAGTAGTAAACCAGCACCCGTAGCACTACTCTAAAAGGAGGGATGCAGGTTGACTACTTTTTGGAATTCACAAACGTTTCCAGTAGCACTCCTGGAAAGCTGTGCAGGTTTCCAGGTATTCTACTGGGAATGTCATTTGATATGTACCACAGGCTTCTATTTCCTAACGCATAATTGCACCCGGTGTTCAATAACACTCTGGGGAAATGCAACTCTATGTACGAAAGCACATATTGTTTTTTTGTCTTTTTTTCCACAAGGATTTTTTTTCTCCGACACCCACTCCATGTTTGTAGGTGATCTGTTACCTTCCTACATAAAAAGGGGAGTCATGTAAAACCATTTCCAGGGTGGGAGAGGATTGGATTGGAGTTTGTGAATGCTAACAAGTTCAAGTGTTTGTGATAGTTCACAAACGCTCGCAGCAGTCAATGCCTTGAATAACATATTTCTCTCCAATCGTTTGGAATTTAGTATTGCTGAAATCTTCAGCAGTGAAAACGTTTACACATGTCAGGAATCTTTTTCTAATTTTCTAATAAGTGAACATGAAATCATTTTCAGCCTTCAGCATTTCTTTGTGGCTAAAAATGGCCATGAATAAATTGCTTTGTGAATGAGGCCCATAATTAGATAATGGGAGTATTAAGAATTAGCCCAGTGGAAACAAAGACAGTTCTTCAAAGAAAAGTTCATTATTAAATTATACATAGAAAGACTAGTAAAACCCGGCATAAAATAGACTGAGACTCACATTCTTAACACCCCATTTGCATTAAAACACCTACATGAACTTGACTACTGCAATCGTGCAAATAATATACCTAACCGAGCACACACCCTCACTGCAAAAAAAAAATCAAGGTGCATTTGCCATCCACACAATCCTAGAACCACAAAGTTATTAGCCATACCAACCATTCAAAATGAAGGCATCCACAGATGTACAACGGAGTTTACAAACAATCATAGGGACATCAATTAAACGGCTTATTACAAAGCAAGTGCCTTACCTAGTAGAATAGAAAATTCAGAGATAGGAACACCTGCGCATTGCACCAACTTTGCAAAGAGCCATCTGTTCCACCTTATCCTGAATGTAGTTGGCATGGCTACAAAATCAGCGAGTCACAGCGCACAATAAACCTTTTAGATGCACAAATCCTTCGAGTGGAGTTAGACAACAGACAAGTTCAGATACTGGGGACAGGCCTGATTTGTGGCTGGTACCAAAAATAAGGTGAGCAAATAAGGACATTAATCGTACAAAACGAGCAACGCCTGACTACAGCCCAGGAGTTTCGTCCTAGATTCTGATTTACTCAGTACCTTTTCAAAACCTTTTTCAAATGGTCCGGACGGGTAGAAAATCCTGGAAAGAAAAGCTGACGATTTCAATAATGACTAAACTAACCTGTGCCTTATGCCATTGTTTCTCTTCTGAGAGAAACTAAGGAACCCCCGTCTCTGCTATCCACCTGCAAGGCCATCTGATTTCTCAAAGATGCATTCTAACTCGGTGGGGCAACTTTTTCACACCCCTACTTACCACAGAAGAAATGAGTACCATAGGAGAGGCTACCTTGCTTCTCTTAATAACGCCTGTTGAATCACTTTTCAAATAACAATCAGTTTCCTCACTTAATGTATATTAGTCGTCAGAAATCCCGTAGCTGAATGAATCTCTTGCTAATGTCTCATCCGGTAGTGTGGATCCTGTCAATGTCATGCCATGAAAGTAAATGCCAGATGCAGACATTGTAGGAGGCTGGCCTGGCTTGTAGTGGGTACCAGAGGTACTTACACCTTGTGCCAGGTCCAGTTATCCCTTATTAGTGTAGAAGAGGTGTTTCTAGCAGCTTAGGCTGATAGAAGGTAGCTATAGCAGAGCAGCTTAGGCTGAATTAGGAGACATGCAAAGCTCCTACTATACCACTGGTGTCATATGCACAATATCATAAGAAAACACAATACACAGATATACTAAAAATAAAGGTACTTTAGTTTTATGACAATATGCCAAAAGTATCTCAGTGAGTACCCTCAGTATGAGGATGCCAAATATACACAAGATATATGTACACAATACCAAAAATATGCAGTAATAGCAAAAGGAAGTAATGCAAGCAGTGTAAAGTTACAATAGATTGCAATGGGAGCACATAGGTATAGGGGCAACATAAACCATATACTCCAAAAGTGGAATGCGGACCACAAATGGACCCCAAACCTATGTGAGCTTGTAGAGGGTCGCTGTGGCTGTAAGAAAACAGTGAGGGTTAGAAAAATAGCCCACCCCAAGACCCTGTAAGGTAGGTGTAAAGTGCACCTACAACCCCCAGAGAGCACAGAAGTCGTGATAGGGGGATTCTGCAAGGAAAACCAACACCAGCAATGCAACAACAGTGGATTTCCGTACCTGAGTACCTGTAAAACAAGGGGACCAAGTCCAAGAGTCGCGACAGTGTCAAGAGTGAGCAGGAGCCCAGGAAATGCCGGCTGAGGGTGCAAGGAAGCTGCCACTGGATGGAAGAAGCTTGGTGTTTTGCAAGAACGAAGAGGACTAGGAACTTCCCTTTTGGAGGATGGATGTCCCACGTCGTGAAGAAGCTTGCAGATGTGTTCCCACACAGAAAGACCGCAAACAAGCCTTGCTAGCTGCAAGGGTTGCGATTAGGGTTTTTGGATGCTGCTGTGGCCCAGGAGGGACCAGGATGTCGCCACTTGGAGGAGGAGACAGAGGGGGCGCCCAGCAAGTCAGAGAGTCCTCACAGAAGCAGGCAGCACCCGCAGAAGTACCGGATCAGGCACTTAGAAGAGGAGTGAACCGGAGTCCACCCAAAGTCAGAAAAGGGAGTTCCACGACGCCGGAGGACAACTCAGAAGGTTGTGCACTGCAGGTTAGAGTGTCGGGGACCCAGGCTTGGCTGTGCACAAAGGAAATCCTGGAAGAGTGCACAGGAGCCGGAGCAGCTGCAAATCTCGCGGTACACAGCAATGCAGTCTAGCGTGGGGAGGCAAGGACTTACCTCCACCAAACTTGGACTGAAGAGTCACTAGACTGTGGGAGTCACTTGGACAGAGTTGCTGAGTTCCAGGGACCACGCTCGTCGTGCTGAGAGGGGATCCAGAGGACCGGTGATGCAGTCTTTTGTTGCCTGCGGTTGCAGGGGGAAGATTCCGTTGACCGGAGATTTCTTCAGAGCTCCTGGTGCAAGAAGGACTCAGGCTACCCCCAGAGCATGCACCACCAGGAAACAGGCGAGAAAGCCGGCAGGATGAAGCGATACAAGGTTGCAGTAGTCGTCTTTGCTACTTTGTTGCGGTTTTGCAGGCGTCCTGAGCAGTCAGCGGTCGATCCTTTCGCAGAAGGTGAAAAGGGAGATGCAGAGGAACTCTGGTGAACTCTTGCATTCGGTATCCGAAGAATTTCCCAAAACAGAGACCCTAAATAGCCAGAAAAGGATGTTTGGCTACCTAGGAAGGAGGATTGGCTACTAAGAGAGGTAAGAGCCTATCAGAAGGAGTCTCTGAGATCATCTGCTGGCACTGGCCACTCAGAGCAGTCCAGTGTGCCAGCAACACCTCTGTTTCCAAGATGGCAGAGGTCTGGGGCACACTGGAGGAGCTCTGGGCACCTCCCCTGGGAGGTGCAGGTAAGGGGAGTGGTCACTCCCCTTTCCTTTGTCCAGTGTCGCGCCAGAGCAGTGCTGGGGGATCCCTGAACCGGTGTAGACTGGCTTATGCAGAGATGGGCAGCATCTGTGCCCATCAAAGCATTTCCAGAGGCTGGGGGAGGCTACTCCTCCCCAGCCTTCACATCTATTTCCAAAGGGAGAGGGTGTCACACCCTCTCTCAGAGGAAATCCTTTGTTCTGCCTTCCTGGGCCAGGGCTGCCTGGACCCCAGGGGGCAGAAACCTGTCTGAGGGGTTGGCAGCAGCAGCAGCTGCAGTGCAAACCCTGAAAAGGCAGTTTGGCAGTACCCGGGTTCTGTGCTAGAGACCCAGGGGATCATGGAATTGTCTCCCCAATGCCAGAATGGCATTGGGATGACAATTCCATGATCTTAGACATGTTACATGGCCATGTTCGGAGTTACCATTGTTACGCTATACATAGGTAGTGACCTATGTACAGTGCACGCGTGTAATGGTGTCCCAGCACTCACAAAGTCCGGGGAATTTGCCCTGAACGATGTGGGGGCACCATGGCTAGTGCCAGGGTGCCCTCACACTAAGTAACTTTGCACCCAACCTTCACCAGGTGAAGGTTAGACATATAGGTGACTTATAAATTACTTAAGTGCAGTGGTAAATGGCTGTGAAATAACATGGACGTTATTTCACTCAGGCTGCACTGGCAGGCCTGTGTAAGAATTGTCAGATCTCCCAATGGGTGGCAAAAGAAATGCTGCAGCCCATAGGGATCTCCTGGAACCCCAATACCCTGGGTACCTCAGTACCATATACTAGGGAATTATATGGGTGTACCAGTATGCCAATGTGAATTGCTGAAATTGGTCACTAGCCTGTTAGTGACAATTTGGAAAGCAGAGAGAGCATAACCACTGAGTTTCTGGTTAGCAGGGCCTCAGTGAGACAGTTAGGCATCACACAGGGAACACATACATATAGGCCACAAACATATGAGCACTGGGGTCCTGGCTAGCAGGATCCCTAGTGTCACAGAACAACCACACTAACAACATAGGGTTTTCACTATGAACACTGGGCCCTGGCTAGCAGGATCCCAGTGGGACAGTGAAAACACCCTGACATATACTCACAAACAGGCCCAAAGTGGGGGTGGCAAGGCTAGAAAGAGGCTACTTTCTCACAGATTTCACACAGAATATCATAGATTTGGACATTCGAGGACATGGATTGAGACAGGTGGCACACTTATCGTTACATAGTATGCTCACCACACATTCATGCCCTTCATCCATGGGCATAAGTATTATCTGGTTCGTTTCAGTGACAATTGTCCAAGTCACCTCGTTCCACTGTGGTGGTCAGGCATCATGCAGAATATCACGTTTATTCGTTGTGGTCAAGAAAACGGTAGCAAACGAAGGAAGGTTTCTTTATTTGATGGACAGACACCTATGTAGGAGGGAGCTACAGAGAAATGATGCTTTAGGTCCTGGGTATCCCAATGCCCCCTGACTCAGGCACTCATATGTCATAAAAATGATCACATCTGGCATATGACTGTTGGAAGGAATTTTGATGCTAATTTTAGTAAGGCATGGAAAGATAATGAAATCGTTCATCAGCACGTACATGTAGCTATTAAAATGAATGTTATGACACTACGGATAGCAGGCCTAATTTATTTGATGAGGGTAATAACCACGAAGACCTATAATATTTATTAGTCATATAAAATAACATTTTATCAAAGTATGCTTGAGCATGATAGGGAACAATGTTACATTGGTTTGGCTTTTCTGGCTCTAGAACTAATATCTAAAGAGAGGTAAACTCAGGTTGAGGGTTTTGTTGAAGCTATACTTAAAAACTGTGATAAGATGTGTCATATAATGGGGTAAGGACATTTTAATTCATAACAGACGTAGGGGAGCTTGTGTCAGGTAGGCAGGAGAAAAATCTCGAAAGTGTCTTTCTCGCAACAGTATGTCATGAGATCTCCATGGCAATGCATGGTGTTAATCTCAGATCAATGTGAAAAATAGAATTGCATACATTTGGTAAACACCATCCTTTTTTCAAAAGTCGACCTCAAAGCTCTCATGATCATGTTAAAGAGCGATAGCTTAAGGTAAGTGCTGGAAAAAATATTCAAAAACTAAAAGCTGTCAAATACATTACATTTCAAAGGGCCAGAATATGATAGCAAAGCATAATCTGCCACCTTGCCTCTAGAGCTCATAAAAGGCAGATAGTAACGGCCTCATTACGAGTTTGGCAGTCCGAGGAACACCATGTTGGGGGTCCGACCGCCAACGGGCTGGAGGAGAAGACCGCCAAATTAGGACACCAGGCGGAATAAAAGGAGCCACTCACCTCCAGGAAGCCATACTCATCCGGAGCAGCAATGGGACCACAACTAGACATCATCCCACTGCTCCTGCTCACAGAAAGACAACAGAATCATCGCCGACGAGGAGGACAACAACCATAAGTGTACACACTCACCTGTCACAGTTGTAAAATGTATACATTTGAGCTGTAAATAACTTACCATAGGGATGTGGTGCAAGGGCTATGCTCAGCATAATAGTACAGTGACACACACACTCACATATAGCAACAAATACACCACACATACACAGCACACACCTGGCAGCCAGCACACACACACCAGACCTAAATAACACACAGCTACGCAAGGCAACACAGCACGGGCCCAGCTTTACTAATTCACATACAACAAAAGTACTTGTAAAACCAACACCACAACTGCACAAATGTAAACACATGTCAAACACTGACCGACACTGGCCAGGGACTTCACACACATACAACACAATATGCAACCATCTGTGATGAAAAATACACAATTACACCATCATACAATCTAGCAATTGACATACACACAGACCGTACACCGAACCTATTATGCCACGCACAATACATGCAGACTCAAACAGTCTAAACACACAAAGCCACACAGCACTACAACAACCACATATCAAAATTAACACAACACACCACTATGACAACAACATTTCAGCTACATACACATACCCATCACACAAAACACACCCCATCCCTGGGGGCTAAAAGCACTGCACACAGCCTCACGGACTGCTCAGACAATACCGGGAGCATCAGGCAGTACACACACACACAAATACTGCCACACAACCAATATCAGCAAGGAACAACTCAAAACTAGGAAATGCAGGACAAATATGTAACCAGAAAATCCAAAATTGGTTGGTTATATATATATTATTGTTTTTCTTTAAAAAAATAGAAGTCCAAGGCCATTGGCCAATATATATATATACAATATATACACCGCATGCAGAAAATGGTGCCCCAACTTGACTTCTGACTGCCATGTAACCTCCACAAGTAGGGGCATCAAGGGGGCAGGCAGGCACCTCAGGGATCCATGGGGGCTGGTTGGGGAGGGGGATTTGGACTTAGGATTGGGAGGGGGGTATTTTAGGCTTTGGGTAGAGAGAGTGGGTCAGACCTTTTTGGAAGGGGGGGACTTCTTTTTGGCGGGGGCATGGGTGCTGGCAGGGGGGTAGAGGAGGCCTTGGAGGTGGAAGGGATGGCCTTCTGGAGGGAAACGGTTCTCTTAGGGCTGCCATAGGGGTAGAGTTGGGAAAAGGTCAAACTTGGAAAGGAAACATTTTCAGACACACGGGGCGCTCATCAGAAGGGGGTTTGGGTGTGGAGGGTGAGGGAGTGGCTGTCTGACATTTAGGTGTGGATGTCTTGTGTGCATGTTTGTGAGAGGTGTGCTTGTGGGTGTCGGTTGGGTGGGTTGGTGAGGGCGTTTATGTGTCTTGCGCTGATGGGGGTGGAGGTAGTGGGGGGATGCTGCGGTTACTGAGTGGCTGTCTGTTGGGGTGGTCACTGAAGGTATGGTAGATGTGCTGCATGTAGGCGTGTGAGTGGTTGTGGTATCTGCAGGTGGTGACTAGGGTGGATGTCTGAGGGTCTGCTGTGGTGCTGTTTGTGGGTAGGATAGGTGTAGGGGCTGGATCTGTGAATGTTGGTGTGGTGTCTGCAGGTGTGTCAGGTGTTGTGTCTGTGATGCTGCAGGTAGTAGGGTTGTCAAGGCAGGTTGTGACTTTTGCTGTGTCTGCAGGTGGATGTTGATTGTGTGCATGCTGGTGGTGTGTCATGTGGTGCTTATGTTTGTCTGCGCTACCCTTGGATGTTGAGGTGGATGCATACCTGTCTGTTTGTGTGCTTTGGCTGCCCGCAATGTGGATGGCAGAGCCTGAAATGATCTCTGTAGGCCAGCCAGTGCACCGTGATTGACCTCCCTCAATACATTGCTCTGTTGGATTTGAGTTGCCAGTCCCTCAATTGTATTCACAGTGGTTGACTGACCCACAGAGATTGACCTTAGGATGTCAATAGCCTCCTCACTTAGGGCAGCACGGCTAACAAGAGCTGGGGCAGAGGTGCCTGTGGCAAAGGAGATGTCCACCCTCTTGAAAGGGTGGGCATGACAAACTGGGTGGAGAGCTACAAGGCAGGCAGTGACAGAATGGGGAGTGGTGGATAAAGATGGTACTCGGGTGGTCCCAGATCGGCACGCCACCACTAGGGAGTGGCCACTGGAGGAGGATTTCAAAGAAGATGTAGGGGATCCAGTCTCACCCGTGGCACTCCCCATGCCCTCCAGGCCACTGGGTCCCTCGGTGTTGGAGTTCTTGTGACTGTAGGTCTCATGGCCAGAAGCTTCCCCACTCGGCTCTGCCCCATCTCCTTCGCCTGCCGGTGCTGACAAAACGGAAAGTAGGGAATGGTCATCATATTCACAAGATAACACTTCCATCATACACTACACATAATTCTCATTACATCCTGTTCACCAGCACCCCCAGGTAATGCCAGTAAAGTGGCAACATCATGTCACAACAAAATATGATGTATGTGTCTCAATATGGACATTGTTAAACACCAGCTAAGCTACCTAAGTAACACCTACAATACCATGAATGAAGTTGACCAATCACACTGACCATACTATGACAAGGTGACTTTGCCACATGACACATGTTCCATATCCACAACAACATAGTCAAGCACCAATAAAGCAATAGTTTAGGAATGTAACATTGTTTATCACTAATCAAAAACACATACGCAACACATACAAATAATTTACTCTCATTTCATGTGCCAGGCTATGAAACATGTTGTAAAGTAATGGCAAGCAAGCCTAGTATACACAAGCCATATCTTCCTCATTTCACATCCTTACAGCCATACACAATGGACATATGCAAACCTGTAACAACTCAAATTGTCATACATTTAAATTCAAGGTTAAGGAGTGAGAACACGTGTCTCACACACACATGCACCAAAAGTGATCTATCAAGGATTGAAAATACACTATGGACCAAGTCATCTAGGTCATCGGTGTTTGGAAACAAACTTTATCAGTCAGTTAAGAGCCAAGTAAGCTCATACCTATGTGCCACATGTAGGAAAGTGCCCTCTTTTTGGCATGGCTACCCCCATTTTTTGCCTGCTGTCAGTATGTTTTGACTGTGTTCACTTGAATCCTGCTAACCAGGACCCCAGAGACTGTGCTCTCTTCCTCCAAATTTGGTTGTTCCTGACTTTGTACACCCCACAATTGGCATACTGGTGCCCCCATGTAAGTCCCTAGTATATGGTACCTAGGTACCCAGGGCATTGGGGACTGGTTCCCCATGGGCTGCAGCATGTATTATGCCATCCATCGGAGCCCATGCAAAATGTGTCTGCAGGCCTGCCATTGCAGCCTGCGTGAAAAGGTGCATGCACCCTTTCACTACAGTTCACTTCACCAGGTCACCCCTATGGCGGGCCTCTTCCTAGCCCACAGGATAGGGTGCAAGTAACTATGTGTGAGGGCACCCATGCATGAGCAGAGATGCTCCTATGAACTCCAGCTCCATTTTTCTGGACTTGATAAGTGTGGGGAAGCCATTTTTTACCCGTCTACTGGACACAGGTCATTTCCTGTGTCCAGCTACATAATGGTAACTCAAACCTGGGCATGTTTGGTATCAAACATGTCAGAATCATACCCCAATACTGATGCCAGTATTGGTTGTATGATTCCATGCATTCTGTGGGCTCCTTAGAGGACCCCCAGCTTTGCTCCTTCCAGTTTGCAAGGTTTTCCCAGGCAGGTCACACTGCTGCCATCCTACAGACAGCTTTCTGCCCTCATGCTGCTTGATCACCTCAAGCCCAGGAAGACAGAACAAAGGATTTCCTTTGGGAGTGGGAGGCAACACCCTCTCCCTTTGGAAATAGATGTTACATGGCTTGGAAGGTATAGCCTCCCCAAGTCACCAGTACGCTTTGAATGGTACATTTGGTGCCCTATTTGCATAAACTGGTTTGCACCAACCCAGAGTACCTTCGGTGGTGAGGGGGGGTCCAGTTGTTGATCATTGGTTTGTTAGTGTTGGGTTCCGGTGGAGGGGGTTCTGAACGTAGGTTGTCCTCATTGAAGGTCCTGTGAGGGTGGGATGTCCGTTGCTTCACTGTTAGGGTTTGGTGAACTCCTTGATGATGCTGAAGAGTTCTTTGCTGCTGAGTGCATGTGTCTTGTATTGCTTTCTTTTTGGTGCTTCTGATGAGTTGGTGGTGTGCGGTGGTGGCGGCTCTGAAGTTGTTTTGGGCTTCTGTGGATTTGGTGTTTCTCCAGATTTTCTTGAAGCGTTGACAAGTGCGTCTGGATTCTCTGAGTTCTGTGGTGAACAAGCTGGCTTTCTTGGCATGGGTGATGTTGCTCTTCTTGAGGGAGGCTATGTTGTTGGTGCAGTCGACGATCCATTTGTAAAAAGTGCATGCTGCAGTGTTTGGGTCGTCATTGTGTGTGATGGAGAGGGCGGAGTTGACGAGGGTGGCAGGGAGCTGGTCGTCGGTGATTCTTGCCCAGCTTCTACGAGATGGTTGATGCTGGAGTCTGAGGACGGTAGGTGTGTTGAAGGTGAAATGGATGCATCAATGGTCTGTCCATGGGAGTTCGGAGGTGAGGCTGAAGGTGATGGATGTTCCTGTTGCGAAGATGGGGTTGAGGGTGTGTCCTGCTGAGTGCGTTCGTTCCGTCACAATCTGTCGGAGCCCCAAGATGTGGAGGTTGTCTATGAGGGATGCGGTGTTGGGGTCTTGTAGATTGTCAAGGTGGAAGTTGAGGTCTCCCAGCAGGGTGTAGTTGGTGGCTGTGATGGCTTGTGCAGTGATGTAGTCAGTGATGGAGTCAGAGAAAGGTGCACAGGGTCTGGATGGGCGGTAGATGAGGGTTCCCCTGAGGGTGAATGTCGGGCTGATCTTCCCTGCAAAGCAGTTTCCTGCCTGCTGCTCCAGCAACATGATACTCCTCTCCAGTTGTGCTGAGTGGGCCGCACTGTGACTCCTGTGCCTGCTGCCTGTGAGTTGCCTGTGGGTGCTGCATTCTCGACTTCTAACTCACTTCACTGCTGAGGGTTGCTTGGGACTCCCCTCCTTGGATTGAGTCCCTCCTGGACCTTCCAGGTCCCCAGTAGCTCTGTAACTCCTCTTCTGCAACTCTTGCCTTTGCCAAGGCTGGTTGGTGGCTTTTCCACACCACTGACTGAAACTCTTCTTCCAGCGTGGGACATCAACTGCATCACTCTTGGAACTCTACACCTGCTTCTGTGCTGCATAGCGACTCCTGGTCTTCACCGTCGACCTGGTCCTGCACCTCCAGAGGGGTGGGTTGTGGATCCTGCCCCAACCGGACACTCCAACTGCAACTGGACTTTGTCCCATTCATTTGCAGGCCCTCTTCTATCAGGATCCATCTTCTGTTTCTTCCAGTCTTGTTGGGTCTTGCACAGTCCTTTTACAAAGTTTACCTGTGGGTTTGGGGAAACACCAGGTGCGTACCTCTTCTCTCCTGGTTGCTGGGGGGCACCCTGGTACTTACCTTTTGGGGTTCCTAGTTCTTCCATCCCCCTCTACATATTCCACTTAGTTGGGTGGGGGACTGACTTTCACATTCCACTTACTTAGTATATGGTTTGATCTCCTCCTGGGGTCTCCATTATTTTCTGATATTTCACTGTACTCTATTGCTTTTTATGCCCATCCCTGACTTCTAATGTGTATATAATAGTGTGTTTACTCACCTGCTAGATGTAGAACCAACAAGGGGGAGAGGGATTGATGTAGAAAGGGTGAGGCTGACAGTTGTAGACTGACTAGGTGTCCCAGATGGGCCAGAGTCGTCCACAACGTCCTCACATCCAAGAATGTTGTCCTCACTTAGGGCTTCATCTAAGGGGTAAGTGGCTGTCTCAGGTGTCTTCTCCATAGTCAAAATGGGTAGGTGACCTGTTGAAGAAGTGGAACAGACTGTTATAGATTGTAATTCATCAAGTGGTATCAAGCTTTGAAATGTAGATATGCTTTGAGACATGTACAGAAAGGCTTTGCTTGATCCCCTGATATGACATTGACACCTGCTTTAAAATCAGGGGTACAGCTATATGGGATACAGGGAATTCCCATATCATATACCTTGCTACAGGATTTCAGATTAGCTTGACAGTTGGATGTCTGTTGCTAGACTCATATCTTGTCTACTGAGTAGCTTTATATTGTTTATGTTACCTCCGAGTTAGCAGTAGTGTAGTACTGACTTACCAGGCAGCTGCAGAATGTAAAGGGAAACCTACCTGTGCATCAGCTTTGGGGTAACCATTCTACCTGGCCACATATATCGGGTTATCCCTAATACAGCACACTGCAGATATGTGTGTTCCCCTCAGGTGAGTATCTTTCAATGGGTGATGGGAGGTAAAAGAGCCATTTTAGTAGAGGACACAGCAGTAGCTGTTTGCTGGTGGTATTGTACTACCAGATGCCCGTAGCATTGCTGTCATACCCCTGGACTGTAAAATTGTGGATTATTCAGGTGGGTGGAGTCGATTGTGTAGTTGACATGCAAGGCTATTTTCATTATAGTACACTGTTCTGGTTTTCTTAATGGAAGAACAGTGCCTGCTGGGAGTTGTAGTGTTGTCAGTCCCTGTACTACCCACTCCAAACACACACACTGTGCCCCCAGTTGAGTTTAGTTGACATGTGGTATGCCAAAGAGGGGTACTTGGACAGTTGGACACAGGGGTGGTGAATGTGATGGCTGTTGAGATGTCAAAAGGTGATCAGTGAGCATGCAAGACAGGACTTTAGGGTGACATTTTCAGTGTTGTGACTAACCTGAGTCCACCCCCCAGGTATTCCTGTAAAGCCCTCAGGACGGAGAATGTCCAAGACCTTCTCCTCCCATGATGTGAACATTGGGGGAGGACGTGGGCGCTCACCGCTAGTCTTGAGGACCGCCAGCTGGTGCCTGGCGGCCATGAAACATACCTTCCCCCTGAGGTCGTTCCACTTCTTCCTGATGTTCTCCCTGGTTCGTAGATAACTACCTACAGAATTTACCTTGTCGACTATTTTTTGCCCCATCTCCATTTTCCTGGCAATAGAGGTTTGTTGGACTTGGGCTCCAAATCGGTTTGGCTCTACTCTGATGTTTCATCCACCATGACCCTCAACTCATTGTTTGTGAAACTGGATGTTTTTGTGGGGACATGGTAGTGGTGGATGACACAATAAGGTATAAAATAACGAGTGATGAGGTATGGGTGCTGTGTTGTGAGTGGGTGGTGTCTAATGTGTGGTGAAAAAAGTGTGTGATATGTATGATGTGCAGGTGTGGCATGAGTGGTATTTGGAGTGGTGAGGAGCCCTATTCTATGGTTTCTAATTTCCTCTGACCTCTATCTTGCTGTGTATGGTGTATTTGATGCAAAGGATTGTGGGGTGTGAAGGGGTGGTTTTAACAGTGCTGTTTGTAGGTGTGTCAGGCGTGTGGATGTGTGTGGGGTGTGTGGAATTCAAACTATTCAATGTGGTGTAGTGTATTACTATGTAGACCGCCAACTGTCACGATACGCACAGCCATTGGTTTTCTGCCATAGGAGAACCACTATCGTAATTTGTGGGTCGTAATTGATTTGGAGGATTTTTGACAGGCTGGTGATGGAACTGCCTCTTTCCCGCCCTCCAGAGTCCTGGTGGTGTTGGAATTTTGGCTGGGTTTAGGTGGCACTGCCTGCATAACTTGTAATATGGTGGTCTGCATGACCACCAACATTGCAATCTTTTGGCTGCCGCTACCACAGCGGTTTTACCGTCAGACCACCAAACTGGTAATGAGGACCTAAATGTATACATGTTAACTATAGTTTGCCTTTTTATTTTACTTTGAATAGTGGAAAAGCCAACGCTAAGGGAGGTAGTTCATTACCTTATTCTGATAATATCATAGAGCAAGCGGAAAAAAGCATTGGGTTTGTTTAGGAAAGTAACACTGTAAAACAATTCTGTCTAAAGTTAGGAGCACAGGTCACACTGAGTAAAGTTGCAGTCATTTCCAAAAACTTGCATATGAGTTGTGTGTAAAAAACATGTATTTTGGACATTTTCCAGAAAGCTGATGTATACCAAAATAATGGAAAAGCCTTTAAGACTTTCTGAGTCATTAATCTTTCAAGATATCATTTGGAAGAATGTCAAGTCCAGGGCTGGCATTGCTGAATATTTTATATGGGTTTCTCCTGCCAGGGCCCTGTTATTGGAAGAAAATAGTATGACATAAAAACATGGAAGTAGAGATATCATGGTTAATAGATATTTACCTAAAAGCAGTAGCTGGATTCCCTTGATGAACAATGATCTTATAGGTGTACACAACATAGTTGTAAGGGGGAGAATCTGAGCAAAAGAGGAGAGTTCAGAGCAAATACTCACTCACTCGCAGTGTGCTATACAACTACTGATCATGTAATGTTGCTCCCTAGATATGTGCTGAAAGACAGACCCTCTAACATGTGCAGATATTCTAGGGTTGAGCGTTACTGGTGTAATTGTTTGTAATTACCACAAATGTATTCATAATTATGAGAGAGACATAAACCAGAATTGAGGGCTATTTTCTTACTGTGAAGTGCACATTTGAGTCCAAAATGGCCCCAATTATACATTTTACGCTAATAAAAATACCATTAAATGCTACAGAACATGGACAGCAGTAGCCATCAGCCACTCGTTCCTTCTTAGTTCATTGTTTCTCTGTTCCTGCAGTAGTTTTTTTCTGCCCCAAATCAGTCTTAATTACTCAGCTGGCATAATAGCGTAATTTTGCATCAGAAGAGCAATGCATAAATACTGAAATTTCTCTGATTACTTCAGCATAATTAAAATTTCGCCCAGGTCTAAACTATACAAAGGAACTTACGCAGACAGATACTGCACAGACTCACGATAAAGAATGCGTTGGTCTAAGGCTGTTGGATTTACAGAAAATGTTGATTTTCATACAATTTTTAATTTCCTGCACATTCCTCACTCATGACAAGTAGGAAAGATAGTTGAAAGCTGTTCAACTTCATATTGATGGATGCCACACAACTATGCATTCAAGCTATGTTTCCTGCAAAAAAAAATGTACATGGAGAATTTCCCTCTAAAAGCAGCTTTTCACGACATACCTCCTAATAATGCATATAACCTGTGGGATTTTATGAACATTTTTAAAAAAAGAACTTTGACATCTTCCACGAGATCACAACATTTCTTTTTTTTAAACGCCAAAGTAGGCATAACCCCTCTTAATCAGGTGGTACATTAAGGGCTGATTACGATCTTGGCAGAAGAAATACTGCATCACAAACGTGACAGATATTCCATCCACTGTATTATGATCTCCATAGGATATAATGGAATCATAATACAATGTACAGGATATTTGTCACTTTTGTGATGGAGTAACCCCATCCATCAAGATCGTAGTCATGCCCTAAGTTTGCAAATACTTAGCATTCCTCATCAGAGAATATACAATTTTATTTAACAGAGGCTGTTAATCAGAGCAGCTCACCTCATTTGAAAAAATATTTTTATTCACCATTTTTAACTTTGTGAAGTACCCTGAAGACTGACTATTTGAGCACAGGGACCTAAGCCTGAGTTTATCAGATAGGCCCTGCCATTGGCTCAGAGAGAGGAGGTTATCCTGTTCCGGGTGGTTGACAGCAAACGCATGGACAGTGACATCATTTCTGGCTTCACTAATCCTAGGCAAGATTAGTGAGAACTTCACCTGTACACACTGTCAACAACACTTGATTAATGAATTAGCATTGACATTGCTTTACTTATTTGAACTCAGCGGTTAAAGCACCTACAGAGGATGCTCTTCTTCAAAGCACTCTGGGGCAACACTTCTTTTGTCAACAAATGACATTTCAACCCATTTTCACGCTCAAAATGCTGCTTATGGTATAATTGATGTTTTCCTAAACATCACTGGCCTAGTCCATAGCCCAATACTAGTCTGGCCTATTCTAATGAACACATTGGGGGTTATTACAACTTTGGAGGAGGTGTTAATCCGTCCCAAATGTGACGGATATACCACCAGCCGTATTACGAGTTCCATAGGATATAATGGACTCGTAATACGGCTGGTGGTATATCCGTCACTTTACCGTCACTTTTGGGACGGATTAACACCTCCTCCAAAGTTGTAATAACCCCCATTATCTTTTAGGCAAATTGGCGTTCATTTTTATGTGTGCTATTGCAAAAATTATATAATCACTGTGGTGTTGTTCAGGGTCATCAACATGGGCGCCAGCTTTCATCTTTTGTGTTGCAAGACATGTCATTTTGCTAATTGAATGTTCTCTGATAAAGTTTCATTTCTCCAATCTCAGACCATATTCAATTTTCTAGTTCTAACATTTTCACGTGGCGTGATGGTTATGACTGAATGGGACTATTTTCACAACACCCATACTCTCATTTCAGGTACTATATGATGTTCCTGAGTCCACCACTTTTTCAGAACCTCCAAGCTTACCATACAGCCCCCCACCTCCTTTTTGTCTTCCATGTTTTTGTCAATGGTAGAGTGTGTGCATTGGTCAGGTAGCATTGGATTGCCCCTTTTGTTCCTGATAAGATGCTCAGCAGGACACAACTGTGACAGTTGTTTCTACTATATTGCTTCTCTTCAGATTTTTCTGCTCTCTCCAAATGACTATATTTTAGCAACAATAGTTTAGAATTGTTAGGTGTATGCCAAGGTTACCATATATATATCTTGGAACTTCATCCAATTAATATTTGCTTCTGCACGATAAACCAGTCAATGTCCCGGCCAGCAGTGTGCACTCATTATAATTGTTTATTTATGCACCATTTATTTATGGAAGCTGAATTGTGGAAATGAATTCCCATTTATTAAATTCGGATTTTATATCTATATATTACTTACCAAAGTGTGTTTGTACTCGCATTTAAATGCTAGCCTGATTTACATGTGTGTGTGTGTGTGTGTGTGTGTGCATGCATGTGTGTGCTTTTATGAAATTGAACCCACATATGCAGAGACACTGGGAGTCATTACGAGTTCAGCGGACGGTTTTTACCTTCCGCTGAGCTTTCGACTGGGAAGTTGCCGCCACACAGGCTACTTCCCTGCTGGCCCCATTAAGAGTTTCCCACTAGGCTGGTGGGGGGAAATCTCGGTTTCTGTCCGCCAGCCTAGTGGGAAACAGGCTTGTCATAATCGAGCTGGCGGCAGTGATGTTGCCCGCAGGGTGCACCAGCACCCTCGCGATATTCACTGTCTGAAAAGTAGACTGTAAACATTGCAATGGTGATGGGCAGAGAGTTAGCACCATGAAAAGGCTGGCGAAGAACAAGGCCGTAATCCCCAGGGCTGCCCTGGAGTATTAGGATCTCCACCACCTCCAGACCGCTGGGATCCAAGATTCTGGCAGTGCTGGCGTCTCCCTGGTGGTCTGACTGCCAGTGTTTTAATGTGGCTGTCGGACCGCCACCGCGAGTATGGTGGTTTATAGCCGCCACACTTGTGATGAGCCCCACTGTCTGTACTGTTGATTAGATTGGAGTTTTAAACAATTTTTTGGTGTACTTTTGAAAGTTTTAGTGAGAATAATTACTTTAGAATTCGAATGTTATATTGTCACTAGTGGTAATGACAAATAATTTCATTTTCAATAAATTCATCAGTTAAATTATCGAATGATTTCTTGTCATGAGTTGAGAGCCAGGGAAAATGAACTTATATGTGTCTTAAAAGAACAGCACCGAGCATCACAGCACTTGTCAAGTCTGAGATTAAATGAGAGAATTACTTCACTATCAGGGATCCTGACTGGTCACTGACTTCACTGACATTCTCCCAGTTATAACTTCTACAGTTCTTTTAAGGTTGCTGAAGTAAGTTAATGGCTCTCCACGACTGAAGGGGATTTCAGACTTTTATAGGCAATGCTTAAAGGACCAATCTCAATATTCGGCAGTTAATACATGCATGCTAAAGAGAGAGACCTTTCAGAAGAATTTTTTATGGTATGAAGGGGAGTGTGCTGTAAAGAAAAATAATCCATGTTGGATTTGTTGTCCTTGTCCTATCAAAAAATGTTCTTTGATAGATAGACTGATGCTCTTACAAAGCTTTTGGTACAGAGTTGTCGAAGGTACAGAGTTCTATGAGCGGACATTCCTTAAAAGGGGTGTTTTTTTGTGTTTCAATCAAAAAGGTATTATACAAAATTGCAAATCCTTATGGGTGTAGTAATGGATACAGAGTAATAGGATGTTAAGGGTACAAAAATATTTTAAGTGCCTGGTTAACCTTGCTCCAGAACAGCGAATGACCAAAACATAATTTCAGAAATATCATGGTGCAATAATATTGTGCCAAACATATCATCAAGCTAAAAATATTGAGAAACATATTTTATGTTGATTAAATATGTAATTGGTAATTATTTGAGTAAATTATTTAAGTGATTCATTATTATAAATAGTTAAGTGTATTTTGTTATTTCTAATGTGTAATTTAATTTTCTGCAGTTTATTAAATAATTTCCAATTTATTAGCAGGTTGTTGGGTTTGTAGAGAGGAAGGCTGTTTAATTTATAATTATGTGGGGTTTTTGTCAAATTAATTATGTTAATTACATAGTTGATTAGAAATACATTGTGTAGATAATGTAATTGATTATTTTTATGTCATTTATTTGTTGTATTTTAAATATTTGTATTTATTGGAAGGGCACTTACTAATAAACAAATCTATTATATTGTTTTCAATTTGTATTTTATTTGTTTCCTATAAATACTATCTTAAAGATATTATTTTTTATTTATTATTTATGTGAAAGGGTTTTTGGATGATGTTATTTTTAGGTAGTGGTTTGGGAAGTATATTTATTTTAAATTTATTTTTTTGTTTAATATCTGTTAAAATAGGTTTGTACTATTTATTTTATTTTTATTTTGTTAGATATTTACATGTTTTAAAAAATGAATAGGAATTGGAATGGTATACATAACACTCCTAAATCCAGCACTTTTGTTTCTTATGCTTGCGTTGGTGTGGGACTAGGAACTCTAACTGCTCTACAGTCCAACAGTTTACCTATTATTGCTGAGATTGGAGTGGGAATAGTAAGTCCAATCACTCTAAAGTATAACACTTTTTCTTATGTTGCTTATGTTGAAATGGTTTAGTAAATCAACCCCTCTAAAGTCAAACACTTTCCTTACTTTTGCTTGAATTGCTATGGAAAGATTAAATCTAACCCCAATACTTTCCGTACCGATGCCTAGTTTGGAGTGGGAATAGTAAACCTAACCTCTCCAAAGACCATCACTTTCTCTACTTTTGATTTAGGGGTCATTAGGAGTTAGGTGGACAGAAACATCCACCTGCCAAACTCAGATGAGGAGAACTCTGTGGTGCTGGTGGTCTCCCCACGGGCCTCATTACAACTTTCCTACTGGGCTGACCGGTGGAAACCAATGTTTCCGCCAGTGAGCCCAGTGAGAAAGGAGCAGCAGCATTGTTACCGGCTCATAATTGAAGTTGTCTAATTGCTTGATGAAACGTGAAACTCCCTAGTGGGCAGTTAACACAAAATAAGATAATGTCAATGTTATGCTGATTTGAAGGAAATAAGGGCCCATACAGTCCTGTTGCTCATATTCCTCTTTCTGTATTGTATATCTATCTAATCACAAACATATCTTCATGTTAATGCAATATGGTAACATATAAGAATGGCTAAGAAGAAAATGCTACTAAACAATTGCCACCAGTGTAATTTGCATACTAAATATATCTCTATCTATATATATATATATATATATATATATTAGTATGCATTTTAATATTTTTAATCAATTAGATATAATGGTATAAATATGATTTGTTCAATATACTGATATATGATGAATCATGATATTCTGTTCCTTAATATTTTTGACTCAATATCTTGATAGTTCACTTTCAAATTATGTAAACTCAATATTTTGAGTGACACTATTTTTGACACGATATTCTGTTGTCCGAGTATTGTTCTTGCTATTGTGTCATACAGCCTCTAGGACAGTATAGTTTCTGCATCTCAGCACAAAAGGTGGGGGAATCAGGGGATCTTTGAACAAATGTTTGCTGGGGCTGACATCATAGTCAATAACTTGTACATTTGGCAGAATTATAGGTTAGATGAATACTGAAAAACTGTGGACTTTTCTAGTGGCTGTAAGCACCACTGAGGAACAGACGGAAACATGGGTCGGATCTGTTAGTGAAGAAAAGACTGAATTAAATGCATAAGTATGTTGTGTTTTAATTGTGGGAATCAAACTAATTTGTCTTCTTTGTTATTATGTAAACCAGTTAAGAAGGACTGTAAGATATGTGGAAGCATTGAATATTTTGCTAGACATTGTAGAATTGTGAGAAGGTCTACTAAGAAATATTAGCAAAAAAAAAGTGCTATCATCAATGAAACATGTAATAGTGAGAGAGAAGAGGGGCGGAGCTTGCCCGGTTGCAAGATGGCCGCGCTGTGAAAGAGCTCCGTCAGCCACCTTGCAATCTGATCAAAATCCACAGCAACAAACCAGCTTAAAAACCCTGAACGGCACTGCCACTGCTGGCAATAGCGATCAGGAAGCGAAGATCATGGCGACGGATGCGGTGGAGCTCTCTATCTGAAGCAAGTCGGACCGCGGCCTCGGGAGGCCTTGAATCTGGCGCGCTGGGAAGCGAGGCCTGGCTGGGCGGCTCCTCCTCCGGGCGACACTGGAAGATCCGTGGTGTTCGGCCATGGCGTGCTGGGGTCGTGGTGGTGAGCGGCGGTGGTTGCGCCCCTGGCATTGGCCGTGGAAAGAGGCCGGGACCTGAGGCGGACTTGAGGAGGCGGCGGTGAGCAAAGCAAGTATCAGAGGCCCATGTGCGACACTGGGGCAGAGGGCCGGGTGTCCGAGAGGCCCATTGAAGAGAGTTCTGGTCGAGCACAGCATGCAGTAAAGCAGGCCACTCACCGCTGAGGGCGGCGGCTGGATTACCCGTTTGGGGGGCTCCCCAGGACGGGTGATTTTGAAGCTGCATACAAACTGCCTTACAGACCAAGGTGCTTGGGCATTTGTTATACTTCCTGGGCAGATGGTGAGGTGTTGAGCAGCAGTCTAGAGCATTTACGTGGATTAAGCCGGACACCAGAATGGAACGTCACAACAGAGATGGGATGTGGGGAAGTGCGTGAGAGCGGGTGAGGATGCCCTGCGAAGTACAGTATGGGTCACAAATTGTGGATTTTGGTGGAAGTGACTGCGAAGGGGTGGCCTTGTGGTGGGGCATCAAGCCTCAAAGAGAACTGTATGCCCTAGAGAGTGCACAATGGGCAAGACGGACAAGAACCAGGCCAGGCTGCAGTTTGACCGGCATAAGACAAGCTGCCCTACGAGTGATGGTGTAGAGCCTAGCCTGACAGGGGATGCTGGTGTGCCCACAGGAGAGGAACAAGACTTGAGACATATTTTGGTGGTGATGCAGCATAGCTTGACCCAGATTGATGGTAAGATAGATTCCCTCTCCTACTGCATGGACAGAATGACCGAGCGCTTGGACAAGCATGCAGAGCAGCTTGACCAGTCAGAGAGGCGGGTATCCGAGGTGGAAGATGGTCAGGTGGAACTGATCACTGATCATGTTAAGCTGAGCAAAGAATTAAGCTCTTTACAAGCTAAAGTGGACGACTTGGAGGCCAGATCCCAGAGTAACAACTTGCGTATAGTTGGGGGTCGCAGAATCCACTGCAATAGACAACATGGAAGGCTTTATTGAACATCTGCTGGTCCAGCTGCTGGGACAAACCATATTCTCTGACCTCTTTGTGGTGGAGAGAGCCCATCGCTCCTTGGCGACCCGGCCGCCTCCAGGTGCCCCTCTGCGCCCCATTATAGCGAGGCTGATAAACTACAGGGACCGAGACGAAGCTCTGCACTGGGCCAGGGAACTAAAGACGCTACAATATGAGGGCATGGTGATCTCGCTTTATCTGGACTCCACACTGCAAGTACAGGAGGCGAGACGGCAGTACATCGCTGGGAAAAAACAACTCAGGGAACTACACTTGGAATATCGAATGCTTTACCCAGCTAAACAACGGGTGGAGGTGGAGAGGAAGCCATTATTTTTTACAGATCACAAAAAGTTGCTCAATTTGTCAAACGCAGAGTAGCAGATAGTGGAGGTCACGGAATGGAGGACACTGATTCCTAGGCCATTGATGTTTGAATCATACATAAACATTGCATACCCTGAGGGGGACAATTACAGTGCCGCCGTGGCAGAAGCCATGCTACCGTGCTCTACATGATTGACTGAACAATGATGGTGGGTTACGGGATCAATACACTACCAGTAAATGTCATTGCCAATGGCGATTCAGCAGTATATGGCAATAATAGAGGGGTTTTTCTTTTTTTCTTTCTTGACATGAATCATTCTAATGCACAATAGTTTGTTTGTCATACATTCATAGGTGGCTGGCGCATAGGTGAGGTATGAAGAGGCTGGGTAACATCCACCTGAGCGTGTACAACACTTATAGACGCAAGAAGGGGTAGAGGGTGGGTGGGAGTTAGATGTCAGCTAGGCATGTTTGAGAAATGCCTGCTGTGGGCTGGGGCGGGGGTTGAGGGGTGTTTTGGGCTTTCACTGTTGGTATTGTGCTGTATGTCTCCAGCTAAGCAATTGCAGACTCATGGACAAGATGGGGCAGACACAGTGTTATGCTTACACGGTAATCAAAGACACATAGGGGGTCATTACAACCTCAGCGGTCTTTTAACAAGACCGCCGAGGGACCGCCATGCGGAACACCGCCAGTAGTGGCAGTTTGCCGCTCGGCATATTATGACTGTTGGCTGCTCTCTGTCCTTTTTAGGACGGAGAGCCGCCAACAGCCATACTGGCGGGCGGGGGGGGGAGTGGAGGTTGCTCCACCGCCACGCCAACAGAACACCGCCCAGCTAATCACGTCCTGTGATTCGTCGTGGCGGTGTTCTGTTGGCGGTGTGGTGTCGGCGGAGCAGCCCCCATGACTCCCGTCCCCTCCCGGAGGATCTACGGAACAGCTAAGTCGATTGTCCGTTAGGGGAAGGGGTGAGGGGGTGTTGTGTGGGAGCATGGGGGTGTGCGTCTGTGTATGTAGAGGGGGTGTGTGAGTGCGTGTGTGCTTGTGGGTGTGTTGCGTGTTTTGGGTATGAGTGCGTGCATGTCTGTATGGATGTGTGCGTGTATGTCTGTATATGGGTGTGCGTGTCTGACTGAGTGTGTGGATGTAGGCATGTATGTCAGTGTGTGTGCGTGTGTGTGTTGGTGGTGCCTGCGTGCGTGTCGTGTGTGTGAGTTATGTGATGTTGGGGGTCGGGGTGGGGAGGGGTGCCTTATCACCTTTGGGGGGTGGCAGGGATGGTGGGGGGTGTAGGGGAGAGAGTCGGGGTGGGGGCGGGGGGTGGGGGAGACCCCTATCAGTGCCAGGGAAGGAGTTCCCTGGCACTGATAGTGCTCACCGCCATGGATTTCATGGCGGTTCCTACCGCTGGAAATTCACGGCGGTAAGCCGGGTCAAAATACCGGCGGTGGTATTGTGATGGCCGCTGGGCTGGAGACCCAGGTCTCCAGCCCAGCGGTCGTCTCCGCCCTGGCGGGCGGAACGGAGAAGCGGCGGATGACCACGGCGGTAACCGGCATGGTCATAATACTAAAAATAAGACCGCCAGCCTATTGATCTGGGCTTCGTGGTCCTCCGGTGTTAGCCTTCGGGAGCTCGTGGTAGATCCGGAAGAAATATATATTGTGGCGCATTGTGGTGGGAGTGCTGCTCCATTTGTACTAGTAGGGATATATGGTCCAAATTTTGATAATCCTCAATTTTTTTTATGACTTGGCTGCTAGGACAGGTTCCTGGGGGGAGATTTTAACTGCACATTAAAGCTCTCACTTGATAGGTTATGCGGAGGGGGCCACAGGTTGGCGGCCTCAGTTAGAGCAGTAACAGAGGTGGCATCTGAGCTGGGGTTGGTAGATATATGTTGAGATAAACACCTCGACAGGGGTGGATACACGCATTATTTGGCTGCTCACAACTTGTATACACGTATAGATTTGTGGCTGGTTGCCAGGAGTCTGTTGGGCAGTTTACAATCAGAAGCTCCTTGGCCAAGGACATACTGCGACCATTCCCTGGTCCCATTGACAATGTCTTTAGGCACAAGAATCGCTCCCCCGTTCTCATGGAGGTTCCCTCCCTACTCGCTATTAGATTTAGGGGGTCATTACAACCCTGGCGGTCAAAGACTGCCCGGGTTGTTTTGGCGGATTCCCTTCCGCCGCGGTCGAACTGCCGGGACCGGCAGTTTCCCGCCACTTTAGTCCCGGCGGGAGTAATCCTCCAGGGCAGCGCTGCTTGCACCGCTGCCTAGGGGATTACGAGTCCCCCTCCCGCCAGCCTTTTCATGGCGGTTTACACCGCCATAAAAAGGCTGATGGAAATGGGAGTCGTGGGGCCCCTGGGGGCCCCTGCTCTGCCCATGCCACTGGCATGGGCAGTGCAGGGGCCCCCTGCCACGGCCCGTGCAGGTTTTCACTGTCTGCTATGCAGACAGTGAAAAGTGCGACGGGTGCACCCGCACCCGTCGCACGCCCGCCACACCGCCGGCTCCATTTGGAGCCGGCTCCTGTGTTGCGGCCGAGATCCCCACTGGGCCGGCGGGCGGAAACTAGGTTTCTGCCCACCCGCCCAGTGGGGATCTCCTGATGGGCGCAGCAGGAGTGCGGCTGCATTGGCGGCATCCCGGCGGTCAGACCTTGGCGGGCGGTCGGGAAGAACTAGCCACGGTGATCAGAGACTTTTTTTTAGATTAATAAGGGTTCAGTAGCCAGTGTGTGCACAGTGTGGGAGACATTTAAGGTGTGTATCAGAGGTGTAATGATTGCCAAGCATGCTGGGGTTCTGCAGTCGATTAGGGGGCGTCTATGCTCACTGGAACAGGAACTGGTGCAACTGGAGCAGGAGCATATGCATGCGGCAGACAGCCGGACCCTAAGCCACATACACGCTAAATTGATTGAGTTTCAGGACACAGCTCTGGCAGACATTCTGCATTTGGGGAAATATGCCACGGCTCGTGCGTATAGGGAGGGTGAGAGACCGGGATCAGTGTTGGCAAATGTGATTTGTCCTAATAGAGAAAAAAGTATGATCATAACAGTGCAGGCTGAGGATGGCAGTGAGACTAGAGAGCCAGAACTTATAGCAGGCAGAATCTGCGACTATAACGAATCTCCCTACACCTCCAGGGTCGCCCCAGATCTGGAGGCGCTGGTGGATTACCTTGTACATATTGATATGCCGTGGTTGACAGACACAGATAGGGAATCTCTTATGGCTCCTCTGACCCTAGAAGTGAAGGACAGGACGATAGGGGGCATGGCAGAAGGAAAGGCCCTGGGCCCCGATGGACTCACTGTGGGGTTCTATGAATCCTATAAAGACTTATTGTTCCCGCACCTGAAGGAGGTTTATGAGGAGGTGGTGGAGGGTGGGCTTATGCCCCCTTCAATGTGTGAGGCAATGCTGATCACGCTGCTTAAGTCGGGGAAGCCCCCGGCACAATGCTCATCTTATCGTCAGTCGTCATTACTAAATATGGATGTTAAAATCTATGCCAAGATTCTAGCAGACCGCTTGGCCAAACTGATGCCGAGGATGGTCAAGCCAGGGCAGTAGGGGTCTGTTCCGGGCCACAATCTCACTGTGAACCTCCGCACATTGTTTGGAACAATACAGAATATAAACCCAGAGCTGAGGGCAGTAGCGGTCTTTTTAGACGCCGAAAAGGTGTTTGACTCGGTGGAATGGTGCTTCATGAGGGTGGTACTACAACTATTCGGAGTGGGAGGTATTTTCCTCTGTCTAGTGTCAACACTATATGGGGACCATCAGCCAGGCTAAGAGTCAATGGGATAGTTACTGACGCTTTTCCTATCACTAGAGGCACCAGACAGGTGTGTCCATTGTTGCCCCTCTTGTATGCACTCGTGGCTGAGCACCTGCTGTGTGCCCTGCGAGAATACCACAGACATCGAGGCCTTCGTTTTCAAAACTATACTCTTCTACTCTCGGCTTATGCGGATGACACATTATTATATATCAAGGACCCGCTGCGCAATGTTGCTCTGGTTCTCCCCGGGAAATTGCGAGGTATTGCACATTCTCGGGGCTTAAGGTGAACTGGAATAAATCCATTATGTTCCCCCTGACACCGGTTATGGTACAGGTAGATGTGGGGTTCCCTCTCAAGTGGGAGGCAGGTTCGGTCCAATACCTGGGTATTAGAGTCCACACGGATCCCAAAGTAGTGGCGACCGATAATTTTTATGTTGCATTTAGGACACTAGCAGGTGACGTGGAGAGGTGGATTAGGCTCCCACTGTCACTGATGGGCTGCATAGCTCTTATGAAAATGGTGGTGCTCCCTCGGTTTCTGTTCCTCTTTCAGAACATCCTTATGTTACTGCTGAAGGCATACTTCGCAGCTTTGAAAGGTTTACTTATTAAATTAGCATGGGCAGGTAAACAGCAGCGAGTGCAATGGCGCACCCTGACTCTTCCTTACGAGCTGGGTGGCCTTGGGGCCCCAGACTTAGAGGCCTACAATGGTGTCGCCCACGCTGCGGTTGCCCATGCCTGGATCCACGCGTCCTGTGACACCCCGTTTCTCAAAATAGAGCATGAACTGGCATCCCGGTACCGTTGCAGAGTAAAATATTTCATGTTCCAAATAGGTGCTATGGAGAGTTTGCGTCTCTGTACTCCAGTACACAGGCCTGGCATGGATTGCTGCATAGACAGGGACTGGCTCTGCTGTACTCTCCACCTGTGCCCTTGGAGTGGTGTGCTTGGTTTGAGTTGTGGTGCGATAAAAGTTTAATACAGGCCATGCAAACTCTGAATATCATCACCATAGGGTATTTGTTTGAGAAGGGTTGTATGAAAACATGGGAAATGATAGAAGAGCGGGCTACTGTGCCGACTGCATTGATCCGGTACCAGTATTACAGGGTAAGACACGCTATGGCAGCAGTCTTGGGGGAGAATATGCGGGAGCCTCCGGATATGCAGGCCTTATCCGCAGTAGTAACAAATTATCAACCCCAGCAGCTGGTGTCTTGTCTATACGCACACATACAGAAGACACATATAAATGAGCTGAGTGAAGCAAGACTTGAGTGGCAGGGGGATTTAGGATTACAGCTAACAGATGATCAGTGGCATTATTGCTGTTCTTTGACTCGCACAATTTCACTGAACATCCGGCATCACTGTCCCAAGTGTGGCTAATACCATGCGGGCTTTATTCGCATGTCCTGGGCCTGTGCCGGGGTGCAGCGTTTCTGGGGGTCAGCGTTCGGGAATTGGAGGAGATAGGTGGACAGAGGCTTAGTCGCGAACCGATATTGACGCTTCTAGGTTGGGATAGAGACTTACCAAACTCAATTAGACGGTTGGTGGCTGCTGGGCTGCTGCTGGCCAAACATCTCATTGCCATGCGCTGGGATTGTGGTCCGGTGCCAACAGTGGAAGAATGGCATAGAGATATGGTGTATTATAACATGCAAACAGATATCTATAGCGAACTGCTCTCCCCAACTAATAGGCCTGCGAAGCATTGGGACATCTATAAACAATATCTGGTTGGTAAAGAAACTGGTGAGCCAGAGGGCATGTGAGCTAGGGCTTATATGGGCGGGAAGGACCGATGTGTGGTGGTAATGGCTTGGATATTTGCCATTACAGCAATATGGAGGCCTCCTGTTCAGGCTGTTTGGGCTATTATTGGAACTGCATGACTGTGGTATCTGTCAGTATATACTGTGAATGGATGCAATTGTTTTTTTCTGTATGTGAAAGTGTTAAAAAGCATAAATAAACACATTAAAATAAATAAATAAATAGTGAGGGAGAGGCCAGTTTGGACAATGACAGATCGCATGGATTTGTTTCAAAGTAGTCAAATCTGATGAGACAGAAGACTCAGAGGATAAAAAGGGGCTGTCCATTAGGGAGGTTGAAAGTTTGAGCAGGGAGCATTCTTTTATGGGCAATTCAGATTCACTGTGGATGACTGTAACTAGAAAAACATTGATGAGAAATGTGGGAAATTAATTCATATTGAGAAATTGGAGGAGTCAGATATCAATGCAGGGAATTCCAAAAGACACACAACTGATGTAATTGATGTAGGACCAATTCACTGTTCAAGAACAGAGATGCTGACATTAAATTGTATGTTTCGGTAAAATATGTGAATGTGTTGGATAGAAGGAAGTTAGATATTGTTTTGACTCAACTTTTGAAAGTACAAGGGGTGTCTGTTAAAGAATCTCAAAATGGTTGGTTACTTTTCTATTTTCTACTGTACATTCCAAGGAGTAACTCAAATAAAAAACAATCTCACAGAAGATAATGCGTAAAAAACGGACGTTGTAGTGAAATAGAGATTAAGTACGGCATTAATTAACATCAATCAATCAATTAATCAATAGATTTATAAAGCTCACTACTCACCCGTTAGGGTCTCAAGGCGCTGGGGGAGGCGGACGCTCCTGGTTGAAGAGTCATGTCTTGAGGCTTTTCCTGAATGTCAGAAGGTCCTGGGTCTGGAGAAGGTGGAGCGGTAGGGAGTTCCAGGTCTTGGTGGCTAGGTGGGAAAATTATCTTCCTCCAGTGGTGGTGCGGCGGATGCAGGGGATGGAGGCGAGGGCGAAGCTGGCAGAGCGAAGATTGCGGGTTGGGCTGTAGAAGGTGAGTCTGTCTTTGAGGTAGGCTGGACCTGTGTTGTGGAGGGCTTAGTGTGCGTGAGTGAGGAGTTTGAAGGTGATCCTCTTCGATACGGGAAGCCAGTGTAGGTCTCTGAGGTGGGGGTAGATGTGGTTGTGGTATAGGACGTCAAGAATGAGGCGGGCGGAAGCGTTCTGGACTTGTTGCAGCTTCGTTTGGAGTTTGGCCGTTGTTCCTGCATATAGAGCATTTCCGTAGTCAAATCGGCTGCTGACCAGGGCGTGGGTGACAGTTTTCCTGGTTTAGACGGGAATCCACTTGAAGATCTTGCGGAGCTTACGGAGAGTGTTGTAGCAGGAAGAGGAGATTGTGTTGGCCTGCCGAGTCACGCTGAGTGTGGATTCCAAGATGAATCCCAGGTTGCATGTGTGGGTGGTGGGCGAGAGTGCGGTTCCTAGGGAGGTGGACCACCAGGAGTCGTTCCATGCTGAGGGGTTGGCTCCAAAGATGAGGATCTCTGTCTTGTCCATGTTTAACTTGAGGCGGCTTGATTCCATCCAGTTGGCAATGGCGTGAAGTCCGTTGTGGAGGTTGTTCTTTGCACTTGTAGGGTCTTTTGTGAGGGAGAGGATCAGCTGGGTGTCATCTGTGTAGGATATTATATTGATGTGGTGGGTTTGTGTGATGTTGGCGAGTGGGGCCATGTAAACATCTAAAAGCGTTGGGCTGAGAGATGATCCCTGGGGGACGCCACAGATTATTTTGGAGGCTTCTGACTGGAACAGTGGAATGCGGACTCTCTGGGTTCTGCCGGCGAGAAATGACGAGATCCATTTGAGAGCCTTGTCGCGGATTCCGGTGTTGTGAAGGTGAGTGCGGAGAGTGTGATGGCTTTCCGTGTCGAAGGCTGCGGAGAGGTCCAGGAGGATGAGTGCGGCTGTTTCTCCTTTGTCGAGCATGGTCCTGATGTCGTCTGTGGCAGCAATGAGTGCGGTCTCGGTGCTGTGGTTTTTGCGGAATCCGGAATGGGAGGTGTCGAGCGCCTTGCTGTCTTCCAGGAACCGGGACAATTGGCTGTTCACTATTTTTTCTATGACCTTGGCTGGGAAGGGGAGGAGGGTGATCGGACGGTAGTTCTTGGGGTCATCTGGGTCCGCCTTGGGCTTCTTCAGCAGGGCGTTGACTTCTGCGTGTTTCCAGCTTTCTGGGAAGGTGGCTGACTTGAAGGAGCTGTTGATGGTGTCGCAGAGGTGGGGACCGATGATGTTGCTTGCTTTATTGAAGATGTGGTGTGGCAGGGGTCTGATGGTGAGCCGGAGTGGATGGAGGCCATGGTGTTAGCGATGTCTTCTTTGTTGACGAGGGTCCAGGTGTGGAGGAGGTAGGTGTTGCTTGGGGCGTTGGGTTCGTGGGTGTCTGTGGTCAGTTGGTGGGTCTGGGGGTTGAAGCTGTTGTGGATTTCTTCTATCTTTCGACAGAAATGGGTTGCGAGGGAGTTGCAGAACTCCTGTGATGGCGGGGATTCATTGGAGCAGGTCCTGGGGTTGGAGAGCTCTTTGATGATGCCGAAGAGCTCTTTACTGTTGTGAGCGTTGGTGTTTATACGTTTTTTGTAGTGGGTCCTTTTGGTGGTGCGGATCAGCTGCTGATACTTGCGTATGGCGTCCTTGAGTGCGATGTGGTTGGAGTTGGTAGGCTCAAGGCACCAGGTTTTCTCCATTTTGCAACATGACCGTTTGGATTCCTGTAGGTCTGGGGTGAACCAGCTGGCCTTGGTTCTGTGGAGGGTTTTTGGTTTTTTTTTGAGCGGCACGAGGGTGTTGGCGCAATCTTCTATCCAGCGATGCAGGTTGGTGGCGGCTGTGTTGGGGTCCGGGGTCCCAGGAGGTGGGGCCTGGGCGAGGGTGGAGATCAGTTGTTCCGTTGAGATTTTGCTCCAGTTGCGTGGGGGGGTCGTGTGCGGTGGTGGTGAGTGACTGGTTTTTGGAAGAAGACGAGGATGCAGCGGTGGTCTGTCCAGCTGAGTTCAGTGGTGTGGCTGAAGGAGACGTGACTGCTGGCTGAGAAGATGGGGTCGAGTGTGTGGCCTGCGGTGTGGGTGGGCGATGTGACGAGTTGTTTGAGGCCGAGGTTGGCGAGGTTGTCCAACAGGTTGGTGGTGTTGATGTTGTTGTTGTTTTCTAGGTGGAAGTTCAGGTCGCCGAGGAGGATGTAGTCTGTTAAGGCGTGGGCGTTGGCGCTGACGATGTCGACGATGATGTCGCAGAATAGGGATTGGGGGCCCGGGGGACTGTAGATCAGTGTTCCTTTGAAGGTGGTGTTGGCATTGATGTGGATGTTGAAGTGGAGGTGCTCGGCAAGGTTGAGGGTGTCGTGGGTCCTGCTCAAGACTTTGATGGTGCTTTTGTGGACTATGGCGATTCCTCCTCCTGGTTTGTTGGTGCGGTCTCTTCTGGTGATTTTGTAGCCTTCAGGGATGGCTATGGCTAAGTCCGGTTCCGAGGCTGAGTTCGTCCAGGTTTCTGTGAGGAAGGCGATGTCCGGTGAAGTTGAGGTCAGTAGGTCCCAGAGTTCAATTGTGTTTGTGGACGGAGCGGGTGTTGAGTAGAATGCAGATGAGGTGGTTGTCGGCAGGTCTGTTGTGGTGCTTTAGGATACAGGTGAAGCGGCAGGCTTGGCAGGAGAAGGGTCCCTTGGTGTTCTTCGGGGTGGACTGGAAGCAGGTGGAGGAGCGTCCTGGATTGAGGGCGTGGAGGTCACTGGCAGTATAACAGCGTGCAGTGGTGCGGGGGCCTCGTGGGCCAGGGAGAGTGGCGCTGGGCGCGGTCCAGGTGCGGACAGGCGCAGACGGGCTTGCCTCTGGTGCGCCTCTGGCCCGCCAGCAGCGCGACCGCCATTAAGAAGGGTAGGAGGGAGGGAGGAGCCGCTGGGAGCCGGGAGGGAAGGCGAACGGGAGCGGGAGGGGGGCGGGGCTGCAGGGACGCAGCGGCGGGAAGCAGAACGACTCGGGGGAGCCAAGAAAGGCAGCGAGGGGGGAAGAGAGTGCAACAGGGCAGAAAAGCGGCACAAAAAGTGAAATTACTGCACAAAAAAGAAATTCAAGAAAAATACAGTGAAACAAGGCACAACAAGGCACAATTCTTACCACTAGACACCAGGGATGAGGAGGTGGAAGCCTCAAATACGCGAAGCAGCTTGGGCGGGGGTCAGGGACACAGGCACAACCAGGTAGTGCTGCGCACGTGGGGGAGCAAGCCCTTTACCAAAAACAGGTCACAGGTCACATCAAATAATAAGTGAGAGAGATGTTAGCTAAGTTGATGAAAATCATATTTTTCTACAGTTGTTCCAGGAAATCGTACAATAGTTTGAGATTGGTTAGTGATATAGCTCTCAATAATCATAGTATATAGAGAATAAACAAGTACCTAATATAAATGAAAGAGTGACTATGGTGGTGGGGAGCTTATTTACAAGCCCTGCACCACAGGTAAAGGGCAGAAATGTGCTGAATCTTGTAGATACAGCACATTTCTGTCCCCTCCCCCTGCGCAGGTGCACAAATTGCTGACTATCACTAACATAAGCATCTTACACCACCAAAGATGCCTTCGTTGTGGAGATGATTGTTTTTGTACAGGAAGAGACACCTTCCTGCATAAAAACAATCAGGAGAGGTGTTTTCCTCTTTCTTTGTGTGCTGCAGTTCTACACCATCCTCTGAAGTGGTGTAGGAATCTGATGCATTGCCAGGCTTAAAAATCTGGAAATGCAACAGATTTCTTAGCGTTCCATTGATGCTGCATGGGAACACCCACAGCAACACCCATGGAATGCCCCTTTCACGCAGATTTACGTGTGAAAGGGGCCCATATTTACAAGGCCATGAAAAGCCACGCAAGGTGGCTTTGCATGGCCTTATAAATATGTGATGGAACACTGCACTACTGCAGCATTTAACAAACTGACACTCTGTTGGCGCAGTGTTCCCATGGGGCCTCGTAAATGAGGCCCTAAGTGTTTTTTAAGTTAAAAAGTAGGGCTTAGATGTATAACAACTGATGCATCACTGCAGCAATGCAGCGATGCGTCAGGAAAAACTTGCGCAGTGGTGCAAGACTTTCATGCGACATCGCTGCGCCATGTTTATGGAACAGCACACCATGTCATAAGGTCCCAGGCTGCATCAAAAGTGTTGACACATCGCTGGTAAGGATGCCATAAGGTGTCATAATGCATTTGGTTCCAAAGTGACACAAAGCTTGTTTGCGGCACGTAACACAATGTTTTGGTGCAACAAGTCAGATTTGCTTCACATTGGACTGCAGTGTGTGTTGGAAAAGCCTAAAAAAATGACACATAAATAAAAAATGTTCTGCAAACAAAAATGCAAGAAATGAAGGGAGTAGCAAGCTGGGAGGGCAACAATCCTAACACAAAGCAAGGCATCCAGACAGACATTCAGGGGAAGAGGAAGAGCAATTTTAGTGAGGAGGAGAACCAAATCTTAATAGCTAAGGTAACAAAAAATTAACCCCTTCTCTTTGTCACCTCACAGTTGCCATTAGTGGAGAAGGAATCCCTTTGGCAGTCCATTGTGGATATGATCAACACTGATGGGCAAACATAAAGGACTGTGACTGAGTTGAAAAAAAGGTGGCACGACTAAAAGCACAGGTCATAGAGAAACCTGAGGGCAGCCATGTGGATAGGTAGAGGACCAGACGAACAGGATGAGTTGGACCCATTGGAGGAGCAGGTGATGTCACTTATCCCAACAGACTTGGTGGCAGGAGTTACCAGACAGGACAGTGCTGCTGTTGAGGACCATAATAATCTCCAGGGTGAGACTCATCAATTAAAAATATGGTTAAAGTGTCATGTTGTGTAGTGCAGCAACACACCTTGCTGCACTGCATTGTGCTGTGTCCATGAGAGAGGGCAAGAAAGTGTAACAAGTCAACATATACATCAACAAAATGTTAGTTTTCCAGGTGACAATTTACCCAGTACATTCCAGCTCAGCCAACTTCCCCATGCCTATGCATGATGTGCTGCCCCAGTCCATATTGTCCTTTGAATACTGTGACTTGTGGTCTAAAGTGTTACATGAGTGACCAGGACTGCAAGCCCCCCAGTACAAAGCAAAAAACATGAAATGTAGAAGCACATCATGCATGGACATGAGAATCCTACCCAACCTGACTGTTACAATACAGACTCCTTCACCTTGAGGAACATTTGTTTATCTTGGGACTATGCCGTCAAAGGTGGAGTGTGTACTAATGGAATGGAATGGGGTTGCCAGAGGATCAACTTTTCAACTGAGAGGGGATCCAGGCCTTCAGTATGTGGAGTATCTCCATGTAGGATCATGTGAACAGTCATGTGTACAGTTGCTAGCATCAACCTATGCTATGCACATAGTTGTCCTGATGTACTGGGTCAGATCTCACAGATGGCGTCTGCCATGTTAGAGTCAACACTACCTCCTATCTTGTACAAATGAATATTGGGGTGGGCAGTTAATCCAAGTGATGCACACCAAATGTCTATGATTGTTTGCTGGAAGCATAAATGGTGTGAGACCTTGGTGCGGCCCTGTTAGTGTAGTGCCCTGTAGGTGTGCCAGAGCACATTGAACTGGCAATGGGTCTGAATGTGGAGCCTTTGGATTTCAAGGAGGAGACTGGGGCATGTGTGATGCATATGTGACAAGGTAGCCTGAGTAAAAGTCATGCACTGCTTCTTTTCGAGAATGCTGCACGTTTGTATTAGCTGGAAAGGGATGCCGTAGTAGAGGCCATTAGTGCACTACACTTGACATATGATGTGAGCCTGTCAAAAGGTATTGCAGGAGTCAGGAGACAGATGTAAGCACACAAGTCTAAATATGCTACATATGTCAAAGCAGGACGATGTCAAACATGGAAGTGTGAGGTGACAGGAGGAGTCAATTGTCCAGGATGACGGACTGGTTTAGAGGATGGCTAAAGGGTAAATATTCTGATCCTAGTTGTGTTGGCAACCAAGGTAGGTAAGTGTCACAGATTTTCATCAGTACTTTCTTGTGAGGTTTAGCATGAGCCCTAGCTCTGACGTACAGGATAGGCATGTTGGCCAATTGTATTTTGTACCTAATGTTGGCTGTGTTGGTTGTGTTGGCTTCATTCATTTGTAGCAACGCATGTTCAACACATTTTTGTGTAACATAAAGTGATTGTTAATCAAGTATGTTTGCCCATTAAATTATTATAGACAACATTTGTAATAGATCATGATAAATTCATAACTATCATGAATTGCAGATGGGCAATCAACACCTCCTGTACAGCCAGTCCTGGTTGACCCACCTGTTGGTGATCAGAATCTGCCTCCCATGGATGATAACACCTTCCAGCAACTCCTGGAGTCCATAGAATCTCCTTCTCCAGTCCTGGCAACGTATGACAGCATTTCAGGGTCTCCAGATGAACCACCCATCTGAATGTCCCCACCTGTCAGTCCAAGCACAGCTGTGGACTCCGAGGACCCCAAGCTGTCTCCCAATCATGAGTGGTAGTCGTCCAGCAGCGGATGGTTGATGAGGTGTGTGGGGAGATGGAGACCATAGCGGGCACCCTAGAAGGAGTTTGTAGGTGCCTCAGTCCAAAGAAGGATACACCTGAGGCTATAAAAGGAACCTACACTTGTCCCATAGTATGGGTCAGTCCCTAGCTGACATTGCTGGTGTCATGAGGCAGAGGGAACAAATCAGCCCTCTACTTCTGACACAAATGAAGTAGCCATGGAACTAGGGGCCATACATAACATCATGCGAATCATGAAGTGAAAGCTGGACTCCTACAAAACAATAGGTGATATCAATTTCAATGTTGTTGCTTTGTTGGCCAGCCACCAGACCCTTGTCAGGGATTTTATGACTGCCTCAATTGGTCAAACAAATGCTGATGGGAACAGGAGAGTCACATCTTCTACCTGTGGTTGTTTATGCCTCAAGTTACCGTCACACAAACACCACTAACTGCAGAGGAGGTACAACACCCATCAAAGGATGAAAATGTAGATTTCTCCACTTTCTCATGAAAAACTGCCAGGTAACATTTGTCTGTGCCCCCCTGGACAGTTCCCCATTGCTCCTGTGTATATCACCATGCTACCTCTTTTTTTACTCGGAACTGCGATTATTTGTTGTGCACCTGTTAATCTTATCCACCTGTGGACTTGTACAGTATTCTACCTTTCCTAATGGCAATTTGTATCTCCTCACTGCAGTTCTCAACACCTCTACATGTCGTATGACATGCTTCCCAACTGGACTCTCTCTGGACATCCTTTGCTGACTATCTATTTTTGTATAAATTCACATGAGGAGCAACCCCCACATATAAATATATTCAATCCTATAAACCTGAGCGTTAGATGTCTGTTCCAGAAAAGAGTACTTGTACCATGGTTTATGTGTATATATGGAACCAACATCTTTGCATCTCAAGGAGAATGAACTACAATCACTATCACCAGCTCTTGTTGTATATTTTCAAACATTATGTACATTCACTGCCATTGCATTATGTGGAATGTCTTGTCTACAAATTCAAAGTCATGGTGTGAAACTAAGCTTCAGTTAATGGACTGCCACACATTGAAAAGACCTGACTAACCACACAAATGTGTACATGGTTCAAATTGGGCATGTTAGGCAAGTGAGCCAATGTATATGTTTCATTCATCCAAAAATTGCAAGCTCTGGAAACATGAAAATCTCAACAAGCACATATGATAGCCTCGATACCTCACCTTAAGAGACCCTAAACATCTGTTATTATACTACTACTGATTATATGCATGTAAACATGACCACATACCTTATGATTTAGCATCACACCTATGCTGCACCAGGATGTACAAGGTAAATAAAACACCTTGGATGTCAGTGTGCATGAAATGCAACTTCAAATTATTACTGATTCGTTTAGTAATGATAACTGCTCTTGAAATGTCCACTGGATCATGTAGGATTTATGTGTCTCTTTGTCTCTGAAAAGTGTCACATATATTGAGTGTGAGTGTAGCCAAACATGACATCAATTTTGCTACATACACACATATGACTGACTTGGAGCCAGGTCACAGACCCAGGAACAAAGCAAAATCTCTCCAGGCCAAGAGTACATGGGAGACTCATGTGTTAAAAACATTGCATGTTGTTGCACAAAATTACGTGCATGTAGTGGCACACTTAGCAAGTACACAATGGCAAGGACTATTGCTGTTCACCAGGCAGGTGGGGCCAAATACATGAGTTGTAACTAGCTAACAACAAGTACCTATGTGCTAATTTGTGCAAGGGTGTGTGTGCCAGTGACATGCACTAATGTGTGTCCCAGCATAGCCGGTATCCTGTAATATGTTGTCCCAAAAACATCCAAATGATACATGGTGTATCTCTTTCATACAAAGTGATACAGAGGGTGAACATCTGTTTTGGCTTGTGTGTCAAATCACACTAAGATGACCACTTACAATTAAGTAAGATTATCAAATAGTCTGAAGGTGACTCATATGTGATATTCACAACCTGTTGGCCATTGTCCTCTTACAAAATCACATACACATTTACAGACAGCATAGCAATAGCAGCAGCATGTACTGAACTCAACATAGTCAATGGTAGAAACTCACAATGATGTAATAATTATGAGGGTGTGAAAGTAGAAAATATTTATTAGATATATTCTTATATAAAATCTAAACTATACTACCTAACATAACCACTACCTAAAATAACTACACATATCCTAATCTAACCATCTATGTATTCTAAGCTAGCTATCCTAAACACTACCTACATTTAACTTAACTTATCTTACAGTAACTTAACTACTAAGCACAAATGACATGTTAAACATCGCCCCCCTCCCTCTTAACACACAGAGTCACACAATACAAACATAAACTACAGCTATACATAAACTAACTACACATGAGAACCTAAACAAATATACATTTTCTGTATTTCATTTTTTTATAACAAAGCCCAACCATTATCCTCTCCCACCCACTATAACCATATAAACATATTAATATATAAAAATAAGAACTTTTAAAATATCATTAAAAAAACTAAAACCTACCTTATCTAAACCTATTCTATTAATTAACTAACATCTTAACAACTAAGACACTACAACATAAATACATGAAAAAATATGAAAATTATTAATGTTAACGTAGGAGATCTGCTCCATTGCCTCCTCAAGGTTCGCCATGAACAGACTGGTCTGCTCCTCCCGAATACCATCCAGTTTACTGTTCACTTTTGTTAGTTCTCGAATAATGGTGTAGTGGAACAGCCATTCCCTCCTGCGAGGCCTCCTGGCCTGTATGTGTCTCCGCAGTGTAGCTGCAGGGACAGCCAGTAGAATATGTGGCTGAGGTGTTGGTTGGAGGCTTGGCCCTGGTCTGTCCTGGCCACTGGCAGATGTGGGCATTGCAGATGTTGTTGGTCTCAGAACATCCCAGCACCTTGCTGCCTTTGCACGTTCATACAATTTATGCATCTTCCTGTATGGATATATTTTTCACATGATGAAACATTCCTGCCTTCTCATGTGCACGTATTTCAACAACTCAATGTTGTCTAGGGTGAAAAAATAAAAAATTGTTAGTGCATGCTGTACATGTACATGATGTGTGCGAGAAATAGTCTGACATTGTAACACAAGCATATGTACCTTACCAAACCAACGGCAGCAATAGCTAGAGATATATGGACAATATATTGTCACTACATAGACATTTACTACCTGAGCCAGGAAAACTGAGTCAGACTCCATCTGCGTGGGTCCACGAAATGTAACATTAGTCACAATTACATAAATACCATATCACACAGGACTAAATATCTCACTCATGTTGATGTCCATATTTAGATTTGAACACATGGGCCTGTTTCAATACATATGAGATTTAAAGATGCATCATGCAAATGTGCTGATCATTAATCATCCACATAAGTGTAAGTGGATAACGAGATACATTCCAAGCACTCTTCCTTGCCTTGCAGACCCCATGTGGAGTATCTTAAGAATGCACACATTGCTGCCTTCACTTACTCTGTATTCGATAGTTAAAACATGGATGGGGGTTGTCATGCTCCTCCTGAAGACCTTGTTTGTGGAACTTAATAAAATTGAGGATCTGGCAGTTGTAGAGAAATGTTATAAGTATCTCCAGCTTCAGATTTTTGGGAAAAATCATTAGACGTTATACCAAGTTTATGTATACACATTATCCCAAGGCTGCATTCGGATGCATGTATCATTAAGTCTACATAGCACCTCAATAGTGTGTGTATGCTTGTCATAATACTAATCTGGTATAAAAAAAGGATTTATATGATGCATGGACCCTTGCACCATAACACTGAGGGAGGCTCTAGTACCACTGATTCTGGATAAGATCACATATACCTTGAATATGGGCTAACACATCAAATAAATATATGTCAATACAATAATGAACAAACACAAGAACAGACACGTGTCATGTGGTGTCTCTGATGGGCCAAAGACATTACTTAAGAATATATTGGTCCTTTGGCAAAAATATATGCTGCAACTACCATATTCAGGTTTGCTCAGATTGTGATGGCAACCCCAATGTCACTGTCATATGTGTTTACTTTTTCTGCTTAAATTTTTTTCATACTGCTACAGGGGCAGTTCTGTTCTTTACAAACATATTATGGGTAACACAGCAGGTATGTTAGTCCACCCCTGTGGTCGGTAAAAATAAATGTCTTATCTGAAGAGGGCAAAGGCATGCAGCATGTCTGAAGGCATTAAACTCCATATTGATGGTTCATATGTTGTATAATCACACAGTGTGTGAATAAGATTCCATGATACCTATCCTGTCCATGTTTGGGGACAATGCATATGTAGAAATATAGCACATCATCTTGCCCTGTGTCATGCATAAATTTGGACATATACAAACGAACCCTGCCCACATTTGCTTAGCAAAGCAGAAATCCTTATATTACCACATATGTTGACTCCGGAATATCTGGATTTCTGCTATTTGTTGTATGATATCTTGTTTTTCTGTGGAACACATGCAGTCTTTGTACCACATGATGAGCATTATACCCACAGCCACATGACTAGAGATGTGCCACTTTCCAAAAAATGTAGAGATGTTTAGTTACTGTGGGCCTGCTTGTATACACATTACTGTATCAGATATTTTACTCAGACATCATCACTGAAGGATCTGTAGGCAGATCCACTTCTGATTCACAGACTGTCAAGTAATTGGTGGTAACTGAATGTTACCTCTCAGCACACATCACAATATAAAATATCACAAAGATCACACAGACATCAAAATGATATATACTAAAATACTTTCTGGTGGCAATGGGGTCCGGGAAGGTGTCGACCTCACCCCTGCTGAAAGGACGATCTCCCCGTAGAAGACATGAATGATGACATATCATTGTAAAAATTGCTTTCACAAATGTCTAATATTTTAATCAAACATGCTATCGTAGTATATCAGAAGTGCACACCAGCTCCTATACACGTATCTACATAGTCTCAGGTTTTTTAACACATCTAGGTGCACATTTATACAGAAGTGGCTCAGTGTGGCGCTGCGCCAAAAATGTCAGTGCCTCGCTGCGTCACTTCCAAAACACAAGAATGCGCCTTATTTATACAAATACAGTGCATCCTGGTGTTTGCCCTAGCTCTGGCACTAAATTTAGCTGCCAGCGCAGGCATCCTTGCACCATAGTGCAAGGGTGTCTGCATTAAAGGGAAGGAATGTTTATGTGCAGGAAGGATCCCCTTCCTGCATATAAACAAACTACAATGGTGATTTGTTACTTCTATGTGTGCTGCAGTTTGCAGCACACATAGAAGTAGCAAATCGTCAATATTGAGTGACTGTTTATGTGCGGGTATGAACACCTTCCTGCGCATAAACAATTATTCATAGATTTTTGCTCTTTCTAAAAGTATTTCTCCTTGTTGCACCATGCTAACGCCACCCCTGGGGTGGCGGTAGTTTTTGGCACTGCCACAGATTTACAAATTCTTGTAAATCTGGGACAACCTCAAAAGCAATGGGTGTTGTGGTGTCCGTGCAAGATAATGGATTACTTGCAGGAAAGTGTGGCTTCTGATACCATCACAATAGTCCTATGTTACAAGTATACAGCTTCTGTAAAGTGGTCAGGAAATTAAAGAATCAATGATTATAGCACAGACAAAAAGGTTGGAGATTATGGAGAATATGAAGGTGGTGGCAAACACCATAGGTTAGCAATCTAGTACATCACTGCTTTCTTGTCCATGAGACTCCTTTTTTAGGTCAATGCTAATCCATGCAGCTCCTGGGCCAACCCCCAAAAAACATATGAGTAAAATAAAACGTAACAGGGATGGGTAAGGGAGCAATGCTTGAGAGGAAAGCATGGTAGGTACATTTCAGTAGATTTCAACAATGAACTTGATCATTTTCCACCATTGGGATGGTTGCCTAGGAGGGCAAAAGGTGGGTTTGGTCATATAATCATTTATCAGTGCCTGAAGGACATTGTATGGTTCACTTTATCGATAAAGTAACATATTCAGTTTCTTAGTGTAATATGAAAGAAGGTGTCCTAATGGTTAAGGACTGAGGCTTGGTGATCAAACTGGCAAAATGCCACATTAACTTGGTATTTCAACTGTGACTAGTTCACTTGTATGGTTTTGCATCTCCTTGCCGTTCAGTGTGAGGAGTAGGTCTTCGTTGACAAAGTGTGCACTTCTGTCATATATTCAGCACATTCTTAAAAGGGACAGTGAAGAGATGAATGTGGCAAAGTTATGGCTTCATTACCATTCATTATTATTTGTCAAAAATATGTGGCAATATTTTGTTTTGCTTTGAGTTCTTTGAACTGACCTTTGGGAAGGTCTGCACTGCAGGAAAAAGGCACAAGGTACTAGCACTAGACTAAATTAATGGAGAGTGAAAAGTACTATACAGCAACAGGCTCCAGACTATCACTTAAAACAATAAAGACATTGAGGGACCTGATGTTCAGTGCATCAGCCATGGTAACCTGAGAACGATGCAGCATGTCTTAGGCCACACAAACCTTGCACGCAAGGTAGTGGCACATGGCAGAGCATTCTATAGGCTAGGGGATGGAGGTGATGACACCTCATTATACGATCAACAGGCAAGATGGATTGGAGATGGGTGGTGTGGCAGACATTGTCTAAAGGGAAGAGGGATGACAAGCCTGAGTGTCATTTAGTGCTCATCAGAGGGAACAACTGCTCATCAGGCTTGCCCCTTGGAACCAACAGCAGTGGTTCCCAACCTTTTGATTCCTGAGGACCGCCAATGAATCACTACTGGAAGCCCGGGACCCCCAGGCAATTTGTAGGATTTAAATTTCAAACATTACCCCAGCTGGAGAAGTGCCTTCCTGCTAGCCTAGGCCTTGAAATGCCTGCGGGCCCCCTGGGAATGTCTCAAGAGCCCCTGCGGGCCCAGGCCCACAGGTTGGGAAAGGGTGACCTGGGGCACTGCTCTAGAGATTGAGTCCGAAGAACAGAAGGTAAACAGTCTCCGGATGAGCATTGCTTACTTTCTACAGCTCCCATTTAGACAATACATTTTCAGTTCTGTAAAAAACTTACGTTCAAAATGCAATGTGCACTCCTCAGAATGCCTCTCAAAATGAAATTAATGTAAAGAAATTCATTTTTTAAACTTGTTGCCATGCTTCATTACTGTGAAAACTTGAAACATGTGTTGAACAAAAACTTTACCTCTGTGCTTCACACACGCAATTTTAAGGAACATTTGAAGGAATCTTAAAAGTGATCATAAATCAAAACCTTTAACAATGAAAAGGCATAAATGAAGCCAGTAAAATAGTTGATATTCAATACATTGTCCATATGAATTAATACATGCTGACATGCCCCCTAGTGTTTTTCAGCACAGTCATTAATACGTTTTTCTGTTCCGGGTATTCTATGACTCAGGTATGTCTTTTGTTAGGATGTGTTCAGGATCAATGTCTCGTGGAATCGCTTCCTGGGACTCAAAGGTAAACCTAGGGCCATATTTATACTCCGTTTGCGCCGAAATGGCGTCGTTTTTTTTGACGCAATTTCGACGCAAAACTAACGCCAACTAACGCCATATTTATACTATGGCGTTAGAGGCGAATAGCGCCAAAGTTCCCGGAATGTGCGTCATTTTTTAGCGTGAACCCCTTCCTTGCGTTAATGATATGCAAGGGAGGCGTTCCCGTCTAAAAAATGACTCCCAGGCCTTTACGTGGTATTTATACTCCCGGGCAAAAGAGACGCCCGGGAGTTGGCGTGGCTAAGGCCCATATTTATACTTTTTGACGCTAAACTGCGCTAACGCAGTTTAGCGTCAAAAAGTTTTGCGCCGTCTAACGCCATTCTGAAGCGCCATGCGGGCGCCGTATTTATGGAATGGCGTTAGACGGCGCAATCAGACCGGCGCTGCCTGGTTTGCGTGGGAAAAAACCACGTAGACCAGACAGCGCCGGCGTAGGGGGAAAATGGCGCATGGGCGTCTTAAAATGGGGCAAGTCAGGTTACGTCGAAAAAATCGTCTTAACCCGACTTGCGCCATTTATTTTCGACGCCCATCCCCCATCAACATGACTCCTATCATTGTAAAGATAGGAGTCATGCCCCCTTGCCCAATGGCCATGCCCAGGGGACTTCTGTCCCCTGGGCATGGTCATTGGGCATAGTGGCATGTAGGGGGGCACAAATAAGGCCCCCCTATGCCACCAAAAAAAAATATAAAAAATAAAAAATTATACTTACCTGAACTTACCTGAATGTCCCTGGGGTGGGTCCCTCCATCCTTGGGGGTCCTCCTGGGGTGGGCAAGGGTGGCAGGGGGGGTCCCTGGGGGCATGGGAGGGCACCTGTGGGCTCATTTTGAGCCCACAGGCCCCTTAACGCCTGCCCTGAGCAGGCGTTAAAAAGTGGCGCAAATGCGCCGTTTTTAGCCACGCCAACTCCCGGGCGTCTCTTTTGCCCGGGAGTATAAATACCACGTAAAGGCCTGGGAGTCATTTTTTAGACGGGAACGCCTCCCTTGCATATCATTAACGCAAGGAAGGGGTTCACGCTAAAAAATGACGCACATTCCGGGAACTTTGGCGCTATTCGCCTCTAACGCCATAGTATAAATATGGCGTTAGTTGGCGTTAGTTTTGCGTCGAAATTGCGTCAAAAAAAACGACGCAATTTCGGCGCAAACGGAGTATAAATATGGCCCTAAAAACGGCGCATTTGCGCCACTTTTTAACGCCTGCTCAGGGCAGGCGTTAAGGGGCCTGTGGGCTCAAAATGAGCCCACAGGTGCCCTCCCATGCCCCCAGGGACCCCCCCTGCCACCCTTGCCCACCCCAGGAGGACCCCCAAGGATGGAGGGACCCACCCCAGGGACATTCAGGTAAGTTCAGGTAAGTATAATTTTTTATTTTTTTATATTTTGTTTTGGTGGCATAGGGGGGCCTTATTTGTGCCCCCCTACATGCCACTATGCCCAATGACCATGCCCAGGGGACATAAGTCCCCTGGGCATGGCCATTGGGCAAGGGGGCATGACTCCTATCTTTACAATGATAGGAGTCATGTTGATGGGGGATGGGCGTCGTTAAAAAATGGCGCAAGTCGGGTTAAGACGATTTTTTCGACGTAACCTGACTTGCCCCATTTTAAGACGCCCATGCGCCATTTTCCCCCTACGCCGGCGCTGTCTGGTCTACGTGGTTTTTTCCCACGCAAACCAGGCAGCGCCGGTCTGATTGCGCCGTCTAACGCCATTCCATAAATACGGCGCCCGCATGGCGCTTCAGAATGGCGTTAGACGGCGCAAAACTTTTTGACGCTAAACTGCGTTAGCGCAGTTTAGCGTCAAAAAGTATAAATATGGGCCCTAATGTGATGTCACTTTCTGTGTTGTTACTGAGGTCAAAAATTGTAGGGTGCCACTTTCCTCACCTCAGCCATTTTAAAGATCGATTTCCATGATATGACAATGTTATTTCTAACAGACTTGAAAGGTTGAATGTTTTCAGACACAGCAGTTGAATGTCAATTAGTCACTGCGAAATGTCCCAGTGTTTGGCTAACCTCTAAACACCACATTGAATTTACTGAACCAATCCCCATTGACCTGGCAGTGTGCTTGTGATTCAGAAAGTTATCTTATCAGGGTAAACCTTTTTCTATGAGGTTTCATGTAATCAATAAATTAGCCAAAATATATCCTGGGGTTTGAGATTACCGAGGATGTTGGCTTTCATTGCCTAAAGTCTCATATAATATTTCTGGAAAACACATCCCAGGACATTGACAAAGCACAGCTTTTGTTTGTAATGGCTGAAATGTGGTGCTTTACGCCAAAGACAAAGAGACGTACATCCCTAGTATCACGAGACACAGGAAAAAAGATGAGAGTGAAGGCATTTTATTTCCCCATATTTGTCAAAAAATAGATTGTTAAAACAGATATAAAAAGGTTTACAACAATAAGAACAGGCGGAGGGCACACCACCAAGAAGGGTGTGACTTGGAAGAATGACAATAATGTGGCATACTTGATGGCATGAATAATACGATGTTTTATGTCTTTGAGAATATCAGGAAAACATGTTGGGACAGCTTTCCAAGGAAAGAGTAATGAGGGTGTGATCCATCTATGCAGGAATTTGGTAAGGGGTCAAGAAAAACCACTCTAGTCTCGGTTTTGTGAGAGGTTCTAACGCAGAGGTGACAAGTCAACTTCACTTCATCTATGCACCTAGAATCTGGAATGGCATCCTTGCATTCATCAAGACATCCTCAACCCTGCTGCAGTTAAAGAAAGTCCTGAAGACACATCTTCAAAGATCACCCTTCTTTAAACAACACTACATCATGATGGGTTGAGTCCTCTTCCAATATCAGAATCCAGCTACACTGTCAATCACTTGCACAGCATCTTTGCCTTTTTTCCTACACAGTACATTGATGCCTTTCAGCTAAGTTCACAAATACAAATACAACATATATACATGCACATACATAAATAGAGTTTAATCAGATCATTGCTGTCAGTGATACTATTTGGTACATAAAATATTTCTGATATATATTTTTGTATCTGTTTATTACGTTTTCTGTTCAATCGATTCTCACATGATACATAACAAAAATGCGTATAGATCCACATGCAATTCAGACAAAGTAACAACTGACTTCTCTGCCTTCACAACAATGTTGGTTTTTTTCTGTCTCTGAGCGCAGGGTATACTCCCTCTGTAACGTGTAGTGTTTTCACCATTCTCAAATCCCTCACGCTCCCTCGTGCTCTTGTCCGTGACATAGGGAGTTTTGAGAACGGCTATGGGGGTGGAGCGGACGATTAGGATGTATGAGTGTTTCCCTTGTATTGCCTGAAGCTACCTGTTAAATAAAATGTTTTGCCTCCAGTTCGATTGCGCTCGTCTTCACGAATTTAGCGACGAGTTAAAGAACCTACAGACTTGCGGAAAACCAGGCAGGTGGAATTGCGGTCGGAGAGGTGTGAGGAGTTTCGGCAGTTGGACCCAAGCGAACCTATGTCAACGGCTGCTTTCCCTTAGCGGCCGTGTGCTGTTTTCAGGACTCCTCCCTCTCAGTGGTTGTCGCAGCAGTCTTTGCCAAAATCGGGTGCCTGAATCCATTGGTCGGACTCATTGAAACACAGTGACAGCCAACTGCGTTTCAACCAACGGAAGTGGAAACACGTCATTGTTGCGTTTTACATGCCACCATTTTGAGATGGGAAGAGTCATTTTACATGTTGCTCGTCATGAATAAAACTGACATTATCTGTTATTTTAAATTATTATTAAAGCACATTTGTGAAGTCCTAGTGCTTTGAAAAAGAAAAAAAAACATGTTTGAGGAAAAGTAAAAGACATTTTGAGATAAGCTTATATATTGCAAGAAAAAAATACATATATATATATATATATATATATATATATATATATATATATATATAAAAAATGTACTATTGAATTTTTGACAAGGGAGACTGTTTAGCAACGACATGACTTCAAGCAACCCATGGAATTTGTGACTACCACAAGCCTTTATACCAGTTTCTGGCATACAAACTCGGAAATGAGAAGAGTGCTGTGAATACTTTAAGAATTATATTTCAGTCATAAATGATGAAGAAGAACTATCTTCCGAATTAATTTTTTTAAATCATTTTGCATTGTTTAGGGCCAGCAGGTTTGAAAGTTTTTAATAATATTAATAAGAAACCACCACAAGAGGGACAAGGAGATGTGTATGTTAATGCACTTGAAGACTTGGATAATTATTACAAACTAAGAGTCTGTGTAGCAGTGGATCGTTACAAATTCTTTCATAGGAAGAAAGGGAAGGACAAATCTGTGGAGGACTATGTTTCTGCCTTAAAAAACCTACCAATCAACTGCAGATTTCGCAATTTGCATGATGAACTTATTCAGGATCAGATTGTTATGCAATCATCCAATTCGAACATCCAGGATAATTTATGGGCTAAAGGAGAAAGTTCTTTGCAAGAAGTTATTGACATTGTTAAGAGGGCGGAACTGAGTGGAAGATGTGCTAAAGCGGTTTTAAGTGAAAGTAAGAATGAAGAAGCCATAATGGCAAGAGTAAAAGGAAAAAAATCACAAAGGAATATAAAAAGAAGTGGACAGGAGAAACAGAAATGGAACAGAAAAGTTTTTTACGTGATGATAAAAAGAAATGTTACAGATGTGGTAGCAGTGACTACTTGGCCAATGACAAATCATGTCCAGCTTGGAAGCAAAAATGTTCAAAATGTGGTGTTTTAGGATATTTTCAAAGGGTGCGTCAGAACAAAACTGGAAGCAGTTGCAAAGTGTTAGAACTGGAAGACACAAGCTCAACAGATGAAGAAGATTTTAATATGTGTGTTTTGTGTGTAGATAGTTCACATGATAATACTATTTTGTGTACCGGGGAAGAAGAAAAGTAAAGGAAGAAGAAACCCAGCTGTGAGATAACATTGGGTGGAGTGACTATACGTACTGTTGTTGATTTGGGTTCTCTGTATACAATTGTTAATAGTGATGTATGGGAAAAGAATTTCAAACAAATTTTAGGTGATAAGTTATGTGTGCCGTACATATCCATTAAGACATTTACTGGTGAAGTTCTTGAGTTGTTAGATTTTAAGAAATTGAAATTTCAGTACAAAGACAGAGAAACAGTTGGAAAGTTACATGTTGCAGTGACGGTTCCCTCTGTATTGGGTTGGATTGATCAAGTTAAATTGGGTATAGTGTTGGACCCCAATAACCCTGACCCAGTATTGACTGTCCAAAAAGAATTGGGAATTGGTAAATTGGTTTTGCAAACATTTCCAAATGTATTTTCTGGACGTATTGGGAAAATGAAAGGCTTTATGCATCAAATTCATTTTTAAAAAAAATGCTGAATCACAGGTGCACAAATGAAGGAATATCCCAATTCCTTTAAAGGAAAATGTAAAATTGCAATTGGATACATTGCAAGAAGAGAAGATAATAGAACCCATAGAATCTTCAGAGTGGGTGACTCCCTTAGTAGTAGTGAAGAAGGCTAATGGAAATTTACGACTATGTATTGACTTAAGGGATCTTAACAGGAACATATTTGTTGACCAATTTCCAATACCACATATCAATGAAATGCTGTCACGCACAAGTGGCATGAAATAGATTTCATCTATTGATTTAAAGGCAGCTGATCATCAGGTACAATTGCAACCAAATAGTAGGGATTTGACTACATTTGTTACACCCTTCGGGTGTTATAGATTCAGATGGGTACTGTTTGGTCTGGCGCCAGCGGCTGCAATGTTCCAAAGATTAATGAATTCAATTTTAGAAGGGATTGATAATGTCATGGTCTTCCAAGATGATATTATTATTATGGGAAAGTCCAAAGAAGATCATGATGAAACTTTGCTACAAGTACTAGATGTTTTTTATTCAAGTTTGCTTGTGATCATGTTAATTATTTGGGACATGTAGTGTCTGCAGAAGGAATCAAACCAAAAGAAGAATTAATATCAGCAAGAAGTAATGCGCCTAATCCTCAGAACAAAGATGAGGTTGGTGCTTTTTTATGTTTAGTGGAGTTCTATTCCAAATTTGTTAAAAAAAAATCTGCGAAGACATATAGGCCCACATTACAACCCTGGCGGTCGGTTATAAAGTTGTGGTAATACCGCCAACAGGCCGGCGGCAACCAAAATGGAATTATGACCACAGCAGAAACCGCTCAGACAGCCAGCCCCTTTACACACCGACCGCCATGGCGGAATCAACAAGCACCACGGCAGTAACCGCCAACAGCCAAGCGGAAGACAATGTACCACCCACACTATTACGACCACCTATCTGCCACCTTTTCCAGGGCAGTACCAACGACATCAAAAGCATGGTGGAAACACTGCACAGAATTCAAAGGACTCACCTGTGGAGACTCAGGGAACAACCACAATGCCATGGAGCTCGAGCTGCACATATTTCCGATGCTCGTCTACCTTCTGCTGCATTAGGAACATCAACGCCGGCGAAGACGACCACGGTGAGTACTGCCGTCTAGCACAAAAGGGAGAGGGGAGGAAAAAGAGAGTGACACACACAAGCAACACACACTCCCCCATCCCCAACACCATAAAACAACCAGATGCACAAACATTACATGTTCACTTCGTACCCCTCAGGAATAATGCAAGGACAAAATTATTTGAAGAAAGTGAGTGTAATACGATAAAATAACATGAATAAGTGCATCAAAATACAAACGTATATGTACATATTTAAAAATGTAGGGACGCTGCCCAGTCCTCAATGCCCGTGTGACACAGGGCCACAACACAGAGGCCAAGGCCCCACCTCACTCCTCCAACAACACAGAGAGAACACTGCAGGGGCATCAGGTCGAAAATACACAGGCACCTCAGGGGGACGGGGAATGTGGGGGGCACTTCAGCCGGAAGATGGGTCAACACCAGTGGTCCTGGAGGGGGCAACAAGCCCTGTGTGCTGTCCTGGGGTGTGCAAGGTCACAGTCTCTCAAGTTGGTGGTTTGCCCACTGCTTGGTCCTGGGGAGTGCAAGGCCTCAGTCTCTCAAGTGGGTGGCTTCTCCACTGGTTCTGGGGGGGCTTTGTGCCCAGTGTGCTTCAGCCTGGGAAGGATGGGGTGAGTGGATGGCTTCTCCACTGGTTCTGGAGGGGCATTGTGCCCAGTGTGCTTCATACTGGGAAGGATGGGGTGAGTGGATGGCTCCTCCACTGGTTCTGGAGGGGGATTGTGCCCAGTGTGCTTCATCCTGGGAAGGATGTGGTGATTGGATGGCTTCTTCCACTGGCTCTGGAGGGGGCATTGTGCCCTGTGATGCAGATCTTGGGGAGTGCAATGTCACAGTCTCTCACCAGGGTGTCAGACCCACAGGATTTGCAGGGGCCAGGACGCACAACCGCCCATGGACGCAGGACTACACACCATCCGCAGGCGGTGATGGCTGCTCAATGGTGTCAGTGGCGGGGCTGGTGTCAGTGCTGGCAGTGGTGGGGGGAGGCTCGAGCCCATCCCCTGCAGCCTCGGATGGCTGCCTACTTTGGCTGCTGCTGCTGGCAGAGGTGCTGGTGGCGGTGCTGGTGGCGGTGCTGGCAGTGGTGGGGAGGCTCCAGCCCATCCCCTACAGCCTCGGACTGCTGGCCACTGGGGCTACTGCTGGCAGTGGTGCTGGTTGCGGGGCTGATGGTGGTGCTGGCAGTGGTGCTGGTGGTGGTGCTGGCAGTGGTGAGGAGAGGCTCCATCCCTTCCCCTGGAGCATCGGATGGCTGAACCACCATAGTTGGTGGTGGGGGCTCAGAATGAGTCCCAGCACCAGGCCTCCTCTCCTTCCTGCCAGCTGGTGCAGGCCCCTTGCTCTTTCTGTCAGCAGCTGGGTATTACCCCTTCCCCTTACCTCCTGCAGTTGGTGGTGCCTCTTTGTCCTTCCTAGCCGCTGGTGGTGGTGCCTCCTTGCCCTTCCTAGATGCTGCTGGTAGTGCCTCCTTGCCCGTCCCTGTTGCAGCTAGTGGTGCCTCCTTGCCCTTCCTTGAAGCACCTGGAGCAGGGACCCTTTCAGTGTTGCTGTCTAGTGCCCGGGATCCTCTCCCACCTGCAGTAGCTGTCGACACTACTGTGACCGTGGACTGGGTGGCTGAGGAGCTCGCCTGGGTTCTGACCACCCTGGCCCGATGTGAAGGACGGGGGGGGAGTGGTAGGGAAGAGGTCAACAGTGGAGAGGAAAAGCTTCTTAGGGACATTGGGGTGGTAAGAGGGTGAAGGTTTGGGAGTGGATTAAGTGGTAGTAGGAGGTGTCTGTCTCCTGTGTTTGGGTGCAGGTGCATGGGCTGGATGCTGTTGTGAGGTGGATGGCTGTTGGGTGTCTGAGTGCTTACATTTGTGTACGTTGGGAGGAGGGGGCACAGACACTGTGGGAGAGGACACAGGGGACTTGTGCATGGATGTGGGGGTGGTGACTGCCAGTGGGGGGCATGCAGTCATAGGCATGATGGTGATTGTGGTAGTGAATGAGGATGTAGTGCATGCAGTTGTGAGTGTATATGCAACTGGGAGGGAGGTGGACAATGAGGAGGAGGGGGACACAGTGTAGGCATTGGATGTTGGTAAGTCTGGAACTGGATGGTGTTTGTGTGAGTACCTGTGGGATGATGTGTATTGTCTTGTGTGCATGCAGGTCTGCCTGTGTGCTTGGGATAGGGTGGTGTTGAGTGGAACGGGATTGGGTAGAGGACGTTGGAGGGGGAGGCTAGAAACAGGGACAATGGCTGCCATCAGGGAGGATGCCAGAGCCTGATTGATCTCTGTTGATCTGCCATGCCAGAGTGAATGCCCTCCAGGAGTGCATTTGTTTGTTGCAAATGAGCTGCCAGCCCCTGGATGGCATTCAGAATGGTTAACTGCCCAACAGAGATGGATCGCAGGAGGTCGATAGCCTCCTCACTCAGGGCAGCAGGGCTAACTGGGGCAGGGCCTGAGGTGCCTGGGGCGAAGGAGATGCCCACTCTCCTGGGAGAGTGGTGCTGGTATGAGGGGTGGTGGCTGTACCTGCAGTTGGGGTGGCCACAGAGGTGTCTGCCACCACCAGGGAGCTTCCATTGGAGGAGGCATCACTGTCAGAACAGTCCCCTCCAGTCTGTGCCGTGGTGCTCCCCTCGCCCTCCATCCCACTGGTGCCCTCACCATCAGTCGATTCGGCCTCCTGGGCTCTGTGGGATGCAGCTCCCTCCGTCGCTGGTGCCTCTGCTCCTCCGCCAGATGATGCTAATGCATATAAGGACAGGGTGACAAAACAAAAAGTGGGGGAGAGACAAAGGATACCCTTGGTCAATGGCGGCAACAACACTACTGTTGGCGTACATGACACACACACAGGAAGCAGCCCTACGCACTAGGCAATGCACCAACAGTCACAATGCTAGTCTCCAGCCCATGGACAGGGATACCTAACGCCAATTGCAGTATACCTGAGACCCACAGACCCGTGCCCAGTAGTGGATGCCTACTACCTTAGTTGGAGAAGGTTTACATCAGACCCTGCCCAACATGGGACCTACCCTGCAATGTCCGGCCTGCCCTAGGGGCACCCACAGGCCTACATCCCCCACCCAGATGCCACCCCACCACGCACAAGTAGTATATTGGGGCACTGTACTCACCCCCTTGTGGCTGCAGTGAAGCCCCCAAGCGCCCATTTAGCTCCGGATAGGCCACCGCCAGTATGCGGGCCTTCGGGGAGTCAAGGTTTGATGGGCACCCCTTCCTCATTGGGAGGCCATCCCCAGCTGGGCCTCCGCCGTCTTCCTTGCCCAGCATCTCAGGTCCTCCCACCGTTTGCAACAGTGGGTGCTCCACCTGCCGTAGACCCCTGGGGTCTGCACGTCCTTGGCGATGGCACGCCATATACCCTTTTTGTGATGGGGGCTGACCTGCAGAGAAATACACATAGCAAAAGGTATCAGTTAGACCGTCTAGCCTGTTACTCATGGCCCACCATAGCCTTCACATCCCCTTACGCACAGACATTGCCCACCATACATGCAGCACGCTGCTCAGGGCCCTTCCACCAACCCCCCTAAACACGAGGCCCTTACACACATCACTCCATGCAATCATGCCCCATGCATCGTGCTCACAGTGTACTCACCTGTTGGTCTGGAGGCCCATACAGCATTCGGTACTGGGGTAGGACCCCATCCACCATTCTCTCCAACTCCACGGTGGTGAAGGCAGGGGCCCTTTTCCCAGTGACACGAGCCATTGTCGGTTCCAGACACAGGACACAGCAGCACTTGCAGTATGGTTCCTCTCCTGTTGAAGGTCAGGTAGCAAGTGAGTGAACAGATAGAAAATGGCGGTCACGTCCACCGCAGTGTGTACCGTCACTGCCGGCGTACATCACAATTGGCCACTGTAACCCATAGGGCCCAATGGTATCCAATGAGGCAGTTATCAACTGCCTCCCGCAACTACGCAAAACGTCAGCAAAATTACCTCATTTCCACATGTCCCTCCATACAGGACAGACGGATGCCATTTCAGGGGGGCAGGCCATGGCACCTAACTGTGTCACAGTACACATAGGCACCAATTGGGCCTATCCAACAATATACTGTTGCAGTCACAACATGCAATGCAGTGTAGTGTTTGGAAATGTGGAATACTGACCAGCTGCTCACCGTTTTGCTCCCTAGATTGCAACCGCTGTGGATGAATAGGAGATGGAGACCGTGTACAGGTCCCTGGTGGACTTGGCAACAATGGAGGACAGGCACATTATCCTCACCTGTAGACTGGACAGGGCCACAATCACAGAGCTGTGAGCCCAATTGGAGCCTAACCTGATATCTGATATCCGTCAGCCCACTGGGATCCCCCCTCTTGTGCAAGTCCTACCTGTGCTCCATTTCCTGTCAACTGGCTCCTTCCAAGTGACAATGGGCTTGGCAGCAGTAATGTCTCAGCCAGTGTTCTCAATAGTGCTGACCAGAGTGTGGTCTGCCCTGATTAAACACATGCGCAGCTACATTGTTTTCCCCAAGGTGGAGGATTTGGCCACAGTGAAAGCTGATTTCTATGCAATGGGACATATCCCCAACAATATAGGGGCTATTGATGGTACACATATTGCATTTGTCCCCCCCCCTCGGAGAAATGAACAGGTATTCAGAAATCGAAAGAGCTTTCACTCCATGAATGTGCAGATTGTGTGCCTGGCAGACCTGTACATCTCCCATGTCAATGCAAAGTATCCTGGGTCTGTGCATGATGCCTTTATCCTGAGGAATAGCAGCATCCCATATGTGATGGCTCAACTCCAGAGGCACCAGGTGTGGCTATTAGGTGAGCCCTGGTTCCCATCCTGTAGATGTTGGTGTATGGGTATGGTGCAGTCCTAGAGGTTGGTGTGTGTCTAACAGTTGTCCCTCGATATTTGCAGGTGACTCTGGTTACCCCAACCTCTTATGGCTACTGACCCCTGTGAGGAATGCCAGGAAAAGGGCATAGGAACGTTATAATGAGGCACATGAGCGAACAAGAATAATCATAGAAGGATATTCAGCCTCCTGAAGGCCAGGTTTTGTTGCCTCCACCTAACAGGTGGATCCCTGTACTACTCACCCATGAAGGTCTACCAGATCATCGTGGCATGCTATATTTTCACAACCTTGCCTTACGTGGCCAGATGCCTTTTCTGCAGGAGGATGAGGCTGAGATGGCATGTGGCAGCAGTGGACCCTGTGGACAGTTAAGATGAGGAGGCAGAGGTTGAGGATGAGTACAATAGAAGTGCAATGATACGACAATACTTCCAATGACACACAGGTAAGACACTGTAACTTCACTTTTCATTGACAGTTTTGTGTTTGACCTTGTCACTGGCAGGCTGATTTTACCACTTCTATGGCCACTTACTGTACCCTTTGGCATCTCTATTTTCAGATATTTGTGCCCCACTATTGCTCCTGGTGTGTTGACTGCAGCCAACTACAGGTCATTCCTATCTATACATTACTGTACAGTTGTATTGCACTGTTTAAAGCTTGTTAAACAAAAACATAGTTCAATCGTTTGACATACTCCATACTTGCATTTATTCAAATGGTGTTAATTTAAATGGCAATAAGTAGAAGGGGCTGTGCAATGGGCTGAGGTGATGGTGGAGGAATGTCCAGGATAGAGTCCAGTCTATGTGGATCACAGGCGCATTGTCCAAGGGGGCATAGGAAGTGGAGCAATGTCAGTTCAAAGTGGACAGGGTGACAGGGTGGGACAAAAGGGTGACAATCAGGAGAGTCTTATTTCCTGGTGGGGGTCTTGGCAATAGTCTCTGGCTTCTGCCTGGATAGCAGGGACTGTTTGTGGGGTGTTTCTACTTCTGCAGGGGGAGGGGTGCTGGTGGCCTGTTGGTCCTGTGGCATGGCCTCCTGTCTACTAGCGGCAGGGGAGGCAGAAGGCTGTTCATCGCTTTGGCTAGTGTCAGGGGCCTGCTGGTGTGCCACTGCCTCCCTCAGGGTGTTGGCCATGTCTGCCAGCACCCCTGTAATGGTGACCAGGGTGAAGCTGATCCCCCAGGTACTGTCCCTCCTGCAGGCACTAGGTCTCCCGCAACTTGTCCAGTATCTGGCCCATCATCTCCTGGGAATGGTGGTATGCTCCCAGGTTGTTGGTGAGTGCCTCCTGGAGAATCGGTTCCCAGGGCCTATCCTCCCCCTGTCGCATAACAGTCCTCCCAGCTTCCCTGTTGTCCTGTGCCTCTGTCACCTGAACTGTGTGCCCACTGCCACGGACCCAAGGGCTCTGATCGTCCTGTGTTTGTGGGGTGGCCTGGGGTCCCTGTAGTGGTGGACACACTGATGATTGACATATCCTGCAGACAGAGGTATAGGCCCGCTGGGTGGGTGCTGTGCTGGTGTTTCCTGACGGGGGAGGCTCTGTGGTGGTATGGGACTGTACCTGGGTAGCTGACTGTCCAGAGGTCCCTGATGAACCTGGTTGGTCATCCAGATCCAGGCATCCAGAGTTGCTGTCATCACTGTGGGCCTCTTCTGTTGGGGACTGGATGTTGCTGGCACCTCCTGTTCGGTGACGTTTGGTGGGGGACCTGTGGGGATGTAAATGCAGTGTATTGTTTCTGCGTGTGACCTCTTGTGCATGGGTGTGTTGCCCTCTATGGTTGTTATTGCCCTGGCAGCTTTGCCTTATGTGAGTAGTTATTTGGTGGGCTAGGTGATTCTCTCTAGTGTGCATGCTTTAGTGATGGGCGTCCATGCAGGTCTGTGATGGGGGTCCGTGCATTGGTGTTACATGCAGGGCTTGGTATTGGGAGGGGTGGGTTGTGATGGTGGGGTATGTGTGAGGTGGTGGAGTGATGGGAGTGAGGGTAAGGGTGGGGGTTTGTGATGGTATGCAGGTAGGGAGAGCGAAAATAATAGAGATTTATCTTACCAGAGTCCACTCCTCCTCCTACACCTGCTAGGCCCTCAGGATGCATGATTGCCAAGACTTGCTCCTCCCATGTTGTTAGTTGTGGGGGAGGAGTTGGAGGTCCACCGCCAGTCCTCTGTACACCTGTATAGTGTCTTGCTACTGTGGAACGCACCTTCCCCATAGGTAATTCCACCTCTCCCTGATGTCATCCCTTGTTCTGGGGTGCTGTCCCACGGCGTTGACCCTGTCTACGATTCTCTGACATAGCTCCATCTTCCTTGCAGTGGATGTCTGCTGCACCTGTGATCCGAATAGCTGTGCCTCTACCAGATGATTTCCTCCACCATGACCCTTAGCTCCTCCTCTGAGAACTTGGGGTGTCGTTGTGGTGCCATGGGTGTAGTGTGAGTGGTGTGGGTGAGGGTGTGTGGGGTGATGTGTTGGGGTGTGTGATGTAAGGTGCATGGATGGTGTATAGGTGATGGTGGTGTGTGGCTGTGGTCTTGTCTGTGTGCTTGCAATCTTTCTTGTGGCACTTGTTTGTATTGATAAAGGGTTGTGGGTAATGTGGGTGTGTGTTTTATAGTGGTGTGGGTGTGTGGGTGTGGTGTGTGTATGGGTGTCAGGTGTGTGTTACTCAAATTTTCCAATGTAGTGTTGTTTTGGTAGTGTGTGTGTATTTTGAGCGTGGCGGTATGTAGCGCCAATGGTTTAGCGCCATTGGCTGTCTGCCATAGTGATTCGTGGGTCATAATGTTGTGGGTGTAGTTCTGTTGGCATAACGGTGTGGGTTTTGCTACCTCCAGTTTATCACTGACCTTTGGGCTGGCGGACTTGTGTGTGTGGCTGTTTAGTGACAGATTGCAATGTGGGTGTCATAATATGGGTAGCGGTAATCCGCTACGGCAGCGGTATGTTGGCAGCAGGCAGCATGGCGGTAAGCGGTACTTACCGCCAATGTCATAATGAGGGTCAAGTCTAAGGCAGTTGCTCAAAGTAAGAAATAGGTTTGAGTGGACAGAGAAATGTCCAAATGCTTTCAACAGGCTTAAGAATTACATTTGAAATGCACCTTCATTACGGGGTTTTTATCCGAATCTAAGATGTATCATCAGTAGAGATGCCAGTTGTAGAGGAATTTGGGCAGTTCTTACACAGGCAAATAAATATGGAAAAGAAGATACTATTGCTTTTGCTTCACGTCCATTGACTCCGGCTGAAGAGAAGTACTCAGTCATTGAACGAGAAACACTAGCATGTGTATGGGCATAAGAACATTTTAGGCAGTATGGGGGTTATTCTAACTTTGGAGGAGGTGTTAATCCGTCCCAAAAGTGACGGAAAAGTGACGGATTTACCACCAGCCGTATTACGACTCCATTATATCCTATGGAACTCGTAATACGGCTGGTGGTATATCCGTCACTTTACCGTCACTTTTGGGACGGATTAACACTCCTCCAAAGTTAGAATAACCCCCTATGTGTGGGGAACCACAATCACCTTAAGAAATGATCATAAGACGCTAGTGAAGGTCTTAACTACAAAGGGGTTGTATAAAGCTTCTCCGAAGTTAGGAAGGATGTCAGTACATTTGTTTGAATACAATTATCTTTTGTAATATTTACCTGGTGTGAAGAACATTGTCTCAGACTTCTTGAGTCCCATGCCTTTATCATCCAAGAACATTGGAGAAGAAATGCAAGAAGCTTTATGGGTGGCTATTGTGGAGGAAGTTGTATGTCGGGGCATTACATGCGATGAGTGGAAAACAGAACAAGAACTGGATGAGACATTAAGGATTTTGAGTGCTATTGGTGGCCATTAAAAAAAATGGTTAGTAAAGCACTGTTGCCTTTTTGGGAAGTGAGGGACAAATTGTCCCTTGAAGAAGATTTGATTGTTAGAGGCGGAAGAGTGGTACCTCTTACTACATTAAGAAAGAAAATACTTGAAATTTGCCATGAAGGTCATCTAAGCATTGGAAAGACAAAAAATAGCATGAAGTATTGGTACTGGTGGCCTGGGTTAGATAAAGAAGTAGAAAGGAAAGTTAGAGAATGTTTAGCATGTGAGAATGCGGATAAAACGCAGGTGACCCTGAGACCACCTTTACATCCTATTCCTTGTCCCTATGTGGCTTAGGAAAGAGTGGGTATCAATGTCATGGGACCGATTGGTGAGGAAGGTAGACAAATCTTCCTTCTTGTGCTTGTGGATCATTTTTCCAAATGGCTAGAGGTGGGCATTGTAAAAAAAGCCGATTTAGTTTATGGACAAAAGTTTTGTGAGAGAGGGTGTGCCTAAAATGGGTCACAATTTATGTCATCGGAATTCCAAGAATATGTATGAAGGAATGGAATCAAGCATAAAACTACCTCAATATATCACTCTGCTGGTAATGGTGCTGTGGAAAGATTTAACCATATGCTTAAAGGAATGATTCAATTAACTAATTGTAATCATTTAGTTTGGGAAAAAGAGATATAGAAAACTGTGTGGGCATTTAGAGTAACTACGTGTGTTAGTACAAATGCCAGTCCATTTGAACTCATAAGGGGGAGAACTCCTCTGTCAAAAGACAATGTGGGTTGGCTTAAGACTGCTAAAAGAGTGGAATGGTCTCCTAAGGAGGTGAGGAAGTATATTGAAAAGGCTCAGGAGAAATATAAAAGATACTTTGATGACGCCCATAAGAGTAAAGAGATTAAATTATGTGTAGGTGTTGTAGTGGAGTTAAGAGCAGTAAACGCATAGGGAAGTGTCAAGATAGATTCTCTTCTCCTTTGAGAGTTGAGGCAGTGTTCAGTAATTCTGCAAAACTAAGTGACGGTAAAGTTTGCCACATGTCTGCGTTGTCAATGTGTAGGAGCTCCAGGGTTGACATGGAAAATGAGAATAGTACAAAGAGGGGTTCTAAAAGTAAGGTATGGTTGGATGATGACGATGAGAGGAGTGAGCATGAGTGTCAGTGTCCAGATATGGTTGATACCAGTGGTACTACTATTGTTAACAACAATCTGGCACCAACGTCAACTGATAGCACAGGTTGCACTGAGATGATTCCCTGTAGGAGAGAAAGGTGGAGTAGATTGGGTAGAAAAATTGTGAAGCCAAAAAGATTTGAAGTTTAATATTCATAGTAATGGTTTACGTGTACAAAATATGTTTTTGTAGATTGTTATTTAAAAATTATGGTTTACATGTATGAACTATGTTTTTTTTATTTTTTGTAATAAAGAGGGAAGATATGTAGCGTATAGTGTTATCACTGTTCTCGAATCCCTCGCGCTTCCTCGCGCTCTTGTCCATGACATAGGGGGATTCGAGAACAGCTATGCGGATGGAGCAGATGGTTAGGATATATGAGCGTCTCCCTTGTATTGCCTGAAGTTACCTGTTAAATAGGAGCTTTTGCCTCCAGTTCGACTGCGCTCGTCTTCACACCCTCCCATTGCTATGTGTTTGTCATATGGCTCAACAGACTTTCTGGACTGGTAACAACGCCATAAAAAAGAGATTCAAGTTTACATAACTGTTCTAAGTTTAACAAGCAAACTAATGATATAGTAACTTGGAGCATGACAGTCACAGGTTTTATATCTCTTACAGTTCAACATTTGTTGCCCCATGCTTTCATTCTCTTGTTCGTGGTATCGGTTTGTGGGCTTCCACAGACCCATATACCACGTGTATGAAATCAGTATCCATTAAGTTTCAACATTAACTTTTTTGGGTATTAATTCTAAGCGGGAAGTTAAGTCGCTTGGGGTTTAGTTATGTCACATGGTGATAATTAAACTATATTTATTTTAGCCTGGCATTGCAAGGGACTTTCTCCCATTCCTTGTCTGTAAGAACCCTGATCATATGGGCTTCACATTTGTCTCTAGTGGATGCATGTCCACTCGGAGCATATGCAACAGCAACATATTAAACCACAATACTAGTCTGCTGCCAACTCCCATAGTAAAAAGGAGCTGTAAGGATTTGTGAATTTGGGGTTCCTTAGTGCCATTGCCCCAAGCAACCTTCATGATTCCCTTAGGTTTACCATAAGTGAGAAACTGTATGGGGGCAGGCCTAATTCTTCTATCATCTCCTCCAAGGAAAGGACTTTACCTTCCGTATAACGGCTCCCTATGGTGTATGTATCCACCCCAGCCCAAACATGAGGGACACCTGGCTGTGGTGGGGACCATGCCTGAATCAGTTCACGAAGTGGGATGATGGGAGCATATGCTGTAGTATCTTTGGTTTTGTAGGTGCACATATTCCAGTAATGTATTAGTATTCTACCCAACTATGTGGTCTACATGCAACTCCAATTGCGTTACAGAATATCTCCGATATTGGAGACAAATGGTGTTCCTTCAATGCAAAGGGTGAATGGGGGTTTATAGGATGTGCTTATTTAGTGAGGGCACGAGTAAGACATATCAGAACATAAAGGGGCTTGAATGGACCTGACTAGGTCAGACCATGGTCGGACAGGCCTTTTATTCCACCAGTGTTTTCCCCAGTGAGCTGGAGGCCTTGAAGGCTAGTTTAAGAGCCCATGCTGCTGCCTCTGTCGCTCTCCTCACCTCCATGAAGTTAATTGCAGTAGGCACGGGGAGACTTCATGAGAGAGAGAAAGGGAAAGAGGTATGGGGGAGATAGAGAGAAAGCCATCAGGGGTGGTGGATGGGAGAAGGGAGAATGAATAGAAGGGTGGAAAGTCAGAGATTATGTGAGGAGATTAAGGGCTTTGGCTGGTTGAACGTTTTTGCCAGGGCTGCTTTTGAGCCAGGCCCTGGGTCAGAAACACCTGATATGTGCACCAGGGACAGGAAGTACAGATTAGGGCACTGAGTCCAGCATATATAAGTGTCATGGGGATTGCAGTAAGTTGAATGCGAAAAAAGTACTGGGAGTGCTCTGCAAATGCTTACAGCCTTCTGGGGCACCACAAAAGAGTTGTGTTTGCAAGCATGGCATGTTTGCCTGGCAGGGAGGGACAACAAAGTTGATGGGTAACAAACATACTTATGTGACTACGGAGCTGGAGTTCTGCAGATTTAAAGGGTTTGTTGGCCACTGGGAAGAAGGAGGCACAACGACTCAAAGAAATGCCAGTTTCTTCTATTGCTGCTCTGGTCGACGCTACACTCCATGGAAAACTAAAGGTATAGATTGGCGGCAATGGATGGTAAGTGGGTTAAGGTGTCAAAGAGGAAAGATATAATGGAGAAGACAGCTGTGCTGTTCATAGACGCAGTGGAAGTATGTTCATGTGTCCAAAGGGGTAGGAGAAAGGCCACCCGGATCAAATCACAATAGTAATGCCCAGGCCCGATCTCATTTTGAAACACCTATTTGAGGGTGATCTGGAACAGAAGGTAGAACTCAAATTGATAAAGCAGGCTAAGAAGGATTTACTTGGGGTGAAAACATATGGATGAAGCAGAAGAGGCTAATCCCAACTACTGCCTCCAGAGTTGGGACAAGAGCACATCCGCCTGTGCCTACTCACTGGAAACACACATTATGGCCATTGACGGGGCACACAGACACCTGTAGTCATTGACAGGCAAAGCTGGTAAGTTAGGCGGGAGGTCCAAAGGTAATGTAAACAGAAACTCAGAGGCTGTGTAAAACAAGAGCATAGATTTAAATCAGCCCAAATCAACAAGCAAACAGGATCATTGCCCCCGCTACTACTTTCAGTCCCAGGGCCCCCCTTAAGAGCCTTTATAAGTAAGAACACAATCTCTCCAATAGTTCTCTGAGAGATGAACACAACATTATGGTAATTCTTTCTTTTTTCAATTAAAGATTATTTTTTATTCACTTTGTTCCAAAAAACGTTATCTTGATTTTCATCGTTTCTCTCGCTTTGCATTGATATAACCATCCATTACAGAAGCTGGAACGACATGAATGAAAATAACTTTTTATTAGAAGGAGGGGATTAACAGCTGTCAGAGAACTATTGACAGTTTGTATATTTAAGATTAAGTTTAAGCCTCTCTGTTGAGGCAAGATGGAGAAAGCATTTCTTATCTGGTAACTGAGTCTTACTTGATCAAATCAGTGTGTAGAAGGCATAATATAGCGAGGAGAGACTGAAATAACAGTCATCCTTTTCAGGAGGGGGCAGTGGTATGCCGTATGGAAGTGTGTCGAGTAATGAGGATAGCGTACAAGGAGGTGAAGTTGAATAAATTTTCAGTTAAAAGAAGAGAAAAGCATATTTTGCATTTTTCAAGTTAAATTGCTTTGGAGTTTTGAATTAGGATTAGTTGGCCCATTAATCCTTCAACGAGACATGGTAAGGCAGAGAAGTCTGAGGGCACCACTATTATGTGTTGTGTCAGATAAAAGGCATGAAAAGCTGCCTCCTCTTAGTAGATGGGGAGCAATTCAGCTGCAAATTTGCTATTTTGCCAGGGGTGCCAAGCGGTATTGCATCACTGATCAAGACAAGGATAATATGAGATATGTGCCAGATAGGATGGCTCTCAAAAGTCTGAGGAGTTGAAATAAGGCAGCTGCAGGTCAATAGAAAGTAAGGTATCAGAGGGTCTGATGAAGAGCAGGTAGGCCACGAAAGTAGATAAATGCAAAAAAGCCCAGGAAATTTGGAAAAGTGAACATTAGAGCCAAAATTGTAGATGGTTGCTTCATTAAGGGAATTGGAATGAGCACACTAAGGAATGTGTTATATCGATGTTTAGGGTCACGCCACGGGAATTATGTGATTCAGCGACCACAGCTTTTCTGTATAGTTATGAATTTGCCTCACTTTCCACATAACTCTCCAGTTGCTCCATAATTTTCAGATTTCAACAAAGAACATGCTTCTAGCGCAAACGGACCAAAAGTTACTAAAAGCACCACATTGGGTTCTGTGCAGTCGCAGAACTTTTGCAAAGGTTAATTGGTCACCTTTCAGGGAATGATTGACGCATTCAGGCATATAACTGGCACTAATGAGGTAAAATATTAGCACAGATCACATTAAAGTATGTTAAAATAGCCAAATAATACTGGCCCAGAAGATGCTGCATCATTCCCTTTCTTGTTGCATAAATTACTCATCCCTACCACATAATGCTGGTCTTCCATTGCAATTTAATTTCAGTTGCCCTCACTGCTTTTTTTGCATGGCATGAGGAAATTAATTACAATCAGACAGGCAGTTTCTCTACCATGGTGACAGATGCCCACCTACGTCGCCCTGATGGAGATGCCTACCTAACTTATAATTTACAACCACCAAGCTGGCAGTTATTTATAAAGCATTGGAAGGAATCACTGTCAAAAAAGATAATGCCCCCTCACCAGGGTACTCATCACCCAAGGTGAGGGGGGCATTTGTTTTTTTTTTCTTGTTCATTACTGCCAGGTTTTGCCAGGCAGTGATGTGTACTAAACAACAGCTATATGTCTGCCTATCCTAACTTGGTGGATGGATATATAGCCAATTCTGTGATGGCCTTTAATCCATTTGGCCATCAGAGATGTTTGGCTACAGCGGTGATGTAGTAGTCACCGCCGTAGCCAAACTTATTGTCTGCTTGCATGTAAATCAGGGTGGCGGACCACTGTGTCCGTCGCAATAGAGTTCCCTCTCCACCAACATCTAAATCGGCCAGCATGTAAGTTGCCCAGAATCACTGGATGTTGTTGGGATCCAAACCTGATTTCACAATTCTAAAGGCGATGTCGTAGTTGAAATTTTGCTCTAGGCAAAACTGCTGGTTTAGGGTCCACAGCACTTTTGTTTGTAGGTGACTAGGGCAATTTTACAACAAGTCACAACTGTCGGCCCAACCCTCCCGGCTCACAAGCAGTACCTCAACAAACACCCAAAAAGTAAAAGGTGATTTCTGGCAGCCTTTATGCATAGACTCTAGATTGCGACATCTCAGGGTAGTCGTAGTTAAACGAAGAGTACCCTTTTCCACATGAGTAATAAGTCTCAGTCACACACTTGCAATGAAGGAGATGCAGTAAATTTTTCAATATGTTTTATTAACAAGACTGCAATCTACTGTAAAATGCATGAGGTGCAATGATTATGAACAATGCAAGGAGCAGAATTGTAAAAATGAGAGTCGTGAATATAAAGACCCCACCATCTTGCAATAACATGAAATGAGAAATAGGCCCTAATACTCTAGCATGGAGAGCCTATCTCTAACCTAAAGAGAGCTAGGTGTGTTAAACCTAATCTGCTAGTACCATGACCATGAGAAGAGCCCCCAACCCTTGTTACCTTTAAATTAGGTCTCTAAATCACACCCCCTGGGGCTACAAATGCTGAGTCTCCATCAAGGCGACATATAGCATAGATAGCGTTGATGGCATCTGGTAGGAATCCCTCTAATAACCTTGTCTGCATGAGATGTATTTATACAGATCTCGTAGGTTCCCTGACGTAGATATGTTCCCAAACAATAGATAAGAAGGCATGCTTCGGGTGGCAATTATATAAACAATTCCCTCCAAAAGTACATTATGTTCCTGTCACACGTAAGTGGGAAAGGGAGATGAGGTGAATACCGACGTATATCACTTGTCTTTGATACTGATAGAAACGCCTTCACAGAGTGGCACTGATAACGTGAAATCAAAAAATCTTTCTAACTGTAAACATAGCAGCCATCTTGGAAGAAATAATTACATAAATGTGCTAAAACAGAGCAAGCTAAGTAAGGAATCATTTTTATCAGGAGATGTGGAGGAATGCTAGGTGAAAGGAAGTGTGTGTCTTCCCTCAGATTCCAGAACTTTGCAGCACCAAAATGTAAGGAAAAAGTGTTTTTATCAATTTTTTAGGTTTACAAAGAGAGAGTCCCACAAGTCACCCCATCCTGGATTCCCCTAGGTGTCCAGTTTTAAAAAATGCACAGGTTTGCTAGGTCTCAGACTGGCTGGGCTAGAGGCCAAAATCCACAGCTAGGTACTTTGCAAAAAACGGGCAAGTTTTCATTTGAAAAATGTTATGTGTTCACGTTGTGTTTTTTGGGGTATTTTCTGTTGTGAGCACTATGCCTACCAACACAAGTGAGCTACCATTTTTATCAAGAGACTTGGGGGAATGCTGGGTGGAAGGAAGTTTGTGGCTCTTCTCAGATTCCAGAACTTTACATCACTGAAATGTGAGGAAAAAGTGTTTTTATCCAATTTGTAGGTTTACAAAGAATTCTAGGTTACAGAACCCAGAGAGAGTCCCACAAGTCACCCCATCCTGGATGCCCCTAGGTGTCTAGTTTTTAAAAATGCACAAGTTTACTAGGTCTCAGTCTGGCTGGGCTAGAGGCCAAAATCCACAGCTAGGTACTTTGCAAAAAACAGGCCCGTTTTCATTTGAAAAATGTGATGTGTTCACGTTGTGTGTTTTGGGGTATTTCCTGTTGTGGGCACTATGCCTACCAATACAAGTGAGGTACCATTTTTATCGGGAGACTTGGGGGAATGCTGGGTGGAAGGAAGTTTGTGGCTCCTCTCAGATTCCAGAACTTTACATCACCGAAATGTGAGAAAAAAGTGATTTTTGCCACATTTTTAGGTTTACAAAGGATTCTGGGTAACTGAACCTGGTCAGAGCACCACAAATGACCCCAACCTGCGTTCCCCTAGGTGTCTAGTGTTTAATAATGCATGGTTTGGTAAGTTTTCCTAGGTGCTGGCTGAGCTAGAGGCCAAAATCCACAGCTAGGCATTTTCCAAAAAACACATCAGTTTTCAATGTAAAAATTTGATGTGTCCATGTTGCGTTTTGGGGCGTTTCCTGTCGCGGGCACTTAGCCTACCCACACAAGTAAGGTACTATTTCTATCAGGAGACTTGGGGGAATGCTGGGTGGAAGGAAGTTTGTGGCTCCTCTCTGATTCTAGAACTTTGCAGCACCGAAATGTGAGGGAAAAGTGTTTTTTTAGACATATTTTGAGGTTTGCAAAGGATTCTGGGTGCCTGAACCTGGTGAGAGCCCCACAAGTCACCCCATTCTGAATTCCCCTGGTATCTAGTTTTCACAAATGTATAGGATTACTAGGTTTCCCTATGTGCCGGCTGGAATCAAGGCTAGGCACTTTGCTAAAAACAGGTCAGTTTTCATTAGGAAAATGTAATGTGTCCATGTTGTGTTTTGGGGCATTTCATGTCACAAGCACTAGGCCTACCCACAAATACTGGGTGGAAGGAAGTTTGTGGCTCCACTCTGATTTCAGAACTTTCCATCACAGAAATGTGAAGAAAAAAGTGTTTTTTGCCACATTTTGAGGTTTGCAAAGGATTCTGGGTAACATAACCTTTTGAGAGCCCCACACGGTACCCCATCCTGGATTCCCCTAGTTGTCTAGTTTTCATAAATGCACAGGTTTGCTAGGTTTCAGTAGGTGTAGGCTGAGCTAGAGGCCAAAATCTACAGCTAGGCACTTTCCAAAAAATATGTCAGATTTCAATGTAAAATTGTGATGTGTTCATGTGCTGTTTTGGAGCATTCTCTGTCGGGGGCAGTAGGCCTACCGACACAAGTGAGGTACCATTTGTATCGGGAGACGTTGGGGAATACAGAATAGAAGAACAAGTGTTCTTGTCTATTGTCTTTCTCTATTTTTGTTCCTTCCAAATGTAAGACAGTGTTTAAGAAAGAAGTCTATTTGAGAAATGCCCTGTAATTCACATGCTAGTGTAGGGACCCCTGAATTCAGAGATGTGCAAATAACCACTGCTTCTCAACACCTTATCTTGTGCCCATTTTGGAAATACAAAGGTTTCCTTGATACCTATTTTTCACTCTTTTTATTTTACCAAATGAATTGCTGTATCCCAGGTGTAGGAAGCTGGCTCTGTATTTTACCATTTCAAAATAAGATGTAGGCCCTCATTATGACATTGGCCGTCTTTTGCGAAGACCGCCGTGGTGACGACTGCCAACAGACCGCCATGGAGGCGGCAATCCACCCGCAACATTATGTCACACAAGCACAAAACAAGCCACAACCACAAATCCGCCAGACCCAGCAGAGGCCATTCCACACCAACAGAAACCAACATTGGCCAGATTGAAAAGCCCACACCTGACACATATACACACACCATACACACCCACCAACAGCACTATAAAACACCCCCCCATACAACCCACAAGTCTTTGCAAATGCGAAAACCTTCCTACATGTTGCCAGCCCAAACATTTGCAGAACTGCTCATGAACCACAACCACCTATAGATCCGTCACATATAACACACACCATACCTCAACACCTGACACCCTCTGCATTACACATACACTACACAATAGGCATGCCCCCACAAAAGAACCCCTGTTTCACAGATGACAATTTTCGGGTGATAGTGGAAGAAATCTTGAGGGTAGAGCCACAGCTGTTCGGTGCACAGGTCCATCAAATATCCATTGCCAGGAAGATGCAGCTATGGTGGAGGATTGTGGACAAGGTGAACTCCATGGTGTTCACTGTCGCAGATATGACCGCCATTCACTTCACTTGATTCCTGACTCTCACCACGTCAACATCTCCCCCGCGTGTGCTACTGTGTCCTGAGTCTGGAAGTTGTGATGGCCCGTGCTACAGGAGATAGGGCCCCAGCCTTCACATCCAGGAACTGGATGGAGACCTACCCTTGTATGGACTGTTGTATGTGCCTCCAGACCAACAGGTGAGGCCCTATTGGGTACTTTGTATGCAACATTGATGTATGTAGAAGTATGTGTGTGCTGGCAGTGTGTCATTTGGGGAGTGTATTTTTCCTGCACGCAATGTGTACATAGAGGTATGAGTAATGTGTGAGATCAATGTGGGATTTATGCAGTATGTATGCCATTGCTGTAACAGAATGTAGTGTTGAGTTCATGGTGTCCTTTCGGCTGTGTTCCCTACGCGGGTCAGCGCCCATCAGAAAAAAGGGTTTTTGCATGCCATCAGCAAGGATGTGCAGACCCTGGTGGTCCATATCCGGCAGAGCACCTATTGCAGAAAGAAGTGGGAGGACCTGCAATGCTGGGCCCGGAAGACCGCAGAGGTCCATTTAGGGACGTGCTCCCAACAAGGGAGGGATGCCTGTCGAACCCTGACCACCCACTAATGGCCTGCATACTGGAGGTGGCCAATCCGAAGTTGGATGGGCGCTTGAGGGCAGCACAGCAGCCACAAGGGGGTGATTACACACTGTGTGAAATTCTTTCTTGATGCCTGTCATGTTGTATGGGTGCAAAGTTCTAGTCAGTGGATAGTCTAATATGCCCATTTAGCTACTCTTGTGAGGTCATGTTTAGCAATGGAAAGTGGTATGTACATTTGGTATTGACAAGAAGCTGGCATACCATGGCAGACATGGCTTAGTGAGTCCCAGTAGGTGTGCAGATGGTAGTGTCTGTGTTCATTTCTGCTGTAGTTCCCAGGCAATGCTTTGGTACTGTGGTTCCCAGTGTGTCCTTGTGATGTGTATGCCATATGTGCTGTTATTGCTGAAATTGACCCTGTGCTCCCTTTCTTTCTCCCTCACCCTCTCTCCTATTGTCATCCTGTCCTTGTGTGCATCAGCATCATCTGGTAAAGGAGCAGGGGCACCAGTGAGTGTGGGAGCTGCAGCCCACGGGACCCAGGACGCGGAGAGCAAAGACGCTGAGGGGACCAGTGGGTTGCAGGGCAATGGGAGCACCACGGGGAAGACAGGAGCTGTTACTACTGACTGATTCCATCCGCAATGGAAGCTCCCTGGTGCTGGCGGATCCCTCTGGGCCCACCCCAGCTACTTCATCTTCTGCCACTCCCATACCAGCAACGCCCTCCCAGTAGCCCCCACCCAGTTGCCCATGCCCGTTCACCCAGAAGGGTGGGTTTCCCCTTTTCCCCAGGCACCTCAGGCCCTGCCCCAATCACCCCTGCTGCCCTCACTGAGGAGGCTATTGACGTCCTGAGATGCATCTCTGTAGGGCAGTCAACCATAGTGAATTCAATCTAGGGGCTGGCAACCCAGATGCAGCAATGCAATGCCTACCTGCAGGGCATTCACAGTGGCTTATCTGCCCTACAGAAATCATTACAAACTCGGACTTCCACTTTGACGTCAGTCGGTGGCACTGGTTCTTCCGTCCCCCCTCCAACAACCTGTTCCCAGTCGCAAAGCCCTCTCCCCCCAATCCCAAGCACACTATCAGACCAGCATGCACCGACAGACAGGACTTGCACAGACAAGCACAGGCACCACAGATAACAACAGAGGCATACACACAAGGAAGACACTGAAGCACACACAACAACAGCCACTGCCTCCACTGTCTCCTCCTCCTCCCTCACAGTCATATCAGCACTAACACCTGCAAGCACTGCATCATCAGTCCCAGATCCTGCCACCTGTACCGCCTGGCCCACAGTCACCACAACAGCAGACACGCAGACAAGTACCCCATTCACCAAATGCGCAGTCACCACAACCACCATCACTACCAGATGCAGCACACCCACCTCACTTGCAGACGCCACCACAACATACATGCACACGACCTGTTTGTCCTCTCCCACCCTGTCTGCCCAACCCCCTCCCTAAACACATAAACGCTCCCACTCAGACACTCAAAAGCCATCCACCTCGCACATGCACACTGTACATGCACCTGCAACCCAGTCCAGCACACCTACACCTCCTACAACCACTCCCTCTACCTCCACTCCCAAACCTGCTCCCACAGCCCACCCCATTGTACCGAAAAAACGGTTCCTTGCCTGCCTACACCTCTTCCCTCCTCCTACCCCACCCCCTCCTGTCCGGAAAAGGAAGGTCCCACTCCACCAGCCCAATGCCTCCAGCTCTAAGTCTTCTCATGTCCACCCCCCATGCAGCAAAAACTCCCACTGAGGGGCACGTGCCTGGCACTCAGAGCCCCACTTCAAGCCCACTCCTCCACCCCTAAACAAAAGGGCAAAGGCCCGCCCCCTCCCAGACCCAAACCCAAGGACCCCCATCCAAAAAAAAGTCTCCCTCCTCCCGCACACCTTGAGGTGCCTGCATTCCAACATGATGTTCCTGCCCAGTGGAGTGACTTGGGCTGTAAGGAGTCAAGTTGGGCATGGTATGTTGCCCTGTAGGTTTTTCAAAACATTTGACTGGCCAATGGCCCTTTGTTTATGGTTGCCTCATTTGTTGTGGGCGCAGGTCCACTGAGATACAGAGGTTGAACCAAAGGTATGTGTCCTGGCTGTCTTTACTTCTGGCTTATGTTGTTGTAGGATTTATCTGCAGATTGTTCTCAGTATGCGGTCTGTATGTATGGTGTGTGTTGTGCATGTGGACGTTTCACTCTCCCCTCGCTCGCTTGTGTGCTAGGCGCCTGTACTCACCATTGTCGTCGGTTTTGCTTATTCTGGACTGCCATTGCATGGTACATCATCGGCAGGACTTCAAGTTCCGGTTCCATGGTGGCCGCGGACTCCTCTGTGTCCCTGGAAGTGGGTGTCTCCTTTTATATGATTTGTTTCCACCAGGCTTTTCGTGGCCGTGGTCCCGCCCCAGAAATCCTGGCGGTCTGCTATGTCATTATATGGTGGGTGGGAAATGGTCTCAGCCTGAAGATATCAACCGCTGTGGTCGGTGATCAGACCTCACTGGCGGTTCAGGTGTTACTTTGGCTGTCTATGGGAGGGATCACCGCCATGGTCATAATTTGGCGATCTTCACCACAAGTCTGGCAACAGTATTACCACCATCGCCAGCATGGCGGTCAGCTGACCGCCAATGTCCTAATGAGGGCCATAGTGTGCACAGAGTCCAGGGGTTCCCCAGAAGCTTAACAGAAGCTAAAGTAGATAATACTAATGTTTTTTTTTGTGGTAGGGTGGTCGAGCAGTTAGGCTTACCAAAAGGTAATGCAAAGCATTTGTTGTACACACACAAACAAAAGGAAAAGCACACACTCAGGCCCTCATTTTGACTTTGATGGTCAATTTGTCTGACTGCAAAGCCAAAGCCCCCACTACACCGCCAGTGCTGGCCGTCTGCAGACCGCCATAATATGGCTGCTGGCAGCCGTCTGCCATACTTGAGCTGGAAAGACACCAGCAGTCGTGCTGGCGGTCGGCAGTGTAGAGGCGGGTTAATTGATATGAATGATTGAATGTGTGTGCGTGTATGTGCATGTGTATCGGGGTGTCTGTGTGCATGAATGCGAGTGAGTGGAGGTGTCTTTGTGGATGAGTGAGTGGGGGTGTCTGAGTCAATGTTTGCTAGTGAGTGGGGGTGTCTGAGTGCATGTTTGCGAGAGAGGGAGGGTGTCTGAGTGCATGTATGCGTATGCTGAATGGGTGTCTATGTGAATGCATGTGTGCGTGAAGCGGTGGGGAGTGCTGGTGAGTGTGGGGATGGGTGGAGGGGATGTGTGCATGTGTGGGGACATGTGTGCATGTGTTGGCAACAGGAATGGAGATTCCTGTCTCTGGGTTCGCGACCGCTAGGATTTTCGTGGTGGGGTGACCGCCACAGAAAGCCTGGCGGTTTGCAGCCTTGTAATCCGGCCAGCAGGCTGAGGCCTGCCGCCGGGTTGGAGATGCTCACCGCTGGGCGTGGCGGTGCGACCGCACTGGCGGGCCAGGTGGGGATGTGAAGGCTTGACATCTGCCAAGCCCCACAATTCTTAATGTGGGGGTCGTTACCGCTGGCTCCTCAGCGGAAGGACCACCACGGTGAAGCTGGTGGTCTCATGACCGCCGGCCTCATAATGAGGGCCTCAATGACTTAACTCCAGACCAATCGTTTTTATGTAGCAAAATTGTATTTTCTTAATTTATTTTTAGAACTACAAGATTCAAGTTGTAGGTAAGTACTTGAATAGATTAGTATTTCACAGAGGTATCAACAGTACTTTATTTGAAATGGATAAGGTATACAGTTTTTGAAATATTGGCAATAATATGTTTTAAAACTTGACAGAGCAATTTTCAGAAACAAATCCTGGGGGAAGAAAAGTTAGATCGATTTGCAGGTAAGTACAGCATTTACAATTCCAGTCTCTGGGGGTCAAGAAGTCAACAGGTCAGGGTTCAAGTTACCCAAACACCCACCACCAGCAAGACGGGGCTGGCCGGGTGCAGAGGTCAAAGGGAAGAAAGTTTAATGTGGGCTCCTGTGGAGACAGGGGATACTGGGGGGCAGAAGTAGACACCAAACATGCACCGTCAGCGGCACATGGGTTGCCGGGTGCTAACAGGAGGTCGGGCTCCTATTGCTGGTCCATGAGGGGACACCGGGGGTCACTCAGACACTGCAGGCGAGGTTCAGGGGGTCAGGTCGGAATGACCACCAGCTGGACAATGAAGAAGGCTGCCTGCTGATTGGAGCTGCACTGGAGGGTGGATTCTCCAAGCCCTGGGGGCTGTGGGTGCAGTGGTCCTTTTAGGCGGAAGATATCTTCCTCCGGAGCTGTTGTGGTCTGGAGTGTCCTCAGGATTCCCTTTCATCGTTTTGGGGTGGAGAGGTCAACCCAGGGTGGGAACTTTCTTGCAATTGCCTGGGGACTCTCTCTAGCTGGTTGCTCCACCTGGACACAGGCCGGAGGCATCGTGTGCAGAGTGGTTAGGACTGACGCATTCGGCGTGAGGTGGAAGTCCTTAGTTGTTGTTTCTTCTTGGACAGAGCTGCTGTCCAAAGGAGCTCTTGGTCCTTTCGAGTGCCGGGCAGTCTTCTGGAGCGTGGCAGAGGTCGCTGGTCCCGTTGGATGCATCGCTGTTCTTTTGCAGGTTCTTTGAAGCAGAAGACAGGCCGGTAGGGCTGGGGCCAAAACAGTTGTCATCTTCCTTCTTCTCTGCTGTGGCTTTCAGCTATGTAGCCCGTCTTCTTCTTGTCAGGCCATCGGGAATCTGGTGAGCTTGGTTCTGGGAAGCCCTTAAATACAAGATTTAGGGGTATTACAGGGGTCAGAGGGCAGTAGCCAATGGCTACTGTCCCTGAGGGTGGCTACACCCTTCTTCTGTCCCCTCCCTTTGGGGAGAGGGACACAGACCTAACCCTATTGGTCCCTGTCCTCCAAACCAAGATGGACGATTCTGGGGAGAGAGGGTCACTTCAGCTCTGGACACCTTAGGAGTGGTCCCAGCTGAAGGGGTCACTACTCCTTGTTGTTCTTAAGTTTCCAGTCGAACTGGCCAGCAAAAGTTGGGCTTTTTCCAGGGGGTGGGCATCTCCACTAGATGAAGTGCCCTGAGGCACTGTAACATGAGGCATGAACCTTTAAGGCTCACCGCAAGGTGTTACAGTTCCTGCAGGGGGAGGTGTGAAGCGCATCCACCCAGAGCAGGCTTTATTTCTGGCTTCAGAGAGCATAAAGGCCCTCACCCCATGTGGCCAGAAACGTGTCTGCTAGTGACAGACTGGCATAGACAAGTCAGCCCTACACTAGAGGATTGAGTAAAATACAGGGGGCATCTCTAAGATGCCCTCTGTGTGCTTTTTACAATAAACCCAACACTGGCATCAGTGTGGGTTTATTGTGCCGAGACGTTTGATACCTTCTCCGTATTCAGTGAAGCCATTATGGACCTGTGGAGTTTGTAATTTCAGACTCCCAGACCATATAATATAGTCACACTGCACTTAGAATGTCTAAGAATGGACTTAGACACTGTAGGGGCATATTGCTCATGCAGCTATGCCCTCACCTGTGGTATAGTGCACTCTGCCTTAGGGCTGTAAGGCCTACTAGAGGGGTGACTTACCTATGCATAGGCAGTGTTTTGTGGGCATGGCACCCTGAGAGGGATGCCATGTTGACTTTCTCTTTTTCTCCCCACCAACACACACAATCGGCAATGGCAGTGTGCATGGGTTTGGTGAGGGGTCCCTTAGTGTGGCATAACACATGCTGCAGCCCTTAGGGACATTTCCTGGTCACAGGGCCCTTGGTACCACTGGTACCTTTTACAAGGCTTATATTTGTGTGCCAGAGGTGTGCCAATTGTGGAGACAATGGTACATTTTTAGGAAAAGAACACTGATGCTGGAACCTGGTTAGCAGGATCCCAGCACACTCTCAGTCAAGTCAGCATCAAAAAGTGGGGGGCAACTACAGCAAGGGCCATTTGCCTACACACGGTATACAATGAAAACCCATTGCAAGGTGCAGCTCATTTATTGCCTCTGGGTACCTAGGGTTCTTGATGAACCTACACGCCCTATACATCCCCGTAACCAGAAGAGTCCAGCAGATGCAACGATATATTGCTTTAAAAAATCTTCCAATGCTAGAAAAAGTTACAGAAGAAAACGTGGACAGAAATGGCTGTTTTTCAAAACTCAATTTCAATTGTTTTTTTTTTTATTTCAGCTGTTACTTTCTGTAGGAAAACCTTGAATGATCTACACAAATGACCCTTAGCTGAATTCAGAATTGTGTCTACTTTCAGAAATGTTTAGCTGTACTGGATCTACTATTGGTTTCAAACCCATTTCTGTCACTAAGTGGAAGGAGGCTGAAAGTACACAAAATAGTAACAATGGGGTATGTCCCAGTAAAATGCCAAAATTGTGTTGAAAAATACGGTTTTCTGATTCAAGCCTGCCTGTTCCTGAACGCTGGGAAGATGGTGATTTTAGCACAGCAAACACTTTGTTGATGCCAGTTGCAGGGAATAAAACCACATTCTTTCTTCTGCAGCACCTTTTCCCATTTTTCCCCCCAAAAACGTGCTGTAGTTTGGCTAGTTTCTTGGTATCCTCCAGGGGAACCTACAAACTCTGGGTACCTTTAGAATCCCTAGGATGTTGCATAGATAGCTTATGTGGACAAAAAGTTATGTGGGCTTAAGCGCGAACTAACCCAAATAACCCAAAAAAAGGCTCGGCAAAGGAGGGGAAAAAGCCCGCCAGTGAAGGGGTTAAAGTGCACTCATGCCAACCCCAAGGTGTGGTGTTGTGGATGTCTGTCCTGTCTCAATGTGGTGTAGACAGAAATGTCTCTTTCAAGAATCATTCTGGGTACGTGGATGGATATACGGCTCGGGGTGTTTTCATTTTTTCGAAATGGTGGAAAGCAGTTCAACGGGTTTCCTTTTTATTGACAGGTAACTGGGTCAGAGACGGTGTTTGAGGTCGGAGAGTTGCTAGTTCACATATTCATTAAGGCAGGCAGTAGGCAGGCTTGCAAAAGAGATGCATGTTTTCTGTACATCGGTTGTCCCCTGTGGTCGAGACCACAGTCTGAAAACAGACTATTTGAGTGAAGCCCGTACAGCTGCTAACCTCCAGGCCGAAAATATCCTGTGATAAGGCGATTCTTTGAAAAACATTTTGTTCTCAGAAAAGCATTTGACTCGCTGAGTCATGATTCTGCGAGATCTGTACAGTTTCCTTGATGACGATTCTGGTGCACTCAATCTCACACAAAGTTCATGTCTCAGGCATCATGTTTGACTCTCCAGGAATTAACCATTTGTTTGACAGAGCGCCTAGATGTAATTCAGTTATGGAGTGTGTGTGTATCTATACATATATTGTATAAAAAAGATGAATACGTGTATCAATAATTAAATGTAAACTTTAAAGTAATTAATGTCCTTCGACAATCGCCTCTAGGCCCTTAAGAAGCAAGGTACTGTAGGCAGAGAATGTTGGTACCAGGTGTCACATACGCAGTACTAGGTTCCCTCCTCTCCCCTAAACCTGAAGAGGCGGGGACTCATGCAAAGATGCACCAGTCTCAAGTTTTGTTTCAACACTGGTTGTTTCTTGTTGCTCAATATGGCTTCTCCCACATGGTGTCTTCTCATCTTGACTGTTACAAAGTTTAATTTACCTATGTCGTTTGCAGTTTGCAATTGTCAATTAAAAAAAGTCTAAATGTGTCTGTAGAATAGGTGTATGGCTTTCATAATTGGTAGAGAAGACGAAGTAAACACATGCAAGGCATTGTTGTATGCAAATTCAAAAATAGCAGGCTTCATATCCGCACTGTGTGCACTAATGAAATATTACCTGGAATTACTCTGGTGCTTGATTGCTTCGTTTGTTCTTTTTGGGTGGATCGAGGCAGAATAGGTTATTTGTAGGTGAAGTAGCAATACCTAGTGTTTTTATACAGTGATGTTGTTTAGGGGCCAGTAGTTTAAGCGGGAGTAGAGATGTGTTTTTGTTTTTGTAATGACGAGCACTCTGTGATGATTCCAGGGCAACCCACATGCAAATACTGTAATTTCTTTCTACAATTTTGTATCCTCAGATTACATGCTGGCTCAAAAAGCCTCCTCTACCGTCCTAAAACCATGCATGAAAAAGTGACCTTGACTGTTTCTCTCTCCTTCCGTTCTATCGCATGATTCTCTTTTTACTCTTCATCCTTCGCAGGCCTTACTCTTTCTGTGTGGCCTACTCAAAGCAGCATCTCTGTCTGTCTACTCTCTATTATTGTATTTCTGTAATCGTCCCACATTTTACCACATCCATCACAAGCTCCTTCTTTGAAGCTATATTCCTGCAGCCTAACAATACTTCATCTCAACTCATCAATAGGAGTAGGAGATAAATTCCACTCAGCCAGTAGAGTTGGCAGAGTTTTAGCCACTCTGTATTACGCATGTAATGTGGAGTTCCAGTCAAATTCTGCCAATCACCGCATGGTGGAGTTTTTCCCCACAGACAGCATGCATGTCTGTCTGTGATATGTATGAACTTGGGGAGGGGGCACCCTGACTCGGCAATTAGCCTAGGCCCTCCTGGTGACTACCATACAGTCCATGCCTAAATATGCGGGTGGCCTGGGAGCGGTGGGCTTTGAGAATTGGAGACTCTAATCCTATATCAGCCATTTGTGCTGCCCTGGCCAGAGCAAATGGGTCAAGGGGAGGACATTTGCCGGCGCAGAGCAGAGTGCAGTTTAAACTGCAATATACTCGAGCGGAAGCCCTCTATCTCTCCTTCCTCTTTGTGGCAACACTGGTTCTTAGGAACCCCTACTGTGGTTGACTCCCTGCAAAGTGACTATGGGAAAGGATAAACCCCTGGTGTTGGGGTCGCAATCAAAGATCAATAAATTAATTACAAGTGCTCCAAAAATCACCCAAAAACTTGCAGGTAGAGGCCCCTCTCCGTTTCCTAGATGTACAAAAGCATCCTTCCTCCAGGCCATCCAGGCATCCCTAGAAGCCCTGGAATCAAAGATTGGGGAGGTTGGCATTGATGCGGCCCTGCTGCGGCAGAAACTCCTTAATAAGGTGGGGTGGGTGACGGAGGTGGAGGGCAGTTTCTACTCTTGAGATGACTTCTCTGACCTCAAATCCAAAGTGAATACCTTGCTTTCAACTGTTTAAATTCTAGAGACTATAGCAGAGGATACCGAAAACTGCTCCCGCAGGAGCAATCTTCATCAGGTCGGCTTCCCCGAAGGAGTTGAGCCCCCCCCACCTGACAATGTCTGTGGAGACCTTGTTTCGCTCTAAGTCCAAGGGTAGGGGAGAGGGACATAGATGATCCCTGCCATCCCTAGAGGACATCCTTCCTGGGCCCCAGCCAGACTCTGATGGTGCTGCAGTGCCTGGGCTGTCCCATGCCCTGCTGGAGGCTGAGAGTGATATTTCCCCCTCAGGACACAGACTTAATGTTGGGGACACAGTGACTCTGGTCTGCTAAGCAGACCACAAAATACTTACCCTTGACCCCGGGTGCCTAACATTAAAAGTATCCATTCATCTTGATTCATGTATAAGAGGAGGTCTTCTTCGAAGGCCCAGTTATGGTTTCTGTTATTGTTGATGAGTATTATTGGGTAGAAAGATGTTTCCAGGGCAGAAGTGTGGGGTGGGGGGAGGTTGGGGTAAGTTGTTGTTGGTATTGAATTTTTCTTTGTTTGTTTTTTCTTTGTTTTTCTTTGGGTTGTGTGCGCCTTTCAATATACTGCCTTCTCTGAGACTCTGCCCAATATGCTCCTGTGGTGTTCGTCCCGACACTCGACACTGACACCACTATGGCATTTAGCCTCATCTCCTGGAATGTAAATGATCTTCTTGACCATATTAAACGCACCAGAGTGCAGGAGACCAATATCTTGGGCACTCAATGACCATTTTCTCTGCAGATTAGACTACAACTGAGTCTTCCACTCTGGCTTCACTGGGAGTTCTAGGGTTACAGCAATACTTTTACTCTAGTCATTTCCCTTTGTGGTCACCCAGGTACTGCATGATTCGCTGGGTAGATACATGGGAGTGATTGTTACTCCTGAGGGTAAGCCCTACAATCTCCTCAGCATTTACATCCCCCCAAATGCAAAAACAGACTCTTTGAGACTTGACCCAGATGGTTGCCGATCTGACCTACAGCGTGCTTCTCTTGGGAGAGACTTCAATGCTGTAGCTGACCCAACTCTGGATGTTTCTGGCCCTGTCAACCGTGACCACCTTACCTACTCCCGATACCTCCCTCTTTGAATGTCCTCCCTTGGGCTATGCGATGCCTGGACGATCTGAAACCCACAGGTCAAAGCATAAACCCATACCTCGGCTTTTACTTGCACAATGTCCCGAATTAACTATGTCTTCCTCCCTGAAACTTATATTTCCGCCATGGCTGGAGCCTTCATGCTCCCCTAAGGTATATCAGATAACTTTCCACTTCTTCTTCGACTGGGATACTCGGCCCCCCATAAACGTCCTATGTGGCACCATAATGCTTCGTTCCTTGTAGACGATGGACTGGTCGAACACTTGTCTGAATAGTTAAATTCCTACTTCAAGACTAATGCATGTACTGTTTAGGGGGATTGTATTCTTTGGGCAGCCAATAAGCCAACAATTCGGGGAGTGGTAAAGACCTCGGTCAGACATAGGGAGAGAGATAGGCAACAAGACCTAGTAGATCTCGAAACTCATATACTCAGCAGCAAAACTGCAAATTTTCTTAGTACCACCAAGGCATTGGCCTGACAGCTTGAGCTGGATAAAACGGCTCTGCACCAGCTGGTCTCCTGCAAGGCTCGCCGGTGCTGGCATGTGACCACCAAGTGTATATATGAACATGGTGACAAGAGTGGTGTGCTTCTGTATCAACTGGTGACCACAGATATTAGCTTGCAATTTATACTTGCCATGTCTGACTCATTGTGGTCCGTAGTTGACACAGCCAAAGAGATTACAGCGACATTTTCTACTTACTATTAGCACCTCTCAGCCCATCGGCTGCGTCTCCTCATTGAGTGCACTGAGCCTCTATTGGCTTATATACCCGTTCTTCATCTGATACAGGCCCAGCAAAAACCCCTAGAGGAACGTTTCACTGAAGAAGACATCCACCGGCCATCCGTGACTTGAAAATCCAGAAGACCCCAGGCCCAGGTGAATTCCCCCTCAAATATTATTCCAATTTTCATGAAGTAGTGGTCCCATCATTTGTTCCAGTTCTACTCAGTGGCCGCATGGAAGGGATGTTCTCCCCAAGAACTTGATCTGGTGTCTATTTTCGTCATCCCAAAGACTGACCAGCCATCGATGGACTGCAAGCTCTATCTCTTAAATTAATGCTGACATCAAAATGCATGCTAAAATCAAAGTGAATAGGCTCCAGACAGTAATCACCTCCCTGGTGCACCCAGATCAATGTGGCTTTATGCCATGCTGCAGCACTAGACACTGCATTTGGCATTTATACGTCACCCTTGATCGTGTCAGTGACATTACAGAAGACATGGCATTAGTCCTAGACAATTTTGAAAAAGCATTTCACATAGTAGCTTGGGATTATCTTGGAGCAGTGTTCTACCGAATGGGATTTGGGGTCCATTTTTAGGAAATTATGTCTCTCCTATAATCCCAACCGATGGCCCAAATCCTGATCAAAGGGGTGTTATCTTGTACTTTCCCAAATGGGGGCGTATCCATCAGGGCTGTCCTCACTCCTCTTCGCTCTAGCCATTGAGCTCTTGGCATGTTTAATCTGATGCAGTGCGCAGATGAGGGAGTGGCAATGGGTCAGGGCCTCTGAGGATAGAATCACATCATATGCGAAAATGTTCCTTTTTATCTCGCAAATCCAGCAGTTTCATGCCTTGAGCTGCCCTTGAGCTTCTCAGTCTCTTTGAGGAGGCCTCTGGTCTCCTCCTAAAAAAGTGAAATCCCTCTTTGTCCCATTGTGAGGGGACAGTGCATCGAGCAGTTGCAGGAAGGTCGCCTCAGCCTTAAATATTTAGGGTGGAACATTGCCACTCTACCTGGTCTCGCTCATGCTCTTAACATGACACCCCTCTTCAAGGGGACTAAGACCAGTTTAGCTGCATGGCAGAATCTCCCTCTCAATCTAATGAGTAGGGTTGCACTAATAAAAACTATGTTACTACCTCGATCCTGTATACCTTACAAAATTTCATTTCCACATTGTCAACATCTGGATCACTGAAGTGGCAGTGACGTTTCGATCCTTTCTTTGGCGAAGTCACTCTTCTTGTTTTGCCCAGAGCAAATGCCGCAGCATGGTTTACAATGAAGGAGATGGAGCGGTGGCCATCCACCTATACTACTGGGCATCCCACTTACTGGTTATAAATGACTAACTAACGGGTGGCTGAGATGATCTGGTGTACCAGCTAGCACTCAGCGGCATAGGCTTCGATGGGGTGATGCACTACCTGAATGGCCGACCACTTTCACTTACACTCCCAGAGGTGCCTAGAGTGATATTTCTGATGTGGAAGGTGTCATATGCTTCACAGGTTGGGATGGGCACCTGACCAGGCAGACTCCCTGTGGAGAGGTCATTGGCTGGAACAACTGTCGTGTTTAGAGGGCTTTTACTGTTGGATCGTATAGGAATTACTACAGTAGCTGATATGTGGGTCAGATCCATTATGTACTCCTTCGCCTAACTTCAAGCCCAGTATTCTCTCTCTCATAACCAGTTCCATTGATACCTGCAGGTACATCACACCCTGGGGTGTTATGGTGAACGTCTACAAGAAACCCTGGAATTCAGGCCCTTAGGGGCTAAATTATTGATGGAGTAGTAGGGACGTGGGGGTACTCCCAATTATATCATGCCATTGTAGGTTATGCCCTGGAGAGATTGAAATCATTACGACAGCAATGGGAGGGAAGGATTTGGGAACTGGAAGAGGTTGAGTGGCAGGAAGCATGTATGGCCCCTAGACAACTAGTAATTTCGACCCACCTACTCTTAATCCAATTGCACTACCTACACCAAACCACTTGTCTCCTCAATGACTGGGTTACGCTGGTATCCTTTCAGACCCCAGATGTGCCTGTTGTCAGTCCCCCAACGTGGAATTCTTCCACATGGTTTGGAACTGTCCACAGATAACTTGCTATTGATCCTAGATTGGTGCTACTCTTTTCGCCATCATTAATTTCGCAATCCGACTCACTCTTAAAGTGGCACTATTGGGCATAATGGATTACCTCGGGGAATCCTGGGGCATAGGACTCTGGTGGGATTGTCCACCTTGGTGGCCTAAAGGGACATAGCACAAACATAGAAACAACCCACCCAGCCAACTTTGAAACAATGGCATGCTGGTATGGATTGGGGTGCTAAGCAGGAGGAACTGATCTACATAGCCCAGGGATGTCCAAAGAAATTCTCAAAAATTTGCGGTAAATGGTTGGAGTACTATGGGTTGTCCTCAACTCTGGATTCTTTGCACTCTAAGGTGGTTTGATACGCAGGGTGGTGGGTGGGATGGGTGGCGACTGGGACTACATGCCTGGAGCTTCATTTTGTTCAAGAAGTCCTACCTTATTTGATATTTGTATGATATTTGTCAAAACAAAATAAAACAAATTGCTTATAAAAAAAAAAAAAAATCATCGCGGGCAGCATGGGGTACCGATTTCTGCCTGCTCGCAGATCTCTGCGGAATCTCACAGAGTTTTCATGTAACTCAGCGGAACTCCGCAGAATGAAACTCCGTGAGTTCTCACACACCTACTCATCTATCCATTTAACCCTCCAGCCAATACATGAACTCACAGAGCACACACTAATGATGACAAATTGTATTAATTTAATCTAGCACACAGAAACTGGAGTAAATAGATTACATGGTTTCCTTGATACCACAAGACTATCCTTGCAACTTACATGAACTAATAACCCATAATAACCAACGATAACCACTGGATTTCCCTATAACCTTTGGTTCAAGAGTAACATAGTACCCACCTAAAAGTGCTTCAACACCTTTTCAGGGGTAGCAGGCGCTGTCTAAATGCTATTACAATATAATGCAATATTGAATTGGGCAAGTGGTCTTGAAGCAGTTTGGTATACCTGAGCCCATTCTACTGACTCTGGTTGTTCTAACCTTGGTAAGTACATCGGAGAGATACCCGAGTTTGAGCTGTTTGTTTTGATGTGCTTATGTTGGGGTAACCAGGAAAAAACAAGAATAAGTACGAATTGTCGAATGTTGACTATGCCAAAAGTAAGACAGTCTTCGTATTTTGAGACGTGGAACAATGCTTTGGTTTCTATATGTTTCAACAACATAGCTACAAAGTGTACACTTTAATTAAGTAAGGATCTCGTATTTTTAGCTGATCTCGGCATCACAAATACTTCTAGTTCTTGACTACCTCCTTCCACTAAGGCCCCACAGTTACTGAACTACAGAGTATGGTGTAAACATATGGAAATTCAGAGTGACTGATATCACAAACACAAGAGGCCTCTAACCTCCATAGCTAGCACATTTTTCACAGCTTGTATTACTGATCATTGTCCCACAAAGTGGCATATGCCCTATAATAAAGGCACAGGTTGTGTTGATGTTTACTGCTCTTTCTTTGTTTGTTACAAGCTTTCTGAGTCCAGGCTACCCACATGACTGGGTTCTAGTGCAGGTAGGAATGTAGGGAGTACATATCAACTATACGGGTTTTGCATTTGGCATCTACTAAGCTATTTGTTTTTTCCTTTCGACCCTGCAAAATGCGTTACAGGGTGGCATGAACTTCTCCATTGCTTCAATAATTACAGGAGCCATTTAATACTTGCAGAGGCAATAAGAAGAACGTTTGTCAGAACACACTTCAACAGGATTATCAGACATTTTTTAGACAACATGACTTCAATCAAGAGTTGAAATATTTCCACGGCATTGTCTCTAAATCCCTGCATTAAGTGCAGACGTTCTGGCCATTTAGTCTGTTGTGTCCATTGAACACAAACATCAACTCAAGTTTATGCCTGATCATGCTTTAGCAATGGAGGATGAGGTAATCGTGACATAGGTGGAGAGGGGAAGAGTCAGGTAACGCAATGAATGTAGATTATGATGAGCTCCACTTTAGACTAATAGGATGGAAACAGAGTGGGCGTAGTGTGGAAATACAGTATATATTATTTTGTGAGAAGGAAGACGTTTACGCTGAGTTGCCAAAATAGTTCAGGTAAATGTATTAGAGGAAGTCCATGCTTTTGCCATGTTTCCTCTATTTTGTGTGCTATTGCCATGTTTCCTTCATTTTCTGTCCTTAATTTCTGGTGTTTTTGACCTCTGCAGTGACTGAAGCCTACTGGTCAAGCCATAAACAGGTTTGCTGTTTAAAATTATTTTAATTGTACAAAGTCCAAGTATGTGTTTTTGAAATGAATAAGAAACTTCAAATGGTACCTAAAAGGTAATATGTGCATTTTTGAAAAAGTGTGTTTGCTGCAGCAAGGATGCAGAACATATTTCCAAAGCAGAAAAATGGATTAAAACGTCCATTCAGTCATTTTTTATATGAAAATTCATCCAAAGTTGAAGTCAATCCTGTATGAAAAGATCATTGGAATTGGAATGTTTTATTGCCTAGAGTGCATCACACATTTTGTCAATATTAATTATGGCCTGGTTTGTATTCTCTGCAATCTTTAACCAATGTGCATTTGCACTCCAGGCTGACTTCTCGTTATTCACAGTCCTACCCTTCTTTTTACCCTTTCGCCTGAAAGCCCATTGCTACTTCAATGAAAAAGCACATGGTAAACTGAGATGAAGTGAAGTTTACGTTCTCAGCCTTCCAGGTTACATCTGGGTGACAGTTTATGTATTAACCAGTTTCCATGCATATCACAACTCTTGCTTACACTAGATGCACATTCACTTTAAAAAAGATGTGAATTTGAATACTTTTGTGGATTTCGCAAAATTCATGTTAGGGATCGCCTTATTTCAGATCAGATCAGGACAGCAGGCCCATAGTTCTCTCTGTTTTCAGGCCAGGTGGGCACCTTGTGTGATAGGACTATCTGGTGCCTGTGCATCAATGGACCTTTGCCAAGCAATTAAAGTACTAGCCCTTCCAGAGATGCACATTCATTCATGTGATTATGGAAACCTCCATCCTAGATTTAGGGGACGGCCGCTCAGGTGCACTGCTCAGTTGCCACGGGGGCTACGTGTAATGCTAGAACGAGATGCCAGTTGTAGACTTGGTATAGCCACCCAAAGCTGTGCCTCTACCCCCACCTGGACCTTAGAACACAAAAAGCCTTTGGGTCTCTAATTACCTACTTATCACATCATTAAAGACTTTCCTTCTGACTATTTCATGCCCATGCAAATTGATGTTGCTCGTGGACCGTTATCTGAAGCAGGATGAGAAAACAGACAACGCAAAGGCTTGTGTCTTTATTGTGGCAATGCGGGTCATCTCATTCGAATGTGTCCAATCGGGAAATGCCACCTCCCATCCCCTGTGAGAAGAAAGGGGACGGGAGGCATTGAGATACCTTCCATCTGCTCCTCCAGAGAAGATACCACAGATCTTTTTATATTTTCAGTAATTCTACAGTGCCCTAACCAGGAAGAGCAAGTATTCGTGTAATGGGATTTTGGAGCCAGTGGGATGTTCCTAAATGAGAAATGGGCTAAGGAAAAAGGAATACCTTGTGTTCCTAAAGAGATCCCCGAACATGTTCAAGCAGTAGATGGCTCTCTTTTAACTTCCGGACCAGTGGTGGATACTACTCCTACCCTTTGCCTGCAAATTGGAAGACATCAGGAACATGTTGCCTTTGACTTGATATCTTCTCCTAACCATACTATGATTCTGTGAATTCCTTGGTTAACACAACATAATCCATATATAAATTGGGAGACACAGACTATATCACTCTCATTCCACGTTTGTCAATTACATTGCTATTCAACAGATTCCTACTGGTCTCCAAAAGGGTCCATTTCCTCTACTAATGAGGGAAGCAATACCATAAACACTTTTCAAGGAATACCCAGATGCTATCAAGGATACTCTGACGTGTTCCAGAAACCTCAAAAACCCATTTTGCCTCCTCATCGGGATTATGACTGTGCTATTTCTTTGATACTGGGGAAAGTAGTACCCTTCGGAAGAATGTATTCCTTATCACAGCAGGAAAGAAAAGTACTTAAGGAATACATAGATGAAAACATGCAAAGCGGATTGATTGTTCCCTCTTCATCAGCTGCTGGGGCTCCTCTTTTCTTTGTACCTAAGAAGACTAAAGATCTCCGCCCCTGTATTGACTTTCGAGAGTTGAATAAAATTACAATCAAGGATAGGTATCCCCTACTTCTTATTAAGGATATTTTGGAAGCAGTCCAAAGAGTCAAGGTATTCACCAAGTTAGATCTGCGGGGTGCCTATCATCTTTTGCGGATTAAGGAAGGTGATGAATGGAAGACCGCTTTTCGTACTCCATTAGGTCATTTTGAATACTGCGTCATGCCCTTTGGTCTGACTAATGCACCTATCATATTCAAAACATTTATGGATTAGGTTTTCTCAGATCTTTTGAATCAACGTGTTGTCATCTATCTAGAGGACATTCTTGTATATTCTCATTGCCCTGAATACCATACTAAGCATGTTCTTCAGGTCCTGGAAAGACTCACAAACAAAACAACCGGTACTGTAAGCCTGAAAAGTGTGAGTTCAATAAGACTGAGGTTCAATATCTTGGGTTCTGTATCAACCAAGATGGCATCGCCATGGACCCAGAAAAGGTACAAGCTATATTAGATTGGGCTTTTCCTGCTTCTGTGGACTTTGCCCAACAACAAGGTCAGATAACCCAGACCATCAGAAAAGAAAATCTATAGAAGGGCGTCATTTGGACAGAAGAAGCAGAAAGAGCCTTTCAGAGTCTAAAATGTGCCATTACACAAGCTCCGATATTATGTCATCCCGACACTACCAAGAAATGTATAGTGGTCACTGATGCACAGCTATTGAAGCCGTGTTACTACAAAGACAAGACGATGATGGCCTTGAACATCCTGTCTTTTACCTATCCCATGTGTTGTCAGATGTTGTACGAAACTATTCCGTGTTGGAGAGGGAATTATTAGCATTAAAAGCTGCCTGCAAGGAATGGAGACTTTTTCTAATGGGTTCTCAGGAGACGTTTTCAATGCCGGAAAAGTCGGGAAGCCAGGAGGGCTTTCTTTTTTAGCCAGTATGATTTTGTAGTAACATACATACCTGGATCCCAAAATGTTGTAGCAGATGCTCTATCCCGCCGATATCCGGAGAGCACAAATACTACTTATCCACACATCATAGAGCCATATCGAATAGTGGGAGTCGCTCAATCCTTTCTCGACCGTGTAAAAGCAGAGTATCAAAATTTACCCATGGAAGAATGGAACTTGTTAAGTTCCCACTTACAGAAGCATCAGGAGTACTACTATCATAAAACACCTTATTTTGCCTACTAAGAAGGTGCAAACTGAAGCCATGCAAATGTGTCATGACTCCCCTATTGCTGGACATCATGGAATTAGGAACACAAAGGAACTGCTCCTCCGCTCCATTTGGTGGCCCATGTTGAATTCTGATGCTGAAACATATGTAAGATCTTGCCCAATATGTGCTCAAACTAGGACACCTCAGAAAAGTTGTTGGACTTCCAACTGGTGAAGACTTGGACCAATCACCCTAGTCAATCCAGCCAAGGAGCAACTTCGCTGGACTGAAGAAGCAGGGTTCTAATGCTTGGAACTTCTGCACACCAGTGTTAGACCTGGCAGCCTTTGAGTGTTCTTCCCCCAAACATTTTGCCTGTTTGTCTCACATTTTTGCTGATTTCTTTTTGGTGCCCTTAGAACTCTGAGCACTTTACCACTGCTGACCAGTACTAAAGTGCATGTGCTGTCTCCCCTAAACATGGTTTGATTGGTACATCCACAATTGGCATATTTCTTTTACTTATAAATCCCTAGTTAAGAGCACTTCCTGTGCTCAGGACTTGTAAATTAAATGCTACTAGTGGGGCCATAGCACTGCTTATGCCACCCAGTCAAGTAGCTCTTAACAATGTTTCAGGACTGCCATTGCAAAGTCTGTATATGCTGTTACACTGCCCTGTTAACTCCGCATTTAACACCTTTTGCCAAGGCTTAAACTCCCCTCTTATTACATGTAAGTTACCCCTGAGGCAGGCCCCAGGGTGCCCATAGGGCAGGGTGCTATGTAATTAAAAGGCAGGGCAAATACTCTTATGTTTTACATAGCCTGACAGTGGAAAAAAAAACAAATTTGATTCTTGCTACTGTGAGGCCTACCCCTCTCATATGTTAACTTTGGGGATTCCTTATTACATTTAAAAAGCTGTAATTCCTAATTGAGAAGGAGTACATTTATCATGTTTATTACATCTGTTAATAAATCCTCTTTAATGGTAAAGTCGGATTTATTGTTACAATTTCAAAAATGCCACTTTAGAAATTTTGCATTTTCTTGCTCTTAGCCCTGTGTGCCCCGATCCTGTCTCCAATACATACCGGGGTTGGGTGACAGCTGGACGTTGTGCAATGCTTCCCATCCTGGTCAGGATGGGAGGGGATAGACAGTGTCCTGCTTCAACACAAAGGGCTTCATAACCCCCTATAGTGAGTCTGAAGGCAGGGCAGGATGAAAGAACCTCTTTACACTTTAAAGTCACCCCCCACTTTAGAGGCATGACTGGGTATTAGTACTGCAAGTCATGCTCTGCCAATGGGTATCAATCCAGTTCGCCCTTGGAAATGAATATAAAGTGAGCAACTACCAGAACCCACGCATCTTCATCAGAACTGGCGCATCTTCACGGTTGCGTGGAAAAACCTGGTGCAACCAATACATTGCAGGCACTGCTAAGGGAAGACCGAAGCATCGCCTCCTCCTGCGTGGATTAAACCAGCACATTGTATTTGGAAACGCTGTACTTGGAAACAGCGCTTCGCTCAATGGAATAAACGCATCGCCACAGTTGCATGGAGAAGTCCAGCGCAACACCCCAACTGCGCAAGGATCATTGACCCATCTTGTGCTGTGACAAGGATTAAGGTGCTTTGTTCATCCCTGTGTGGGTCCTGTAGCTGACCTGCACTCCCTAGCAGGTGGCCTGAACGTTTGACTTTGTCTCAGTCAAGCACGACCCAGATACCCCAATAAGCACTTATTGCTTCTAAGTGCTATTCATACATTTATTCTTAAAACATTCATATCTCAACTTCTACTGATGGGATTGTTGTCATTTTAGCCATGTTTTATTTATAAGAATACAATTAATTTTCTAACTTGGTGTGAAGTCTTTTTATGGTGTTTTCACTGTGTTACTGTTTGAAGTGTTTCACAAATATTTTACACATTTCCTCTTAAATTAAGCGTGACTGCTCTGTGCAAAGCTACCGGAGGGCAAGCACAAGTTAATTTATGGTGTGTATCTGACTTGCCCTGACTAGGATTGTAGTTCCGCTAGGATATGGTGCTGACTTCTGCCAACCAGAAACCCAATTTCTAACAACCAGCAAATCTGTTTCAGTAGGTAGTGTTTACCATAAAAGGCCTGAACAAATAAAAAAAATCAAACTAAACCAACCAATTATATATATATATATATATTTATATATATATATAGTCACCAGTAGGTAGTTATAGTTAGTATTTGGTTTCCATAGGAAAAGTGTATTTTGTTTTGCTAATAACTTTGGCACATTTTGACAAAAATGTAAATTAAAAAAATGATAGAACTAGTCTACAGCTCTGTCACAGAGGTAGCCAACCACTCCACTTAACTAATAGGTTGCCGCCATAGTGGCTACCTCCCTGCCGGGCCCAATAAGAGTTTCCCGCTAGGTCAGCGGGCAGAAACCTGAGTTTCTGTCCGCTGGCCTAGTGGAAAACACCCTACAGCATTGTCTCTGGCTCGTAATCGAGCCGGATGGCAATGTTGTAGGATGCAGGGTGCACCAGCACCCTTGCAATGTTCACTGTGAACATTACAAGGGTGCTGGCCAGGGGGACCCCTGCACTGCCCATGCCAAGTGCATGGGCAGTGCAGGGAACCCCTGACCCATTCTCTGTCAGCCTTTTCATGGTGGTGTTACCGCTATGAAATTGCTGGTGGAGAATGAGGTTGTAATCCCCAAGGCAGCACTGCTTGCAGCGCGGCCGTGGCAGATTAAGACCTCCACAACAGCTAGATCGACAGGATCTCTAATCCTGGCGGTGCTGGCGATCCAATTGCGGCACGATCACTGGTGTCATAATGTGGCACTCAGACCACCGCATTGGCAGCAGTTTGACCGCCACTGCGAATCTGGCGGTTAAGTGACCGCCAGACTCGTAATGACCACCTTAGCCTCCTAATGAACTATTTAAAAAACATTTGAGTTGGCAGATGTCATCGCTAAGGACACAAAAGCCAGCCCAAATTCCAAATTCCACTGTGGAATGACTATGACAACATATTGGCACAGGAAGCAAAAACAACAACGCAGTGGGAAGATGGCACAATTTCTTCCAATCCATTTTAGAAGAACCCATCGTACACTGTACAATTTTATAGAAGCATTACAAAAAAAGCAATGCTATGAACAACCAAGAATGGAGCAATCTGGTGCCCAAATTGCCTCTAACCTTAGCAAACAAACCATGGATGATAAGCTACATTTAAAGTTAAACTCTTCATAAATATTACTTAGAAATTATAGCAAAAAGCATATCATATATTAAATAGTAACCTACCAAAATTCTTAAAAACTATGGCCCTCATTACGACCTTGGCCAAGATCGGACCGCCGGGCGGCCGCCAATGCAGCCGCACTCCCGCCACGGCCATTTGGAGATCCCTGCTGGTTTCCGCCCGCCGGCCCAGCGGGGATCTCGGCCGCAAAACAGGAGCCGGCTCCAAATGGAGCCGGCGGTGTTGCGGCTGTGCGATGGGTGCAGTTGCACCCGTCGCGCTTGAAAAGCTCCATGGGGCCCTGTCAGGGGGCCCCTGCATTGCCCATGCCGGTGGCATGGGCAGTGCAGGGGCCTCCAGGGGCCCCGCGACTCCCCTTTCCGCCAGCCTTTTCCTGGCAGTTCAAACCGCCAGGAAAAGGCTGTCAGGAGAGGGACTCGTAATCCCCTGGGCAGAGAACAAGTGCAGGGGACCATGGAGGGCCCCTGCACTGCCCATGCTGGTGGTATGGGCAGTACAGGGGTCCCCTGCCCAACCCCCTTGAAATCCTGTGCAGACAATATGTATTTCAAGGGAGCTGGTGCACCCTGCGTGCGGCAGCATTGCCACCAGCGTGCAGCAGCATTGCCACCAGCTCAATTGTGAGCCGGGAACAATGCTGCCGCACCATCCCCACTGGGATGACCGGCGGAAACCTTGATTTCCGCCAGTCAGCCCAGTGGGAAAGTTGTAATGGGGTCGGTGAGGAGACCGCCAGCACCACAGCATTCTCCTCATCGGGAGTTTGGCAGACAGATGTTGCCGTCCGCTAAACTCCCAATTACCCTCATAGTCATCGAAATATAACTAACAGAATTCAGTTTAACATAACATAGTGATAAATTACTAAAATGGTGTACAAAAAAGCAAACCTACAAACTAGTCAAAAACAATAACAGCGACACATCAAAAAATACACAAAACCCAAAACCAACACTATAGCTAACTTCCTGCCCTCCCTTTTAAGCCCACCTACCCAGGCCTTAAAAAACAAGATTATATTTTTACAATGAACAGCATTACCTTTTTGTGACCTGACTCCAGGATAATAGACTAAAATGGACACAAATAAATTACAAAATAGAAGATAGTGGTAAAAAAGGGCCGATAGACAAACCTAAAATAAAGACTACAGGCCTGATTATGAGTTTGGCAGTGGGCTTTTTAAAAAAAATAAAATAAGTGTGTTTACCCCTGCGGTGGGTGATCACACCCCCCCAAGGGATTAAAATATAAAAATTAAATTCAAAAATGTAAAGAATTCAATTGACAGGGGTCGCCCATGAGCAGGGCTGATTTTTTTTCATAGATATGTAGTTTCCCTGGGGTCACGATTGCTCCACAAGGAAACCACACAGCTTTTTAAAAAGATATATATATATATACATATAAATATATATATATACATATATATATATATATATATATATACACGGATAGATAGATAGATAGATAGATAGATAGATAGATAGATAGATAGATAGATAGATAGTAGGGGGAGAGAGAGAGAGACTCTATAGAGGGTGGGAAGTCTCTCTCATACATATATATTTATGTATCTATAAGTATGTATGTATATATATATATAAATATATATAGGTCACTTTCGCTATTGTATGTGTGATTACCCTGGGGGATCCGATTGCCCCCAGGGAAACCACACACACATATAAAAATGATCTCTCTTTATATATACATATATACGTGCATAGATGTTATAGATTATACATATATTTATATATATATATAAGCTTTTAGTTACCAATAAAATTAACGCTTGTGATTATGTTCCTGCTAGAGGAAGAGATCAAACTTTTAATGAGTGGCAGTTTTGATGCCATAAAGTAGCACACATGGTTTATATGCCTGCTGCAAAGAACAGATCTGTATTTTATGTGAATTGCTGAGTGGATTAATAATGCCAACAGTTATCTGTGCTTTAGAACAAATGAAATGTATGTGCAAAGGGGGCCTGGGAGAGATGAAGGGCAATTTTGCTGGGTGGTAGTGAGGGAATCGAAGGAGGAGGTCATGAAGGGTGAGCGGCAAAAAAACGTGTCTCACTGGGTGCCACCAGCGCTAAAGGCTGCGATGATGGTATGTGGAAAGGTGAAGTAATAGTGTGTCTTTTTTGTTTTTTTCATTGTCTTCAGAGAACTTGCTGATTGAGGGAGGAAGAAAAGGTAATGTAAGTTGACTGACATTTACTGTTGCACACATCACACACACACACACCCATTAGCAATTTTGTCACCATATCTGCCACCTACGGAGGCTAGTGTTTTAGAGGGACAGTTTACCTAGTAAAAGAGATGGCATCTCATTGGATGACTGCTGCTGAAGCCCTAACTCAAGTTGTGGCGTACAGCTCTGCGGCAGGATCAGCAACTGAGACAGAAGATACTGAGACAGCATCTGAGGGAGAGGACAATGGAGCAGAATCTGGGAGTGATTTTTCAGTCTGCAGAGTCCCATCCAACGACACCTCTTCCAGTTATTCTGAGGGAGACGATGAGGACAGTTGTGCTGTCCCTTCACAAGCACAGTCTGTGCAGCGAGACAACAGCGGGTTAGCCCAAACCAGAGAGAATGTGCATGAGGTGGCAAAGACAGACAGAGTGCTCTATTGGCAGCCCCCCAATTTAGTTCAGCCTCAAATTTCACTTTTTACTGGTGATGCTGCATGTAAGGTAGATACAGACAACTTTTTGCCAGTTGACTATGTCCATCTCTTTTTGAATGTTGACTTCCTTCAGCAAACTGCACAGCAAACAAATTTGCATTCCGAACAATTTCTGAGGGAGCATGGAGGCACTCTAGGGCACTGTTTTAGGGCAAGCCAGTTGACTCCCACTTCTCTGGTGGACCTAAAGATAGTTTTGGGCATTATGCTCAAAATAGGGTTAGTGCAGAAACCCACCTTGCAATCCTGCTGGACGTCTCGCACGGTTTGGGTAACCCTCATCATCGCACAGGACCATGACAGACAAGGACCCAAATCGTATTGTGGAGATACCAAATTATCACAAAACAACCTGGTTTTGTAAGGTGGTCACCTGCGTCTTGCATCCTGGGGTCAGCGGCCATAGAGGAAAACCTACCAAACCCAGGCATTTGAAAACCTGACACCCGGGGGAGTCCACGGAGGTGTGGCTTGTGTGGATTCTCCAAAGTTTTTTTACCCAGAATACCCTGCAAATGTGAAACATTTAATAAAAACTTTTTTTTCCTGGCATTTCTATTACGCAAACTCCAGAAATATGCAGGAATCCATAAAATTCCTACCACCTGGTGTTTCCCCACTTTGGGTCATGAAGGACTACCATTGACCGTTGTGTGACCCATTCCTGTCACGGACAGTAAGTAAGTCCAGGCACACCAGTGGGGTAATACTTTTATCAAGACAAGTTGGGGAACGCTGTGTGCTAAGCAGTTTGTGGACCCTGCATATTCCTGTAGTTTAAGTCACAGAAATGCAGGGAAAAATAGTGTTTTAATACAATGGTTTACCTCTGCAGGACATTCAGGGGAAAAAAAAACTCTGGAGAATCCTCACAAGTGATACCTCCCTGGACTCCCCTTGATGTCTATTTTTCAAAAATGTCTGGGTTTGATAGGTTTCCCTAAATGGTTTCCAATCCCAGAACTAATTAGTACTATCACCTTGGTTATCATTATGGCCACAATACATTTTGGGACCTTCCCTGTCATGGGTACTTGGCCAACCCACACAAGTGAGGGATTATTTATATTGGGTGTACCTGGGGGAATGCTGGGTGGAAAGACATTTGTGGCTCTCCTCAGATTTCAGAACTTTGCAGCACCAAAATGTGAGGAAAATGAGTTTTTTTTTACAAATGTTGGGGTTTGCAATGGATTCTGGACAGAACCTGGTGAGAGCCCCACAAGTCACCCTATTCTGGATTTCCCTAGGTGTCTTGTTTTAAAAAATGTACAGGTTTGGTAGGTTTCCCTAAATGCCGGCAGAGCTACAGCCCAAAATTCACTGCTAGGAACTTTCCAAAAAATATGTCAGTTTTCAATGGAAAAATGTTATGTGTCCATGTTGCATTTTGGGGCGTTTCCGGTCCCGGGCACTAGGCCTACCCACACAAGTGTGGTACCATTTTTATTGGGAGAATTGGAGAAACACAGAATTAAACAAGTGTTATTGCTGATTGTCTTTCTCTACATTTTTGCCTTCCAAATGTAAGACGGTGAGTAAGAAAGAAGTCATTTTGCAAAATGCCCTGTAATTCACATGCCAATATGGGGACTCCCGAATTCAGAGATGCCACTGATTATTCAGAGAATAACCACTGCTTCTAAACTCCTTATCTTGTGCCGATTTTGGAACTACACAGGTTTCCTTGATACCTATTTTTCACTCTTTATATTTTACCACATGAATTGCTGTATACCCGGTATATAATGGAAACCCTTGCAAGGTGCAGTTCATCTATTGGCTCTGGGTACTTTGGGTACCTTGGGTTCTTGATGAGCCTACAAGCCCTATGTATCCCACAACCAGAAGGGTCCAGCAGACGTAATTGCATATTGTTTTCAAAAATCTGCCATAGCTGGAAAAAGTTACAGAAGAAAGCGTAGACAGAAATTGCTGTTTTTTTTCAACTCAAATCCAATTTTATTTTTTAATTTCAGCTGTTACTTTCTATAGGGAAACCCTGAAGGATCCACACAAATGACCCTTTGCTGAATTTAGAATTGTGTCTACTTTTCAGAAATGTTTAGCTGTCCAGGATCCACCACTGAGTTCATAACCATTTTGTCATTTTGAAGAAGGCTGAAAGGACAAAAATTAGTTAAAATGTGGTATGTTCCATTAAAATGTGGTGAAAAATAAGTTTTTCCAGATTCAAGTCTGTCTGTTCCTGAAAGCTGGAAGGATAGTGATTGTATCACTCCAAACCCTTAGCTGATCTCATTTGCAGGGGAAAAATAGATGCTTTCTTCTGCAGCACTTTTTGCCCTTTTCCCAAACAAACAAAATTGTAGCTGTATTTTGGCTAATTTCTCAATCTCCTCCAGAGGAACTCACAAACTCTGGGTATCTTTAGAATTCCCAGGATGTTGGAAAAAAATGATGCAAATTTGGTGTGGATAGCTTATGTGAACAAAACATTATGGGTGCCTTAGCGAGAACTACCCTAAATAGCCAGGAGTGGGAGGGCCAGCAGCTCAGTGGTTAATACTGCATACTCATACACATTTTACTAAAGCATGAAAACTGTTTGCCCTACAAACCTCTATATACAAATGTAAATATTAAAGTTAAATAATATATATTTTATTGCTGTTTATTAGTTCAAATATGTTTGGATTTTTTCTAACAATCCTAAACTTTAAACCACAAAATAACAAATAAATTATTATTCTAAAATTAACCCTCACAAAATTCAGAAATATTTAGTTAACTATTATATTTTTCATAAATCTAAAACATACTTTAAATAAAAATGTAATTTTGAAACAAAAAAGAAAAATTATAAAATAACCATAATGTTTAAATGATTTTTACAAACAATATGTGAACAGAAGTTGTTCAATAAAACAATTTCTAAATATTTTCTTTTATTAACAATTTTATTATATATTTACATTTTTTTATTTTTTAACGTTTTTTAATTTTATATCATTACTACATATCTTAATTTAAATGTAAATTAAAATGCATTAAACATATTAATATAACAAAATATATTTAAAAAATCTAATTTATTAATTTTCATATCCTCAAAACTATTAATATACATTTTAATTTAAAAGATACATTTTTAAAACAATCTCTCCATTCTCATCCTCTAAAAACCCAATACTTGCTACTAATCAAAAGTCTTAAACAATTATTTATATATATGAATGCAACTAAATATACATATTTCAACAATTTCATAACTAAAACTAAATTTTTACTAAAAACACAAATACAAAAATAACCAGATACAATAAAACACAGTAAAATAATTTACACACTAATTAACAGTTATGACGATATTAAATACAACAATATGTTTTACAATGATATTAAAACCAACACTAAAAACAATATTTTTACATTAAATATTTCTGTTGTCAATATTTTTGACTCCCGATATTCTTGACAGAATATTTTTGTATCAGTTGATATTTTCTGATATTCTGTCCAAACACCCTCTTTGTCACACTCTTGGGCCCAAGGATCTGCTTATCCATCCCTGACACTGAGTGTGCCTCTTGATCCAGTTCCTGGACCCCCTGTGAGTTAGAGCACAGGGCATCGAGATTCTTGCCAGATCCCTGTACATTGACACCACAGACTCAGGAAGAACTGCCCACCTCAGCCTCAAACACAACCCACAGCTCAGAAGGGACACTTCCTTTGTCAAAGGGAGGGTCTCTCACCCTTAACACCATGATGATAGTTATGGGGATAATGGACTTCAATTTTATGACGAGGAGAATTTATTTTTGGGTCTCCATGACAATAGTGACCTCTGTCGGTACCCTGACACTGGCCTGAATCCTTCACCTGGACTATATTTGTCATGGTTGTTAGAAGGGGTTCAGAAGCAATTGACTTCCAAATGCCATCAGTGGAGGTGAAAGTCAGTGTTGTAAGGGAACTACTGACAGCAGGACAGACTTTTTCAGAGACTCTGCTCCCATTCAACAAAGGAACCTGTTCCAGTGGACACATCTATCCTCCTCCAGCACCCTACATCAAGAATCGTCTGGGTTAAGCGTCAGCTAGCAGGCTGAACCCTATCTCTTTCCCTACCACACCTCCAATTGGATTCTCAGAGTGAATTGAGGCTTTGAGAAAATGAATGTCCCCAACTGCCAGATTACCCCTCAGTGCAAAAACAAAAGATGATGGGCGGAATGCAAGACAAATCAAACATTCACCCTCAGTCACAGATCTGGGTTTAATCTATCAGTTTTTTTGCTTGCTATGTCATTCCAGTTTTGACCCAGCCACATGCAAATCAGTCTTGACACTGCTCCCCATGGGAACAGTCCAGCCCGAACTGCAAAGCCAGGTCCTCCCTTGACTGGAAACAAGCATCCTGGGACCTGTTTCGAGGTATCATCCCTCATCAGTCAGGCTAGTTTGAATCTGGTGGCATAGCGAGCACGGGACCCATGTCTGGGCATACCCTTCCCACTTCGGGCAAAAAAAGCAAAAAAAACAGAAGATGGATGGAATGCAGAGCAAATCAAGCATTCATCCCCAGTCACAGATCTGGGTTTAATCCATTTGTTTTTTTTGCAGCACTCCGTCCATCATCCTTTTCTGTTGCTAAAGGTTCCCTAGGGGGTAGGTTGGTACCAGCATGGTGCTTTGGCGCCATGTAAGAATCGGATAAACAGGGTTTTCCAGTGGCATACAGGTGTCACTGATGGACATACAGTTTGAAAACACCAGTCTCTGCAGGGAAAAAACAGACTCGGCCCAGGGGTGCCTCAAGGAAAGCAGAACAACAGTACCCTCCCTTGGTCTCTAAGAGCCTTAACATCAGTATCCCCAAATACCACCTGTTTTGGTGCTTTGAAAGGGGCGTCCATCAGAACCAGCAACAAGACCTGTAACCGCATCAACAGACATCCGAGCCTTTTCAAGGGAGAGGTCAAGGATCTGGCTGACACCGTCCATGGTCACAGGAACAATGCACTACTCAATGCCCTTCCATGACTGCTGCTGCTTCAAACCCCTTTTAGTTTGGTCACAGCAGCATATTGTTCCCCTGTTGGAAGGGCAGGATAAGTTACTACTGTCAAAGGTGGCAAAGCATTGCATCAGACAGATCAGTGATAAAAATTGTTCAAGATGGCTACAATCCAACCTTCATTTCTACCTTTCTTTGCTGCCCACCAACACCATAGCGACTCTCGCAGGACCGCTTGTCCATCCTACAGAGAATTGTTTAGCCTCTTCTCTTGGACAAGGCAGCCATCAAGCGAACCTCAGTATCAGAATAAGGAACTGCATGCTATTCCTGTACTTCTTCCAATTCTAGAACGTCACCCTCTGATCTTCTTGCTCATCAAGATGCCTACCTGTAGCCTCATCTTTTATCTTCTTTAGTTCCAGGACATTAGATGGTACATTTGGAATTGTAGGATGCCTAGCTCCACATCTATGTGCAATTCCACAAAACCACCTCTGGTTTAAAGTGGACCACAAGCATTTTTAGTTCTCTGTGCTCCCATTCAGACTCACAGTGCCCTTCGGGTGTTCATGAAATGGATGATGGTAGTTGCAGCACATCTTTGGAAGTTGAGAATACCAGGTTTCCATAACTCGATGAATGACTGATCAAGGTGAGCTTGCCTTAGACAGTCTTGGACCAACTTAAGACAATATCAGACCGCCTTACACCTTTGAGGTTTTCAGTCACATACCTAAGCCACATGTGACTCATTCGCAACAACTCTCCTTCATCTAAGCCATTCTGGATATACTGCAGTTTTGAGTCGTCCCTTCACTTCAATCAGTACATGACATTCAGGCTTTGATTCTTATGTTTCAACATTTCGTTTGGATCTCAGAGATCAGATCTGAGACATCTGGGCCTCCTGCATCCTATAGGATCTGTAGTGAGATCTGAAGTCTCAGACGGCTTAGCACCAAAGAACCCTATCAGATTCCACCTAGGTGTTGCAAGAGACTGCTGAAGATATGCAGCGGTGGCTGCTAGCCTGCAAGGAGACCAGTCGGAGATCATCTCCCTACATCAGTCAGAGCTGACAGTCGTGAAGGATGCATTGTTGCTCGGTTTAGGGAAGCCTCCTAGGAGAGGCGGAGATCAAAAGACTCTGGTCTTCGCCAGAGACTGGGCTCTACAGCATTTTCTTGGAGCTGTAGGAGATTCTCTTAGCACCAATAGCTTTCCTTCTGTCCATCAAGAGTAAAGTTTTCCAGGTTCTCAAAGACAACTCTGCAGCTATGTGCAGGGGTGGCTCCTCCTCAATGGCGAAGGAGCGTTGCCCCACTGGCTCAGAACCAGCAACTGAAAAATGAAACAATATTTAATTATTTTATTTATTTTTCAGCTGCTGGCTGAGCCAGCATGTGTAGGAAGGGGCCTGGCTGGGCCATGGGAGGAGAGAGGAGGAATGAAGTGAGTGCATTTAAAAGTGCACATTTCAGTTTGGCCAGTTGTCTTGGGCCATCCAAACTGACATGCTCATTTAGGTTTCGCCAACCCGGCTGTGTTACACAGCTGGGTTGGAGAAACAGCAAAGAACACAGTGCATTCTCTGAGTGGCAGACCAAGCCACTCAGACCAATCCAGACGTTACTCTCATGCTATTTATAGCATGAGAGCAGCACCAGGATTGCATGGGGAGCCCGTGCTGGTGTTCGAGGGACTGCTGGGACACAAACACCATTGGGAGAGGAAAGAGGCTACTGTCGCTGGAGGAGGACAGGTACTTTAAAAAAAAAAACAATTTATTCCCCACTCCCCTGTTCCCCCACACCTCCTTGAGATTTGCGGCGACCACCTCTGCCTATGTGGTACTGCAACAAGAAGGGTGGTGTGAGGCTTTGAGTCCTGTGCCAACATTGCTGAATTTGCTGAGTCACAACATGTAGCTGGAACTTTAAATGCCAGGGCGGACAAACTCAGTTGATGTTTCCTTAAAGATCATGAATGCTGATTATGCTCAGAAAAGGTGCAGAGCGTCTTCCAGCAATAGGTAGAACCCTGGCTCAATCTTTTTGTCACCACCAAGAATGTGCAGTGTCCGAGCTTTTTGCACATTGGAGTTAACACAGCAGTTTTCTCTTGGAGATTCCTTCCTCCTGAATGGAGCTCAGACTCCTTGACACATTCCAGTCTCCACCTCTCCTGTCCAGGGTTCGGAAGAAGATCAGAAACAACTGGGCCCAAGTCCTCCTGGTGGCCCCAGAACGAGCAACAAGAGTGTGATGCCCAGAACTTCTGACCATTAGCATCTGTCCTCTGATTTTGCTGTCCCTGCAGAAGTACTTTCTATTGCAGTACTGGAGCAGAGTTCTTCTTGCTCTGACCAACCTACACCTCCATGCATGGCAATTGAGCTGTGACATCTGCTTTTGACCTTTGTCCTGAAGTAGTGGATGTAATCTTGTCAGCCAGACATCCACCTACCAATACCACCTATGCTGAATGCTGGCAGATGTTTGTCGCTTGGTGTACTGCTCGACATATACAGTTCTTAAAAGCTTGGTTATCTGATGCATTGCTTTTTGTTCTTTCCTTGGGTCTACCCAGAACTTGCTGTGGTTACTCTAAAACGTTATTTGTCAGCCCTATCTCTTTTTCTACAACTACCTGCTCAGCCATCATTGTTCAAATCATCTGTTGTGATGTATTTTTTGACCCACACATTTCCACCAAAACCGTGGTGTCACAGTGGGATCTTAACTTGGCCCTCACATTGTTGATATGCACCCCTTTTGGACCACTGTATAGCTATCCTCTGTGCTTGATGAGTTTGAAGACTGTTTTCCTTAAAGTGATAATGTATCCTTATCATGTGGCTCAGTTTTAAGCCCTATCTGCACAACAATCATAAACCTTCTTCCAGGAAAAACATGCTTAGGACCAGAGTGGCATTTCTGCCCAAAGTTGTGATGCCTTTTCAATCAGCTCTTGGTGGGATTCATAGAAGCAAAGAAGGGAAAAGCATTGTAGAAGAGAATGACCCCAAGCAGGGCAGTACGCTGCATTAAAATCTGCTATGCACAGGCTACAAATCAGCTCCCAGAGGGTTTGAGGGCGCATTCCCCTAGAGCCAAGGCTGCTACCACTGTGGTGGCAGGCTGAGTGCCTGTCTTGGACATCTGTCAGACTGTACTGTGGGCGTGAGTGCACACATTCAGAAAGCAATACTGCCTTGATACCAAGGGCTAACTGGAGGGATCCTTTCTCCATTCGATTCTGCCTGAGTTCTGGAATTAGCTCATGACAGATATTCTTATCGTTTGGGAGGTACTACTTTAATACCTATTCTAAATGTAAGGAGTCTGTAGTTAGAAGTATCCATCAGAAGAACAAGTAACTTACTTTCAGTTAAGCTCTTTCCGGTGAATACTCTATCTAACCAGAGATTATCCACTACTCACTTCTGCCTAGTCTGTGAGTGGTCTCCGTCTTTTTGTCATTTAAAAAGGTCTCAAATTAAATAAATGCTCACTGGTATCTCCGATTGTTTTTTGGTGCTTTGCGTTCGAGGATGCAGAAATAGTCAAGCAATAAACTAATGGTGGTGTGCAGGGGTGCCAATTTTATGCAGTTCTATGCATTTGCGCCCTGCCACCTCAGAACAAGGCCAACACAGTGCTTCACAATACAACCTAACGGCATACAGAAGGACCACTATGAAAATGTCAGGAGCCAGTCTGGTGCCTTGGAAATATTCTACAATTGAGAAATCTGCATTTAGATAGGGTAACCACCAAAAAGAGCATTACCAAATGCAAGGAACATACTCATCCAGACATTCACACTATCTGTACCTGTGAAGCCTTTTCTAGGGGGTTCAAACTAGACAGAGAATAACAGTTTTAACAATTGAGGCTGTTTACCACTTGTGTCCCTGGGCACAAGGTTGTTACAATACAAGTGGATGTCCGAATGCCCCACTTTAACACTTGTCCCTCACAAGGTAGAAAGATCAAGCAGCAAGGACAAAAATACTGCGCAGACAGAATATTGTGTCCAAAATATTGACGATCAAAATATTGAGAAGGTAAGTGTAAATAGGTAAATATAGCTTCACTACTCTTCACTCCACATCTATGTACTTTGACAATATATTTATATACATATATGTGTATGGAGTTATATCAAGTAACTATAACTCGTGCCTCTAGGTAACTATAACTCGCGCCCCGCCATACACAGTTTTTGTGCTAAATAGTTTTACTGCAAATACTTCAATGATATTATCAATGATGTTATCAAAGATATCATGAATGATGTATTATGTACAGTAATTAGCAGTGCATGGTGAGGGTGCGAGTTATAGTTACCTTAGGGCATGAGTTATAGTTACTTGAGATATCTAACTATAACAGGTGAATTTCTATTGTTTGGTATGTTTAATATGTGAGCCTAATTATAACATCCCTGTAACCTTTGGTTTTTTAAGTGAATTTCTATGTTTTTTTGACGTAAAGTAATTTTCATTACTATGTATTATTCCAACTACCACTGCACAAGGCCTTTGGCCGTGAGCGGTGGTGGTTGGCCAAGGAGCCTGCGGCCAACCCCTATAACCACCGAACCCTGCATGGCTCACCCACCCCAGGTCAATCTCGACCCCAGGGATCCCATTCTCCGGGGCCCGGCCTAAACATTTAGGTGGTCATTATGACAATGGCAGTGCCTGTTAAAGTGGTGGTAACACCGTCAACAGACTGATGGTAATTACCGCCAAATTATGACCATGGCGGTGATAACTCCCATAGACAGCCAATGTACCACACCAACAGCCAGGGTGTAAACAACACTGACCACGGCGGTAGCCATCAACAGCCAGGAGGAAGACAAGGTACCCACCTACCATACTATGACATAGCAAACCACCAGGATTTCCGGGGCAGTACCAATGCCATCAAAAGCCTGGCAGAAACAGACAACAGAAGACAAAAGACTCACCATCAGAGACACTGAGAAGATCAATGCCGCCATGGAACCAGAACTACAATTGTTCCCGATGCTCATCTACACCATGCTCCAAGTGGAACGCCAACGCCAGTGAAGACGAAGACGGTGAGTACATCTGCCTAGCACACAAGGGAGGGAGGGAGGAAAAGGAGAGTGACACATACACACGCACAACACATACCATAAACACACACACCGTAGACACAACCAGCTGCAGAGGAAAACCAGTCTCACAGCACACACGTCATAATAATGCAAGGACAACATTTAGCCAGAACTGATAGTGTAATTTGATGCCAACAGCTACCATATTGTCCATGTGACAAGACATATATGAGTCACTGTTCAGAAATGGCCAATGGCCAGTCCAAAGTATAAAAGGCCTACATGGCCACTGGGCACAGTCCAAGGCCCAACTTGTTCCCTGACAAAATCCGCATTACGCTGTGCAGGGGCATCATGTTGGGAATGGCCAGGCACCTGAGTTTCTGGAGGGGGCTCCAAGCCCATTTCTCTTTCCTGGGGAGTGCAAGGTTACAGTGTCAGAGGTGGGGAAGTTGCCCACTGATTCTGGAAGGGGCTCCATGCCCATTTCACTTTGCTGGGGAGTGCAAGGTCACAGTCTCTGAGGTGGGGAACTTGCCAACTGCTTCTGGAGGGGACTCCTTGTGCAACAGTCCCTGGAGGGTGGCCTACATGCCCTCTGCTGGAGGTGAGGGCTGCTGTGTCCCAGCTGGAGGTGAGGGCTGCTGTGTCCCAGCTGGAGGTGAGGGCTGCTGTGTCCCAGCTGGAGGTGAGGACTGTTGTGTCCCAGCTGGAGGTGAGGACTCCTTGCCCACTGCTGTTGGAGGGGAAACCCTGCCAGCCTCTGCTGGAGGTGAGGGCTCCTTGCCCACTGCTGTTTAAAGGGAAACCCTGCCAGCCTCTGCTGGAGGTGAGGCCTCCTTGCCCACTGCTGTTGGAGGAGGCCTATTACCTCTCTTAGTTGGTGGGGTGGAATCCTTCCCTTTCTTGGGTGGTGGAGTGGGATCCTTCCCTCTCTTGGGTGGTGGAGTGGGATCCTTCCCTCTCTTGGGTGGTGGAGTGGGATCCTTCCCTTTCTTGCCTCCACGACTAGGAGGTGTCTCCACTATCCCCATGGACTGTTTGGCTGAGGTGCTGGGCTGGGTCATTGTGGCCCTGCTCTTACGGACAGGATGGGGGTGGAGAGGGAGGGAAGAGGTCAATTTGGGCAAGTAAAAGCTTCTTAGGGACGGTGTGGTGGTATGAAGGAGGAGGGATCAGAGTGGAGGTTGAGGGAGTGGTTGTTGGAGGTGTATTTGTGCTGGACTTGGGTGCAGGTGCATGGGCAGTGTGCTGATGTGAGGTGGATGGCTGTTGGGTGTCTCAGTGCATGTGTTTATGTCTCCTAGGAGGGGGACAGACAGGGTGGGAGAGGACATAGGGGACGCGTTGATGGATGTTGGGGAGGTGTCTGCAAGTGAGGTGTGTGTGCTGCTTGGTGTGGTGATGGTTGTGGTGGCTGTTGATGCAGTGCATGCAGGTGTGAGTGCGGATGTGACAGTGAGGGAGGAGGGGGAGGAAGGGGGGAGACAGTGAAGGCATTGGATGTTGTTGTGTGTGCAACTGTCTGTTGTTTGTGTGAGTGCTTGTGGCCTGAAATGTGCTGCCTGTGTTTGTCTGTGCCACTCTTGTGTGATGTTTTGTGTTCATGCTTGTTTGTATGTGTGCATGGGATGGGTTAGGGTTGAGGAGATTGGGAATGGGAGTGGGAAGTGGTAGTTGGAGGGGGACGGTAGGAACAGTGACAATGGCTGCCATCATAGAGGAAGCCAGAGACTGGAACAATCTCTGTTGGGCTCCCAATCCACTGTGAATACCCTCCTGGAAGGCATTGCATTGCTGCATATGGGATGCCAGCCCCAGGATGGCATTCACAATGGTTGATTGCCCTACAGAGATAGATCTCAGGAGGTCAATAGCCTACTCACCGAGAGCAGCAGGGCAGACTGGGGCAGGGTCTGAGGTGCCTGGGGTGAAGGAGATGTCCACCCCTCTGGGTGAGCAGGCAGGGGCAAATCAGTGAGGGGCTACTGGGAGGGCAGTCCTGGTATTGGGGTGATGACTGTACCTGCAGCTGGGGTGGTCCCCAGAGGTGCCCACCACCACCAGGGAGCTTTCATCAGAGGAGGAATCAGAGTCAATGTTGTCACCTGTCCCTGCTGTAGTGCTCCCCTCGCCCTCCATCCCACTGGTCCCCTCAGCGTCGGTGGACTCTGCCTCCTGTGGGATGCAGCTCCCTCTGTCACCGGTGCCCCTGCTCCTCTGCCAGATGATGCTAATGCTCACATGGACAGTATGACAGAAGAATAAAGGGGGGAAGAAAAAAAAGGGGGCACTGGGTCAATTACAGAACCAACACCACAGAAGGCATACACATTACCGTCACACACAGGGATCAGGATTGAGCACCACAGATCACACTGGCATTCCATTGGCTACGTACCACAGCAAGATGTGAGCCAACCCTGCCAACTGCACCCCTCCTGGGAGTCACTGAGCCCTGTCTGACATTGGATGCAACATAGCTAGGTTAACAGATTTTGCAATGCAACCATTACCACTGACCTGGATCATGCTGCAATGTCTGACCTGGCATTAAGGGGCACCCACCAACTAACACCCATCACCAGGATCCCATGCTACCTACCAATTATAGTTGTAACGCCCACTGTACTCACCCCCTTGTGGCTGCTGTGATGCCCTCAAGCACCCATCCAGCTCTGGATAGGCCACAGCCAGTATGTTGGCCCCAGCTGTTCCTCCACAGTCTTCCAGCCCAGCGTCTCAGGTCCTCCCACCTTTTCCCACAGTGGTTGCTCCGCCTGCTGTAGATCCCTAGGGTCTGCATGTCCTTGGCAATGGCACACCACAATCCCTTCCTCTGATGGGCGCTGACCTGCAGAGGAAAGACAGACAGGAGGACACCATTACACATACAATCCAGCCTGTCACACTTATGGCCCACAAATACAATTTCCAGCTCCACTGGCACACACATCACCCAGCGCCCTCCATGTACACTACCACCAGACATACCACCTCCCCAAATGACATGAGGTTAGCACACACATCTCCATGCAACAATGTCACATGCATCGTGCCCAAGGTGTACTCACCTGTTGGTCTGGAGGCCCATACAGCTGTCCATACTGGGTAGGGCCCCATTCACCAAGCACTCCAACTCCTCTGAAGTGAAAGTGGGGGCCCTTTGCCATGGCAGGATCCAGAAACAGGTCACAGCAGCACACACAGGTGTTGTCCTGTGGAAAGTCAGGAATCCAGTGAGGATTTAGATTAAAAAAATGGCAGTCACGCCCACAATGGTCTACACCGTCACCACTGCCACTGATCCCCATTGGCCACTGTACTCCATAGGCCCCTGTATTAGCCAATGAGATTTGTGTGGTGGTGCAAGAACGCCTTCCGCCACGACGCCCAATGTCAGCGGAGTTACCTCACTTCCACCTGTCCCTAGACACAAGACAGGCGGTCGCCATTTCATGGTGGTGGATTACATTTAGATAATCCATAACTGCGTCATTGCTACAATTTGCACATGCATTGACATTCCCATTGTCCCATTACATCAATGCTCAATGTGCACTGAGGAGGTGGTTCCATTGTTTAAATTGTGACAGCCTATTCACTCTTGTGTCCCTTAGATACCTACCACTGCGGATGAATAGGAGGAGGAGACAAGACCCAGTGTAAAAGACCCCTTGTGGACTTGGCTAAACTGGAGGACAGGCAATTAATACTGACCTATAGACTGGACAGGACCACAATCACAGAGCTGTGTGCTCAATTGGAGCCTGATCTGATATCAGCTATCTGTCATCCCACTGGGATCCCCCCTCTTGTGCAGGTTCTATCAGTGCTCCATTTCCTGGTAACTGGTTCTTTCCAAGTGACAGTGGGGTTGGCAGCAGGAATGTCACAGTCAGTGTTCTCAATCGTGCTAGCAAGGGTTTTGTTTGCCTTGGTGAAACACATGTGGAGCTACATTGCTTTCCCCCAGGTGGAAGATTTGGCCACTGTGAAGGCAGGATTCTATGCAATGGGACATATACCCAATATTATTGGGGTGACCGATGGTACACATGTTGCGTTTGTCCCCCCTGCCGGAATGAACAGGTGTTCAGGAATCGGAAGAGTTTCCACTCACTCAATGTGCAAATTGCGTGCCTGGCGGACCAGTACATCTCCCACATCACTGCCAAGTATCCTGAGTCGGTGCATGACACCTTCGTCCTGAGGAATAGCAGCATCCCAAATGTGATGGCACAACTACAGAGGCACAGGGCGTGGCTAATTGGTGAGCCTGACTCACTACTCAATGTATGTCAGTGTATGCCTTCTGGTGTAACCCCAAACCTCTGTGTAAGGTTAATGTTTGTCCCTCAACACTTGCAGGTGACTCTGGCTACCCAAACTTATTGAGGCTCCTGACCCCTGTGAGGTATGCCATAACAGGGGCTGAGAATCAGTACAATAATTCACATGTGCGAACCAGGCTCATCAGGGACCTCTGGACAGTCAGTTACCCAGGCACAGTCCCATCCCACCACAGAGCCTCCCCACACAGGAAACACCAGCACAGCACTCACCCAGCGGGCCCATACCACTGTCCCCAGGACACGTCCATCAGCAGTGTGTCCACCACTACAGGGACCCCAGGCAACCCCTCAAACACAGGACGATCAGGGACCTGGGGTCAGTGGCAGTGGTACACAGTTCAGGGGACAGAGGCACAGGACAACAGGGAAGCTGGGAGGACTGCTGTGTGACAGGGGGAGGACAGGCCCAGGGAACCGAATCTCCACGAGGCACTCACCAACATAGTGGGAGCATACCACCATTCCCACAAGAGCATGGGGCAGATACTGGCTATGTTGTAGGAGACCCAGCGGCTGCAGGAGAGACAGTACCTGGGGATCAGGGAGGACCTGAGGGACATCCACACCACCCTGCTCACCATTGCAGGGGTGCTGACAGACATGGCTAACACCATGAGGGAGGCAGTGGCACACCATCGGGCCCCTGACACTAGTCATAATGATGAACACCCTTCCACCTGGGCTGCTGCTAGTGGACAGGAGGCCCCGCCACAGGAACAACAAGCCACCAGCACCCCACCCCCTGCAGAAGAAGAACCACCCTGCAAACGGTCCCTGCGATCCAAGCATAAGCCAGAGAACATTGCCAAGACACCCGCCAGGAAATAAGACTCTCTTAATTGTCACCCTTGTGTCCCACTCTGTCACCCTATCCACCTTGTCCACCTGGAACTGACATTGCTTCCCTTCCTATGTCCCCTTGGACAATGCACCTGTGATACCAATAGGCTGGACTCTATCATGGACTTTCCTCCACCATCACCCAATCCCATTGCACATCCCCATTTACTTCTCAGCACTGAAATAAACACCCTTGGAAAAAACAAGTATGGAGTATGTCAAATTATTTAAGGAAGTAGTTGTTGAACAATCTGTAGACATTGCAAATAGACTGTACAGTGATGTAGACATCGGTATGACCTGTAATGTGCTGCAGTCAATACCCAGGAGCCACAGGAGGGCACAAATATCTGCAAATAGACATGTTAAAGGGTACAATAAGTGGCCTTTGTAGTGAGAACAGCAGCCAGCCAGAGAAAACTCACTTCATAAAAAAGCAATGGAAGGTGAGGTTACAGGGGGTTATTCTAACTTTGGAGGAGTGTTAATCCGTCCCAAAAGTGACGGTAAAGTGACGGATATACCACCAGCCGTATTACGAGTTCCATAGGATATAATGGACTCGTAATACGGCTGGTGGTAAATCCGTCACTTTTCCGTCACTTTTGGGACGGATTAACACCTCCTCCAAAGTTAGAATAACCCCCACAGTGTCTTACCTGTGTGCCATTGGAAGTACTGTTGTATTATAGTTGTTCTGTTGTCCACATCCTCTTTCTCTGCCTCCTCTTTGTCACTGTCCACAGGCTCCACCGCTGCCACAGGCTCAGCCTCCTGCACAAAAGGCACCTGGCATCTCAAGGCTAGGTTGTGCAACATGCAACATGCAACGATGATCTGGCAGACCTTCTTGGGTGAGTAGCACAGGGATCCACCTGTTAGATGGAGGCACCTGAACCTGGCCTTCAGGAGGCCAAAGGTGTGCTCAATGATCCTCCTTGTTTGCCCATGTGCCTCATTGTAATGTTCCTCTGCCCTTGTCCTGGCATTCCTCACTGGGGGCAGTAGCCATGAGAGGTTGGGATAACCAGAGTCACCTGCAAATATCGAGGGATACCTGTTAGCCAGACACTCACCCTTAGGGCCAACCCCACACCCATATACCAACATACACTGGGTGGGGACCATGGGTTCACCCATTAGCCACACCCGGTGCCTCTGGAGTTGAGCCATCACATATGGGATGCTGCTATTCCTCAGGATATAGGCATCATGCACTGACCCAGGATACTTTGCATTCAAATGGGAGATGTACTGGTCCGCCAGGCACACTATCTACACATTCATAGAGTGAAAGCTCTTTCGATTTCTGTACACCTGTTCATTTCTCTGGGGGGGAACAAAGGCAATATTTGTACCATCAATAGCACAAATGATGTTGAGAATATGTCCCATTGCATAGAGGTCAACCTTCACTGTGGCCAAATCCTCCACCTGGGGGAAAACGATGTAGCTGCACATGTGTTTCATCAGGGCAGACAACACTCTGGTCAGCATGTTAGAGAACATAGGCTGTGACATCCCTGCTGCCATGGCCACTGTCACTTGGAAGGAGCCATTTACCAAGAAATGGAACACTGATAGGACTAGCACAAGAGGGGGATCCCGCTAGGGTGACGGATAGCTGCGATCAGGTCTGGCTCCAATTGGGCACACAGCTCTAGGATTGTTGCCCTATCAAGTCTGTAGGTGAGGATGATGTGCTTGTCCTCCATTTTTGCCAGGTCCACCAGGGGTCTGTACACAGGGGTATGTCTCCATCTCCTATTCATCCTCAGCGGGTGAACTCTAGGGTGAAAAACGGTGAGCAGATGGTCTATTCAAACATATCCTCAGAGTAAAATGCCTTCCACGTTGTGACAGAAACATTATGTTAACATGTAGTCCCGTAAATGTGCCTATATCTGCTGTGATGCAGTTAGGTGCCACGGCCTGCTCCCACCCTGAAATGACGGCCGCCTAACCTGTGTGGAGGGACAAGTGGAAAGGAGGTAATTCCGTTGACGTTGTACGCCATCCGGGAGGCAGTCGAGGACCGCCGTGCAACACCTCATTGGCTATCATTGGGCCCTAAGAGTTTCAGTAGCCATTGGTGATGTACGCCAGCGGTGATGGTACGCACCGCCGCCGAAGTGATTGCCATTTTCTATCTGTTCACTCACTTGCTACCTGACCTTCAATAGGAGAGGACCTACACTGCAAGTGCTGCTCTGACCTGTGTCTGGAAGCAACCATGGCTCGAGTGTCTGGGGAAGGTGCCCCTGCCTTCACTTCGGAGGAGTTGGAGAGACTAGTGTATGGGGTCCTACCCCAGTACTGTTTACTTTATGGTCCTCCAGACCAACAGGTGAGTACACTGTGAGTACAATGCATGGGGCATGAATGCATGGAGTGCTGTGTGTGTAAGCCTCATGTAAGGGGGGCTGGCTGAGGGGCCTTGGCCAGAGTGCTCCATGTATGGAGGTCAATGTCTATGCGTAAGGGGATGGGAGGGATATGGTGGGCCATGAGTGTAACAGGCCAGACGGTATGGCTGATCCCATTTCCTATGTACCATTGTCTGCAGGTCAGCGCCCACCAGAAAAAGGGTATTTGGCGTGCCATCACCAAGAACGTGCCGACCCTGGGGGTCTTTGACAGGCGGAGCACCCACTGTCGCAAACAGTGGGAGGACCTGCGCGCTGGGCAAGGAAGACGGCGGAAGCTCAACTGGGGATTGCCTCCCAGAGAGGAAGGGGTGCCCGTCGAACCCTGACCCCCCTGATGTTCTGCATCCGGGCGGTGGCCTATCCCGAGTTGGATGGGGGCTTGATGGCATCACAGCAGCCACAAGGGGGTGAGTAGAGTTTCAGAATCAGAAAATTGCACGTGGTGGGGTGTTATCTGGGTGGGGGGTGTGGGCCTGTGGGTGCCCCTAGGCCAGGATGAACATGGCAGGGTTTTCTCCGTATTGAGGCAGGAGTCAAGTGGGGCCTTGGCCTATGTGATATGGCCCTGTGGCACACAGACATTATGGACTGGGCAGTGTCCCTCCATTTGTATATATTGTAGATACTGCTTTGTGCTTTGAGGATGTATTTCTGGAACTTTATATTATTACACTGACTTTACTCACTTTCGTTTGTCCTTGCGTTATTCCTGAGGCGTACGGGGTTGGTATGTAAAGTTATTGCATCTGTTTGTGTGTATGGTGTTGGGGGTGGAGGTAGGGGTGTTGCGTGTTGCATGTGTGTGTGTCACTCTCTTTTTCCTTCCCCCCTCACTTGTGTGCTAGGTGCGGTACTCACCCCGGTCGTCTTCACCGGCGTTGGTATTCCTGGTGTAGGAAAAGGTAAAACAACATGGGTAATACTAGTTCAGGCTCCATGGCGTCATGGTTCTTCCTTGAGTGTTCAGAGGTGAGTCGTTTCCCTTCTGTGTACTGTTTCTGCCGTGCTTTTGATGGCGTTGGTACCGCCTCGGAAAAGCTGGCGGATTGGTGTCTCGTAATCCAGTGGGCGGAACCTTGTCTTCTGCCTGGCTGTTGGCGGTTACCACTGCGGTGGTTGTTGCTTCCGCCGTGGGAGTCAGTGTGTTAAAGTGGCTGTCTGTGTGAGTGGTTTCCGCCATGGTCATAAATCCATTTTTTCTTAACCGTCGGGCTGTTGGCGGTATTACTGACGCTTTATCATCGACTGCCAGGGTTGTAATGATGGCCTAAGTCATCTAGGCCATTGATCTTCTGAAAACAAACTTTATTAGTCAAGTAAGGGCCAAATAAGCTCAGACCTATGTTCCACACACAACCACAAGATGTCAAAAAGAATGTACCTAATATATGGACTACTACACTGTGCAGAAAGATAACAATCAGACCTACATATTCATGCAATTAGTCCATCAATGGGCCACTGACTACATGGGTTCATCATTACACATACATCAGAAATGGCAAGTCTTACATCTGTCTGAGGAGGATTCTCAGGGCCAAAGCACATGCGTTGCTAACATAACAGGTACACCTACCATCATGCAAGCCACAATCCTACATACACGTAAATATTACTCACATGTGTATATTAATTACCACCACAAAAGGATGATGGACAGAGTGCTGAACAATGCAAACACTCACCCCCAGTCACAGATCTGGGTTTAATCCATCGTTCTTTTGCTCACCATGCCACCCCAGTTTGGTCCCAGCCATATGCAAATCTGTCTTGACTCTGTTCCATCATCAGCCGGGCTAGCTTGAATCCAGTGGCACATTTTGTTTTGTAATGTTGCTTTGTGTGCCCTAAGTGGCAGGGGTATATCCAGACGTGGGTCCCTTGCTTGCTGCACCACTGGATTTAAGCTAGCCTGGCTGATGAAGGGTGATACCCAGAAACCGGTCCTAGGATGCTTGTTTCCTGTCCAGAGAGGACCTTACCTAGCAGTTCAGGCTGGACTGTTCCCATGGGGAACAGGGTCAAGACTGATTTGCATATGGTTGGGTCCAAATTCGGGTGATGTGGCAAGCAAAATAAAGATGGATTAAACCCAGATCTGTGAATGGGGGTGAGTGTTTGAAAAGTTTCAACACTCGTCCATCATTTTATTTTATTTTGTGATGTTGCTTTGTGCGCCCTAAGTGGCAGGGGTATGCCCAGACGTGGGTCCTTTGCTCGCTGCGCCACTGGATTTAAGCTAGCCTGGCTGATGAAGGATGACACAGAGAAACCAGTCACAGGATGCTTGTTTCCTGTCCAGGGAGGACCTGGCCTAGCAGTTCGGGCTGGACTGTTCCCATGGGGGACAGGGTCAAGACTGATTTGCATATGGTTGGGTCCAAACTGGGGTGACGTGGCGAGCAAAATAAAGATGGATTAAACCCAGATCTGTGACTGGGGGTGAGTGTTTGAAATGTTTCAACACTCCGTCCATCATTTTATTTTATTTTGTTTTGTGATATTAATTACCACACCTGCACCACATAGGTGTCATTGCCAACACTAGGTTCCCAAACAGCCAGAATTCATTTGCCACATCCTTCATCGCCAAAGCAAGTAGACGTAACTATTGCCAGTGTTGAAACATTACTGAACCGTTCAATTGATACATAATGTGAAACACATGTCAAGAATGTAACTGTGAATAGGCTACCATTGCTTTTGTGTCATGCCTACAACAGTATGCCCAAAGAAAATGCTGTGTGGCCACTTTCCACTAACAGAACATTAACAAGGGAGTAACATTCCTAGCGTCTGATACCAAAATATGTGTGTCCATAGAAATGTTGCAAGACCTCAATGGTATCCAACATGCATGTTGTCTATTTTGATACTTCACAATTGTCAATGTATATCCCTCACTTACCAAGGGGTATTACCTTGCAACAGGTATGAAGATGTTAACCTTGTATGTCATGTGACATGTCAGAAGGACATCACAGCCTCACATGCCACTGTCACTTATCAGATAGCATTAGATAACTAGAGATGACTTGAATGTGTCTGACTCTATGTTGCACATAGACAAGAATCTTGAGACATTGCAGAGGACAGAGATCAGGTATTACACACCTTACCACATGACACTGGGAGGATTGACCTGTTGGTGGTTACTGAACAATTAGCAGAATAGAAAATGCTGCATATTAGTACACGTATGACACAGGCTTATGTGCACCATGTTATACTATTACTGTATACTGAGGGGACATCATAGTTGAGTAACATGCCTCTAAATACATTTGTATGTGCATACCTGTGTGCTATAGATGGCTGCAGTACATTAATGTGTACACAGGATAGCTGTGACACTTTGCACTTACCACATTGTCAAAGCCAACATTCAGTTCCCTCAGTCAATCATCTGATGAAGGGACAAACATGAGTTAGGTCTGTACTTACCCCCTTGTGGCTGCTGTACTGCCTTCAAATGCCCATCCAACTCACGGTAGGCCACCGCCAAAATGCGGGCCATTAGGTGGGTCATGGTCCAATCGGCAACCCATCCTCTTTGGGAGGACGTCCCCAGCTGGGCCTCTGTGGTCTTCCGAGCCCAGCATCTCAGGTCTTCCCACCTCTTCTGACAGTGGGCACTCCGTCGACCGTGGACCCCCAGGGTCCGAACTTTCTTGGTGATAGCACATCAGATCCCCTTCTTCTGATGGGCGTTAACCTGCATGGATGACAAAGATAACAAAATATGTCATGTCTACATGTACCATACTAAAACAGGAAGGGTTACTAACTAATTAGTACAACAAGCCAAGCACAGACTGTCTCTAACACTGATAAATAAGCATATGCAGTCAAGCCAGATGAGAGGTGGAAACAGGCAGAAAACATGCATCTCCAGTAACAGCTGCCATGTTATCACATATGACCAGACAGCAAACACATTTGCAAATATGGTATTTCAGGAGGAGTCTGGAATACCAACTGCACTACTCTTGTGCTAACCTTGTGCAACAGTCACAAGATGGGTCAGGGAGCATACATCAAACACTCTCCACAATGTCTCAGGACTCAAAATCTGTCACCAAAGATAAGTACATGACCAGGAACTCATCCCATTCTATGCCAACTTTGACATCCTACAGACTTTAAGGACACAGTCTGAAACATTGCCCATCATTCTTAGCTTAGTAAAACAAAGTATGGTTGAGCTAATGAAACATTTGTGCACATGGTGCACTTACCTGCTCCTCTGGTACACCACAGAGAAGTCTACACAAGGGTAGGACCTCCTCTAACAGCTTCTCCAGCTCCTCAGGTGAGAAGGCAGGGGCCCTATCACCTGTAGGATGTGGCATGATTACTCTCAGAGGCAGTACAAAACAGCTCAAGTCGCGGAGGTCTTGCTGGCAGCAGTATCAGGAGTCAAGTGAGAGATGAAATATGATATAGTGGTCACGTCCACCATGTAAGAGACCGCCACCGCCGGCGGTCATCGCCATTGGCCCAAGACCGCCAAATGCAGCTATGTGTTCCAATGGCAATACCTACTGCAGTAGCATCTCCCTGCCAACATCACTTGCGCCGGCGGACGTAGGTCATTAACTGATGTCCAGTACATTAGGCCAGGCAGCTGCCATTTTAAGGTCTTTAGATGGTCTGGAAAGTTAAATTAAAGATGTGTCACTGGGCCAGACACATATCTACACCATAGTTTTCAGTGTTGGCTATTAGCAACTATCTTTTTGAAAGCTGAATTAAATACATGTTGTAATATTCATGATATGTGAGTAATGTATCATTAGTGGCATAGTCTGCACCCTCATGACAATTGGATAGAAGGTATTTGTGTATATTATATATGAAACATGGTAAGAATGACATTATCACTAAGATTTTCAGTGACATGCATACCCATTTCCAAGTCTCAAATGAGTTAAGGGGATGACATTGAAGCCATTAGCCATTATTTACCTAGGTATGCACGTTGTACCATGTTTTTACTATTTCATATTGAATGCCCAAGCATCATATGTGAGGTATGTATTTTCACACTTACAACGGACACAATGACTGATAGACATAACTTCTTATATTCCATTTCATCTAGGTACCATTGAATGAGAAGAGTCAGACAACCACCGGAGTACCATCCACTAGAAGACCTGCAGACCATGGAGGATCGACATGTCATTCAGATCTACTGGCTGGATAGGCAGACAATCATGGATCTCTGTCGTCAGTTGGAGCCAGATTTGATGCCTACCATTCATCATCCCAATAGCAATCCACCCATTGTACAAGTCATGAGAGTGCTGCACTTACTGGCCACAGGCTCCTTTCAAAATACCATGGCCCTAACTGCAGGGATGTCACAACCTCTGTTCAGTTTGGTCTTGAGAGATGTCCTCTCAGCCCTGTTGAAACACCTGGACAGCTACATCTGATTTCTGCAACGTGAGGATTTGGCACATGTGAAGGCTGATTTTTATGCTTTGGCACACATTCCACATGTGGTGGGAGCCATTGATGGTACCCATGTAGCCTTGGGTACCCCAAATAGCAATGAACAGGTGTATCAGAACAGGATGAACCAAGTAGACTGTTTAGCGGACCACTATATTTCCCAAATATGTGCAATATACCTGGGTTCAGTTCATGATTCCTTCATCATGCAGAACAGCAATATTCCTCTGCTGATGACATGAAAGTACACAGAGAGGGCCTGGCTAGTTGGTAAGTCATATATGTGATGTGTGTCAGTATCTTATGTCTGCTGCCAAATGTAAGGAGGTCCAAGATTTATGTTTGCACACAGGTAATAATTCCTTACAGGGGATTCTGGCTACCCAAACCATCCCTGGTTGCTGACACCAGTGAGGTCCCCAACCACGCCTGGGGAAGTTTACTTCAATAAGACTCACAGATGGGCTCTTAAAGGCTGGATTTCACTGCATTGATAAGTCTGGTGGAGCCCCCCTATACTCACCTGCCCCCATGTTTGTTAAATCACTGTTGCCTGCTGCTTGCTCCACAACCTTGTCCTGGGTCGTCAGATCCGATATGTGTTGTTCTGTAAGATACTTGACTCAGTGGGTTTTTAGGGGCTTAGAGATGTTTGTGAAGGGTCTTTGCATGACCATCAGAAAGCTCATTAGTTGGTTAGCAGTACATAGCTCAGGTGTGCATGCAAAAGTGTACAGGGAGTTGTGACTATTGTGATGATCTCCTTTGTTAATGTTTGTCACACTGCACAATCAGTGTGACTATTGTATTTAGAACATGTCTTTATAGGTCTTCATTACCAGTACCTGCCTATACTTTTTGTATTACATTTTTACTTTGCAGGTTTCTCCACAAGGTCATCCTCATGTGGTCCAATCTGAATTGTGTCACAGGCATGTGGGATTTGGAGATCTGACATAGTGTACTATATGACATCATATTGGTGGTGTCGGAGTTCCATGCCCAGACTGTCAGGACAGTGGGATGATAGTGTAGTGTTCCACACAATAGACCTGTGCGCCATGTTCACTGGGTCCAATGGTGTCATGTGTGGTCTAGTGTCTCTAACACATGTCATCCTGTGAACTCCATCACCTCAACCTTCTCATTGGTTTGATAATGATACTATTTAACTTGTATGTAGCTGTCACTGTGTTTCCTCATTGCAGACCGCTGTGCATGTGTGTCAAGACTGACATAGGTGAGTAGCATGCCTAGAGATACCTGACCATGCTAAGTCGAAGGTTCCATGACTGGGGACAGTTGTACTGACCTCTATCGGTATTACGGGATATGGTCATTTGGGAGGTGTGGTACCGGTGTGTGTAATGTGATAAGGCTTTAGCTGATGACATATTTAACCAATCTGTTTGCCTATTTGGATAGGCAAACACTGGCATGTCAATACATATAATATGTCAGTAGTCTGTGGGGTGCTTGTTATTCACACCTATGCTGTAGCATTATTCTGTGAAGCTATACTGCACTGTGTGATATTTGGCATGTTATCAACCTATGTACAGGAAAGTGCACTAAATGGGAATAGGAGTGTGTCCATTTGTGTAATTGTGCACATATCTGACCCACATTCAACAGTACATATGAGATGGGACTTAACAGATTTGGAACATATGTGAATATCATGTGTAAGTAACAATTCATTTTCACAGTTAACTGTTCAATATAGCTGAAAGATGACTCTCAAACATGATATGTGTGGTAGTTGTTTATTTACAAGTGCACAGGTAAATTAAAGGAATGGGATCAAATCATAAAGTGCAAACAGTGAAGGGATCAGTCATGGTGGATGTAATCATCAAGGGAGCTGCAACAACACTTGGAGTCTCAAGTCCAGTTTCCTTGTGCCATTAGAAAATGGTGAGTGGTTGTAAAACAGTAAACAGGGTGCATCTGTGATACACAAGGGGAACCAATGAGTAGAGGATCACTTCCTGGCAGTGGTTGAAGTCTTGGCATCTGTTCCTCCTGGAAGTTTTGATGGACGTCCACGTTTGTAGGGGATTCTTCAGCTACAGAGGCAGGGGTGTCTGAGGCATGTCCTTCCTATTACAGAGCCTCCATTCCACTTCCTGCCACAGATTTAGAAGGGCCGGAAGTTACATGGCCAATGGAAGGGGTCTGCTGTTGTGGACATAACCTACTCAGGGTATCTCTCAGCACCCCTGTCACGGAGGCCATGTTAGCATATTGGGCCTCCCACTTTTGCATGACTTCCTGGTGGTTGTCCCTGAGCAGCTACTTTATCTCCCCCATCATCACAAGTACCTGGCCCATCATGCCTTGGGACTGTTGGTAGGCTCCAAGGACTTGGAAGATGGTGTCCTGGCCAGTTGTATACCGAGCAGCCTCAATCCACTGGCCCAAACCATCCCTCCCATGCACCCTACCCTCACATCCCTGTGCCCTTTGCACAATTTGTCCACTCCCACTGGTGCCAGGTCCTTCATTTCTGGGTTCTCTAGTGGTGACTCTGGTACAAAGTTGGGAGGGGAATGGTTGCCTAGGATGTAGAAGCAACAGGCCTGGGGGGAGTCAATATGGGCACGATGAGGCTGACAGTTGTAGACTGACCAGGTATCTCAGATGAGCCAGAGTCGTCCTCATTGTCCTCACAACCAGGGGTGTTGTCCTCACTGAGGGCTTCATCCAAGGGAGAAGTGGCTGTCTCAGGTGTCTTTTCCATGGTCGCAATGGGTAGGTGACCTGTCAAATAAGTGGAACAAACTGTTACAGATTGTAATGCAACATGTGATATCAAACTTTGACAGGTAGATATGCTTTGAGCCTTTTACAGAAAGTCTTTGCTTGATCCCCTGATATGCCATTGACACCTGCTTTCATATCTGGGTTATGGATATATGGGATACAGGAAATTTCTATATCATTCACCTTGCATCAGTACATCAGATTAGGTTGGCACTTGGAGGTCTGGTGATAGATTCATATCTTGACTGCTGTGTAGCTTTTTATTGTTCATGTTACCTCCCAGTTAGCAGTAGTTCAGTATTTAGTCACCAGACAGCTGCAGAATGTAAAGGGGTCATTGACCAGTCCATCAGCTTAGGAGTAACCATTCTACCTGGCTATATATATCAGGTTACACCTAGTACAACATACTGAAGATATGTGTGTTCCCCCAAGCTGAGAACTTTCAATTTGTGATGGAAGGTAAAAGGGACAAATTAGCAGATGACACAGTAGTAGCTGTGTGTGGGTGGTATTGTACTGGCAGATGCCCATAGCACTACTGTCATTGCTCTAGACTGTAAACTTGTGGCTCATTTAGGTGGGTTGAAGTGATTGTGTAGTTGACATGCAAGCTTATACTCATTATGGTATACAGCGCTGTTTTTCTTGTTGGCAGAACAGTGTCTGCTGGGAGTTGTAGTGCTGTCAGTCCCTGTACTACCCACACCATACACAGACACTGTGCCCTCAGGTGAGTTTAGCTGACGTGGTATGACAGAGAGGATTATTTGGACAGTTGGACACAATGGCAGTGAGTGTGTTGGCTGTTAAGATGTCAAAAGGTGATCAGTGAGCATGCAAGAGAGAACTTTAGGGTGACATTTTCAGTGTTGTGACTTACTAAACTCCACTCCCCCAGGTATTCCTGTCAAGCCCTCAGGATGCAGAATGTCCAAGACCTTCTCCTCCCATGATGTGAACATTGAGGGAGGAGGTGGGGGCCCTCTGCCAGTCTTGAGGACCACCAGCTGACGCCTGGCAGCCATGGAATATACCATTCCCCTGAGGTCATTCCACCTCTTCCTGATATCCTCCCTTGTGCGTAGATAGCTGCCTATAGAATTCACCCTTGCCGCATCTCCATTTTCTCCAAATAGAATTTTATTGGACTTGGTCTCCAAATAGGTGTGGTTTTACTCCACTATGATCCTCAAATCATTGTCTGTGAAGGAGGGAAGTTTTGTGGGGCATGGTAGTGGTGGACAACACAATAAGGTGAAAAAACAGGTGTTTAGGTGTGGGTGCTATGTAGGAGTGGGTGATGGGTGGTGTCTGATGTGTGGTGAAAAATTAGTGTTATTAGTATGCAAGTGTGGAATGAATGGTATTTGGAGTGGTGTGGGGTGTCTAATGTATGGTTCCTAATTTTTGTGTGCGGCCTCTATCTAGCTCTGTATGGTATTTTTTATGCAAAGGATTGTGGGGTGTGAACCTGTGTGTTTTCTAGTGCTCTTTGTAGGTGTGTGGATGTGTGTCAGGGGTGTGGAATTCAAACTACCCAATGTGTAGACTGCTGACCACCGTGGTTCGCACTGCCATTGGTTTTCTACCATGGGAGAACCGCTATCAAGATTGGTGGGTTGTAAAGGTTTGGAGGATTTTTGATGGTCTGGCAGTGCTGCTGATGGAAACGTCTCTTTCGCGCCCTCCAGAGTCCTGGCGGTGTCGGAATTTTGGCTGGGTTTCGCCGGTCCTGCATGTGTAACTCACAATTCGGTGGTCAGTATGATCACCAACATGGTGGTCTTTTGGCGGCCACCACCACGGCCATCTTACCATCAGACCACCAAACTCGTAATGAGACACCAAGGGCCTCATTTCAAGTTCGGCGGACAGGATGACCCATCTGATGAACTTCCGACGGGAAGGCTGCGGCCTTACTGGCTACCTCCCCGCCGGGCCCATTATGACTTTCCGCTGGGCTAATGGTCGGACACCAAGGTTTCTGCTCATATGCCCGGTGGAAAAGTGGTGGCAGCATTGTCTCTGGCTTGTATTTGAGCCAGCGGAAATGCTGTTGCATTTAGGAAGCACCAGCACCCTCGCAAAGCTCGACAGTGAGCATTGCGAGAGTGATGGGCAGGGGGCCCCTGCACTGCCCAAGCCAAGTGCATGGGCAGTACATGGGGGGCCACCTGTAGCCCCCTTCACCTGTTCTCCGCCAGCCTTTTCATAGCTGTAAACCGCCATGAAAAAGCTGGCAGAGAACTAGGTCTTGCTGGTCACTGGCTCAAATATTTAATAAAGCTTCACCGATCCTCCATTTGCCTGGACACCATGATGGTGTTGGTGCACCTCTGGTGAACCTAGCAGCTCCCTGTCTGTGTCATCAATGCCTGCTCCAGCAGGAGGCGGGGAGCCAGCCTGGACTGAGGATGGGGTAGGCCCTAGAAAAGGGGGGACATGCGGCCACCCTCCCCCCAAAAAATAATCAATAGTTAGGTCGCAGCCGGATGGGGAACATGGCGGTCCGGTAGCGCGCAGACTGCGACCCCCGCCCTCTGCCTCACTCACCACCGGCTCTCCCGCTGCAGGGATGAGTCTCGGCTTGCATTTTTTTTGCCTACCTGCCATCCGCGGCGGATGGGCACTCCACATGCTGGGTTCCCCTTTGAGCAGACGTATCCGCCGCTTCCACCATGCTGGATTCGAGCTGCCTGGTCGCTTCGCCAGTACAGTGGGGCGGTGGCCAGGGTGCACTTCCAGGGTAGCAGAGGCATAGCAGCACAGGCTTGTCCCTGGCACTTCCCTGCCTGCACCAGGATCCACAAGGTGAGCTGGCCTCGGAGCTTCTATATGTTGGTGATTCCGGCAACAACGTTTTGGAACAACTTTTTATGCCTCAGTCCCCTCTCCACCGGCCCTCCTGCATGACCCCCAGGTGCTCATCTGGGCTGGGGACCAGAACACAGCTACAAGAGCAGAAGTTGTCCTCCTCGAAGGCCGGGTTGGACTCTCCAGCTTCTTTGACAGCTCCATTTGCATTACCTCTTCGGGCTGCTGGGGTAAGAAGTAAGCGTGCGGCAAAAGGTAATGCCCCTAAACTTTCTTTACACCTACATTTGCGAAGTGAGGGAGGGGTTTCTCTTTCAAACTCTCAAGCTCCACCAGCTAAAATTACTGCAAGTTTTACTACTGGGCGGCTAAAAGTTACCTCCTCCTTTAGGTCTTTCATAAAAGGTTTAGACCAGTCCAGTGCTCCTCAAACTGCACCCACTTCTCTGGTAAATAAGGCTGTGAATATGTCTAATATGGCAGGAGCTCTACCCCCTGCTGATTTCACCACACAGCCCCGTTATGCAGGATTTAGAACAGGATACAGCTGGGGGGGGGGGCTTCTGTGCTTCCGCGTGAGGCAGAGTCCAATAGAACTAATGTAGCCCATACAGATTCCCTCCTCCAGTCATTACTGCATCAGATGAGAGACAAACTTGTTGTTTCTGAATCCAACCAAGCTAAAATTCAGGGGCTCTGTGATGGTCTGGATGCGAAAATCACTAATCTTATGGAGAGACTAGGACTATGGAATCCTCCATAGGTACACTACAGGCAGAAGTGGAGCTTAATTCTCACGAGGTTCAAACACTGAAACGAAGTGAGAAGGACTTGAGAAAGAAACTGGAATCCCTGGAAAATCACTGTCGGAGGAATAATCTCAAATTTCTGAATATTCCAGAAGGTGTAGAAGGGGACAAAATTAAAGACTTTATAATATCCTTGATCAAAGACTACATCCCGACAGTAACCTCCCTTGATCTGGGCTCAGAAATTTAAAGATTCCATCGGGACCCTTCCAAGAGAAATCCTAACAAGGAGAAACCTAGAAAGGTGCTGGCTAATTTTGCCTCATATCGAGTAAAGGAACTGATTCTTGCAGAAGCTCTCAAAGTCCAGGGTTTTCGGCACAAGAGTTGGTCATTCCTAATAAGATCTGATATGTCTAGGGCAACGTTAGATCAGCGTTGGGAGCTGGGGAAGGCTTGGCAGGAGTTTAAGTCTTTGGGTGCCATTCCACAATTGAGGTTCCCCGCCACTCTGAGGGTAAAATGGAAAAACAAAATGTATAATTTTAGTGATCCCCAAGAAGCTAAGGTTTTGATTGATCAGATAAAAGGGGAGAGCTAGTGGGTTGTGGAGGGCTGGGGCCTAAGAGTAGTATGAGCCACTCAATATAGTTTCAAGGTGGGTTCCCCAGGGAAGGTTTGGGGAAGGGCAGTGTGACACACTTTTTAATGATCCGATTAAGGTCACAATGGGTGGGGAGCAGATGACGGAAAATGAAAACAATTGAGTCCTTGCACGGTTGTATAACTGTTGGGGTCAGACAAGAGTTTCTTATTTGGACAAGGACACAATGATGCGGTCCGGCGATATTTCTAAACTTAAAATTTTGACCTGGAATGTAAATGTCCTTAGAGTGAGCAGTAGAAGAAGGAGAATTCTTGAGTTCCTAAGACTGTCTGATAGCCAGATCATTATCCTGCAGGAGACCCATCTAAGATATGAGGAGTGGATGAGTATTCTTAGGTCACAAAGGTGGATCACCCACTTTGCTTGTACTAATCAATTTTGCAGTGTGAAAGGGGTAGCGATTATAGTAAAGAATAACGTTCGAAGTCAGCTCACAGATGTCAGTGCTGAACCTAGGGGGAGATGGGTCTTGGCAAATATCAAGTTAGGAGGGCTCCAACACACTTTAGTATCCTATTATGGTCCCAACGTGGATGACCCGAGCCCACTTAGGGATCTCTATGAGCAACTGATCGGAAGAGCTCAGAATTTGATAATAGCTGGAGGAGACTTTATTGTTTTGCTTAACCCTTCCCTAGATAGGTCTACCTCCAGACCGGCTTTTAATATACTTAATATGAGAACCTGCTTGCACAATATAATGGAAAATTTTGGCCTGACTGATCCTTGACGAAACAGAATGGGACAGACCAAGGAGTTCACTTTCTGGACATGCTTCTAGAATTGACTTCTTTCTGATAGACATTAAACTTCAAAACAACTTAATGGCAATCTCCCACCAGCCAAGACATCTCTCGGACCACTCAGCCGTTCAGCTGACTATAAGCCTCTCTGACTCTCATACATGTACCAGATGGACACTGGATCGTTCTCTCCTGGGGGAAGAAGAGATCGTCCTAAAGTTGAAAAGGGACTCCAAGGATTTTTTTTAGATCAATTTAGGTTCCGCTCCAATAACCACAGTCTGGGAAGCATATAAGGCCTTTATCCATGGAAAACTAATTTGCTATGCTGCTTTTAGCGCCAAGAGAACCAGAACAACAATAGAGACTTTTGAGGGTAAACTTCGTACCCTGCAAGCCCAAAGACTATCCTCCCAGGACGCAACAACGCAGACAGTCCTACAGTATCAACTCCAGGAAGCTCAAAATTTAAGTTATTAGCTTGAAAAACTAGGTCTGATAACGTTAGGAATAGGATTAAAGGAATAATACTAGGTGAAACTGGCAGAACCTCCTCAGAAGATCAAGACATCATAGGAGAATTTGTCAAGTTTTTTTCTGAACTATACAGAGACGACTCGGTGACCTCAGCAGAGGCGACTGAAAAATGGTTGAAGGTGGACACACTCCCCAGGTTAGATCCAGTTAAGAATTCGAGACTCAATCAATGCTTTCTCCCTAGCGAGATAGACAGTGTTATTGCCAGCTTGAAAAATGGGAAGGCTCCGGGTCCAGATGGAATACCTGCCGAAGTATATAAACCTCTGAGAGACGAGCTTGCACCAGTTTTGAGCCAGTTAATGAACTCAATTCTCATAGATTTCTCTCCGGTCCCGTCTTCCTGAAATGAAGCCTTTATAACCTTAATACTAAAGCCCCAGAAAGATGCTAGAAAATGTGAGTCCGATAGACCTATTTCACTGCTCAATAATGATTATAAAACCTTTGCACAGTTGCTTGCTAGGAGGTTGGATAATGTGATCAGTGATTTAGTGCACCTTAACCAGAAAGGCTTCATGAGAAACCGACATCTAGGGGACGTGACCCACGATCTAGTTGCAGCAATTGACATTGCTTCCACTTTTAACATGCCTCTAACCATATCCACAATTGACGCTGCTAATGCTTTTGATAGAGTGAGCTGGCTCTTCCTGCAGGCAGTAATGGACTGCAAAAACTTGGTTGAAAATTTTCTCATTGCAATTAAAACTATTTACAAGGCTCCATCAGCTTGGGTTCTGGTTAATGGCATTTCATCCCCACATTTTAAGATTGAATGGGGGACACAACAGGGTTGCCCTCTTCTCTTTAACCTTTATATTGAGCCTCTGGCTAGGAGAATCAGGGCAGGTCAGAGAATCATACCTTTTCAGCACCACGATTTGATCCTGAAGGAAGCCCTATATGCGGTTCCTCTTCTAATATACACACAGGACCTCCAATGTGCTCTTCCAGCACTTTTGGAAATTATTGTTAGTTTTGTAGAAATCTCAGGTTATTTAATTAATACAGATAAATCTGAAGTAATGACCTGGAATGGCCCTCTGGATAACCCATTGGAGAAAGACGAAATCTAATATTTAGGGGTCAAAGTGGTCAAGAACCTGGCAGAGATGGCCCAAGTGAACTTCGTGCATCATCTTAGGGAAACAAATAAGTGACTCCTTCAATGGTCACACTTATGTCTCTCTATTTTAGGTAAAACTAATTTATTAAAGATGGTGGTACTGCCAAAATTCAAGTTTATTTTTAATGCTATCCCTTTATCTTTTAAAACTGAATGGCTAAAGCAATTGCAGGGGGTATTAGTCAGCTTCATCTGGTCCTATACAAAACCTAGAATAGCATGGAAAAAACTGAGAAAGAAAAAGCTAAATGGGGGAGTTGCACTTCTGGACTTTCAGCTTTACTACTGGGCATTCCAGCTGAAAAAGGTTAGATCACTTTTCTACAAGGAGTACCTATCCCCTCGACTTCAGGCTCTGATAAGGTGTTTCCGGGACCATGGTACACTGTTTCTTTATAAATTTGGCTACCCCAGGTATTACAAAAAAGTTAGATTAAAAGTTCTCTATAATGCCTGCAGCATCTGGTATGCAGTAAGAAGACTGGGTATCCCATATTACGGTGAGCTGGCCCCAATCTGAAATTCTCCCAGTACCTCAATATGTCCCCAGGATGTACTAGCTGAGCCATTGATAGAGGGAGGAACTGTGCAGTGGGGACAGCTAGTCAGGGGGGGGCTCCGTTAGCCCTTGGGAATCCCTATCCGAAGCAACCAATGCTAAATTATCTAGGTTCAAATACGTGCAAATTAAAGGTTGCCTGCAAGGAGAACCTGAGGCCGGGTGTTCTACGGGTTGGGAGAAGGAAATTACAGGTCCACAGAGCAAAAAGAAAGAGGTTTGCAAAGTGGTATTGGGCACTTATACAAGCTGAAGATGCATCTTGCCCACCCTCTACATAGGGATGGGATCTAGTGTTTCCTGCACTAAATCTTCCTTATTTCTGACGGGTCTCTATGAAGATTCTTTGGTCTGTGGTTCAATCTGCTCCCCTGCGGTGGAACCCCTTGTTCACCATATATCAGGCTCACTGGACCCCTAAAAGGCTTGCTAGAATAGCTTTTCAAGGAAAGATGAATTACCCGAAGTGTGACCTAGAGGGGGCAGATGATATCCACCTCCGGTGGCAGTGTCCGGGGATTCATACTTTTTGGGAACAAGTGGGTAAGTCGATCTTGTCTATTATAAACAGGCGTAATGAGATAACTCTTCCAATGGTTGTATTTGGGTTAAATGAGACTGCCGAGAGGAGTTTGTGTGATAGATTGGAGAGACCTCTGATGCATCTCTTTTTCTATTTGGATCTGATAGCCCGGTGGGAAATATGTATTAAGTGGATCTCTAGTCTCAACCCCACTCATAGGGATTGGTTGTTGTCAGTTAAGAGAATCTCCGATTTAGATTCTAGATTAATAGAGCCATCTCTTTCAGGCATTAGGCCAGTGTGAACTAATTAGATACAACTTGATCTAACACTTGAGTCTTGGTTTCGGTAAGAGTCCAATGATTAAGTTTTAAGATCTAACAGCTAGGAGGATTTGGGCGGACTTGTTCTGCCCTCCCCCCAAGGCTGATGGGGCCGTTTGCTACCTGAGCTCTGGTGGACCACCAGGCCGATGACCAGGGCCGGGACGTGATGTTGCTTCTCTTGTCTGTATTTGGCTACATATGAAAAAAATTAATAATTAGGCCGCGCCCTGGGCGATGGGGTCCTGAGGGCCAAGATCATCCTTGGAAAGGGTACCTCATGACCCCGTCCCCTAAAAAAATATATATATATAATTAGGCCAGTAGGCCAGGCCTCAGGAGATGGGGTCCCCGGGGTCGATATCGGCCTGGGGAGGGGGGCCATGTGGCTCCCTGCCCCCCAAAAAATTGAATGTTTATGCTGTGCCCCGGGGGCTGGGATCCCCGGGGACAAGATTGCCCTAGGGGGACGATATTTAGGCTGGATCCCAGGGGTTGGGGTTGTGATCTCCAGGCTGAGATTGACCTGGGGATTGGGGCTATATGGGGTTGGGGTATTATACGGGTTGGTCGCCAGTAGTGGCCGCATGCCAGGCCCTGCGGTCAACCCCCGCTGTACGTGGTCAAAGGAATTGACAGCAGGGCCTGGCCCTAGGTGAGGCCCTTGCAGCAAAACTACTGCACACAGCCAAAGGCCGTGTGCAGTAGGGGGTTAGGTTGTTGTAGGGGTTAGCTAGAGGCCCTGGCCGAATGTCGTGTGCAGCAGTGGTTGGATTAATGTATATTAATGAAAATGACTTTACGTTTATAAAATCAAAGACATTTACTGAAAAAAACAAAGGTTACAGGGATGTTATAGCTAGGGAACAGAATAAAAAAAAACTTAGAAATTCATTGAAAAAAACAAAGATTACAGGGATGTTATAGGTAGATTCAGAATTTACTCATACAAAACAATAGAAATTCAGCTGTTATAGTTATCTAAAATAACTATAACTCACGCCCTAAGGTAACTATAACTCGTGCCCTCGCCATGCAGATTTTCTTATCAATAATTTTATTGGAAATGTTGCAGTGATAATATCAAAGATGCTGTAGAAGATTTCATTAATGATATAATATTTAGAGTAATTAGTTGTGCATGGTGAAGGCGCAAGTTATAGTTAGCTTAGGGCACTAGTTATAGCTACTTGAAGTAACTCTAACTAGAACAGCTGAATTTTTATGGTTGTCTATGAATAAATTCAGAACCTAACTATAATGTCCCTGTAACCTCCAGCTTTATCAGTGAATTTCTATGGTTTACTCAAAATGGCAGCGAATACTTTCTAGTCAGATTGCGGGCAGCCAATCACAGCATTCCTGCTGTTGTGTGCATTTGCGAATTCACTAAAATAATTGCTAAAATGTTGTGAAAAATCTGTGTCCCTGGATATACAAATTTATTTCCCCTTTATTATCCCAAAAACTACTGAACGGATTTACACCAAGTAAGTGGAAACACAATCTGTGTACCAAAATCTAGCTTTCTGCCCAATGTGGTGTAATTCTGTCCAGTGTTTCAGGCTGTAGTCGTGTTCAAATGTTCTACGGGAATTAACATAGGAAACATGTATCCCGCACTTTTTCTCAGCCCCCACTTGACGGATCACCCCAAAACTTTCTGTGCGCAACAAAAATCACTGCACACTTTTCTTGGAAAATTTTGTGAAGATTTGTCAAACGGTGACAAAGATACAGGCAAGTCAAAAAATGCTTTTTCTATGGAAATATGGTCCTAACTATAACTACCTACTGTTGACCGCCAGTAGGTAATATATATATATATATACATATATATATATATATATATATACATATATATATATATATATATTGTCATGGTACATAGATGTAGAGTTAAGTTTAGTAAAACTTTACATATCCATAGCAGCTTACCTTCACAATTTACTTGTCCTTGATATCCTGACACAATATGTTGTTCACACAATATTTTGGGCTCAATATTTTGGCCAAATACCCCAGAAATGTACAAGACAGGGCAGCACAGCTTCACGAACTCATGCACAGCATATTGGTCACAGCAGAAGAGCTGCCCTGATCAGACTGGTTTCTCCTCAATACCTGAGTCTCAGTCATTTGAGCGGGTAAAACTTCTTGAAAGGCACCAGCATTCCAATGCAGCATATGTGTAATGCACTCAAGGTGAAGTCTAACCCTTGTGGGAATAGGACCTCACAAACAACTTGTGGTTTTCACCCTTCCTTGATAGCTACCACTTGAGGGGCTTGTCTTTAGCACAAAGCTGGTCCCAGACAGCTAAGACCTAACTCTCGAAATTACCCACACGATTGCATACTCTGTAGCAAATAGATGCCAGTGTATACTCCCCATTCTTGCTGAGCTGGCTAAGAACTTTCGGTACTCTCTTGTCTAAAGCATCCTTTTAGATAAAAAAGAGCTCACTAGTTTTAGGAGCCTTTATAATCGCTGCATGGTATAGTGTATCCTTCACGCCATCAAAGGATTTATAATGCTCGGTAGATCCAAAAACGTTCTTGGCTGGTTCTTCAAGGTCAGGACTGAGAGGGGATCAATTGTTTTCTCACAGTTGTTGCAAATTTCTGTTAGTAACCAGAAAGGCCTAGCCAAGGAATGATTTTGTCTTGGCCAGGCAATGGGAACTTCCCAGTCATGACTGACTTGGCATTTGCCTCCAAAAATGTTATCTTTCCACTGCCCACCTGGGGCCATATTATAGAACAGGCATGTGTGCCCGTTTGGTAAAGGGCGCTTTGGTATTACAGAAGGGGCTAGAGGCCCTTGTGCGGCCCTTCTGTAATACAGATAGCACTGGCACACATATAGCACCAACATTGTTTCAGGAGGGCATTCTCTCATTTGCATGAGAGTGTGGCCCCACGCAAATGATGGAATCTGTTTACCTCTGGAACCGTGACATACACTGAATGCAGGCACAAAGGCAAAGAAGCTGTCAGGAGGTGCACTGTTAGTATGCCACCTAATGGCAACATTCTGGAAGATGCCAAGGGGATCCTATCGAACTCCCAAACATCCCCTTGCAGGCAGGTGCAGTCATTCACTGCACCCACCTGCAAGGGGATCTCTCTCCCTCTTAAAAGTGCAGGTGAGTTGAGCATTCAACATAATAAGGGGCAGTTTCTCTGTTTGAAGGTGCGCTGTGGCGCAAACAGGGAAAGTGCACCCTATTGATAATAGGGCCGCAGGTGTCGTAATTAGACTGTGGACAACTGAGCAGTTTGGAACTTGGTATGTAAATTTGACCCCCTGCAGCACAGTCAGCACTTTCTCCCTTGATTGAGCACCATTACAGTGATTTGGCCCAAGCATTGTAGGCAGGCTCAATAACTCCTAGGACCAGCATATAAGCAACTTAGGACCAGATTTATGAAGGGATTGCACCATGCTTGTACCACCCAATGTGGTACATGCGTGGCGCAAACCACTATGTTATATTTTTGAAGCCACGCAAAGCCACTTTGCATGACTTTAAATGGCTTCAAAAATATGGAGTAAGGCAACACAGTGCAAATCGCTGTGTTGCATTAATCTGCACTACGGAGGCATTCCATGGGCATTTTGTGGGTGATGCCATGCACCTCCCATGGTTAATGATGGATTCCCAGATTTACCAACCCCCGTAAAACTGGGAATGTGCTAAATTCCTTTGTCTCCCCAGGTGAGGCGTAGTGACAAGAAATATCTTTATACCTCATTGTTTTGTTTTCTTTCTATGTGTGCTTCATTCTGCAGCACACAATGAAAGAGGAAAAAGCCTCTCAGGATTGCGTTTGTGTAGGAATTTGTCCCTTTATGCACAAAAACAATCCTGCATGCAATACAAGCACCCTTGAACCATGGTGCTAGGGTGCCAGCATTGGTGTTAGGCAGCCAAAAGGGCACCAGTGTAGGAGGAAAGGACAGGAATGCACCATGTTTGATATATACAGCACACTCCTGCCCTGCAGGGCAGCACAACAAGGTGACTTGCTGCGCTGTTGTCGCCCACAAAGTCCATAAATATGGGCCTTAGTGCATTCCCAGATCTTTTCAATATCCTGCATGACTTGCTCTTCACTGAAAGACTATCCATCATTTATAGAGGACACACTTCCTTTAGGGTTATCGTTTCAGCCTTGAGATCATCTACATCATTTGGGGTCCCTAGGCACCACTCACGTTGACCAAATAGTTAACAGTTAGATTTTATTGACAGCTTTGTAGTAACAACACAACTTATCCTCAATAGCATGATTGCAAATAGACTCCAGGATTTAGTCTTCCTGATTCTTTTGGTGGCCAGAAAAGGCAGCTTTCTGATCATGCCACTAATTCATGAGCTTTTGCTGGCATAGAGGTTGTGCATAACTTTGCTTTGGAGTAGGCTATCTTTTCACAGAAACCCTGTACAGAGTCCACCACATCAACTATTGGGTGTTTCAGAGCAGCCCTTCCTGTCTTCTTTTTCAGAAGCGAAGGGGGGGGGGGCCTGACACTGGGTATTCCTTTCTGAGGTGCCTCCATGTATGAGTGGGCAAAAAATTCAATTTTGCCGATGGAGTTTGCTGAGTTTTGCCCACTCTATGTTCCACTCGGAGCACGGAGTTCTGGCAAAACTCTGCCAACCACCAGTTTCTTTTCACGTGTGCCCGCCAATGTTAAGTTGGTGATTGAGAATTTGCATCCCCTAGAGTGATTTTCAGGTGCTAGAATGACTTCCAGTGAGATTTCTCAATGTGTGTGGTCACGGTAAGTTGTGGCCTTTCACGTTGAGAAAGCTGCGTCTCATTTACAAAATCTACTCGAGTAGCCATAAAGAAGCAGCTTCTTCTGGCGCAGCATGCAGGGCTACTTGCACTGAATTTACAGCACAAAAAAAGCTCCAGGTGGTAAAAGTCAGCACGAGCAGCGCGTCGTGCCCAAATCCTGCCCCCTAGTGGAATTCCACGGTATCTCACAAAGTTTTTATGTAACTCTGCAGAATTCCAGAGAGTGGAACTCTGAGTTCCGCTAACCCTTACCTCCATGTAGCCACAAAAATAGACAGGCAGGGGGCATATCCAAATTGATTTTTGCAAATAACCATCATATTCATCAAGATTTTATTAAACATTTCTGCTAGCCCGTTGGTCTGGGTTGGTGAAACATAGAGAAGTTGTAGGCCACCCCAACCTCACCCCACATGGATTTTATTTATTATGTCATGATGATGGTTCCCTGTAAGAAGCACAGTCTTGGAGATTCTGACTCATGTAAATATGCAAAGATGTGTGTTAGCAACCAAGGGGGCTCTAGTGCTTCCCAGAGCCACAATATATGGGTACCTGGAGGCATTGTTTATTTCAGCAAGTATCTACTCATTTTCTGAAGTGCTTGGTGATTCCAGACATCTAACACTGTTCACCTGGCTCTTTCAAAGTGTACTACTACCACTGGTAAGGGTACCTATATGGGTTTGCCTGACCACCTGACCTGTCATCCACTTGACAAGTTCTGAAAGTAATGCAGAACCTTTCTACACATTGTCCCTACTAGGCCAATAAAACGCAGCTGCCAGTCTCTTCTTTTCTTTTGACTTTCAGGGTGCCCAACTAAGAATTACCTCATTGGCCAGCTGCACCCATAAAGTTATGTCAGCTTTGGGAACTACTAGCCTTTAGCTACTGCCTGGTTCAAGATCAGATGACTCACTGTGCAGAAGGTCATCCTCACAAGGGACACAGAATGTGTCTTCTACACCTCTAGTGGTCTGATCCTCAACCAGTGTACTAAGGCCAACCAGATTGGGACACTTTGGGCCTCATTAAGAGTGTGGCGGTCCCAGGATTGTTGTCCACAATTTTAGTCCTGCCATTGGCTCTCACCTCAATTCTGGTAAAGGGGTGTTCCATGTTACTAGTTCCACCAGTCACCATAGCTAGGGCTCTGTTATAGGGAAAGAGTTATATAGGCTTTCTCTACCATTTCCCCATAGGCTGAAGTGTCCAAATTGTCAGAGAGCTCCTGACCACAATTGTGGGCCACCTGAATAACACAAAATGAATTGGAATATTCACATTTCAGTGCCTCCTAGACCACATTCCCAGTTGTCCTTGGCAATCTAAGTGTCCTTATTAATAGAAAGGTTGCTATATAAGGAGCAGCAAGTGTCAAGTCCTTAACATAGAAGTAACTCTAAATATAGCCCTTTTTGCTATACTTTAAGTATTAGTTTTGTGTCTTTGTCTCTCTGATCCATTCTGTCTGGGCTTCTCCTCATGCTGGGAGTGCTGACAGTTGCTATGATGATTGTCATAAGGTTTCTAACAATCCTGCTGCTAGATACTCTTATCCCCAATTGGCTTAAAGCTATGAGGATCCTGCTCCTTCAGAACAACCCTTTTCATAAACCAATTCCTCAGCTATGACAGCAAATAGGTTGGGGTCTCTCAAGTTCAAGTTCTTTTATTTAATTGCATGATTACTTAAAATCATTGCAAAAAAGAAAAAAAAACACAGTATAAATATGAGAGAGATAAAAGATGCATATGTATATGTAGTATAGCACAAACAGACAATCGTCCCTATAAAGTTCTGTGCAAGTAAAAGTTGGTAAAAGTTGTTAATGGAACTTTTCCTGAGTGCAAATCGTGTCCATACAGAAGTCCATAAGAGAATTAAAGCTAAAACACATGTAAATGTATTTGGTCTAAAACCGAAATAAAATGACACACTATTTTAAAATAATCTAAACATATGTCATATGATTGTTTAACTTTGCTTGAAGTAGCGTGGTGAACTTCTCAAATTTGGCCACGTCTGCTGATTCGTTTGGAGAGAACTCCAGTGATCTAGCCTCAGTACAAGTTCTAATGCCATGGCGACAAAAGAGAGGCATTAATAAAGTGTGTTGTGCGTTCTGCAAAGATGGGCAGCAACATAGGAGGTGAATAAAAGACTTGGATTTGTAGTTGCAGAGCCTGCAGCCTTTTCATATTGGTCAAGGTGGTCCATTTCAGATTTAGCTCCTTTGTCCTTAAGCCCAGAAGTCTTGCAAAGGCAATTTGTGATACGCAAGCTTTCATGATGGTACTTTTGAGGTATAATTGTGGAGCCAGGTATTGAGTGATAATTATATACCAAACTACAGTAATGGAGCACTCATATAAATCATGTCACAAAATCAAACAAATTTGCCTTGATGTGATTTACTATAAAGATTGGATAAGACAAAACATAATCACTTCAGTAAGAGAGCATATTAAAATGAGCCTAATTATACAATCAGTATGATTCAATGATTTGTTATCATAACATAAGTGAAGATTGTAGTTTTTCTAAAACAAGTTCAGGTCGAGTAAAAGAATCAGCCGACATGTGTTTCGTCCCAGAAAAAAACAAGACTTCTTCAGGGCTAAAACCAGTATCACATCATATATCTCAAGACGTTAAGTGAGATAAATATCCTGATGGCTTCTTTTAGCACAAACCCAAATTTTGGATCACAATGACTTCTATCTGAAAATGAGAGAAATCTTCTTATTCTTTCAAAAGGTCCGCTCCAATCCGTTTCACGTATGTATTTTGCCAATCAAATCGAAGACATCATTAATTGCGGTTTGACTGTAGTTTGGTAGAATTCCCGGTGTATATTAGCAGAGATCGGGCATGTTCCTTGGCCGATGAATGGTGCCCGATAAAGTAAATCCTTCCAGATCAAATTCTAATCTTATCATTTGGCTTCTGATGTATTGCGGCAATTTGAATACTCGTTTATACATTTTGGTCTGAAGTTGATCAGTCAGAGCTGAGAATTTGCCTGGGAAGGCTTCATGACCATAGTTCAAAGCTGGCAGGAAAACTGCTTTGATAGTTTGAAGCATTAAACCTGCCGAAGGGCTGGCTTTTAGTTTTTTTAGCTGACACATTCTTGTTGTTATAAAGGCGGCCTTTGTCTTCAAATGCATAAGTTGGGCTTTTGGCGTCCCTTCGGCTGTTAGTCGAACGTCTAAGTAGTTACACGTTATACGTATCTGTGGTGCTGATGATAAGTGGCCCCATCTTCCAGCATAGGTGCTGATGTCTCAATGAACTGCTGAATATAACCACTTTAGTTTTTGTGGCATTTGCCTTCATTTTGTTTGTCGTCTTATAACTGTGTAGGGCTGTTAGAGCTTTTTATAGGCCGGTTTTAGTGTGGTCCAACAAGATAATGTCGTCAGCATATTGAAGCAAGGTCAGTTTTAGATTTCCAATTTTTGGTGGAATCAGGTTTGCTTGTATCAGCCCCTGTGACATATCTGCTGTGTATAGAATAAATTGTAGCAAAGCTAGAACACATCCTTGTTTAAGCCCTTTGTCGGTGGGAATCTCCTTGCTGATGGTGGAGATCAACAGTTTTACCCTTACCCATGTTGATGTATATAATAGGATTATTGCCCTTAATAGCCTATTTGGGATGTCCCTGTTTCTTAACTTGCTCCATAGTGAATTCCCGTCCACTGAATCGAATGCTGCTGTGTAATCAACAAAACAGATGAACAGTGGTAGTGATTTTTTGGCAACTGCCTCTTGAGCTAAGTAGGAGAGGGTGAAAATGTTATCCTTGGTTGCGGTATTTGCTCTGAAGCCAGTTTGGTTTAATGGCACTATTTCCTTAGCCTCTGCCCATTTTTGTAGTTCTTCTAAGACTGTTGAGTCAAGACCTTTTGCCTCAACATCCAAGACAGCAATAAGACAGCAATTAGATGGGTCCTGTCTGTCTCCTTTTTTAAAAATTGAGTGGAGTATAGAGCCTCTCCAGCTCTTTGGAACCTCCTGTGAGTCAAGGCAGGATCTGTAGAGGGCTGAAAGAATTGGAGACCATAACTCATGCTTGCCTTTAAAGATTGTTGCAGGGATTCCGTTCGAGCCTGGGGCCCCCTACGACCTCATTTTCCCCAGAATGATAGCGATTTCACTTGGCAAGGGATCAAAGCTTATGGTCGATTCGGATTTGTATGTGTCCAGGACGTCTTTTGTTGTTCCAAAAGAGATGGATCAGCTGAATATAATTTTGTGACTTTTTTATCCATGTGGCTTCATTTACTGAGTTAAGTTGTAGTTCGCTCTGATGTTGTAGTTCACTCTGACCCATTGTATTGTTGATATAGCTCCATAAGTCACCATGATTATGTTTTCTAGTCAGGGAGGGGATGTAGACGGACTCCTTTTCTGATAATTTGCATTTTAACGACCAAATCAGTTGCTTGTGTTGTTTTGTGTATGTTTGTAATTTTAGTCTTAGTTTTTTTTTTCACTGTATCTCTAGCTTTGGCTTCTAGTCTTCTCAGTCTGCCCAGTTTCAACTTGCTTTCCCTTATAGAGCGGTGCGAGAGAGACTTTATGTGTTGCTGTTGCGAGATATAAGTAGAGCCCACTTTTTAAAAAAGGCTATTGGTGATTTCACGCCAATTAGCTTGGAGTGAGTCTTCCTACAAAGAAAACAGAGATGGGCCGTTAGAACTGGACCACAAGGTGTAAGCTTGTCATGCGGGAGGACCCCATTTTATTCGTATAATTATTTGTGACTCTTCCTCTCCCTGTGAATGACCTATGAGTGTGTATTGCTCCATGCGTCTTAGATTTGTTTCAAAGCATGATATGAGCGGGAGGTGATCACTGGCATTTAGTTGTGAAATTGTAAAAGATGCCAGTTGATTTATGGCTTCCTCAGTAGCAAAGATATAATCTAAAGTGCTCTTACCCTGGAAGGTTTTTAGGGAAACGATTGTGCAAAGGAACTTGCTTTTTGTGAATGCTGAATTGAGTTGAGGCCATGCATGTTGAAAAAACGTTGAAGTTGTTTGGAGGCCTGGCACATCGGGTGGACCTGACTATCGGTTGTTCCTAAAAACCTAAGGTTAAAGTCCCTGCATATTATGATGTCGTAGTCTATATGGTCACAGAGCACTTTGTCCAGGGTGCCCATGAGTTGAGCCATGTCTTGTGTTCTTGCTAGACCAAAGGTATTAAAGTAAAGGTTAATTATAAGAATTTTTGACAAAATACTGTTTGATGTGGAAGCTTCTACTCTTGTTATTTGTGAGAATTGGTTACAATTGGATACTGTCCTGACATTCAAGTCAAGGTTGTCATTTACATAGATCGATAGGCCACCAGAGGGTCTTCCAAAGATGGTTTTTTTATTGCTAATTGTTGTATTTCATAGTAACCTGGGATGGCTAGTGGAAAGGTTAGCCAGGTTTCTTGGAGGCACAGAATATCCCCATTGATCAATAGTTGTTTTGCCACATCATAGTTTAAAAGACGCTTCAGACCTGCAACATTCCAGGAGATAATTGTCAAATGATGTTCCCTGTGCACAGGTCGGCTATTGTTGTTAGGCATGCTGCTGGTATATTCTGTTAGAAGTGGTTGTATTCCCTTTTGTTCACATTTTGTCCCCCTGTATCAGAGACACCTTCCTGGTGTAGGTCGTTCGATTATCACAAGTGCAGAATTTAAAGAGGTTAGTGAACCGCTCATTTGTCTTATTATGACTTGCTCCTTTTAAAATGCTATGGGTGCTTGTATTTTGGAGCTGGGTTTCACAAGATATATTTAAGTGGTGAGGATATTTCAGCTCCACCTTTATACCCCATTCTGCGAGAGGCCCTTTGTTTTTCAGCACCATTTCCGCCAATACTATAGATCTTAAAGTCATAATGGTGGATTCTCGATGGGTGCTGTACTCACTTTAAATGCTATTCTTTCAATGTCGTCCAACACTATAGTGGTTGTTTTAGGTAGTGCCTTAAACAGTCTTAAGAGATTTAATCGATTCAGAATACCAAGGTCTCCTTCAGAGCTAAAGTGGGGTGTGAAGACTAGCTTGGAGGTAGAAGCCATATTCGTCAGTTCCATTGCTCTCTCAGTGTCTTTTAACGCTCTAGGATTCTTCCTAATCCAGATATCCAGTGGAGGTGCCTCGGGTGATAGAGTCGGAGGTCCAAGCACTTCTGGGATGTTTTATAAAAGCCCTACACTGGCCTCTGCGGTAGCATCCAGTTTATTTTCCATTAAAGGTGTTATTTATGGATCCCTGAGCTCGTTTGATGATATGTTTGTTGTACCATGAGGGCAAGCTTGGGCCAACGGTTGCATTGTTTGATAGACGACAGGTTAAGTTGCTATATCAGCAAGGGGTTCAGTGGATTCTATACTAGTTCTCATCTTTTTGTGTACACCAGCTTGGGCCAGTGGCTGCGAGTATCAACTGTCAGGTAGTTGCTGGTGTTTCAGAGTTTCATTGGTGTTTCTGTCTGTCTTCCTGGGCTTAAAGATGGGGTATGTGTTTACATCAGGGGAAGTCGCCAAGTGTTACGTTCTTTGTAGCACCTGGAATGAGTCTCTTTTCTTTTTACTCTTGGCTTTTTTTTAGCCATTTTCTTGCTCTCTTTGAGAGTTGTGTTGGTGGGGTTGGGGCACTGATGTTTGGTGGGTCGTTTGGTGCTGCTTTGCTATTCTCTATTTCTGCAGCTCGGTGGGATGGAATAAGTAAATGTTCTGGATTGTTCATGTATTCAATGGGCACCTGCTCCCAGACTTTTGAGTTTACAGTCGAGTTGAGAAAACATGTACATGCTGGAATTTAGATGATTCTGGTCTGACGGTGGGGCTGGATTTGCTTGTCTAGTCAGCACTTTGTCTGGAATTTGCTCCTTAACAGAATTTACACTTTGCAGGGCTAATTTCCATTTGGAGATCATGATGGTCATAACTTCTGGTAGGGATGACAGTTAGTCCACTAGAGGTTTGCAAGCACATATCGCCGTTATAGTATTGGTGCGTTGCTCTTTTTGATCCAGAGCTGATAGCTTCATTTCTATTTTGTTGATATAGGTGCCCATGGTGTGAATCAAATTCAATTGCATTTCTAATTTGTCTGATTGCCAGGTGAGAGCATTAATTGTTGCTGTCAGAGTTGAATTGATTGATGCCAATAAATTGCCCTGATCTATGCAGGACTGAGTTGTCATAGAAGTTACCATCTTCTGGGCTTCCAAAGAGTTCGATTGATCTAGATTGCGGTGTTGATGTTGGAAACCGTGCCGGCCACTGTGCCTTCTAGCACCGGAAGCCAACTGTCTGGGTTCCGACATAGTTTTAGGAACGTGTTCCTGCAACAGCTGTTCTAGTTGTCCCTTGATGTAGAGAGGGCCAGTTCTTTCTCAATAGGAACTGCTGATGTGCAGTGCAGAGAGGTAGGCATCAGCGGAATCACAGTCCTGATTGTCAAAGGCAGAGTCAATACGAGTCTCACCCTTGGGGCTAGTCTGGTTAGTATGAAGGGAGTGACAGGCATTGCCATTACCATATTTGGACCAGTTTCCTTGATTTGTAATTAGTTTCTTAATGTATTATCTGAAGCACTGTTTTATGATGATATTTCTATAATTGTGTCATCACTATGCTGGATCGATCCATTCGCTGAGCCTTGCATTGGAGTTTTCTTAAGGTTTGAATTGTCCACTATTGAGGGGTGTTCTACTGGTGAGGAAATTCGTGCATGTGCTTTTTTTTAAAAAGTCCAAAACTGATGTTTGGGTGGTCTCTTTTGCTTGCCTGCCCTGAGTTGGCATAGTTTTGGTTATGACCTTTTTTGCCTGAGGTTGATCGCTATTGTATACTGGGCAGGTTGTGGCTCTCTGCCTATTATTCCAGCTGTCTCTCCAACTGTCTCTCTGGCTGATTCTCCAGTAAACTTTTTGTTGTAATTGAGTTGGTGCCCTTGTTGAAGTTGTTGGGGCAAAAAGAGGTCAAGTGCTTGCTAGATCATCCCAGGTGTAGAGCTTATGTTGATATGAGGGCGTGATCGTGCCTGCGTTGGTCCTTTTCGTTTCCCTTGATGTATGATTGATGCTCTACACCACTCAGAGGTTGGGAGGCGGGTGTTCCTAGCATACCTTTCTACCGCTACTGCTTTTATGAGTCGGCGGAATGACAATAAGTGAGAGATTTTCCATGCATGCAGGTATAGATATGTACCTGGTTGCTTTGATTTTGAGCTAGGCCTTGGACGAGCTAGCCTCTGAGTTGGTGTCTGTTTTGGACTCCGTTGACTCTTTAGGCTCTTTAAATCCTTAAGGCTCATTAGACTCCTTGTGGTGCCCTGAGCATAGCATGGGCTAGGCATGATTGCATTAAGTTGCTGTAGATGACCGGCAGGGCTGACCTATGATTTAAAATGGTCAGCGGATAGCTCCAGTGGAGCTTGGCGCCTAAAGCTATTGGAGCACACTGCTGGCAGAGCGTTGATGCTTTTTGGTCCTTTGGCAGAGCTTGACAAGGTTTACTAGGGGATCTTCCCCTGATTTAGCAGCTTCTGGTGCTGTTTTATTTTTAGTTGTTTCCTTTTTCCCTTTGGTGAATTTGCGCCTCTTTGAGCGGAGTTCACAGGATCTCCTGCAAGCTGCACCCTGGACTAGCTGAGCTGCTTCTGCAGGTTTCTGGGACGCTCTTAGTGAGGCCGACTACAACCTCCATGCTCAATCTGCAAACCTCATTCATTAAATCCTTTCAATCCTTTAGAGCTCCCCGCACCTTATCCGGTATTATGGCACCACTTCCGCTTGTCTTCTGTTTGCCTTGCGCCTCACTTATGGTTGCCAACCCACCTGGGAAGGGTACATGGAAGTAGAATAGTTCACTTGCTAATTCGCACTGGAAGATCTTATTGCTCTGGGTTGGTTATGGAAACTAGCGGGAGCTCGTAGATGCTTGTGTCGATAGTTTAAAAACAGAACGCAGACTACACATCAACAAGACTGCACAAATGCGGCAGCACGCCAATCAGCAGCTCGTAGGTGAAAGCTTGTGCATGCTTGTGGGTACCTGGAACGGTGCCTTGGTCGCTGCTGCTGACGGCTGCAAAGTGAAGAGGGACACTTGTTGACGGTCCTGCTGCGTTACTCCGTTCAAGATCTGCCTGAACACCACCTGCGACTGGTCTGTGTCTGAATCCGGCTCTGAGTTGTCAGCTCGGTTGGTTGTCAGCTGGGGGTGCTTCTTCGGGCCCCTCAGGTTTTTGAAGGGTTTTTACCCCACCCCCCCCCACCCCCCCTTCTCTCGCCTCTCACTCCCAACTCTTAACCTGCACACCTTGGACCCCCGTGGAGAGCCCGCAGAGGGCCTGATGAGGCACCATTCTCCCCTGCCTGGAGCTCCGTGAGCAGGGGGCCGAGGTCAGGGCTGAGGGGCCAGGGGTCGAAGGGGCCGAGGAGCCGAGGGGCTGAGTGACGAGACCACACCCACTGCCGCACACGTTCAAATGGATTGCATGGAGATAATGTAGCAAGGTCAGTGGCTTTGGGTCTCTCTTTTTGACAAGACAAGCATTGACTGCTTGCCCACCACCAACAGATGGTGTAAATGTGCTTAATCATTTGCCTCCATCTGTTTCTCCCACCTTTCTGAGTTTCTTTAAACCACATGCACCCACGCTTCCTAAAAAGGTCCCAACCTTTTGTACTCTTAACTTGGTATTGGTAACCTTTGTACTGGGATACTATTCACTTTGTATTGAACAGTCCAAACTAGTAGTGGGTGATAAATTCCACTCTGCCAGAGGAGTTGGTGGAATTTCGGTCACTTTGTGTTACGCTTGTAATGCGGAGTTCCAGACAAATTCCACCATCCGCCAAGTGCCAGAGCTTTTTCTCGCATGAGGCTTGCCAACTGTAAATTGGTGAGCATGAGCAAGAATTGGCATCTCATAGCACAATTTGTGGGTACCCTGCTATATTTTCTCACCACGAACGGTCATGGACGTCACAACTGTTCGTGGTGAGAAAGCTGTTGCTCAAAAAGAGAATCTACTCAAATGCCAGCAAAATCAGCTCTGGCAGCAGAGCCCTGTGGCATACCGTGTGGTGCAGATCAGGCTGATTTTTCAGTGCGGAACTAGCTCCTTGTGCTAAAAATGAGCATCAGCAGCGTGAAGTGTCGATTTCCACCCATTCACTGATCTCCGTGGAATCCTGCAAAGTTTTTAAGTAACTCTGCGGATTTCTGTGGAGTGAAATTTCCTGAGCTCCGCCCACCTATAGTCCAAATCTGCTGATGTCAACATCATTAGCGATTAATCCAGTTGCTCACGGTCACTCAGCTGGTTCATGGCCTCTGTTCCCACAGTGGGAAAACAAGATAGTCACCTCATTGCCATAAGTCGCCACTTTCCTGGCTTTAGAAGGGAGCTTATAAGCCTACTTGTTAGACACAGTGGTTGCAAAGGGTAACAGTTTATCCCTGATTCTGATATGTAGATGCTCTAGTTGAATGGGCCTTTAACTCAGCAGGTCATGGTCCACATTTTCAATTCGCAAGGAATCTGAGGCATTGCTGTTACCCACAATGGCCACAAGAAAGACCATAGCCTGCAGACTATAGTATCCTGCTCCTGTATTAAAACACTTACAAAAAAGTATCTCTAGTATTAGACCTTAAAAATGGCCTTTACTGCCCCTCTTACTGGAAAACCTTTTCACTGATGCAAAAACACCCAAGTCAGATCCCTTTGCATGACTTTTGCTGTTTGTATAATAGGGAATTGGGGTGTGCAGGGTGTTGCAACCAGAATGTTGCTGGCACAGAATACTGAGGATAAAATATACAGACTATAATATCGACAGATAAGTTAGTATACATTTTCTATACCTATTTACGTTGGCAATATATATCTTCAAGGTACGTAGATGTGGAGTTAGAAATATTAAATCTATATTTCTCTATGTTCTTTTACCTTTCAATATTTTGGCGCACACTACGATATACTTGCACCACAATATTCTTGAGGCCGATATACAGTAGTTCAACCAGGAATTGGTAAAGTGGAATTTTCACAATAGCTAAACATGGAGAAGGATTTCACCCTATATTTGCCATGTTTATAGCATCAAAATCGAAAAAGAGGAATTACATTTTCAAATACGAACCTTGTGAATAGAATTGAGAAAACAGTTCCTTCCATTAGTAGTACATAAATCGCAAAATCAGTAAAATGAGAAAACAGTTCCTTCCATTAGCAGTACACAAATCGCAAAATCAGTAAAATCATTTCTATGCATTTGCTTTAAAAAGCTATTTCTAGACTAGCAAATATTTATTAAAACTCCTTTGCACACCTAAAATTATTTAGAGGCAACATAGAAAACAGTTACCCTAATTCACAATACATTTTCTCAATTTGTGGCCTAAACAAATACATTTCCTTAATATGAAATTGGTCAGAATTTATTTGCTCTATTTTGTGGTACTCAAGAGGTAAACCAATGTAAACTTGTGTTATCTATTCAAGATGTGGGCAACTGCCCAGGGACTCAGTCTTCTCAAGGGCCCCATGAGAAAGTGAACTCTCTCTCAATTTGACCATTATCTATTCTATTTGTCTATCTAAACCTGTCACCCTCTGCCTGCCTACCTTCGCCCCAGGCACTGAATTCATCTGTCTACACAGTGTTATCTTAAGGATTTTGGGTTCCTGGGCAAGGCTTATTTCATCTGCTTTTGTGTAACCAGTTTCTGAAAGCTTAGTCTATAACTCAGCACTGTTTACCATCATGCAGGCTTATATTATTGGGAAATGGGTAATAAAATTTAATGTTGTTCTAAGAAGGCTCCCCAAAGTATGGCATGCCTAGGGCCCCCAAATTTCTTAAGATGACACCGATGGTACCTTCAATCTAGGTGTTCCCAGACATAATTTAAATTTATTACCGTAATAAGAAGTACTCAATGAATCAGTGGAGAACAGCAAAGAACACTGGGCCAGAAGGACTAAACACTGGTCGCAAAGTACTGATCACAATTTGCAAACACTTTTTTATGACTAGTATGTTATTTTGCAAACTGACAGTGTACTAAAGGGCAGTAAGCAAAATACCGAATCATAGTGGATCACATTTCGATCTAAATTGTGAATCTTTATGGTTCTCAGCTAATACAGGGAAAGAGGCCTGCTGCGGTCAGCAGACCACCATGTCTTTGATTGCTTTTAGATAAACTAATCATTTTTTAAGTGAAGCTCTTTTTATTTAATGGAAAACATTTTTTAGAGCAGGCAGTGGTTCGTAGGAACACTGTCTACTTTAAAAAAATGTTTTTGTCTACTTTCACAGGGGAAATAAGTCACCTGGGGACCTCTCCTATTTTTGAATGTGTTATCACTAGCTTTGTGTAGTTGGTAATATAGCAATGTTTTGCAACCGAGTTTCATTTCCAAAACAATAATTCTGAATTGTGAATGGAAGGGAGGTCCTAAAAATGCCCCTTCCAAAAACTGATTTGTATGCAGCTGCAAACTTAAATTGTGAATCTGCACTATATTACAGAATTACAGTTTTGGCTTAGCTCATACTAAGGGGCCATTTTGTCATTGCAAATGGTTCAATTTTGTGTATCGGGCTCTTTCGGTGCCATCGTAGATCTGGCCCAATGTGTAGTCATTTTCTAGTGCTCTGTCTATTATAATCTGTAATTTGAAGCTACCAGTGTAAATGGCTTGCATAATGCAAATAACAACTGTGCAGCGGATGTCCTTAGATTTTTGGTTACCTTACATACTGTCTGAAGAAGAGCACCACACATAATTTAAAGTATGAAGGGAAAGCTGGAATCCCACATGAATGGAAGTCTTTTTATTACATCTCATTAGGTCAAACTAAAACCTACCTGAAGAAAAATACATCACAGAAATATCCAGTGCCCTAACATTGAAGACCCCCTCCCCTCAAGATTACCAAACATAATAATGTTACCAGTTTAGGTCAACAATAACTTGAATGATAACTTTTGTTATCATCCTATCATTGGAATAACTGCAACAACAAATGAACATCCCACGTGCTACAGTACATAGGTTTAAGAGCGTTCATGTAACTGTATCTCTCAACAATCTACAAACTGGTGGATGTTCCCCATCTTTTGATGTCCTGCAAACACAGCTGACCTATAACTATTCAACCAATCAGTCCAACAGGATTTGCAGAGCGTGGCTAATCACCTGCAATGGTGTCCAGGCACTGAGAACATAGCTGCTAAGGGGTTCAATTGAACTGCTGGGTCTTGAGTCCTTTCCTGAATTCCAGAAGTGACAATGGGGTCTGTAGGTAAAGGATGAGGTTGTTCCGGGATTTCACCACAAGGTAGGAGAAGGAGCGTTGCTTCGGCAGAAGGGGGTGTGTGTGAGGGAGATGGAAATGTAACACAGGTGTCTGGGTGGTCGGTGGGAGGTCAGTCGGTGGTTGATGTAAGCTGGTCCTTGATTGTGAAGGGCTCTTTAGGTGTGGGTGGATTGGCATCTTAAATTGACATCTCTTTTGAATGGGGAGTTAGTAGGGCTTCTTGAGGTGGATGGGTGGCGTGGGTACGTTTGGGGAGGTGGAGGATAAGTCTGCCCCATGAATTTAGTATGGCCTGTAAGCTCTTCAGGAAGTGCATGGTGACTCCTACTTAGATTGCATTGCTGTAGTCCAGCTGTCTGGTGATGAATGACTATTTGTCTGGTGTTGATGGGGAGTCATTTGAAGATCTTATGTTGCATGTGAAGAGTGAGGAAGCAGACAGAAGAGACTACAATGATCTGTTTTTCAAGGTGAGCTTACTATCCAGGAAGATGCCAAGGTTGCAAGTGTGGTCTGTTGGAGTGGGTGCTGTTCTGAGTTTGCTAGTTCACCAGGAATCATTCCACTGGGAGGTGTTGTTCCAGAAGATCAGCACTTCCATTTTGTCTGTGTTGAGTTTTAGGCAGTTATTGTTCACCCAGCTGATGATGCCCTTCATGCACCTGCAGAGGTTGGTCTTCATGGTGGAGGGGGTCTTCTGAAAGTGATAGGATGAGTGAACTACCATCTGCGAAGGATATGATGTTCCTTGTGTGGATTCTGATGATTTTGGCCAAGGGGGGCATGTAGATGTTGAACAGTGTAGGGCTGAAGGATGAGCCTTGAGAGACACCTCAGATTATGTTCTTGGGCTCCAAGGTGAAAAGTTGGTCGGAGGATTCCCTGGGTTCTTCCAGTGAGGAAGGCTGCAATCCATTTGAGGGCATCTGCTTGGATTCCAATGTGATGAAACCTCTTGGTAAAGGTGTGGTGGGATACAGTGTTGAATGCTGCTGAGAGGTCAAGGAGGATCAGTGTCGCTGTTTCTCCCCAGTCGAGGAGGGTTCTGATGTCATCAGTGGCAGAGATCACAGCAGTTTCTGTGCTGTGGTTGGTGTGGAATCCAGTTTGGGAGGGGTTTAGAAGATTATTGAGCTCCCAGTGTTCTGTGAGTTGGTGGTTGATGGCCATTTCGTGGACTTTGGCAGGATAGAGGAGCAAAGATGGGACGGTAGTTCTTGAGTTTGCTTGAGGTTTCTTAAGAAAGGGTTAGACTTCTGTGTATTTCAATACTTTGGGAAGGTGGCCATGGTTATGGATGGGTTGAAGAAGGTGGTGAGTGTGCTTCTGATCAACTTGTTCCTGAGGTTGAACATGTGGTAGGGGCAGGAGTCGTGGGTGCTCCTAAGTGGACGGAGTTCATGATGGCGGTGGTGTTTTGTGTGGTGAGCTGGTCCTGGGCAGTGAGCAGGTGGTCAGAGATAGTATCAGGGTTTGCATCAGTAGGAGCAAGGAGGCTGAGGGTGTCAAAGGCGGTGGGTTGGGGTTCAAAGTTTTTGTAGAAGGTTGAGATCTTACAGTGGAAGAAGTCCACCAGGGTGTTGCAGAGTTCCTAAGAACACATGATGATGTTTTCATTGGTGGAGGGGTTAGAGAACTTTTTGAAAATGCTAAAGAGTTCTTTCCTGTGGTTAGAGCTGGCTTCAATGCGGATTGCCAGGGCACTCCTCTTTGACTAATTCAGTAATTGGTGGTACTGGTTGAGGGATGACTTGAAGGTGGCTCAGTCTGTGGGCTCTTTGTTGGTGCACCTTTTCCTTCTTGTCACTTGCAGCTGCATTTCACAGTTCTCAGTTCTTTGGTGTGCCAATTGGCCTGTTTGGTGGGTTACTTGAGCTTGACAGGGTGCATCCGTCCCTGCAGTCTCTGATCCAGGCGGAGAAGTTCTTGTCAGTCTGCTCTAGGTTGGTTGCGGTGTCAGGGTGGGAGGTGTTGAGGTCATCAGTCCACTGATTTTCGGATACTTTGTTCCAGCTGTGGTGTGAGGTGCTGGGAGGCTTGGTGGCTGTGCAGGGGGATCCTGTGATGGCGATGTCGATGATGGTGGGGTCTGTCCAGGTGAGCTCAGAGACATGGCTGTTCTTGACTCGGTCACTGGCCATGACTAACAAGTTGAGCTTGTGTCCTGCCTTGTGGGTGTGGTCAGTGACTAGTTGGGTGAAACCAATGTTGTTCATGCTTTCAAGGAGGCTGGTGTTGTTGGCACTGTTAAAGTCATAGAGGTGTAAACTGAGGACTCCGAAGGACAATTAGGCCCTCATTCTGACCTTGGCGGGCGGCGGAGGCCGCCCGCCAAAGTCCCGCCGTCAGATTACCGTTCCGCGGTCGAAAGACCGCGGCGGTAATTCTGACTTTCCCGCTGGGCTGGCGGGCGGTCGCCTTCAGACCGCCCGCCAGCCCAGCGGGAAAGAGGCTTCCACGATGAAGCCGGCTCGGAATCGAGCCGGCGGAGTGGAAGCTGTGCGACGGGTGCAGTTGCACCCGTCGCGTATTTCACTGTCTGCGCAGCAGACAGTGAAATACATGTAGGGGCCCTCTTACGGGGGCCCCTGCAATGCCCATGCCAGTGGCCCCATGCCGGTCCGACCGCCGGGATCTGGATGGCGGTAGGGGGGGTCGGAATCCCCGCGGCGGTGCAGCAAGCTGCGCCGCCGCGGAGGATTCAATGGGGCCGTGGTACACTGGCGGGATCCCGCCAGTGGTGCCGGTCCGACCGCGGCTTTACCGCCGTGGTCGGAATCCCCATTGGAGCACCGCCGGCCTGTCGGCGGTGCTCCCGCGGTCCTCCGCCCTGGCGGTCAAAGACCGCCAGGGTCAGAATGACCCCCTTAGTGTTTGGAGTCACTGGCAAGCGGGGCGATGAAACTGGGGATGAAATCACAGAAACTGGGGCATGGTCCTGGAGGTCTGTAGGTGAGGGTGCCTCTGATGGTGGTTTTGCTGTCGATTTGGAGATGGAAATAGAGGTGTTCCATGATGAGGTTGGTGTCACCTGTGGCGGTGGTGCAGCTAATGGTTTCTTTGTGGATGTTGGTGATTACACCTCTGTGTTTGTTGATACGGTCCCAGTATGCTGCCAGGTAGCTGGCTAGAGTTCCTGAGGTAATATCAGGAGCGGAGGCAGAGTTGAGCCAGGTCTCAGTGAGGAAGAAGACGTTGATTGTGAGGGAGGTGATTGTGTCCCAGATCGCGGTGGCGTGCTTGCAGAGTGATTGTGCTTTAATCAGAAGGCAGTGGAGTTGTTCTGAAGCAGTCGTGTTTGGTGTGGTCAGTCTGGTGATGATCATTGTGCATGCGGGAGCTACGGTATCATAGTACAGTGCCAGCAGGTGAAAGGTCCTACCATTGATCATGGAGAAGTCAAGCAGCAGTTGTTGTTGCGGAGTCTGGGGTCCAGGCCCAGGGAGTACTAGGATTCCTGGCACTGGGTGCGATCCAGGCATGGACAAGTATAGACAGGCTTATCTTTGGCACATCTTTGGTGAGTCAGGGGCACGCCCACTGCAAAATGTGCAGAAAGAGAACAGAACAGAGAGAAAGCGAGCAAAAGTCAGAGACTGAGATTGAAGGAAAGGGCAGAATGGAGAGAGAGTGTGCAGAAGTTAGGCCGGAAAAATGGAGGAAAATAGAACAGAGTAAGGAATAAGCAGTGAAAATGCCCATAAAAAGAACAGAGCAGAGAATGGGCAGAAAAACAACAGGAAAGTGAGCAGAAAAGAAAAGAACAGAGAGAAGGCAAGCAAATTCAGAGATTAAGATCGATGGGAAAGGAGCAAAGTGGAGAGTGCAGTACACAGAAGTTAAAGATGGTAAGGCCAGAAGCAGTGCAGGAGCCCCACTGTGGCCCCCAGCACATCCTCACTGCCAGCCTTTCCATGCAGGTCAGATCACCATGGAAAGGCTGGCGGTAGGGGGAGTTTAATCAGCCAGGCGGCACTGAGTTCAGTGCCACCCTGACTGAGTGCAACTCTCACTGCCGTCATGCCATCGGGCAGTCTCCCCCATTTCAAAGGCACCACTGGGTATAAGAACTGGGCTTTTGACCCAACCAAATCGGTACACTTCTGTATTGTGGATACTGAGCCAGAAAGAAGGACTGCTGTACTGATGAAGGATTGAACTCTGCTGGACTACTGCTTTCTTGCTATGCTGACCTGCTGATTGCTTCTCTCCTTGCCTGTCTGAAAAGGACTGGACCCACATCACTTGAGCCCAACACACAGAGTGACTCTAAGGGCCATCTGACTGGTCTCCCCTTTTCTGAAGTCTCCAGGATGTTAAAGATTTCCAACTCACCTGCTAGAACACCAGGACTCTGCCATCTGTGAGTCTTGCCCATTCAAGTTTTGACAATCTAGTCCTGGGCTCTTGGAAGTGGTATAAAGTTCTGCTACAGCAAGAATCTATGCATCAACACCTTTGTGTTGCTTGGAAATGGTGCATCTCCATGAAATTCAACACATCACCACTGCTGCAAGGATCAAGTGCATCCTATCACCGAAAGTGCAATGCACAGCCTCCATCGAGAGCGTACTTCTAACTTTGCGCAGCTCTGAGCCAACTCATCACCTCCATCCTAAGGATCAACGAAGACACATAGCCTCCCCAGCTCCTCGCATCTCCCTCAACATCGAAACAAACAAGATACTATGCAGCGGGCCAAGCCTGGTCTCTGTATCTGCCTCACACTCCTTCACGGTCAGTTTGAACTTTTGGATTTGGCCTGGTGTGGCTCGACCAGATATCCCCGGTGGTGCTTTGTGCTTTTAACCACTACATTTCAGTTTACTCTTCAAAAATTCAGAGCTCCAGTTTTACTTATTGGATTTTTTTTGTTTTGGTCTTGTTTTGTTCATCAAACTAAACCGTATTTTCCTAACCAGATGTGGTATCTTTTTGTGTGTTTTTTATTTTTTACTGTTTGAAGTGTAGCACAAATACTTTACACATAGGCCCTCATTCTGACCCTGGCGGTCTTTGACCGCCAGGGCGGAGGACCGCGGGAGCACCGCCGACAAGCCGGCGGTGCTCCAATGGGGATTCCGACCGCGGCGGTAAAGCCGCGGTCGGACCGGCACCACTGGCGGGGTCCCGCCAGTGTACCGCGGCCCCATTGAATCCTCCGCGGCGGCGCAGCTTGCTGCACCGCCGCGGGGATTCTGACCCCCCCTACCGCCATCCAGATCCCGGCGGTCGGACCGCCGAGATCCGGATGGCGGTAGGGGGGGTCGCGGGGCCCCTGGGGGCCCCTGCAGTGCCCATGCCACTGGCATGGGCATTGCAGGGGCCCCTGTAAGAGGGCCCCTACATGTATTTCACTGTCTGCTGCGCAGACAGTGAAATACGCGACGGGTGCAACTGCACCCGTCTCACAGCTTCCACTCCGCCGGCTCGATTCCGAGCCGGCTTCATCGTGGAAGCCTCTTTCCCGCTGGGCTGGCTGGCGGTCTGAAGGAGACCGCCCGCCAGCCCAGCGGGAAAGTCAGAATTACCGCCGCGGTCTTTCGACCGCGGAACGGTAACCTGACGGCGGGACTTTGGCGGGCGGCCTCCGCCGCCCGCCAAGGTCAGAATGAGGGCCATTGTCTCTTAACTTAAACCTGATCTGCTCCATGCCGAACTACCAGAGGGTGAGCACAGGTTAATTTAAGATGTGTTGGTGACTTATCCTGACTATAATGGTGGTTCCAGCTTGGATAGGGTGCAGACCTCCACCAGCCAGAAACCTAGGCCCATATTTATGGGCTTTGTGGTGCAGAACAGCTCAGCAAATCAATTTGCTGCACTGCCCTGCGTCACAGGGAAGGAGTAGGAATGCACCATATTTATCCAATACGGTGCATTCAAGGCCTTTCCCCCTGCACTAGAGCCCTTTTGGTTGCCTAGCGCCAATGCAGGCACCCATGCACCATGTGTTGCATGCAGGATTGCTGAATGCAACACACATAGAAAGAGGAATAACTAGGAGAAATAAAGATATTTCTTCTTGTTATGTCTCTCCTGGAAAGGTGTACCTTTTGGTGCATTCCCAGATTTACATGTTTTTGTAAATCTGGGAATGCGCCAAAAGCCATGGATGTTGCTTGGGAACACCCAAGCCTCCCTGGTGCAGAATAATGTAATACAGCGATTTGCGCTGTGTTATAGTACTCGAGATTAGTGAAGCCACACATAGCCCCGCAAGCTGATCTTGAGTGGCTTCATAAATCTAACATAAGGATTGTGTCAGTCCTGCACCATATTGCTTGGTGCAAGACCAGTGCAAGCCAGGCCATAAATATGGCCTTTTTCTTCTAAGTGTCTCCAATAGAGAAGCATGAGGATTCCAGCCAACCTCAAACCGACTAGTTTCACCCAATCTAGGGTCTTGCCTTAGCAGTCATGCTTCCCTTCTTTCATAGAACAATCAGGAATTTGCCTTGCCCAAACACAAACCACCATCTCTGCCCACCTGGACATCACTTCTGAATCTAGAGGTTCTCCCAAGTTCAGAGCCTGCTCTGCTAAGCATAATATTGTAATCAAAGGTCAAAACATTGTCCAAAAGGTCCAAAGGTTTCTCATGGAAAGAATCCCAAGCTCTATCAACTCTCTACCTGGAATCCTTGCTTCATCTACCTAGAAAGGCCATCATAATCTTGGAATCAACTGTAGCGGTTAGGGCCACCTTATCTGAAGTGGAAGGCATAGGGCACTCTGCCCTTATCCTGGCTCTGGTGGTCCTATCTGTAAGACTTCTAGTCCTGGTTTTAACATAAGCGCCCTGAAAAGGAAATGGGTACCATTCCTTAGAACGTGGGTGCAGGAGAAACAAAGTGTCAAACACTGGTTTACCATCCGTGTCCTGACTCAAAGTTGGAGGCTTAGCAGCTTTAACCTTTTTAGTCATATTACGGTTATCTTCCAGATCATAATACTCATCAAATTTATGTCATAAAAACACTTATCTTTAATATCACTGAATTGTCTTTTATGTTGACCATTGTAATAGGCCTCAAGAAAATGAAAGAAGGCCTACTCTGGTAAACACACGACTTAGAAGGGAAATGTAAAGACGTGTACATTGTACAAGAGAAATACAGGCCACAATCTGGGTACGATATTAGACTGGAGTGCAAGGACAGGAAGGAGAATGAAGACAGAGGCCAGGTGCAGGTCAAAGCAGTTAAAGTCGGACTCCGCATACCACAGATAATTTAGAAGGACACATACACAGGGGAGAGTCTGAGCCACTTTCTGATACCAGGGTTAGGAGAAGGGGTAAATCATGACAGGCCTGCAAGGGAGACATGGCACTAGATGTTTGTGTTTTAAGGCTGGCAGGGAATGGGAGACAGACCGTAAACCTTCAAAGCCTGGTAGACGTGTAGGGAGGACATATTGATATGGTTCAGAGGGTAAGATCGAAGGACACTCTGCACGTTAGAAGATGTATACATATATTATATATGTTTCAGTTGCATTTTTGTAACAAGCAGTCAGATGTTTATTGAAGAATTATTGCCTTTGTTAATTGTAAGTACCATGAAGGAGGTGGAATTTAAACGTCATCTACGACTATAAAAGACGCTGTTTCTAAGAGCTGAGTTGAGTGTGGTTTCAGTTACAGAACTGGGCTGTACTCCCGGCATGATTGCTTATAAATATACTCAATTGTTATGAGATTCGTGTCACTTCGTTATTTCTGAGAATTCTACTACATTTGGAGAGCCGGAGACAGAAGTCCTCCATCTCCTCAATTTCCTGGACTGCAGCTGATGGAAACACCACCTGCAAAGCTTGAATAGAACACTGCACGCAAATCAGGTGAGCAGTACACCTGCCCATTCCAGCAGACGGTCACGGTTCCAGAGGCTGCTGTCCTAAAGGGTGAGGAGGGGTTGTGCTTTGAACTATGATATTTACAGTGCATGATTCTGTGGTAATTGTAGTATAGGGGAATTAAGTGCATGTGGGATTTGTGTGGTTTTTGAAATATAATGGTGATGGGAAATTAAATGTGATTTCCTGGCCAGGCCGGAAGACTAGCTAGTGGGGATTCCCTTTTGTGATAGAAAGAAGATAACGAGTGTTAGTGGATTAGACAGGAGGCATCTCCCAGAAGACATAGGGCCTGATTCTAACTTTGGAGGACGGTGTTAAACCGTCCCAAAAGTGGCGGATATACCACCTACCGTATTACGAGTCCATTATATCCTATGGAACTCGTAATACGGTAGGTGGTATATCCGCCACTTTTGGGACGGTTTAACACCGTCCTCCAAAGTTAGAATCAGGCCCATAGTATGTGGTAGTGGATTACCCAGGAGGCAGCTCCTGGAAGACATAGAATGTGGTAGTGGATTACCCAGGAGGCAGCTCCTGAAAGAAATAGGTTTATACTAGTGGATTACCCAGGAGACAGCTCCTGGGAGACACACTGTGTGCATGAGGATTACCCAGGAGACAGCTCCTGGAAGATACAGGGTTATATTAGAAGATTACCCACGAGGCAGCTCCTAGAAGGCATAGGTTTATATTAGTGGATTACCCATGAGACAGCTCTTGGAAGACATACTATGGCCCTCATTATGACATTGGCGGTAAATCCCGCTTACTGCTGCGGTGATGGCTGCCAACATTCCGTCACAGTGGCGAATATCCGTTTACCGTATTATGACACACACCAATCTGACAGAATACTCCCACATACACAAATCCGTCAGCCCAACGGTCTGTGATAAACTGGTGGTCCCAACACCCATACCGTTATGCCAACAAAACAACGCCCACCACATTATGAACCACAAATCACCACAGCGGACATTCAACAGCGTAAACCATTGGCGGTACATACCGCTGCGCTCAGAATGGACACCCACATACAAAACAACACTACATTGGCCAATACTAAAAACACACACCTGACACTAATACACAGACCACACCCACTCACCCACAGCACTCTAAAATACACATCCACAGTACCCATAAGCCTTTACAAACAACGATTACTGTCAGGAGATTGACACGAACAGCACAGAGACAACTAGACATACACACCACTTACACCCATACATCCCTCACGCACCCCACATCACACACACCACCACATTACTCAACACACTCTCACAAACACACACCACACAACACCCATGTCCCAACAAAGGCACCCCTGTTTCACTGATGAGGAGTTAAGGGTCATGGTGGAAGAAATTTTCAGGGTACAGCCACAGCTGTTTGAAGCACAGGTACAGCAGATATCCATTGCCAGGAAGATGGAGCTATGGCGGAGAATCGTGGACAGGGTGAACACCGTGGGACAGCACCCAAGAACAAGGGATGACATCAGGAAGAGGTGGAATGACTTACGGGAGAAGGTACGTTCCATTGCAGCAAGGCACCAGCTCGCCATCCGGAGGACTGGCGGTGGACCCCCACCTCCTCCCTCACAGCTTTTAGATTGGGAGGAGCAAGTCTTGGCAATACTGTGTCCTGAGGGACTCGCTGGGGTACCCGGAGGACTGGACACTGGTAAGTAAATATTTACTACTTACCACCCACCATAACTGCATGCCATCAAATCTCCCCACCCCCACTCACATCACCCCACTCTATCCCACACAGTGTACCTACACAAATGACTAATCCTAATGCCAAGCCCTGCATGCCATATCAATGCACGGACAGCCCTCCTAGCCCTGCATGGACACCAATCACCAAAGCATGCACAGCATAGGGGAACTAACAATCACACAATACACCAACATACACAAGCAAAATGTGGCAGGGCAACACCAACGATAGAGGGGAAGCCAGGGATGTACAATATGTCACAGACATGAAGCATAATACAACACTTACATCCCCATAGGTGCCTCAGCCAATGTCAGCAGAGAGGAGGTGCCACAACTAACCAGTCCCCCAAAAGAAGATGCCCCCAGTGATGACAGTAACTCTGGACTTCAGGATCTGGACCAACAACCTAACCCATCAGGGACCACTGGACAGTCGGTCACTGAAGCTCACTTACAGTCCACCACAGAGCCTCCCCCATCAGTATCCAACACCACAGCACCCACCCAGCGTACCTACACCTCTGTCCCCAGGACACATCAATCAGCAGTGTGCCCACCTGTACAGGGACCCCAGTCCCCACCTCATACCCAAGACAATCAGGGACCTGGGGTCAGTGGCAGTGGGCACACCGTTCAGGGGACAGAGGCACAGGCCAACAGGGACACTGGGAGGACCACTGCACGCCAGGGGGAGGATAGGGCCAGGGAACCGACTTTCCAGGTGGCACTGTCTGAGATCCTGGGAGCCTATCAACATTCCCAGTACACGATGGCCAGATCCTTGACAACATGCAGGAAAACAGGCAGCTGAAGGGGGGACAGTATCAGGGGATCAGGGAGGACTTGCAGGCCATTAACGCCACCCTGATCTCCATAGCAGGGGTGCTGGCAGACATGGCCAACATCATGAGGGAGGCAACAGCACAGCAGTGGGCCCCTACCACTAGCCAGTCCATTGACCAGCTCTCCACTTCTGCTGTAGTTAGTGGGCAGGAGGCCCCACCACAGGACCCACAGGCCACCAGCACCCCTCCCCCTTCAGAAGGTGAACCACCCTGCTGACGGCCCCTGCGAACCAGACATAAGCCAGAGACACTTGCCAAGACCACCACCAGGAAACAAGACTCTCCTGATTGTCCCCCTTGTGTCCCACCCTGTTACCTTGTCCAATTTGAACGGCCTTTGCTCTCCTTCCTATGGCCACTTGGACACTGGACCTGTGCTACAAACAGACTGGAAACCTGGACCTTCCTCCATCATCACCCCATTTCATTGCACTCTTCTATCAATTTCATAGCCCTACAATAAACACGCTTGAACACAACTTGACTACTAGTATTTTATGTTTAGAAAATGTGCATTTATGGAAAAAATCACATCTTGTGCAAATGACCTGAACACTATGAGAGCATATAAATATGGACCTGTAGCTGTCTGTAGTCAGCACATCAGTACACAGTTGTTCCATCACCAACATCTGTAAAATGACAAGCCATAGGTGACAGTACGTTGAGATGCAAAGGAAGATAATGCCATCAAGCTACAGCCACAGAGAATACACCAATAGTCAGAGGACTGGTCAGTTGCACTGTCTCAACTGTATGTCATTGGAAGTATTGACAGAGAGCTGATATTCTGTTGTCCTAATCCTCAGCCTCTTCATCCTCACCTTCCTCAGGGTCTACTGCTGCCACAGGGGTATCTCCAGTCTCCTCCTCTTGCCGAAAGGGTACATGCCATCTGAGGGCCAAGTTGTGCAATATGCAGCATGCCACTACTATCTGGCAGACCTTCTTGGGTGAGTAGCACAGGGATCCACCTGTCAGATGGAGGCATCTGAACCTGGCCTTCAGGAGGCCAAAGGTATGTTCAATGATACGCCTGGTTCGCCAATGTACATCATTGTACCGATTCTCAGCCCTGTTATGGCATTCCTTACAGGGGTCAGGAGCCACAATAGGTTTGGGTAGCCAGAGTCACCTGCAAGTATTGAGGGACAAACATTAACCTTACACAATGGTTTGGGGTTAACACCAGATTGCATACACCGACATACATTGAGTGGGGAGTCAGGCTCACCAATTAGCCACACCCTATGCCTCTGTAGTTGTGGCATCACATTTGGGATGCTGCTATTCCTCAGGATGAGGCATCAAGCACTGACCCAGGATACCTGGCAGTGACGTGGGAGATGTACTGGTCTGCCAGGCACACAATTTGCACATTGAGTGAGTGGAAACGCTTCCGATTCCTGAACACCTGTTCATTCCGGCAGGGAGGACAAACTCAACATGTGTCCCGTCAAAAGCCCCAATAATATTGAGGATATGTCCCATTGCATAGAGTCCGGCCTTCACAGTGGCCAAATCTTCCATCTGGGTGAAAGAAATGTAGCAGCACATGTGTTTTACCAGGGCAGACAAGACTCTTGCCAGCACGATTGAGAACATTGGCAGTGACATTCCTGCTGCCAAGCCCACTGTCACTTGGAAAGAACCAGTATCCAGGAAATGGAGCACTGATAGCACTTGCAGAAGAGGGGGATCCCAGGCCGATGACGGATAGATGAGATCAGGTCTGGCTGTATTGGGCACACAGCTCAGTTATTGTGGCCCTGTCCAGTCTATAGGTGAGGATAATGTGCCTGTCCTCCAGTGTAGCCAAGTCCACAAGGGGTCTGCACACTGGGGTATGCCTCCACCTCCTATTCATCCACAGTGGTAGGTATCTAAGGGACACAAGAGTGAGTAGGCTGTCACTATTTGAACAATGGAGCCACAACCTCAGTGTACATAGTGCATTTATGTTATGGGACAGTGGGAATGGCGAGGTATGTGCTAATTTAGGCTGTGACGCAGTTAATGCCGATATGACCTTTGTCCTCCCCCATGAATGGCGACCGCCTGTCCTGCATGAAGGGACAGGTGGAAGTGAGGTAATTCCGCCGACGTTGGGCGTCGTGGCAGAAGGCGGTCTTGCACCGCTGTGCAACTCCTCATTGGATAATATGGGGCTCTATGAAATACAGTGGCCAATGGAGATCTGCGTCGGCAGTAACGGTGTACACCGCCGTGGACGTGACTGCCATTTTCTGTCTGATTCCTCACTTGCTTCCTGATGTTCAACAGGACAACACCTACACAGCATGTGCTGCTGTGACCTGTGTCTGGAACCTACCATGGCTCGTGTGACCAGGGAAAAGGGCCGCTGAGTTGGAGCGAATGGTGAATGGGGTCCTACCCCAGTATGGACTGCTGTATGGGCCTTCATACCAACAGGAGAGTACACCACGGGGACGATGCGTGTGGGGAGGATGCATGGAAATGTATGTTCAAGCATCATGTCATCGGGGGGAAAGGTCTTATGGTGGTGTACATGGTGTGCACCAGGCAATGTGTGTGCCAATGGGGATGGAAACGGGATTGGTGGGCCATATGTTTAACAGACTAGATTGTTTGGTTAATGGTGTTCTCCTGTCTGTATCACCTCTACAGGCCAGTGACCATCAACAGAAGGGATTATGGCGTGCCATCGCCAAGGACATGTGGACCCTGGGGGTCTATGGCAGGCGAAGCACCCACTGTCGGAAACGGTGGGAGGACCTGAGATGCTGGGCATGGAAGACAGCGGAGGCCCAGCTGGGGATGACCTCCCAATGAGGAAGGGGTGCCCGTCGGAACCTGACCCCACTGATGGCCCGCATACTGGCAGTGGCCTACCCAGAGCTGGATAGCGCTTGAGGGAATCACAGCAGCCACAAGGGGGTGAGTACAGTGGGCATTATTAAAATAATTGGCAGGTGGGGTGGGATCTGGGTATTGGATGTGAGTTAGTGGGTGCCCCTAAGGCCAGGCCAGACATTGCAGCATGAGTCAACTCTAGGGTAATGGGTGTATGGCAAATGCAGGTAACCTAGCTTGTTATCATTCCATTTCAGTCAGGGCTTTGTGGGTACCAGGAGGGGTTCAGTTGGTGGTGTGTGGCCCTCATCTTGCCATGGCATCTAGCCAAATCATTGGCAGTGCAATGCATAGTGCACAATCCTGATTCCTGTATGTGATGGTGCTGTGTATGCCAACTGTGGTGTTGGTACAGTAAGTGACCCAGTGTTTCCTTTTTCTCTCTACCCCCCTTTTTTCTTCTGTCATCCTGTCAATGTGTGCATTAGCATCATCTGGTGGAGGAGCAGGGGCACCGGTGACAGGGAGCTGCATCCCACAGGACCCAGGAGGCAGAGTCCACTAGTGCCGAGGGAACCAGTGGGACAGAGGGCGAGGGGAGCACCACGGCAGAGACAGGAGGTGACAACACAGACTCAGATACCTTCTCCGATGGAAGCTCCCTGGTGGTGGCGGACACCTCTGTGACCACCCCTTCTGCAGGTTCAGCCGCCCCCCCATACCAGCACCGCCCTCCCAGTAGCCCTTCAGTGAGTTGCCCATGCTCACTCACCCAGGAGGGTGGGCATCTCCTTCGCCCCAGGCACCTCTGGCCCTGCCCCAGTGAGCCCTGCTGCCCTGGGTGAGGAGGCTATTGACCTCCTGAGATCCACCTCTGTAGGGAAGTCAACCATTGCGAATGCCATCCAGGGTCTGGCATCCCAGATGCAGCAATGCAATGCAGCCCCGGAGGGCATCCACAGTGGATTGGGGGCCCAACAGAGATCGATTCAGGCTCTGGCCTCCTCTCTGATGGCAGCCATTGTACTTGTTCCTACCGCCCCCCCTCCAACTATCACTTCCCAGTCCCAGTCTCCTCAACCCTATCCCATCCCATGCATACATACAGACGAGCATGCACACAAGAAAACACCCAAGAGTGGCACAGGCAAACACAGGCACTACATTTCATCCCACAAGCACTCACGCAAACACCAGACAGTTGCAGACACAACCACATTCACTGCCTCCACTGTCTCCTCCTCCTCCTCCTCCTCCACCTCCCTCCCTGTCACGTCCACATTCACACCTGCATGCACTGCATCAACATCCACCACCAGCATCACCACTCCAAGCAGCACACACCTCACTAGCAGACACCTCCACAACATCCATGCACATGTCCCCTGTGCCCTCTCCCACCCTGTCTGTCCGCCCCGCCAAAGGACACAAACGCAAGCACTCACACACCCAACAGCCACTCCCCTCACATCAGCATACTGCTCATGCACCTGCACCCAAATTCATCAGACATACACCTCCCACAACCAATCCCTCTACCTCCACTCCCATCCCTCATGCCTCCTCCCACCCCACCGTCCCTAAGAAGCTTTTCCTTACCCAACTTGACCTCTTCCCCGCCCCATCCTGCCCGTAAGAACAGGCTCCGAATGACCCAGCCCAGCACCTCAGCCAAACAGTGCAAGCAGACAGTGGTGGCACACCTATTCGTGGTGGCAAGTCAGTGAGGGATCCCACTCCACCAGTCAAGAAGGAGAAGGATCCCACACCTCCTGCCATGAAGGGGAAGGAGCCGGCACCTCCTGCTTTGAAGGGGAAGAAGCCCTCGACTCCTGCCCAAAAGGCTAAGGAACACGTACAACCTGCCATGAAGCCCTCAACCCCTGCCAAGAAAGGTATGGATTCCACGCCTCATGCCAAGAAGGAGAAGAAGCCCTCGACTCCAGCGGAGACTGTCAGGGTGACACCACCACCAGTGGTCATGGGGCCCCCACCACTGCCAGCTGAGGAAGTGCATCCCTCACCACCAGTAAAGGCTACCCAGGAGGCACCTCTTTGTGCCACCACAGTGCAGCCATCACCACCAGCGGAAGCCATGTAGGCCACCCTCCAGGGGCTGCTGTACGAGGGGCCCCCTCCAGAACCAGTGGGAAAGAGACCCACCTGAGAGACTGTGCCCTTGCACTCCCCAGCACAGAGAAATGGGCATGGAGTCCCCTCCAGAACCAGTGGGAAAGACACCCACTAGAGAGACGGTTGCCTTGCACTCCCCAGCACTGAGAAATGGGCATGGTGACCCTCCAGAACCACCAGTGGGCGTGTTACTGACTTTGGCTGAGGTGCCCCACACCCCCCATCCCCCTGAGGTGCCTGCCCACTTGCAAACTGATGCCCCTGCAGAGGTCCATCCGGATGAAGTCAGGATTTGAGTTGGGCCTTGTACTGTGCCCTGTGGCCATGTGGGCCCTTAGTACTTTGGACTGGGCATTGGCCCTTTTTGTACATTTGTACATATCTATTTAACAACAATTGGATTACTTATTGGCTGTTGATATAAATACATTCTCCTTAGTGCATTCTTGTTCTTGAATTATTCTGACATGTATCGTATGCCATTGTTTTCGTGTGCAGCTGGACGTGTGTATGGTGTGTGTGTTGTGCATGTGTGTGTGTCACTCTCGTTTTACTCCCTCCATCCCTTGTGTGCTAGGCAGCTGTACTCACCGTCGTCATCGGCGTTGCTGTTCCAGATTGAGCATGACATAGAAGAGCATCGGAAAGACTTGCAGTTCGGGTTCCATGGTGGCACTGTTCTTCCCTGTGTCTTCTATGGTGGGTCCTTTCTGTTCTGTGATGCGTTTCTGCCAGGCTTTTGATGCCATTGGTACAGCCCCGGAAAGCATGGCAGATTGCTGTGTCTTAATATGGTGGGTGGTTCTTTGTCTTCTGCCTGGCTGTTGACGCCTACCGCCATGGTGAGTGTTGTTTCAGCCCTGACGGTTGGTGTGGTACATTGGCTGTCTATGGGAGTTCTCACCACCATGGTCATAATTTAGCAGTAATTACCACCAGCCTGTTGTGCCTGTATTACCGCCACTTTATCACTCACCGCCAGGGTCATAATGAGGGCCCATGTGTTAGTGGATTGTCCAGGAGACAGCTCCTGGAATACATACTATGGCGGTCATTCTGACCGCGGCGGGCGGCGGTCGCCGCCCGCCATGCGGTTACCACCGAATGACCGCCCCGCGGTCAAAAGACCGCGGCGGCCATTCCAACTTTCCCGCTGGGCCGGCGGGCGACCTCCAAAAGGCCACCCGCCGGCCCAGCGGGAAAGCCCCTGCAACGAGGAAGCCGGCTCCGAATGGAGTTGCAGGGGTGCGACGGGTGCAGTGGCACCCGTCGCGATTTTCACTGTCTGCAAAGCAGACAGTGAAAATCTGTATGGGGCCCTGTTAGGGGGCCCCTGCACTGCCCATGCCAGTGGCATGGGCAGTGCAGGGGCCCCCAGGGGCCCCACGACACCTGTTCCCGCCATCCTGGTTCTGGCGGTGACAACCGCCAGAAACAGGCTGGCGGGAAGGGGGTCGGAATCCCCATGGCGGCTTCCCTGGGCCAGGGGAAAACCGGCGGGAAACCGCCGGTTCCCCTTTTCTGACCGCGGCTTTACCGCCGCGGTCAGAATAGCCCAGGAAGCACCGCCAGCCTGTTGGCGGTGCTTCCGCTGCCCTCCGCCCTGGCGGTCACAGACCGCCAGGGTTGGAATGAGGGCCTATGTGTTGGAGCATTACCTAGGAGACAGCTCTTGGAGGATATAGGTTTATGTTAGAGGGGTACCTAGGAGACTGCTCCTGGAAGAAATAGATAGTTATTACTGGATTACCCGGGAAACAGTTCCTGGAAGGGGCAATTCGTGTCCATCAGGTATCCCGGGTAGATCCGGAGGGTTAGGATAAAGAAAAGTGGGGTGAATCAGGTAACGTATGAAGTCTGACGTGACAGGAGACGGCTTTTTACCGGTGCCAGCAGGCCTCACTCTGAAAAAGTCAGATACCTGGTTCGCTGATTCCTCAATTTAAAATATTGGAAAGGCGTCTTTAAGGGAGAGTAATCGAGGCTGGGCCATCAGTGAAGAGTCTGACGTTTAGGTAAGGGGAGGACCGAATGGTCGGTGTCAAATGACTTTACCCTGAGCGCAGTCAGACCCTGGGTTGCATACCTGAAAAAGTGCAAATTGCAATGAAAAAGCATTTGATATAAGAGTGATAAAAAAGTGTGTGATTTTTCATAACCATAGCGGGCAAATTATAGAAAAAAAGGCAAGCACTTTTGCCAACAGTTATAAAATCTGAAATAAGTGAGGAAGAGAGAATGCGAGATCCCTGCCATATTTTTGATATTCTAATAGAAAAACTTGAAGCGTCCTGGAAGTGGGGAGATACTAGCACAAATAAAACTCGAGAAGTAAAAATAGATAATATCAAGATTAGTGGAAATAAATAAAAGGTCATGTGAGTGAGAGTAATAATTCCCTGTGGCAGGAAACAGACACCCTTGACATAGTTCTAAAATGTTAATGGGTTCATGTGCAACCCGCATCTCCATGTAACACTCCTCGGTTCCACATAATAACGCAGTATGAGAAGCCCTTCTTGATGAATTTTGAGACAGGATGGGGAAAAGGGGCCAAAGCGGCAGATGAGTATTGGGACGAAGAGTCTGATACGAATGAGGGTGCAGAAGGAAAAAACAGAAGCCTGTATAACTTTTGACTGCATCCTACACGAAGGCTACAAGTGAGACAGGGAGAAAGTCAATTCTAAAGACAACCAAATTGAGTCTGACACCCATAGAGACGACAGAACGGGAAGAGGGTAGGTATTATTGCCAACCCTTTTCAGATGAATTGGCAGAATGGACTGAAAAAGATGGGAGAAAACTATGGCCCCGAAAGGGGTCCTTCCAGCCCTATGATCTAGCTACGGCAGAAGACTGTATACGTCAGGGACAGGGTGTCCCAGGTTGGGATTACCATACATACAAGAGTGCCTTGCAGTCTGGAAGATGTACGCCAAAGATAAACCTACTGAAGTGATACGCAGTAACAGACCAGACCCGAGGTTAAGTCGCAGGTTAATAGGTCCCGCGCCTATCACTCAACTGCCCCTCATTTTTAACAGAGGGCAAGCACCAACATATGTGCCCTGGCCACAGATGGACAAAGAGAACTTAAAGAGAGAACTACCCCCACTCTCTGAAGGTGCAGGAAAATGGATAGGGTGTTTTGAAAAACACACTGCTGAAGTGAACCTCGCTATGGGCGATGTTAAGAGTTTGCTGAGTTCTCTAACAGGAGATGAGGTAAATACCATATTTGCGAAAGCAGGACATCCTCAAGTCACATTGACAAATACGCAGTTTGATGAATCTTCCTTTAACAATGTCCATGAGCATGTTTGGGATGCGCTTCAGCAGACATATCCAGACAGACCAGATATTGGAGCTCTTATGGCAGAAAGTATTAAGCTGACTGAGGACATTGCAGAGATCATTACGAGAATGAAAAAACAATGGACACAGGAGGTAGGATGCAATTGGGAAAATACGGGAGGAAATGCACTTATTTTTTATAATGTGTTAAAGAGAGGTCTTCCCACCGAAATACAGGCAAACTTAGATGGGGTAATGGGAATTGGGGGTAATGGGAATTGAGGCTAAACCATGGCCAGAAATACAGGCTCACATAATACATTATTCCAAACGAAAACAAGAGAAGGATAAAGAGAGAACAGAGCAGCTAGAGAGAGCTACTGCTAAGTTGATGCAACAGGAGCTTAAGAAACTGAGCATGGAAGGAGCACTTGTAACAGCAGCACCAACAACCGTTGCAATACCAGTGCAGAGATAGATAAGAGGAGGGGAAATAGCAAGTGATATAGGGAGGAGACAAAGCAGTCCATTGGGAGAACAAGGAGCAATGCAGGGGAGAAGACAAGGAGGAAATCGAGGGGGTCAGCAATGTTATTATTGCGGCAGGATGGGTCATTTTGTAAGGGAATGCAGAACTAAGAGAAATGACAAACATATGTAGGTGTGGGCCACCTCGCAAAGAGAGGCAGCGAGGCCACCGCATACGCAATGGGGTCCACAACAATATGTAAGACAAGAGTACCCCCAAATTCCTCAAGCTCAGTGGGTGGCACCACAGGTGCCACTGCTGCAAAATGGGCCCCACGGTGGTAGCAACACTACGGAAGGACAAGCGCAGATTCAAGTAGGAGGCATATTGGTGCAAGGAGGCAACCCCTTTAATGCACCGCCCCTGTCCCCTGTGGGACACTGACTTCTAACTATGTCCAATGACAAAGCCCACAGGTAATACCTATGTGTCCAATACTATCGGTAACCCACAGATCAGAAGAGGAACCCACTGTGATGGTAGCCATAGAAGGTCACCCCTATCAGTTTTTAATCAACACTTTGGCCACCAAATCTTGCATAAATGAAGGAACACTACCACTTTCGTACACTTTAATGGACACACAAGGGTTCTCAGAGACTGTCAGATGGGTTCCTTTCACTAATTCAGTAAGCATGACTGTGGGGGACGCACAAATTGACGAGCCATTGTTATATTCCCCAGAGTCACCCATCAACCTTCTTGGGAGAGACCTTATGAATAAATTGAATATGACTATCTTGTCCCTGGAGGATGGATCGATAGTATGTTACACACCCGGTGTCATGCCAGGCAGGATATTGTCCCTCATAGCTCATGAAGAATCAAGGCAACAAGTCAGAGTAGTACCAGTGGATACAGAGGCTATTTTGCAGGCCATATACACCCTGATAGCACACACACCAGCGCTGAAAGGGAAAACAGTGCAGTTACCGAAATGATTATTGTTTAGACCTTGCAAACCTATGGACTCAATGTCGGAGCGAGAGATAATACTGGATATATCAGCTCTTGAAATAAGACCAACATATGCAGTGCTTATCGCATTTGACAAGAGACAGGTAATGTGGGCATCGATAGTGTTTACTGACCCTGAGGCCAAATTAAGGGATATTTCATATGAGGAATTGTTTGGTGAACACCCTTTGATTGAAACAGTCGTGTTTGAGATGGATATTTCCATTAGAATCCAGTTGCAATACAGGAAAATGCCAAAACATGCACAAGGCCCTACAATGAGAGAGAGAGATTTCACAAACGTACCAGAAGTACTGTGAACAAAAGGGCCACATGATGTGGGATTAATTAAAGGAGCTGAACCTGTGAAAATGACATTGAAACCTGGAGCCATACTGCCCAGGATACATCAGTACCCCTTATCTAAAGAAGCGGAAGAAGGTATTTCACCTGCAATTCAGGCGTTACTTGAGCAAGGAGTGATGTATGAGAGATCGACACCATGCAATATGCCGATTTTCCTGATAAAAAAGGCCAAGGGAGGAACTTGGAGAATGATTCAAGATTTGCTCTCTCTAAACGATATAGTCACTCCAGAGTTCCCAGTGGTACCTGATACATCAGTTATATTGACAAATATTTCCAAAGTTGCTTCTTTCGTCTCTGTAATTGATTTGAAAAATGTGTTATTTGGCATTCCATTACATTCAGACAGCCCATATTTGACCAGATGTGTATTTAAAGATATGCTGTATTGCTACAGGAGGATCCCACAAGGTTTCTGCGAGTCTCCAAGCATTTTTAATCAGACAGTTCAAAAAGACTTAGCGAACATTCAATGTAAGAGTACGCTTTTACAATATGTAGATGACATTCTTGTTTGTAGTTCTACTGAAGACATGTGTAGAGAAGATCCCATTGGCCTCCTCAGCACACTTGCAGACAAAGGATACAAAGTTGACAAAAATAAATTACAATATGTGCAAACAGAAGTCCATTATTTGGGAGATTTGATATCTAAAGAAGGGAGAACAGTGACACCTGACAGAGTAGAAAGTATTAGAAACATGCCTAAGCCTAATATTACCAAACAGATGCAGCAATTCTTAGGTCTCTGTAATTATGTGAAGCAGTGGCTATTGGATTATGCTAAGTTGACAGCACCACTTTTCACTGCATTAAAGGAGTCCCACGCAACTGCAAATAAAATACATTGGACAGATGAGGGCGAGACAGCATTCCTGGAGCTAAAGAAAGTGATCACGAATGCTCCAGAGTTAGGTACACCTGATTATAATAAATCATTCTATCTCTTTTGTCATTGCAATGGAATTACAATGACGGCAATACTGACTCAAAAGACATCTATGGGACATTAGCCAATCGCCTACCACAGTGGGCTGCTAGATCCTGTCATGAAAGGTCACTATCAGTGTGAGCAAGCCCTGGCTACAGCAGCATTTGCAGTTCAGAAAAGCAACACTATAGTGATGGGATCACCTTTAACACTGTATATGGAGCATGCGGTATTTGCTATTTTGCAAAGAAGTAAGAGCACTCGTACGACTCAAAGATTATCTGGGTACGAAGTAATACTTTCATTACCATCCTTGCAGGTGGTTAGATCTCACACAGTTAATGCAGCAACATTCTTTGCACACCCAGTTACTGACGACGAACAAGTACATGATTGTGCCAATTATGTACCGGAAGAGGAGAGCAAGGTGGGAGAAGGGCCCATCCCTGGGAGCATATTGCTCTTTGTGGATGGATCTTCTTTCATAGACCAGGAGACAGGAATTAGACATTCAGAAGAGGCAGATGTAAGAGCCGAATAAAAGGGATTGTCTGATACCTTGAAGATAGTGAGTAATATACCATTACCTTCTCATTTCTCAGCACAAGCTGCAGAATTAGTGGCTATTATTGAAGCACTGCAATATGCTGAGGGGCTAGAAGTCACTATCTATTCAGATTCAGCATACGTTACAACCACTGTACATTCAAGCATTTGCAAATGGGAAAGGAGAGGATTCCTCAAATCTGACGGGTCCCCTGTGATGCACAGAGATTTACTGGCAACATTGTTACATGCTCTAACTCTCCCATCCAAGGTGGCAGTATTAAAATGTGCGGCACATACAAACAAGCTTGGCTCCAGAGGTAATGCTCTGGCAGACTGGACAGCTAAAGAGGCAGCTAAAAGATCTCCAAGTTATACATAAGTAGATGAACACACATTAGAAATGATGGTGAACAGGCAACAGAATGATACTGAATTACCACCCCCGTACACTGAGATAGCACAGTTATATCTGCATGAGTTACAGGAGCAGGCACAACCACATGAGAGAGAGTTGTGGGAACAGCAAGGATGAATACAATCACCAACAGATTTCATTTATAGGAAGGAAAGTACTGGGTAGCCTGTGAATCCACAAGCCCTGTTATATATAGCGCTAGAGCAATTGCACCTCCCCTCACACACGGCTAAAGAATATCTTCTTGCTACATTACAGACAGATTGGTTTATCCCACAACTATCTGAAATGATTACTATGGATATTGCTGAATGTGGGGTATGCCAACAATATAGCCCAAGACCCAAGTTCAAAGTTATCACATCAACAATTCCCTGCCCAACAGGTCCATTTAAGCATCTACCTTTGCGAGTACAACAGGGAATATTTATATTTTTATTGAACATCACACAGTATGAGGAAGAGATAGCTGACATAATGAATGTTTTGACCGACGATAAAGAAATTGAAGTGAAGATAAAGGCAATGGCTAGAACAACGGTTTTAAGGTACAAGGGGGATAGGTGGAAGACTAGAATACTAGAGCAGGTATTCTTAGGGTATCACAACCTACTCTTTTTTACAAGGACTATGGAGCCACACCTAGTCCCAATGATTGTCAGGAGAGGCCATACCTCAGGATAAATGGCTCAGTATATGCCCATGGTCAATAGCACCATGGCGCAATACTTCCACGCAGAGCTCTCCCATTATGGAGAGAGAGTATAAATAACACTAGTACACAACAGAACTGTCAGGCTATGTGGGATGAGAACATACAAAGCTTAGCGTGGATAGAAACACCTTCAATCCTTCGACTGGGCTGAACACCTGTTGTCTGTTCTTTATGTTTTAGAGGGTACAGAACAGTCTCAGTAGGGAAGAACATCAATTGCATCACCACAAGATATAATGATGACATGTAATGGGGCACCTCCAGTCTGATGGACTACTATTGGCAGTGTGGAGAATGGCTGTATACGCACCTTTCTCTGTTCTTTAGTCACTGTGCACACCCCCTCCTTGGTAATTCAGGGAGTGGACATTTCGTAGTTACACGACAATCCCATGAGCCGTCCAATGACCTTGTTACATCATCATCGGAAATGAAGAGCAGCTGAGTATTTTAGCACTGCAACTTGGGCAGAAATTCCACAGGAGTATTGGTTGTTCAATGATGCCCATCGTTTTTTGGGAGCATTCTCCCATTTCTCCAAGTGAAAGCCACTGCTCATTGGCCGCAAATAACACATTGGGAACTGATGAAAGACACCAATGCCATGGAAGATGGTTTCAATGCAATCAAAGAAGAGTTGCAGGCAGTGTGAGTAATGCTCATGCAACATAGGTATGTGCTAGACTTGATGATCGCCATGGAGGGAGGAGTTTGTGCCAAGGTTGGTACATCTTGTTGTACATACGTGCCGGCTAATGATGTGGACAATGGGACAATAACAGAGACCCTACAGACTTTGCATAATCTGCAGAAGAGAATGGTAGAACAGGGGGTGCCTCAGACAAGTGGTTTCCAGGGTTGTTTTTGTGGATGCCGCCCTGGTTACCAGAATTGTTTAAAGGACTTCTTCCAATCCTTGTGGTGATCCTTTTGATGTATTGTCTTGTTCAGATTATTGTAGGATTTTGTAAATCGAGTAGTCAGAAATTTGGAGGGATGTTCACTAGTAGACTACTTAGTAAAGTGTGGAAGGAGAAGCAGAATGCATACACTTAGATAGGTGAATTTGACAGGAAAAGTGAGCAAGCAGTTGAAAATTTAACTAGGGGGGGAATGTAATAAGCCTCAAAAAATGAAAGAAGACCTACTGGAAAACACAGGACTTAGAAGGGAAATGTGAAGAAGTGTACATTGTATGAGACAAACACAGGCTTCAATCTGGGTACAATATTAGACTTGGGTGCAAGGACAGGAAGGAGAATGAAGGAATAGGCCAGGTGCAGGGCAAAGCAGTTAAAGTCGGACTCCGCATACCACAGATAATTTAGAAGGACACATACACAGGGGAGAGTCTGAGCCACTTTCTGATACCAGGGTTAGGAGAAGGGATAAATCATGACAGGCCTGAAAGGGAGACATGGCACTAGATGTTTGTGTTTCAAAGATGGCCGGGAGTGGGAGACAGACCGTAAAACTTCAAAGCCTGGTAGATATATATAAATATATATATATATATAGAGAGAGAGAGAGAGAGATGTTTATATATATATACAAATTCTAAACAACTTATATATATTTATATATATTATTTATATATATGTATATATATATATATATATATATATACATATATATATATATATATACAAATTCTAAACATATATATATATAAAATTCTAAACAACTAATTAACCATTAAAAAAAGAAAAACTTACCTTAAAATTTGTTGTACAGGCAATTGTTATTCATGCAGAATCGTTGTTTAGACAGTAGTTGTACAGTACTTCGTTGTAGAGACTTTTTAGTTGTTTAGCAGTAGTGGTTCAGGCAAGTAGTGGTTTAGACCTCGTTGTTCAGGATGTTTCCCGTATCCAAGCCATGCCAAAAGAAATGTAATCCCATTTATTAGTGTGGAATTGAACCACCACTGTGATTCCCATACTTCTGTATATTTTCTGTAAATTATCAGGCACTGTCCTGTGTTTATTTTTCATTCATTTGTTACCCCCTTAGGGTGCCAAGGGTACCATTCCATAGAATTTGGGTGCTGTAGAAACGAAGGGTCAAACACTGGATTACCATCCCCGTCCTGAAACAAAGTTGGAGGCTCATAAGCCTTTTACTTTATTAGTCATATTAGAGTTATCTTCCAGTTCATAATACTCATCACCATTATGTAATAAAAACAATTATCAATAATATCACTGAAATGTATTTTATGTTCACTGTCAACCACAATTGTATACAAACATTGAACTTTGCCAAAAGAAATGTAATTCCATTTACTAGTGTGGAATTGAGCCACCACTGTGATTCCCATACTTCAGTATATTTTCTGTAAATGATCAGGCAATGTCCTGTGTTTATTTTTCATTCGTTACCCCCTGAGGGCGCCATTGCTGCTGCCACTGAGTTTCTGATATCCAAGGCCACATTTTTAAAAGAAGATGAAACACATTTTATTAATTTGACACTGATTTGTCGACATTTGCGAAGGTTTTTTTGAAAAATCTCCTCTTCTTTCTCATTGTTCATATGGTCTCCTTTACACCCAATCAGGGATCTGAACCGTCATATGTCAGCTTAAACAAATGATGTGAGTGCGCGCGTGCGTGCGTATCTTTGGACTCCTTCTGCAAGTATGATTGCTTGTTATCCAAATGCTTAAATTGCCACAGAGAAGCAAACATTTGTAATGGAACCAGCTCAAAAATTCAGTGAATAATTATATTTACATAGCTAATCTTCATAGAAAATAAAACCGTGGCCTTTGTTTGATCAGACGAGACCGTATCTCGAGCCTCTAAAGCCCACATAATACTCCACGGCCTGGCAGTCAGGCTGCACGATTTCTGAAGCAATCCCTGTTCAGGCAATAAATGGAAAGAGGAAATTAACAATTTAACGGGACCACCTCTCCATCTCGACCGTATATCCTAAATCATACAATGTGTCGAGTCCGCTCACAAATAGGAACACGACTAAGTAAACACACAAGTTGTTCCAAAAACAAAATCTAGCTACAAAGTAGCGGGAAACACGCGGTGACTCCGTTTAAACAAAAGATGAAAACACTTGCTTTCGCCTTACAAAACACAAAGCTTTAAGAAAGGAAACTCAACCCCGTGTCACAAAATCCTATCTCAGCGGCAAGAAGGTCATTTGTGAGACTCCCCTACTTATCATAGGGTTGGGTTGTATGTTTTGTTTGTCCCTACTTCTTGTCGCAATGAGGAGGTTTATGAGTATTGTGGTTGTTTTAAGTTTTAAGTGGTGTAAAGTAAATGTCAAGAAAAAAAAGTTTATTATGAACCTCCTGTCTTGCAATAAAACAATCAGAAGATTTCCCAATAGGCTGCGCCTTTAAAAGATTTGTATTTCCTAACAGATAGCTTAATGCTGGATTAGAGCGGGAACCAGCTCTCCCTGTCCGGAGTGAGGCATGCTGCAGTTTGCCAACGCTGAGACACATGCATTCAACGTCCCTCACGCAGAGTGGCAGTCTGCAGTGCGTGAGTCACGCAAAAGAACAAACAGCACCTCCTTTTATTCCAGTCTTATCATGGGTGGGGCGGGTTGGAAGTCAAAGAACCATAGCTGGAACCTAGCACAATTCTATCGGATGCCGAGAAGAACCAATCAGGGAAAATGCTCAGCATGTCACTTTAAACGCTGCTAAGCGAGTGAGGAGACCGAGATGTGATAATGTTTGACTTTCCCAAGCACCGCTTCTATAGAAGAGGTGCTGGTCTGTGTACGCTCTGTAGAAAGGCGAGCGATGTCTGTCTGTCTGTAAAATTACACTAAAAATAGCCAGCAATAGAGCTTTTTCTAACACCAGTTCATTCCTACCAAAAGAAACCTTAATATCAACCTTAGAATACTGAAGATTTGAGAGAGAACTGGCAAGGTATTAAACGTGTGCATTGTGGGAGGCATGCAGCCATTTGAATAGGGTTCATCTCACTGGGCTATATCACCTAAATTGTCATTTGTAACCTTTAGGTAGTACAAGTTTCTAAAGGACAAAAACATTATCGAATTTAGCTTATATTAACCTCATATTTAACACACACAGCAAAGAAATACAGGGTGAGAGGATTGACTGATGTCTCGGTTGAGAATAGAGAAACAGGGAATAGATGGTGAGAAGAATGACTGATGCCTTGGGATGGAGCATAGGAAACAGGCAGTAGAGGATGAAAAGAATGGCTGATGTCCCAGGTGGGAATAAAAGAGGCAGAGAGAAGAGGGTGAGAAGAATGTCTGATGTCTCATGTGAGAATACAGGAAACAGGCAGCAAAGCTCGAGAAGAATGACTACTATCTCAGGTCAGAGTATGGGAGACAGGCAGAGGGTGAGAAGAATGACTGATGTCTCAACTGGAAGCACAGGAGTCATCATAGGGTAAAAAGAATGACTGATGTCTCAGGTGGGAGCACAGGAGTAAGGAGGCAGAGGGTGACAAAAATGACTGATGTCTCAAGTGGGCATACAGGAGACAGGGAGCAGAGGGTGAAAAGAATGACTGATGTCTCAGGTGGGAGTGCAGGAGAAGGAGAGCAGAAGGTGACAAGAATTACATGACTCAAGGGAGATTACAGGAGACAGGGAGTAGAGGTTGAAAAGAATCACTGATGTCTCGGGGGAGCATAGGAGACGGGGTGGAGTGTGAGAAGAATGACTGATGTCTCATGTAGAAGTGCAGGAGATAAGGAGCAGAAGGTGACGAGAATTACATGTCTCAGGGGAGATTATACAGGAGGCAGGAAGCAGAGGTTGAGAATAATGACTGATGTCTCAGGTTGAAGTACAGGAGACAGGGAGTAGAGTGTAAGAAGAATAACTTATGTCTCAGGGGGGAGCACATGAGACAGGGGTGGAGTGTGAGAAGAATGGCTAATGTCTCAGGTGGGAGTGCAGGAGAACAGGAAGCAGAGGATGAGAAGAGTAACTGATATCTCAGGTGGGAGTATAGTGGACAGACAGTCGAGGGTAAGAATAATGACTGACAGCTGAGTTGTGGGGATAGGAGAAAAGGAGTATGGCTGTTGTAAGAGGAAAAGTGCTGTGGAGTAGAGGATACAAATAACTGATATCTGTGGTATGGGCGTAAGAGACAGGGAATAGAGGGTGGGAAAATGACTGAATTCTGAGATGCTGCTATAGCAGAAAGGGAAGAATTACTGTTGTGCGGTGAAAAAGTAAAGGAGGCAGGGAGCAGAGAGTGAGAAGAATGACTGACGTCTGAGGAGTGGGTATAGCAGAAAGGGGGTAGAGGATGGGAAGAAAGACTTCTGTGTGGAGAGTGTATATTGGGGACAGAGTAGAGGGTAGAAAAATAAATTATGCCTTGGGTACGAGCAAAGGTGACAGAGTAGAGGGTGGGAAGAATTATTGATATCAGGGCATGAGTATAGAAGACCGGGCTTAGAGGGGAGATCAGAATGACCGATGACTGAGGGTGGATTTAAGAGACAGAGTGAGACGAAATACTGATGTCTTATGTATTGGGATCAGCAATGGGGATGCTGTATAGGTGTAGGAGTTAATGGGTAAGAATGAGAAGAATGACTGAAGTCTGGCGGCTTCATATAGGAGTCAGGGGACAGTGGTAGTACATTTATTTTATTAGTTTATAAAAAACATAAAATGCTCCCACCCAATAAAATCTCACAAAACATTGTTAATACAGTAAAATATGAAATGACATGACATGATCAGTGCAATGGGCAAGTTAACGCCTCTTAGCTCTGATTACAGATATAGAACTTGATTAAAAGCATGTTAGAGTCATAACTGCATGGTTAACCACCCTACCTCCGTCCGACCTATTTCTTTCCCAGTAGTCAGTTTTCAAGCTTAGGATGGGTAGTTAAACCCATAGTAATATTGTTCAACTGCCCCAGCGTAATTCCTATCCGCTAGCGTTTATAGGGGTGCACCTGGCTTTATTTCAAGATTATTTTAAGGTCCGATACTTGGCTTTCATAATTTAGGATTAGGATGCAATTCAGACTAAGGCGAGTATAGCCTTTCTTCTACCCCATTTATAATAATCAGTCGAGTATTGAATAGTTACCTCTTAACTATAGGATAGGGGACAGGGGAAGAAAGAATGACTGAAGTCTGGGGGCTTGATGTATCATATAGGGTGCAGGGGAGGAAAGGATGACTGATGTCTGTGGTATGGAAATAGGAGATAGGGGACAGGAAGGAAAAGAATGACTGATGTCTATTGAGTGGGACACATAATCGACTACTGATGTCTGATCATATCATCAGAGTGGGAAAGGAGCAGACAGGAGGAAAATAAAAATGTCATATCTGCGATGAGAAAGGGAGTGAGAGACCTCGACTAGACATTTATGTGAAAATAAAATGCAGTAGGGGCAGAGAGAGAAGAGCTTACGAGTGTGTGTGTAGCAGTGGGGCTCCCTGGTGTGGGAGGGGGCTGGTGGTCCAGCTCGAAATGTACCCTCACCACCACCGCAGCCAGCACAACCAGACACTGCCCTCCCAGCCTAGGAAGAGCAATCTTTCTTTTTACATTTTGCTTTGATGTGTTTCTGTAGTTATTTTTCCAAACAATCTAAGATTAATGGATAGGGTGTAGTGTGATAGTCGCTCCTATGTAGCTGTGTGAGCACAGGTGGTGGGCGGGACACAGTTGAGATCTGTGGACTTCAGTTCTAATGGAAACTGAATTTCTCACAGTGCCTGTTAGTGGGACATAAAAGAGTCCGAAATACATATTCAGCCACACCCCGGCCGCTCTGCAGAACTCACATAGGCATGCTCGGGTGCACCAATTGTAATTGTGATGCTATGCCAAAGAATGTAATGGAGACACACAGCTGTCAAAAGAATAGAGGGGGAAAGTTAAAAAATGCAGGGCGTACAGGTGGGTGGGTGCATTATGTGTGTGCGAGGAGACTGGTGAACTGTAGCAGATGGAAGCAGAGTGTGAAATGGGTGCATACAATGAAAGAGCTGTGCTCATGCGCATGGTACCCTGAGAGCGGACGGGCCAGCATTATTTGTTGGCCCCTCTGTGTCCCTCTAAAATACGGTGACCAGACGCCCCGGATTTCCCCGGGCAGTCTAGGTTTTCAGAGGCCTGTCCCCGGTGTCCTGACGCTTTTGTTCATTTTACATAAATGTCCCGGTTTGGGGGGCAAAGATCAGGTCAACCTGCCAACGCTTTTGTAAATTCGAAATAAATGTACCGGTTTTTGGGACAAAGGGTAGGTCAACCAGCCAATCAGAAGTGAAAGGTATGGACTCCTTTCACATGTACTTCTAGTGTCTTACATTGTTATATACTTCTGCCTGCTCTGGTGTGTGTGTGTGGGCGCACCACACACACACACTTTTATAGGACAAGCCAGATATAAAAGTGAGACTAAAGGCTTTAGCCCTACTTTTATGTCTAACATGTCCCGGTTTTTTCTTTTCAAAATCTGGTCATCCCACTCTAAAACCCAAATCTAGAGAGGCCACTGCAAGAAAAAAAACTGCGTTTGACCTCATAATTACAGGTTCAGATTCAAACCTGTCGGGTAACACCACCTTTTCATTCTTCAGCGGTCGATGCAACGAGTACCCGGTACTCATCGTAAACATCGGTTACTTGTTTATAGCGCTATGACGCTCCTCGGGGTGAGTGCGCTCTGCAGATACACGTTTATGTTCTGTCTCCTTGCCACACGCACACTGCTCCGGTAGGCTGTAGACACAAGACTTGCCCCCATCGATTTTGTGTGTGTTTCTGCCTTTCAGATATTGAACCCATATGGACTTTTAACAGCCACTGGTTCCGCGAACCTCGTCTAAACCCTTCCTAATTAACAATCATAGTTTTTGTCCCTGTGTTGAGCCAGGTAACTCGATGTCCCTTCGTAAATATGTCCATGTTCTCCATGAAGCGCCTCGGGGACAGGCCCAAACTACACCACCTGCAATAATTTAAACGAAATTATTTAACACGGAATGTACACAATTCTCTCTCTTAACGTGTCTTCGTTTCATCTCTGACTCTCGAGAATTTTCGTTCACACGAAAGGGGTATTGTACAAGGAGGTAGTGAGAAAAAAGTCAAAAGCTTTAAAATTGCGCATTTGATTGGGTTAAAATAAATGTATTATTATTTAAGAACATTAGAGTGCCCTGCATTTGCATATCTAGAATTATGTTTTACTAGCAATAAAGAAATAATGCACCCTGACGCATAGCGCTATAGAAAATGTATGAAAAAGACACGGAAATCAAATAAATTAAAGATAGTTCTTTTATAACTGAAAGTGGTAGGCCGAATGAAGGACCGGAAGTCTATTAAAAAAAATATATATATATATCTGAATATATATATATATATATTTTTTAAAGTGCATTCGGCATGGACGTGTCTGGGGCTGCGTGAGAAGTGGAATGAATATTTACACAGAACAGGCTGTATTGTGAGGGCAAAGCTAGACAAAAACAAAGGCGGGAAGGCCCCCGGCACCCCCTGCGAGTTCAGAGGACATCGCTATGTTGTCTGTGAAAGGTGAAAGCCGTGTCTGCACGCTTCTCGGAAGACCGCTGCAGTCGTGCCACGTCGTGTGGTGGGGGGAACCATTACCTTTTTTTCTGTCGTATTTATGAGCATTCTGCCGCAGGAGCGGCGTGACCTGCCCCCTCCCTGCTCACCGAGCTTTCTATGAAGCTTCTGAAGGGAGAGGGCGCGGGAGGGGCCGGGATGCGGGCGGTAAAGCTTTTTCCTGGAAAGCATATCCCGCTCCCGAGGACTTTGCACAGCGATTTCCAGGAACAGCTAAATCTAAACACAGCTGTGATTCCTAGAGCCAGGCGTCCCCGGGGAGGGGGAGGGCGGCGGAAGGAGGCTGGCTGGGGGAGGGGGCGAGATGCAAGAAGGGTGGATGAAAGGAGGGAGTGGTTCAGGAAGAGTGATTAGAGGACAAAGGGAGAAAGGGAGCGTCGGCCGGAGAGAGGGGAGGGGAATGTTGACAGATATCAGTCGGGTAATGGAACTAGAAGAGGGTGAGGGGATTTGGAGGGGTGAGGTGGTGAAATGCGAAGAGGATGGGAAGGGGCGAAAGAGGTGAATTTGGAGGGGAGCGGAGAGGATGCAAATCGGAGGCATGACGCAAGCCCCTGGTGTGCGGTGTGTGTGTGTGTGTGTGTGGGGGAGGTGTTCATGCTCTTAACAGGATACTCACACTTTTTGGGGGTGCCCTATGCAGCTGTGAGATATAGGTGACTCAGGGGCTCCTTTTCACATTCCGTGAGGAGGAGGGCGTTATTTTGTGTTACACCACTGGTTCAAAGGCGAAGGAAGTAGCATGTGAGGGTACTGCAGCACCCCCACAATTTCTGTAGGTGAACGAGTGTTAAATATGACATTGCATTTTGATTTTATCTTGTCTAATTTGCTGTGCACCCAAAGACAGTGGTCAAATGCCATCTCGTCCTTTGCCAAATTGCGGGTTATTCTTTTGACAGGGAGGTTCATGGTTACTGTTCTTTCTTTTAGGCAAAATTGTGAGGATTTTGTAAGGTGAAGTATGTGACAATCTTGCTAGCAGTAACATATAGAATAGCCCTTTCTTCTAACACACAATAAAATGTAAACATTTATAAATGAACTGTCAATTTATTCAAAATATACAGGGAAGCACAAGTGAAGCTTTTTTCTTATTCTGAAGTGTGGTGGAAACAACGTTTAAACAGGATCAAAATACATTTAAAAAACTCTACTTGGTGATATGCAAATAACAAATATTTGCTGAATTTCGATTCGCCCCTTATCCTATGTGCGCTATACAGTTTTAACAGTACAACTGCATGACTGTGCAAAGTTAGTGTAATTTCAATAGAAAATGTGCTGACTGTAAATGTAACAGCGATTCCTGCATCCAAGTGTGAATATTGTTTCGGCAGCAGTGTGATGGTAGAGGGTAGGTGAGAAGTGAGGGGAAGAGGGAAAAACAGAAATGGTGAGAAGAGAAGTGTGGGTGGAGAGAGGAGGGTTGGAAGATATACAAAGAGGGTTGGAAAGAAGAGAATGGGTGGAGTGAGCAGGATGTGGTGGTGACATGAAAAGGAGATGTGGGGTAAAAAGATGGGGAGCGGGGATAGAAGGGTGAGGAGATGAGATTAGGTGAGGAGTAGTTAAGGGGTGATGGGAAGAGAGGTGGATGTGGAAAGAGACTTGAGGAAATGAGAAGTGGAGGAGTAAGCGACAGGGGAAGTTGGAGAAAAGGGGATGGGAGGGTAGATGAGAAGTGAAGGGGAGGGAAAGAGTGATTGTGAGAAGAAAATAATTGATGGAGAGAGGTGGGTACTGGAAGAGTAGAGGATGGGAAACGAGAAGGACGGATGGAGAGAAGAGGTGACGAGACAAACGAGGGTCAGAGTAGGAACGTCAGGGGAGACTGGGGAGAGAGCAGGATAGGGCGAGAATAGGAGAGACGAAAGAGGGGGAGAGAGATCAGAGAAGGGGGCTGTTAAAAGATGAATGAAAGAAGAGGGCTGGGGAAGTGACATCGAGAGATATTTGAAAAGAGCAGGGGAGGAACAGAGAATCAGAGGAGAGTGAGGAGCTGAGATGAGTAGAGGAATGGGTAGGGGGGCGATATAAGAACAGAGGGTCGAGAATGGTGAGATGACAAGATAAGAGGGCGGATGGAGAGAGGCAATGAAGGGGGCATGTGATGCTAAGCCTGGGAGACTGATGGAAGCGCCGCGCAAGGGTGCGAGGTGACAGAGTCGGGATGGAGGGGGTGGTGAATGGGGAGATTACAAGAGAGAAGGAGGTGGGCAGAGGGGGATGTAGGGGTGAGAAGGGAAGGATGGATAGAAAGAAGAGGGGAGAGTTGAAAGCCGGGGACCCTGGAACACAGGAGGACGAGGGTGAGAACAGAAGGGGAAAGGGAGAAAGTGAAGGGAGAAGAGGAAAAGATAGAGGACTGAGAAGGGAAGTGGGTGGAGAGAAAGGATGACTTGTACAGAAGAAGGCAAACGGATGCGCGAGAGAGGGAAGCACCTCGCGCTCCGGGGAACCGGAGAAGGGGGAACAGATGGGGTGGGGCGAGAGTAGAGTGAGGGGTGTAGCATGGAAAGTTGGGGAGGGCAGAGATTGATAGAGAGCGGGGGTGAAGAAATTGGTAGGGATTGTGAAAGATGATCCGAGATGAGATGATTGTAAGGGAGGAGGAGAGGAGGGCAAAGAAGAAAGGGAGAACTGGAACCATAGAAGGGAGAGAGTGAAGTGAGAGGGAGAGAGCGCGCGCAATGGAGGGTGGACGGGAGGACTGAAAGAGTAAAACTGTCGGTGGGGTGGTAAAAGGGTGTGAAAGAAATGGATGAATCAGAGTTCCTGGAAGCCTTCAGGTGGCTCTGTGCCCCCCCCCCCCCCGCCCCCATAGGGATGTTGCGCAAGGCATATCTGAGGGTCTGCATCATTCATACTGCCTGGTACTTCTTAAGGAATGTCCGCGCTCCTCGGATGAGGCTGAATGCGCTTTGATGATCTCGAGCAAGCCGCTCCCTTTTTGTGCTAAGTGGAAAACATGAAGATGCATTTCAGAGCATTAGAAAGGAGATAGATAGATTTAATCAGTGCTTTAAATGGGCCGATACTCTCCGGTACTGAGTACCGGCACTTTTTTATTTTGAGAGGGAGAGTACCAGCATATCTCAAGAAAAACGTAATACTTTTAATTGGAGAGTACCGGCACTTCTCAGAAACAAGCAGGTACTCCAATAGAGAGTACCTGCACTTCTATTTTTCCATTTAAAGCACTGGATTTAATTAATTTTTGGATTTACGCATCCTCTATCGGACCGACAAGTCTCCAATGGTCGTTTCGTAGCGCTGGAGCAGAAACCGGAGATATGTTTCATCTCACGGCACGTGTCTGTTGGTTGGAGCTACAGATGGAAGGCCTAGGTGGAAAGGAGCAGTTTAAAACATTACTTTCCATCTATCTTTTCTCACTCCTTTCTCCCCGCTCTTCTCCCTCTCCGGTGGCTTCCTCTATACTTTGTCCTCCCTCTCTTTCACTCTCTCTGGAAGTGTTCTGTAATGTGCTGGGGCACATGCATGCTTACAAAGAATGCACACAGGACACCAACATACAGTTTAATGGTGTGGCCACAAGCAATCCACTTAGGGAATGTCTTAAAATAAAGAAGTGGAGGAACTAACCTAGTTAGGGTGACCACCTGACATGAAAGCAAATTCAGGACAAGACTCTGAAAAAATCAAGACAAAGGGTGTGGTATTCAGGACAAAAATTCAAGGCAGAGTGTCGAAATTCAGGACAAAAAGTCAGGACAAAAGTTTAAGTTTATCCATATGTCCAAGGAGAGTCCATACCCTACTACTTTATCAGTGCATTTATTTACTATTTTCTACATAGCACTATTTATTCACTATGACCTTTATGTGATTGCCTCTACGTATGCTACATTCAGGTGGCACCATGGGTGGCTCTTCCGCTAAGGCGGAGGAGCGTTGCCCCCCTGGATTGTGGTGAAAGAAAAAATTAAATGATAATAGCGCTACGTTATTATAATTTAATTTTTCCTTGGAGAAGGGGCGTGGCGGGGATGGGCTGAAGGGAGGGGGTTGAAGGGAGAGGTCCAGAGAAGGGCTACGTGTACCACAAAGTGTGCATGTCTATTTGGCTGGCTGTGTTGGCCTGACCAAACAGACATGCACACTTTGCATGTTCTCTACCAGGCTGTATTGCACATCTGAGTGGAGAACATACTCAGGCTCCCATTCCCAGTATGAGTAGCGAAGCAGGCCACTCAGACCAATCACAACGCTGCTGTCATGCTGGTGACAGCAGCATCGTGATGTGCCAGTGTGCAGCTGGGAAGAGGAAAAGGACGGAGGCGAGACAAATGCATCTCCAACACAGGTGTTTCTTTTTTTCACCCCATATCCTCTCACTTCATCGTCTCCGCCTCCCTCAATCCCCATCCCTAGCACCCCCGTTGAGTGACAGCAGCCACTGGGTGGCACAATATGCCCTTGCTAAATAGAAAATTAATGCTTTTGTGCACAGTGTCAAGGGCATCATCCCTATCCAGAATTACCCAAACTTTCCTGGACAGAAACAAACAGCAACATTTTGATTGTTTCCAAATATTTCAAAACCTATAGCAAACAGTTTGGGAAACATTAAGGTAAGTGAAATCTGCTAGTTTAGACAAGCGGAACAAAAACATCTGGCTCACTTCAAGCTCCATTCAATGTTAAACCTAAAACAATTAATAAGGCAGCGCAAATGGTGTGGGTGACAGTCTCCATCCTAATGTCAAGATGTGAGTTACCCACAACTTGTCTATAGTCCCACAACACTAGAAGTGAATGTAGAACTCTACATTTATCTCAGAATTGGGATCCCAGAATACCAGGCACATACAGTTAAAGAGAAAGTGAAATCGAGATCAGATGGGAGATCCTGAGCAACTGACTGAAAGGGGTATTGCTCAGAACCAGACAAATAAGGATGAGAACAAGGTGGGGCAATTCCCAAAATTATACAAAATGCACCGGCCATGAGTATCCAAAAGTATTGTGCATTTGGGGGTTTGCCTCAGCAGAGAGGAGAGAAACAGAAGAGGCATTGTCACGTGGTTGAAAAGCAGCACCCACCCACCATGGCAAACTCTGCTGGTACAAATGTCTGCTGGTCATGCTTGTGAAGGATAAGCAGGGGCCAGCACCTTTAGAAGGTTGTGTTGGGTAATCAATCAATCAATCAATCAATCAATTTATAGAGCGCGCTACTCACCCGACAGGGTCTCAAGGCACTGGGCGAGCAATTGGTCGAATAGCCATGTCTTGAGGTGTTTTCTGAAGGCCAGGAGGTCTTGGGTCTGGTGTAGTTGGAGAGGTAGGGAGTTCCAGGACTTGGGGGCGAGGTAAGAGAAGGATCTTCCGGTGGTGGTGCGGTGAATGATGGGAACGGAGGCGAGGGCGAGGCTGGCGGAGCGGAGCTGGCGGGCGGGGGTGTGGAAGGTGAGTCTGTCATTGAGGTAGGCCGGACCTGTGTTGTGGAGGGCTTTGTGTGCGTGGGTGAGTAGTTTGAAAGTAATCCTCTTCAATATGGGTATCGTAATCGGCCACTCTGTACATGTTTTAAAATAGTTCCGCAGCCAAGCCAAGGCCAAACCAGTTATCTGGCTCATCTATATGTGCCAAAGTACATACAGATTAAATAAAAAAAATTGAGATGTAAATTAAACAAGCAAAATGTAAGAACATGATGAAGATTTCATAACGTAAAAAGTGTTTTATTTAACATATGGTTGTGTTTCCCCTTTTACATACAATTAGAGGTCAGATTGAACTGGGAAACAGTTACCTTTCGATACCAAGGGATTAATAACCACCATTACCGACTGATTGGCAGGTTGGAAATCTAGGCAGAGTGACTCGGTCCCTTCAATGTGACGCTGCGAGGACCTGCGACGCCCCATTTGCTGACCGCGGTCAGGTCTGTGTCCTGGATGGCCGTTTCTGCCACGTTTTGAGCTACGTTTCAGGCCACTGCCTATGTTTCGGTCCACAGCACGACCGGTACATATTTTCTTTGGGTGCTGCGCCCACCTTTTGCCCTTATAATCTCTCTTAACTATTTTTTTTGTCTTTTGTCTTTTTCTTTTTTCTTGTTCTCTCTTTTCTTGTGGTTTCCATCTTAACCATCTTTTCTTCTTTCCAGGAATCTGTGTTTCCTTCCCTGCATTCCTTGCTTCCTCTTCTACACCATGGCTATTTTTCCATTCACTCTAACGCGGCTTTTCCCAATTCAAGATGGTGTCTTCGGAACTTCCTGTGTGTCACTTCCTGTTTGCCAGCATATAAGCACAGTTGGTCTTCTGTTCTTTGCGTTGCAAACACTTCCGTTCTGGTGGTGTTCCTCGCTCCTGTATCCGGTGATTTTTTTGACTTCTCCTGTTTTTGATTGTCTGCAATTTTTGCTGTTTTCAGTTCATATTAAGCTTCTCTTTTTTCTTACCTCTTTTTCAGGAGTTCCTTGCTTCTGAGGTTTTTCCTAGGATTGTTTTTTTTCCTCTGGGAGTCCTTCTGGAGGTCACGGTCTACCTGGTGTTAGCAGCACTGGGCTACTGGAAAGGGTCGCCCTTACCTTGGTCAGTCCAGAACCAGCAAGAGACCAGGTGATCCTTCAAGACTGACAGATAACCACAGTAAGAAGCCTTCAGATCGTGACATACAAGCCCAGTTAGCTTTTTCGTCTCTTCCACTTTCCGTAATGGGTCACGTGGCAGTAGTGTAGATGGCGGTGCTACCCAGTTATTGCATTATTTTGCCATCCTTGCTTCATCTTCTGCTCAGCCCTTGCTCCTTCTTCAGACACCTCAGCATGTTTCATGTCTGATTTGGGGTGCTGGGTAGTTTTTTCCACTCTAAAACTATCTGCGATTGTGGGTGAATTATCCCATCTCGACGTAGAACATCATTATTTAGCTGCACAACTCCCATGGTTGTTTCACTGTCTGTCTGGCCACCTCCTGCATAAGACAGGGTTTACCTCTAAAGGCTTTAAGGAGGGCTTACCGCACTACTCATTGTTTCTTACAGACCATTCTACCCAATGCCACCCAGGGATATTTCACCCGGCTTTCTCTTACTTTACTAGAACCTGTAAACCCACAAATGTAGAAACCCTACGCTTCTGCAACATCTTTGCTAGGCCTCCACACTTACACAAGATGGCTTCACTCAGGGCAAGTTTATCAGTGGCATGCTGCAGGACTCTCAAAATAATGAAAGTAAGGGAAGACAGGACATCGTATGCTAATATTACTGACTTTGTAGACATTATGTGGTCATTACAACCCTGGCAGATGGTGTTAAAGCTGCGGTAATACCGCAAACAGGGCGGCGGATAAAAGGGAATTATGACCCTGGCGGAAACTGCCAACTAAGACAGCCACTTTAACACACCGCCCGCCACGGCGGTACAGACAAGCAGCGCGGCGGTCACCGCCAACAGACAGGCGGGAGACAATGTACCGCCCATAGTATCACAACCCACCAATCCGCCACCTTTTCCGGGGCGGATTCACCGTGGATAAAAACACGGCGGAAACAGCGTTTGCAATGGGAAAATGCTCACCTGAACACATCCCACGAGGACTCCATGGACCCGGAACTCCAAATACTCCCTGCCCTTGTGTTTCTGCTCCTCTACGACCAACAGCTACGTAGGCGCCAAAGACAACGGTGAGTACTGCACCTACGACACGGGGGAGGGTGGAAGCAAAAGTTAGGGGGACACCCACGAAACACCCCCACCTCCACCCTCGCATATTACAACATACAAACCAATGCATTCACAAACATCACAGTAACAACGCACAATCCCCCCGGAAGAATGAAAAGACAAAGCGAAATTCGGTCAACATTGTAATGTGGCAATATACATGTCATACAAAAATATACAGATATATATGAAAATCAGTCATAATTATATACAATACGAGAAGTAGTGCAGATATGTACATAACAATGTCCGTGCACCAACAGTCCAAAAATGCATGGGCGAGGCCCACAAAGGATACCTGACCACAATCGGAGAGAACACTGCAGGGGCATCAGATAGAAATACTACAGGCACCTCAGGGGGAAGGGAAGGGGGGCACCTCAGCCGGATGACTGCAAAGCCAGATCCACGGCGGGGCTCCATGCCCATTGATGTATCCTGGGGAGTGCAAAGCCACAGTCTCTCAAGTCGCACAAGTGGGTGGCTTGCCCACTGTGCCATCCTGGGGAGTGCAAAGCCACAGTCTCTCAAGTCTCTACAGTGGGTAGCTTGCCCACTGTGCCATCCTGGGGAGTGCAAAGCCACAGTCTCTCAAGTCGCACAAGTGGGTGGCTTGCCCACTGTGCCATCCTGGGGAGTGCAAAGCCACAGTCTCTCAAGTCTCTACAGTGGGTGGCTTGCCCACTGTGCCATCCTGGGGAGTGCAAAGCCACAGTCTCTCAAGTCTCTACAGTGGGTGGCTTGCCCACTGTGCCATCCTGGGGAGTGCAAAGCCACAGTCTCTCAAGTAGATGCAGGTCTCCACTGGTACTGGGGGGGACTGGTGCCCAGACTGGATGAGTCTCCTCGTGAAAGTTCCTGTCCTGTCACTGTCCCAGCTGCACATGGGATAAGGATGCCTGATGTGGCGGTCCATTCATTCCCACCCGGTGCTTACCCTGTTCAGCGGTGTTTTGCCATGGCGGTTCAGGACTGTCCAGCGGTGCTTTGCCATGGCGGTCTTTGCCCTGTTCAGCGGTGCTTTGACATGGCGGTCTTTGCCCTGTTCAGCGGTGTTTTGCCATGGCGGTTCAGGACTGTTCAGCGGTGCTTTGCCATGGCGGTCTTTGCCCTGTTCAGCGGTGCTTTGCCATGGCGGTTCAGGACTGTTCAGGGGTGCTTTGCCATGGCGGTCTTTGCCCTGTTTAGCGGTGCTTTGACATGGCGGTCTTTGCCATGTTCAGCGGTGTTTTGCCATGGCGGTTCAGGACTGTTCAGCGGTGCTTTGCCATGACGGTCTTTGCCCTGTTCAGTGGTGCTTTGCCATGGCGGTCTTTGCCCTGTTCAGCAGTGCTTTGACATGGCGGTTCAGGACTGTTCAGCGGTGCTTTGCCATGGCGGTCTTTGCCCTGTTCAGCGGTGCTTTGACATGGCGGTTCAGGACTGTTCAGCGGTGCTTCGCCATGGCGGTCTTTGCCCTGTTCAGCGGTGCTTTGACATGGCGGTTCAGGACTGTTCAGCAGTGCTTTGCCATGGTGGTCTTTGCCCTGTTCAGTGGTGCTTTGACATGGCGGTTCAGGACTGTTCAGCGGTGCTTTGACATGGCGGTCTTTGCCCTGTTCAGCGGTGCTTTTCCATGGCGGTTCTGGTACGGACATTGGTGTGTGGCATGACGTTCTCTACACTGGGCATTGGTGTGTGGCATGACGTTCTCTACACTGGGCATTGGTGTGTGGCATGACGTTCCATCATTGCCCAGCGGGGCTGTGGCAGCCGGGGCCCTCCAGGGCACTGACTCCGGCGGTGGCGGTGGTCTCCTGACCAGTGACAATACTTATGCCCTCCTGGGCTGTGACTCCGGCGGTGGTCTCCTGACCAGTGACGATACTTGGGCCCTCCTGGGCTGTGACTCCGGCGGTGGTCTCCTGACCAGTGACGATACTTGGGCCCTCCTGGGCTGTGACTCCGGCGGTGGTCTCCTGACCAGTGACGATACTTTGGCCCTCCTGGGCTGGGCTGTGACTCCGGCGGTGGTCTCCTGACCAGTGACAATACTTGTGCCCTCCTGGGATGTGACTTCGGCGGTGGTCTCCTGACCAGTGACGATACTTGGGCACTCCTGGGCTGTGACTCCGGCGGTGGTCTCCTGATCAGTGACGATACTTGTGCCCTCCTTGGCTGTGACTCCGGCGGTGGTCTCCTGACCAGTGACGATACTTGGGCCCTCCTGGGCTGTGACTCCGGCGGTGGTCTCCTGACCAGTGACGATACTTGGGCCCTCCTGGGCTGTGACTCCGGCGGTGGTGTCCTGACCAGTGACGATAGTTGGGCCCTCCTGGGCACTGACTCCGGCGGTGGGCTCTGGACCAGTGACGATACTTGTGCCCTCCTGGGCACTGACTCCGGCGGTGGGCTCTGTACCAGTGACGACGGTGCTGGCGGTTGTGTCTCGACCGCCGGAAATGATGGCGCACTTCTCCGCCGTGACACTCACAACAGGCTGGGCAGACTTCCTCTGGCCCTTCCCCACCTTTGGTGGAGTCACAACTGACTCTCCAATCCCCTTGGAACCCATGTGAGTTGTTTTCCCACCAGGAGTCTTCACACAGTCCCGTCGTCCACTCTCCAATTTTAGAGCCTTTACAGGGGGTGGGCTGCCAGTGCCTTGGCTCCGGGTCACACTGCCTGCCCTGGTGGCCGGTGCACTCCACAAACCTTGAACAGGCACCACTGGTATTGGAGGCTTTTTGGCTGAGGCGCTACGACGGGACTGATGAATTGGAGGGGGGAGGGGTTGGGGCAAAAAGGTCAACTTTACAGAGGGACAGTTTCTGACGAACACTGGGATGGGTAGTTGGAGGGGGCCTGGGAGTGGAGGAAGAGGAGGTGGTTGTTGGAGGTGTCACTTTAGGTGTTTTGGGTGCAGGTGCAGGTACTGGAGGCTGTCGTGAGGTGGATGGATGTTGGGTGAGTGATTGCCGGCGTTTGTGTACTTTGGGAGGGGGTGTCACAGACACACTGGGAGAGGACACATGGGACGTGTAAATGGCAGTGGAGGTGGTGAGTGCAGGTGAGCGGCTTGTGGTGCTGGGTGTCCTTGTGCGATTCATGGTGCCTGTAGATGTGGTGCATGCAGATGTGTGTGTAGACAAGACTGGGAGGGAGGAGGGAGAAGAGGAGGAGGGGAACACAGTGGAGGCAGTGGATGTTGCTGTGTCTGTACGTGGGCGAGGCTTGCGTGAGTGCCTGTGGTGTGTGTGGTGCCTATGTTTCCTTGAGCTACTTGTGTGTGATGACTTGTGTGCATGCTGGTCTGTAGGTGTGCTTGGGATGGGCTGGGGTACAGGAGATTGGTTCTGGGTGGAGGAAGTTGGAGGGGGGAGGCTAGACAATGGCTGCCATCAGTGCTGAGGCCAGAGATGGCAGGGTTTGCTGAAGGACAGCCTGACCAGAATGAATGCCCTCCAGGAATGCATTACCATGTTGCAACTCTCGTTCTACACCCTGGATGGCATTCACAATGGTAGACTGCCCAACAGTGAGTGACCTGAGGAGGTCAATTGCCTCCTCACTGAGGGCAGCAGGGGTGACTGGGGCAGTGCCTGAGGTGCCTGGGGCGAAGGTGATTCCCACCCTCCTGGGTGAGCGGGCACGGGGCGAACGCTGAGGGGCTGCTGGGAGGGCTGGTCTGGTAGGGGAGGTGGCAGCTGTACCTGTAGAGGTGGGGGGCACAGATGGTGCTGCCACCACAAGGGAGCCCCCATCGGCGAACGAGTCCGTGTCGCTGCTTGGTGATCCGGTGGCCGACGTGAAGCTCCCCTCGCCCTCCGTCCCACTGGTGCATTCAGAGTCCGTGGTGTGGCCCTCCATGGCCATGTGGGATGCAGCTCCCTCGTGCTCCGGTGCCACTGTACCTCCGCCTGATGATGCTGATGTACAAAAGGACAGGGAGAGCAGAAAAAGGGGGGGAGACAGAAGAAAGAGAGTTTTAGTGCATGGATTACCGCTACCGTTGGCGGACAAGACAGACACAGCAGCCCCCTACATTATGCCGTGCTCCCGCCCTCTGCACATGCAATTTCTGGGATATGGCCTACATGGCAATGGTGGACATCTGCGCACATGGATGCCACAGGGACAACTGTACCTCGACTTGGCACTCTGCTGAGGTGGGGTAGAGTGCTACATGGCCTACATTACGGAGGGTCCTTGCCTACCGAACTCGCCCTGGCCTAGGGACACCCACAGCCCACCTCCCCACCCAGACACCTCCACTGCACGCAAAGTCCACAGAATGAGAGTGTACTCACCCCCTTGTGTCTGCTGTGATGCCCTCAAGCGCCCATCCAACTCCGGGTAGGCCACCGCCAGGATCCGGAACATCAGGGGGGTCATGGTGCGACGGGCATCCCTCCCACGTTGGGAGGCCATCCCCAGCTGAGCCTCCGCCGTCTTCTTGCTGCAGCGGCGAATGTCCTCCCATCTCTTATGGCAGTGGGTGCCCCGTCTCTGGTGGGCCCCCAGGGTCCGGACCTCCTTGGCGATGGCACGCCAAATGTCCCTCTTCTGGTGGACGCTGACCTACATGACATGCACAAGGAAAGAGGAACAGTCATTACCAACTGCATCGTCGTTGTGAGTGGCCCCCTCCCTACTCTGGCCATGTGGCCCATTCATTCCCATGCATTAATGTTCTATGAACTCTGCCCCCTTCCCTCTTCCAACCAGCCCTCTCCACACAGGCCTAGCCCATACAACGTGCTCCCTGTGTACTAACCTGTTGGTCTGGAGGACCGTAGAGTAGCGTGTACTGGGGGAGGACCCCGTCTACCAGTTTCTCCAACTCCTGTGCAGTGAAGGCAGGGGCCCTTTCCCCAGACGCAGCAGCCATCGTCGCTTTCAGACCGAGGTCACAGTAGCACTTGCAGTGTAGCTCCTCTACCCTGTCGAAGGTCAGGTATCTAGTGATTGAACAGATAGAAAATGGCAGTCACGTCCGCGGCGGTGACGTCCGCGGCGGTGCGCATCATCACCGCCGGCGCACCTGTTCATTGGGTCCTGGGACCCATAGGGTCCAATGTTAACCAATGCAGCATTGCGCCGCGGTCTACTACCGCCTACCGCGACGGTGTGCAATGCCAGCGCAATTACCCCACAATCCCATTGTCCCAGTTTAGAGGTCAGGCAGCCGCCATTTCAGGGGCCCACATGGCTTCATTTACCTCTGCGTCACACATAGCTAGGCCTACACTCAACACACATACAGGTAGGGTTTTGTGACTGGTGGAGTCTTCTGTGTATCTGTGGGTACATACCTGGAGGAATAATGACTGATTCTTCGCTGTTGTCCTTCATAGGCACTGTCAGCTGGGACATGTGAGAAGATGGCAGAATCCTCCGGTGTACCGACCGCTGGTGGACCTGTTGACAATGGAAGGGAGACATGTCATCGTCACCTACCGGTTTGACCGTGCCACAATCCAGGAACTATGCACCCAGTTGGAGCCAGACCTGATGTCACCAATCCGCCATCCGACTGGAATCCCCCCTGACGTGCAGGTGCTATCAGTGCTCCATTTCCTTGCAAGTGGGTCTTTTCAGACAACAGTGGCCATGGCATCAGGGATGTCCCGGCCTATGTTTTCCAACGTCTTGTCCAGAGTGTTGTCTGCCCTGCTGAAACATGTAAGGAGATACATCATTTTCCCTGAGGTGGCAGATTTGCCTACAGTGAAAGGTGACTTCTATGCCCTTGGACATATCCCCAACGTCATAGGTGCCATTGATGGGACCCATGTAGCTCTGGTCCCCCCCCCACAGGAGTGAACAGGTGTACAGGAACAGGAAGAGTTATCATTCAATGAATGTCCAGATGGTCTGTTTGGCAGACCAGTACATCTCGCAGGTAAATGCTATGTTCCCTGGCTCAGTGCATGACGCCTACATCCTGCGGAATAGCAGCATCCCTGATATGATGGGTCAACTCCAGAGGCACCGTGTATGGCTATTGGGGGACTCTGGTTACCCCAACCTTTCCTAGCTATTGACCCCAGTGAGGAATCCCAGGACCAGGGCAGAGGAATGGTACAATGAGGCCCATGGGCAGACTAGGAGGGTGATGGAACGCACCTTTGGCCTCCTGAAGGCCAGGTTCAGGTGCCTCCATGTGACAGGTTGATCCCTATTCTACTCACCGAAGAAGGTGTGCGAGATCATCATCGCCTGCTCCATGCTCCATAATTTGGCTTTGCGACGCCAGGTGCCTTTTCTGCAGGGGGATGATCCAGATGACGGTGTTGTAGCAGCTGTGGAGTCTGTGTAACCTGTGGACAGTGATGAGGATGAAGCTGAGGAAGAAGACAACGACAACAGGGAGTCAGTCATACAGCAATATTTCCAGTGAGACACAGGTGAGAACATTTTAATGTTTAAAATTACATTAACTTTCACACGTCTACCTCTATCCTGTTTGTCAATTTCAATCACTATTTGGTAACTGAGTTGTACCCTTCCATTACGGTTTCACAGGTGTGGTTACCAACGTGTCATCTGCTTGCATCCTTCAAAGACTTGTGATGTGTGACATAGGTATGTTAGCCTTACAATGGGAAACCCATTATGACACCGTCATTGATAATACATATTTACTATATCACAGACTGACTCCAGATTGTTTTGTGTTTCAAGGGTGTTTATTGAAGTGCTCAGAAATGTGAGGGGTTTGTAATATGAGGATGGGTGATGGCGGAGGAATGTCCATGGCAGAGTCCAGTCTATTAGTCTCACAGGTGCACTGCCCATCTGGGCATAGGAAGTGGAGCTGGGGCAGTTTAAGTATGGACAGGGTAACAAGGTGGTACAGTGGGAGGACAAACAGGGTGGTCTCATTTCCTGGCGGGGTCTTGCCATCTTGCTCTGTCCTGTTCCTGGATCTCAGGGACCGCTTGCGTGGTGGTTCTCCGTCTGCAGGGGGTGGGGTGCTGGTGTGTTGGTCCTGTGGCGGGGCGTCCTGTCCACTAGCGCCGGCGGAGGTGGTGGGCAGTTCATCGTCCTGGCTAGTGTCAGGGGCCCCTTGGAGTGCCACGGTGTCCCTCATGGTGTGCTGTATGTCCTTCAGCACCTCTACGATGGTGCCCAAGGCGGAGCTGATGGTCCTGAGCTCCTCCCTGAACCCCAAATACTGTTCCTCCTGCAGGCGCAGGGTCTCCTGCAACTTGTCCAGGACCGTCGCCATCGTCTCCTGGGAGTGGTGGTATGCTCCCATGATGTAGGATTGGGCCTCGTGGAGAGTGGGTTCCCTTGACCTGTCCGCCCCCTGTCGCACAGCAGCCCTCCCAGTTCCCCTGTGTTCCTGTGCCTCCGTCCAGGACCGTGTGCCCACTACCACTGCCCCCAGGTCCCTGTTGTTGTTGGGGTGGTGGGTTACCCTGGTTTCCCTGTAGTGGTGGACACACCGCTGATTGATCTGTCCTGGGTAGGGAGGTTTGGGCCCGCTGGGTGGGTGCTGTGCTGGTGTTACCAGAGGGTGGAAGGTCAGTGTTGGGCTGTGGCTGTGCAAGGGGAACCGACTGTCCCGAGGCCCACAATGGTCCGGGCTGGTCATCAGGATCCAGTAGGGCAGAGCTGCTATCGTCACTGTGGGCCTCTTCTGGGGGTGGAGTGGTGTTGTCTGGGCCCTCTGGTGTGGTGACGGTCCTTCGGGTTCCTGCAGGGGCATAAGAGCATGATTATTGCATGTGTGTGTGTAATGGTGTGCAATGGGTGGGTGTTTATGTACCCCAGTGCAAGCATTCCTGTGTGTGGGTTTGTGTGATGTTGGTTGGGGGGTGTTCTGGGTATGTGCAGTGGGCATGCTTTAGTGAGGGGTGCCCATGCTTAGTTGTGTCATGCAGGACTTGGTGTTGGGATGGGTGGTTTGTGTTATGGGTACATTAGTGAGGATTTGGAGTGATAGGGGAGGGTGTGAGGGTGGGGGCGTGTGAGAGCATGCAGGTAGGGTGGGGGATATGATAGTTAAGATTTGACTTACCAGTGTCCCATCCTCCACCGACTCCTCCGAGGCCCTCAGGATGCAAGATGGTCAAAACTTGCTCCTCCCATGTTGTTAGTTGTGGGGGAGGAGGTGGGAGTCCGCCGCCAGTCCGCTGCACCACAATGTTGTGCCTGGAGACCGTTGAACGCACCTTCCCCCGTAGGTCGTTCCACCTCTTCCTGATGTCCTCCCTATTTCTTGGGTGCTGTCCCACGGCGTTCACCCTGTCCACTATTCTGCGCCATAACTCCATCTTCCTGGCTATTGATGTGTGCTGTACCTGTGAGCCAAATAGCTGTGGCTCTACCGGGATTATTTCCTCCACCATGACCTTGAGCTCCTCCTCGGAGAAGCGGGGGTGTCTTTGGCGTGACATGGGGTGGTGTGTATGATGTGTGGGGTGGTGTATGTGGTGATGAGTGTGGTGAGTGTAGTGGTGTGTGGTGTTTTGTGCGTGGATGTTGTGTGGGTGATGGTGTCGTGTACCTCTGTGTGATGGGGTTGTCTATTCTGTGCTATCTCTCTGGCCTTCGTTCGTGATTGTTTGGTCGTAGGGGTTTGTGGGTGATGTGGGTGTGTGTTTTATATGGTATTGGATGTGTGGGAGTGGTGTGTGTACGTGTATCAGGTGTGTGTATTTCGAAATGTCCAATGTGGCGGTGTTTTGTAGAAGTGTGTGTATTTTGAGCGCAGCGGTGTGTACCGCCAATGGAATACCGCGGTTGAAAGACCGCTGCGTGGATTCGTGGGTCGTAATAGCATGGGTGTGTTTCTGTTGGCGGGGAGGTGGAGGTTTTGATATCGCCAGTTTATCACTGACCTTTGGTGTGGCGGAGTTGTGTGGGTGTCTGAATTTCGGCGGATTCCGGGATGTGTGTCATAATAGCTGTGGCGGAATTCCGTGGCCGTGGCGGTGTATTGGCGGTCTTCTGCACGGCGGTAAGCGCCTTTTACCACCAATGTTGTAATGACCCCCTATATAACTATTCTAGAGGTGGATGAGCTGCTAAAAGCTTGAGCCTGATGTCTTGCTCTTGCTCAGCTCGAGGTCCTGTTAGAATCCCAAACCTATAACTAGCTTAGCTTTTATGTGGATTCTGCCTGCCTCCTCCCCTCTACCCAGGATGTGGCGTTAGGACCAGGACTGCCGACTTTGAAACTGGGGAGCAAGGTTCAAGTCTGCATCAGCTCAACATCCTCTGATTCTGGGCAACCCACTTAATTTCTCTGTGCCTGTAAATAATGAATGTGACTGTAATATTGTAATCTAGGTTTTGTATGTGTATTCTTGAATGCTGTATATGGAATCCTCACAGCGTCAGCACTTTCTGAGATTCCAGAGCGTCCGTGTGAGTCAGTTGCTCACGGACACTGGTCTTGGATGGCTGCTGTGTTCTCGTGGGTCCACGACATTAAAGAAACTGGAACAATCCCATGCAGCTCGTCTACGTGTACTTATTTACTTAGAACTCTCACTGGAGCTGCTCTGTGACCATTTACCTTCTACATCATCTTGGTACCGGGAGTGGGGTGATTATTGTTGTGTAAGTGGACCCACCGACGGATTGTGCGAGCGCTGTATTCAAATTGTCTGCAAACCAATTGAAGACTATCCACGTTGGCACTACGGTTATTGGTATTTCATTTCTTTGAGTTGTGAATTCACAGAGTTATTACATTCACCTGAACGACGGCTGTTTAACTGGATACAAGCGACGCCTGGTTGCCTGGATAAAACTTGCGCTGGTTACTTGGTTATGGCTGCCAGTAAACAGATTCCTTTTAGAATGTTTGTGTGCAACCTTTGAGCTCGTTACTGCACCAGCGTCCTCACGGTAGAGTGTACAATATGCCGCTACGCATTTCCTGCCTGTGTTATGTGACTTGGTTTCCCTGACGACAAGGGTCATCGGATTTCCTTCAGTTTTGCTCTGTGTATCGGTGTAAAGAGCATCACAGAATACATCAGGTTGTCGTTTGATTTTATACTCTTGATTTCAGCACTTAAATTGTCACGGGATAACATTTACCTGACTTTCTGCATTCGTTGTGGAAATATTTTGTTTATGTTGCATTCTTTGTGCCACCGGATGTGAGCCTTGTAGCCATAATCTGTACTAAGGTGCAGGGACATTTTACTCTTCATCTTAATGATTTATGCTGGATTCTGGTATACTGCACTTCATTTTAAGCCTGTTTCATAAGCTTTTTGCTTCCTTATGCCTCTTTAGTGTGGTTTATTTTATTTTAGTTCTTATTACACTATTGCATATAATCAAGGAGTTGTTCAACCTCCTCCCTTTTTGGAAAGGAGTGTCAAACCAGATATAAAATGGAGTGAATGGCTGGGAATATTTGAAAACTACCTCTCAGGTACTGATGCTAATGGCTTTTCTCCTGTTAGAAAGATGGGCTTGCTGTTCAATCATTTAGGAGTTGCTGAACAATGTGTGTTTGACAATTTGCCACCTATTCAGGCGCAGCAAAGTGGAGATACTGTCTTGAATGTTAATTTGGAGGGAAAAGAAAGGATGGGAAAACAGTATTTGGATAAATCTAGTGTTCTATTTAAGAGGTTTAACTTTGCCATGTGCAAGCAATCTGCTGAAGAAACAGTTGAGGAATATGTGGCAACTTTGAACGTTTTAGCCGCTAAATGTGATTTTGGCAATAATGTAGATAATTATATAAGGGACCAATTTGTGTTTTAGTCCTTTTCTAAGAAAATACAGGAACGTCTGTTAGTCTGTCGTAATCCTATTTTGGCAGAAACAATTGACATTGGAAAGAGCACAGAAAGGTCCATTGTTTCTTCTAAAGTTTTATCGAGTCACACTGGCCAACCTACTGTCAGTTGTGTGATGGAGGATGATTTGGTCTGTGCGGTTACCAATAAGTATTTCAGACATGGGGGAGAGGTACAAGAGCCTGTTTCCGCTGTGGTTCTCGTAATCATATCGGAAACAATCTGTCATGTCCCGCAATAGGAAAAAAATGCTTGAAATGTCACAAAGTAGGACATTTTCAAGTGGTGTGTAGAAGTTCAGCGATTGGTTTGGGAACAACTAGCAATGTTGGTAAAGTGAAGATTAGTAACATACATACTAATGATTTTGAAGATCATACTCAGGGTTGTGTGGAAAGATTTTCCAATGTAGTCTTGACTGTGGATTCTATGGATCCTGTCAAGCACTTGAAAACTGAGTTTATCAAGAGGCCTTTGTGTGAAGCACTCATGGATGTCAGAAGAATAACAGTTATGGCAGGTTCTGGAGCTCCGATAACAATTTTGGCAGAAAGTACATATTTTAAGTTTTGGTCAGATTCAAATGTTTTGGAAAAGCCTGATATAAGCCCTAAAGCATTTGGTAAACGGGTTATTGAACTCCTTGGATTTTCCTGGTCAAATCTAGAGATTCTGAGGAGATCCACAGTTACAAAAATTTATGTTGTGGTTAATGGGAGGCACATAGGGAGCTAGAAAGATTTCACTAGGTTTGGCATTATTCTACGTCCTGGACATGACATTCCTATTGTTTTGCAAGACATGCCTCTTGTTAGTGCAAGTGATGTTGCTTTGTATAGTTTCTGCAGGTGGTGTATTTGAGCAAATGAATTCTCAGTTTCCCAAAGTTTTCTCAGATAAGGTTGGAATTGTTCAAGGCTTTGAGTATTGCATTAAATTAAAGAAAGGAGCTCTACCCATTGTGCATAAGGTCAGGCCTGTACCCTTAAGTATTAGGCAACATTTGAAGGAGTAATTAGATAGGTTGGTATCAGAGGGAATAATTATGCCTACAGATTCTTCTGAATGGGTTTCGCCCATTGATCTCACTAAGAAGAGGTCTAGATCTCTTTAACCTTGTGCTGATTTGAGATCTCTTAACAGAAATATTTTAGTAGATTGCCATACCCTTCCCCACATAAAAGAAATGGTGACAAGCATAGGTAAATCTAAGTTTTTTTCTACTATAGACCTACATTTCGTTTATATAGCACTCAATAGCACTGAGTAAAGATTCCCAACCACTTACTACTTTTGTCATGCCTTTTGGTGCATTTAAGTATTGTAGATTGCCATTTGGTCTAGCATCTGCTGATGGTTTTTTCAGAAGATGATGAACACTTTATTTGGGGCAATGGATAATGTTCAAGCATTCCAAGATGACATAATTGTTCACACTGAGACAGTTGAGGAACATATTCAGGATTTGAAGAAAGTTTTTGTTGTTTTACAATCATGTGGCATGACAGTCAGATCAGAGAAGTGCAAGTTCATGCTGGATAAAGTAGAATATTTGGGGCATACAATTTCTGGGGATGGTATAGTCTTGTAATTTAGAGGCAATCAAAAATTCTCCAGCTCCGCTGACAAGGATGCTTTACGTTCTTTCTTGGGGTTGTGCAAGTATTACGCAAGATTTGTTTCAGGCTATGCAATAATGGTTAAGCCTTTGAGAACATTACTTAAAAAGGCAACAAGTTTGTGTGGGTCAGTCAAGCAGCTAATGCCTTTCAGAATATTTAGGGGTTAGTTTTATCTGCTCTTGCTGTTAAGCCCGTTGTCTCTTTGGGCAAGTCTTTTATAACTGTTGATGCCAGTCTTATGGGGCTTGGTGCTGTGCTTGGCCAGTAGGCCAATGGGGAGGAAAACACTGTTGCTTTTGCTTCAAGAACTCTCACAGATGCAGACAGTAATTATAGCACAATTGAAAAAGAGGCCTAGGCGTGTGTATGGGCAGTGCAAAAATTTAAAACATATATTTGGGGTGGTAGTTGTGACCTGTACACTGGTCACAAACCTTTAATGTATCTTCTTTGTGGCAATGGTTTGGGTAAAGCATCAGCTCCCTTGGTGCATGTGGCGGGGCGTGGATATGGGGCTTACTAGTACAGAGGCTCAGATCCAGTTTTTGGGGGTTTATAAGGCCGAGGCCAGGGTTTTATTAGATAATAAAGAAAAAAAATAGACATCCAAAAAAACTTATAGTCTTGCAACTGCTCTGTTCTTTGTCTTTCTTTTCCCTTGAGGAGTCTCTGGGTGTCGGTCCAACGGTGTCTGTAGGTCCTCAGTGATGCCTTCTGTCTTTCAGGGTCGTTCTACTGGCGGTTTTTCCTTGGGCTCGTATCCTCGACAGAATCAGAGGACAAGGCACGGTAAGTGGGACGGTAAGTATTATTTCTGTCTTTTATTAACAGAAGGGAGGGTTGTGAGGGAAAAGCTGATAGGGGTTGGTGTAGGTAGGGGGGTAGGGGTTTTGTGGTGGTTGACTATTGGGACGGTGCCAGGGTAGTGCCAGGCAATGGAAGGACAGTGTGACTTCCCTAGTTCCCCCTCAAAAACCACCCGTTCCCCTTCTACCCTCCCCGGTTCCTTCTCCCTCCTTTTTCCTCCCTCCTGCCCCTTTAGTGTAGTTGGCCCTGAAAAATCCCCGTACCTTGTTAAGCCACGATCCTCCTGGATCGTGGCGGGATTCCTCATCCTTCTGCAGTACTTCTCCCTCCTCCAGGTATCTCCTCTCGTCTTTGCCGCGGCGTCCTTTTTAACCTGGGTTTCGGCGTTTTCCTTGCCGATAACCCGGAAGTCCGGCCTCTCCCGAGACCCGGCTCCGATGCGTCTCCATGACAACGAGTCATGGAGACGGAAGAAAGACTCCTCCGCTGCCGCAGTTGTAGGTCTGGAGGCGCGGTGTCGGACACCCGCCTACACACCCCATCCCATGAACGGGACTGGCAGAGGCCCGTAGAATCCGGACAACGGGAGAGAAAATCGGCGGGACACAGGCTGGATCCAGGGATGTGACGGACCTGAAAGGTAAAGGGCTGGAGTTCAAGGAACCAGCGCAACACCCGGGAATTGGTATCTTTATGGGAGGCCAACCACGTTAGCGGGGCATGATCGGTATAAAGTATGAAAGGACGACCCAAGAGATAATACCGGAGACATTCAACTGCCCATTTTATGGCAAGACATTCCTTTTCGATAGGTGGATAGTGGGTTTCTCGAGGCAGTAGCTTGCGACTGACTTAAACAATGGGGTGATCAAACCCCAGGTCGTCAGGTTGGGCTAGGACGGCGCCAAGTCCGACGTTGGAAGCATCCGTAAACAGATGAAAAGGTCTAGAAAAATCAGGACACCGCAGTACGGGTTCGGTTGAAAGGACCTCTTTAAGCAATGTGAAACTTTCTAGCTGGGTGGGAGAAAAAGAGGGTAAGTTCGTAGGATATTGTTTCTTTAGTAGGTCAGTGAGGGAGGCTGTCATGGTCGAGTATTGTGTGATGAACCGTCTGATAATACCCGACCAACCCCAGGAAGGACCGGAGTTCTTTCTTTGTTTTGGGGAGTGGTATCTGTCTAATGGTCTCTACTTTGTCTTTTTGAGGACGTAGAACTCCCATACCAATGAAATAACCTAAATAGGCAATTTGGGTGTGCCCTAGGGTGCATTTTGAGGGATTGGCGGTGAGTCCGGCTTCTGCCAAGGCGGAGAACACTTTGTCTAAATGAAAGAGGTGTTCTGTCCAGGTTGAGCTAAAGACGACAATGTCATCAAGGTAAGCGGCGGTATATTCCTGGAAGGGACGTAAAAGCCGGTCCATTAATCGCTGGAATGTAGCCGGAGCACCGTGAAGGCCAAAGGGAAGGACTGTAAAGTGATATAAACCCGATGGGGGGGTAAACGCTGTCTTTTCTCGGTCTTGTGGGGCTAAGGGAATCTGCCAGTATCCTTTCGTAAGATCAATAGTGGACATGTAACGGGCCTGTCCGATTTTCTCTAGTACTTCATCAACTCGGGGAATAGGATAAGTGTCGAAAAGAGATATCTCGTTTAGTTTCCTGAAATCTATACAAAACCGGACCAAGCCATCGGGCTTTGGGACCAAAACAACCGGGGAACACCACGGACTGCTGGACGGTTCGATAACTTTTAGGGACAGCATCTTTGCTATCTCTTCCTCTATCAGAACCTTTCTTGCTTCTGGAATTCGGTAAGGACGTAGGCGTACTGTACGTCCTTCAGGGGTTCTAATATGGTGTTGAACTAGAGTAGTGCACCCAGGTAGGTCTGAAAAGAACCCAGAATGTTTTCAGATTAACGTATCAAGTTGATTTTTCTCTGTATTAGTTAAGGAGTCATTGATATGAGGGTGTTTTTGTTTTTCCGGCTGTAAAGTGGGATAGAGTTCCAACCCTAGGGGGTTGGCTGTGGTTATCATGCATCCCGTAGCAGGACGGTCGTTCTCGTCCGCCGGGGTTTCCCATTTCTTTAGCAAATTGATATGGTAGATCTGGGTCCGTTTAGGGTTATTATTTGTTTCGATCAGGTAAGTAACCGGGGTGACTACTTTTATTACGCGGTATGGCCCCTGCCATTTCGCTAGCAACTTATGGTCGGAGGTGGGTCGCATGACCAATACCTGGTCATTGGGGTGAAGAACCCTCAATTTAGTACCCTAATCATAGACAGCCTTTTGGTTTTGTTGAGCTAATTCTAAGTGTTGTCTCACGTCTTCCCAGACCGTCTGGAGATGGGCCTTTAGGTAATGAATATAATCTAAAAGGGGTCTCTCCTCATCATTCTCCTCCTCCCATAATTCTGCCGCCATGTCTAGCAAGTTGCGAGGCTGTCTTCCGAATACCACTTCGAACGGACTATGCCCAGTAGATGATTGTTCATGTGTTCTGATTGCATACAGGACCAGTGGTAGTTTTTGATCCCAATCTTTACCTGAGTCATTAACTATTTTACGCAAAAGGGTCTTAATGGTGCGGTTATATCGTTCCACTAAACCATCAGTTTGTGGATGATATACCGATGTCTTTATCTGGCTGATTCCTAGGACCTTACATATCTTTTTCATGAGCCCAGAAACAAATGGGGTCCCTGGTCGGTAAGGATTTCTTCAGGAAAACCAACCCTCGAGAAAAAGGATATCATTGCTTGTGCAACTGTCTTGGTGGTAGTACTGGTAAGGGGAATGGCCTCCGGATATCTGCTAGCGTAATCAACTATCACAAGAATATGGGTATGGCCCTTGGAAGACGGTAAAAGAGGTCCGACTAAATCCATACCTATTCTTTTGAATGGGGTGTCTATAATTGGTAACGGATATAACGGAGCTCTTCTGGTGGTTCCTGGATCTACCAGTTGGCATTTAGGACATTGCGTACAGTATCTTCGAATTTGGGCATATACTCCTGGCCAGTAAAAATGTCTCAACAAGTACTCCTCTGTCTTTTCCCGGCCGCAATGACCTCCTCCCGGTTGGTTATGAGCGAGGAATAATACCTGAGTCCGGTAGGGTTCAGGGTCTACTAGTTGTCGTTTCTCCCCATTTACAGTCCTAGATACTCGATATAGTAAATCCTTACGTACAATAAAATGAGGGCCTACCTCACTGTCAGAGTCGGTTTTGGCATTTCTCCATGCATGCGTGAGGGTGGGGTCTTCGCGTTGACTTGTCCTAAAGGATGTTGGGGCGCTGGTTATAGTAGCTACTATCTTCTCCCCTTCCAACTGTTCCGGACAAGAAACATACTTCTGTTTTTCAACCCTTTTCTCCCTCCTAGTTAGTCTTTTCCGTTGGGGGACGCTATCAATAGGTGTATTCCGAAACGGGGCTACTCCCCACCAGTCAGCGATAGGGTCGGGTTTTCGAGTTTGGTCTAGAATGTCAGTAAATCTCTGATAGTCAGTTCCAAGAATACATTCTTCGATCAGGTTGTCCATGATTCCCATGGCGAGAAAATCATGATTACCGTTCCATTCTAGTTCTACTACTTCAAGGGGGTATTGAGCGCGATCCCCATTGATGCAACAGATTGTAACCCAGTTTTCTGCCTTAGACTCTACTGACTTGAGTATATCTCGACATATCACTGACTGACTACATCCCGAGTCAATCAATGTCATGACCATTTGTCCATTAATTCGTAGGGGTTGTTTAAAGGATATATCACCTGCCCCAATGCACAAGACTCTCCCTCTAGTAACCCCTATCTCCATAGGTTCTGTTCCCTCACGCTTCTTGGGACAGATTCTGGCTATGTGGCCCCACTCCCCACAATTGAAACATTGAGGTTGTTGCATGGGGCTTCTCTCGGCTCCCCGAGAGTACGAGCTTGGCTCCTCTGGGTTTCGTCGCGGTATATATTGAGGAGGAGTCGTAGGGGGCTTGCCTAGGGGTCTGGAAGGTTGGCTTTTTACATCTACGGACCGATGATAGGCGCAGGCCAGATCAACTGCTAGTTCGGTGTCGATGTTAGGATGTTGTCTGATCCAGTTCCGGGTGTTCAAGGGTAAGGAGTCTAGATATTGTTCTAGAATAACAGCCTTGATCACATCTTCTCGTTCAGTCCCTAAGGGTCCCAGCCACTTCAGGCCTAGGTCTTTTAAGCGGTAGTAATATGTTCGTGGATCCTCCTGCGGTCCCCATTTTACTTTACGGAACTTGGTTCGATAATACTCAGTATTGTGTCCCACTCGCTCTAATATACTCTTCTTAATTTCGGAATAGGGAGTGGTCCCTCCCGGATTGGCGGCCTGATAAGCTGACTGGAGAGTACCGGTTAAGAGAGGAGCTATATACTGGCCCCATCGATTTTCCGGCCATTGAGCAGAGGAGGCGACCCTTTCAAAGTTCGTAAAAAAGGCGTCGGGATCCTCTCCCTCTTGATACTTCTGTAACACCGAACTGGGCACATTAGGATGTACCTTACTGGCAGCAATCGTATCAGTCAGCTTTTGCATAGCGGTCTCATGAACTAACTGATTATTGGCCATTATAGTGGCCTGACTTTTCAGTGCGGCTTGAAGAGCCTCTCTATCTTCTTTGGCCTCCCTTTGTTGTGCCTCCCAGACAAGTTGGAGATGGCGTTGACCCTCTGCCAATTGCTTTATCATGTCCTCGAGGGTGGGTTTCTCTTCCATGATTGTACTACCTCTGCACAGGCCCAAGAGGAGGAGAATTTTTTTTTTTAGCTCCTCAGTACCCCAAAAAAAACAAAAAAATGAATGATCCCACTTCTGACACCACTGTGGCGGGGCGTGGATATGGGGCTTACTAGTAAAGAGGCTCAGATCCAGTTTTTGGGGGTTTATAAGGCCGAGGCCAGGGTTTTATTAGATAATAAAGAAAAAAAATAGACATCCAAAAAAACTTATAGTCTTGCAACTGCTCTGCTCTTTGTCTTTCTTTTCCCTTGAGGAGTCTCTGGGTGTCGGTCCAACGGTGTCTGTAGGTCCTCAGTGATGCCTTCTGTCTTTCAGGGTCGTTCTACTGGCGGTTTTTCCTTGGGCACGTATCCTCAACAGAATCAGAGGACAAGTCACGGTAAGTGGGACGGTAAGTATTATTTCTGTCTTTTATTAACAGAAGGGAGGGTTGTGAGGGAAAAGCTGAAAGGGGTTGGTGTAGGTAGGGGGGAAGGGGTTTTGTGGTGGTTGACTATTGGGACGGTGCCAGGGTAGTGCCAGGCAATGGAAGGACAGTGTGACTTCCCCAGTTCGCCCTCAAAAACCGCCCGTTCCCCTTCTACCCTCCCCGGTTCCTTCTCCCTCCTTTTTCCTCCCTCCTGCCCCTTTAGTGTAGTTGGCCCTGAAAAATCCACATACCTTGTCAAGCCACGATCCTCCTGGATCGTGGCGGGATTCCTCGTCCTTCTGCAGTACTTCTCCCTCCTCCAGGTATCTGCGGGGGTGCTGCTCCTTTCCTCTTGATTCTGCTATCGTCGAGAGTCCTTCCTCCTTTCCGTGACTCCTTTCGCCCTCTCCTCTCGTATTTGCCGCGGCGTCCTTTTTAACCTGGGTTTCGGCGTTTTCCTTGCCGATAACCCGGAAGTCCGGCCTCTCCCCGAGACCCGGCTCCGATGCGTCTCCATGACAACGAGTCATGGAGACGGAAGAAAGACTCCTCCGCTGCCGCAGTTGTAGGTCTGGAGGCACGGTGTCGGACACCCGCCTACAGTGCATTTGCTTTCTATATTGCAGGAGTATAATCTTAGTGTGAAATATGTACAAGGAGGGAAATATACTTGTGCAGATTGTCTTTCACGCATGCAATTGCCGTATTCAGATGACGCAATTGTGGATCATGCTACTGAGTGTGTTGTTGGCTTGGTGGATGCGGTCTCAGCTTGTAATGGCATTATTACCAAAAATACCTGGAGTTTGGCCATGTCAAAGGATGAAGTATTGATACAGGTTTTGCACTTTATAAATGGTTGGCATTCTGAAAAGAATCTCAATGATGAGTTAAGGACATTTAATCAAATTGCTATGGAAGTGTCATGTGAGAATGGTACATGCATGAGGGGTGGACTATTTGTCCCACCTAGTGACCTGAGACTAAAGATTATTAAAATTGCACGAGGGGCAGTTAGGTATTTCTGCTAGGTGCAAAATGTGTAAAAAGTGTTTATTCGTGGCCCAGTATTGACAAACAGGTAACAAACGTTGTGGACAATTGTTCACACTGTGTTGTTTCAGATAAACACTGGAAGTGTACTATCAAACCTTTATGTTATGTTCCTCTTTAATACAAAGCTTGGGATTAATTAGCCATAGATTTTTCTGGGCCTCTTCATTTATTGCCTAAATCAATGAAATATTTAATTGTAGTGATTGATTACATTTCCAAATGGATTTATTATTCATTTGTGGAATTTGCCGATTCAGAATCAGTAATTTGCTTTCTTGAAAAACTGTTCCTAGTTGAAGATTCTCCTTCATTGATTGTTACAGATAATGGGGTGCACTTTACATCTAAAAGAATGGAGGATTTTATGAGAATATTTAATGTAAAGCATTCTCAAGTAGCTCTATACAGCCCAGCATCGAATGGTCTGGTGGAAAGGGCCAACCAAATTTTAAAAAGAAGGAATTCAAACAGCAATTGCTGCCAATGTAGATGTTTCATGTTTTCTTAAAGAGAAAATGTGGGCTTATTTCACCACATCTCAGTCTACTACAGGGTTGTCTCATTTTACTCTTCTTAGAGGTAGGGAGGCAAGAATCAATTTGCTTCCACCTTGGTTGGCTCACAATGAAGTGGATACATCTAAATGTTTGTGCGGAATTGATTGGAGCAAATACAAAACAGATTTTTAGAAAAACAAAAGTTGCAAAAATGCAATTATAATCTCAGACATAATGTTAAAGTAACAATCAATGTACAAGATTATGGGGGTTATTCTAACTTTGGAGGAGTGTTAATCCGTCCCAAAAGTGATGGTAAAGTGACGGATATACCACCAGCCGTATTACGAGTTCCATAGGATATAATGGACTCGTAATACGGCTGGTGGTATATCCGTCACTTTACCGTCACTTTTGGGACGGATTAACACCTCCTCCAAAGTTAGAATAACCCCCTATGTTCTGATCAGAAAACCACAAAAAGTTCTTAAAAGAGAATTTGTCCGTAGCTATACTTTCTTTTATTTTTGCTGTAAGGAAAGGAGAAGATGTAATAGTGTAACCTAGGTTTTGTATGTTTATTCTAGAACGCTGTATTTGGAATACTCATATCGTCAGCACATTATGAGATTCCAGACCATCTGTGTGAGTCATTTGCTCGCAGACGCCAATCTCAGATGGCTGCTGGTGTTGTGGGTCCACGACATTTAAGAAACTGGAAAAACCGCATGCAGTTCGTCCACGTGTACTTATTTACTTCGAACTCTCACTGGAGCTGCTCTGTGACCATCTATTTTCTATAGTGACATTATGTAATGTAGGTGGTGTTCATGTAAAGTTCTGTAATACTTTTGGGTTGAGTTCACGCTATGTGAATATTGCAGAAAAATGCACAAAGGATGTTTAAACATAGCCTTAACATAAGGAAAGACAAATACCCATTTTCTGGCTGATTTGTATATGCATAAATTATAATAAAACTGGAATAAATTGAGGCTTCCCTGCTTAAGTTGTGTGAGCACAGAGAAATATTTTACTTCACCTTAATGCATATGAAAGCACTTTCAATTTCGAAAGTTCTTTCTGAATACAAGTTGTACAAACACATATTGTATTATATTTAATAGATTTAAATTTGACATAGTAATGTTAATACTTCACATTTTAAAGAGATATACTTCTCTCGAGTTTTATAATATTTTACATGATGCTTGTTGTAAAATTTACACAGCAAAAATATCAGGGCTTGACTTGGACAATGGCTCTAAGCTCCAAGCCCGATCATAGGCTCAGCTCTATTTGTTAATGTGATGGCTAGCCCACCTAAAACCTAATTCAATGCAGCAGTTGAAGTGCATTAAAAAAAGAATGAATACTGTCATGGGGACAGTGCTAGTGAGCATGGAGGCTGAATCAAAGGTGTGGTTAAAAAGAACACAATACTCTGTAACTATTTTTTTGATCTCTCACTGTCAGGTAACAACATATAAAATAACACACATCTTAACTGTAAAATGAAAAAAAGTTAAACTAATCAGTGTGAATGGCATTATTTTGTGTTATAAAACATCTTTTGGTTAATCCAATCACTACAGTTGTATAGGTGTGCAACTAGAGTCCCATAGAATTGAATCCAGTTTGGTTCAGCAGGGAAAAGAGACTAGTGTATTTTAGTGCTAGGAGGTCCCTGAAGGCTCTGTCAATATTTAGGTCAATATTTTAAACTTTCATTATACACAGTATAATATAGTCTGCCACTACGAGTACATATACATTTAGTTTAACCCCTTCTGTGCCAAGGACGTAATGGTTACGTCCACCTGCTCAGGGCTCCCTCTGTGGGCTTCACTCCCAAACCCCAAGGCAGGGATGGAAGGGGAAACCCTTCCCCTTCCACCCCCGACCACCCCTGACCCCAGTGACGTCTGATGACGTCAGCTCGCATTTGCGCGCTGACCTCATCAGAGGCCTCTTCCCCATCGTGCTGGAAGTTCAGCTTCCAGCGCGATCGGAAGAGAAATGAAAAGCTTTTCTCTTCTGATCATGTGATGGGGGCCCTGAGAGGCTTCAAAGGGAAGGGAAGGAATTTTCTTCCCTTTGAAGTCTCTCAGAGCATTTCAAAAGCCGGATCGTAAAGCGATCCGGCTTTTGAAATGCCCACTAGACACCAGGGATATTTTATAAAAATGAAACTGGCACAAGGGGAGCGACCCCTTGGGCATGGGTCGCTCCCCAGGTGGGGGATATTTTGCAAGGCTTCTTCTGCCACGCCTGGGGGCAGATCGGCCTAGTGTTGTTAGGGCAATCTGCCCCCAGGGGGAGCAGATTCCACTAGGCGCCAGGGATCATTTTTTTTTGTTTGTTTTCTTAGAGTTGGTGAGCGACCCCTTAGGCAAGGGTCGCTCCCTAGGGGGCAAATTATATTTAGGTCATTTCTGCCCCCTTGGTGGTGGATCGACCTATTTTTATGAGGCCAGTCTGTCCCCAAGGGGGTCAGAAACCACTAGACACAAGGGAGTTTTTTTTTTTTTACTGCAAATTCACGGAAGGGGAGCGACCCCTTAGGCAAGGGTCGCTCCCAGGGGGGGCAAATTTATTTTAGGGCATTTCTGCCCCCCGGGGGAAGATCAGCCTATTGTTATTAGGCCTATCTGCCCCGGGGGGGCAGAAACCTCTAGGCGCCAGGGTTAATTTTTTTTGTTTGTTTTTTTAGAGGTGGGGAGAGACAAGGGTCTCTCCCCTGGGAGGCAAATTGTATTTAGACCATTTCTGCCCCCCCCCCGGGGACAGATCGGCCAATTTTTGTTAGGTCAATCTGCCCCCAAGGGGGGCAGAAACCTCATGCGCCAGGGATAATTTTTTGTTTGTTTTGTATTTTAGAGGTGGGGAGCAACCCCTTAGGCAAGGGTCGCTCCCCTGGAGGGCACATTGTATTTAGACCATTTCTGCCCCACTGGGGGGCAGATCGGCTGATTTTTGTCAGGCAAATCTGCCCCCAAGGAGGGGCAGAAAGCACTAGGCACTGGGGATCTTTTTTATTGTACCAATTTCACGCAAGGGTAGCGACCCCTTAGGCAACGGTCGCTCCCCGGGGTGGGCAAATTTATTTTAGGCCATTTCTGCCCCCCTGGGGGCAGACCTGCCTATTGTTATTAGGCCGATCTGCCCCCAGGGGAGCAGAAACCTCTAGGTGCCAGGGATAAAAAAGTTTTTTTTTTTTTAATTGCTTGTTTTTAAGAGGTGGGGAGCGACCCCTTAGGCAAGGGTTGTTCCCCTGGGGGGCAAATTGGATTTAGACCATTTCTGCCCCCCTTGGGGGCAGATCGGCCAATTTGTGTTAGGCCAATCTGCCACCAAGTGGGGATTGGTGTGTGTGTATTCGTGTGTTTTCTTTAGGGGGGCCGCCCCTTGGGTGAGGGTCGCTCCCCCTGGGAGCACATTACGAATGGCCATATCTGCCCCCCCTGAGGGCAGATGGGCCTATTTTTGGAAGGCCCATCTGCCCCCAAGGGGGGGGGGGGGCAGAAAGGCCACCAGAGACAGGGAAGTTTTGTTTTCCAAAATAAGAGGTTAGAATTATGGCCATACCCCCACCCCAAATAAATGGGGCCAAAGTTGTTCTTCCCACCAGTGGGCAGATGGGGCAATTACCCCTGATCCACACCCCGGGGGGGCAGAAGGTCTACTAGATGCCAGGGAATGAAAACAAAAAAAAATATTGGGGTGGTGGCTACCAACCAGTATGGGCCTGGTTCTGCCCCATCCCCAACTGAAGGGGGTAACAGTCTTTCAGCTCTTCCCGCACTCTAAAACATCTTATCCCACAGCAAGCAAGAAGACATTTGATTATTTTGGATTTTAGTTTTACATTTGGGCCATGATTGCTTGGCTAACTCTCAAAATCGTCCCACTTGGAATGGTGAGGGCTCCACTTTATGGACTTTGGGACCCTGCCATGTAGAAAAATCCACAAGACCTAGACACATCTGAAAACTAAACATCTGGATGATTCTAGGGTGGTGTGTTCCACATGCACCCGCACCATTTTTGTACCCACAATGCCCTGCAAACATCCAACTTTGCTGGAAATCACACATTTTTCCCACGTTTTTGTGATGGAATCTTCCGGAATCTGCAGGAATCCACAAAATTCCTACCACCCAGCCCAGCATTGTCTCATCTATACCGATAAAAATTCTGCTGCACTTGTCAGCCTAAAAATGTTTTTTTGCAAACTGCCCTTTTGAGCCCCCTTTGATTCCCCCTCAATATCAACATGTTTTTTTCTCTTCCCTTGCACAAGCACTTGGCCCACCTACACAAATGAGTTATAATTTTTACCGGGAGACTAAGGGGAACATTGGGTGGTATGAAATTTGTCCCAGTGCAGTGATCCCACACAGAAATTTGGGATTTTTTTTATTTTTTAGCTAAGTTTGAGGTTTGCTGAGGATTCTGGGTGAGAAAACAATGGGGGATCCACGCAAGTCATACCTCACTGGACTCCCTCAGGTGTCTAGTTTTCAGAAATGTTTGGGTTTGGTAGGTTTTCCTAGAAGGCTGCTGAGGCCAGGACCAAAAACACAGGTGCCCACGCAATAACAGGTAGTTTTATATTTGATAATTTTGATGTGTCCAGATAGTGTTTTGGGGCTTTCCTTTCGAGGGCAGTAGGCCTACCCACAAAAGTGAGCTGCCATTTTTATCAGGAGACTTGGGTGAAGGAAATTTGTGGCTCCTCTCTGATTCCAGAACTTTCTGTCACCGAAATGAGAAGAAAAAGTGTTTTATTGGCCACATTTTAAGGTTTGCAAAGGATTCTGGGTAACAGAACCTGGTCAGAGCCCCACAAGTCACCCCATCTTCGATTTCCCTAGGTGTCTAGTTTTCAAAACTGTGCAGGTTTGCTAAGTTTCCCTAGGTGCCGGCTGAGCTAGAGGCCAAAATCCACAGCTAGGCACTATGCAAAAACAGCTCTGTGTTCTTTGTGAAAATGTGAAGTGTCCACTTTGTGGTTTGGGGCAGTTCCTGTCGCGGGCGCTAGGTCTACCCACGCAAGTGAGGTACCATTTTTATCGGGAGACTTGGGGGACCACAGAATAGCAAAACAAGTGTTATTGCCCCTTGTCTTTCTCTACATTTTTGCCTTCCAAATGTAAGACAGTGTGTAAAAAAGACGTCTATTTGAGAAATGCCCTGCAATTCACATGTTAGTATGGGCACTCCGGAATTCAGAGATGTGCAAATAACCACTGTTTCTCAACACCTTATCTTGTGGCCAGTTTGGAAGTACAAAGGTTTTCTTGATACCTATTTTTCAGTTTTTCTATTTCAGCAATGAATAGTTGTATACCCGAAATAGAATGAAAACCCATTGCAAGGTGAAGCTCATTTATTGGCTCTGGGTACCTAGGGTTCTTGATGAACCTACAAGCCCTATATATCCCTGCAACCAGAAAAGCCCAGCTGACGTAACGGTATATTGCTTTCAAACATCTGACATCACAGGAAAAAGTTATAGAGTAAAATGTGGAGAAAAATTGCACTTTTTTTCACCTCAATTCAATATTCTTTTATTTCAGCTGTTATTTTCTGTAGGAAACACTTGTAGGATCTACACAAATGACCCCTTGCTGAATTCAGAATTCTGTCTACTTTTCAGAAATGTTTAGCTTTCTGGGATCAAGCATTGGTTTCTCACCTATTTCGGTCACTAACCGGAAGGAGGCTGAAAGCACAAAAAATAGTAAAAATGGGGTATGTTGCAGTAAAATGTCAAAATTGTGTCGAAAAATTGGGTTTTCTAATTCAAGTCTGCCTGTTCCTGAAAGCTGGGAAGATGGTGATTTTACCACTGCAAACCCTTTGTTGATGCCATTTTCAGGGAAAAAAAACACGAGCCTTCTTCTGCAGCCCTTTTCTCCCATTGTTTAAAAAACAGAAACGTTTTGCTGTATTTTGGCTAACTTCTTGGTCTCCTTCAGGGGAAACCACAAAGTCTGGGTACCTCTAAAATCCCTCGGATGTTGGAGAAAAAGGACGCAAATTTGGTATGGGTAGCTTATGTGAACAAAAAGTTATGAGGGCCTGAGCGCAAACTGCCTCAAATAGCCCAAAAAAAGTCTTGCCACAGGAGTGGAAAAGGCCTGGCAGCGAAGTAGTTAAAGATAGAAGTGCTTCTAAAGTATAGATTTCATTAATAGGTAGATTATACCCAGTGCAAACATTTTTTTATAACTGTTCATTAATATCACACACTCCAAAGCCCAGCTTGGAACACCCATACAGTACTCTCTCAATAAAGAAAAAATCTTGGCATCAGGGAGCTTCAAGTGACTCCATCAGTTAATGCCTCCCAGCCTGCCTTTACATTTGCAAATTGCACACATTTGCATTTCTTTGGGGAAATAGATACCCTGACAAGAAGGCTCATTTCTTTTTAGTTGCCTGACCCTCCTTTCGGAATGCACTTCCTCTGCTTCAGCTGGGGAATCTATTGTGGGAATTATCCCATGCCCTTTTGCTAAGAGGCAAAAATTAAGACTTCAACAATGGACGGAGGGCTAATTTACAGACAGTCCATGAAAATTACCGACAGGTGGTCACCCTAAACCTAGTTTGGCAGTCTGAAAGTGACATCATGGTGCATAACATCGCTTGTGGCATCACAGGAATTATCATCACAAGAAGTGGCATTCCAAGTCATGACTTTACAGGCAGTGGCATCACAAGAAGTGACGTTAGATCTTAAGACCTCACACATATGTTTAGCAGGTCTATCATGAGTACATTTGAGCTCATTACGAGTATACATGCAAACCCTCCTGTTTTAAGCAGACTCACGCTTTTGTAAGCTACACACAAAGCAATGATGACTTTTGTCAGCATAACGCTTCCTTCAACCAAGGATTGAACAAACTATCTGAACGTCAACCAATTCAACCAAGAATAACATTCCATAGGCAGTAGATTTCCATGTAGATATGATTGCTATAGCTGCCTGAGCTCTGCAAAGGTGAGACTACTCCCTTGTGCAAAATATTCTTACTCAGCTTTACCCACCTGCGCTCATTTTAGGAGATGGGGGTTCAGCTTTCACCACAGACCATGACCCATAGCAAACATGATTAATTGTATATGTAGTGTGTACATATGATGTAAAGTGCTCTGATACCCTGCATTAGGATGAGTAGCGTTATAAAAGAAAAAAATAGTGTTACTAAAATTGTTATTTCAATGCCTTGTTAGGGCAATGAGTGCTATATAAATGCAATTTATTTTGTGTAAATTCTGGAAAAGACCAACACATCTCATATTACAGTGCATGCATATTTGGTATACAGGGACTGAACAAAGTCAAAAACATGCCTCTCTTAAGTGTGAAGTGCTAACAAGGTTTGTGTCCCTTCCACTGCATCTCCATCTAGATGTGAGTCTCCAGAAAACTCACAGTCAGTAGACTCAAACCAAAGAAGGCCTGATGACTCCTCCTTTATTATAGGCCCAGCCGGAGTCTGAAATAAGAAAGCCTCTGTGCCTGCATATTTCTGTGCCTCGAAAGTAGACAATATGCAGGCGATGCTGAATGTGTCTCAGTGTTTGAAAATTACACTGGGACAAGTTCAGCATATTTTATGGTAGGGCCCAAATTCTTGGCAGGGTAGACTGTGTTCACCCTCTGACAATAGTGGACGCCGCCACCCTCGTGTACCCTAGATTTGTGCCCTGGAACCATCACTCCTTAATATCCTTTGGTTGAGCCTGGCCTCTGGGGTGCGTGCTGTGTGGCTTATCTCGACATAGAGACCAGGTGGCACTTTACATCCCATCCCATGTTAGTGCTCAGCTGGGTCCCCTTTCCCAAGAGTACTCGCTTGGTTACTCTTTTTTCCAAGTTCTACACAAAGTCCCTGAGGATTTTACTGTGTTCTTTTGAGGGCTAGTTCCATCTCTTCTGCTCAGCTATTCAAGAGTGCCTGTGAGAGGGTCAGTACTAGGATCACGTTGGGGGTGATGACAGATTAATGAAGGATGAGAAACCTCAGAGTGGAAAATCTGCAACCTTCAAGGAGTTGCACTCCCACCTCCTTAGCTTGGTCATCATCCACACATGAACTGGCAAGGTGTTGCAACCGGGTGTGAAAAGCAGTGATGTTTTCATCACCTCTTTGATGGGCTTAATGCAGGTTGAACCTTTCAACATGCAGATTGAGTTGTGGGTGAAAGTAGACATTTGGGTTCTGTAGCCGATAGATCCTAGTTATCATCCGTGCCTGTCGCCGGAAGGGTTTCGAAAAGCTTGTAAAATTCTTCCCCTCCAAAGTGCAGGAGGAGTGACATCTTCACTGTGCCATCAGTTTTCTGGGTCACGGGACAAGAGCAGCCTCCTACCCTAAAAGCTGAACTCCAGGGGCCCCAGACTACTTTAGAAATGCCCAGTGGTATAAAAGGCCTGTTCAGCCCTGGTGCCATGGCTGGAATCAGACTATGCCCACTTTCACAGCTAGCAAGGCATTTAAACAGCCAGCTTAACCCTGTCAATTTAAGAGCAGCTTTTCTTATATATCAATTTTGAGTGCCAATGAGCTGTAGACATCACTGTTGTTGTAATAGATTTAATTGTGCTCATTTTCCAAACTCATAAGAGCTGATGGCCCGTTTCCAGGGATGAAACTGAGGATTGCATAAAATTAGATATGGTAGTGGTGAGCACTTAACGACTAAGTCATCCTAATTGTGATGAAGAAATGATGAGGAAAGTGTTGAGGATAGGGATGCATGCCAGTGGCACCTTGCTTCATTGTCACAAGGGATTTAGCAGTTGTCTTGGCTGAGCAGTGCTCTCAGCTCTATGCCTTAGGACTTTACCCCTTGTTCGTGAGCTTCTACCGGGCCACACCCTATAACCAAGGTCCGCCTTCCACGGGACAATGAATCTATTAAATTTTTTTGACCTCTTCTTTCCTCATGGTCCAACTTCCCTTGCCTCAGCAAGGTTTATACTTACTGAACTTTAACCAGACACTACTTTGTTGCTCAGGTGTTTGGCCACTTTTAGTACTTTAATGCTCTCTGGCACCCAATGGTGACAGGAGCAACATTGTACAAGTGAACTAGAGCTTTTATCGTCAGTCACATTTTCATGGTTCCATTCTGCCTGCTTTGCATCTATTATCGGTTCTTCTGACAATTTCTAGGCAGCAGTGGTTGCTGCCTGCATTGTTTTCCAGTAATCTTCATTACCCTGAGTCGTAGTCTTCTTCATCATAATCCTGGCAATTTGCAGAGCACTTTGATCAATGGATATGAATAAAAAAAAAAACGGAATATTTGGCGTTTCTTGGGCACCTGTTAATGAGAGTGGTAAGACAAGACTTTTCCATGTCAAAGTTCAGGTTGTGCTTGAGTTTGAGGTTCCCACCAACCAAGTCAAGGTGAGATGCATTTTAGAACTCACATATCACAACAGGTGTCTTTTGGCAAACTATAAGACTATGGCCCTCATTACAACATTGGCGGTAAATCCCGCTTACTGCCATGCAGAAGACCGCCAACACACTGCCGCGGAATTCCGCCACAGCTATTATGACCCACAGCTCGGAATCCGCCAAAATATAGACACCCACACAAGTCCGCCACACCAAAGGTCAGTGATAAACTGGCGATAACAAAACCTCCACCGTCACGCCAAGAGGAATACGCCCACACTATCACGACCCACAAATCCACGTGGCGGTCTTTCAACCGCAGTATTCCATTGGCGGTACAAACCGCCGTGCTCAAAATACACACACATTTACAAAACACTACCACATTGGACAAACCGAAATACACACTCCTGATACACATACACACACTACTCCCACACACCCAATACTATATAAAAAACACACCCACATTACCCACAAACCCTTACAACGAAAAATTTAGAAGAAGCAGAGAGTTAGAAAAGCAAAGACCACACCAGCATACAGAGGCACACAACACCATCACTGATACACATCCACGCACAAAACAACACGTACCCCTAAACATCACCCCACACATCATAACACACACCACCTCACACATCACCCACACCATTTCATGGCACCGCAAAGACACCCCAGGTTTTCTGAGGAGGAGGAGCTCAGGGTCATGGTGGAGGAAATCATCCAGGTAGAGTCACAGCTGGGACAGCACCCAAGAACTAGGACTGACATCAGGAAGAGGTGGAACGACATGCGGGGAGGTGCGTTCCGTGGTCTCAAGACACCACATTGCGGTTCAGAGGACTGGCGGCGGACCCTCACCTCCTCCCCCACAACTAACAACATGGGAGGAGCAGGTCTTGGCTATACTGCATCCTGAGGGCCTCGCAGGAGTAGTGGAGGAATGGACTCTGGTAAGTCACATCTTTAACTACCATATACCCCATCCTACCTGCATGCTATCACATACCCCCACCCTCACCCCATCACTCCAACTCCTCACATATGTCCCACTATCAGAAACCACACATCCCAACACCAAGCACTGCATGCAACAACAGAGCATGGACACCCATCACCAACGCATGTCCACTACACTTACCCACACAGATCCCCAAACCAAATATCACATAAGGTCCTACACAAGAATGTAAGCACTGGGGTACAGGGTCACCCACCCATTGCACACCATGGCACACAAAGGTGCAATAATCATGCCTTTACACCCCTGCAGGACCCCTACCCAACGTCACCGGAAAGGAAGTTCCAGACATGTCCACTCCCCCCACAGAAGAGGCCCACAGTGATGACAGCAGCTCTGTCCAACTGGATCTAGATGACCAGCCAAGCCCATCTGGGACCACGGGACAGTCGGTTCCCCTGACACAGTCACAGGCCACCACAGAGCCTCCCCACTTAGGAAACACCAGCACAGCACCCACCCAGTGGGCCCATACCTCTGTCCCCAGGACACATCAAGCAGCAATTTGTCCACCACTACAGGGCCCCTAGGCAAACCCACCACCCCAAGAACAGCAGGGACCTGGGGACAGTGGCAGTGGGCACACGGTTCAGGGGACAGAGGCCCAGGAAAGCTGGGGAACTGGGAGGTCTGCTGTGCGACAGGGGGAGGACAGTCCCAGGGAACCCACTCTCCACGAGGCCCTCTCCAACATCATGGGAGCCTACCATCATTCCTAGGAGACAATGGCAACGGTACTGGCCAAGTTTCAGGAGACCCAGCGGCTGCAGGAGGAACAGTATTTGGGGTTCAGGGAGGAACTCAAGTCCATCTACACCACCCTGGGCACCATTGTAGGGGTGCTGAAGGACCTTGTGAACACCAGGAGGGACACAGTGGCACAACAAGTGGCCATTGACACTAACCTTGATGATGAACTGCCCACCACCTCCGCCAGCGCTAGTGGACATGAGGGACCGCCACAGGACCACGACACCAGCACCCCACCCCCTGCAGATGGAGAACCACCATGCAAGCAGTCACTGAGATCCAGGACAAAGACAGAGAACAATGCCAAGACCCCGTCAAGAAATGAGACCACCCTGAATGTCATCCTCTGTTCCACTTTGTCACCCTGTCCATCCTTAAACTGCCCTAGCTCCACTTCCTATGCCCCTTTGCACCTGTGAGACAAATAGACTGGACTCTGCCATGGACATTCCGCCACCATCACCCCTCCCCATTTTACAACCCCCTCCACTATTTTGCACTTAAATAAACACCCTTGAATCACAAAACAAGCTGGAGTCAGTCTGTGCTTTCACAATTGTGTATTGTCTACAAACCTATGTCACACAGCTCTAGTCCATGAGGTAACATAGCAGAGGTCACACAGTGGGACCCACATCTGTGAAATCGAAAGGGAAAGTGACAAATCAGGGTCCATACACTGGGTGAAAGTGACAGACAGATGAGAGGTCGAACAATTTTCTCAGATGTAGGAGGCAGTGATGTCTTCTTACCTGTGTCTCACTGGAAGTATTGATGGATCACAGTGTTTCTGTTGTCTATGTCCTCTTCTTCTGCCTCCTCTTCTTCACTATCCACAGGCTCCACAGCTGCCACAACACCTCCTTCAGGACCATCCTCCTGCAGAAAAGGCACCTGTCATCACAAAGCCAAGTTGTGCAGCATACAGCAGGCCACGATGATCTGGTACACCTTCTTTGGTGAGTAGAATAGGGAACCACCTGTCATATGCAGGCACCTGAACCTGGCCTTCAGGAGGCCAAAGGTTTTTCAATAATCCTCCTAGTTCGCCCATGTGCCTCATTGTACCGTTCCTCTGCCCTTGTCCTGGGATTCCTCACTGGGGTCAGTAGCCATGACAGGTTGGGGTAGCCAGAGCCACCTGCAAATGTCGAGGGACAACTGTTAGACACACACTAACCCTTAGGGACAACCCCAGACAACTATTCACACTGTATAGGTTCCATGTCCCCACCCAATAGCCACACACTGTGCCTCTGGAGTTGCCCCGTCACATAAGGGATGCTGCTATTCTGCAGAATGTAAGCGTCATGCACTGAGCCAGGAAACTTGGCGTTCACATGGGAGATGTACTGGTCAGCCAAACACAGCATCTGCACATTCATAGAATGGTAGCTCTTCCGGTTTCTGTACACCTTTTCACTCCTGCGGGGGGTACCAATGCCACATGTGTCCCATCAATGGCACCTATGATGTTGGGGGTATGTCCCAGGGCATAGAAGTCACCTTTCACTGTAGGCAAATCCTCCACCTGAGGGAACACGATGTAGCTGTGCATGTGTTTCAGCAGGGCAGACAACACTCTGGACAACACGTTAGAGAACATTGGCTGGGACATGCCTGATGCAATGGCCACTGTTGTTTGAAAGGACCCACTTGCCAGGAAATGGAGTACTGACAGGACCTGCACTAGAGGAGGGATTTCTGTGGGATGGCGGATTGCTGACATCAGGTCTGGCTCCAACTGGGCACACAGTTCCTGCACTGTGGCACGGTCTAGTCTGTAGGTGACTATTACATGTCGCTCTTCCATTGTCAACAGGTCCACCAGCAGTCTGTACACCGGAGGATGCTGCCATCTCCTCACCTGCCCCAGCGGACGTGCCCTATGGATGAGAACAGCGAGCACAGAGTCAGCCAACACTGAGGTAGGAAAAAAACAATAGTATTGCACGCATTTGTCAATACGGCATGTGCCTGTCTCTGTGGATATGCAAGGCCTATATATGTGTGACGCATTACAAAATAGTGCCATGTGGCCACCTGAAATGGCAGCTGCCTGACCTGTAATGTGGGACAAGGGGATATGCGGTAACTGCGCTGGCGTTGTACATCGTTGCAGTAGGCGGTCGAAGACAGCTGCGCAATCCTGCATTGGTTAACATTGGGCCCTATGGGTCCCAGGAGCCAATGACGATGTACGCCGGCAGTGACGGTACGCACCACCGCGGACGTGACCGCCATTTTCTCTCTGTTTATTCGCTTGATACCTGATCTTCGACAGGAGAGGACCTGCACTGCAAGTGCTGCTGTGACCTCAGTCTGGAAGCGACGATGGCTCATGTGTCTGGGGAAAGGGCCCCTGCCTTCATATAGGAGGAGTTGGACAAACTAGTGGATGGGGTCCTCCCCCAGTACACGCAACTGTACGGTCCTCCAGACAAACAGGTGAGTACACTGTGAGCATGCTGTATGGGCAATGCCTGTTTGGAGTGGCGTGGATGGAAAATACGGGGGGCAGATGAGGCTTGCATGATCGGACAGTGAGTGTATGTGCATCAGGGCAAGGGTGGGAATGTGGGACAATGACTGTGACGGTCCAGACGGTAAAAGTGTTAAATTTTCCCCTGTACTATTCCTCTAGGTCAGTGCCCACCAGAAGAAGGATATTTGGCATGCCATCGCCATGGACGTCCGGACCCTGGGGGTCCACCACAGACGGAGCACCCACTGCTGTAAAAGATGAGAGGACCTTCGCCGCTGGAGCAAGAAGATGGCGGAGGCCCATGTGGGGATGGCCTCCAAACGTGGGAGGGGTGCCTGTCGCACCATGACCCCCCTGATGTTCCGGATCCTGGCGGTGGCGTATCCAGAGTTGGATGGACGCTTGAGGGCATCTCAGCAGCCACAAGGGGTGGGTACACTCACATTCAGCTGACTGCACGCATTGGAGGTGTCTGGGTGGAGGAGGTGGGCAGTGGGTTCCCCTAGGGTAGGGCGAGCTTTGTAGACAAGGACCCTATGTGAGGCAGGCTAAGTGACACCCCATCCCCACCAGTGGTAAGAGCCATCTACACCTAGTCAGGCTCCTGTGATATCCGTGTGTGCAGCAATCGGGCATAGGCCATGTACCCCATGTCCCTGTGATTAATTAGGGAACTCCAAGTGCATGGCGTAGTGCAGAGGGCTGCTGTGTCTGTAGTGTCCGCCAACAGTAGCGGTATTGTATGCACCGAACATGTCTTTCTTCTTTCTTCCCCCCCCTTTTTGTGGTCTCCCTGTTCTTGTGTGCATTAGCTTCATCAGGCGGAGGAGCTGTGCCACCGGAGTAGGAGGGAGCTGCATCCCACATGGCCCTGGAGGGCCAGACAACGGAGTCTGAATTCACCAGTGGGACGGAGGGCAAGGGGAGCTCCATGGCGGGGACAGGAGCTGAAACCAGCGACACAGACTCTTCATCTGATGGGAGCTCCCTTGCAGTGGTGGGCCCCTCTCTGCCCACCGCATCTACAGGTACAGCCACCACCCCCCCACCAGCACCCGCTCAGCGTGTGTCCCGTGGCCGCTCACCCAGGAGGGTGGGCATCTCCTTTGCCCCAGGCACCTCAGGCCCTGCCCCAGTCAGCCCTTCTGCCCTCAGTGAGGAGGCTATCGACCTCCTAAGATCCCTCACTGTTGGGCAGTCTACCATTCTGAATGCCATCCAGGGTGTAGAGAGGCAGTTGCAACAGACAAATGCATACCTGGAGGGCATTCATTCTGGCCAGGCAGCCCAACAGAGAGCTTTTCAGGCTCTGGCCTCTGCACTGTTGGCAGCCATTGTCCCTGTGTCCAGCCTCCCCCCTCCAACTTCCTCCACCCAGACCCAATCCCCAGTACCTCAGCCTTTCCCAAGCACACCATCAGACCAGCATGAACACACCTCAACACACAAGGGTTGCTCTGGTAAACAAAAGCACCACACATCCCACAAGCACTCACACAATCATCATACCCATGCACACATACCAAAATCCACGGCCTCCACTGTGTCCCCCTCCTCCATGTCTCCCTCCTCCCTCCCTGTCACGTCTCCACTCACACCTGCATGCACTACATCTTCAGCCACTACCTCCATCACCAGCACGCCCATCACCACATACCGCTCACGTGCACTCACCACCCCCACTACCATTCACACATCCCCAGTGTCCTCTCCCAGTGTGTCTGTGAGCCCACCTCCCAAACTACACAAACGCAGTCACACACACACCCAACAGCCATCCACCTCATGACAGCCTCCAGCCCATGCACCTTCACCCAAAGTCAGCAAACAAACACCTCCTACAACCACTACCTCTTCCTCCACTCCCAAACCTCCTCCATCTACCCATCCCAGTGTGTCAAAAAAACGTTTCCTCTTAAATGTTGACCTCCTCCCTGCACCTCCCGCCCCCGTCCGTCCCCTAGGGCCCGCCTTTCCAGGTCCCAACCCAGCACCTCAGCCACCACATCACCCAGCACAGTGGTGCCAGCAATACCCAGTTTTTGGAGTGTGCCAAGCAACAGGGCTGCCAGTGTCCTAAGGAGCGAGGCCAAGGACATTCCTCCACCTCCAAAACAGAAGAAGTTGCCCACATCCCGGAGGGAGAAGGCCAAAACACCTGCCACCAAGGGCTCAGCCAAGACAAGTGTGGGGAGTGGCAAGACAGCTACACCAGCATCCAAGGTGGGGAAGGGCCTGAAGCAGAAAGGCAAGTCAACGTCGCCGCCAACCTGCACGGCAGACAAGACCTCCACCGGCACCGCCACATGCACTGCCGCCAAGGACACTGCCGCCAGCAGCCCAGATACAGAGCCCTTCAGCAGCACCGTGGTCAGTGAGCCAGCCACCAGTACCGCCATTACAGACACCGCCGCCAGCACCGCGGTCAGTGAGCAAGCCACCTGCACTGCCATTACAGACACCGCCGCCAGCACCGCAGTCAGTGAGCCAGCCACCAGTACCGCCATTACAGGCACCGCCGCCAGCACCGTGGTCAGTGAGCCAGCCACCAGCACAGCCATTACACACACTGCCGCCAGCACTGCGGTCAGTGAGCCAGCCACCAGCACCGCCATTACAGACACCACCGCCAGCACCGCGACCACTATGACCGCCGCAAGCACCGCCGCCACAATGACCGCAGCAAGCACCACCGCCACAATGACCGCCGCAAGCACCGCCGCTAATGACACCGCTGCCAGCCCCGCCAGTGGCCCCGGGACAACCTGAGCCAGTGGTACCACCGCAGACATGGCTGCCATCCCCAGTGGTCACCCTTACGTGGCTGGTGGTCAGTTCCCGGGGCCTGGGCAGCTTCCATGTTGCCCCACCGTCAGTGGAGTATCGCATCCACTACCTCTGTCCTTGGCAGGATGAAGCACTCGGGGCACAAAGCCCCCTCCAGAACCAGTGATGAGATACATCCACTACCTCTGTCCTTAGCAGGATGAAGCATCTGGGCACAAAGCCCCCTCCAGAACCAGTGGAGAAAGGCATCCACTACCTCTGTCCTTGGCAGGATGAAGCACTCTGGGCACAAAGCCCCCTCTAGAACCAGTGGAGATTGTTATCCACTAGAGAGACTGTGGCTTTGCACTTCCCAGGATAAAGCAGTGGGCAAACCACCCACTGGAGAGACTTGAGAGACTGTGGATTTGCACTCCCCAGGAGAAAGCAGTGGGCAAACCACCCACTGGAGAGACTTGAGAGACTGTGGCTTTGCACTCCCCAGGATAAAGCAGTGGGCAAACCACCCACTGGAGAGACTTGAGAGACTGTGGCTTTGCACTCCCCAGGATACATCAATGGGCATGGAGCCCCCTCGTGGAGCTGGCATCGTGCACTTATCCGGCTGAGGTGCCCCCCTTTCCTTTCCCCCTGAGGTGCCTGTTTTATTTCGATCTGATGCCCCTGCAGTGTTCTCTCTGTTTCGATCGGGTATCTTGTGTGGGCCTCGCCCATGCATTTTGGGCCCAGTGGTCCACGGACTATATAGGTGCAGTACCTGGACTTGAATTCTTGGTGTAGATATTTGTTTATAGTGTATATAAAATTTTGTCTAATGAATGTTTATTGATTACTATGGTTAAAATAATTTTCTTTTTTCATTGCGTTCTTCCAGAGGGGGCTAGGGGGTGTAAATGTAACGTTTCAGCATGTATTGGTGTGTGTGTTGTTGTAGGTGAGGGTGAGGGTGGGGGTGTTGCGTGTTGCTTGTGTGTGTCACTCTCTTTTCCCTCCCCCTCCCCTGTGTCGTAGGTGCTGTACTCACCGTGGTCGTCGCCGCCATCGGTTGTGCTCCTGGTAGAGGAGCAGGAAGACAATCGCAGGTAGTATTTGGAATTCAGGCTCCATGGCGTCCTGGTTCCTCGTGGAATGCGTAGAGGTGAGTGTTTTCCCTTCCAACTCCTGTTTCCGCCATGTTTTTGTTCGCGATGAATCCGCCCTGGAAAAGGTGGCGGATTAGCCTGTCATAATAGTGTGGGGGGTACATTGTCTTCTGCCTGTCTGTTGGCGGTGACCGCCATGCTGTTTGTTTGTACTGCCGTGGTGGTCAGAGTGTTAAAGTGGCTGTCTATGTTGGCGGTTTCCGCCATGGTCATAATTCCATTTTTTTTGCCGCTGGCTTGTTGTCGGTATTACCGCCGCTTTACCACCGACGGTCAGGGTTGTAATGAGGGCCTATATTTGCTGCACTGACTGTCTTCATGTCATTTCTAAGAAGTATCCCAAAGGAAGACCTCTGTATTGTGAGGCTAAGAATTTCAGAAGGTCTGTGAGTCCCTGCAACTGAACAAAGTAGGATTTGTGCAGTGCTTCTGTTCTGAAGGCTCCTCACTGTGGTTATCTCTTCATAAAGCTGGCAGATGCTTTTGGCAAGATAGGTGGACCTTCCTGTTTCAACTAAATAAGAAGGGATTGGGACAGAAATGGGGAGTAGAACTAGGCTGTATGTAGGGCTTCACTGTCCCTGTCTGTGCTTTCAATCCTGGTTAGTAGTAAGTGTTTGGAACCCATTTTAGAATTCAGATGTAACCCTTTTCACTGTTGAACACTTGTTAATGTCCCAAGTGGAAGACAGTAAGGGGCAGATTTAGATGTTGGAGGTCACACCGCCAAGCTGCGTTGATGGTAGACACAAAAAGACCATCAAGCCAACTGTGTTCCACCCGCCTTATTTAGATGTTACAGTTCTGCAAGCGGATTGAATGGCGATGGATTGCTGGCGGAGGGAGCAGGCATCAGATCCCAATTAACTTTGTACAATTGCCATTCCAAAACAACACAGACCGTTCAAACACACGTTGACTTACATCAATGACACAACAAACACACACCATTGACACTCCACCCACACACAATACAAACCAACAAAACTACACACTCAGCCACACAAGTGCACTTGCACACATGCATAACTACACACATCACAACAACATCCACCACACAACAACGACACTCACCTGAAATTGTCACACGGCCACACAACATACACAACAAAATGGTCTCACATGTAAGTGACACACATACAGACATGATTGCATCTCCCACTTCAGCTCCCTTGAACTCAACCAGCCAATCACATTGCACGTACACATACATGTACTGACTCACACACACAACTCGCAGCACAACATGGCATGTGCAGGTCCCTTGGTAATGTGCACACATGGACACAGTTGACAGGTGTGAATGTACTGCCATTGTGATGCCAGCATTCATTTGCCCATGAATACCTGCACCATAATGACAGTTGTGTATGTGTGGGATATCTGTTGTGTACCAGTGTGTCCACATCCGTGTCTAACCACTTGTGTCCCCTACATATGCATGTCACACTGATTACAATTTTTTACTGTTACAAACAGACGTACGTGATGGACCTGACCTCCCATGTAGTGTCCCCCCAAAGTCCTTAGGCAATGCGGTGTACCTACCTGCGAGTCCAGGTGTTTTCTTCATGGGTTGGTGGCAGCAGCAAAAGCAGGTGTTGTCCAGTCATCTCCAGTCAAATACGGGTGCAGAATAGAGAAGAGAGGTGGGATTTTCACCCTCTTTACCCCCAATACGCCAACCTAAACATGGAGGTCAGACTGCCACTTTTTTTCGTGGCAGTAAAGCACATCCAAATCTGCAAGGTGGGAAGGGTGTCTGGGGTCTGCCATCAGCCGCTTTGCCCTATTGCACCATTGACACAGACAGTCTTTTTTGGTGGAGACGGCGGTTCAAATGCGGGCTTTCATTTTTGGGACCGTGAACATCTAAGTAGGGCTGCAGGCTTTCGTGGCGTGGACAGATTTTCAGTCGAAAAGTCGACAGTGGGACCATTACCGACAATATCTAAATCAGGCCCTAAAACCCAGATTTAAGATGGCCTAGCAACATTAGCGTCATTTTTTTTACACTAATGTGGCGTTCGAAGGCCAAAAACGCAGCACCATATTTACAAAGAGGCGCAATGCTCGCTCACAAATGCTGATAAAAATGGCACAAGGAAACCTCTTAGATTTCTTTGCACCATTATTTTGGCCCCCCCAGCACCGGAACGCCCCCTGTGCCAGTCATAATGTATGCAAGGGGGCGTTCCGGTGCTAGGGGGGCCAAAAAAATGGTGCAAAGAAATCTAAGAGATTTCCTTGTGCCATTTTTATCAGCATTTGTAATGCCTGCTAAGAACAGGCATTAAAAGAAGGCTCCCATTGTTTGTAAAGGACCTCTGGGTGCTTTGCAGGATTAGCATCAACATTTTTTACGCTAATCCTGCAAAGCGCCGGTCTAGAGTAAAAAAGTATTATGCTAGTACCCCTGACTACCTCCATGGTGCACCATATTTTGAATACAGAGCACCCATAGTGGCATTAGGGGGCGCTAAGGGGTGCACTGGGTGCAGTGCAACGTTTCATTAATCTGCCCCTAAGTCTTTTAGACTCAAGTAATACTTGAACATCTGATATTGAGAGCATGCTCCGTAGACAAAAGTCTTTGCATGGCAAAAAAAAACTGCTGTAATGTCCCTTTTTATGTTTTTTGGCCTTCCATATGTTTTTGTTTCCTGAGAACTCACCACTGAAGGTGCTCCATGTTTTTTTAAATTCAATAGCAAAACATTAAGCTCTGCTAACCTCAGTTGCACCCAAGCATACCTCCTAACAGTAGTTGAGGCTCCTGCTCTTACATGCCTACAATGTGTTTGACACCTGACATCAGCTTGTCTGATGGTCAGAAGGATGTGCCTTTTTACCATTAGCCCTGTTGTTAAGGAGGTCTGCAGACCATTTTTGTTAAAATCTCTCCAGTCTCCCCAAATATTTGAACCCTTGCACATATGTGTCTGCATTTTTGTGCTTGTTCACAGTGTCATCAACGTGTCTGTCTATGAGTAAACCGCCCTCCCTAGAGTGATTTGTGTTGGATGTTGTGTTTTCCATACTGTTGCATTCCAAATGGGATTGGGGATGGGCTGGGGAACCTCATTGTTATATGTTGTCAAACTCGTGTGAATGTGAAGTATTTTTAGGTTTGTCTATGTGGGGATTACACAATTGTGTGTATGTGGGGGGGGAGTTTTTAACCCTTTGTGTCATTTCACCCTTTGTGTCACACTCCTCCGATATGGCAGTTATACACCTTCTTTTTTTTAAAATTTATTTATTGTGTTTTCGAAATATAACAAACCATTACAGCACAAACAAATGGCAAGTTTACGGCAGTACATATCTTGTCCGATCAGTGAGGCATAATCAGAACAAATCATCAGAGACATTTAGGCCCGTATTTATACTTTTTTTGCGCCGCATTTGCGTCGTTTTTTGACGCAAAAACGGCGCAAACTTGCAAAATGCCATTGTATTTTGTAGGTTTGCGCCGTTTTGCGTCAAAAAGCGGAGCAAATGCGGCGCTAAAAAAAGTATAAATACGGGCCTTAATAGTTAATAACACATTGCATAGAAGATTGTTGTGTTCTTCCAATCATTATTTACTTCACATCGAGTGTCTATCTCACCAACCCTCTGTGTTCCCGACATGGGAATCAGACTTTTGGGGGCATCCTCTGCCACTATAGATTGTTTTTTCCTCCAACATGCACCAATCCATGTCTTTTCCCCATTCTATTTTTTTTTTAATCTCTTTATTAATTTCGATAAAGGGTCTCAGAGCAGGTGCTCACATGAAATAGCAAACCAAATACACAGTCACAGAGACATGAGTTAAATCAATCAAACAGAAATACAATTGAAACAACAACAACATTTAACTGTGCCACAGAATGAGGATTAGCGATACAGTGCAATATGCGAGGGTGGAACGCCAGTCCCCAACCCAAGGGGGGGTCGTCCCAAAGTGCCTGAGCGTGTGATAGCGGCCCACTGTGGCTGCCGAGCGGCATTGGGCAGTAATACCAAGAGAGCGATATGAACTACACCATGAGTGGCTGGTGCGGGAGAGGGGCACCCAACACCAGCACACAACATGCAGGTGGACGCTGTAGTTGAAGAGCGGCTTGCTCTAAGGGAGCCAAGAAATTTACATCAATAGGGTGCTTGAGACCCAAAAGCAGGGGGAACATGTTCCTGTCTAGTGTAGCGATGTTTACGGGGCGTTTAAGGTGGGCGTATGTCATCCTTAGCTTCGATGAGTACAATTCAATGCCTTCCTGTGCCAACCCTCTGCACTGTAAATGACGTAGAGTTTGGGCCTCCGCATAGGACCACTGCAGCAAATCACGCAGCCATCTGGTATAGCTAGGGGCGTGGGGGCCTTCCAATGGGTTGCTATTAAACGTTTTAAATCTATGAAGGCCAGGTCTATGAATCTATGTAGTTGTTTTTCCCCCTTGGTGTGGCGGCGCAGTCCCAGTAAGCAGGACTCCGGTACCGCCGTTAAGGCATGGTCAGTAATGTCAGACACTGTATCAGTGATGTGTTGCCAAGCTATGGCCAACGGAGGGCACTCCCACACCATGTGATAGAAATCCGCTAATGGCTATGCGCATCGGGGACACGCTGGATCTGACACGGGGAACATGCGTTTTATGCAGGAGGGGGATAAGTAGGAGTGGTGTAAATAATTTAATTGGGTGTAGCAGAGTCTATGGTTCCAAGAAACATTCTTGACAGTGAAGAGTGCCGCTGCCCAGGCCGCTTGCGTTAAGAGTGCATGGAGTGCTACGTCCCAGCGGGATCTCATGTGTTCCAAACCCGGACAAGCCCCCGAAAATAATATGGAGTATAACCGTGATATCGCTCTCCTTGTGCCACCCATGGAGAGGATCAAAGTGAGGATCTGTGATGTCGGGGGTTCATCGTCACCCGCATCCCATGTGATACGCAGTAAGTGCCATATTGTGCAATATGATAAAAAGGCACCGGTATGTATCCTCATACTCTCCATCCATTCGCCAAATGTCAGCAGTGTAGTATCTGAGTAAAAATCACCAACCTTTTTGAGGCCCACCTCCCGCCACGGGACCATGTTGTGGTGCACTAGCAGGGCCTGGGCTCTGGGTAGATGTGTCAGAGAAATCAAAGGAGAGTATGGTGCATTGGAGCCCCTTTTCCGTGGACATATCGCAGCCAACATGTCTTGGCAGCGTCCAATATGATGTTACCACGTGCCGTAGGGCAGGACTTATCCAATAACCAAGCCAGCATTGGCAACGGTGCAAGTGTGTCCATTACCACCGTTTTCTCTGCTGTGTGGCATTCCCCTAACCAAGCGACTGGCCATTGTAGCTGGGCAGCCGCATAATATATTTCGAAGTTAAGCATACCCAAGCCCCCCTCAAACTGTGGGTATTGTGTAATGGTCAATGCTACGCGGCGTCTGTCTTTTTTCCCATTTTAAATCTGTCACTATGGGGGTTATTCTAACTTTGGAGGAGTGTTAATCCGTCCCAAAAGTGACGGTAAAGTGACGGATATACCACCAGCCGTATTACGAGTTCCATAGGATATAATGGACTCGTAATACGGCTGGTGGTAAATCCGTCACTTTTCCGTCACTTTTTGGGACGGATTAACACCTCCTCCAAAGTTAGAATAACCCCCTATATTCTGTAGGGACTTGAAGAATGAGCGAGGTAAGACAACCGGGAGCACTGAAAAATAATATAGGAATTGAGGAAGGATGAGCATTTTGGCGATAGCCACTCTGCCCATGGGCGACAAGGGAAGAGCCCCACAAAAGAGCAATGTGCCCCGTTCGGAGCGAAGAACTCTGTCTATATTTCCTCCCCTCATGTCTTCCATTGAGTGATACACCTGTATGCCCAGATACTTAAAGGTGATGTGACACCATGGCAAGTGGTATTCTGGTAGTTCCGAATGGAACTCCAGTGGGACAGGAGTCAAGGGAAAAATACAGGATCTAGACCAGTTTACACACAAGCCAGAGATGTCTGCAAAGGTATCCAGTGTTTCCATCACACTCGGCATAGAAACCGCGTGGTCGCGCAAGTAAACTAAGGCATCATCTGTATACAGGGAGATAATGTGGTGTGTGTGTAGCTCCGGGATGCCCCACTGTCGTAGCACCCCTCTCCGCCAGACAGTCTCTCCAGCCTGAACATCAGGTCATCCCATGCCTTGAACACCCAGTTAACCACCACTAGTTGAGTGCCACAGTAATATTTCTTAATGTCAGGTAGACCAATCCCTCCCTCATAGACTTCACGCAATAACTTATGAACAGCTGTACGAGGCGGTACAGTATCCCAGAGGAGTTGTCGTAGTAAGGCCTCTCTCTTATGAAAGAACCCCTCAGGGAATCGGTATGGAGTCTTTTGGAAGGCGAAGAGCATTCTAGATAGTGTCAACATTTTGAACATCACCTCCGTCAGAGTCAGAGCGGGTGCTAGCATGACACTGCCCTTCAGCTTTGTCATTGAAGCAAACATCACAACACAACATGGAGGTCAAAAGGGGAGTACCAAAATGTTGTGAGGGTGCTGTAGATTGCCAGGAATTTATTTTTCGTATTTGGGTTGGGCATGGATAGTTTAAACCAGGAATGACAGGAGAGGGTGACAGGGATCTAGGTACTTTTTGTTTTTAATTTGGGTTCTGAAGGATTCTATCAAGGTGGTTGGGGCAGGGTGGTAGGGTGCCAGGTTTCATTTTACATTTTTTACATGTAGGAGGCATTGGCAGAGGGTGGTTGGTGGATGGTAGGACACCAGAATATATCATTTTAAGGTCCATCGCAAGGCAGGTAGTTGTGAGATCTTTTTCATTGGTTCATATTTCTTCTGGCCTGGTACAGTTGAACTCTGGGAAACTCATGGGTAGCAGATTTGAGGGCCATTTATCAAGTTAAAGATAGGAAGCTGTCAATAACATGGAGTTTCACCTTGGGGTATTGGAGCGCTTAACAATGTACCCCAGTGTAACACATACTATAGCACCTTTCTGCCAGTATCTAGTGTAGCTTGCAGACAGTTATTTGATCCTCAATTGGATTAACTCAGCCTATCTTCATTTCCTGATGAAAGACAGAGAACCAATAAATTGTGAAATGGGAACACTTGTTATGTAGAATCTTATGAGTGGCAAAACCTGAGGTATTAACTGCTGCTTGGCTAGAAGATTTATGAGGTCCTCCATCCTCTCCATCGTCACTCCCCCTTTAGATTGAGTAGGACTACAGATAGATGTTTATAACCTGTTATTCAATTGTACAATATGTATTTTCTGGGAATAGGCAGCCGCAGTGCTGGAAAGTAGAGGAACGAACAAGATCCCAGTTCTAGCATCTATTTCTGGGTTGTATCGGGGGATCCAGCTGACCCAGAGAAACATCCTGAATTACTTCTGGTGTAGCTTTCTGACACCAGGGCATAATTCAACAGCATCCGTATGTTGTTTGCTTTCCATTTAGAGCAGTAACGTGCAGGCAGTGAGGGGGCTTTCTGATTTTAGATTCTAGCTGGGCCCAAAACAAAGGCCCGATTTAAAGGTCCATTAGCCCTCCTTTCGTTCATGTAGTATCCTGCCTGGGAGTCAGCAGGAGTCTAACACCTAGATACCAATGTAATGGAAGGAAACAAAGGCACATAGGTTGTTACCACTTTACAGGTACTTAAGAGAAACTATGGGAGGCAGGTTTTTAACTTTGTTTAACTTCCTATGTAAGAGTTGTGCTTGCACTGTAAGAATACAGAATGTATCTTGCTATATGAATAATTACACAAACATTGATTTAAATGGCATCTAATTTATTTAATGTAATTATTTTATAGTGCTACGCATGCCAGTGTAAGGTGTCACAGTGCTTTACATCACACACAGAGGCACAATAAATCATAAGTATATAAATATATGTACAGGAAATATTACATAAGAAAGTGAGGGTTATAAGGAGTAAGAACCACATAGCATCCATACGTGAAGACCTTGTATGTTAATAGATAAAGGTCGGAAGAGAATCAAAGTCAGGATTTAAAAAGTAACACAGTGCTTGTGATTGTCTGTACCCACAAGGCCTTCTTACTTTCCAAAGGTACCCTTTATTTGAACCTTAACATAACAACAGATTGAGAAAAAAATGTTTGGAGCTAAACCCATGCCTGTAAATAGATCACTGTGTTAAACGGCTTGCAACACATGCACTGGAATTATCAAAATGATCTTAGTGTCAAAAGCAGTAGCCCACCTACCTATCTAAATGAATTACAAATCCATGATCTGCATTTTACACAATGTGTTTTGCAGCAGACACACTAACCCTGAAGGCTTCCTTATGAGTCAAAACTATGACTGGACAAAACACAGAACGCTCCCAGAACTGTGTTAACCACTAGAATTTTCTTGCCACCATTGTAATCCCCTCAAAATTGCTGGGCAAACAAATATCTTTGCAGAAGGTGTCTTAAACGTAAGATATTTTAACATGCAGCCTTCTTGTGACCAATTAAGTACTCTAGGACAGAAGTACTGTCACATATGTCCTTGTCACTAATTTCTTTGCAGCCGGTTAAAACAAAAAAAATGTACACGTTGACTGTCGGACTGTGCATTTCACTCTCCGCCTCTTGTGACTCCACCCCCTTTCCTCTGCCACACCTTGAAGCCCGATTTATGGATTCCTGGATAAAATATTTTCCAATTCCAGCACAGGCAACAGTCTTACTACCAAATCGCATTGCCTCCCATACCCCGAGAGCCTCCTTCCAACATCAGGCTAGGCCTAGAGCATATCCTGAGATGTAGGAGCTCACGTTTGCTTGTGACATATACAATGAGATACCTCAGAGTCTGCTGACTGAGCAAAGGGCGATTCTTTGGATCTGATTCTCCAAAATGTGGCTCTGCCCTTTGTAAAGGTGGTTTACCAGCACTTGTTTTGTTAAATTAAGCCTTTTGTGGTAAAGCTGTGCTTGACTTGATGACACTGACAGATCCGCTATGGGAGTCTTGTTTGAGTTTTTCTAGCCATTAAATAGAAAGGGCATGGCTCAAATGCATGGGGATAGGGCTACACATGTGTTACAAAAAGCGATTGCTCTTGTGGTTGCGAATTTCACTGTGGCCTAATATTTAATGTAGTAGTTCACTTTTGTGTGTAATTCTATTTTGCAGGAATACGTGCTCATGATAAGACTATGTAAATAATAGTCAAATTACACCTCAGACACCAAATGGTTGTGCCCACTTCCCGCTTCCTCCCAGGCTTGCAGTGAAGGAGGCTGCACTACAATTTGTGGTTGTCCAACTTTAAAGAAGTGCATCTGTATATTTTTGTGTGTAGGCATGTCTGGGTTCATGCATGCATGTGTCAGGTATGGTACGCCTAAAAGGACAACCGGGTTGGTGAAGTGGGTGTACATTTTCTTTGGGCTTAGCATTCAACATAAAGTGAACATCTCCCCTTTTAAATAAAGAAGCTGTTTCCATTGAGATGAGAGTGTTAAATATTTAATACCAGGACTGTAGTAATTTCTCCACACTGCCTGCCACATAGCTGCCACATTTTCTGCTCGGGCACATGTGACATTTTCATGTTTTCAGTGAGTTCTATGTCTTAAGTTTGATATAATTGGTGACACTTTATTGAAATAAGAACAGAACAGGTATGTCCCTGTAATGAGATAAAATAAAGGAATAACACTCGATTGTGCATATTAATCGTGTAGAAATGCCTTCAATACAGATTTACATCATTCTGTGTATATTTAAGAGCATTATCTTACATCCCTTTCTAGTGCTTAATTTGAGCCAGTGCTTTCCAGTGCTCGGCACCAGCACTTAATTGTCAGCACTGGTACTTATGACAGTCTTCGCATAGTGGCACTTTTGATCTAATTAGAAATGAGCACAACAATAGTTGCTATTAATTAAATATACATTAAAAATGACTAATACGTGATTCTTGTAGCTTTGGGGACCTGGAATAGTCTGAATCATCACAATGGTACGGTGTGATTGTTAGTAGTTGTGTTGGTATTGGCAGCACTGACGGGGCAATGGGTGGTGCAAACTGCAGTGACTACCTAACGAGAGCTCTGGCACTTACTTGTTCACAAATTAAGCACTGCCCCTTTCCAAACAAAACCAGATTGGATTTACAAAGGAAGTTAGGTAGTAAGGTAATGCAATCAGAATTGCGTTGAGACATCAAACTTGAGCTCGTGTTCCATCCTTCCTGAAAACAGATTATGTAAATGCAACAAGAAAAAAAGTAAAGGATGCTGATCTACAGCAGACAAGAGGAAGTAATGTTTTTGTCCTTGTACCTTGATGCTGTAATATAAGCAAAAGAGTGGTGTGTCGAACCTTGGGTACAAGGGTGCAAGTGCAGTCCTTTACAGAGTGCAACTTCAGATAACGTAGATAAATGTCACCCTTAATGATTTTCATCTACTCACTTTTATGCTTATAATTGCTGCTCCCACCTGGCAGAGATAAAATAATAAAGCGTGGAGCTGAAATCCAAAATTGTCCAGCCTCTAAGTTGACATGAACATGTAGAGATGTACAAAAACCATTAACGTCTCACCGAACAGTGAGGCTCATATGCTTACCAGCAGTGGCTGCGTGCACTCCAGTCTAACTCTCCCCAGCTGCTCTCCTAGCTGTTCCATCCACTCTCTTTCCTTGCACTCTTGTGTCTGTTCGATTTTCCTCCTTACCCCCTCATCACGTCTCTGTAGTAACAGAATGGTACATCTCCATCTCTGACAGAACCATTTCACCCCGCCCATGGTCGAAGACCTTGCTACTAAGGACTCTTCTATGTCATTAGGATGGGATACACGTCCCTTCCTCCAACACAATTTCTTGTTTTTACACTCTGCGCTTGTCAGACGAGGTCAGCCATGCATTCAGTTGACTCTATGTATTTTAGTCATAATAATCCTTGCATGATTCTTCTCTGCCTCAGCTGTGGCTGGGTACAATGATCATTATTAATGTGCTCCCTGCCTATGTTATGGGCTGGGGCAGAGAGCGGCGTAAGGGCGTAGCTTGGGCCGCTCGTGAACTGGTTACCGGTGATGTCCTACACTGCATTTGACGCGCAATAATGTTCTACTAATGCAGATGATTTACCCCTCCAAAATGTCATAAAGGACATTTTGTTGTATTGGAAGGATCTAGATAAGCCAACCATTCCTCCCTTTTTCAGTAAGAGATATTGCCTGAAAGATGTTGGGAAAGACTTTCAGCTTTTTTATGGCATTCAGAACAGTGATGTATAATAGGGAATATTCTATCATAGTTACTTTTTGATGTGACTTTTGACAGTCTTTAGGCCTCTATGGCATCTGCGGCAGCTGCTGTGAAAGGTCCTCTAGGCTCTTGTGGATGGAGTCATTGAATTTGGAATCACGTTTGTGTACCCTCATCCAGAAATTGTCCTTTAAAGGCCCAAAACTCTTTGGGGCTGATCTTGATGACATGGTTCAGAAGGTGGCAGAAGAGCAGGAAATTCTATACTTTCATCCACTAAGAAGTCATGCCTTTCAAAACTCTTGGGACTGAACTACCAAGAAAATTGTCCCTTTCAGAGCTGGCTCCGATTTAAGGAGGACTGTTTTTGGACATAACACCTGACTGACAAACACCAACATTAAAGAGCAGTCTTAAAAAATGACTATCCGCAAGTTGGGGGAAGGTTACGTCAATGTTATCTCCAGCGGATAGCTTGCGCTTCAGAACAGAGGGTACTGGAGATAGTGAGGAACCTCTATTGGATAACTATCTTACAAGGTCCCCCCAGAATCAGTTAAAACCCTACCCTATTACCAAATCATTAGTCAAAGTCTCAAGCAATGCTTTTTGGCATCCAGGACCTTCTGGAAAAGAAAGCATTGTTCTGATTACTTTAGAGCAGTGAAAGAAAGTATTTTATTCTATGCTTTTTCTTGTTCCCAAGGGGAATGGAAGATTGAGACCATTCTTGATTTAATACATTTGAACAAGTATGTCCTAGCACAAACGATTAAGATAAATCATTTACAGGCAATGATTCCCTTAATATCTCAAGACAATTACCTAGTGACATTAGACCTTCAGGATGCGTACTTCATGTCCCAATTCATCCATCCAGTCAGCAGTACCTTCACTTTGCGTGAGAAAACCATCACTTCCAATTTCATACCCTCCTGTTTGATGTCTCAACACTCCAAGGGTTTTCACCAAGGTACTTGCCCTAGTTGTTGCTTCCCTTTGACTGGCTAGTGTTTCTGTTTTTCTACATCTCAATGATTGGCTGTTGTCTGCTTCCTCTCTCTAAAAAGCACACAAGGATGTATACCTGGTTCTGAAGGTCCTTCAAGATTTGTGATGTTTTGTCCATTTTCAGAAGTCTGGCATGCAGCCATCACGTTGGATGGTTTCCATCAGAGCCCAATTCAACACTCATTTGGGTCAAGTGTTCCATTTCCTCCTCCTCAGATTGCGGAGATACAACAGATGCTCACATAACTCCTCACTGAACCCTCATCAATGACAAGAACTTGATTGAGAGTGAAGGGACTGATGGCACCCTCAACTGCTGTGATTCCATGGGCTTGCTTTCACCTCAAGCCCTTGGTGAATTACATTCTTGGTTCTTGGTCTCTGAGCACTTAAGACTACAAGACTGTGAGTCCTGTAACTTCTCAGATAAATCTAAGGTTGCAATGGTTGTTAGGGGAGGCCAGCTTGTCAAAGGGGTTTCCTTCTCAGTATTCTGTTCCATTCCGACTAACAACAGATGCCTGTCTATAAAACTGGGAAGACACTCTGGGAGTTCTGGAGATTAAGGGCCCTTGGTCTCGAGAAAAGAATCTCAAATCCTTCAACTGGAGGGAGTTGTCCATGGTAGGAAAAACATTGCAAGGTTTTGCCAGTCAGTTGGAGGAACAGAATGCTCTAGTGAGAGCAGACAACCTGGTGACCAGGCGCCATCTTAATTTCCAAGGCAGTACAAGGTGCAAGGCATTGAATCTGCTGGAAGATCAGAACTTCACTTGGGCAGAAACCCACCTTGTAGATTTGGTAGCAGATTACATCTAGGGGCGCTTGAATTTTCAGGTGGTCAGTCGTAGTATGACCTCCAATCTTCACCTGCCGTCTGTCGACCTGGGAATTCCACTGCATATATGTCAGTTGCGGAACTCCTTAGATAAATATGTTTGCATCACCACTCAAAGCAATGCTCCCAATCTTCTGTATGGCAGAACCATGTCCCAAAGCTTGGGCTGTGGATGCTCTCTAAATCCAATCGCCTTGGTGCCTTCTGTATTTCTTCCCTCTGATTCCCCTTCTCCCAAAGGTGTTTCAGATTATTTAGGAAGAGAGTAGCACAGTGTTAGTAATTGCCCTATTTTTGCCATGTCATCCGTGGTTTTCCCTTCTGATATTCATGTCCAAGGGCCATTCATGAATGTTTCTCACCATCCTTCTCCTCTTCAGTTGACCTGTTCCAAATTCTGGAATTTTTAAGGGAAGGCTTCCTGAGAGGTCTGGCTCCATTCACTTTGGCCTTGCAGTGGTTGGCATTAAAGCCTTAGGGGGTTACTTACACTGCTTGAAGATTTCCCCATTAGTGTTTAGAATCCTGAAATGTTGATACTGAAGAAACCACCTTTCAATGCCTCTGTTCCAAACTAACTATTTTTCGATCCTTTTGAGTGTCCTAGAGCAGGTGGATTTGTCTTGAATATCCTGTAAGACGGCTTTTCTGATTGCTATTAGATCGGCAAGGAGGTTGGGTGAATTGAGGGCCTTAATGTCATCTTTCCATTATGCAAGATTTTTCTCCGATCAGGTCAATCTAAAATTGGATCCCAAATTTGTTGCAAAGGTGCAGTCACAGTTCCACCTTACACAGGAATTAGTATTACCTGTCTTCTCAGACTGTTGCTTGAATTTTCCATCCTTATTGAATATGAGGAACTTGTCTAAATACTTGGCCAGCACAAAGTAGTTTAGGTCTTCTCTCTTTTTATTTCCTTTGAACCAGCTTGTGACCGGGGTAGGTCAATGACAACACAAAGAAAACGGTTGTTTGTGAATATAGCTGTGATTTATTTAAGTTTTAGGAACATTGGTAGTGGCATAAGAGTGTCTTTCTTGTGCTGATTCCTCTTCTTAATTCTTCAACTAGGCTTTCACCTCTTCTGGGGTCTCTTCTCAGGCAGGGCTCCCAGGAAGCGCATGTAGGAACAAGAACAATATAGGATATCTATTAGTCCGTTTATCTCTCTGGTTCTTCCTTTCCATACTCTGCGCTTTTCTTCTTCTCTCTCCCTCTAGAAAAAAGTTTATTTTCCTCTCTCTCTTCTCTTGCATTTTGTTTGCGTTATTTTTCCTCTACTGTCCCTCTTTTCCAGTCTTTGGCTTTTCTGTCTTTGCTTGTCTGGTATAGTATACTTTTCTTGTTTATTCTTTTCCCTGCCTCTTCTTTCCTCGTTGTGTCTCTCTGTCTTTGCTTTTCTCTCTTTTCTTAGGTTTTTGTGTTCTTTTTGTTTTCCTGCACTTTTCAGTTTCCTTCTAGTTTTTCTGGGCTGTATTACTAAGTTCTGTCTGCTGTCCTCGGGTTTCTCGCTCTGGTATCGTATGTTGCCCCTCTCTGTTTCCTTCTGTTTCACAGTATTGCCTTCCCGCTCCTCTCCCTCTCTCAACCTCCCCACTCCCCCTTGGTTCCTGCTATCCTTCCTCCTTTTTCCCCTTCCCAACCACCCTGTTTCCCCTTAACTGGTCCCAGGACGCACCTGAGTATTCCACGCTTCTCCTGAAGCGTGGCTGGTATCCTCGCATTGCGCCTCCTGGACGGCCGCTGTCTCCGCCACTTCGTTCCACGTCTCTCCTCCTGAAATCCAATGTCTTTCTTCTTCCCGACCTCCTGCGCCGCTCCTCCGTATCCTGTCGCCGCCGCGCGCCTCTTTATTGTAGTCCGCCGTTTTTATGGTGTTTTCCGTTCCCCCGCAGCATTCTCCCGGCTCCGCCTTTGAAGCCGGAAGTCCTTCGGGATTCACCGGCCACGGTATTACTGCCGGGTTATTCCCGGCAGTGTCAGCACCAGTCACTCCACTGGAAGGGCCGCATCGCGCCGGCCCGTCACAAACACTCCCCCTTGCAAGCGGCTGATAGAGGCGCTCTGAGGAGGGATAACGGGACAAGTAGTCAGCATTCATCATGAGTTTGCCTGGGGAATGACGGATCTGGAAGGAAAAAGGCTGGAGTGAGAGAAACCACCTGAGTACACAAGCGTTGGTGTCTTTGTGTCGGGCAAGCCAGGTTAGAGGTGCATGGTCAGTCAATAAAGTAAATGGTCGTCCCGCCAAATAATATCGTAGGGATTCCACTGCCCACTTGATAGCCAAACATTCCATTTCCAAAGTCGGGTAGTGTTGTTCCCGAGGAAGAAGTTTACGACTAGTGTAAAGAATGGGATGTAGGGCTCCATCCTCTTGTTCTTGTGAGAGGACGGCCCCTAGTCCCAAGTCGGAGGCATCGGTCTGACCCACAAATGTCTTATTGAAGTCAGGACAGCATAACACCGGACCAGATGTTAGGAAGTTTTTTAATGTCTTAAAACTCTGTAGTTCCAAAGAAGAGAGGGAGGGTAACGTATTAAGGACTGTTTTTCGTAATAAATCCGTAAGGGGTCCGGCTATAGTGGAGAACTGGGGTATAAACCGACGGGAGTATCCTACAAGTCCAGAAATGCCTGTATGTCCTTTTTGGTAAGTGGAGGGGGTATATGGGTGATGGCCTGGATTTTATCAACTTGTGGTCTCACTTGTCCCTCCCCTAGGACATACCCCAAATATTTAATAACTGTGTGGCCCAATTTAGATTTCTCAGGATTGGCTGTGAGGTTGGCTTCACTTAATGCCTGTATGATTTTTTCCAGGTGCTCTAGATGGTCTTTCCAGGTCAAGCTATAAATGACAATGCCATCCAGATAGGCAGCTGCATATAAGTGGTGGGGTCTAAGTATTTTATCTATAAGTCTTTGAAAGGTGGCAGGAGCTCCATGGAGTCCAAATGGGAGAACTGTGAAATGATAAAGACCAGAGGGGGTGGCAAATGCGTTTTTTTCTTTATCTTCTGGACGTAATGGGATTTGCCAATACCCTTTTGTTAAATCTAGGGTGGACAGATAGCGGGCTTGGCCCAACCGATCTAAGAGATCGTCTATACAAGGCATTGGGTAGGAGTCAAAGTGTGAAAGAGTGTTAACCCGTCTAAAGTCAACACAGATTCTGGTGCTCCCATCGGGTTTTGGTACTAATACCACTGGGGAACACCATGGGCTGGTGGGTGGTTCTATGATACCTGCTTCTAACATAGATGCTACTTCTTGCTCTATAAGTAGTTTTTTTGCTTCTGAGACACGATAAGGACGTTGTTGAGCTACTGTTTTAGTATTGGTACGAATCAAATGTTGTATTAGGGTTGTTCGTCCAGGTGTCTTTGAAAACACGTCTATATGACTAGGAGGTTAAGTTGCATACGGTTAGTGTCTGAAAGGGCAGGGTTTATTTGAGGGGTAAGACCCTCCTTCTGTAAGGGGAATGTCTTCTTCAGGTTCTTTTGTGATAAAAAAAGGCAGGGTGGTCATCTAAGGGTTCGTGCCATTTCTTTAACAGGTTAATATGGTATATTTGTTCCTGGCCGGTACCCTGTGGTATTGCGAGTCTATAGGTGGTAGGATTGACCTGCTCTAGAACCTCGAGGGTCCTTGCCATCGGGCTAGTAGTTTATTTTCACAACTAGGTAGCAAAACCAGAGCTTTGTCTCCTACCCTCAAACTACGGTATGAGCTTTTGGGATCATAGATTCTCTTTTGGTTACTTTGAGCCTCTCTTAATGCAGTATGGGCTTCGTCCCATATGGTATGAAGGTTTTCCCTTAGTTCTCTGGTATACGTTAGAATGTCCTTGACCTCTTCCTTTGGTTCCTCCCACTGTTCTGCCAGCATTTCGAGGAGGGTACGGGGCTGTCTCCCAAATAGCAACTCAAAAGGGCTATGTCCTGTGGAAGCCTGGATATGCGTTCGTATAGCATACAGGACTAATGGTAGTTTCTTCTCCCAGTCCTTCCCTGCTTCTGAAATGCTTTTACAGAGTAGTATTTTAATGGTGTGGTTGTATCATTCCACAAAGCCATCTGTTTGGGGGTGATTTATTGAGGTTCTTATTTGTTTGACCCCTAGGGATCGACATACTTCGGCCAAAAGTCGTGACATAAATGGCGTTCCCTGGTCTGTGAGAATTTCCTTTGGGAACCCTACCCGGGAAAAGAATTCGATCTTGGCCTGTGCAAGTGTTTTCGTGTGCATACTCGGGATAGGGATGGCCTCAGCATATCGGGTCGCGTAGTCGACCAACACAAGGAGATAATGACGCCCCTTTACGGAAGGAGTCAGGGGTCCTACGATATCGACCCCGACCCTAGTGAAAGGGGTCTCGATAACAGGAAGTGGTTGTAGGGGGGCTGGTCGAGGTGGAGATGGATTCATGAGTTGACACTTTGGGCATTCAGAACAATGTTTCCTTATATACCCAAAAAACCCCGGCCAATAGAACCGCCATAAGATCGCTGCCTCCGTTTTTTCTCTTCCCAAGTGACCTTCTCCATTATCCCCATGTGCTAAGTGCAGGACCTGTTGTCTATGTGTTTGGGGTACTAACAATTGCGATGTCTTTTCCTTAGAGTTGGGGGTACTCCTATATAACAAATTGTTTTCTATTGTGAAGGTGGGACCTACTGATTGTCCGCCCGGGTGCAATGCCTGATGCCAGGCATTTTTCAAGGTGGGGCTTCATGTTGGGCTTGTCTGGGCTCCCCTGCGATTGTCATTACCGGGGCGACATGCACCGGGGTTCCCATGACCCTTCTATCTCGCTGGTTCCAAAGGGTGCCTCTTCCCACCACGCATTGTTTCTCTGTTCTTGACCGGCCTTTTCTAGGAGAGAGTTAATGTCCACATAATCCATACCGAGGATAATATCCTCACCCAGGTGTGGTATTACCCCTACAGCGATTGTCTCATCCTCCCCTCTCCAATTGAGACGGACCGTAGCAACTGGATAGAGCTGTTGATCTCCATGGACGCAGGAGATCAACACCTGGGTTTGCGGGGTTCGTTGTTCGGGTAGCACCAAGTTCTGTTGAATTACACTTTGGCTACACCCAGGATCTACTAGCGCTGTCCTTTCCATACCATTCAGCTATGCCACTAGAGTATACCTAGGTCTTTTACCACCTGACCACAATACTCGTCCTTTCATCAGTCCGATCTCCATTGGTTCCTCCAGGTCTTTCTTTAGCGGACAATTACGGGCAATGTCTCCCCATTCAGAGCAATGGTAACCCTGGGGTCCGGTGGCCCGATGAGTCGGAACCGCGAAGGCGGTTGGGGGCCTCTATCAGTGCTCTGTACGGTCATGGTTCGAGGGTGTGCAGGCCTTGCTAACCCTGGCAGGTAGGGGGATGGGGTTGGATGTTTGGAGGAGATACTGTGAAAATCCAGGTCCCGATGATATGCACAGGCAAGGTCTATAGCGGTCTGGTTGGTTAACCCTGGGTGGTGACGGACCCAGTTCCGTGTGCTTGGTGGAAGTGCTTCTAGAAATAGTTTGAGTATAATAGTGTCAAACATCTCTTCCCTCGTGGTTTCCGTAGAATGTAACCATTTCCCCCCTGTACTCGGTAGTACAACGTGCAGGGATTCTCCTGATGTTGCCACTTCGTCTGTCGGAACTGCGCCCTATAACTTTCAATGAGAACAGCATAAGCATCCTGGGATGAGGCCTGTGGTGCTTCCAGTGCTGAAATATGCAGGGCATCGACTTGCTCGTCCCACCTTGTGTTTATCAAACACTACATATTTAAGCCGTCCAAATCAAGTAATATGAATTTTGGTTATCCTGTATTGAGATCAGCAATGAAGTAATTATTGATGTTATTAAAGATTTCAGCAACATCTATTGTCAGTGCATTTTAATTTTTTTCACTTGGGAAAACCTCATCCTGTTATAACTGGCATGAGGAGGATGTGGATGAGGGAGTAATTGCTCAGTTACTTACTAGTAATCCTAATTACCCAGATTCGGAGTCCTCCTCATCCTGGTCTACAATGTAGACCTCTATAATTTGACTTTTCTTGCTGCCTAATTTGGTCCTCTTCTGTTGCAAAATTCTAGTGGCCCTGGCTAGAGGTGACAAACATCGGTTAGACCGTGCTGCAATATTAAGTTTAGCCAGCCTTCTTGTGGTTGACGCTTGGTTGAACTTCTCTGAACTCATTATATAGGATTTAACATTCAATGATTACAGTGGATAGAATGAGTGGAATTTAAGGGAGCAGGTGGGATGCTTCCAGGGTTGAGTCTTTGGGTTCAGCCAGCAAAAGTGTATTTATTTAAAATAATTATCAGAACTTGACCCTCCCCACAAAGGGCATCAGAGCTCTGTACAATTATTACTTTAATAAAAAAAGACACAGCCAGTTTCACTTAATGTAAACAGTGATCTATCTAACAATTATACTGTCACTGTTTAATAGGGACACTCACTGGGGTCATCACATTCATGGATGTGATTAAAACATGTTTTAAGAACAGGTTTCTTTATATAAAGCTCATCACATGGTGTCTTCTTGTAATATCTTGCATACAGGTGCCTTATATAAATATTTACCACAATAAAACAAAAGTAAGGTAACATAGTCCCATACTTTAATACATTTTGTTCCAGTTTGAACAAGGCTAAAGTGATTTCGATAGTTGCCAGCCACAGGTGGATTAGGCTATTTAAGTCAGCTGGGAATCTGTATTGTATGAGGTATAAAGTACCCTCTGCTGCATGATATAAGGATATTGCAAGTCACTGAGGATTTCCATAACCACATAGAGGAACGAGGACAAAGGCTTAGTTCCTTTACAAGCTTATGGAACTCTGAGGTGACTTGCAATATCCGTATCATGAATGGCGGGGGTACTTTAACTGATATAATACATGGTCACACTATCACATTTCACACAAACCACTTAAAGCCGGGGTGTGTAGCTCTTTCATATGAAAGAAAGAGAATGTTTGCAAACATGAAGAATAAAATGAGGACATGTATTGAAAAAGTAAACCCATCTAATAAAAGCTATTGCGAAAAGATAGAAAACCTTCAAGTTGACATTTAAAAAAAAAAAGTTGCAGTAGTTCAGAATTTGTAGAAACATGCAGAAAGATTCTACCTTTTCAATAGTTATCTAAAGAATGCAAAAAACATAATCATGTTATTTCTGCTAGACACATTAAGCTAGAAACATAGAGCAGAAGAAAGAAAAGCTGCATTGTATTTTCATTTCTTTAAGCAGCTGCCCCATGACCTGATCTACCTTCCACCTTGGCTGCTGGCTCTGCAATAGGCATTATGACACCAGAAATCGACTGCAATAACTTACTGTAGTCGAGTTCTGACGTCTTTCCTTTATAATGAATGTAGGAGGCTGGCCTGGCTTGTAGTGGGTACCAAGGGGTACTTACACTCTGTACCAGGTCCAGTTATCCCTTATTAGTGTAGAAAATGTGATTCTAGCAGCTTAGGCTGATAGAAGGTAGCTATAGCAGAGCAGCTTAGGCTGAACTAGAAGACATGCAAAGCTCCTACTATACCACTCGTGTCATATGCATAATATCATAAGAAAACACAAAACACAGATATACTAAAAATAAAGGTACTTTATTTTTATGACAATATGCCAAAAGTATCTCAGTGAGTACCCTCAGTATGAGGATGCCAAATATACACAAGATATATGTACACAATACCAAAAATATGCAGTAATAGCAAAAAAAAGTAATGCAAGCAGTGTAAAGTTACAATAGATTGCAATAGGAGCACATAGGTATAGGGGCTACACAAACCATATACTCCAAAAGTGGAATGCGAACCACAAATGGAACCCAAACCTATGTGAGCTTGTAGAGGGTCGCTGGGACTGTAAGAAAACAGTGAGGGTTAGAAAAATAGCCCACCCCAAGACCCTGTAAGATAGGTGTAAAGTGCACCTACTCCCCCCAGAGAGCACAGAAGTCGTGATAGGGGGATTCTGCAAGGAAGACCAACACCAGCAATGCAACAACAGTGGATTTCCAGACCTGAGTACCTGTAAGACAAAGGGACCAAGTCCAAGAGTCGCGACAGTGTCGAGAGTGGGCAGATGCCCAGGAAATGCCAGCTGAGGGTGCAAGGAAGCTGCCACCGGATGGAAGAAGCTTTGTGTTCTGCAAGAACAAAGAGGACTAGGAACTTCCCCTTTGGAGGATGGATGTCCCACGTCGTGAAGAAGCTTGCAGAGGTGTTCCCACGCAGAAAAACCACAAACAAGCCTTGCTAGCTGCAAGGGTCACGGTTAGAGTTTTTGGATACTGCTGTGGCATAGGAGGGACCAGGATGTCGCCACTGGGATGAGGAGACAGAGGGGGCACCCAGCAAGTCAGGGGGCCCTCACAGAAGCAGGCAGCACCCGCAGAAGTACCGGATCAGGCACTTAGAAGAGGAGTGAACTGGAGTCCACCCGAAGTCACAAAAGGGAGTCCCACAACGCCGGAGGACAACTCAGAAGGTTGTGCACTGCAGGTTATAGTGTCGGGGACCCAGGCTTTGCTGTGCATGAAGTAAATCCTGGAAGAGTGCACAGAACCGGAGCAGCTGCAAATCACGCGGTACCCAGCAATGCAGTCTAGCGTGGGGAGGCAAGGACTTACCTCCACCAAACTTGGACTGAAGAGTCACTGGACTGTGGGAGTCACTTGGACAGAGTTGCTGAGTTCCAGGGACCACGCTCATCATGCTGAGTGGGGACCCAGAGGACCGGTGATGCAGTCTTTTGTTGCCTGCGGTTGCAGGGGGAAGATTCCGTCAACCCACGGGAGATTTCTTCAGAGCTCCTGGTGCAGAAAGGAGGCAGGCTACCCCCAGAGCATGCACCACCGGGAAACAGTCGAGAAAGCCGGCAGGATGAAGCGATACAAGGTTGCAGTAGTCGTCTTTGCTACTTTGTTTCGGTTTTGCAGGCATCCTGAGCAGTCAGCGGTCGATCCTTTGGCAGAAGGTGAAGAGGGAGCTGCAGAGGAACTCTGGTGAGCTCTTGCATTCGGTATCTGAAGAATTCCCCAAAGCAAAGACCCTAAATAGCCAGAAAAGGAGGTTTGGCTACCTAGGAAGGAGGATAGGCTAGTAAGAAAGGTAAAAGCCTATCAGAAGGAGTCTCTGACGTCACCTGATGGCACTGGCCACTCAGAACAGTCCAGTGTGCCAGCAACACCTCTGTTTCCAAGATGGAAGAGGTCTGGGGCACGCTGGAGGAGCTCTGGGCACCTCCCCTGGGAGGTGCAGGTCAGGGGAGTGGTCATTCCCCTTTCCTTTGTCCAGTTTCGCGCCAGAGCAGGGCTGGGGGATCCCTGAACTGATGTAGACTGGCTTATGCAGAGATGGGCACCATCTGTGCCCATAAAAATATTTCCAGAGGCTGGGGAGGCTACTCCTCCCCAGCCCTGACACCTATTTCCAAAGGGAGAGGGTGTAATACCCTCTCTCTGAGGAAGTCCTTTGTTCTGCCTTCCTGGGCCAGGCCTGGCTGGACCCCAGGAGGGCAGAAACCTGTCTGAGGGGTTGGCAGCAGCAGCAGCTGCAGTGAAACCCCGGGAAAGCAGTTTGGCAGTACGCGGGTTCTGTGCTAGAGACCCGGGGGATCATGCATTGGGGTGACAATTCCATGATCTTAGACATGTTACATGGCCATGTTCAGAGTTACCATTGTGACGCTATACATAGGTAATGACCTATGTATAGTGCACACGTGAAATGGTGTCCCCGCACTCACAAAGCTCGGGGAATTTGCCCTGAACAATGTGGGGGCACCTTGGCTAGTGCCAGGGTGCGCACACACTAAGTAACTTTGTACCCAACCTTCACCAGGTGAAGGTTAGACATATAGGTGACTTATAAGTTACTTATGTGCAGTGGTAAATGGCTGTGAAATAACGTGGACGTTATTTCACTCAGGCTGCACTGGCAGGCCTGTGTAAGAATAGTCAGATCTCCCTATGGGTGGCAAAAGAAATGCTGCAGCCCATAGGGATCCCCTGGAACCCCAATACCTTGGGTACCTCAGTACCATATACTAGGGAATTATAAGGGTGTTCCAGTATGCCAATATGAATTGGTGAAATTGGTCACTAGCCTGTTAGTGACAATTTGGAAAGCAGAGAGAGCATAACCACTGAGGTTCTGGTTAGCAGAGCCTCGGTGAGACAGTTAGGCATCACACAGGGAACACATACATATAGGCCACAAACTTATGAGCACTGGGGTCCTGGCTAGAAGGGTCCCAGTGACACATAGCAAACATACTGACAACATAGTGTTTTCAGTATGAGCACTGGGCCCTGGCTAGCAGGATCCCAGTGAGACAGTGAAAACACCCTGACATATACTCACAAACAGGTCAAAAGTGGGGTAACAAGGCTAGAAAGAGGCTACTTTCTCACAAATGGGGAACTGTGTGCATCACAAGTTGCCGATTATAAAGAAATTAGAGACAGGCGTTTATTACAAAACCTATATATTATTATTACGTGAAGGAACTCATGCAATCAATTCTTTAAATAAGAAAACACTGTGAGATAGTGGGCTCTGGGTCACCACATCAGATAATGAATGTTATTGGATGGATTTGTTTTTCTGACAATATTTGTTTTAAGTTTGAGTAGGGACACATCATTTTTACTGTTGATTTACAGCTATCTTTATGTTCTGAAGGGTTTTCTGTTTGAATCTTTGCCTTTTCATAAAGACATGTTGCTATTCACTAATCACCCATGCATGTTCATTTGTTTTATTTTGCTGTCATGTTAATATGCTGTTATATTTACATTTATGTTCCTGCATATAGGATTTCTTAATATTGAAATGAAAAGCATTTACGAAATATTTTGCTATGTATGCGTTTTAAGATCACATTTATAATGCAAACCTCGTCTTCCGACTTCCTTATTTGTTTAAATACATGCGATAGTTACATTTTTGTTGCAATCATCTTCCTGCCACATTTACACAGCAGCACGTTTTTTTGTGGCATATCGTTCTAATAAAAATAGTAAAAATGTAACCACCACACTTGTCAGAGCCAGATCAGTTGTCTTTGCCAGTGCTTGTGTTTTTTAACCACGGAACTTGAAATCTGAGAAATACTTGTAGATACAGTTTTGTTTTTCAGAAGGCTCAGCTTTTTTCAATAAAGGAAGTGACAAATACATTACACAGCATTTCAGAGTGCCAAGGTGATCAGGCGAATGACAGGATGTTAGGCTTTTCATTTCTCAGAATAGTTTTGCAGACAGGTTACTGCCTTTCTCAGTCTCCGCTTTTAGAAGTGAATATTTAGTGTGTGGTCTGTGTTTTGTTTCTGCATATGCTGTAAAGTTTGAGTTTAAAGATCTCTTTCATGCCACGTCCCCTCATATCTGTTGTTTCTCGTCTTTACTTTCGAAAGTTTTGTTAAACCAAGGGGCAGGTGGCTTGTCTTTTTCCACATTGGTGTTAAAGACTTAATGGAGTTTGCAGATTCAAGAGGTTGATAGGTATTTGGCAAATAAACTATGTGAACGCACGACAGACGACAAGTCCACGTCAGGGGAAATTCCATACAGTCAGTTTCTAGGAAATCATGAGCAAGTTGTTTTGAATGCTTTTGAAAACGAGGCCAATCTTGAATGTCCTCGCCTTGTGCAGGAATGACTCAGAGTAAACAAGGAGTACGACTGTAAGGAAGAGGGTGTAAGGGTAAAGAAAAACACAAAGTAAAGTGGCTCTCCAGTCAGTTCTGGTAGATTTGTCATACACCAGTCGTTATTTGATGAAATGACTAAGCGCAAATTCTTTCCGAACATGCTGAGACAAGTCATGGGCCAGAGCAAAATATGCATAGAAATCTGTGCAATTGGAGGGCGTGGCCAAAATGGCGGCAAGGCCAGATGCTCTGTGAAGGGCTCTGCTACAGACCCCAAATTAATCCTGCATAATCCTGTATCCTGATGGTGAGCGGAGATGTGTCCCCCATGATAATGCAAAATGGGACACACTGCACATGGACAATCAGTGCCGAGAAGCCTTGATCCTGCACAAATCCTGCCTGGAGGAAAGAAAGGCCAATGCAAGAGTGGCCTGCCGTTGGATGGGAGTAGCGGCCCTCCGACTGCGGCGACTAAGTGACTCCCATCTGCAACAGTGATGGTGCTCATGGAGAGAGGCAACACGAAGCGAGAACTGTTACCGGAACATCACCGCATTGCGCACGTTTCTGACGCCCCCAATGCCGGGTTGTGAACCTGCTGGTCCTCTAAGCCCAAAAGAGGGGAAAAATTGGACCTAGTGCCTGCATTGAGGAACTGCCCTGCTAGAGACCTCCTTGCCCTACCAGTGATATCCATAGGGAGGGCCGACTGGTGGGAGGGGGGCTCTTGTCTTAGGGACCCTCCTTTAATTTGACCTCGAGATATGCGAGCGGCGCAACAGACCACCTAAACAAAAATTAAACTGTCACGGGACTGGAGGGACATCTACAGACACCTGAATTAGGTGGGAAGCACAAAGGGAAAGGGTGGCCCTCGGAGACCCCACATTGAAGCCCAGGTGCCAGGGCATACACCTCATGTAAAAAGGGAAGAGACAGGGACAACCAGTGGCCCTAAGAGTGTACACACAAGGCCTACAGAAACCCTCCGCAACATCGCCATGTGCAATGGGGTAGACACCATCCTAGAGCCCACAGTCCCATACATAGAGGTGGGTTCCCCAAAGGGATATTTTCACCCTGTTTCATGCTAAAACGTGCCCGCCAGGTACTGAGCAACAAACTACCACCCTGCTCCCAGCTGAGAAAAGTGACTATGAGAACCTGGACTTAATCGTATCTGAAACCAGGAAACGTGTTGAAAGCCAAACTCGCACTTTCCAACTACAAGACATGCTCCTCTTTCCGGCCAAACTGAAACTCCTTTTCCAACGAAAGGCTTACTTCTTCCAAACTCCAGAAGAGGCCTGGGAATGGCTTGAGGAGAGTCAGAGACTGACTACCAACGATATAAGAAGGAAAGCAAAATCCCCACCAGACTGCAGAAGAGATACCTACTCTGAACCACACCGACCATCCCAAAACAGGGACCAAAACCCTGCCAGACGGCGTATGCCTTCCAGACGTCAGAAATCCAGGTCTGTGACGCGACCAGTCAATGAATCCTGAGATTCAGAAGAGGGTGCTATGACAGCTACAAAGAGAAGCAAAGTGACTTGCTAACAAACAACACAAACAAGTGACACATCTAGAGCCGAAGAAGCTGGGATCCCTGACTCAATGCCCCTCTAGTGTCAACTATAGTCCAACTGGAAGAGGGGGCACTGAACCGGGAAATTGCATCACCCACCAATGAAACACTTGCTTAAGGGGGATCAGCTCTTCTAGCCATATACCAATTAATCTTGCGGCAAAGAATTAGAATTACAGACCCTCCCCCATCGGCAGCATCTGCTTTATTCAAATTAATAGTAGGTCACAATGGTTCCCGCAAGTTGGGGAAAGGTCTGTCATACAAAATGGACTTCAAATACACATAGGGCCTGATTCTAACTTTGGAGGACGGTGTTAAACCGTCCCAAAAGTGGCGGATATACCACCTACCGTATTACGAGTTCCATAGGATATAATGGACTCGTAATACGGTAGGTGGTATATCCGCCACTTTTGGGACGGTTTAACACCGTCCTCCAAAGTTAGAATCAGGCCCATAGTCTGTTTTGTCCTGAAACATTGATGGCCTGGGAAATAAAACCAAGAGGGGGTTGGTAGCAACATAGAATAAAAGCCGCAAGCCAGGCATAGTCGTCCTTGAGGAAACCCATCTCAAGGGTCCACACTGTAGCTTCATTGCCAGGGATGCTTACTCTGTAATAGCACATCCAGGGTTCACCAATGGGCCAGAGGGGTAGCGATCCTACTCAAGAAATCCCTCCCGTTTCAGACAACTAGAACTTGGGGAGACCCCGCTGGTACATTTGTAGTGGTCCAAGGATGATGGGGGAGGCAAGACTTGACACTAGTTAGTGTTTATGCCCTACCTCAACTTCAACAGCTGACATACACTAAGGCGGTAGAGGTTCTTTTTGATTCAAACTCACCCCTTTACTTAATAGGGGTGACTTCAATGATGTCACCAGCCCCAAACAGGAACAATCACAACACACAGAAACTGCCACGGGGAACTCTGCTAGCCGACATGGTGAACTCCCTAGGCCTGACTGATCTCTGACGATACCACCACCCTTGGGACAAACAATTCTCCTACTTCTCCGATGCCCACAGAGTATTCTCAAGACTGGCTCCGGCAGGTGAAGTGGCAGTGATAGAGGAGGTAGAATATTTAGGGGGAGGGCTGTCAGACCACTCCCTCAATAGCTTGCAATTGGGACCTGGCCCCATAAAGAGAGGGATTGCTGGAGACTGAACGCCTGGGAGCTAAAAGATGAAGAGATAGATCAGGCAGTGAGGGTTGAAACAGAGTTATACTTTAAGGGAAATAAAGACTCAGTGACATCTGTGATCAAGATTTGGGAGGCCTTTAAAACAGTTCTTAGTGACAGGGCCCAAAAAAATCATAGCACAAAAATGAAAGTGGAAGAGGTGCTAGACATGGAGATGATTGAACAATTGCTTGACTTAGAAAGTGAACCCGAGGCTTAAACAGACACACACACCCAGCGCAAACTCAAGCTCCTGCAAAAGGAGTATAGTGCACTAGCGCATCAAGAAGCAAAATCCCAAGATTTGGTGATACAACACCGCTTATATGAAGCAGGGGATAGAGCATGCGGACATCTTGCTTGGCTGGGGAAACGCAAAGTGGAAGTACATTGGGTGCATACCATTGAGGGGGACACTGGGACTAGTCACAGTACTGACCTTGAGATAGCCAATGAATTTGCAAAGTTCTACATGGAACTTTATCATATACACACATCCACAGAAACATCCCTAGTTGAGAACTACCTGGACAAGATACCCCTGCCACGTTTGTCGGCAGAAGATTGTGACTCCCTAGACAAGAAAATAGACGTCTAATAAAATCAAGGCGGCCATAGCTGCAATGCAACCTATTAAGATACCAAGGCCAAATGGCCTTCCAGTACAGCTCTTCAAGAAAAACACTGATATGCTCTGCCCCATTCTTCTACTGGTGCTTCAGGAGGCAGAGAGAAAGGAATGCTTCCCTGAGGCCAGAATAGTGGCAATTCCTAAGGATGGAAAGCCTCTCAGGAAAAGTAGTTCCTACCATCTGATCTCACTCTTGAACATAGAGATGAAAGTCCTTTCTAGGGTACTCATCACAAGTTTAGTGGCAGTCATGCCATCCCTGATTCACCAAGACCAGATTAGCTTTATGCCCTATAGACTGACAAGGTTCAATCTACGTAGGCTTCATGCATGGATTGATGCTGTAAGGGGGCGAAAGGAACCTCATTGACTGCTAACTCTAAACACCCAGAAAGCATTTGACATGGTCCACTGACCATTCATGATGAAAATGTTTGAAAAGTTCAGATTCAGACCTGTGTTTAGGGAGTGGATTTCTCTGTTGTACACAAACCTGATAGCTGTAGTCCGTGTGAACGGGCAACAGTTAGGGGAATTTTCCATTGTGAGAGGCATACGCCAAGGGTGCCCTCCCTCACCCCTGCTGTTTGTCCTCACGATTGAACCCCTGACCTGTATTATTCATACACACCCAAACATACAGGGCTTCTGTCTACATGAGGGCATGGGGGACACTGAAAGATCTCATTTATGCAGACAACATTCTCCTTTATGTCAACCACCCAAGAACAACGCTGCCCCAGATTTTGGCCACATTCAAGGAATATGGGTCCTACTCAGGATACAGAATTAACTGGGCCAAGTTGAACCTCTACCAAGTAGGGGGCCACCACAAGCAGATAGAACACTCAGACAACCTACACATATACAAGGAAACTTTCATTAACTTGGGGATCTATGTGACACTTGACCATGATAGGTGTCAAGAACAAAATGTCTTGAGGGTCCTGACTGAGCTCCATAATGACACAGTCTGATGGGGGAAAGTTCCCCTAAAATTATTCGGAAGAGCAGCAATGTATACAATGATTTCCCTCCCGAAATTATTATATCCTCTCCAGAACATTTATGTGCGCTTACCTGAAGACATCTTTAATGAGATAGACTGGGTGGTCCGTACATTCCTTTGAAGGGAAGCTCCTTATGGGTCAAATTGAAGAGAAAACAATATCATGGGCATACAAAACCCTGAATAATAACATTCCTAACACGCTACAATGCTTGAGAGAGAGTTGGGAGGACGGCCTGAGACCGCTAGACAACACAGGCTGGGAGGCTGCTCTTATGCATCCCTGCAAAGTGGCCATACGACTATGGGTAATACAATATAAAGTTCTGTATAGAATCTACTATGACAGGGAGGAAACTCCACAGAATGGGGAGAGCCCCATCTCTGACCTGCATACGATGCAGGACGGACAGGGGCACCTTCATGCATACATTATGGTTATGTCCACATATCCAGACGTATTGGTCTGGCATTCTAAGAGAACTTGGGGAGGTGCTTGACGTGCAAATCCCAGTTGATCCATGTTATGTATTGTTAGGCGTCCCAACAGATGTAGACTTGCTGCATCCTAAACTCCTCTTTAGTTGCTTGGGCTTGGTGGTGGCTAAGTGGGACGTCGTAAAACACTGGGGATCCCCTGTGATCCCCACATTGACGGAATGGAGGGCAGGGACGGATCTTTACATGATGGCAGAGAAAGTGACTTATCAAGCCAGGGGCTGTCTAAGGAAATTTATCAAGTTGTGAGGTTCCTGGAGGGCATACCATGACTTGCAGGCTATGAGATGACAGAGACTCTTTACGTGAATACTGATTTGTTGAACATTTGGGATGACAGGCGTGAACACAATGGTAACACAACCCTCAGTTTATACGACGACCAAGCCATATCTGGAAGACCTTCTTCTGGTTTGCTTTATTATGACAATGCTTTTACTGTCTCCTTGCCTGGTGGGGCATGTTGTTATGTTTGTATAAAATGCAAATAAAAACAAAAAAAAAATAGTATAATTCTTCAAATGCAAAACAAACGCCCCTTTCCCCACCAAAAGAGCCCCCTCTGTTGAGCTAAATCACACATGTTAAATAATTTCATAGGTTACATTCAGGACCACTAGAATAAAGCACCAGGGGAGATCCATATTATGAAGCGGGACTGACTAAATTGTATAGCAACGAAAGGCAAATTTTGGGGCATAATGCTGCACATTTTGCATTGTATTGCCTCATTATTTTGACATTTTTCTACATGTGAACACAATCTGGGCAAACATTTCACTTCATTAGCACTGGATTGGCAATCAAATACAAGAATTATCAACAGAAGAAGGACCAGTTAACTTTCTGGGACGGGCCTTCTGCTGAACAGCTAATGGTGCCACTGTGTTTTTAGTAACTTTTGATCTGTTTAAGCTAAACACCAAAAATCTTTGATACAAATCTGCGGATAAAGAAGCAGGTGATGTATTATATGAAAATGCAGCAAATCTATAATTATGCATAAATCACAGTAGCTTCACAATCACATAACTTCAATGGCTTTGGCTATACTGGTCTCAGAGAGATAAATACAGGTGTGAGGAGTGGTGCATGAAACCTCTGGCCAACAAGGCAGCACCTCCCACGATCGATGCATATTTTGAGCTAAATGTGTCAATTCAATGCAACATTTATTGATGATGTCCTGCCATGGCATATTACCGGTTTAGTTTGACCACTCTAGAGATTAACAAATATCGAGGTGCATTTGCATGGTGATTGTTTTCCAGATCATTTCCGTGTTTGATGAATTAGCTAGTTTGCTATACTCTCAGTTATGAAGGTTAGCTGAGTAGTTCACAGGGAGATACAATAACAAAAGGAGTTCCACGAGGATTTAGAGTGCACCAGGCAAAATGAAAGAGTGCCTGGTGGAGAACTCCCCATGCATTGAAAACATCTAATTTCTGGTATTTTTTATGTAACTTAGTCCCACTACTAAATGGTATCCCAAGGTAACTGGTTGACCCCACCTTATGCAAACATTAACTTTTGTGAGAAAGTTGCATTGCTTAACTACTCTTCTGCGAGATCGGAAACAGTTGGGCAATACTGGAAATTATAAATTGTTTGTTGCTGCTGTAGCCTTTCCAACTCACATGGTGCTACTGGGTGTTACAAAATATCGAGTCTCTTAACAGGATCCCCGGAGAGGAGCCAATATCAGAACAAAGTGGTAAAAGCACCCAGCACCGACACTAGCATTTAGGGGAACAGTGATGTAACCTCCAGCACAGCAACAATTGAGAAAGTCAGTAGGTCTGCTGTTGGCTACCAGCCTTTTCGCTTTGTCAGTAATTGCTATTGTTTTCGTAAGGTTTTTGCACTTTTACTCAATCTAAAAGAAACCATTGACTAAACGTCGAATAGTTTTTGATCTGAAAAAGTGCCATAGCAGTCCCTGGCACAGAAAGAAACTACGTTTTCTGTAGATATGGGCCTAACGAAAATGAAAAATACTGCAACACACAGTGCGGTTAGCCAATTGCTGAAGTGACCTGTCCTGCTGCCCCATGTTGAATGCTGTAGTGGGCAAAAGCAAAATGTGATCATCACAACGGCAGACCAATAGATGAAGGAAGTTGGATAGATGCCCCTATTAGTAAATATAATAATATACTTTTATTAAAATCAACAATTCTTAGATACCCTGGCGGAATACCAGAAGACACTACAATGCCCTACTAATGGCAGACTGGCCAGCTACTAAATGACTGAAAATCAATAATTAACGGGGGCAGAGCCAACAAGATGGCTGATTAGATGTGTTTCGTCGAGCTCCAGCCGCCCCGTAAAGAATCCTTGCAATCCTGAGCAAAATCCTGTGTACAGCCACGGAAAATAGCTTGGGGATGATCCCGGTACAGGGTCTGCTGAGACGATCCCCTGCTGGGGCCAGGCGAGGCCTGACATTGGTGTGGGTGAGCCCTAAGGTGCGGCCTGGCCGCAACACTCCGAGCGGCAGCTGATGTTGTGGCCTACCCCGGCTGGGGTGGGCCACGGTGAGGCGGCATTCCCCTGGCCCAAGCCGTGCCCTCGCATATGGCCCAACCCGACCGCTGTGCCATCCAAGGTCAATGACCACTATTAACGGGCAAGTGTGTCGGATCCCCATGATGGCGTGATGACGGGTGAAGGAGGTGGTGTGTTGGCAGCCAGTGGGTGGGAGCTGGCGACTGTGGGATGCTGCTGAGCAGAGGCTGCAGGCCGGGGAATCCTTGGTGCCACCCGGAAGCAGGAGTGAGCACCCCCACCGAAGTAATGAGATTGGAAGCAGAGTCAGCGGAAGCAGCAGAGAGAAGGGCCTGTTCTGTGGGGAATGGCTGGCCTGCAGTTGAAGAGCCACGCGTGGAGGAAGGTCTTGGAGGTAATATAAACAGCGGTTGGGGGGAGCGCACCGGGTCCAGGCTTGCCCATCCCCCCGAAAATACCTACACTGGGCCCAGAAACTGTTCGATTGAGGCCCCCAGTTAATAATCTGTCCAGCATTAACTAAATGGGCCTGGAGTGCATTAACAACCAAAACACCTTGTAACTGTAGCGCTGATACCTGGAGGAATACGGGGAACAAAGGAATCACCAGCGCCAAGGTCACCCGAGCTGGGTAGTAAAACGTGTACAGTTCAAGCCCACCCGTGTGGCAGGAGGGGGCACGGCGTGACAGATCTCAGTGGCTGATTGACAGGTGGGCAGCTGAGGGAACTGCCAGAGCCCTGTTTTGGGACAGAGAAGGCTTCCAGTTCTGGCTTGGGTCTCAGAGGCTGGCACTGGAGACATGGGCAAGGATAAAGGAGAGTGGCAGTCCTAGGCCAATAAGATTATTAATTATACGCAAGTCACCCATGGTAAAGATAAGACAGACATAAATACCCCAGATGATACTCGGGGGACTGTGGAGAGCCGCGACCCCCAGGAATCCTCCATGGCTGACATTCTAAACAAAATAAAGGGCACATGCACTAAACTAGTCACCAAAATCAACACACTGGCAGTGGATGTTACACTACTATGAGCAGACCTGCGCAAAGTGGGGGAGAGAGTGGAAAAGGTGGAGGACACTATTGGAGTGCTAACCAAAAGGTGAATACCCTGAAAGACACTGTCTCCTCTCTTCAGAGGCTTACGGTGCGACTTGAGGAGCGGGCGGAAGGTGCGGAGGGCAGATCCCTCTGAAACAATTTACGTTTCGTGGGATTTCCAGAGGGGGTGGAAGGACGAAATGTGGAAACATTTCTGGAAACATGACTGGTCGCGATAGCTCCCCTGAAGGAGCATTCCCCCTTTTTTAATGTTGAGCACTCCCATAGAGCCCTGGTGCCTCCTCCTCGGCCGGGCACTGCTGCAAGCCATTATTGGACATTTCTTTCACTACAGGGACCGAGATGTGATTCTTCAACAGGTGCAGAACAATGGACAGCCACTCTATGATAGGCACCAAATATTGGTGTTTCCGGACTACACTCAGAAGGTGCAGAATCTCAGAAAATCCTTTTTGAATGTTAAGAAAATGATTCCAGATTTAAATCTGTGCTACAACTTGCAGCTCACAAAATAAAATTTCTATCAGGTAACCCAATTCCCACATTTCATTGGCTGCATTGACAGGACACATGTCACAATCTATCTACCATCTGCCAATGAATATATATACAGAAATCAGAAATGTAGCCACTCCATGAACATACAGGTCATTTGTTATGCCTCAAACATCATCACTGATTTAGTGGCTAGATTCCCTAGTAGCACACATGACCACTTTATATTTAGGCATAGTGGAATCTACACACAGCTACTTGGTGGAGAGTTTGGAGAAGGAAACCTACTTGGTAATTAATTACAGAACAATGTGGCCTAGTGTACAGATACAGTTAGAGATGACAATGACTCAATATTCGCTTCTGTCATTGTAGGAGACAGTGCAAATGCAGTGCGGTCCTTCATCCTCACACCAAACCTCAATCCAGCCACAACAAGAGAATGGTGTTACAATGCTGCACATAGGAGGACACGAAATGTGATAGAGAGAACATTTGGCCTACTGAACAGCTGTTTTCGATGCCTGCACAAAAGTGGTGGGGCACTACATTACAGTCCTGAGACCTGCTGCAAGATTTTAGCTACATGTGCTATTTTTCACAACATCGCAACATTGAGAGGCATACCCCTGAACCCTCAGATACGGAGTCTGATGAGGATGATGACACATTACCACCCCGTCACCCAGCAGATAGATCAAGAGCAGCAGAAGGCAGGCAAAGACATGCTGAAATTACGCACAATTATTTTTGATGTAAGTAATGAAGAGGCCACGTACTGTTCCTTATTGCTACAGGTATCACATTTATTGCCTTAACTTAAGGTCAGATATGTTGGTGTATCACCTAGGTCATGCAAAAGCACAATATGCACTTAAATCAAATGCTTCACCATAAACATGACATATGTATTGCAATGTCACAAAACAAAAAGCACTGGAACATGTCCCCATTACTTTTTGCGTCTACACACGTCACTGGAATGGTCAGTGGGCTCAGCAGCATCTCTTGTTGAGGCTTCAGAGACAACACTGTGCCTGGAACTGTGATACCTATTCTCCATCGTAGGGGCAGTCACACTACTGAGACTAGAGAGCTCCTCACTATCCCAATCACCTAGGTCACTATTCACAGTGATCCGGGCTGTCTGTATGTTCTCCATTGCATTGGTAACCTGCACCAATCCCTGGGCAGCGTCTCCACTGCAATGTGCCATCTCGACTTGCATGCCCACGTCATGTTGTGACAGTAAAGTGGTTACATTTGAGAGGCAATGGACAGATCTGCTAAACCCATCCAATCTACTCGTCAAATCGTGATGACGCCTATGGTGAGTTGGCATGGTCCTGCTGCATTACTGTGCAGAGTTCCTTAATGGCATTCATCATCTCTCTTAAATTGTCTGCTGTTGCTTTCTGTCCTTCCAACACTGTTGCATTCAGCTGGCACCTTCCTCTGCGGTCTACCTGATATCTGCATTACGTCTCCTGAGGGGAGTGTGTTGGTGCTGGAAAAGGGACTGACATCTGTGGGTGCGTCTATCCTCTGAAGGTGGTGTATGTAACTCTTGTGCAATGTCATCGAACTACAGGTTGAACTCGGGGAGTGGTGCAACTGTTGCCCTGTGTCTGGGTTGTGCAGGTGTTGTGGGTGGTACGGACATGATGTTTTCAACCTCGGACAGTGGCTGGCTTTCCTCATTCCCAACTCTTTCTGTTTCTGCTGCATGGAGATTGGACTACCACTCTCATAAGAAATTGCTGGGTTGCATTGAATGTGTGGCATGGACTATTTTTTATCAGTGAGTGTTAACATTGATTTCCTCTAGGGGACAATTTTCTCTGCCCGTAGTGTAATTCAAATAATTGTTTTCCTTACCTTTGCTGGTGCCTGGTGTGGGTGAGGTGTCTATGTTAGTGACTCCAATGATGGCTTCAGGCTGCAGGGTTGCCTCCACCATGTCCTCCGAAGGGGTGGGTAGTCCTCCGCCAGTACTCCTTGCCTCCACAAGCCTGGTCGCTACCCTCTCCTTCGCACATGTATGTAAATCGTACCAGCACTTACATATCTCCTCAATGGAGCACTGCATCACACCCACCTCGCTGATCTTTGACTGGATGTCAGTCCATATTTTATGCTTCTCACTTTCTGGGACATGGAATGAGTTTTTCTCAAAGAGCTTGTCATGGCTTTTTACCGCCTCTTCAGTGAGCACCTCCAGTTCCTGCCCACTGAACTTCAGATTCTTTTTTCTGCCTCCAGCATCCTTTGCATTTCCCTCAGTGGCCATTGTGGGTTTTGGTCCTTGGTGGCACTCCACACTGGCCCCCTATGCTCAGCTCACAGAGTCTGCCTCCTTCTGTGGTTCAGGCTTCTGGAAACAGCATGGACTGACCCACTTCCTGGTTGTAAGGTCACTAAGCTGCTCCGAAATGCAAAAATCTCAAATAGTGCTTACCAAATAGTGTTTCGCTATTTTACCGAATCACTATTTTGTAATCACTATTTGCGATTGCTCATGTTAGGTAATCACAAAAAATACTATGTTACATTGCATTCAGTGATTTCCAAATAGCAATTCGGTAAAAGTCCCTATTTAGTAATCACTAATGCAGTGCTTCATTCACATGAACCTATACTCCCCTCTCCTCTTTGAAAAAATCAGTAACTTTTCTCCCAACACAAATTTCCCTAGGCTATCCTTGTATAATAAATTGTTTGGGCAATATTAAACACACTTCCTTTTGGCACTCCTTTTCCCATTTTGCTGAGTTACAGCATTCTCTGAGGCCTATGTACCATCCTACGTACCAACCAAACATTCCACCTCACCAAATGTGGAACCATGGAATGATTTATTCAAATAACATAGAGACAGAAAATCAGCCCTGAGATTCTGCACCCGATATATGTTTTACTTTGAAATTAAGCTTCTGAGTTTTCAACAACAACCAAAAGCCCTGTTCTCTTCTTCTTCCATGCATATTTCATCCCTTTTTCCCAATAACTTCCTCAAAGGTTCCCTACACAATGTGAAATTATCAATAAAACAAGAATAATACTCAAATAAACCAAGAAAGGACCTCAACTGGTCTTTGTCACCAGGGAGAGGTCCAGCCCTTATCGCTTCCATCAGACCGTTCTTCATTTTATTCCCTTGCCCTGAGAGATGGTGTCTGAAATATTATACTTCATCCTTTAAACTGAGTTTTCTCTCTTTTAACAGTAATACCCTGCTCTTCTATAACACCTAATACCCTGTGTAACATTTCATAATGTGGCTGTCCAGATTTTGTAAATATCAGGAAATCATTCCGATAAGCCAGTTCCACTTTTGTATTTCCTATAAGTTTGTACTTTAGTTTCTGGAATTCTGATGTTGCTAACATTAAATGGAACAGCATCTTAACAACCATGTATACCCCAAAAGCAGTTTTAATGGCTTGAATACCCACTAAGTTCCATCTGGCGATAAACTGCTCTCAGGTCTAAAGTTGAGAATACATTTGCTTACCTCAGGTGTGCTAACATTTCTTGATTTTTTGATAGAGGAAACAATACACCAGGAAATGGCTGATAAATGACTCGAGGTCCACCATTAATTTCAATTCACCAGTCTTCTTCACAACAACAATTGGTGATATCCATTGTGAGCAATCAACCGGTTCTGTCACTCTCTCTTCATGTAGTTTCTCCAAGTGTTTTTTAAGATGGCTTTTTATGTTTAATGGGACATTCTGTAGATAGTGTAACTTTGGGACAGCACCAGGTTTTAATGGTTTTAATGCAGTTTTGTGGTCATACCTCTTTACAATTCCTAATCTATATTTAAATATAGGCTTATGCCTCTCTAATAGTTCCTCCATGGAGTTACTTGAGGAGAAGAAATATCAATCAAGGAAATGGGGTATTCAGTGCCTGGCCTCAGCACTATACCAAATGTACCCTGATCTCTCCAACCTAAAATGTTATAGTCCTAGGCTACATAAACGTTAATAAAAATGTATCTGTCCTTGTACATCACCTTTTCATGAAAATATCCTATCATTTCAATTTCAGAACCACCAAAGGCTACTGTACGAATATCCGGTGGCATTAACACTGTGTGCCATCAAATCTCCTTATGAAGCTTGTCTGTCAAAATTGTGAGTGGAGACCCAGAGTCCACAGTGACATCTACACCCACTTCTCCATTTTAAGTTACAAACTGTATGATCTTTTCTGTAGCCTAATCAAAATTACTACTCTTCTTCCTCTTCATTTTTCATCCTTGTTTACAAGATGTTGATTCTGATGTTCATTGACTAAAAACACTTTTTATGCACTTCCACTCACATAGGTTGAATGTCCAATCTTCATGAATTTCATGCATGCCATTCCTATCACCAAACAAAAATTAGAACTGGCCAAATGACTTCTGACCACATTTATATTTAGGCAGACAGCCCACAATTCTGCCCTGGTGATGGGATAAATTACTCCTTACCCATGGTGGAAAAGCCATCCACCGAATTTATAAATGGCTGCCAGGAAAGTGGTCATTTATAAAGGCTTTAGCAGACACCGCCGTAATGGCAGTTCCTGCCAATATATTTTACTGTTTGCTGCAAGGCTGGGACAGAAGGACTCTTCCCTATAGAAAACAGTATTATTTTTCTCTAGTCTAAACAAAAAACCCAAATAGGGTCTTGAAAAGAAAAAAAGTAATGACGCCTTGGCCATTAGAGGCTTCTCCCATGTAGGGGTGTGGGCAGCATTATAAATGTTTTACTGTTGCTTACCATCTAGATTAACTTGGTGGTAAGAAACAGTAAAAAATTACTACTTGTCTGCCCATCTAAATTAGGCGGGTGGACATGTAGCCATTTCTCAGAAGGACCTAACTCCCCGGGGCCGTCGGAGAATGTTGGCTAAGGCAGAAACAGAGTAGTCTCCGCCATGGCCAAACTTAAGGTCTGCCCGCAATCAAATTTGGCAGACTGACCACTATATTGGCAGAGAAGGAATGCCGCTGCTATTGGGCTGGAGTATCCTCTACTCCAATGTATGAATAAGGCAATCAGTGAAACTCACCTATAACATGGTCGTATATTGTTGACTCCACCTTCCTTTTTTTTTTTTTTCTGTCAGTGGCAGAATACATGGCATTCCTAAACTTCAAGGCAATCGCACCTATGTTTTCTATTTCTCCATTGTGTTTAAATCTCTCCATTTTTTTGAAGCCATTAAAGAGTTTTCTCTTATGGCCTTTGATAATCTCTAGGGTTTGTTTGAGCATTAGTTTTCTCCAAAACAATAGTCTCTATTATGTTTTACTATCAAAACAATTGACCACCAATTGATCTTTCAAATACTTGTTGAACATCCCATCAAGTTCACAAGTAGATGCCAAAGTCCTCAATTCTTCTAAGAAAAACTGTCAGCTCCTTGTGTATTGTTTGTGTATAAAGACTCTGGTGGTCATTCTGACCCTGGCGGTCTTTGACCGCCAGGGCGGAGGACCGCGGGAGCACCGCCGACAGGCCGGCGGTGCTCCAATGGGGATTCCGACCGCGGCGGTAAAGCCGCGGTCGGACCGGCACCACTGGCGGGGTCCCGCCAGTGTACCGCCGCCCCATTGGTCCGCCGAGATCCGGATGGCGGTAGGGGGGGTCGCGGGGCCCCTGGGGGCCCCTGCAGTGCCCATGCCACTGGCATGGGCATTGCAGGGGCCCCCGTAAGAGGGCCCCTACATGTATTTCACTGTCTGCTGTGCAGACAGTGAAATACGCGACGGGTGCAACTGCACCCGTCGCACAGCTTCCACTCCGCCGGCTCGATTCCGAGCCGGCTTCATCGTGGAAGCCTCTTTCCCGCTGGGCTGGCTGGCGGTCTGAAGGCGACCGCCCGCCAGCCCAGCGGGAAAGTCAGAATTACCGCCGCGGTCTTTCGACCGCGGAACGGTAACCTGACGGCGGGACTTTGGCGGGCGGCCTCCGCCGCCCGCCAAGGTCAGAATGAGGGCCTCTGTGTCTTTACAACTATACTGGGATCATTTACAGTATCATGGAGAAACAGCACACAACATCCCTTTAGCGGTTGCTCCTGACTCTATTTTGAACCACCGGTGAGAAATTCCATGACAGAAAAATATTACACTATAACTTTAAAGCAACAATGCATTAACCTAATGTTAACAAAATTAGCCCTTAACAATTATGCAATGATATCTGTAACAAGCAGGGGCAAATGTTTCAAAACACACTAAAATGTATTTGCTTGAATAGTCAAGCCAGCAAATTAACAGGGTGAGCCCGTGCACAAGCCGAGCTCTAAACATTTCACTATATAAACCGCACAACAAACCACATAAAATATGACCAAAAAAAAGTGTATTGACACGTGGAAGCTTTGACATTAATATGTCACATTCTAACACTTCACTGAGAAGTACGTAGTAAAATTCAAAGTTTTTAAACATTAACTGTTAACGAAATAACAAGGCAAGACAGCCTTCAGGTAAACCATACACGCGGTCCATAATATTATAGAGCAACATAATAGTCTGTTAAATCTGGTATTCTGAATTCACATATTTGACAGTGTATTCTTAAGTAATAATGAAAGAGCTCTAGTGAAATAAAATATTTGCCTAAGGTCACACAATTTAAGCGGGTAATCTGCAATTTATCCAAGTTTTCTGGCTTCACTATGTAGAAATCAGCCACTAAATGGGTATCTATTTGTCTTTTGTTTTTTATATTACCACTTTGTTTTTATCTGTTTTTGCATTTTTCTCAAACATCAAACAAAAAGATATTGAGAACTTCATTTAACTATACACAGTCACATTCATTTTCAAAAGCACTGGGAGATGAAGTGACATGCCCAGAATCACAGGAAGTTGAGTGGAAGGTGAGACTTCAACCTGGTTGCCCAGTTCCAAAGTCTGCAGCTCTGGCCATAAAGTTACTTCATGGGTAGAGGGAGAGCAGCACACAGAAGCCACTTGAAAGCGTGGCTGGTAATGGGCCTGAGGTTCTGCCATGACCTTGAGCTGCGCCAGAGCCAGCTTTAGACTCAAGCCTGGCTCGAGCTTTCAGTGGCTTCCCTACCTCTAGTCGTGATGCATGTGGATGCATATGTCTTGAAGGCTGAGCACATGTGCATAATGGTGGATGCATTAAATATGCCCATGGCATACGTTTATAATTTATAATATAATAGATGGCAGTGTTAAAATGGCAAATTACAATGGCGTGCGCAAAGCTCGAGAAAGATTAGGAGTGGCAAGCAGCATTTGCTAGCTACTGGATCCTCATAAGAAAAATAAATATTAAAAAAACTTAAGTGGCCAGCAGGATGGGGAGCAATACAAGGTACACTGGTGAGCAGGCCGAGGAGTGAAAAAACAGCACACTTATAGGAGGGAGATGGATAAGGAGGAAAAGAGAGATTATAAACACGCTCTGTCATGTCGTCCTCAATAACAAATAAAAAACAGAGGGGGTCATTACAAGCTTGGCGGGCGGCGGCATGGACACCATTCTGCACATGATTTTGCGACTCGCAAAGTGCGAGTCGCTCCGACTCCGACTCTTTTTGCCGACCCTCATATGTCATTTTTTATTCTGTGTCCGTTGCAGTTCTGGGTGCTATGTCTGGTCCTTGCAGGTACCACGTGAAGTCTAAGATTTTAATACATTTGTAATTCTATCACACGCACTCCTGTACTTTATACTTTTAAATTTGTTCTCCATTCTAATTTGTTCTCGGAGTTTAAACTCGTGATTCTCCGAATCTATTGCAGCTGATATGAAAAGATTAATGCAGCTACTAGGTCCACTATATCCAATAACATTATTGTTGTTTACAATTCAATATCAAAAAACGCTTGTGAACATCTTGATTAGATTTAAAATGTATTTCAAGTTAAATTTCTTGTTCAATTATTGACCAACTTGTTCAGTTAAATCTTAATCCGTTTCACATTGGCTCAAACATTTTGTACAGCTTGTGCTTCATCAGGGGTTGGCTTCCAGGATCTGTTCTGCACTTGAATTTGCTTTATGGGGACATTTTATGGATTTGGTCCCGAGATCCAGGAAGTAAAACCCATAAATAATGCCTGAAGCAGAATGGGCGAGGTGGATACGGGCTCAGGGAACAAAAGTATTTCACTCAGTTTGGAAGGAACAATTGAAATCGTATCCAGAACACAAGGCATAAGAGTACATATGCTCACTCTAGTAAAAATAATAATGTACTGTCAGTGCAGCAGAGGGTACATCAAGAGGGCTTGGTGTGCCGTCCTACGGGTAACTGAAGAAGGTATACGCCTACCATATTTAAACCATCATCACCCAGATTTCATCTGCTAATTACCAGGGAGGTTAGTCTTTGGTTGCTAAAGGGAGGAACACTCTAGATGCTCCTCAACAAGGCTGTTCTTAACACTGTTGGTAACACTAGAAAAGTGACATCTGCACAGCCTCTAGCACAAAGACCACCAGGTTTTTAAAAAGTCACAAAAATTGAAGTCATAAGCAGTGAAACAGGAATTATGCGGTAGAGGAGAACCCAATTATTCATCAGGGTAGACTAAATTATGCAGCAAGAAAAGGCAAATTAGGCGGCATATTGCAGCACAATTTATGATAGTATTATTATATGTTGACACTTATATACTACTTAACAGTGGGCATATGATTTGCATCATTTAAAACAAATAAATTGCAATAGGCGAACAGAAAGGTGACCAGTAGGCTTTGCGAAGGGTGTTTCACTGCGTGTCCAAGTTATTAGTAACTTTTAATCAATTTCGGGTAGAAACAAACTATTTTCTGTTAAATTATGCTGATTATGCCCCCGATGATGGATAATGTGGCAAATGCGGTAAATCCTAAATTAAGCAGTAAATGCAGCATTCACAAAATTGTGTAATTCCGATAGCCCTGAATATTATGTCACTATTTTGGTGGTCAAAATATCTATATATAAAAATATTGCACCACAGGTTGAAATGGCAAAATACGTATATATTACTATTCTTACCCAGGAATGCTCTTACCTACACTTCTCTTGCAACGTAAAATCAACGTAATATTTATGTAACTCGATATCTCGACCATGGATCTTCATCAAAAAGAGGGAACCAGAAGAAGGAAAGGTAACAATTCACAGGATGGTGAAGAGGTAACACTGTAAATGGACTTCATTTTAATTTGTTGGATTACACTTCTATAATAAAAATGAGCTCGAGTGGATAGCCTCCTCCATCCTGATTTAACATGCATGGGCTATCATGGTTCGGGTGGCTCCAGTAAGTCTATTCACTTCTGGAACGCGGGTTCATAAAGGCAGTAAAATTGGAAATTTTGTTCATTCTTAGTTTAGGTGAATTGCAATTAAGTTGCATTTAGGCACGGACAAACCATGAGCTGTGTTTTGAATAGAACACCCTCAATGTTATGTTTCAATGCGATTTTAGATCAAAATCACATACTGAAGCTTAATAAATATTTGGGAAATCACTGGATAAAATAGGATATGGACCAGAGGGGACTCCATAATAAAACAAAATTTAAGTGAGCATGGGCTTTCAAAATTATATGAGGTTTAGATGGGGTCCCTGTGGAAGCCACCATTGGTATGAAAGATACGTTTGAAATAATTACTTCAGTGGTCCTGGAGTGAGCTTGATATAGTTGGGTCTGCTTAAATGAAGAGGCAGTAGACTATTTCACTTTGGAAACATGGCTGCAAGTGAGAAATAGGAACCTCCAATCAGGAACTACAAAACGGCCATGTATTCTAAAAGTTCTATCATGATCTTCTGTTTCTGCTTTGTTCAATCATAAGACCGTCTGGACCAGTGAAAAAGGGAAAACACAGCCAAAAGTCAATCTGCAAAATTTAATTTGATTGGAGAAGGCATAACATTGTAGAAATGTCATTAATGGATGCTTGCTACAGCTTTGGGGAGCTCGCATGAGCTTCCAGTCTCAAGGTGGTAAGATGATTGTTGGAAGGTAGCTATGTAGCTTCCACTCTGAGAGGAGGGCAGCACCACTGAGACCACATGGATGACCCACTCTGAGGAAGGCACTCATCTGAGTGGGCTTTGTGAGCTTCCAAATACATATCACAGAGAAGGAAGAGGAAGAGGTGGAAAGCAGCATGAAAATCAGGGCTTATCCGAAAACAGATATGAATATGGGACATAGTACTACAGCAGTTCTCACTTACCTACTATTTCTTCCAACACCGGTTTTAGTAAAAGTCCTTTCTTTTTGAACTAATTGAATACCATTATTCCCTGAATATTCCCATTTTCCCCATTTTAGATGATTGCAGGCCAATTCAAAAAGACATTTAAAAATACATAAAAGAGTAATGCAGGAGGACTACTTTACAGACTCCAAAATGCCTTTGAGAATAGACCTCTTGTTGTGCTGTCTTCCCCTCATTAGTTTAAGGAGATGGAAGGAACAGCAGAGACATATCTTTTGGGAGGCATCGAATGAAAAGTAATCTACTCAGTTCTACCAGTCTACCAGATACTTTTCTCCAGTGGTTTAACTCCCAAAACTGCAGATCAATCCCCTGCTTGGGGTTCTTCTCTCCTGGTATACGAGACGTACTGTTTATTCACCCGTAAATAAAAATAAATTGCAAAAACTTATGATTTTCTAATCTAATTTTGAAAAAAAAAGAATACACATACAAATTCTGCAGTGCTTAGTCAGTGCATGCCTTGTTTGACAATGTTTTTGTTGTTGTTATATATTTTACCTTTGTATAAACATAAAATACCTTGTAATGGAAGCAAGGATAAAGCTTCTCCCTAGCAGTTTCGCAGTCTAAATGTTACGTGTCAGTGCCTGCAACGTCTCCTCCCTGCATATAGCCAACATGACCTATGTGCTGAATCCAGAGCCCAGGTCCGCCGATCCTCCAGTGTCTCCACTGTGCCAGGCACCATCATCACTACACAGCGTATACACAAAGGCGGGCTACTGCACCAGACAGAGGATAGGCTGCTCTCAGCCAAGTGTTGTCCGACCAGGCCATACACCACAGAGGCTCAGCTCGTGGCCATCCACAATATATCAAGGGTCCAGGAACAAGAAACAGGGTCTGGAAGGCCCAACAAATGAATATGCCCCATGAATGGGTGAGTGATCCAGAGAGTGCGGTGGTGCAGAGGACCACAGGGCAAGCAGCTGTGGAGGGTGGGATGGACAGCCTTGTCTGTGATCAGCAAAAGCATGGCTAGACCAAATCTGAATTGCAACATCCTGAGCAGGGCAGGACGACAGGATCCTTTGTGAAGCATCTTCTTCTTCATTCTCAGGTAAATTGGCAGTAATGAGCTACTGGGATAAGCAGTAAGAGATATGAATGGGATTGAGGTTAAGGAGCGACTTTGAGGTGGTCTCTCCACAACACCACCTTCTTGTCTTCGATGAGAATTGCAGAAATTGGAGCCTGAACTCCACATTTTCCTAATGACGCACATGGAGACACCTGTTCTATGGTTTTTTCTCTTTGCATATTCACACGAAATGAATATCCTTTCTTCAAAGTTCCTGGCTGAGGGATGTCCCAGGAAAGTTAAACAGCACTGCTTTGAATCATGTGGACTTTTACAATCCTGACTCCTTGTTCTTTATCCATAACTGATTGTAATAATAATGGTAATTATAATTTATATAGCACTTACTACCACTGATGTGGTGTTGAAGTGCTTTATGGTGAATAGCACGCCACTCTGCAACCCAAAGTTAGCGGGAAATCTAATGATATCATTGGGTATTGGAATTAGTCATGTGCTCAAGAAAAGAGTTTGTTTGTGGTAGAATAAATGAGTACCAGTTAAGTGTGATCATTAGTGGGGGCGGTGTGACTTCAGGCACATGGTTGGTGAGCTAAATGGACTGGTGAAGGATAGGCGTTGTTTGGCTGCTGGGATAGAATTTTAAAGAAAGAGAAGCTGTCATCTATGAAATGAGGTGTTAGTCATTTGCAGAAATATAACAGAGATCAAGACAGACAGGCATGTGATTGGGGGACAGATATATTCAGAAACAGAAGGCAAGGAGAGGATTGAAGATAAGGAGAGGGTCATTCTGAGGAAACAAAGGACAGGAATCAATTGGAAGTATGTCAAGGTCAAGTTTTCATGCAGGGTCCCAGGAGTGTATTGAAAGACGGCTTTTTGAGATAGCCAGCAATCTGACGATGTAAGCTGTGACAAGAAACAGCAATATATACTGTATTGTGCTCCATGTTTGGGGCAGACAGTTTAAACATGCAAGTCCAAGTGGATAGATCATACAAACATTGAGACCTTAGCAAGCCTAGGACAGCACTGGTAAACCTAGTTTGGAGTAACTAAATAGGATTTCCAGAACTTAACCTTGATTTTTGATCAAGACCACAAGACACATAAAGAACATCCAAAGAGGAAGGGAAGGGTAGAAATGATTTGTAAAGGGCCCAATGGCAGAATTTAAGCCACTTTCTTCAGTGCAGGCATGTGTTAGACTTCGTGCTTGACTCATTACTAATAGTTACGGTTCCACAGATAGCCAGAGGCAGCTAAACACATTGATCAAAACTAAGCATAGTATAGTAGCCCACTGACAAGTAAGACAATTCCTTATCAGTTTTAGAAAATATGAAATGCTGAACAGACTGGACCAACAGGAGCAACTAGATTCATGCAGCATACCTGGCTGTCTCATTTTGAAAATCTTGAATAAGAAAGGAAGAGGAAGGAAGACGTACAGTTAAAAGGCTCCTCCAAATGAACATTAAGATAGCTCCCAGTGTAGCTGACCATACAAGATCCCAATTGGACACACTTTGCTTTGTCCTCTGATGTGGACGAGTCTAGGTTAGTCTCAGTAGATCTAAAGAAATGGAATAATGGCATGTCTTTGAGGTGGTGTTTCCACTCCTGAGGATATTATCCCAGTCTATTGTGAATGCACTCATACGACTAATGAAACTCAACAAGGTTTCTAAGAAGCAACAAAAGCCAAAGTTAGACTTTCTTAAGACAACATTGTTATGGTTTTATTACATAGTCCGTTGAACCGGCTTCAATACAATTGCTGTCTAGCATCTGAGCAGAGGTGTTTATTGTAATACTCAACCAAGCATGTTATGTTGGCATTTGGATGTTTAACAGAAATTGAGGTTATTGTGTTATTTTCCATCCTTTCCACCACCCACATCTGACTTTATTCAGACGTCATGCTTGTTCCTTTCCTTTTTACCAGTCTTGCACTTAATAAATTCTCTTTCTAAAACGTTTCCATAATTTTATTTTCATTGAATTCTTAATACATGTATGACTGATTACTGCTCTGTTCCATAGGGAGCTCTTTTGTTGGACAGCTACCAGAAAGCAAGTAGTTTGTTGACCTTAAGAAGATTATTTTACGGTTATCTGAAACAATTTGATCATAACTGGATGTTGGACCTGGCTGAAAGAAAAGCTTAGTTTATGGCAGGCATCATATCCATGCAAGCAAGTGAGTAAAGTGAGTACAGACCAGTCTCACACAATCAATGGAATACGTCCTCTCTTTCATACCCTTCATAAAAGCCCACATTCTGTTTGCATATCGACTAAAGCCAGCTAACTTCAATATAGACGTGCACTTGAAAAACGAGTAAGCCTGTTGTGAGCTGCCAGTTTATTGACTTTGCCAATAACAGTGTTTTTAATTTTTTGTGTGAAACTGGTTCACAAAAACACAAAAACGCGAGCACCCATGTGTGCATACTTGGGCACATGTACAGAGGAACGTTTTTGAACTTTTTGTTGTGATAAAGTTTACAAAAAAATGCAAACCAAAGTATCTGAATGTGTTGGTAAATAAAGTTTAAGACAAACATTCAAAGGCTTTGCATATGCATGCGTGTTCGTACACCCAAGGTCAGCCATTTTAGATTGATTTGGGAGCTCAGTCAAAGATAGCTGCCCCGTGCATATGGAAGCATGCACAAGGACAGTCCTTTCAAATGGGTTAAGAGCCCATTTAAACCATGGCCACCATAAGCATTGTGCACGGGATGTAACAAACTGCAAGCAGTAGCAAGTACCTTGTCACCCACAGAGAAAGGAATCAACAGCTCGTGTGGGCTGACCTACTGGCCATGTTTTCAGTTGTTGTTGGCGGAAGAAAAATGTGAATGACTACTAAACAGATCAGTGCATGAAGACAGCAGGCTGAAAGCCTTACTTGGTCTGAATATTTGTATATTTTTTTTACCAAAAACAAAAGTTCTTTGGCCCTCATTACGATTCTGGCGGTCTTAAGGCTGCCAGACCGTGGTGGCTGACTCACCACTGACAGGCCTGCGGTGAACACTGCCAAACTGAGTTTGGCGTAATTCAAACCACTGATACTCCACCTATCCCACCGCTTTTCCGCGGGCCGCCTGGGTGGAGGAGAGCACCTCTGGCCCGGTTGAAGCTGTAATACCACTAGCGGTATTACGGCACAGAAGACGGCCAGCATTTTTGTGGCGGTCTTGTATCCCAGCAACAGTAATCTGCATTCCTGTCGCTGCATACTCTTGCACACACGTCCACATACCCGCACACAGGCACCCACATACTCCCACACAAAAAACACTCCCCCAGGCACTCACGCCATACACTGTCATTCACACTAACATACATACACAAACACCGCACTCAGACATGCATTCCCTTTCCCCAGCGCATACATACATTCACACCCCCTCACCTCCCCAGGGCATAAAATCATTTGCACCCCATCTCCTCTCCCCAGCACAGACATACATTCACACACTCCTGCACTGCATACACTCACTCACACGCTCTCCGCTCCCCTTGACAGACACGCACCTGCTCTCCCCATTCGCTCACACACTCACCCCCTATCCCATCCACTTACATACACATGCACACCCACTCACTCACCCCCTCCCCATCCACAAACACTCATACACCCCATCCACAAACACTCACACAGCCCCATTCACAAACACTCACACAGCCCCCATGCACAGCCCCCATGCAAAAACACTCACACACCCCCTCATCCCATCCACAATCACTCACACCCACAAATACCCCCCCACATTCACGACATTCACACATACACGCACTCACACACCCACACATGCACACAAACCCCCTCCCCTGTCGGAAGATCCACTTACCTCGTCTGTCAAGCAGGTTGTCTGGGAGGGGGCAGGTCCCACCGCTTCCACCACCGGCAGCGCCCCACCATCAGGACACCCCCATGCCGTATTACTGGTCCTTCTAGCGTAGCGGTTGTGGCAGCGGAACCGCCTCGTCATTGCCGACCACCAGCAAAACTGGTGTGGGAATTCTGCCCAATTTTGGGTGGAATTCCTAAATCAGTCGTAATAGGGCAGTCTTAAGCTCGCCAGCACTGGCAGCCTTTCGGTGCCTGCGGCTTCGGTGGTCTTACGAAAAGACTGCTAAAGTCGTAATGAAGGCCTTTGTCTTACTTCAGACCTAAAATTAGGTGGGGTGTTTCTTGCTAGAAGCTGCATGGAAATTGCAGTGATGCACTATAGAATGTGCCCTTCCTAGTACAGTGTGTGGTTTCTCTTCTATTGGGCTGCATAGTACACGCTTGTCATTTTTTCCGTTCCTGCATTCATTCGTCTGTTGCACGCTCTGCTAAAAGATGGAGACAGTGACCTCTATGAACAAAAGGGAGATATTCCAGCATTTAGACAAAGAGACTGTGTACACAGTGCCCTTGTGTGTCAGGGGAAGATTGGAACTGCTAAATGCAAAGAGAAATCAATTGTTAGATAGCGTGAGTAAGCAAGTATTTTGTCGATTGGGGACTGGAAACTAACATACTAATAAGCACTCCGGCGAATTTAATATATGTATTCAGGATTCATTAAAGGTGCCGTTTTGAAAGCATTATGCATTGAAAGCTTTTCTGCATTACATGCTCTGAGCAGGGAACGGAAAATGCCATTTGTACCAGAGGCCAAGATAAAGATGACCTACCTTGAAAGCTATAGGTGCAAGATTGAGTAAGGAGAAATCCTGAAGGACAGATTGGTTAAATGTAAGGAGTGCAGTCAATATAACTGTTGTGTGGCATGTGGAAGAAGTCCAATACACGTAAAGTTTTTAGAGGAGAGAAACAACATTTCCTGGAGAAGCAACAAAAATGCCCTTGTCACACACCCATCCGCATGAACCCGCACCCTCACCCTTTTGCCCCTCTGTCTCAAGGATATACATCACATAACTGCCTTATAGACTGAGTTAGAAATTCAAAGAGTCAAAGTTAAAAAAAAAAAAACACTTCCACTAAAACAGCCATCGTCAAACGTTTTCATGCAGGGACCTATGAGAGAAAACAAACTGTGGCCATCCATCCACCTAGCACCCACAAGTACAAAATATATTTAAGTTAAACACTGATTACTGTTGACACTGCATGATGGAATTTAGAGAGTGTTTGCTAAAAAGTCAGAGTTAGAGGAACAAAACACGATACTCAGGCGAACATGTTCCCACTATTGCTCTCTAAGTAGTAAATGTAGACTCCCCAGACTAGGTAGATGTAGTGCACACTTTCCTCACACAGTAAGAAAGTACAGCACATGCAGCCATGAACACTGCAAAGTTCCTTAGATCGGAAAGAACAGGTACATCACGGCAGCTTCGGTGAAAGACGTTCTTCAGACACAGAGCAGATACAGCAGAGGCAGCAGCAATGAAACTTCACTCAGGTTTAAAACAGTCACAGCAGAAATGCAATCTTACCTCACAGTCAGAAATGGTATGCTCCAGCAGCAGAAAGCCAATCATGGTAACAGGAATACTATTAGGGAGGCACGGACTTTTATATATATATCTATATCACACATATTGCCCATCTTGGGACTAGGAGAATACATATAAATGAGAGTCAGCGAGAGAAGAATGTCAGTGGGGAAATCAATGAGATGTCAAATTACACAGTCTATGATAGTGCTGTAAAAAACATTAAAATACACAAATAGAAAACAAAAGGAGATATTGACTGTATATAGCATCGGTTGGCTGTCGAGGAAAGAGGTCAGGGCCTGGGCAACCCCCACTATGCACAGCTTAATTTGTTTGCCTATTGAGGATTTGGCATGCTGGGAAAGCTATAGTCAACAAAGTTATCAATTATGTAACTTGAGATATCATGAACAGTTTTGCCCCATTTGGCCTTGTTAGAAGGGTCTTGTATGACCCTATGGCAATGCCAGCATTCAAAGAGCTTGACTGCAATGACGGATGTCTGCTGTTCTGCACAGGCCTCCCTCCCTGCATTTGGAGATATTGATAAGAGATCACAAATTGATTTCTGTTGTATAATAAGAAGACAGGCATCTTTGTGAGAGCCTTCAAATATGCTGTTTGTGGGGCAAGGAATTAGTACATCAACCACACCCCAAATTAAGGGCAGGTTGCAAACTATTCCATATGCAAAAAAAGACTGGTTTGCATGCAGCCTCTTGTACATCAGGCACTCATAGCAGGGGTCCCACACTTGTGGAGCAACCTGCGTACTGCAGTTACCAATTGTGAAGGTCGCACCGTAAGTGCGGGGCCCCGGCACGATTGCAGGACCACCCCGCTATGAGTGTGGTGCCTCTGCCATGAGTGCGAAGGCCATTTGGGAACTGGGCCCACAGTGTAACTGCAAGACCTGTCAGCTCCTGGTGTCGTTTCCCCTATCTTTTTGTTTCTGACCTCCTGTTTTTGATCCTGTGCTTAATTTCATCTTTGCTGGCTTTAGGACTCTGTGCACTTTACCACTGCTGACCAATGCTAAGGTGCAAGTGTTCCCTGTCTAAATTGTATAGGTGATTGTTTTATCCATGATTGGCACATTTGTTTTACTAGTAAGTCCCTAGAAAAGTGCACTATGTGTGCCCATGGCCTGTAAATCAAATGCTACCAGTGGGTCTGCAGAACTGATTGTGCCACCCACATAAGTAGCCCTGTGTACATGTCTCAAACCTGCCACTGCAGTGTCTCTGCAGTTCAAAACTGCCGTTTCGATCTGGCAAGTGTGCCCACTTGCCAGGGCCAAATCGTCCCTCTTACTACGTGTAAGTCACCCCTAAAGTAGCCCCTTGGGCAGGGTGCAGTGTATTTAAAAGGTATCAACAAAGAGAGGGACTGGGAGATTAGTTGGTCCAGTGTACGGTCTCCCAAATAACTGAACATACAACAAGGTGTACACTGTTCCAAAGGAGAAAATAACTAGGGGAACATTAAAATTCCGGAGCAAGAGCCCTCACACATCCAGGAGGATGTCATGCTTCATCATCGGGTAGCTCCTCGTCAGACCGGCACTGCAATGTCTGACGGGCTCCCCGTTAGGGGGCTCTGTGCCGGAGATCTTTTTAGGTAGCAGCCGTAGTAGCGGATGCTACAAGACCTAGTGTTGTGGTCAGGCGCTATTCCTGGCAGGAAAGAGAGTGATAAAATTGGTTCCCAGTCCTAGTGGAGCGAGTAAATTTAATTAATCAAAAAATAAGACTGGGACCAAGATTAAAAACATAAGGAAAGTGTAAAGTGAGAAATAATGCTCAACCACTTTCTGCATGCTGCTGGAGCTGGGGGAAATTATCGCAAGGCTCCTAGGACATGGTCAACATGTTTCGCGTACAGTGGTCTAACAAGATCCTATGACGCTTCTTCAGGACCAATACATAACAAAACTTCTGTCTCTATTACAGAAAGTTTACAAAAATGTCAAACAAATCATGTAGTCACTTACATTGAAGTTCACTAATTGTCAAAAAGCTATAATGGTCGCCCTAGAAAAATACAAATAAATCATTTTAATCAAAACACACGGAAAAATAAGGAAGGACGCCCATGGCACTACAGTGTGTGGTAACCAGTCGTGTAAAAACATAATAAGACAATATGCTTACCATCCCTTGTTACATGGGGGGCCCCTTGGGAAGTAGCATGCCGAAAGCGGTCACTACTAATAGAGTGGTAAAGCAAACATAATGAATTCAACACAATCAATGAAAACCGAGACAGTCACGTTCACTGCTAGAGGTCAGATGATTGAAGTGATTGTAAACACAAAAAATTATTATTGGTCTATGTAACTCGGTAATACAAGCAAAGTCTCATCACTAGCATATGTGACATTGTTGCGAGAAATCTGGGGGGAATATAACAATTTACCAAACAGGAGTTCCCATACAGAGGCTTGGTAAATACTGTGGCTATGTGTGATTATCAGCGGAGTGATTTAAAAAGTGAAAATCACCCTGGCAAAGTACGGAAATCCATTAAACATTGTAGAATTACTCAAACCTACATCTGTTAGTTCATTATGAACTGACTTAACTGAACTCGTTGTCCGTCCCCGAAGAAAATAGGTAAAGGATAAATACATCGAAAAAACGAGGCCACTTACTTAGTGGGTGCCGGCAGTCTGCAGGGAAACCTACCCTGACGTGCTCTCCCGTATATGCGTCTGCCCGACTCCGTGGAAGTCTTTTAAAGGGAAATTCCCGGGCTTTGCTGGGAGAGGGTAGTGGAAACTGTAGAAGGACTCCGCTCCGGGAACTACATCGGAGTGAGTCTTCAAGATAGAAGAAGGACGCAGAAAGAGTTGCGGCGGCCATCTTTGGAAGCTGAAATATGGAAAACTAGAAAAAGCTCTACTCCAACAGCATCGTGGGGCGAGTAGTAACAATAGACAAGGGACTAGAGATTCCGGTGGCCATCTTGGAATGGTTAATGATGGGGTAAACAGTATAGTGAATGATGTCAGTTGATAAAAATTGGTCTAAAAATAATGACTTGAAGAGGAGAGTCACAAGTAACTGCCCTAGTAGACAAAGTAATGGTATGGGCCACAATTGGGTCTACCAACTAATACAAAATTAGGGCCCCCTAAAATCGTAGTCTGTCACAGTCAGTCCAAGTAAAATTAAAAATTAAAATAAATGGGAGGCACTGGATACCAAGTGATATGTCCTCTTACAGGAGTAGGACGATAGTTAGAAGGCATTGAATGAGTCCTTAACAAATATTGTTTAGGCGGACAATATTGTCCAGGGAATGGCATCATTCAACCCATCCGTGCCAGTATGTAGCTTGAAAACCCACCGTTGTTCCAGTCTGAACAAGGAGTGTGGAGAGTCAGTTGTGATTCTTGGGGCATCAAGTATGACTCAACTTAGATCATCAGGACTATGGGGGGCGTCCAAAAAGTGTGCGCATAATTTTGTTGTGATGCTTCCACACCTAATGTTGCTCCTATGTTCGTTAATTCGTATTTTAACTGGTCTGGAGGTCATGCCTACATAGCGTAGCCCGCACGGACAAGTGATCATATAAATGCAATTTTTAGTGTTGCAATTCGTGTGTTTTGTCAGGCACCATTGACCTATAGGTACCAAATCTAAAGTTTTCTTGGGGCTAGTCAATTGACAGACATTGCAGTGTCCACAGGGATAATGTCCAATTACAGGTGGAAGATTCCAAAGTGTAGTTTGTGTCTGTGTTTGCGGTGTATCTTTTGGACGGGTGTGGACTATCAGGTCTTTAATGTTTTTAGATCGTTTAAATGCAAATAGGGGCCTAGGAATGGTATTGCCACCGCTGTTAAGGATAGGCCACCTCTGATTAATCAATTTTTTTATCTGGTTAGATAGAGGGGTGAAAGTAGACACACAAGTCAACCGTCTATTAGTGACTTTAGTGTTAGTTTAAAGTAGAGAATCACGATTATGATTCCTTGCTCTCTTACGAGATCGGTTGATGACATGTTGGGGATAATGTCGATCAAGAAGTTTTGTTTGAAGATCATCTGCTTGGGGATTGTATTCTTGTATTGAGGAGCAGTTTCGTCGTAGCCGCAAAAATTGGCCAAACAGTAGGTTGTCACGTAGAGATTTAGGATGATGACTCTCGTACATAAGCAAACTATTGCGATCTGTTGGTTTGTGGTAAGTACAGGTTAATAGTTTACCCTGTTAAATTGTAATCAGTAGGTCCAAGAAATGTACCTCCTTATCTGACACCGTAGAAGTGAATTTCAAATACGGATTGAGTGTGTTTACCCACTCGGTCAGTGAACTAGCTGTAGCCAAAGGGCCTTGCCATACAACCAAGATGTCATCAATGTACCGACGCCACAGTTTTATATTGTCGGTGAAAGGATTAGTAGCTGGCAAAATGAATTGTTGTTCAAAGTTATACATATAGAGGCATGCCAAGCTAGGAGCAAAGGTGCTTCCCATGCTAGTGCCTCTAGTCTGATGATAAAATTGATCTTCAAATCGAAAGAAATTTTCTTTCATTGCTAATGTTGCGCACTGCATGATGAATGCAATGGGTGATGTCAAATTGTCACTATTGTGCTGTAGTATAGATTCCACTACCTGTAAAGTTGCTTCTTGGGGTAAATTGGTATAGAGGGCCTCCACGTCCATGGTAATTAGTGCTTGGACATCTCCTGTGCTATTAATAGTCTCAATCAAATTTAATACGTCTTTGGTGTCTTGTAAATATGTGGAGGAACCCTTTACAAGTGGTTGTAGAAAGCGATCGCAAAAGATCGATAGAGGCTCGAGGATCGAGCCAATCCCAGACACAATTGGTCGCCCCGGGTGGGGGGGTTGTGTTCCCTTGTGGATTTTAGGTAAGCAGTAGAAATAGGGAGTTACAGGATTGGTTATATCTAGGAACGAAGCTTCTTTAGGGGTGATCCATGCATTGTTGGATGCCTCTGAGATCATAACCCTTATCTGAGTTTGAAGTCTCGGGGTAGGGTCACGTGGAATCAAGGCGTAATAGGTCTCATCCCCTAACAAGCGCAAACATTCCTTACGATAGTCATCGGTATCCATTATAACAATAGCGCCTCCCTTGTCAGCTTGTTTTATAACGACGGAATTGTCGTTGGACAGTCCCTCAAGAGCCTTCGTCTCGTTAGTTGAGATGTTAATAAAGGGACGTTGTGGGCATATGGATGTGAGGTCCGCGAGAACAGCTTTTTCAAATGTTTGAACTTCGCAGGAAACAGCAGACAGGGGGGGGACAAATGTTGACTTGGGTCTAAGCCCAGAGTCCCCCTGTGTGCTATTCACTGGACGATCGTCAAAGTAGAATTGTAGCCGGATTTTGTGAAAGAATTTTGAAAGTTCGCAATTAAGTCGAAATAAATCCTCAGATGGAGTTAGGCCAAACCCTAATCCTCGATTGAGTGCAGTTGTCTCAATGTCTGTGAGGGGTCTTGTGGAAAGGTTCACTACTAAGTTAGCTGGGGCTGGTGCTTGCCCTGGCTCCTGGTAACCATTTGTGGTTCTTCTCTGGACCATTGCACACGTTTGCCTCTGCCTCTTCTTCTGCCTCTCCCTCTGCCCCGGCCTTGGCCTAAAAAAGGCATATATGGCATCATGGGGCGGGGTTGATAGAATGGGTAAGGTGGTTGCCAAGGCATTTGGTGGCTACCAGGGAACTGAGGGTAATTATAGAAGGGTTGAGGGAGAGTACTCTCATCTGTACTCCATCCATCTGAGGACGAACTGTTGCTGTTATTGCGGGGCTTTCTGGGGTAGAACTGTGACTCATCTGAAGAACGTGATTGTGTGTCAAAATTAAAGTCGTCTTGAATATAGGGATATATCTTTTCCCTACTAAATCTAGTGATATCCTTTTGGAGTTTAGAGATTTGCTGATTAGTCAAGAATTCTTTGGTTTCATTTAATTCCACATTGATCTCCGCTAAACGGCTCTTGAAGGCAGCCAGGGTCACAGTGGTTTTTAAGGTGCCTTCAAGAAGATTGATTTGAATAGCGATAGAGTCTGCTAGACGTTTGGAAGTGTTAATGATAAGGACTAGCCAGTCCCTGGTACACTTCCAAGCAATCTGGGCCCAGTCTTTTCTAAATGCTAAGTCTTGAAGAAAGATCCTGGGCATGTTGGAAACTAATAAGCTATTAGGGGCGATATTGGCTCTCAGGTATTCAGTCGTTATGGTTCCGTGCATGATAGTCTTGATCAAATCGCGTTTCAGAGTGGACAATTTGTCCCAATCCTCTTTCAAGCTGCCCGAGGGTGCTGATCCATCAAGGCTCAAAATGGACGGTGTCTGCAGAATTGCTGCTACCACATCGTCATCAAAGCTGAGACCTTGGAAAGTATCCATGGTCTCCAGGACTAATGCGGGAGAATCCCGCGTTAGTTTATAAGTCCACAGCGAACCCGCTGTACTAAAGTATCAACAAAGAGAGAGAGTCCTAGGAGCCTTGCGATAATTTCCCCCAGCTCCAGCACCATGCAGAAAGTGGTTGAGCATTATTTCTCACTTTACACTTTCCTTATGTTTTTAATCTTGGTCCCAGTCTTATTTTTTGATTAATTAAATTTACTCGCTCCATTAGGACTGGGAACCAAATTTATCACTCACTCTCCTGCCAGGAATAGCGCCTGATCACAACACTAGGTCTTGTAGCATCCGCTACTACGGCTGCTACCTAAAAAGATCTCCGGCAAAGAGCCCCCTAACGGGGAGCCCGTCAGACATTGCAGTGCCGGTCTGACGAGGATCTACTCGATGATGAAGCATGACATCCTCCTGGATGTGTGAGGGCTCTTGCTCCTGAACTTTAATGTTCCCCTAGTTATTTTCTCCTTTGGAACAGTGTACACCTTGTTGTATATTTAAAAGGTATGACATGTACTGGTGTGTTTTACATGGCCTGATAGTAAAATACTGCTAAATTTGTTTTTCGCTATTGCAAGGCCTGTCTCTCCGATAAGATAACACTGGGATTGCCTTGAAATACATTTTAAGTGTAATTTCTCATTGGTAGCAGATAGAAATGTGGTGTTTGGGGTCTTTGAACTCCAACTTTAAAAATGTATCTTTCGGTGAAGCTGTTTTTTGAACTGTGAGTTTGAAAATGCCACTTTTAGAAAGTGGGCATTTTCTTGCTTAACCATTTTGTGCATCTGCTTAATACATGTCTGGGTCAAGATGAGAGTTAGGCTGTTTGTGCATTCACTCTAGACTGTCACACAACACAAAGGGAGCTGAGGTGTGCCCTGCATATCCTGATGGCCTATTAGAAGGCTGATGGGTCTTCCTGAGCTAGAGTGGTGGGAGAAGGTGACACTTGCAACTGAATATGGCTGTGTCTGTCCTTACACAAAGCAGTCTTCAGTGTCCTAGAGTGTGTCTGTGGCTAGGACAGGGAAAGGCAGGGTTCTGTGCACTACAAAGACTTCTCTTTGAAGTTTGCCTACTTCAAAGATATAAATGGACATACTACTGGACCTCTGACCTCTGACACCACATAGTTAGAATCCCTCTAGACTGAGGCAATTCTGCCAGGAAGAAGAGTTGGATGCTGTAGGAGGGACTGCCACTCTGCCTGTTGCTTTGCTGTGCGGTTCTGCTGCTTCTTGCTTCGGTCCTTGGAGTGAAAAGACTGGACTTTGCTTTCTACACCATGTTATTATTCTATATGTCTTCCTTTGATGTTCCTTTTAGTTTCTACTATTAGGATCATTTATTCTTAAACATTGGCATCGAATGCACTTACTATTTCACCTGTGGTTTCATTATAATCCTCTTCTTTAGTGTAACATCTGTGGCTTCATGAATTTCCCTTTTATTTTCTTTACTATAATATCTGTTGCTTCATAAGTTTCTGTTTCTATGTATGTTTTAGCGACTCATGCCTTCTTCAGGAAAGTCCCTTCCATGGTGTATCCCAAGAAGACAACCAGCTGCAAATGATTTTAATAAAATGTGTTTAATTTTCTGATCCAGGACAAGCCCATAATTATTTCATTTACACCTACCAAATGGGTGCTCTATGCTCCTCGTGTTTAGTACAGGACAGAATATTGCACACCACTAAAAACCATCTTGAAATAGCAGAAAAGGGGAAGGGGAAAGAGAAAGAAAAGAACTTCCTTACATTTTCAGATCATGAAATCTCCTCATAAGAGTGCTCTTTATAAAAGTATACAAACAGGTGCTTGGTATGGGCATGCATGAGATACATAATCTGTTCTATCTACCATATATAATCAACATACCGTAATGTAAAGAAAGTACTTTGGTCTCTTTCCCAAACAGAGGGTACTCAATCCCCTTAATGTACACTTCAGACAAGTACAATCAAGCTTTTAAATCTTTAGAAAAATATACAGGTGGCCTAAGGCTACAGAACATAGAGGTCCAAAAGAAAATTCATATATCAATACCTGGCCACAAGACACATCTTGAAAATTATTATTAAGAATTTCCAAAGAAATGACACCTACCAAATATGTTAGTATGAGATCATACGTCCCAGAATGGTTGGTAAATGACCGGATGTACTAGCAGCTGAAAGCAACAAAGTCTGAATAAATTGTGTTGTCTTACTCTAGGTACAACGGTCACACTAACCTGAGGCAGAAATATTCACTATTTACAAAATGTCACAGGATAGTAAGCCATCCTCAGTACATTAATTCTAGGCACAGCACTAATCTCTATCGCTGTCCTGAAAGAGCCAGGAGAGATGCCCACATAGTTCTTAAAATTAATTTATTTTAACAATCTACATTAAACGTATACAAAAATACTACATCTCCTAGAAACCTGTGTAAGTAGTGTAAGTAACTCAACTACAGTTCCATGTCAGGGTACAGCCCTGTGTACTTCAAGCTCCAAATTATAAAGGATCAAATAATGAAACAATCACCTCATGCACTACTGAAAGATGTTATAATTGAGGAATTCCCTCTGAGGCAGTGGAACCAATAGGGCTCTAGTCCACTAAAAAGTCTGCAACTGTGAAGTTTACCCTAATAAAGTATAAAATAGTTCTCTGCACTTCTACGATAATCAAAATAACAAAAGTAACCACAGATAGAAATGCAAGCCGCCCTTATAGTAATATTTGCTCACAGTGTGCTTACCTTTGGAAATGTTACAATCCAACAGATACTGGTGGTAGTTACAAGGTAAAACATGCTATTGGTCCTAACGTTGCCATTTTCTCCTTCCAATATATGTAATGCTGTGAGTACGCACTTACGAATGCAAAGATGGGTCCCAATGTCCCATAAAAGAGCATAACCAGTTTGGTGGCCATCTTAGAGTGTTTATCGTCTCCTCAAATAATACTGAAACCGTGAAAGAGCTTCTGAGATGCCAGCCCTTCACTCAATGTACACTGCAGAACACATCTTGGATGATCTAATGTACAACCTAATATTTATTCATAAATTTGCACACTAAGGGCCAGATGTAGCAAAGGGTTTTTCCCATTCTGTGTCAGTAGGAAAATGTGTTCGTACATATGGCCCTAAGACAGCCATTTTCAAAAGTCAAAAATAGAAAAAAAAATCAAACACAATACTTATTCAAATACCCCTGAAGACCAAGATATCATTGATGTCCTTAATGCAGCAGGAACAATCCCATAAACAGGGAAAAAGGACGTTTTCTATTATTGTAATAAACTTCACATGGGCCTCAGAAACAAAAAAAAAGGGACGCCTACTATTAATACTTAGATGAACTGAGTCAACCTCGACTTCTTGCTGGATTCTTAAATGTTACCAACAGGGTCACTGATGCTATTGTGCATCCTGCGCCTGTCTACCTACAAGTATGTTCAAAAACAAAGGAAAAATTCCAAAACCCATAAGGGACAGCAACATAGATTTCCCATCCAGGAGATATGTATAATAAACAACAATTAAAGAAAATAGAATAAAACATTATATATCTCTCCTACTAACTGATCTGTCCTTTCCATGAGAGTTGTAAACAATGGTGTTCTCCTATGGAATTTTGCTATTCAGGCCTTGGATATGAGTAGCTAAGGTAAAACTCCAAAAGACTTCTCTACTTTTCCTAATTATATTGAGATCCTCTATTTCTCTTCCCTTTATTTTTTCCTGGCTAAGCCATTTGATGTCTTCAGAGCCGTGCTTCTTTCCCATATAATGTTTCACTAATGGGGCCTGTGCCTTTGCCATCCGAATGGCTAATTTGTGTTCAGAAAAATGTGTGGCAAAAGGCCATCCCGTCTCCCCCACACATCCCATATTGCCTAGGCAGACCAAAAGGTAGACTATATTTTAGGTCTTACAGTTTGTGTAACTCTTAAGTCGTATGGTATACTTATTGAACAAGAACACTTCAGCCTGGATAGCACTGGAGCATGCCCTACATGTAGTACACTAAGAAATGTAGATTTTCCTAGTAATTTATGAAGGAAAGTCTTAATTTTATTAAATACACGGAGGCAAGTATTATGCTTACTTTTCTTCCTTTATTTTAAACAGCAGCCACAGTCAAGTGAAAAAAACACAAATTCCAAGACCCAGAGAAGTCCTCGGCCAATGGGAACAACATAAGAAACACAATGAACCAATCAATGTATGGCACAGATAATATATGCCTATCTAGATTGAAAGCAGTCCTCTTTTCTTGGGCGAGAAGACTATGGATGAGAATTGAACATTGGAAAAATGCAACCAATTAACAAAATGGCCAAAACCAGTGAAAAACAATCTTGAATAAAGTCTATCCAACGAAATCCAGAAGAAGCAAATGGAAGCCGTCCTACTGAAGAACCTTCTGGAGAAGAAATCCTGACTTGTGAAGACCTCGTGAGCGCGACTCGAAGAACCTGTTCCTTTTGAATTGCCTAGTGAAGCAGTGGAAGATGAAACTGTTAGGGTGGGAAAAAAGTATGATTAAATGACACTGTGGTGGGATAATACTCACCTCCGTGTCTTTAATAAAATTAAGACTTTCCTTCAAAAATTACTAGGAAAATCTACCTTTTATGTCAAGACCGGAGGCTCCTAATATACTTCTTCAAATCATATCAATCACCACAGAAGAAGCTGTATTAACTGATTTACAACAAAATGTAGGGAAAATAACATCATTATACCAGTCAGCCGATCTCAGAATGTCCTCTATTTGAGAGCCAGCCCAAAAGGCTTTTAAGCCATAGCCCCCCTGGAAGAGTGAGCGCCAAATCTGGAAGTATCAATCCCAGCAAGGGACATTACCCATTTAACCCAACGGGCTAGAGTAGGAGAGGAAACCGGTTTATGAGACTTCTTGAAAGAAATTAGGAGTTGGGAAACAAGACGTTCTGGGATGGATAGTCTTTTGTTTGGAAATATTTAAACAATTTCCTACACACAACTTTGGTTGGTTAGGGAAATAAGGGTAAAAAAAATGTGGGAATCTTTGTTTTGGTACGTCTATTAATCTTAAATTGTATACTGTGGGAGTAAAATGACGACCAGAAATACCTAAAGCCTTGAAATCTGACAGACGTTTAATGGAAACTGAACATAGTAAAAATGTCAATTTAGTAGAAACTATTTTGAGAGATAAAGAGGAGTTCTCAGGCCATGAGAGAAACAGCTGAAAAACCACATTAACATCCCATAACTCACCATATTTAGGAGTAGGCAGATTTGAAATCTTTACTCCCTTTAAAAGACAACAGATAAGCTGATGTTCTCCAACCGGTTTCCCTTTGATGTGAGAATGATTGAGAGATATTGCTGAACGATAAAGATTGATGGTTCTATACGACTTACCTGAACTTGTTTGAGCTGCTAAAAAATTAGCGATTTAGGAACTATCTGCTGAAAAGGGATCACAAGATTTTCCCACACACCAGCTATGCTATAAAGACCAGGCTGATATATATGCTTTTGTGGTTCCAGGAGCCCAAGATATGGAGATAATCCAGAAACGTCTTTCAAAATTCCTAGATAATACTGGGAAGTCCTGTTACCTTCGAAGCTGATAGGGTTAGAGAATTGTTGAGAATCAGATTGTGTAAATATCCCTCTGGATTGGTAAGGAGATCTGGGGAAACAGGAAGAATGACCAGGAAATCCATTGCAAGTTCCAAAAGAGAAGGATATCATACCTGGGATTGCCAGAGTGGAACCACCAGTGTTATGCTGGCCTTTTGTCGACCTACTTGACAAAGAACCCTGTTGATCATTAGAAAAGGGGGAAATGCATAGTTGATTGACAGATACCAGTCTTGTTGAAAAGCATCTGTTGCTAATGCTAGAGGATCTGGTCTCCAACTGAAGAACTGAGGCAGTTGAGCATTTAACCAGGATGCAAAGAGATAAATGTGTAGGGTTCCCCATTTGCGAAATATAGTTTTGAAAACAGAATGATGAAGTTTCCAATCGCTGGAATCGGACAGGAATCGGGAATTCCAATCTGCTACCAGATTGAATTTCCCTGGAAGATATTCTGCTTGGACAGATAACTTTTGTTGTAGAGAGAATTCCCAAAAGCTGTTCGCTAGCTCTGCCAAAGGTTTGGACTTGGTATCTCCTAGACGATTGATGTACCTGACCGCAGACAGATTATCCATTAAAGGAAGGATGGAACTTAGGACTCTGTTTTTTACGAAATGTTTGATCGCAAAGGAGCCTGCAAGGATGTGCAATGAAGACTCCTGTGGAGACCATGTACCTCCAGTCAATATCAGACCACACTTTGCGCCCCAACCAGCTAGGCTTGTATCTGATTTTAACACAAAATCTGGGGCTGATGCAAAGATAGTCCAGCCGTTCCAAGCCTCAAGATGGTCTAGTCACCATTGGAGTTCTATACGAGATTCGTGGACTGGGGGATAGAAACTGAATAACAATACACTTGCGAAGATGACATATTTTCAATCTCTGAAGTGCACAATAATGGAGGGGGCTGGGAAAAATCGCTTGAATTGATGAGGAGAGCAGACCTATAATTCTTGCAAGTAATCTGAGGGAGATTGAAGGAAGGTGTAAAGAGTGGGTTACTTTGTAGCTTTCACATTTGACTCTGGAAGATGAAGAGTCGCTTCTACCGAATTTATAAGAAATCCCAGAAACACCAATCTCTGAGATAGGATGAGGATTGACTTCTCTTTGTTTATAAGGAAACCCAGATCCGAGAGGAAGGAACAAGTGTGATGAATTTGTGAAAGACGCATACCTTGTGCCCTGAGATGGGCCACCACAGGTTTCATTAATTTGGTGAAACACCAAGGAGCTGAAGACAAACTGAAAGGTAGAGAGGAGACCTGATATGTTTTTCCTTGCAACTGAAATTGAAGAAACTTTCTGTGATCGCGATGGATAGGAATAGTGATGTAGGCATCCTGTAAGTCCAAACTAACCATTGAGTCGTTTTGTTGTAGAGCATCTCTGAGATGTAAAATGGTCTCCATTTTGAAATGTCGATGTACCACAAATTGTTTGAAGTCTCTGAGATTTATGACAGGTCTCATTTTTTTTTTATGTGAACCAAAAAGAAGGAACTTAAAAAGCCTAAAGGATGGGGAGAAGTGCATTGAATCGCATGTTTCTGAAGAAGGGATTGAACTTCCTGAGGTATCAGAAGAGTAATTTCCTATAGAAAATTTTAGCGGATGAGGAAGACACGTTTGAAAAGGGGTATCGTAAAGCTCGATGGAAAAACCCTGAACTGTATTTAGTACCCATAGATCTGAACTTATGGATTCCCACCTGTGGAGGAAAAATTTTAGATGACCCCCTACAAAAAGATGTCCAGAAGGTACACTTACTTGCTGGTTGAGAGGACCTGTGGAAAAGGTGACTCCTTCTTCTGAAGCCTCTTGACCTAAGGGGATAAAATTGGGGGCAAAACTCTTGTGATGATGAATTATAGGAACCTTTGAAACCCTGAGATCTTGGGTTGGGCCAGTAAAGTGACTCCTTCCTCTACCACCCCTGGCAAAAACACGATTAGAAAAAACCTTCTTTAAAGATTGCTGGGTTTTATCCAAGGAAGCAAAAATTGTAACATATTTGCTTAGCTACTTATTAAAGGAGTCTCCAAACAACAAACCATCGGCCTGGATGCCAGGATCCATCAAAGCCAGATTTGCCAATTTAGGGTCGAATTTGAGAAGTAACCCTTTTCGCCTCTCATGCGTCATAGCCAAATCGGCGTTACCCAGAAGACAGAATGCCCTTTGAACCCATAGAGACAATTCTTCCGGTTCAATAGCAAGATTGTCAAGTCTGGCAGTGTCCACCAGGTCAAAAATTCGAGCCAAAGGACTCACTATATCCAACATTTTGTCCTGACACATAGACCACGCCCTGTAGACCCCTTTGCAGGGATCTTTGCCAAATTTTGTGAAGAAAGTCAGCATAGAAGGATCAATGGAAGGAGTGGTGTTGTATGTAGTGGTAAAGAGGGTCTTGGACATTCGGCCTTCAATTTTGCTCTTGCATGTTTATCTAAAGGTAAACGTAATTTAGCTGAAATATAAGTTTCAACATGTTGTGAAAGTAACCACTCTGTGGAATTAGGGTGATGAATGAGCTTCGGGCCAAACCCAGGATTACCCTCCAAATCCAAAATCGATTTGGGTTCTGGAGGATTACTGTAAGAACCAGACTTTTGCTTATTAGGGGTGGACCAGACCAAAAATCTGATTCTTCTAAATCCTCATCATAAGTATTGTCTGAATCACGGCCAATAATATTGTTGTCAGTTTCTTGAATGGATGAAATCACAACCTTTTGTGCACTGTTGTCAAGGTGCTTCATTTTCCTTTTACTTTTTGCCCCTGGAGCATTCCCCTCCTTAGACAGAGGCCTGTGAGGTTCTTCGACCTCAATCTTGTGTGAGTTAGACTCACCTTCCATAAGGGCAGATTTGTTAACTGGTTGCTGACTATGGAAAGCCACTGTGGCTTTGTGCTTTCTGCCTTCCCCCGCAGATAGGACCATTTTAGATTGTGACATAAGGGATAAAACTGAATTTTTGAAATTCTTTGAGACCCTGTTCATAGAAGCGGAAACTGCTTTTGCCAATGAGGATAGAATAAAATCATATAAATTGTTTTTAAATGCTTCCTCACTGCCATTATTCTGCACTTGAAAAACCTTGGAAAACTGCATGTTCTTCAATAAAATATAAAATGATCCAACAAGGGGAAAAAAACAGCTCACAAAGGGTTAACCTGTGAGAGGGAGGGGATATGAGGAGAGACAAGGGCAATGGACGTGTCCAAGATCTGTAAAATCTGGGAATTGAAGTCGAGCAATGCTGCAAAACGCGATCTAAGCCTTGACTAGATCAAGCAGGGGCGTTAGCTGTCGAGAGACCGGCTGGAATATGAGCCGTGTTGGACAAGAACTGCCACGAAAGAAGCGTGCATGATGCAGAAAGCTTTCCTGAGGGAAAAGGAGGCCTTTGAACATCCACGCAAGGGAAAAACGCAACAGGCACAGCGGGACACACCAAAGGGAACAGGCGGGCAGGGGAGGAGAGAAAACGCCGTAGAACGATGTCAAGAAAATACGAGAATTCAACACAAAAGAAATACAACAAAAAAACTGCTTAAAACAGAATATAAGCTTATTTTACCCTTGCAAAGAAATATAAACCATTACTGTACAGAAGAGGACACAGAAAATATATACTTATCTTGACTTCGAGCAGCAAGAAAGGAGGGCTGCTTGCAATCTAGATAGGTATATATTATCTGTGCCATACATTGATTGGTTCATTGTGTTTCTTATGTTGTTCCCATTGGCCAAGGACTTCTCTGGTCTCTTGGGATTTGTCTTTTTTTCACTTGACTGTAGCTGCTGTTTAAAATAAAGTATGAAAAGTAAAATGACAGAGAATAGGCTCACTACCATCAATCGTTTTCTGCACTAGGCATCCAGATTTTTCCAAAAGCGATCACACCACCAAATCCTTAAGATTTCTATTGGGTGTGTGAGCAAACATTGGTTTAGGAAGTTTAAGATGTTCTTCCATGTTGCTATTGAGTATGTGCCAGTTGGAATTCACAATCTGGTGAACCTACTAATTTAACACAGAATGTCTTGTGATACACACTAGCTTAGGTTCTCCCCGCTACTCTTGACTGTTTAACGAGTGAACTCTATTATAAAACCTTGTTCATTTGAGAGCCTTATGTACCAACCTTCGGGAATAACCCCAGGCTTCAAAGATTTCTTTCATCACTTTGGCACAAATATTATAATTGTGTAAATTGGTACAATTTCTCCTTAATCTGAAAAACTGTCCAAATAGGATGCTTTGCTTCTGGTTACGCAGGTGGAAGCTATTAAACTGTGATAGTGTATTTCTAGGGGTAGGCTTCACATGAAGGTCTACTTTTAACTGACCATTTTGATGTCAAATTAATGAATCCAGGAACTCAACCTGTTTTTGACTGATATGTGCAGTGAACGTAATATTTGAGTCACACAAATGTATCCATAGTAGAAATTCATCCAAGTTCTCTGATGTACCACTCCAAATAAAAACAATGTCAGTGATATATACAGTATGGTGGCCACTTGGTTACTGATTTAAAGAAAGGAGCAATTTCATTTATATTCATATATTTCTTCTCAAACAGTGCCATATAAATATTTGCTACCCTCGGTGCACAAGAAGTACCCATGCTGACACTCTTCATTTGTTTATCCAGATGTCCTCCAAATTCAAAGATGTTCTCTTCCAATACTAATTGGAGGCATTCCATGAGGAAATCTCTAAGAACCTTTCCGAGAGGTTCATCCATAAACCACTGAACTGCTGCCAAAGCTTCTTTTTGAGGAATGTTACTGTACAGAGCTTCAATTCTAAGGTGACCAGGGTATCACGATTAAGAATTAATGGATAGCCTTCAGCATAGATATACTTGTGCCTATTATCCTTTATATAAGACTCAATATGAGGTACCATGGGTCTTAAGAAGGGATTTATATATTTGGATAGGGGTTCTGTGATTGAACCAATAGAAGTCACAATGGGTCGATATGGCGAATCAGTTGTATTTTTGTGCATTTTGGGTACTGGCCATTCTCAGATTAGCAATATTCAGAAAATCATGATCCTTAACAGATATAGGGGGTTATTCTAACTTTGGAGGAGTTGTTAATCCGTCCCAAAAGTGACGGAAAAGTGACGGATTTACCACCAGCCGTATTACGAGTCCATTATATCTTATGGAACTCGTAATACGGCTGGTGGTATATCCGTCACTTTACCGTCACTTTTGGGACTGATTAACACTCCTCCAAAGTTAGAATAACCCCCATAGTGCCAGTGTGGAAAGCACAGGTAATGTCTAAGTTGTGTGGTTAGTCTTCTGGATCGGGGTTCTGTAGATTTTGATATAGTAATAACTGTTATTCAACATTTCATTTATTTTCATGATATATCGTTCAGTATTGCTAAGTACAATACTGCACTCTTTGTCACTGCAGTTTATAGTTAGGGACTTGTTCTCCCTCAAAGCTTGAAGAGTGAGTTTTTCACCTCGATCTATATTGAGTAGAGAGCGTGGAACGAACCATAGAGCATGTTTAAGATGATTCATGACCACTTTTTCTGCTATTTCATGATGGGTTTTAATGATGTACTGTATTCTGTACCATATTAAACACTAAGAGCATGGAGCACCCATTTGGTAGGTGGAGGTTCTGACCAAGTGTAAATGTAATAATTATGGGCTTGTCCCGGCTCAGAAAATTAAATGTTTTTATTAAATTCATTTGTAGCTGGTTGTCCTCTTGGGATACACAGCAGAAGTGGCTTTCTTGAAGAAGGCGCGAGTCGCTAAAATGTGCGTAGAAACAGAAACGTATGAAGCAACGGATATTATAGTAAAGAAATTAAACGGAAATTTATGAAGCCACAGATGTCACAGTAGAGAAGTGGATTATAATGAAACCACAGACTAAATGGGAATTGCATTCAATGCTACTGTTTAGAAATACATGATCGTAATCATAAAAATTAAAAGGAACAGCAAAGGAAGAAACATGGAATAATAATGTTACATGTTTGCAATTAACATTCAAGTACGGATGTATTTTCAATTCTGGTTTAATTTTTTGCAGGCTGAATTAAATTGTATATAGTATTCTCTGACAAGTTTTTGAGTGGTTAGTTTGATAATTCATGCAAGTATACTAAGGTATGTTAGTAGTGTGATTGTGACACGTATGAGATTGAATGAGTGGTAGAGATTGGGATGATGGTTCTAAGAATAAGGTTTTTGAATAGAGATTTGATATAAAGTTTTGACATTATGATGTAGGCTACAATTATTATTTACAATATTATGAGAAATAAAGAATTGAGAAATACATATTTCATAGTATGAGCCATGAATGTATGTATGATATTGAATAGAGTAAGTTAAATGTGGTTGCCTGTGGGGTCTTTTCTTTGTATGACCTGTAACCGGGGTCTACACAACTCTGTGGCCAGCCTCGCTCCCTCGCGGGTGGTGCCAGACTGTTGGAAGCGACTCTGTCAAGCCATTTTGATAGCCCAGTTGGAGCTATTGCGTTTCTGAGCATTGTACTACATTTAATCTTTCACAATTTTCATCTTTACTTGTGCATGTTGGATTTGTGTCATTTTCATCTTGTTTTACTCAGATAAATATTGGCTATTTTTCTAAACTGGTGTGGAGTACTTTTGTGGTGTTTTCACTATTTTACTATGTGTGTACAAATACTTTACAGATTGCCTCTGAGAGAAGCCTAACTGCTTGAGCCAAGCTACCATGAGAGTGGGCAGGGGTTATCTCAGCTGTGTGACTCCCTTACCCTGACTAGAGTGACGGTGCAAGCCACTGCCAACTAGAGACCACATTTCTAGCAGTAATGCACAATGCTTGAGTCCAGCATTGAGACTACCAGCACAATACACACTGACTTAGAACAACTCTAAGTCACACGGACTAGATCTCCCCTTTGAGAGCAACCGTCTGTTCTTAGTTAGTGCTACTTGTGTCGAGTGCCTCAGTGCTCATCTCAGTCAGTTCTTCTTTTGTAGAGTGTCTCAGTGCGGGTTTCAGTCAGTGCTTCTTGTGCTGAGTATCTCACTGCCGGTCTCAGGTGATGCTTCCTGTCTTGATTGTCTCACTGTAGGTCTCAGGTAGTGCTTCTTTTGCTGTGTCTCAGTGCTAATATCAGTCAGTGCATTTTGGGCAGAGTGGTGAAAAGAGTGACAAATGAAAAATGAACTGATGATGGATGGAATGCAGAACACATCAAAGGTTGTACGACGGAACACCGATTTCCTAAACAACTAGTGCCTTAACAACGAGGTCGGAACACCGACCTCGTTGCTACTACTAATGATTTTACCACGAATGCCTTAACAACGATTTTCGTTGTAAAGGCATTCCTGATAAAAGCATTACTAATAGGCACCATTGACCCTACATCCCTCACCCCACCCCCACCCCAAAACCAAAACGCCCCACCCCCAACCCCACCCCAAAACCTAAAACCCCCTAACCCCCACCCCCTCTCCAAAACCAAAAACGCCCCACCACCCCAAAACCTAAAACTCCCTGACCCCCCACCCCCACCCTAAAACCTAAAACCCTCCACTTACCTTAGTCGACCCCTTTTCACCTGAGTCCTCCTCCTTCGCCAACTCCCTTCTTTGTACCTTAACCACGCATGTTCGTAGTTCAGAACATACGTAGTTAAGGCACAAAATAACGGAGTCGTGGTTAAAAATCGACTTAACCATGACTTCGTTAAAAAGACGTCGTAATAAAGGATGTTTCCCCACATCAAACATTCACCCCCAGTTACAGATCTAGGCTTAATCCATCAGTTTTTTTGCTCCCCATACCATTCCAGTCTGGACCCAGCCATATGCAAATTGGTCTTGACCCTGCTCCCCATGGGAACAATCCAACCCAAACTGTCAGGCCAGGTCCTCCCTGGAACAGAAACAAGCATCCTGGTACTGGTTTCAGGGTATTGCCCTTCATATCAAGGCTAGCTTGAATCCAGTGGTACAGTGAGCACGGGACCCATGTCTGGGCATACACTTCCCACTTAGGGGTGACTTTAGCAACACAAAAGGATGATGGACAGAGTACTGACCCTTTTCAAACACTCACCCCCAGTCACAGATCTGGGTTTAATCCATTGTCCTTTTGCTCACCATGCCACCCCAGTTTGGACCCAGCCGCATGCAAATCAGTCTTGACCCTCTTCCCCCTGGAAAGAGTCCAGCCACACTGCCAGGCCAGGTGCTCCCTGGACTGGAAACAAGCATTCTAGCACTGTTTTCAAGGTATCACTCCTCATCAGCCAGGTTAGCTTGAATCTGGTAGCCTAGCAAGCACAGGACCCAAGCCTGGGCATACCCTTCTCACTTAGGACGACAAATGCTTGCCATGCTATTCAAGTTTGCACCCAGTCATATGCAAATCAGTCTTGGCTCTGCTCCTCATGGGAACAGTCCAACCCAAACTGCCAGGCTAGGTACTCCCTGGACCAGAAACAAGCATCCTGGGACAAGTTTCAGGGTATCACCCTTCACTACGAGGCTAGCTTGAATTCAGTGGTACAGTGAGCCCGGGGCCCATGTCTGGGCATACCCTTCCCACTTAGGGTGACTTTAGCAACACAAATGTATGATGGACGGAGTGCTGAAATGTTTCAAACACTCACCCCCAGTCACAGATCTGGGTTTAATCCATAGTTCTTTTGCTCACCATGCCAGCCCAGTTTGGACCCAGCAATACACAGATTAGTCTTGACCCTGTTCCCCATGGGAACAGTCCAGCCCAAACTGCTAATCCAGGTGAACAGAAACAAACATCCTAGGACTGGTTTCAGGGTATCATTCTTCATCAGCCAGGCTAGCTTGAATCCAGGGGCACAGTGAGCACGGGACCCACGTTTGGGCATACCCTTCCCACTTAGGGGAATCTTTAGCAACACAAAAAGATGATGAACGGAGTTCTGAAACTTTAAAATAACTCACCCCCAATCACAGATCTGGGTTTAATCCATTGTTCTTTTGCTCACCATGCCATTCCAGTTTGTACCCAGCCAAATGCAAATCAGTCTTTACCCTGTTCCTCATGGGAACAGCCACCCCAAACTGCCAGGCCAGGTCCTCCCTGGACCAGAAATCTGCCTCATCAGCCAGGCTAATTTGAATCTGGTGGCATAGAAAGCACGGGACCCATGTCTGGGCATACCCTTCTCAGGGCGATAAATGCAAAAAGAACAGATGATGTGCAGAATGCAGAACAAATCAAATATTCCCCCCCATGTCACAGATCTGGGTTTAATCCATTTGTTTTTGAGAAAAGAGGGTAAGGCCTTTCCAACCCTTAGGCTACACAGCTTACTGCAGGTGTCAGGTAGTGCTTCTTTTGCTGAGTGCTCAGTGGTCTCAGTCAGTGGTGGTCTCAGTCAATGGAGCTTTTGCTCAGTGTCTCAGTGCTGGCCTCAGTCAGTGATTCTTGTGCTAAGTGTCTTAGCGCTGGTATCAGTCAGTGAGTCTTGTGTCGAGTGTCTCACTGAAGGTCTCAGTCAGTACTTCTTTTGCTGAGTGTCTTGGTGCTGGTCTCAGTCAGTGCAGCTTGTGCTGAGTGTCTCACTGCAGGTCTCAGGTAGTGCTTCTAGTGCTTCTTGTGCTGAACTTCTGTATGTTAGTCTTAGGCAGTGTGTATTATGCTGAGGGTCTTAGTGCTGTTCTAAGGTAGTTTGTATTGTGATGACAGTCTAAGTGCTGGTCTCAGTCAGTGTCTTATGTGTGAGTGCCTTATAAAGGCTCTCAGTGAGTGCATTGAGTGTCTCAGTGATGCTCCAAGATGGAAAGTTGTGTTTTGATTGTCTCAGTACTGGTCTGAGACAGCAAATCTTGTCATGTGTGTCGTATTGCTGTTTACAAACAGCAGGTCTTATCCTGAGTGTCTCAGTGCTGGCGTCAGACAATGTTTCTTGTACTGAGTGTCTCAGCACTTGTCTCAGACACTGTCTACTCTGCTGAGTTTTTCATTTCTGGTCTCATGCAGTGCCCACTGTACTGTCTCAGTGCGAATATCAGGGACTATGAATTGTTCTGAGTGCCTCTGTGCTGGTATCAGTTAGTGCATCTTTTGCAGAGTGTCTTGCTGCAGGTCTCAGGTAGTGCTTCTTTTGAGGAGTGTTTCAGTACTGGTGTCAGTCAGTGCATCTTGTGGCGGGTGTCATTCTACAAATCTTGGGTAGCACTCCTTTTGTTGAGTGCTGGTCTCAGTTAGTGCATCTTGTAATGAGTGTCTCAGTGCTAGTCTGAACCAACTTTTCTTGTGCTGGGTGTCTTAATGCTGCTCCAAGATATTTTGCATGGTCTTGAGTGCCTTAGTTAAGATGTCAGTCAGTGTGTCCTGTGCTGAGTGTCTCAGTGCCTTTCTTAGACCCTCTACTGTGTTGGGATTTTCGGTGCTGGTCTCATGTAGTGCCTACTATGCTGTCTCTATGTTTCTGAGTCACTATGAACTGTTTTGAGTGGCTCAGTGCTGATCTCAGGCAGTGTGTCTTGTGCTGGGTGTCTCAGTGCAGGCATCAGCCTGTGTGTCTTTTGATGAGTGTCTCAGTGCTGTTCTCAGTCAGTGCAGTGTGTGCTGAGTGTCTCACTGCAGGTCTCAGACAGTATGTCTTGTGTTGAGTGCCTCAGTGCTGGTCACAGGCAGTGCATTTTGTGCCGGGTGTCTCACTGCAAGTCTCAGAGTTAAATCTTTTTTTATTAGTTTTACCCATTTAACATAACTCCAGTTTATAAAATACAGGTTTGATTGGCACTGATACTTGTTAGATACAGATAGCATTTTCACAGTTTACACATTCAAATTCTTTGAGGACGAAGCATTGAAATGCATTCAGCACAACAAAATGGTAGTGATGAGAACAATTTGCACCGCTATGTTGAAATGGCAAAGAATTAAGAGTGTACTGGGAAACAGCATCATGCCAGAGGTAGCTACATAAACTCTATGAACCACTTCCAGAGAATCCAGTGTCAGCACAACTCTGGCTTAAACAATGTCCTTTACTCAGGAAGCTGTCAACGCATTTGTAGATTCAACAATGAAAAGAAAATGAATTACGTAAAACAAGAGAAACTGACAACAAAACCTAGAGACCTTTACATCCTCACCCAACTCCAAGGCCGAGGGGGCTCCTAATGTAGCAGTATCTCTGTGACCCCACTCGTGCTCGAGGCACCGTTGAACACTGGACTAAAATCAGTCAAGCGGAAGGGCTAGGAGCCCATGAGAGAAAGCATACCAATAAGCGACTAGATGGTGGACACAGCGTATAACATGATTAGGCTAGCACTAGCTTGGTGTCGGGTGGCACTGCATTGTCCGCACCTACGTCTTGTTCCACCATACGCAAGTGAGTCAACATTTCATCCCAGCCAGGGGATAGGGGATATCTACGCATGCCCACAGCATCCTCGAGTCGCAGTGCAACCCCCTCTGCTTCTGCCCATATCATAAAGGAGTGCCTCCAGGCCACTACTGATGGAGGTATGGTGGCTTTCCACCATTTAGTAATGTAACGCAGAAGTCCTAAGTCCAGGAATCTTGTGGATGCTTTATGCTTTTTGGTTCTCGGAAAGAGACCCAGGAGACAGGAGCTGCAATCAAACAGCGATGGACGTGACATGTATTTGGATAGGGATGATGTAACTCCATGCCAATAAGTGCTTAAGGAAGGACACGACCAGAACATATGGAGGAGGTCTGCCCCAATTAAATTGTAGGAGGGCAAGTGGTATCCACACGATTAAAATATCTGTTAATGAGGGCTGGCATGAGATAAGCTCTGTGAAATATGTAAAATTGAATAAGGCAGAATCTTGCAGGGGACATTAGTATGGCTGGATAGTGCCCCCGACCAAGTGACGTTGGTGAAAGGTCTCGCTAGATCACCCTCCCAAGTGGTTCGCAAAGCAGTGTGGGCATTCATTGTAAGTGCTCTAAACGCATCAGTGAACCACCGAATCAGGTGCCCCATAACTTGTAAGCATTGCACCAGGAGGTGTGTGGGGGGGCTCAGAGGTCACATCTCCCCATCCACGCGATAGCGCCTTGTCTCACTGCAAGTCTTAGGTAGTGCTTCTTTTGTTAAGTGTCTCAGTCCTGGTCTCAGTCAGTTTATTCTCTATTGAGTGTCCTAGTGCAGTGCTTGTTGAGTGTCTTGGAACAGCTCTCATTCAGTGCTGTTCTCGGACAGCAAGTCTTATTCTAAATGTCTAAGTGCTGGTCTCATGCAGTGACTACTGTGCTGTCTCAGTGGGCGTCTCAGTCACTGTGAATTGTTCTGAGTGTCTCAGTGCTGGTCTCAGGCAGTACACCTTGTGTTGACTCTCAGTCGGTTCATCCTCTGTTGAGTATCTGAGTGCATTGTTTCTTGAGTGTCAGATCTCAGTCAGTGCATAGTCAGTCTCAGTGGTCTTCTCAGAGAGCAAGTCTTGTCCTAAGTGTCTAAGTGCTGGTGTCAGGCAGTGTCTAGTGAGCTGTCACGTTGCACAACTCAGTCACTGAAGATGGTTCTGTGTTTCAAATTGCTGGTCTCAGACAGTGTGTCTTGTGCTGTGTGTCTCAGCGCTTGTCTCGGCTGTGTGTGTTGTGAAGAGTTTCTCTGTGCAAGTGACGCTGAGAGTAGGGATGCAGCAGGTGCTGCGCCACCCCCACTTCACCTGGGGAGGATAATGGGCAATAATGGTGCTATTTATCTGTATTCTCTTGCAATGCTGTGTTAAAAGCCAGCCATGTTTCAAATATAATTATGTCAGGGTGACACTGCTATTAATCCATCAGGTGTTCGGAGATTCACACCGTGAGTGACACATTATGTGTTCCCAGGAGTCTGACGCGGGTCTGTATTAGAGCTACAATAGGATAACCCAGTCCAATGGCATCAGAGTGCAGCCAGGAATCTGGAATCCTCTCCAAGATATGCATCAATTGCACCGTCCCAAGAATTCTAGCACTAGTCATATACATTCTTTAAACTTATTTGGGAATCTATCTTGGCCCCAGAAGGTGGTAATCACTTATATTTTTGCTGTTTATCTTACTTTCTACTGCTTTACATTTTGATGCTGTAATAAATAAAGGTCCAACAGTACAGTGACATTTATTGAGTGTTATTATTTTTTGATGTACATTAAAAGTTTATATTCTACCTATCTGATTTTTGTCATTTTGGCCTTATTTTACTCGAGATAAATATTCTCAATTTTTCTAAACTGGTGTGAAGTCCTTGTGTGGTGACTTCACAGTGTTACTGTAATTAAGAGTTGCACCATTTTGGGACAAGAAAGACAATGAATAACAAAAGTCACCTTACCCGAGGAGTTCTGTAAGGATTACAAAACTGAGACCTGCATAGATTCTATATTCATTTGAATCCAGATACTGTTATGTGGGGCTGTTTTGTTGCCTCTATATACATGCTGCAATCACTGGTGCAGATTGCACAAGCTGCTACTTACTGCTACCAAAGCATTAAGTAATATGCTCCCATTTCCAAGTTGCAGACCTCAGAATGGGGAATTCTACTATGTACATTTGAAAGAAGAAGCCAAGCAAGCATGCTTTTTTTCACAGCATCCATCTCCACAAGGAGACATTTCTGAATGTGTAGAATCTATGCCAAGAGGAACTGACAACGCTGCATTTCTCAGCATCTATCCTACTGGGAGTGAGATCATTGGTTTACAGCTAAAACAATCTTTAAAAGAAGGCAGGCAATCAGACTTTGTTTCCTAATTTCCTTCTCAATAAGAAGAGATCTCTGAATTTCCCAGCATCCATCTGCACAGGATGTGACATAACTGCATTTTCCCACCCTTCACAGCCATCAAAGCCCTACTCCCCAGGGTGTCCCATGCGTGGGCGTCTTAAGTTAAAGGGGGCAAAATCACAGGCATCACCTGTTTGGATCAGGTCAGACCTGAAGAACTTAGGGCTAGAGACTCTGCTGCCATGGTTAGTCAACCACCATCATGAGCCTTGCAAACACCAAAAGACACACCATTGCCACTCCTGCACCAATACCTCGGAAACATACTCACCATTAGCGTTGCCACCTGTGAGTTTTCTTTACCAGCCTCACTTGTATTTTTATGTCCAGGCCCACAAGAATATTGGGTAAGGCAGTGAAATATATTATTTTTTACCTTCTGAAACCAACAAACATATAAATAAACTAGTCAAAAAATATTTAAGAGCTGTGTAAACCATTTCATAATGATTATTAGAGCACCACAGGCATACAGGGATATCTGCCACATTACAAAAGAATCCAGACAATGTTTCACAGATCTTTTTAACCTACCAGCTCTTCGCTGCTCCAAAATAGCAAATTGTACACTAATGAACCTTTTGTTTCTAAGGAAGGCTGTGACCCTACTCACCATACTCACACATCCCACACAATAACCTCATACACATACGACTCTCAAGAACATACATGCCGTCCAAATCAGAACATTCTAAATTCATGCTCATCAACACACTGTCAGTAATAGGTCATACCTCCAACACCGCCAACCTCATCACACATGTAACCTCAAAACTATTGACATCACAGAAACCTGGTACACATCACACCCTTCGCTATTCATTCTGGATATCCATCTCCCCTGTAGATACAGTATGCAACACATAGACCACATATGAAAAAATACAGCGAGACTCGCAGTCATACACAAGTCACAGTGGCCACAGTATGTCTTATGAGTTCCTCTTCTGCTATTGTCCTCTCTCAGCCTGCAAAACAGCATCCTTACATCTCATCTACAGATCTCTCAAAATCGATAAGTACTTCATAGAGAAAATATGAGGCCTCATTGACTCCGCTTCCACCCAACACTTTCACCCTACCTTCCTAGAAGACTTTAGTCTACCCAGTGACTCAGAACCATGAAGGAAGCTCACAAGTCTCTACTCAACACCATATAAATCAAACACCATATCATCAACCCAGTTCACTGCAAAGTTAACCCACTGCACCTCATCCTCTCTGCGTCACCCAACATCCACTGCCAGCCCCCCATATTCCTGGACTGATCATGTCACTGTCCTCTTCACCTTCACACATAACCCCCAATATGAAGGGCCACAGTTAAAAAAGAATGTTACCTTCCACTCCTTCAAGGACAGCCATATAAACCACCCAGAAGAGCTAACTAACCTGATTAGACACTTCTAGCCCTTAACACATGTCACCCCTTTTCAATATCTACAAAACCACCCAGAGAAATCACACTCACAACTCCAAGCCTCAACCATCAACACCCTGGTACATCCAAGAACTTGCCATACGCAAAAGCACCACACAGAGACAGGAGAAGAAATGGAGAAGATTAGAATGCTGAAAGCTCTCTGCTCCATCTTTTGTTCCATCATTACCATAGCTACATGTACGTGCTACAAGACAACCGTCAATGGAACACTCAACAGATGTAAAGCCCTCTTTAAGGCTGTCAAACAGTATGCCAACCCCATCCCAGGAGCAACTACTCCACCTTCAGCTGACATATGCAACACTATCAACTTCTTCTTCACTTAAGAAAATAAATAAAATCAGTTCGGACATCACCAATTCATCATTGTCATCCACACCATCACATATACCCCGCCGCCAGACCACGAACTGGTCTCCCTTCAATGCACTATCTCACACAGATCAATCCAAGATTCTGAATTCACTAAAACCATATCTTCATCCATCTCCAAGTTCTTTAGGAGAAACCCTCAAACACCTTCTTTATGGGGCAACCTACCGGACAGACTGAAGATAGGACAAGTCCTCCACGTGCTGAAAAAACCTACACAAGAGCCAGTTGACATACCAACTTCCATCCAAAAACCACCTCCCATTTTTGGGAAAAATCATTAAGAAGGCAGTCGCCAACCAGCTACAATAGAACATCAGCAGGAATAACCTACTTCAAGACATTCAGGGCCCAAACCATGTTGCAGTATTGAAACACGCTCCACATAGTCCTCAATGCCTTCTTCCTCAACTACAAAAACAATACATTCCTATTGTTTCTTCTCAGCCTCTCTGCAATTTTCAACACCATCAATATTAAGCATTGAGCTACAGCCTGAAACACACATGGGTTTTACTTGGCTCAGCATGGTGCTCTTTGTACTTTTACTTATACTAGGTCACTCATCCTAGTATATTGTTGATATTTTAACAATTTCACGTACATGTGGGGCATAGATGCTGAAGTATTTGCCATAAATACTTTATTGACCAAATAAAAGAGGTTGGAGGACCACACTGGTACGTCATTTGAAAAAGCCCACCATTGAAGAACTGTGCTTGCTCTATGTCAAAGACTTCTCAACCAAAAATGTACAGAAACTAAAATCCTGGCTTGCATGCATCCAAAACTGGATGTCAACAAACTACCTGATGCTAAACACCACAAATACCGAATTCCTCCTCTTTGCCAACAACATAAAACCTTCTTTGATTCAGTCATGGCACAACAAATTAAACCTAACAGACCTCAAACCCCAACTGAGAGAACAAGCCAAATCCATCAGATTCACCCTCTGCCCAGATCTTTCACTTAGAGAAAACATTGCCAAGAAGACCTAAAAAGGCTATTTCTAACTCTCACTCTTCTGAACAAAAATGAAACCTCATCTCCCAGGAGGAGACTTCAGAATAACAATTCAAGCCCTGGACTTCTCCTACCTATATGTAAGCAATGTTGAGTGGTATCCCAGAGACCACACTCATTTCAATGAAAAATATCCTTCACAGAGCAACATAGTTCATCAAGGGCTGAAGATTTTTGACCACATTACGCTCAAGCTAAAAGATCAATACTGACTCCCTATTCAAGCATAGATCATCTTCAAGATCTATTGTGTTGCTTAGAAGGCCCTCTACACCAAAACCCTAGTCTACCTATCTAAAAGACTAACAATATCTGGAGGTCGATACCAGATTAGGGGCTCCCGCATCCTCTGAATAGTGACTAAACACTGCAGAAAGGTGAAAAAAAAGAAATAAGCCTTCCCAGCCTATGCTACCTCGATCTGGAACAACATCCTCTCTGACATCAGAACAACAAGAACACTCCTACAATTTAGAAAGACACAGAAAAAAACTCACTTTTTCAAGGTTAACTTAACAGATAGCCTGAGATCTGAGTCTTCCACTAGCTCTATCAACTCCCTGTTCCACCCCATGTGTCCCCACTGTAGCTTGACCCCTGTTCAGTGGTCCTTCTCCAGCCAGCTCAGTTTGCACTATCAACTACCAAAACATTCAAACATATATACAAATGATGCACATTTTCCCCTGATGCGAGGTGCAAAAGCAATTCATTTGTGCTATTTGCTCTTCTAGTCTTCATCAGCTTTACCTACCAAAAACTATGCAGGTACACATTGCCAAACATGCAATGTGGGCCCTATTGGTATTCCTGTTTCAGGCACAAACAGGAGTTTCTGCCTGAAACAGGAATAATGGCCATATCATCATCGGAAGCAGGCTGCCTGTCGAATACAAGAAGGGAGGTTGCTCACAGTCATCTGCGCTGTCTACAAACTCCATGTGCTACAGACGTCTGTGCACGTTTGCTGCAGTCACGGCAAGTGTTTACACAAATCACAGAACATCTTTTTGAGACAAAAGGAACAATAGTAACAAAGGAAGGTATTAATTTCTTACTCAGTTGCAGGCCACCAATTGCTTTTAAGGACTAAAAAAAGCGGTAGATCAGAAGAGTGGCTGTAATGTAGCAAAAAAAATTTTTTAATGTTTCGACTAACAGTGCTTGACCTCTAGATGAAGAAAATTGTTTCCTATTACTGTTCCGATATTGGAACCAGTTAAGTAAAAAACAAAGACTTATATTTACTAAAACTTTGCTCCGGCATAAAGCAATGCAAATCACGTTGTAAGAAGTACATCAAAAAATGAAAAGCAACTCAGAGTCTTGCAAGGGTGTTTACTTTCCAGTACAAAATGCGTTGTGTTGAAAAGGTGTCTTTTCCTCAGCACAAAAACACCTTTGCGTTTCTATGCATTGCTTTACGTCAAGGAAGTATTACTAGGGCACTAATGGCTCAGATCAGCCAAATACTTGGCTGGGTTTTGTATCAAAAATCAAAGTTTTCTTAAATAGGATCTAAGATTAACCATGGAAAATATGTTTATCTCTAAAAAAAAAGCTACATATTGCATATGTACGAGGGACGTGTGATCTCGAGAATGCAAGCGTAATGAAATCAGAAAATATTAACCAAGCTCTTGTCATAAGCTGTGTGGCATGTATAGAATTAGGGGCCAGGGAGAGGTAATAATGAATTGCAGACTGGAAAATTCTTAGAATTCCAACTCGTGAATCAATTTCTGAGAATCATTAGATAAAATATTAAGCTTAGTTCCTGGAATGCTATGGGGGGACACACTAGCCAGATAACGGTGATTGGCTGAAGCCTATCCAATCATTTAGACATTATACATTTCCAGGAATCAGGGTTATACAAACTGCTCTTGATGGTAGACTCACACTGGGTCCACTTTCCCACAGTTGCTGTCTGACTGCTGAGGAAAGAAATTATGAACCTGTAAAAATATTGTGAGCAAAATTTAAGCTACCAGAATATCCTTGATGCAAATGTATGACCCGGTCTTCTGCGCTCTGGGCCACATGACTCAAGCTGCACCATGACGATGTGGCCCAAATAGGCTGAAACTGCTTTGGGGGTTGCTTGGCTTGGCATTCTGCGTTGGAGTGTTCCTGCTGGAGATGGACCAAGGCTCATTTGAATATTGTCGGTTTCTGTTTGAGGTTGCATGGTGTGCAAAAAGATGATGAACCGGATTATGACCTAGAGCAACTGTCAGCGGATGATATTATTTCAAGCAATCAGCTCATCACATTCTTTTTGTCCTCACATGACCCTAAGTGTAACAGGCATCTTAAAACGTGGATCCCATGCGCATTATGCCTAGGGCTTAAGCTGCCTTCTTATGATGAGGCCTTAAAAGCTGAATCAGTCTGAGGTTGCTGGTGTTTCCATTCAGAAGTAACAGTGTGTGGCAGGACTAATTCTATTTGAGCAAGACCGACGCTAATGCACATATGGTTGGCTCATATCTGATGTGGAACGGTGGTTAAAAAAGAGGTGCAATTGGGTGCAATTGGATTACAGACATGAGTAATTACCAGTGAACGAGATCTATTCAACCAATTCGCCCATCACTTTTTTGTTGTACTCAGACTGAACAGTTATAGGCAGTGACTGCGGTCCAAGTATTGAAAACACAGATTCTTTATGGTGTCCCTGGTTCAATCAATACTCTAACTCTTGTCTTTTATAAAAGGGAGAGCCCCAGAGATGCATGTCATGCTCTCTTGTAAAGTAACACATACTTGGCTCATAAGATTCTTTCTTAGCAGCCAATGAAAGAAGACAGAAAGAAACTGTCTTTCTGTAGAGTGAGAAGTCCCACAGTCAATCAGATTGCAGACAGGGTTGCCAATGACTAAGGCGTTTCTGGTGATAATCATGGCAATTATCTTAAGCACAGGTAGAGCTCTAATGAACCATTCACAGCCACAATATTGTGCGAGTCTGTGAGGTAGATATGTCACTGGTGCTGTGGTCAGCAAAATAACCAATGGAATTCAGAGCTACAGACCCAGCTCCCTCAATGAAGGTATTTAGGACTTGATTTAGAACTGGGTGAGAACAGGCAATCATTCAATTCCTTGAGAAAGTATTCAATCCAGAGGGCACACCATCACTAACATTTTCTCCAGTGTAATACCCATGTGTCGGAGGGTCCACAGGTGACCATGAAGAGTCAACCCGTGACCTTAACACTTCTTGACCTGTTGTTGCATTCCTTGGTGATCTTTTCATTTATGTTGAAACTTCCTGTACGCCTTCTAATATAATGATACCAACTTGCTTCTTATATAATACCTCATAGCACTTGGTGACATTTCTAAGCGCTATACGTAATAAGTATTATTATGACTCAATTTAATGACACTCAATTTACTGTAGTCGGAAAGAAGGAAAGCTGAGAATCCCTGTACATTTCAGCGTGTTCATCGATCTCACTGAGCCATCCTGCTGACATCTACTTGTGTACTGATGTGGAAGTGAATTGCCTTAGTTGATGTAAATGTACCTAGATGCATTTTATTCATCTGGACTTTGGGTTCTACTTTTACAGCAGAAATACAGGCCCAGTGGAAGTCAGCAGGGAGGATAAAGCAAGTTTCATCAGTTCCACCATCCTATGGAAATATCTTCCAACAGACATCTGCGTACAGACATCACGCAACTGCTGGCTCTGCGAATTACTTTGCATAAACCGGCAGTATCAAGTCTTCACAGACCAATAAATGCACCTCTTGGCTTCACTACTTTGCTAGGTATGATTTATTTAATATTCCCCATTTCTTAGAATCCACACATTTGTTGAAAAGGTGCAATTAATTGGTTACCATAGAGCAGTGCTTAATTTGTAAATAAAAAGGTGCCGGTGCCCAAAGCCCTCCTCTTAAACACGCGGCTGCTGCAATTAAATGTGCGAACATGGAATACTGAGGTGGCGTAATCCTGAATACTGAGGTGGCGTAATCCTGAAGCCATCTCGGGCCTCTTCAATCCATGTAAAGCCACTCCCTGCCCCTTCAGCTCACTATTGCAGCTTTCTACTTTCTCCTTTTATGACGCTTTTTCGTTTTCCCCTTCATCCGTCTTTCCTAAATGTGTCTTTTGGTCGCAGCAAATGCTTGAGGCCGAAGAATAAGCCCCGGCCCTCAAAAATAAGTGCCGGTGCTCAGCACTGGAAACAACAAGCTCAAATTAAGCACTGCCATAGAGTGTAATTGGACCACTCCATGCAGATCCGACTGTGAGAAAAAATTATGCTATAGGCTGGTCTGTCACCTTGAAAGACCTTGCTCATTTTAAACAATAGCTACCTCTTCCGACTGGAGCGCTGTAAATTAAAATTAAAATATATCTGTTTTTTCTATGTAATCGGACGCTCAAGAGGACCACATTTATGTACCATGTAGTGGCATTATGTGCAAAATGTTCCGTGCAGTGTTTGTTTTAAATGCAGTGGTTTGAAAATTCTATGTTTTCGTTTTACTGTGTGTTTCCAAATGTTTGCCAAGCTGTCAGACCTCAGCACTTTAACAGGAACTCAGGGATCAGTATTTCATGTGTTTAGCTAATGCTGAAAAACTTGCTATTAGTGTCGATGTGCTTAACAAGTCATCCAAGCGATATAAAGTCCCCATGACAAATGACAATCTAAGGGTGTGTGGCAATTTCTCATATCTTTTGTGGTCAGGAGGGCTGCTTCATTGATGTTGCAGTGGGGTGCTGATGCACAAGAGTGCGACAAATACAAAGGCTTAGTAGCCATTCATTCTGGTTTGGCCAAAGGGAGATTTATTTTTGGCAAGTTTCTTCCTACTGTGTGTGGATCGATAGAAATAGAAATTTCGGTTTTCAGTGCTTTTAGGTCAACTCTGCGACAGTGCATGTGCTGCATGTGCACTTGTTTGTGAAACACTGTTGCCTACAATAAAGGGCTTGAAACTTGCCCATTACTTACCATTTGTTGGCTTCAGTGTCTCTATTCTTTCCAGCCTTCTAATTGGCCAGCACAAGCCAAGTGCCACTTCTATTCCTTTCTGTGGAGCACAGGCCAAGCGCAGATTCATTAAACTTAATTAATGCCCATCAGCCACCTATGCTGTGATTGAGTTACTATGTTTTTCTTCACTCCTCTGACTCTCCCTTCCCCCTACACCTCCTCTGTTTTGTTTTCTCCATACCACCCTCCTCCTGCTGTCCGTTATTGCTGTCTCCCCTCTCACTTTTTAACAAAATATTGCACAGTACTGAGGGCTGTTGTGCAACTTGGCTTAAAAAACCTGATATGAAGTGGCCAGCGCTTGCTGCATCATAGCGCTTTTTTCCTTGACATTAAGCTAAGTTGCTCAGCAGCTCGCGCTGCTGTGAAACATCTTAAAAACATTGACAAAGCCAATAGATCTTGCATAGGTGAGCCTTAATAAATGTACCTATGTTTGATCTGAAAGGCAGCTGTATGCTAGTGTATTAAGCTGCTGAGAGCATATCATTCCTGAGTCAAGGTCTGTATCTAATCACTCTCGTAGCTCTCAAGTTTCACAGGTCTATGTGCTCTGTGTGTGAGAAGATCATCCGATCTGGTTTTTGCTTTGCATTCTGGGTCTTGTAGTCCTTAATGTCAATGGGCTGAATACGATAAACACAACTATAACTCTTACAATACAAAGTATCACCTGGACTGAATGAGCTACTCACACATGGACCTGGGCCACTTGAAAGCTCTGTTTCTAGGATGAACAAGTTTGTGTTTCGAGGTTGAAATTTTTTCCAGGTGGGTGGTGGGAGTTGTGGTAATGGAGCAAGTTGGTCGATCCACGCCAAATCATGGATGTCTGTTGTGAGTAAGGTGCTGGTTTTTATGTGACTGTGAGATTAAGGCACTCATTTAGTGGAAGGCAGGAACGTGAAATTTTGCCTAAAATTCACATATGTTGCATTCACCCTTTGCTATGTTTTTGGTCTCAGTTAGCGATCAGGGAGTGTAGTTTCCCCAATGACATAAAAGTTACTAGCTCTGCTGTTGGGAAAACTATTGTGCCAGATATAATTCTATGTCATGAATGGTGTTAGAGGGCCTGTCCTGTTTAGGACAGGACCTCCAACAGAAATTCCACTTCTATCTGTTCTTTCAGGATCACCATGGTGGTCCCAAACAGAAAAAGCCCATAAATGAACCCCCAATATTAGCTGTCTGTGTTTGGAAAAAACATAGGAGGTGGCAGGTCGGCCAAGTCGACATTTCCCCCAACCCTGAAAAGGCTCCCACCAAGAAGGAGGGAGTAATTTCAAGAACAAATGTCTGTTACTGTGGCATGTATCGTTCAGTTAACCAAAGGGTAAATAATTCCTTAATCCACTTTGGACTGTAGTTCCAAACTTGACATGAACACGCGGAAAAGGAGGGGCACAGCCAGACAGATTTCCTTAGTCCCAGTGGGGACTTTGCTTATTGTTTCCCCCTCTTACGTATTAAAGTCAACTAGGCAGGTGTCTGTCACTTTTCTCTATAATAAGTTAGGCTCATCTAGGATCAGCGAGTAATGAGTCAGATAACCTTGTCAAAGATACTTTTATCTGCAGGGAGCCTTCCAACTGCACAGACCCTCACCATCATCCCTGGGAGCATGGACACACACTTCAGTTGGTGTTTATAATGATCAGTTCTTTTATGTACAATCTATACACACATGTTGTGCATCAGAGTGAGATGAATGTTAGAAAAAGCCAAAACATCTTACATTCCAGAGCTCTACTATCTGTAACAATCATTCTCAATGATGGCAAACTTTATTAACTACATTATCAGACCCCTAATTATGGTATCCACTGAATGATTAGTATTTCCTCCCACTACTTTATGCCAAGTCAAGAATTATCCCTGCATACCTCTAAGATGCTTTTAGGTCTGCAATTGGATATTGGTTCTCTAGCATTCTCCTCAAGTAACCAGTCTTCATGCTTGCCCCTCACAAATTCTAAAGCCTCTATCTACATTTCTTCCCAATAATTCATTATGAAGAGTGGCAGGAAATTGTTATGTAGCTCCTTGCATCTGCATCAACTTGAGAACAATGCTTCAGGAAGAGGTGGGGGAGCCGCACCACAATAACCATCTGAACCATTATGTTTTGAACACCCCATTTCTTACACAAGTAATTTGGCTCAATAGATCTAGATGTTAGAGATTATACTCCTCATGGAAACATATACAGTTTAGCAGAGTAAAACAGTTTAAATGTGGAAACACTAAGAATTGAGCTTTAGATCAAAATGAAGTAAAAAACGTATTTATTACAGAAAGCTTAGTAGATATGGTACAGAGGAAAATACATGGAGATGCCATGAAGGCTCAAATACAGCAAATATAGAACCATAAAACGTTGCTCAATTTGTCAAGTTCTAGTAAAGATCTAAGATAAATGGACAAGGTGTGAGAATATAAACCCAGCAGCATGCATCATAAAGCACACCATACAAAAAATGAGCCCCTAAGCAAAACAGAATGAGGCCTATAAAAATAATAAGAAGCCCCAAAGATACAGAATAAGCTGTTTTTACCAATCTGAACATAATATGCCCATAAGTACTAAGATCGAAGAACTTTTAAACACAAATCACATTTCTATTAATAGGGTCTTCAAATTTAACATGGTATGATCGTGGTTAGGGTTGCGTTGCCAAATTAGAAACAGCAACATATTAATTAAAAACTACGTAATTATTTAGCACTAAACTATTTCTTAAAATAGGATAAGTTTTACAGCTGCATTCATAGCAACTGTCACCAAGAGATAATCATTTCAAAAATAAATATTTCTCAACAATGGCTTATAGAATTAACACCAACACTATTCAGCGGAACATGCAGTGAAAGTTTTGAATATGATACTTTGGGTACATGATACAAGCTCCATTCATCATACACACTTTTAATAGTCTTGTAGATGACTGTAGCGGGCTATTCTGCCTTTAAAATCCTGCTCATGTGTTAAAGGCCTGAGCCAAAGGCAAGAAAGGGTCTTTAACAAGGGAGCAGACCTTCAATGGTCGGTATAGCCCGAACAGCAGCCTATATGACTAACAGAACATTCAGCTCATTGAGAGTAGAGTATCCTAATTAGAACAACAAAGCCTCTTAGAGCTCAAGGGGGTTGTAATACCCCAGGCTTCAAAGCCTTTTTTCACAGCAGTTGCTGTGCTTGTTCACCTTCGAACAGCCACCAGCAGGGACACAATTGCTAGCTGTTGTACATTCACAGCAATAGCTGCGAGAGAGGGCAGAAGTCAACCTCTGACTCTTCCTGGGCTTGGTTAAACTGATTTTTCTCATTCAGCCAAGCACGGAGATCCAGGAGCTGAGCAGCGTTCTCCCTACCTCCATCTGAGGCTCCTGTGACTGTTTGAGTTATGGGAGGTAGAAGGGGGGAGGCTCTATTGTGCCTTACAGCACAGTCTCTGTCTTCTGCTTTCCCCTGCCCACTCCATATATTTTGGAGAGGAAGGAGAAAGGGAAAGGCAGATGCTGCGCAATAGAATATTGAAATGTTGAGAGCAGTGGGCCTACATCAGTTTAGATAGGCCGCTACTGAACCATTGTTTTTAATGGAGTTCTCAACATTTCATTGTTCTAATAACACAATAGTCCATTCTAAGGCCCTCATTACGAGTCTGGCGGTCTTAAGACTGCCAGACTCGTGGAGTGGTCGGACTGTGCAGTCATGGTGGTCTGACTGCTACATTGCGACTGTGGTGGAGCCGCCACGGCCTGACCACCAAGACTGCCAGGTTGCCGCAAGTAGACAGCCTGGCGGTCCTAGTGGCTGTAATCCACCAGGGTGGCGCTGCATGCAGGGCCGCCCTCGGGATTACGACTCCCCAGTCTGCCAACCTTTTCATGGTGGTTAAACTGCCATGGAAAGGCTGGTAGAACTTGGGTGTTGGGTGGGTCCCCATGGATAGCCCCATTTCGCTTTCACTGTCTGAATTACGGGCAGTGGGAAGCGCGGGAGGTGCTGTTGCATCCGCCGCACTGCCACATTGCCGCCAGATCAATTACGAGCTTGTGTCAATGTTAAGGCCCTGTTTCTTGCTGGGCTGGCAGGCGGAAATGCTGTTTCCGCCTGCCGGCCCAGCAGAAAACCTGTAATAGGGCCGACGGTGTTCTGGCCACACTGGCAGTCAGATGGTGGTAGGAGTTTGAGGGCCTAAGTCTTTTATGTTCTTCACTCGATGTTCCGAGGAAACAAGATGCAAAATGGTTTGCAGTTGGACACTAACTTGGAGGGGAAAGGAGCAGGAGCAGAATGAGCAGAACACCTTACATTTCATCCATATTAAAATAAATGGCGTTTCAGGCGAAAATGTGGTAACTATTTGATAGTGTTGATTACACTTCTAAATGATTCACTAAGTTTGTTTCAATTGCATCACTATTCATTTATCAATTACGGATCTATGTATTATAAAAATCCCAAAATTGCAGAAATTATTTTTCACTCGACATTTGCACACATGTATATTTTTTAAAACTCTACTACAGAGGCATATCCAAAAGGTAAGTAACTGCAAAAAATAGGTTCCTTTCCACATTAGCTCTGTTGGTCTGAAGACCTTGCAGTGTTGCTCACTACAAATAGCCTTCTAAAATCAAACCAGAAGATTTCCTCTTTTCAACATTTTCATATTTTCTGCATTTATGGATTTCTACGTTGGTTATTTATGCGACTAATAGCCTGTTTATAAAATGATATGGCTATCTTGCACCCTCTGTTAGCCAGTCTCTTAGAGTTAACTGAGTAATGTATTATATGGTCTTCTTGACCTCAGAATTCACACAACGCCCGGTCTGGTAGCCTATATAAGCAGGGAGGCTTTAACTATTAGAAAAGTTAGGATGACTTCACCATACATTACCTTTTATCACAACATGAAGTTGGATTGTTGATTTATTGAAACCTTATTATAGAGATTTCCCTGAGGAAGCTTTTGACAGCCATGGTACGGTGCTGGCATCTCGAAATTAAACCAAGTAGTTATCATCTTGGCTAACAAATATGACTACTTAGTTAATCTCAAGGAAACTTAAACGCTTGACTATTTATTTTATGCAATTTGAAATTACAGCATAACAGTAAATAAGCATACCAAAACTAAAATCAAATTCTGCTTTTTCAATTCTATGCATGGGAGTAATTCATTATTATCAACTTGATATACTTGTTTTTAGGGTCTGTGCTCACTTTCTGCACAGATATTCACATGACCACTTGATTGGAGGGTTATATGCTTTGAGGGCACAGAGCATCTTCTTGCTTGCATAACTCCAGTTAGTAGTGTGTGTTTTGTGTAGACTGTGGCTTTTCTCGTTTAATGCATATGAGTTAGTCTTTTATATGTGCGTGAAGGGAAGCATGTGGTGACTTACTGAAGAGTAGTACAGTTTTAGTGCCCTTGTGTAGTCATGTGATCTAATCTCAGATGTAGGTGTGTACATGAATACACGGTAGAGGCTTAAGGCTGGTGGGAACGTATTCTCTCTCTGGGTGTTTGTGCTTGGAGAAGGATGACTGGACCACTTATCAGGTTGGAAGTTTGCACTAGGGCCCTGTTAACCCACGTGAACTTCCCAGATATCACTTGTTTCAAGTCACATGTTTCAAGCACTAACCACAGCTCCTCACACATTTAGTGTGGAATGAGCTCCTGAAACTTTAAGTCTACCTGGACCAGAGGGATCAGACCTCTTGGGACTATAGTTTGCCACAAGTAAAGGGTAATAACGAAAACCATAGTGAGCTACCACGAGCCTTCTTAGCACTGTGGTCCAATGGGGCTCCCCAGTAATGGAATACTGACAGACAACAGCTAGGACAGAAGAAAGTCTAGTGTGTGAGGACGAGTGTTTCTAGAAAATTCCAGCACAGCTTAGTACAATGTTTGGTAATTAGAATTTTGTTTTCCCTTCACGAAAGGTTTTTTTACAAGTTGTGAAATGCATCTGCTTCTGAATGATAGTTGGAAGATTCGAGAGGAAAGTCTGCGGGCCCTTGCCACGGTGGTGTTACCCTTGTAAAGTGGCTAACCCTGTCATGAACGCCGATTATTTGTTTCTGTGTACCAAAAAGCGATCTTCTGTCTTTTTCTGCCACTGATAGATAATGTGCAATAAGTCCTAGTTTCTAGGAGGATAATAAAGCTGTTAGGGCAGGAATACTCGAGTATGACTTGGAAATAATGGCATCTCTTCTTACACTCTTCATCTTTTTGTTGCTAAAAAAGCTTGCTCAAAGAGCTACCATGATGTAATTTGCTTCAGGAGAAATATCTGTGCAGTAAAAAGGGGGGAAAGAAAAAGGTCAGCCAACAAATCCTGAATTCACGCTGCCTCCTGACCAAACTGCTTACCTCACTGCACTAACACTTCAGCTGGAAAGTATCTGGTGTGGATTTATGAACATGGGTCGAACTCTTGGGACCTCAGCACTCTTGGCTGAGATTTCCAATGAGGATAAATGGTGGGCCAGGGCCAAAGGGTGCAGAGTGGTTGTCAGTTGGGTAGGATTAATGGCCCTATAGTGGGATTGGAGGTTCATACGTAGGCCTTCCGGTTTTCAAGCATTAAGTGATTGAAAGCATTGATTGCCTTGCCGGTGCTACACACTAAAGACATCAAACAGGGAGAAGTCAGACAAGATGTGGAATAATGCAAGTGCCTGGGGGGGGACTGTGTGTTTAAAAGCAGAGCTGAGACAGGGCTATGGATGTGAGTGTGTGCTTTGGCCCCTGGCCAAGGCTGTTAAGCACTATATAAGTGCAACTACAATACAGATTCTACTGTTTATCAAAAGTACCTAATAAGGCCCTGTCTTACATGCAAATAATTATGTATCCTTTTACAGTTTTTGCAACCTCACATTGCATGAAATCTCAAAACCCTCTCCTCTGCATTCACAGGAAAAGTGACCTGCCTTAAAACTTCTGCCACATGTCATTTTATTTCAAACGATACTCTTCTTACTTTCAACCTCTACATGCCTCCTCTTTCTAAGCACAATGTACTGTTGGTCACATGCATGTTTGCCTTAATACTTATTAATGTATTTCTGTAAACAGTCCACATCACATTTCGAAGGTTACAACCTCTCTTACAAAAAGTCATATTCCTGCAAGCAGTAGTCTCCTGTTGCTCATCTATTAATACAGCCAACCATGTGCATAACACTCCCTCCCAACTAAAGACTACACCTAATTCCCATTTAATCTACCCCATAGAATCTGGAGTAAATAGATGGAATGATTTCTTTAAGGGCACAAGACTAATCCCAAAAACCAACAATAACCACTGAACATAAAAATAACCTTGGATTCTGGAGCAGCGGTCTACCCCGTGTAAATCGATTTAATGCCTAGACATGGTTAGTAAGCACTATATAAGTACAACTAGAATACAAAACAATATATAATCCTTCTGATCCACACTAATACCATGACATGCAGCAAACTGGCAATCGATTGCAGTTCATACAGGCTGCATATTAAGTCCCTCATGCTTATCGACAGTCTTAAACACACATAAGACAAAATTGCTCTGGGTCTCCTGGGTCATGTCCATGGCCAGCAGTGTACCATTCCACAAAATTAACCCACTCATCACCAATTGAACATGCATAGAATAACTGAAGAGATCTGCCACAGGAAGCTGGCAGATATAGAGGATTTAAATTTATTCCACCACAGCAAGTCCTGACAAGATATTATCACTGCTTCTTGACTCCTCACAGTGACAATTAGATATGGTATGATATTAACAACGTCTATCCCAACAGATCCCTCCACGTTTTCTCCATCCAGCCTATGCCTGCTCAGGACCATACACTTTAAACAAAATATCTTAGAATGGACAACTTGGTGAAGTAACCAGCTAAGTGGACTGTGATCATTATAACTACTATAAAGGGATCTGCAGAGTTGACAAAAGCAGCCAACTTGATAAAAACCATAAAATGTGCACTTCTCTCTCATACCTCATTTTGGACCTGGCCCTCTATAAGGTTGCCTCAAACATTTTGCTGCAACCCTCTGTTTTTCTGGATTTGTTTTTGTTGGTTTTAAGACTCTGTGCACTTTACCACTGCTAACCAATGTTAAAGTGTGTGTGCTCTCTCCCTAAAAGATGGTACAATTGGCTTACACCCAATGGGCACATTTAATTTTCTTATTTAAGATAATACTATTTGGAATCAGGGCCTGTAAATTGAATTCCACTAGTGGGCCTGCAGCACCTATTGTGCCATCCACAAAGTAGTCTTTTTGAACTTGTCTCAGGCCTGCCATTGCAGGCTGTGTGCAGCTTTAGACTGTCAATTCGAACTGGCAAAATAAACCTTTTGTCAGGCCTAATTCTTCCATTTTAATACATATAAATCACACTTAGGTTAGGCCCTAAACATTTCCTAGAGCAGGGTGCAGTGTATTTAAAACTATTGGACATAGCTGTGGCTACTATTAGCAGCTAAAAGCATGTCCTGTAATTACTAAATGGAGGGAACATGAAGATTTGAGGATTTGAGGCTGTACCTGGTCAGAAGGCTGCGATATTTCAGGAAAAAATGCTGATTAGATGACACCCTATATAAGTACAAATGTCATATAACTCACAAGAAGCGGGCAGGCCCAATCAAATAACAGCAGAAAGAATGACAATGAAATATAGGATGATATTAACAAAGTTCATCCCAGCAGATCGCTCCACCATTCCTCCCTTTAACCTTTACCCCCTCAGGATCTTCAACTTTAAACAAAATAACTTAGAAAATACAAGCCAGTGGGGGGACATGGCCATGAGTTGAGGGAGATGGCCACCTCAGCCATGAGCTCTGCTCGGTGATGATCTGCAATCATGCCGCATGCCACGCAGAAGATGGATTCCCCACATCACTGGCATCCTTGGGAAGCAGAATGCTTCCAGACATTAATCACATGGAGAGCGGACCTTAAACCCAGCTCTCCCCAATGAAGTTTTGGAATCTTTCTAGTCAGTTGCTCTGATTGATAACATGGGGGCTCTCAGGGAGACAATTCACCAATGTGAAGACTCCCGTCCTGCATAAGCCAACTCACATCTAGGCGTCATCTACTCCAGATAAGTGTGCTGAACAAAATCTTCATTGTACACTGCCGCATAAAATGATTTTGATCATTTTTTAGCACTAGTTGCTAATTTTTGGACTGCTGACGATGTTGGCTATGTTTGGTAGCATTCATACCAAGTTTGTTATATTAATCATACAGAGTATGCCCTATTTTGTTTCATACTATCACTGAATTGTCCTTCCTCTGTGCAATATTAGTTATCAAGGGCTTTACATCAATAATTGCACTGAGGACGTAATTGGGTCACACTTTTGTTAGAATCTGCAATTAGTGAGGCTCTGTAGCTGTATGGAGTTTGATCACCCTACAAATAACTTACTGCTTATTAACTACAGTTAACAGGAATTCCTGCAGCAGTTCAAGTACATATTATACTGACAAGCACTATCGGCAGCTATAATGGATATACTGCCTTAGTGGTTTTGTGTTACTGGGTACTCCTGCTTAATACTATCTCACCCTTCTCACATTCTGCTGTGTCCCATATATCTTATGAGCCGCCTGGGATGAGGTTTCATATATTAGACTGATACTTGCATGGGACAGCCCTATTTACAACTACTACCACTTTGGAACTTAACATTTCGACCCTCACCCTTCTACTAATAGTGTTAACTATGTCTGTAGAGGTATGGTTGAGAAGGACCCAAAAGTTGCATCTAAATGTAGCAATGCTGAACTCCCATTTCCGGGGTCACCTACCAAACCCAACAAAGAAAGATCATCTTTGATAGACCTGATCTTAAAGGAACTAGAGGATAAACATGAGCTAGAAAAATCCACTAAAATGAACACCTATGAGATGCAATCTGATCTTAGCACTATGAAATTGGAGATTTCTCGAATAAATAGCAGAATCACTAAGTCTGAAAATAGACAAAGGAACCTTTCACACCAAGAAACCTACTGCAATTGTGTCCACAACACTCAATCTTCAAATTGCAACATCAGATTTGGAAGACCGTGACAGGTGTGGCAATATATGTATCTTTGGCATCCCTGAAGGATCAGAAGTAAAAGACCAAAATGCCTGCCTATGTTTTCTGGAAGCTTGGATACCTAAAATGACTGGTCTCTCCTTCAAAAAAGAATTTGAAAAGGAAAAGCTCACAGAATTCCAGCTCATCCTCCTGCACAAAGGAAGCCTCCAAGACCCACGATATGTAAACCTCTCAGATGTCAATATGTGAAATTGATTCTCCTATATGTGAAAAACAACAATCATATTTTCATGGAGGGGAGGGAAATCTATATTTCACAGGACTATTCCAAAAAATCACTGTACACCTGAGGAAGAGATTTTAGCTTTAAGACCTAGATAAAGAGCCAGACAAATTATATTTTCCTTTGCAAGTCCATCTCGCTTTAAGATCTCCTTCAACAGCTATTGTGTAGATGACTCTGAAATGGAGACTCGCATTAGGGGACGTTTCCTCAAATGATCCAACATTTTCTCACCTGCTAAGCAAGCTTGCATGTGGCTATGAGTCCTACCTCATTAAGGCTTTTCTGCATTGGTCATCTAGTGCTATAACTATCATTAGGCACCTGGTTTATCATCTTTCTCTTAGCAGGTCTATGGTGTGAAGTGGCAAGTGATATTTACTGTAGTAACCTTACGTTTATCTGTGTACAAGCTACTAATTGTTGTTATAACAATGCAGTATTAGCATTTCTCTGATCATGTATCTGTTGTTATACCTAACAGCTATGTTTGATGTTTTTGGCCACCAATGGGGCCTCTTCTCCTTCTTTCCCATGCTGCCTTTCTTTATTGGGGAGGGGATGTGGGGGGATTGGAGACAGGAAGGGGAACCAGTTTTGTTCTTGTTTGTATTATTGTTTATGTTCTTCGTTATGGTTGGTGTCTTTGGATATGAGTGACCATTCTCCTTCTACCTCCTTATTTTACTCCTTGTTTTATGAGTATGCTGTTTGATTTTATCACTCACATAATAAGGTGTTCCAGTTGTGTCGTCATGCACAGAATAAGAAAACATACCTTCAGGTGGTCCTCACATCAGCTCCCTAATCCAATTTACTACACAGATTGGCTTATGATTAACAGAGTGGAAGGTCTATTTACCATTTGGCATTCTATTGTTTCATATTACGGTTACAATATCTCATTGATTCTATATGGCTACATTGACTAATCACCTAAATATTATTTCTTTAACACAAAAACCCTAAACCACCCCCTGAAAAGACTTAAAATCCTAGACTATATGTACAGATTGAAAGGGGATATTATTCTCTTACAAGAATGTAAAATGGCCCAAAATGAATCCCTGTCTCTGCATTCTAAATGGATTGGTGACATACTTTGTTCTCCGGGTGATGGCAAAAAAAAAACAGTGGTTTGATGCTGCTATCCATGAAAGCAAATGTCAAGGTTATGGCCCATTCTGCTGAAACGAAAGGCAGATAGATAATTGCAAAACTTCTTAAGGATGAGAAAGAGTTTTATGTCATAAACATATATGCCTCAAATACAGATGACCATACACTTTGGGTGGACAGGATTCAGGCAATGAATAAATTCCCACTTTTTTTTTTACAGTTTACTTAATGCTAGAATTATTTTTGGATGCAACTTTAATCTACCACTAGATTGTACACTCTATTGATCCTCCCATTGTCACTATAGATCGCCCTCAAACTCGTAAGAAATTGCTCAATTTATGGCAGAGATATAATCTCAAAGACACCTGGTGACTTCAACACCCTGATGTATTAGACTATACTTTTTAATCTTCACCACACAGTACACATTCTACACAAGACTATGGGGGTCATTACAACATTGGCGGTAAAAGCCGCTTACCGCCGTGCAGAAGACCGCCAACACACCGCCGCGGCCGCAGAAATCTGCCACAGCTATTATGACCCACAGCTCGGAATCCTCCAAAAATCAGACACCAACACAAGTCCGCAGCACCAAAGGTGAGTGATAAACTGGTGAAAACAAAACCTCCACCGTCACGCCAACAGAAATACGCCCACACTATCACGACACACGAATCCAAGCGGCGGTCTTTCAAACGCGGTATTCCATTGGCAGTACACACCGCTGCGCTCAAAATACACACACATTTACAAAACACATCCACATTGGATAATTCAAAATACACACACCTGATAGACATACACACACCACTCCCACACACCCAATACAATATAAAACACACCCCCACATCACCCACAAACCCTCACGACAACAAATCACGAACGAAGGCCAGAGAAAGACACCACCATCAACAACACTAGCATCCACAGGCACATAACACCATCACCCACATAACTTCCACGCACCGCTCACCACACACCACTACATATCAGCACACTTATCACCCCACACACCACCCCACACATCACTTACACCACCCCATGGCACGGCAAAGACACCCCAGGTTCTCGGAGGAGGAGCTCAGGGTCATGGTGGAGGAAACCGTCTGGGTAGAGCCACAGCTATTCGGATCACAGGTGCAGCACACCTCCATTGTAAGGAAGATGCAACTATGGCAAAGAATAGTGGACATGGTCAATGCAGTGGGATAGCACCCAATAAATCGGGATGACATCAGGAAGAGGTGGGACGACCTACGGGGAAGGTGCGTTCCGTGGTCTCAAGACACCACCTGGCGGTTCAGCGGACTGGCGGCGGACCCCCACTTCCTCCCCCACAACTAACAACATGGGAGGAGCAGGTCTTGGCGATTCTGCATCCTGAGGGCCTCGCAGGAGTAGGTGGAGGAATGGACTCTGGTAAGTCAAATCTTAACTATTACATCCCCCACCCTACCTGCATGCCAGCACATACCCCCACCCTCATCCTCACCCCCATCACTCTAACTCCTTACAAATGTCCCAACATCACAAACCACACAACCTAACACCAAGCCCTGCATGCAACAACAAAGCATGGACACCCATCACCAAAGCATGCCCACTGCACATACCCATACACCCCCTAAACCATCATCACACGAGGTCCCACACAGGAATGCAAGCACTGGGGTACACAGTCACCCACCCATTGCACACCATGCCACACACAGATGTAATAACCATCCTTTTATACCCCTGCAGGACCCCTACCCAACGTCACCAGACAGGAGGGTCCACACATGTCCACACCACCAACAGAAGAGGCCCACAGTGATGACAGGAGCTCTGTCCAACTGGATCTAGATGACCAGCCCGGCCCATCGGGGACCTCGGGACAGTCGGTTCCCCTGACACAGTCACAGGCCACTACAGAGCTTCCCCCCTCTGGAAACACCAGCACAGCACCCACCCAGCGGGCTCATACCTCCGTCACCAGGACACGTCAATCACCACCCCAACAACAACAGGGACCTGGGGGCAGTGGTAGTGGGCACACGGTTCAGGGCACAGAGGCCCAGGAACACAGGGGAACTGGGAGGGCTGCTGTGCAACAGGGGGCAGACAGGCCCAGGGAACCCACTCTCCACGAGGCCCTCTCCTCCATCATGGGAGCCTACCACCACTCCCAGGAGACGATGGCAACGATACTGGCCAAGTTTCAAGAGACCCAGTACCTGCAGAAGGAATAGTATATGGGCTTCAGGGAGGAACTCAGAACAATCAACTCCACCCTGGGCACCATTGTAGGGGTGCTGAAGGAACTCGTGAACACCAGGAGGGACACTGTGGCACTAAAAGGGGCCCCTGACACTAGCCTGGACGATGAACTGCCCACCACCTCCACCGGCGCTAGTGGACAGGACGCCCCGCCACAGGACCACCACACCAGCACCCCACCCCCTGCAGACGGAGAACCACCCCGCAAACGGTCCCTGAGATTCAGGAATAAGACAGAGAACGATGCCAAGACCCCCGCCAAGAAATGAGACCACCCTGATTGTCATCCTACTGTCCCACTTTGTCAACCATTCTTAAACTGCCCCAGCTCCACTTCCTATGCCCATATGGGCAATGCACCTGTGAGACTAATAGACTAGACTCTGCCATGGACATTCCTCCACCATCACCCCTCACCATTTTACTACCCCTCCAATATTGGGCACTTAAGTAAACACCCTTAAAGCACAAAACAATCTGGAGTCTGTCTGTGATTTCGGAATACTGTATTAGCAATAACTGTGTCAAAAAGCTTTGTCATTGGTGATGTCAACATACTTATGTCACACAGCTCTAGTCCATGAGGAATCAAAGCAGATGCCACACAGTTGGACCCACATCTCTGCTTCCTCGTCTTCACTGTCCACAGGCTCCACAGCTACAACAACAGCGCCATCTGGACCATCCTCCTGCAGAAAAGGCACCTGTCATCGCAAAGCCAGGTTGTGAAGCATACAGCAGGCCACGATGATCTGGCACACCTTCTTTGGTGAGTAGAATAGGGATCCACCTGTCATTTGGAGGCACCTGAACCTGGCCTTCAGGAGGCCGAAGGTCCGCTCGATCACCCTCCTAGTTCACCCATGGGCCTCATTGTAGCGTTCCTCTGCCTTTGTCCTGGGATTCCTCACTGGGGTCAGTAGCCATGAAAGGTTGGGGTAACCAGAGTCACCTGCAAATGGCGAGGGACAACTGTTAGACACACACTAACCTGTAGGGATATCCCCAGACCCACACAACCATTCCCACTGACTAGCTTCCGAGTGCTCACCTAATAGCCACACACGGTGCCTCTGGAGTTGTCCCATCACATAAGGGATGCTGCTATTCCGCAGGATGTAGGAGTCATGCACTGAGCCAGGGAATATGGCATTCACATGGGAGATGTACTGGTCTGCCAAACATACCATCTGTACATTCATCGAATGATAACTCTTCCGGTTTCTGTACACCTGTTCACTCCTGGGGGGGGGGACCAAAGCCACATGTGTCCCATCAATGGCACCTATGATCTTGGGGATATGTCCCAGGGCATAGAAATCACCTTTTACTGTAGGCAAATCCTCCACCTGAGTGAAAACAATGTACCTCCGCATGTGTTTCAGCAGGGCAGACAACACTCTGGACAACACATTGGAAAACATAGGCTGGGACATCCCTGATGCTATGGCCACTGTTGTTTGAAATGACCCACTTGCAAGGAAATGGAGTACTGGCAGCACCTGCACTTGATGGGGGATTCCTGTGGGATGGCGGATAGCTGACATCAGGTCTGGCTCCTGCTGGGTACACAGTTCCTGGATTGTGGCACGGTCAAGCCTGTATGTGATAATCACATGTCTTTCATCCATTGTCGACAGGTCCACCAACGGTCGGTACACCGGAGGATGCCGCCATCTCCTCACATGTCCCAGCGGACGGTGCCTATGAAGGACAACAGCGAGCACAGAGTCAAACAACTCAGAGGTACGTACCCACAGCTTACACAGAACACCATTCATAATCTAAAAAGTGGCCTGTATGTGTGTTGAGTCTAGGCCTAGGTGTGTGTGACGCAGTTGAAATTGTAGGCATGTGGGCCCCTGAAATGGCGTCTGCCTGACCTGTAAAGTGGGACAATGGGATGTGAGGTAACTGCGCTGGCGTTGTACACCGTCGCGGTAGGCGGTTGAAGACCGTGGCGCAATGCTGCATTGGTTAACAGTGGACCTTATGGGTCCAAGGAGCCAATGACGATGTACGCCGGCGGTGACGGTACGCACCGCCGCAGACGTGACCGCCATTTTCTATCTGTTCAATCACTCGATACCTGATCTTCGACAGGAGAGGACCTACACTGCAAGTGCTGCTGTGACCTCGGTCTGGAAGAGACAATGACTCGAAAGTCTGGGGAAAGGGCCCCTGGAGTTGGAGAAACTCGTGGACGGGGTCCTCCCCCAGTACACGCTACTCTACGGTCCTCCAGATAAACAGGTAAGTACACTGGGAGCATGCTGTATGGGCTATGCCTGTGTGGAGAGGGGTGGATGTAAGAAAAGGGGGGAGAGTGCGGCGTGCATGAAACGACGGTGAGTGCATGTTCCACATGGCAAGGGTAGGGATGGGGGCCAATCACTTTGACGGAGCAGTTGGTAATAACTTTCTCTTCCCCCTGTACAAATCATGTAGGTCAGCACCCACCAGAAAAAACATATTTGGCGTGCCATCGCCAAGGATGTCCGGACCCTGGGGGTCTACCACAGACGGAGCACCCAATTTTGGAAAAGATGGGAGGACATTCGCCGCTGGAGCAAGAAGACGGTGGAGGCTCAGCTGGGGATGGCCTCCCAACGTGGGAGGGGTGCCCGTCGCACCATGACCCTGGCGATGGCGTACCCGGAGTTAGATGGGCGCTTGAGGGCATCACAGCAGCCACAAGGGGATGAGTACACTCTCATTCTGCTGATTTTGCGCCCAGTGGAGGGGTCTAGGTGGGGGAGGTGGGCTGTGGGTTTCCCTAGGCCAGGGTGAGTTCCGTAGGCAAGGTCCCTCTGTAAGGCAGGCCATGTGGCACCCCACCACACCTCTGTAGAGTGCCAAGTACACATAGTCATGCCCCTGTGTCATCCATGTGTGCAGATGTCGTCCACAGCCTAGTAAGCCATTTCCCAGGAATTGAACAGTGGAGCTCAAGAGCGCGGTGTAGTGCAGGGGGCTTGTGTGTCTGTCGTGTCCGCCAACGGTAGTGGTAATGCATGCACTCAACATGTCTTTCTTCTGTCCCCCCCGCTTTTTGTGGTCTCCCTGTTCTTGTGTGCATTAGCATCATCAGGCAGAGGAGCAGTGGCACCGGAGCACGAGGGGGATGCATCCCACATGGCCATGGAGGGCCACACTACGGAATCGGACTTCACCAGTGGGACGGAGGGCGAGAGGAGCTCCACAGCGGGGACAGGAGCTGAGACCAGTGACACGGACTCGTCCTCTGATGGGAGCTCCCTTGTGGTGGTGACAACATCTGTGCCCCCCCCTCTACAGGTACAGCCACCACCCCCCCCTTCCAGCATCGTCCTCCCAGCAGCCCCTCAGCCTTCGCCTCGTGCCCACTCACCCAGGAGGGTGGGCATCACCTTTGCCCCAGGCACCTCAGGCCCTGCCCCAGTCACCCCTGCTGCCCTCAGTGAGGAGGCCATTGACCTCCTCAGGTCCCTCACTGTTGGGCAGTCTACCATTTTGAATGCCATCCAGGGTGTAGAAAGGCAGTTGCAACAAACAAAATGCATTCCTGGAGGGCATTCATTATGGTCAGGCGGCCCTTCAGCGACCATTTCAGACTCTGGCCTCAGCACTGATGGCAGCCATTGTCTCTGTGTCTAGCCTCCCCCTCCAACTTCCTCCACCCAGACCCAATCCCCTGTACCTCAGCCTATCCCAAGCACACCTACAGACCAGCATACACACACCTCAATACACAAGGGTAGCTCTGGCAAACATAAGCACCACACATCCCACAGGCACTCACGCACGCATCACACACATGCAGACACACCAACATCCACTGCCTCCACTGTGTCCCCATCCTCCTCATCTCCCTCCTCCCTCCCTGTCTCGTCTACACTCACACCAGCATGCACTACCTCTACAGCCACTACTACCATCACCAGCACACCCACCACCACACCCCGCTCACGTACAGTCACCACCGCACTACCATTCACACGTCCCCTGTGTCCTCTCCCAGTGTGTCTGTGACGCCCCCTCCCAAGATACACAAACGCAGGCACACACCCACCCAACAGCCATCCACCTCACAACAGCCTCCAGCGCATGCACCTTCACCCAAAGTCAGCAAACGGACACCTCCTACAACCACAACCTCTTCCTCCACTCCCAAAAAACTTTCCTGTCCAACCTTGACCTCTTTCCCACACCTCCCCCACCCCGTCCGTCTCCTAGGGCCTGAACTAGCACCTCAGCCACAACATCTCCAGGACCAGTGGTGCCTGTAGTCACCGGAATCTGGAGTGCACCGGCCACCAGGGCAGCTAGTGTGGCACGGAGCCACAGCACAGACAGTCCCCCCCCCTGTGAAGCATCAGAAGTTGGCCAGTGCCCGGCGGGAGAGGGGGAAGTCTCCAGCGACCAAAGCCACTCCCAGGGGTACAGGTGGGAGTGTGGAGTCAGCTGCAACATCTTCCAAGGTGGGGAAGGGGCACAAGAAAGTCAGCAAGTCTGGAAGGAGCAGCACGGCGGAGAAGACCGCCATCATCCCAGCTGCCCAGGAGGCCACCGCCAGCACAAGCCCAGATGCCCAGGAGGCCACCGCCAGCACATGCCCAGCTGCCCAGGAGGCCACCGCCAGCAAAAGACCCGCTGGGCCATGAAGGACCGCTAGCAAAAGCCCCGCTGGGCCATGAAGGACCGCCAGCAAAAGCCCCGCTGGGACAGAGAGGACCGCCAGCAAAAGCCCTGTTGGGCCATGAAGGACCGCCAGCAAAAGCTCCGCTGGGACAGAGAGGACCGCCAGCACAAGCCCCGCTGGTCCATGAAGGACCGCCAGCAGCTGAGTCACTGCAAAGGAGGTCGCTGCTCCAAGCACCGCTAAACAGGGCACCGCCATCTCAAGCACCGCTGAACAGGGCACCGCTGTCTCAAGCACCGCTGAACAGGGCACCACCGTCTCAAGCACCGCTGAACAGGGCACTGACGTCTCAAGCACCGCTGAACAGGGCACCACCGTTTCAAGCACCGCTGGCCCATGAGCGCCAAGGGCATTTACGCTACTGACTCCGTCACCGGCAGGATGAAGCACTCTGGGCACCATGCCCCATCCAGAACCAGTGGAGACTGTCATCCACTAGTTCTGTCCTTCGCAAATTGAAGCACTCTGGACACCATGCCCCCTCCACAACCAGTGGAGAGATCCATCCACTACCTCAGTCCTTAGCAGGATGAAGCACTCTGGGCACCATGTCCCCTCCACAACCAGTGGAGACTGTTATCCACTTGAGAGACTGTGGCTTTGCACTCCCCAGGATGGAACAGTGGGCAACCCACCCACTGTATAGACTTGAGAGACTGTGGCTTTGCACTCCCCAGGATTGAACAGTGGGCAACCCACCCACTTGTCAGACTTGAGAGACTGTGGCTTTGCACTCCCCAGGATTGAACAGTGGGTAACCCACCCACTGTAGAGACTTGAGAGACTGTGGCTTTGCACTCCCCAGGATGCAGCAGTGGGCAACCCACCCACTTGTTAGACTTGAGAGACTGTGGCTTTGCACTCCCCAGGATTGAACAGTGGGCAACCCACCCACTGTAGAGACTTGAGAGACTGTGGCTTTTCACTCTCCAGGATTGAACAGTGGGCAACCCACCCACTGTTGAGACTTGAGAGACTATGGTTTGCACTCCCCCGGATGCAGCAGTGGGCAACCCACCCACTTGTTAGACTTGAGAGACTGTGGCTTTGCCCTCCCCAGGATTGAACAGTGGGCAACCCACCCACTGTAGAGACTTGAGAGACTGTGGCTTTGCACTCCCCAGGATTGAACAGTGGGCAACTCACCCACTTGTGAGACTTGAGAGACTGTGGCTTTGCACTCCCCAGGATTGAACAGTGGGCATGTGGCCCTCTCGTGGATTTGGCGTCGTGCACTCAACCGGCTGAGGTGCCCCCCCTTTCCCTCCCCCTGAGGTGCCTGTTTTCTTGCTCTCTGATGCCCCTGCAGTGTTCTCTCTGTCATGGTCGGGGATCTTGTGTGGGCCTCGCCCATACCGTGTGGGCCCAGTGTTCCACGGACTTAATTGGAGCACTACCTGGACTACTATGCTTGGTATATATTTTGTACATGGTGTATATATATATTTTTGCCTACTTGCTTTTAATATATTACAATGGTTACACTCATTTTCTATTGTCTTTGCATTCTTCTGGGGGGCTGGGAGGTGTAACTGTGATGTATCATGCTGTATTAGTGTGTGTGTTGTAGTGGGTGGGGGTGGGGGTGTTGCGTGTTGCGTGTGTGTGTCCCTGTTTTTTCTCTCCCCCCTCCCCTGTGTCATAGGTGCAATACTCACTGTGGTCTTCGCCGCAGGCGTTCGTGCTCCTGGTAGAGGAGCAGGAAGACAATTGCAGGGAGTATGTCGAGTTCCAGGTCCATGGCGTCCTCGTTCCTCGTGGGGTGTGTAGAGGTGAGCTTTTTCCCTTCAAAGTCCTGTTTCTGCTGTGTTTTTATCTGCGGTAAATCCGCCCAGGAAAAGGTGGCGGATTGGCCTGTTGTGATACTGTGGGCGGTACATTGTCCTCCGCCTGTCTGTTGGCGGTGACCGCCGCACTGTTTGTTTCTACCGCCATGGCGGTCGGAGTGTTAAAGTGGCTGTTTTTGTTGGCGGTTTCCGCTACGGTCGTAATGGCAACATTTTTACCGCCAGCCTGTTGGCGGTCTTACCGCCACTTTAACACCGACCGCCAGGGTTGTAATGACCACCTATATCCTGATCTTAAGGCCACACCTACAATCTGTTCAAGAAACCTCCATTCAACCTACACATTGCTCAGATCACTCATGTATAACATTATCTCTTACATTGGACTTATCACCTAAACCACAAAATTTGAAGAGCCTTAGGGGGTCATTATGAACACAGCGGTAAACACCGCTGTGCTCATGCTGGCGGTCTTTTCATAGATCCCCAGCCCCCCCTGAGACCCTGCCGGCCGCATAAAGAACATTCTGCTGGGCAGGGACATTGCCGACAGCTCCACATGGAGCCACTGTCAATGCTGCTGCGCGGCGGGTGCAGCTGCACCCATCGCGCAGATCACTGCCCGTAAATCGGGCAGTGACCTGCGTGATGGGGCACTGCACGGGGCCCCCGGAGCTGCCCATGCCAAGTGCATGGGTAGTGCAGGGGCCACTAGAGGGGACCCGGAGCACCCCTTCCGCCAGCATTTCCCTTGCGGGTATTATGATTCCCACAGGATATGATGGGATCATGATACGGCTGATGGGATACCCGGCACAATTGTGACGGAGTAACCCCATTCACCATACTCTAAATCAAGCGCTAAGTCTCTTGAACTTCTGCACCGGCAGTCCAATGACCCCTGCAATATTTTACAAGATCTGAACAAGTTCATGCACTGGTTTGTGTATAGATAATAAAAAAAGTATTAGGCTATGCAAAGCGAACACAGCAGGGAACCTGCTGGCATCATACTTAAATTGTAAACAATCCCAAAATGAGAAAGGTAACATACACTTTAAATTCACTAAGAAAGTGAACACATTTAAGGAATTTTATAAACATTTATATGATAATCTTACTAAATAGACCTCCAACTATGTTCTGAGTTTCTAGATATGCTAGTTAAAGCTAAATCTCCCAATTATCTCAGAAAACGACAGGTCTAAACTTAGTTCACCTATAACTGTACAGGATGTAACTAAGGTGATCCATAATCTGAAATCGAATAAAGGTACAGGCCCAGATGGGTACACATCTGCTTTTATAAATCATTTTGGCCCAACCAACAAATTGCACCCATGAGTCTTTTCTCATGTTTTTCTCAGACTGAAGGAAGGTAAGGACCTAATAATGTTTTTGATTAATATAGATTGCAAAGTTCATGGAAAAGTCATAGCAATCAGGCTAGAATCACTTATTCTGGACCTTCACCCTGATCAATTGGGGTTTGTAAAACACATACTCTCTAGGGACAACACAAGGCTATTCTCCCATGTTATAGAAAGGACCCACTCAGTCTCTGTGTCAACCATAGCCATCGCAGAGATGCTGAAAAGGCTTTCAATATGATATGTTTGATATTTCTGAGGGTGCTTCTACACATATTCTAGTTCAGAACTGACTTTATCTGGCTTATCTGGACATATCTGACATTTTCTGGATGGTTATGGCTCTGTACGATAAATCTTCTGCCAGAATCGGCAAAACAGCACCATTTCTGAGACTTTCCCTTAAAGCAAGGTACTAAACAATGGTGTCCACTGCCTCTAGTGTTGTTCCTACTAGTGATAGAACCATTACTTTACCTGTTTAGAAACAATTGGCAAATTACAGGTATTAACTTTAATCATCTAGTGGTCAAATCACAGCATTTGCTGAAAACATTTTGATTTTCACTAAAAATGCAGAACAGTCAATTAGAGCACTATCCCAAATCATATCTACATATTCGATATATTCTGGATATATTCTAAACAAAGATAAATCGGAGGTTATGGCTCTAAATATTCTGCGTCGTAAGGAAGTGCTAGGCAATTCTGGGTTAGCTTGGCAGAGTAGAATCTTAAAATACTTGGGTATAGAATTTAACAATGACCTTTCTGAAATAATAAAACACAACCAACAATTAAAACTAAATAAAATAAACATGCTTGTAGAAAGTTGAACATAGAAATTCCATAGTTGGTGGGGACAGCTGGAAACCACTAAAATTATACTAACTCCCATGGTTAAATGTGCAATAAGTATATCCGTATGACCATGTTTTTGTTTTCAAAATTAGGTGCCATCCTTAGCACTTTCCTATGGAATAACGCAAGAGCAAGACTATCTCTAAGAATGCTTAGACTTCCTAAAGATCAAGGTGGAGTTAGACTGGCCAATTTCAAAGACTACCAAGAAGGTTTTTATTTAATCAAGGGTCAAGATGCTTAAATGATTCTGCTCCCTATTGCCCCATTTGGGGAGAAGTTAAAAATGCGATCATGCATGAAGAATCTCACATCTAGTATTTGACTTCCACTCATATAACATGCCCTCATTCCTGCATCATTCATTGCAACACTAAAAAAGCAATTCAACATATTGATTTTAAAAATGGAAAATAAACCTGCCTCCCTTTGGCATAAAAACACATTAAGATTAATGGTCAGACTCTTGCTTGGCATGAATGGATCTCGAAAGGGATTTTGACGGTAGGCCAACTGGAGTCTAGCTCCGATCTCATATCATTTGCTATCCTGGCAGAACATTTATCACTTAGAGAATATAGAAATATAATGTTATTTAAAATTTAAAGTTGCTCTTTCAAAGGCAATCAGATTAAATTCCACTCCCTCCATTATTGGATTTTATTTCTAATCTGGGTAAAATAGGACATGTGGTTTCTAAAACATATGTCATCCTTACCCAAGAATACAAAGTTAGTTAAACTAGCTCACAAGGGTGGTTTGTCCACTTCACTGAGTTGTTTCAAGGCGTTGAGCGGGTGGTTGGTTGTGATGGTTGATTACAGGCAGGGTGTGTTGGAGGGCTGGGGATCGGAGTTATTGTAGATAGTTGCTATTTTGTTGTGGAAATGGTCAGTGACACATCGCAGTGCTTTCGGGATGCATGAATTGTGTTTTCAGTGGCTACAGGGCAGGTAAACTCTCTGACAATGGTGGAGAGTTCCTTGGTTCAGTTGCCATTGGTATTGACTGGGAAGGTCAGGGCCTCCCTCTTTGCTGCTCTGATCTGTCAGTGGCAGTAATTGAGGGCTGATTTCAAAGTGGATCTGTCAATTTTATTCCTGCTGGTGCGCCATCTTCTCTCATGTTGTTTGCATCTGCGTTTTGTTGTGCTGAGTTCCAGGGCCTACCACTTGGCTTGCTTGGCTGGTCTGTGCCCTTTGCCTAGTTTGGTGGGATTGACTTGGTCGGAGGGCTTGGTGATCCAGGCATTGAAGTTCTGTACTGCATGGTCTAGGTTGGGAGGAAGTTGGGCTGAGAGGCGCCAAGGGCATTGCTCCATTGTTACTGAGAGTCCAGCTGCTGAAGGGTGGGCTGCAGAGGTTGGAGATGGATGGTATGTCCAGTGATGGTGAAGTGTACGATGGAGTGGTCCAATCAGGAGAGGTCCGAGGTGTGGGTGTACTTAATTCTGTTGCTAGATGAGAAAATAGGGTGCAGCGTGTGTCCTGCTATGTGTGTGGGGTTGATGACTGGCTGCTTGAGGCCGATGTTGTCCAGTCTTTTCAAGAGTTCGGTGGAATTGTTGTCAGTGGGGTCATCTAGGTGGAAGTTGAGATCACCCAGGAAGATGTAGTGTTCAGATTTTATGGCAAGAGGAGTGATGAATTCCACAATGGCATTGCTGATTCCGGTCCATGGTCCTGGAAGCCTGGAGGAAAGTATTCCTTTGTTAATAGTGTTATTGTTGGTGTGGAGCTGGAAGTTCACATGTTCCAAGATTGGTGTGGTCTGGTCGTTGGTGATGGTGCAGGTGATCAACTTATGCATGATGATGAAGCTGCCTCCATGTTTGTTGGTGCGGTCATGATGTTTCATCTTGTATCCTGTGGGTGTTGCTGTGGCGATGTCTGGTGAGGAGGCTGGTGTTATCCATGTTTGGGTGATGAAGGTTATGTTGGGGATGAGGGTGGAGATGGTGTCCCAGATTTCAGTGTCATGCTTGCAGAGGGATTTGACATTGAGTAGGAGTCGAGTTGGTCCGGTGTGGCCTTGGTCGGTGCTGACGACGGAGTAAGGGATGCTGCAGAGGTCGTGGGGTGGAGGTGAAGCAGAAGTGTCAACATTTGAATGGTCCTGCTGTGGAGCAGGGTAATGCCAGGCAGCAGTTGCTGTTGCGACTGGGATCTAGAGCATGAAGACTAGTGGCAGAGTACCTGTGGGGGTCCAGAGATCCAGCATTCCTAGCGCTGGGCGTGGTCCAGGCGCGTACGGGCGAGGACAGTCTTGTATTTGGCACGCCTTCAACTTTCCGATAGAGGGAGGGGCAGTGAGGAGGCAGGAAAGCAGAAAAAAAAGCAAGAACATGTGCCGGGGTGGGGAACCAGAGGGGGCAAGCCAGAGGCTTCTGGGGTAGTGGCACAAGCTGAAGCAGAGCTTGGGCAGACATCCTGGCACTGACTGCTGCTAGGCGACCATCAGGTCAGGCAGGCCTGTGGCCGGTGGCAGCAGCCAGGGAGAGCTGGGTTGGACCTGCTCAATGGAGCCGCTCTGCATTGCGGCCTCCATTAAATAGGTCCTGAAAGAGGTGCTGGGGAGGTGGGAGAGCATGAAAAAGAGGGGCAACAGGGGCAGAGGAGCAGGGGGCAGGGAACCAGAACAGGGTCAAGCCAGCTGTCAAGGCTCCTGGTGTAGGAGACTTTGTGCAGGCCCAGGCTGAAACAGAGCCTGGGCAGAGGGTCTGGCGCTGACTGCTGCTAGACGACCGTCAGGTAGAGGCAGGTCTGTGGTCGCTGGCAGCATTCAGGGAGAGCTGGGTTGGACCGGCATTTACCAGGCCACAATAGCCTGGGCACAGGACAGTATATAGAGTGCCACATCCACAGCTCTTTGCTTCCAAAGCCCACCAGAGACCTTAGAAACATAAAATCAGGAAATAAAGGGGACCCACAGACAGGGTGTAGGCAGTGTAATAAATGGGAGCCACCACAGTGAGATCATGGACAAACAGAGACAGAAATAACATACACACAGTCACTTTTCCACTTGAGACTCGTATTCTTCTCTCATAGGGTCAGCTACACAGATGCACACACACACATACTGCACTTGTGAGTCGTGGGTAAAAGTAAACATTACTTTGAGAGGAGACAGACAGTCTGCTCAGATCTACCTTCTCCATTTCTCCTATTCAGATGTGGCTCTGCCCAAATTGCTCAGTCGAAGAAGCTACCACTGACTGCATCCATTATGTACTGTGATTGCAAATTGGAACTGTATAACACAGAACGAGTTGTGATGGGTGTCTTCAGTTATTCAAAACTTTAGTGTGCTCCAAAAGTTCAATTACAAGGCACTCCTCTGGCACTCAACAACCCAGTGAATTAATGTGTCTATGAACATGGCCTAAACAGGGTCATGCAATGAAAATGACAGACCATGCGAATGGGAATTCCTTCCTAGAGTTTACCCTCTTCAAAGGCCCTCTTTCGTTTCTCACTCTGAAGGCCCCCAGTCCACCTGACTACTATCTGTACCCCTTCATCCACAGGTGAAAGTGGGCAGGAACTACTGGCATCTTCTCTGGCTTATTAGGCGTCCTTTTGTTATCACATCAGATAGTGCTTCACAGTGCCCTGCACTGGTTCGCTCTACAAGGGGTTGGTGGCTTATTCTGTTGTTTTGATTTGAGGGGTCACCAGCCAGGAAGAAGTGATTTTTTGTAGTGCAGCTATAAATCGATTAATTTTTATATTAACGAAACTAGTAAGTATGTGTATGCAGTGTTTTATCAGCCAGGGGCTAGGTTTGAGGGGCATGCCTAGAAATTCATTGAGTAGGATCATCGATGGACCCCCAGCTGTCTTAGTTGCTGCTGGCTGGCTGTAGCTTGGGAACCTTGTCACCAATGATTAGTAGAGGGCGACAGGGGATATAAGTTAGGAGTGGTGTCTTGCACAATATCTGGGGAGTCCATGCAGCTATTGGGTGCGTGGGGTATAAAAACACTTATAATAATGACCACACCATCTTGTGACAGATGAGTTTATTGTTTTCCCCTCACGCTTTTTAATTATAAATAACAATAGTATGGCTGGTACTCAGCTGCTCTTTAACAGATTTTATTTACATCAGTAATTGGTGTTATTCTTCTGGAAAAGTCCAGCAAGATACTAGGGGCCAGATTTACAAAAAAATGGTGCATCAATACTAGTGGCCATTTTTCTTGCGTCGCCCTTGCCCCACCTAACAACACCATGTGTGCGCCATATTTATAATAAAGCTCACCATGGCGGTTCTTCAACATTTTTACGCTATTGTGGCGCTTTGGAACACTAGCGTCAAAAATGCTGAGGTGTTACGAATGATGCCAAAAATAGTGCACTGAAATCTTGTACATTTCACTGCACCATTTGTGTGGGCCTCCTAACGCGGGAACGCCCCTCTTGCATACATTATGCCATTACGCAAGCAAAATGTGGCGCAACGCGTCGCAAAGTGGCAGCTCTCTCCTCTGCCTAGTCACTAAGCCTAAAGTGGCACGGGTGGAACCAATATTATGAAGTAAGCATATGTGCTGGGTCCGTTTTTTGTCATTGCATCTGGTGCTCATCTCCACCCATCACCTGTATCACTAGAAAAGGGTGTTTCTGGCTAGCTGTTTTTGACTGGATACTGGCTACGATATTTACACACATCTGATAAAGAGCACATCTAAGTTTCAGCTTTTGCTTTTTGCAACTTGGAGGGCAGTACCAGGTTGTCACCTGCTGGTGCCAACAGATAATTGAAAGTGGCATATCCTGAGTCAATCTTGTAGAGGTATCCTAAGTGAGAACAAGGGAAGAGTGGCAACTGAAACAAATGCAGGCTGTACAGTTCCTTGGGATCTGAGGTACATATCCCCTCATAATACCATTAACCTAAAGGCATGCAGCACCTCATCATCTTAGAAAGTTTGGTCATATTGCTATCCTCCCATCTCACTCTTCTTAATAACAAGTAATATTAGCATGGTTGATCTATGGGTGGTGAGTGGCCAGCCAGGCCAACATGGTGGACACTTCCTAAAATGACTTTTTGGCCACCACCTGGTGATTCAGCAAACTTTGACTACTAACATCCAACCAAATAGCACCGTGACTAGAAAACATCCCGGAGACCCGCACCAAGCCAGCAGCTGAAGTGAGTCAGACTCGCCCCATGGCTGGGGTAGGCCTAATGAGCCATGTTTATCCCCCTCCTGGACCCCAGGGTATGAATGGGCCCTGGGAGAGGCATCCCCAATTACCAGAATTCAGTGTTAGGCCGATGGGGAGCTGACCTGCCATCCGGTAGTGTCTGCGAAACCTGGCTGGGGCCAAGGCAGCGTCCCAGCAATGCTCTCCTTTGGCCTCCTTTGGCTGCTACTGGCAGGCCTGCCCGGTAGTGGCTGGCAGCCAAGTGAGAACATAGACTATGTAGGGAGCTCTCCATGTGACATTTTTTGCCTGCACTGTGACAGTGCAGATGCACTCCTTTCTTTGTGTGTTTGAGCCTTACTTCATGTGTTGGAGGTGCTTTCTTCCTTTTGGGATTGTGCTCAGTGCCCCTCGCCGAACAATCTCCAAGTGGCATGGACCTTTGCTCCTAAGAATTGTCTGCAAACTGACTCCAATGACACTGATACTTCTTTATAAGTATTGTTTTGGATGCTCTGCCAGAGCAGTGCTAACTGCCTTGTAAGTTTGTATCTGATGTTCCTTCTTGGAACTGTCAACCTCCATTGATGGTGGGACATCACTTAGACTCCAGTTTACTCCTCTATGGCATGTCCAAGTCTCCACCGAGGTAGTACCCACTGAGGTGTTTACTGCGCCTTGGGCTGTTCATGCTGCATCCCCATAGGCGCTCCCTCCTTTTGACTATATAGGCAGTTCCAGAGACTTTGCAAGCAGTACCAGCCACCCGGCCCTCCTTTGGGGCGTCCCTGCAGAAAGGTTGCTAACTCCGAAGACAACTGCTGCTCTGACCATGGGCCTCACTAAAGCAACTCGCTCTGAGGCACCTAAAAACTCTTAGTGAGCCTTGACACTTTGTTGCAAAGCATCAATTCTTTCAGAGCGCCTCTGGCAGCCAAGGTAGATGCCATTGCCATTTACATTGACTTTCTTTGGGCACATCAAAGAAAAGTAGCAGAGAGGATATCCCAGAGTGTTCAGTGGCAATAATGTCCACAATCACGGATGACCACTCCCTTCAACTGCAAGATTTGACCGGCTGAGTGAGATTCCTCGAAGGCTGAGTAGAGGATGTGGCAGACCGATTTAGGTGGAACAACCTACAAGTGGTTGTGCTCCAGGAGGAAGCTGAGGGGCCCAAACCAACCAAGTTTATGAAACAATGGATCAAGTTATTTACTCCTGTTTAGAACTTCACAACTTTTTTCCTTATTTGAGTGGGCTCATCATGTCAACCAGGAGTCGCCCTGGGTCTTACTTCTCTGTCCTTTCTTGCTCATCAACTCAATTACTGGGACTGAGATAAGGTTCTCCAAGTGGCTCAACAAGCACAGAGAATCAAGTTTGAAAGACTGTCTCCAATTTTGGGCAAAAATTATAATCTTGTCAGAGGGAAAGACTTATTACTTTACAGAGGAACTGTGTGGAGGGTGATATCCCGTTTCCCAGAATTCAGAACGCCCAATCCGCTGCGGCCGAGAGAATGGAGCCAGCGCTTAAGGATGAGATCAAAAACCAATTAGCAGGTACAAGTTCATTAACAATGGTTATGGAAGTGTTGAAGATCTTATCTATAGCTCAAAAAGGGACATAGGTTACATGTATGTGAGAAGCACAGGAGTCATAGGTGTTTAAAACAAAGGTGACAGTGGTTGAAAGGGTCGTTTGTGTGACGCATATATATTAAGGTGTTTGAGTTCAGCCACAGGGAGAGCGGGGTAATTTAGCTGCAGAGAGGTACTCTGTACATGAAAAGGAAAGTCTTAAGTTCTTTCTTAAAGGACCATCCAGTGAATGCTGTCAAAATACATCTCAGAACCCCATCGTCATTAACAAAGAAGCATTGTAGAATGCTTTTCACTGTTGATTGTTGGAGGTGCAGAAATCGGTGAATATTAATTCCGTCAAGAGCTCCCCTCATTTCCTCATACCAGAAAAATAGGTCCGCTAGTGCAAGGTTCCATGCCTTGATATTGGTTGCGGCTAAGGCCTCAAGTGACTTTCAGTGGGGTAACGAAACTGGAGGCCCCCTCCACCCCTTGCACAGAACATGGAGGGCACAACCTCCCTTCTCACTCAGGCCAGGTGCTGTGTTGAGTTCAATCTCTCTCCTCCACCCACCAGCCCCTCCACCCCCTCCTCCGGTGATTTTTCTATTCAGAATTTCCTGACGGCAAAATCGTGTCTGGTGTTCCTGTACTTGAGAAACCGGATGCGGAAACACACGGCCAGACTTGATCGGACAAAGCTAAATTCTACAGAGGAATCTACTCCACCCGACTTGCTATCAGAAGCGTTTAAGATGACGGCCTTTAAGATGGGTTCGTGAGTTTTGAATTGAATGTGATTTTCAATGTGTAGGCAATTGGGTCATTTTAAGATTCACATTATGTGTGAGCACTTCCCTTTTCCCTTTTGTCTTGCTGGTGGTTTCATGGAAAACTTTAATTAGCAGACCTGGGTGGTGTTTCGAACGTCATTGAGCAGCAGAGCATTTCTCCCGGAAGAACGTATTAGTACAAATGTTTATATAACCGAACAAAGTTGGTCGTTTGCAGGAAGCCAGGTAATGTTTGATCAATTTGCAGATTCTGAGCTGGAATCAGGCCATCGTGGATTTTTGCTCTTGAGGTGCCTGGATGCCTCATGGGCCAGTGAAAGCAGTGAGGCACAGAGCCCTCTCCCGGCCCTTCACTTCTTTGAAGTCACGCTCGGATGAGGCATGGTATTAGCGTGCATTCTTAAGGATGACCTCTGTGTTTTTGTTCCAAACAACCTACTGACATGCACGTCTCCGTGCTTAAGTTCCGTGTTTAAACTGTAAAAGCTGTCACTCACTGAATAGTTTTGTGTTGCCTTTGGCTCTTTAAATCTCTTGTGCTTGACTCTGCTTTGGTATGTTTTGGCTAATCCACTTCTTTTAATGAGGGGGAAATATGCTCCCACCTTAATTGGGACTGGCAATGTGCTGACAAGCTTTATCTACCATCAAGACCTCTATTTACTCACTAAGAAACTAGTGTTTCACTCAGTGGTGTTTAACTTTGAGTGCTAGTATATTTGTCAACCCACACTGCAAGTCACATAATACTCCATATTATCTGGGAGGTATGGCTTTAGTAAGCAATGGCTTGTCGGTTGTCTCATAGTTGGTGAGACTCCTGTTTTACAGTACACTCTGACTCAGAGTAACGGACATAAAGGTGTTGGTATCTGAGGAACTGAGTGTTAACCTAGTTCTCCATGAACAAGCATGGGCAAAGCCCCTTTTGACCCTGCCAATACAGACTGTAGGAAATTTGGCTTATTAGTTGAGTAGCATAAAAACATTCTCAAGCAACCACAACAATCTTTGTTAGGGTGATCATAATAGCCACTATATTAACTTGTGCTTAAGCCCCTGGTAGCTGTGCACAAAAGTTGCCAGGCCTAACGTAAAGCAACTGTGCAAAGTGTTTACAGAGCGCACAAACTGTAATAAAGTAAAAAACACAAAACAAGAAATATCCCAAATCATGTTAGGAAAACAGCATACATTTTACAAAATAAATTAACGGCAGAACAACTAAAATCATATCAGTAGACCAGGAGATATGCAAATTTAAATTTAGGTAAATATAGCACCTAAAACACAGTGCCACTTACGGTGATCTTGCGGTGCTAGACCTGGGGAAAGTCACAAGTTAATGTTGACTGTGATGAACATGGGCCCGACACAGGGACCAGATTAGTCCCGCTGATAAAGTTACCTTCACAAAGTCCTGTATGCAGATTCCAGACCATCAGGATTTCTCCTTTTCTTGTAGAGAAGGGTTCACTGATGACAGCCAAGGACCTGGTGGGCACCGCTTGGGGATCAGGGACTCACTCTAGCAGAGGCCAGCAGGGCTCTGGCCGGTCAATGTACAGGTCCAGTTGCAACAGATGAGCTGGCCATTTGCAGGGAGTACTCAGGTTGTATCCAAGTAGCTCAGAACAGGAGGTCCTCCAGCTGACCTTTAGAGTCACTCAGGTTAGCCTGTAATGACGGAAGCAGTTCCAGTCTGCCTTTGCAGAGAGCAGGGCAGGCCACAAGCATCATGGCAGTCCTCAGGGGAACAAGGCAAACCTCAAGCATCAAGAAAGTCATTTGAAACATAAGGCACACCTCAAGCAACAAGGCAGTCCTCTGCAAAATAAGGTAAGCCTCAAGCAGCAGAGCAGTTTTCTGAGGAACAAGGCAAGCCCTAAACAGCAGGGCAGTCCTCTGGAGAACAAGGCAGTCCTTCCTCTGTAATGTCTGCAGGTCCAGGAGTGTACCGAAGGGTTGCTCAAGAGATCCAATATTTATACCTTGTTCCATTCTTTGAAGTGGGGGAAGTTTCTCGGCTACCCCCACTTCTGATTCTAGAATGTTCTTCCTTTTACAAGGCTTCAAGACATCCAGGATGACAAAGACTAGTGTTAGGTTGCTTTGTGTTTGTTGGAAATGTAAGAGTGGTAGGGAACAGCTCCGCTCCCAACCATTCTGGCAGAATGGCCCATCATGCCCACATCTGGTCCCCTATTGTTCACTGATTAATAAGCATTCCTAACGGCGGAGCCTTTACTCGCCCACACAGCTGGGGAGGAAAATACCAATATTCTAAAGGTGACATTTTCAAAACTGTAATCTAAAATCCTGCTTTAGCATTAAAGAGGATTTAAATTACAATTCCTTTAATTGCGAACATGATATTTCTACATGTTCCCAAGCACAAACGAGCACTTATTAAATATAATAAGATAACCCTATGTTATTCTCTAGGAGAGGAAGGCCTTACAGTAGTGAAAAACAAATTTAGGAGTTTTTCACTACCAGGACATGTATAACGTAAAAACATAATTCCAACTATTTAAATACAATGCACCCTACCCTGAGGGCTGATTAGGGCCTACCTTAGGTGTGACTTATATGTACTTTAAATGAAAGTTTAGGCAGCGCTTAATTTCTATAAAAATAAATTTCATGTCCCTCATCAGGAGGCCTCTTCCACTTGCACTGCCCATTGACAGCACTGCCAATTATGGGAACAACATAGCTTATAACCATCATGCTTCTACAAGTGTGACAACTCTGACTGTTCCCGGCCCCCAAAGCTATAAGAATGACTTTGGCAGCAGGCATTAGTCATGCTAATGTATATTGAATTAGTAAAGAACTGTTGATGTGCTTGTCTCTAAATTACACAAACAGCATCAAAATGTGGCAGACAGTCATAAGTGTCGGTGTTGACAATTAAGCACCAGTACCGAGCACCGGAAACCACTGGCTCAAATTAAGCACTGAATTTAGGCCTGGCAAAAGGTTTATTTTGCTGGTCGAATTGGAAGTTTAAAACTGCACTACAGAATGCAATGGCAGACTTGTGATACGTTTCAAAGTGCTACCTTAGTGGGTGGCACAATGAGTGCTGGTAGCATTTATTTTATAAGCCCTGGTTACATTTAGCACCATATACTAGGGACCTAAAGTAATGTCAATGTGCCAACCAGGTGCAAGCCAATTTTATTATGTTTTAGGGGCAGAGCACAAGCACGTGAGCCCCGATTAGCAGTGGTAAAACGCACAGAGTGCTAATGCCAACAAAAATAAATTCAGGAGGGGTGAAGGCAAAAAGTTTGCAGAGAGGGCCATGCCCAACACAAACACATTCACTTTGACAATGTTCAGCAGCTACAAAAAGTGAGAAAATAAACAATTAACAAAATATTCTTATTAAATGAAGGAGTGTGATTGGGAGAGGAAGAAGAGTATAGGAAGAGCAGGTGAGTGTAGGTTAACCAACTTCCTCCAGGGAGTTATGCACACTATTTAACTCCCTGAACTTTTATGTAATAACCTAATCCATTGTGGATCTCATAGTTGTGGTTTAAATCCATTGAACTGATTAGATTAACACACAAGAAATCAGTGATTGGTAGGTGAAAAGTTCAGGACTGAGAAAGTGTCCATAATGGCAGTGGGAAGTCCCAGAGTGTATAGGGAGTGTGCCAGCATATCCCAGATCCCTTTCCAGTATGTGACTAAACTTGAACGCTCCCACAATAAGTGAACAATATCGCACTCAATGGACTTACTTCACAGACATGTCACCTATGGTAGAATGTTCATGCCTGTCAGTCTCTTTGGGGTCCAATGCCCCGAGATAGGGAATCTTGAAGTACCCCAGTTACAATCTAGCTTCTCAAAGGGATTTGTCGTGAGCAGTCATGATCTTTATCCACCATTCATCCATATATTTGACCTGTAGCCCCACCATACCTTTAGATGGTGTTCTATCGGGAAAGAAAAAGTGTAATTAATGAGTAGCTGGTAGATTCCAGAGACTGTGCCTTCGTGAAGATTTGTGAAGATAGATAAACATTATCGAATCTCTCAGCTGAATGGAGGGGCCTGGGAGAAGAACATGAAGACAATGACACAATTGTTGGTTATTCCAAAAGGAAGCTAGAGGAAGTTGAACTCCACCCATGCTTCTGCCGATGTTTTCAACTGGATGTTCATTATCAGGTTGTCTAGGGTTTAATTTCCTGGAGTCTCAACTAAGCTTCGGTGTGATGTACGTCCCCGGTTTCCATAAAAGCTTAGCACCAAAGTGAGACTCTGTTATGTAGTAAACTGTTTTCTCCTAGTATGGCATGCGCTTTGTGCCATGCGTATCTCAGGGTTAGTTGATGTGCGTTTTCCTTTATTTTCTGTGTACAGTATGTGTGTAGAAGTCCCGAATTTCAGATTTCTCTACAGTTACCCACATTGCCGTATCTAGTGTATTATGGATTATATAACGAATTTGGGTGGGTTGAAATGCCTGCCAGTATGACACAACGAGGGGCAACCGCAGTCCACCACATTCGGCCACTGCATGGAATTTCCCCATCTTAAGTCACGTTTTCCTTCCCTGCGGTATGAATATTTTCCACATTTTGGTCAGTTCGGTAATCAGGCGGGATGGGATCTGTAATGGCAGTAGTGCAAATAAGTAGTTTAGACAAGTCATCCCATTCATTTTAAGAATTTAGGGCCATATGTACAAACACTTTTTCCCATAGAGACAGAATGGGGAAAAACCTTTGCTACATCTGGCCCTTGGACCTTTCCCCACATTGAGAGTTGAAGTAATGACGAATAAGGGAGATCAGTTTTCAACACAGAAATCATCTGATCTCCATTATCTTCCAGTAGGTAATGAAGCCCCATATTAAGGTAGATCCATAAATACTTCAATTGGGTTCACTGCATGTGAATGGGTAGTCTCCAATTGATGATAAGGTAGTGGTAAGTGTGAGTGGTCGTTGCATTTTCCCCAATTAAGTTTGTAACTGTAAATTGCTGAAAAGTGTCAGATAGTCTCTATAAGGCTTGGGAGCGACATAGTTGGGTTGAACATTATAATCAGTATCTCATTTCCATAGAGGAGTGGTTTGAGTTGTCACCCTGGTAGCACTAGGCCCTCTATGCCTGCATTTTGTTTTGTGGCTGTTGCTAGGGGTTCCAGTGGTCAGGATAAATAATAACGGGGATAACAGGCACCCCTGGTATGTTCCTCTCAGTGTCTGGAACGCAGAAGAGGTATGGCCATTACAACTCACCACTGCCATTCCATTGGTATAGAGTCATCTGCCTCTGGTGATGAATTCTTACCCAGCCCAAATCTCTCCAGTATCAAAATAAATATGAGCATTCTACCCTGTTAAATGCTTTCTTCGCATCCAAGGAGACCCTCATCATCTTTCATCACCTAAAGGACGTGTAGCATTGTTCATAGATACAATGCAGACGAGCGTTGCGGGGCAAAACCCACTTGGTCATGGTGAACTAGGAATTTTATTATCATTTTGCATCTACTGGCCAGCACTTTGGCCAGTATCTTCATGTCTGTATGTATTTGTGTTATTGCCTGTAACTGGCACATTCCAGTGGATTTTTACCAGGTTTTAGAATAAGGGAGAATTTGGTCATTTTCACATCTCTTAGAGGTCACGAGCCGTCAGCTATCTCTGAAAATTGTTTACACAGCAGTGGAGTCTTTCTGTTTCTGGCACATTCAAAGGCAAAACCTCTCCTATTACCTCTGCAATCTCTTCTTGTTATGTCCAGATCAAGTGCCTTTACTTGCTGCGGTGAGAGTAACGACGTGAGGAAGGTTTCTTCACCAACACCAATAAAAACAACTTCCAAAATAAAAGGCTCTAAATCTATTAGGGATATCCGGGAATGCGTCAGTATCTGTCACTTATCTGTTATAACTGGGATCATTAGTTGTGCATCTCGGTGACACAACTGCGTGGCTAGTTGACATCCTTTCTTCTCCCAGGGCCGTAGCTACGGGGGCGACCCACGAGGGCCGGGCCCCTCTTTATTTCTGGGTGCCCCCTTTCCCCTAAAGTGACAGGTTTCCCGTTGTTCAATTTTTAAACAAACTGGACAGGCTAGCCAAAAAGGTGACTGTCTGGCATCGATGCCAGTTTCCGTCCTCTTCCTGCCACCCACAGATAATCTGATCAAGCAATTAAAATGTTGGAGCGCGTGCTCTGCTTTTCTCAGAACCACGCTTCACCATTTTAAATGCAGTAATTTTGGTAATGTTTAGCTGCTTCAACTGCGCCTGCGCAGCATGTTTAAGCAGCCCAGCGTGATCCAAGTAGGTGCCTGCCCATTGAGAACGTGCGTTAATCACTACTTGAGGAATGTGCCTTGGAAAAGTTGGAAAGCGATTGCATCTGAATTTGAAATCAAACTGCAACATTAGGATGTGTGCTTCTGAATAGCTTGTGGTTGAAATGCAAGCCTGATGGCCTGGTCGCCAGAGGCATCTCAAAGACAACACAGAGACAGTGAGTTATTTTACCTTTTGTTTGGCCCGAGGGGTAAACCAAGCCTTGCAGTAGGTGACTGTGTGAGGTCCCCAAACAAGGGTTAATACATATTTATGATTTATTTTAACCACCCAGATGTTCTTTGAGTTTTACAATTGATTCAGGAACCCCCCCCCCCATCAGATTTAAACTGAAAATATTCTGCAGCTCCACATGATAAATGAAGCAGCACTCTGGGTATAAACAGCTTTGCCTTAGCTTGAAAAGTGTGTGACTATGACGGAGACAGAACAAGCATAATTCCCTAAGTAGATAATTTGCTGGTGTGCTTTAACATATTTAAACATTGTTTGATGCAAAGACATTATAATGAAAATATTCTTGGAGAAGCTGAATAAGACACATTTTCCTCCCAGCAGTGCACAGTAAAGAACTCAGCTCCGCGTTACATAGTTCTATTTTGGCAGTATGTCCACATTTAATGAAAATGTATGATTGGTGCATCATGTCAACCATGTAATACAGTTTTTATCACTGAGTACAGTGAAAAAGAGCAAATCAAAAAAGAGAGGGTTAAAGGTGTCAAAGAATTTGAGACACACTCATGAGCTGGAACATAAGTTAAGTAAGGAGTGTGAATAAGAGAGAAAAAGGAGAAACAAATGAACAGGAGATGATGTGGGGAAACAACTAAAGTTACATCCATACAGCATTCAGTGGGGACAGAGTCTGTGCCATTTTTAACAATTAATCAGACAATATTTGAGCAGACACCCTTAATGCAGACATCCTTGTGTCTGTTGATGCCCACCCTTTCTGTAAGGAGGTATTTCTTGAGTCACTAAAAGTCTTCTAAAACATTTTGTGATTTTGAATCCATGTGGGTCATCTTGACTGTCTCTTAAAACCTTTATGACGTGCAAAATTGAGGCTCTAGCAGCTAAATAAAATGTCAGTTAATATTACAAGTTAGCATTGGTGAATAGTGAACGTTGACATCGGTGAGGTACATAAGGAATTATACCAAGAAAGGGGATATGTTAAAGGATGTTATTGACTAGATAGTGGAAATATTAACTATCTTCCTTCTGTAATGGACACTGCAGATGCTCCTCCTCCCTTCACCATGCATCTGTAGAGTGGTGTATCCTGGGGGAAAAAACAGGTAATGATCGTGACATTTCCTCCATCAGTGCTATTCACCACTAGAGTTCCAAACATTTGACTTTTCATTTGATGAGCAGTGTACCTTTTGATTTGGTACACCCATCCCTGCTACAGCTAAAGGTGTATCATGTACAGTTGTCTGGAGATTTATTTTTCCTTGCTGTTTGCTCCCTGGCATTTTAATACTACCTTAGCTCACAGTGAAGTAAGAGAACCCAGGAAGCAGGATGAGGACAATCCTGGAGATTTTCTATAGCCTTTTCAGAAATGTCACACACACGTGTGTGCACCTACTCTATTTGAATTTTGAAAGGGTGGGTTGTGCCTAAGTCTGACATGGCTCCTCTCCTCGGCTTGGTGTATTCATTGAAGCACCTGGGACTGGATTATATTGGTGCAACAAGGCAATAACTTTCAGATGCCACTTTCTAAGGCATTCGTTGTTTGCAGTATGTGGCTGTTAAAGGTAAGCCCTCCAGCATGATGTCATTCATAGAATGACAAGAGTGTACACTTGCATTTATATTGCCTGGAAGTGACTGACTGCTTGACCTTTCACAGCAAGAGTCATGCCAGGACTTGACATATTTAAAATAGCAAAACAACTGATGGCAAATGTATATTTAAGAGATGGCAGATTGTGGGGATGATGGTGGTGCCCCAATGATTTAATGGATGGATCATCCCTGCAAATTAGTGTCACAGAAGTTAGGGCTGGCTTTACCCGCTTGCTAAGTGTAGCTGGTAACTCAGTTCCCGGGTGTATTCACTGCAGGAATTTGTGTTATCCATCTAGTCAAAGACTCAAATCCTCAAGTCCACTCAACCATTTACCTTTCCCATGTTGATAAAAGGACCTTGTTAGATGGGTAACAATATACAGTTTTCATCAGTGCCAATACATCACTTCAGCAGTGAGTAGGGACTTTACCAAATAAACATGAAATTCTATTGAATAATTCTATTGGCCCCATCATGATGTTCTTGATTGTCATCATAAGAAACCAGAGCTTCTACCTATAACACAGTGCCTAGTTGTCCTTATATGCTCTACTGCATTTTTTACTCTAAAGATGTGAAGTTGTGGAGAACCGATTAGGCTGTGCAGGCTAACACAATTCAGCAATGGGAAAAACAGTGTGCTGATGCACTATGGCTCTATAAAAGACAGGGGCCCAATAACATGTACCACATCTCTCCACTGCAGTCTAAACAAGTGACATGACTTTTATCACACTTTCAGTGTGTCGGACAGTTAAGGGCCTGTGACAACCAGTCATTATGGGTCTCAAACAACATGATGCTAGGCACTGAGCCGTCAGTCACAGTGTAACTATGACAAAAGGCCTATTAAACAATAGGAAGCGAGTGAAAGACCACAATCCATTTGGTAGCCACAGTGAAACTTGGTGATGGAGTGAGTACATAAAAAAGACTTGCATGCTGTTGTGTGTTCGTAAGAACATACGTGCATGTTCACACATGTACACGAGTGAGGGAGATTTTGTGATGTGCCTACCCCTCAATGGCCTGTTTATATCCACCCTTATAATTTTGAATGTAACATAATAGTGGTAAGTTTTAGCATACTGTGGGAATCGTTGGCATGGTGGTGCTTTCCCATTTGATGGCGGTGGTCCTAATATACAGTGGTAACTCTTGCTTACTGTGGGCATATGTTTCATGATAGCACCCAATACGGCTATAGTGGTTATCCTGGCAGAACGAAGTTAATTTTTGCTATATTATGCCAGTGCCTACTTCTAGCACAACACTGACTCTAAAATATAATGATCATCCTTTTTATGAGACAGTGATTAATGGATTTGTGAAGTACATCTATCGATGTGTCATATTAATACATGGAACTACTTGCTTAATGTCACACACTGATGTTTGGGAACCAAACATGCATTTACTGAAACTGAAAAATCTAGTATTGAAGGGTGCAAGTTAATTTTTATTATATATTGATCAGCTTTTGTTTTGGGGAGTTGGGTTTACTTTCCAAAATGAAAGGCTTGCCTTTGCTAGCAAAGTGTGTGTGTTTTCATAAATTAAAAATAACAGATGTTCGGGGAAGAAATTCTTACATTTCCAAATATATAGTATAAAACATTTAGGCCCTCATTACAACCCTGGCGGTCGGTGTTAAAGCGGCAGTAACACCGCCAACAGGCCGGCAGTAAAAAAAATGGGATTACGACCACGGCGGAAACCGCCAACATAGACAGCCACTTTAACACTCTGACCGCCACGGCGGTAGCAACAAACACCACGGCGGTCATCGCCAACAGACAGGCGGAGGACAATGTATCACCCACCCTATTATGAGAGGCCAATCTGCCAGCTTTTCCGGGGCGGTACCAACGACAACAAAACCATGGCGGAAACAGTACATCAAAGGGGAACCACTCACCTTTCGACATTCCAAAAAGACCCAGGATGCCATGGAGCCTGAATTGCAGATCCTCCACATGTTGGTGTATCTTCTCATACACCAGGAAGTCGAAAGAAGGCAGCGGCGGTGACGACAGTGAGTACTGCACCTAGCACACAGGTGAGGGGGAGAGGGAAAAGAGATGGACAAACACACTTGGCACGCAACACCGCCACCCCCACCCTCACCCACAACAACATACACACTAACACATCCAACAACATTTCTGATACACCCCGTTACCCCCTGGAAGAACGCGAGGACAAAAGGAAATGAGTCTAACCAGTGTTATATTGAAACATTCAGATATAGCAATAGAAATTTAAATACAGAGTATATACCAAATATTACATTATATACACAAGGCCGTACACTGTCCCTTGTAAATGTCCGTGGACCAGTGGTCCCAAGATGCATGGGCGAAGCCCACACATGACACCTGCCTCAAAACGGAGAGAACACTGCGGGGGCATCAGGTCGAAAAAACACAGGCACCTCAGGGGCAAGGGGAGGGCGGGCACCTGAGCCGGAAGATGTTACGATGCCACTGCCCCTCATGGGGGCTCCATGCCCACTGGCTGGTCCTGGGGAGTGCAAAGCCACAGTCTCTCAAGTCTCTCAAGTGGGTGGTTTGCCCACTGCTTGGTCCTGGGGAGTGCAAAGCCACAGTCTCTCAAGTGGGTGGTTTTCCCACTGCTTGGTCCTGGGGAGTGCAAAGCCACAATCTCTCAAGTGGGTGGTTTTCCCACTGCTTGGTCCTGGGGAGTGCAAAGCAACAGTCTCTCTAGTGGATGGCATCTTCCACTGGTTCTGGTGGGGGCATTGTGCTCAGAGTGCTTCATCCTGCCAAGGATTGGGTGAGTGGATGCATCTCTCCACTGGTTCTGGAGGGGGCATTGTGCCCAGAGTGCTTCATCCTGCCAAGGATAGGGTAAGTGGATGCATCTCTCCACTGGTACTGGAGGGGGCATTGTGCCCAGTGATGCTGCACCTGGGGTGTGGCAGTTAACATCCTCTCACCTGAGTGTCTAAGCCACTAGATGCACATGGAACAGGTAGCATGATACTCCATGGAGGTAGAGCCACACTGCATCCTGCGGCGACATAGGCTGCAAACTGCTGGTAGTACTAGTGCTGGTGTTGGTGCCTCAAGTGGCGTGTCCAGGGTCCAGGACATCACCTGCAGCCTCGGACGGCTGCCCACTGGGGATGCTGCTGACATCTAATATAGTGGCACTGGCTGGGCACGTGGCGGTGCAGATGGTGGTTCAGGTGGCGGTGGCTGCGGCGGAGATGCTGCCGGTGCTGCCAGTGGTGCAGGTGTCTGTAGTGGTGGAGGGAGACACCAGACCGTCTCCGGCAGCCTCGGATGGCTGATCCTTGGGGCGGGTGCTGCAGACTAATGTTGTGGCAGCGGCAGTGCATGTTGTGGTGCAAGCGGCGGTGCAGGTGGCGGTGCAGGTGGCGGTCATTGCGGCCGTGGTGACCATGGTACAGGTCACTGGCATCTCTGAGGAAATGGTGGTCACCAGCCCCTCACCAGGAGGCATCGTGCCCTGAGGTGACTTGCCCTTTGTCTTGTGTCCCTTCCCCACCTTGGCAGTTGGTGCTGGGACCTTGGCACTGTCCTCTTTGTGTTTGGATGAGGCTTTGCTGGGTGGGTGGTGCAACTTTCCCCTGCTAGACGCCGGCCCCTTCTTGACCTTGGCAGGTGGCAGAATCGGGTGGTCCTTCACATCTGTAGGTGGCACACTGGCAGCTCTGATGGGTGCACCCTTCGATCCAGCCGGACTTGCAGGGATCACAGCAGACGCAGATTTGGTGGCTGAGGTGCTGGGCTGGGATCAAGACATCTTGTCCCTAGGGGAAGGACGGGGGGAGGTGTAGGGAAGAGGTTAATGTGAGCAAGGAAAAGTTTCTTTGACACACTGGGACGGGAAGATGGAGGGGGTGTGGGAGTGGAGGAAGAGGTAGTGGTTGTAGGAGGTGTACGTCTGCTGAGTTTGGGTGAAGGAGCATGGGCTGGAGGCTGTTGTGAGGTAGATGGCTGTTGAGTGGTTGTGTGCCTGCGTTTGTGTACTTTGGGAGGAGGGCTCACAGACACACTGGGAGAGGCCACAGGGGACGTGTGAATGGTTGTGGGGGTGGTGATTGCTCGTGAGCGGTGTGTTGTGATGGGCGTGCTGGTGATGGAGGTAGTGGCTGATGATGTAGTGCATGCAGGTGTGAGTAGAGACGAGACTGGGAGGGAGGTGGAGGACGTGGAGGAAGGTGACACAGTGGAATAAGTGGATGTTGGTATGTGTGCATGGGTATGGTGCTTGTGTGAGTGCCTGTGTGATGATGTGTGGTGGTTATGTTTTCCTGAGCCACTTTTGTGTGTTGATGTGTGTGCATGCTGGTCTGAAGGTGTGCTTGGTATTGGCTGAGGTAGAGGGGATTGGGTCAGGGTAGTGGAAGTTGGAGGGGGAAGGCTGGACACAGGTACAATGGCTGCCATCAGTGCTGAGGCCAGAGCCTGAAATGCTCTCTGTTGGGCCGCCATGCCAGAATGAATGACCTCCAGGTATGCATTTGTTTGCTGCAAATGCCTCTCGACACCCTGGATGGCATTCAGAATGGTTGACTGCCCAACAGTGAGGGATCTCAGGAGGTCAATAGCCTCCTCACTGAGGGCAGCAGGGCTGACTGGGGCAGGGCCTCTGGTGCCTGGGGCGAAGGAGATGCCCACTCTCCTGGGTGAGCGGGCATGGGAAACACGCAGAGGGGCTGCTGGGAGGGTGGTGCTGGTAGGGGAGGGTGGCGGCTGTACCTGTTGTTGGGGTGGGCACAGAGGTGTCCGCCACCGCCAGGGAGCTTTCATCTGAGGAGGAGTCGCTGTCGCTGGTATCCCCTCCTGTCCCCGTAGTGGAGCTCCCCTTGCCCTCCGTCCCACTGGTGCCTTCACCCTCCGTGGATTCACCCTCATGGGCAATGTGGGATGCAGCTCCCTCGGTCGCCGGGGCCTCAGCTCCTCCGCTCCTCCGCAAGATGATGCTAATGCACACAAGGACAGGGTGACAAAACAAGAAGGGGGGAAAGACAGAGGACACACATGGTCAATGCCAGCAACACAACTACTGTTGGCGGAAACAACACACACTGAGCTGCCCTATGCACTATGCCTTGCCCAATCAGTCACTATGGTAGTCACCAGCCCATGGGGTACAATGCCTAACTCCAGTACCTGCACACCTGACACCCACAGGACCCTGCACACTAGTAGCTGACCAATTGTACCATTGGGGTAGGGGTGCTTCAGAGCCTGCAAACAAGGGACCTACCCTGGCATGATCGCCCTGGCCTAGGGGCACCCACAGCCCCCACCAAGCTAGTTCCTGAACTGCGCTGACATCCACACCACTCCAAACATGCATTGCCCACACATCATGCTCACGGTGTACTCACCTGTTTGTCTGGCGGACCGTAGAGTAGCGTGTATTGGGGGAGGACCCCATCCACCAGTTTGTCCAACTCCTCCGCAGTGAAGGCAGGGGCCCTTTCCCCAGACACTGTAGCCATTGTTGCTTCCAGACTCACAGCAGCACTTGCAGTGTAGGTCCTCTCCTGTTGAAGGTCAGGTATCAAATGAGTGAAGATAGAGAAAATGGCGGTGACGTCCGCGGCGGTGCGTACCGTCACCGGCGGTGTACATCGCCATTGGCTCCTCGGACCCATAGGGCCCAATGATAACCAATGCGGAATTGCGTGGCGGTCTTCGACTGCCTACCGCGACGCTGCACAACGCCAGTGCTGTTACCTCATTTCCCCTTGTCCCTCCTCACAAGTCAGGCAGCCGCCATTTCAGGGAAGCACATGGCATGGCACCTAACTGCGTCACAGCACATATACGGACTCAGGATTTCACACACGGATTCTGTAACATTAGTTCAGACACAGTTGTGCTATCTATGTGGTAAATGGCCTTCTGCTCACCGTTCTCCTCCATAGGCTACAACCGCTGAGGCAGCATATGAGATGGCGCCATCCTCCGGTCTACAGACCCCTGGTGGACCTGTCGACAATGGAAGACAGACACATCATAATCACGTACATACTTGATAGGGCCAGAATCCAAGAACTGTGTGCCCATTTGGAGCCAGACCTGATGTCAGCTATCTGCCAGCCCACAGGTATCCTCCCTCTAGTGCATGTCCAGTCAGTGCTCCATTTCCTGGCAAGTGGCTCCAAGCTACAGTGACCATGGCATCTGGGATGTCTCAGCCAATGTTCTCAAATATGTTGAGCAGGGTGTTGTCTGCCCTGCTGAAACACATGCGCAGCTACATCGTGTTCCCCCAGGTGGAGGATTTGGCCACAGTGAAAGCTGACTTCTGTGCCCTGGGACATATCCCCAACATCATTGGTACCACTGATGGGGCACATGCATCATTTGTCCCCCGCAGAAATGAACAAGTGTACAGAAATAGAAAAAGCTACCATTCGATGAATGTGCAAATGGTGTGTTTGGCGGACCAGTACATCTCCCATGTGAATGCCAAGTATCCTGGCTCTGTGCATGACGCCTATATCTTGAGAAATAGCAGCATCTCTTATGTGATGGGCAAACTCCAGAGGCACCGGGTGTGGCTAATAGGTGAGCCCAAGGTCCCCACACAATATGAGTAGGAGTCTGGGTATGGGGTAGCCCCTAAGGGTTAGTGTGTGTCTATCAGGTATCCCTCGAAATTTGCAGGTGACTGTCGTTACCCCAACCTCTCATGGTTACTGACCCCAGTGAGGAATGCCAGGACAAGGGAAGAGGAATGTTACAATGAGGCACATGGGCGAACTAGGCGTATTATTGAGAGGACCCTTGGCCTCCTGAAGGCCAGATCCGGTGCCTCCATCTGACAGGTGGCTCCCTGTACTACTCACTGAAGAAGGTGTGCCAGATCATCGTGGTATGCTGTATGTTGCACAACCTGGCGTTGAGATGCCAGGTGCCTTTTCCGCCGGAGGATGAGCCTGGTCTTGTGGCAGCTGTGGAGTCTGTGGACAGTGAGGAAGAGGAGGCAGAGGAAGAAGATGTTGACAACAGAACAAACATCATCCTGCAGTACTTCCAGTGACACACAGGTAAGACACTGTAACTCCTCTTCACATATCAGTAAACTTTAGGGCATTGTACATGGCAGCCTCTTAACCTCTGTCTATGGACACTGACTGTTCCATTTGGATTTCCTTTTTCAGATCTGTGTACCCCATTAGGCCTTCTGCTATGTGTACTGCTGCCCAACAACTGTCATACATTGGTATGAGTAAATGAACATATACCTTGCAATTTTTTGCTAATGTTATAGTAATACATTTGTGAATCATCAGACTGATTCCAGATTGGTATTTGATTAAAGGGTGTTTATTTAGGTGCTAATGGATATAGGGGTACGTGCAAGGGGCTGGGGTGATGTTGGAGGAAGGTCCATGGTAGAGTCCAGTCTCTTGGTATCACAGGTGCATTGTCCAATGGGGCATAGGAAGGGGAGCAATGGCAGTTCAATGTGGACAGGGTAAGAGTGGGACAGAAGGGTGACAATCAGGAGGGTCCTATTTCCTGGCGGCGGTCTTGGCAATGTTCTCTGTCTTGTGCCTGGATCACAGGGACCGTTTGCGGGGTTGTTCTCCTTCTGCAGCGGGTGGGTGCTGGTGACCTGTTGGTTCTGTGGCGGTGCCTCCTGTCCACTAGCGCCGGCGGAGGTGGAAGGCTGTTCCTCGGTTTGGCTAGTGTCAGGGGCCCTTTGTTGAGCCACTGCCTCCCTCATGGTCTTGCCCATATCAGCCAGCACCCCTGCTATGGTGACCAGTATTGTGTAGATTTTGCTGAGGTCATCCCTGATCCCCATGTAGTGTCCCTCCTGCAGCCGCTGGGTCTCTTGAAACTTGGCCAGTACCGTTCCCATGGTCTCCTGGGAATGGTGGTATGCTCCCATGATGTTGGAGAGTGCCTCGTGGAGAGTGGGTTCCCTGGGTCTGTCCTCCCCCTGTCACACAGCAGTCCTCCCAGTTTTCCTGTTGTCCTGTGCCTCTGTCCCCTGAACCGTGTGCCCACTGCCACTGACCCCAGGTCCCTGATCGTCCTGGGTTAGTGGGGTTGCCTGGGGTCCCTGTAGTGGTGGGCACACTGCTGATTGACGTGTCCTGGGGACAGTGGAATGGGCCCGCTGGGTGGGTGCTGTGCTGGTGTTTCCTGAGGGGGAGGCTCTGTGGTGGTTTGGGACTGTGGCAGGGGAACCAACTGTCCAGAGGTCCCTGATGGCCAGGCTGGTCATCCTGATCCAGGTGTGCAGAGCTGCTGTCATCACTGTGGGCCTCTTCTGTGGGGGGACTGAATGTAGCTGGACCCTCCTGTACGGTGACGTTGGGTAGGGGTCCTGTTGGGATGAAAATGCATTGGTATTGTATCTGTGTGTGCCATCTTGTGCAATGGGTGTGTTTCCCTAATGGAATTGTTCTTTCCCTGTTGCCTTGGCCTTTGTGATTGCTGATTGTGTGGGTTGGGTGAGTCTCTCTAGTGTGCATGCTGTGATGATGGGTGCCCATGAAGGTCTGTGATGGGGGTCCATGCATTGGTGTTGCATGCAGGGCTCGGTATTGGGATGTGTGGGCTGTGATAGTGGGGTATATGTGAGGTGGTGGAGTGATGGGGGTGAGGGTAGGGGTAGGAGTTATTGAGGGCATGCAGGTAGGGTGGGGGGATATAGTAGTAAAGATTTGCTTTACCAGAGTCCAGTCCTCCTGCTACTCCTGCAAGGCCCTCAGGATGCATTATTGCCAAGACTTGCTCCTCCCATGTTGTTAGTTGTGGGGGAGGAGGTATGGGTCCACCGCCAGTCCTCTGTACTGCTATCTGGTGTCTTGATACCACGGAACGCACCTTCCCCCGTAGGTCGTTCCACCTCTTCCTGATGTCATCCCTGGTTCTTAGATGCTGTCCCACGGCGTTGACCCTGTTCACGATTCTCCGCCATAGCTCCATCTTCCTTGCAATGGATGTCTGCTGCACCTGTGATCCGAATAGCTGTGGCTCTACCCGGATGATTTCCTCCACCATGACCCTTAACTCCTCCTCAGAAAACCTGGGGTATCTTTGAGGTGCCATGATGTGGTGTGAGTGATATGTGTGAGGTGATGTGTGGGGTGCTGTGTTGTGATGTATTATGTGATGTGCGTGGATGGTGTATGAGTGATGGTGTACTGTGCCTCTGGGTGAAGGTGTGCTCTTTGCTTTTCTCTCTCTGCTTGTTCTAATTTGTTCATTGAAAGAGTTGTGGGTAATGTGGGTGGGTGTTTTATAGTGGCCTGAGTGTGAGGGTGTGGTGTGTGTATGTGTGTCAGGTGTGTGTATTTAGATTTGTCCAATGTGGTGTTGTTTTGTAAGTGTGTGTATTTTGAGCGCAGCGGTATGTACCGCCAATGGTTTACAGTGGTTGAAAGACTGCTACGTTGATTCATCGATCGTGATACTGTGGGCATATTCCTGTTGACGTGATGTGGGTTTTGCTATTGCCAATTTAGCACTGACCTTTGGTGTGGCGGACTTGTGTGGGTGTCTGTATAGTGGCAGATTTCTCTGTGTGGTTCATAATAACTGTAGCGGAATACCGCCGCGGTCACGGTATTTTGGCGGCCATCAGCACGGCAGTAAGCGGGATTTACTGCCAGGGTTGTAATAAGGGCCTTCGTATCAGTTCATTTATAGTGACACTCTTTTTTAGAACAATAAAGGTAATTGCTGACTTATATTGGTATAGAGTAGTGAAGTTGTTGGAGGATTGGAAATGATTGGTCAATGTAGGTGTTTTCAAGACCAATGTATTGGTGGTTGCTGATTGGGTGCTATCACATACCAAGGAGCCCATAGAGTGGAGCTGGCACTAATGTGCAACAATTCTAAACATTTTTGTCTATCAAGCTCATATCCTCCAATGTACACCAATTATTTATCCAAAATCCCTTTTAAAAAACAGCATTTCATATTTTTTTTCTCTTGGATCCCTTGAAGTAATGCCTGACCAAAAAAGTTATCCTTTAATTATATCCAGGTTTTATCAATGTTACTAAAAGGTTGTATTTTGAAACGTGTCATTGGCTCTGATTTCCTCAAATTATCTCTAAATTCTCTGTAAAATTGTGTTAATATTGTAGGACATTTTAAGCAATGTCACTGCTCTAATGTACTTTCTGATTTTCCATATGACACAAATTTTGACAAGTCTATTGCAGGAAAATCTCTACAAAGCCCCTACAAAGGTGTCTTTAAATCTTTCAAAGTTTCACCAGTTTTGATGAGCACATGTTTTATTTGCACAGTAGGGGGCATTACTGTCCCCTCCTACTAACTGGGGAACCTGATACCCCGCTAGTTGGATGCCTTTAAAATATTTTCATTTTAGACTAACATAGTTTAAAATATACCACTTGTCACCGAGTTTCACCTCAAAATAAAATGTATTCTGTATTTTCAAATATCACTGTTAATACAGTATATTTTCACAAGCTACCACACATGACATGCACTGCCTCCCCTCAAATGCTTCCTGGTCACTGCTCGGGGCCGTGCCCCCCCAACACATATACTCCTAGATACGAACCTGTCTTCTCCCATCTCTCATATTGGTGCTGTTTGAATCTACAGAACATTGTTTGTGCTTTTGCGCTAACTTGTTTCAAGTTGTATTTAACTCTTAATAGTCTTAGTAGTCTTTATGAATCTGTCTTAGTGCATATGGTTTCGTAAACTCTGGTCAATTCCAACAGCCACGTCTCCAGGTCCCTCTAGCTGGCTAGTGTTTCCCTTTTCCAAATGTCTGAGGCTAATTTCCTTTGATGCTTCCTTTATCCCCTACCCATTGCATGTGAGTTGAGGACACCCACATGTCATTTTCAATAATATATGTTTGGAGGGATGTGAGAAGGTATAACTTTTCTTGTGGCAGCTTGCAATGAGTCATGTTCAGTCTCCATTGATCTATCAGGGGCCTCCTTAAACCCAGGTTTAGCTATACTTGAATTGTGACATTGTCTAAGGTGCTATTGTGTGTTAGAACAAGGGCACTTTGATAAGGACAAAATGCCCCCCCAGATCTCACCATACTTTCTGCAGTCGGAGTAATAGGCCCTTTGTATGGTACATGCACTCTTACTTTATGGTATGGCTTAGAGGAGGGGTAAACAGGGTCATCGCTAGCACATTGTTCAGCAGGGACTTCTCTCCCTACCCAGTCTCAGAATCATTTACCAATCTCAGTGTCCGAAAAGTGTGTTTCTTGGAGGAAGGCTACGTCTGAGATAGTGAGTGGAGACAAAATAGTATTTTCTTTCTCTTGGTGTGATGAGTAAGCCTTCTGACATTAAGAGAAACAATCAACAGACTGTTCAATGGAATGTATCCTTGTCTGGAGAGCATGCAGGAGGGGAGACCTACTCTCAGTTGTTTAAGGTAGTAAGGATAGGAAGGAATAGATGTGTGTTTCTCAGTAGTAGTACTTTAAGTGAATAACTGAGGGGGTTAGGTAATGTACTGTCATTGAAGTGTAGTGGGTCTGCTGTTGTGGAAACTCAGATATCTAAGGACTTGATATCCTCTAGTTGCCTATGACAAAGCCCGAGGGAAGCCACCACTTAGATGGAGAGCAACTGTAACTTGAGTGGAAGCCTGCCATCTTGGAGATTCTCTCCTCCAGCTAGGCAGATATTCAATTATGTGATCAAGATGTTCTTATCATGGTGCAAGGGTGAGCTCATGAATGACCAGAGTGGGTGGATGGATGGCCCAAAATAAAGTCAGTGGGCTGAGCCAGTGGCTTAAGTTATTAAGTTCATGGGTGCATCCTGCCTTGTATGTTTGTGGCCTAGATAAAGAGACCATTGGGCTTGGCCTTGCAAGATGCACAGGGTAATAAGTGCCAGGGCCCAATACAGTACATATAGGCCCTCATTACAACTCTGGCGGTTGGTGATAAAGGGGTGGTAATACCGCTAACAGGGCAGCTGTAAAAAAAATGGAATTATGACCATGGCGGAAACCACCAAAATAGACAGCCACTTTAACACTCCGACCGCCACGGCGGTAGCAACAAGCACCGGGGCAGTAACTGCCAACAGCCAGGCAGAAGACAATGTAAAGCCCACTCTATTATGAGAGGCCAATCTGCCACCTTTTCCGGGGTGGTACCAACACCATCAAAAGCATGGAGGAAACATTACAGAGAAGGGAAATGACTCACCTCTCGACACTCAAGGAAGAACCGCAACGCCATGCAGCCCAAGCTGGAGATCTTCCCCATGCTGGTATACCTCCTCCTACACCAGAAACACGAACGGCGGCAAAGACGACCACAGTGAGTCCCACACCTAGCACACAAGGGAGGAGGGGAGGAAAAAGAGAGTGACACACACACACACAACACCCCTACTTCCACCCCCAACACCATACACACAAATAGATGCAACAACATTACATATACACCCTGTAACCCTCAGGAATAACGCAAGGACAAAAGGAATTGATTAAATTGAGTGTAATAGTACCATTTTAGATAAATACGTCCTTAAAGCAATAAACAGTATGTACAATATATACAAATGGAGGGACAATGCCCACTCCAAAATGTCCGTGGCCCACGGGGCCAAAACACATAGGCCAAGGCCGCACTTGACTCCTGTCTCAATATGGAGAGAACCCTGCAGGGGCATCAGGTCGAAAACACACAGGCACCTCAGGGGGATGGAAATGGGGGGGCACCTCAGCCAGAAGATGGTACAACGCCACTGCTCCTGGAGGGGGCTACATGCCCACTTCTTGGTCCTGGGGAGTGCAAAGCCACAGTCTCTCAAGTGTGTGGTTTGCCCACTGCTTGGTCGTGGGGAGTGCAAGGCCACAGTCTCTCTAGTGGTTGGTTTGCCCACTGCTTGGTCCTGGGGAGTGCTAAGCCACAGTCTCTCAAATGGGTGGTTTGCCCACTGCTTCGTCCTGGGGAGTGCAAGGCCACAGTCTCTCTAGTGGGTGGTTTGCCCACTGCTTGGTCCTGGGGAGTGAAAAGCCACAGTCTCTTTAATGGGTGGTTTGCCCACTGCTTGTTCCTGGGGAGTGCAAGGAAACAGTCTGTCTAGTGGGTAGTTTGCCATCTGCTTGGTCCTGGTGAGTGCAAAGCCACAGTCTCTCTAGTGGGTGGTTTGCCCACTGCTTGGTCCTGGGGAGTGCAAGGCCATAGGCTCTCTAGTGGATGGTTTGCCCACTGCTTGGTCCTGTGAAGTGCAAAGCCACAGTCTCTCTAGTGGGTGGTTTGCCCACTGCTTGGTCCTGGGGAGTGCAAAGCCATAGTCTCTCAAGTGGATGCCTTCTTCCACTGGTTCTGGAGGGGGCTTTGTGCCCAGTGTGCTTCATCCTGGCAAGGATGGGTTGAGTGGATGCCTTCGTCCACTGGTTCTGGAGCGGGCTTTGCGCCCAGTGTGCTTCATCCTCGGATTATCACACCTACAGGTGTTGTAGGGGCCAAGACGCACTGTAGCCCATGTAGTTACGACTACACACTGCTCACCGGCGGTGACGGCTGCTCAGTGGATGGCAGTTGCGGTGCAGCTGGTGGTGCTTTCAGTGGTGGGGGTAGGCTCCAGCCCTTACCCTGCATCTCAGACGGCTGCCCACTGGGGCTGCTGCTAGTGGTGCTTGCGGTGGTGCAGGTGGTGGTGCTTGCGGCCGTGCAGGTGGTGGTGCTGGCTGCGGTGCTATCAGTGGTGGGGGGAGGCCCCAGCCCTTCCCCTGCAGCCTCGGATGGCTGCCCACTGGGGCTGCTGCTAGTGGTGCTAGCTGCGGTGCAGGTAGCAGTGCTTGCGGCGCTGCAGGTGGCGGTGCTGGCCGCGGGGCAGGTGGCGGTGCTGTCAGTTGTGGGGGGAGGCTCCAGCCCTTCCCCTGCAGCCTCAGATGGCTGCCCACTGGGGCTGATGCTGCTGCCAGTGGTGCTTGCGGAAGTGCAGGTGGTGGTGCTTGCGGTTGTGCAGGTGGCGGTGCTGGCTGCGGTGCAGGTGGCAGTGCTGTCAGTGGTGGAGGGAAGCTCCAGCCCTTCCCCTGCAACCTCGGACAGCTGAAGTGCCATGGCTGGTGTTGTTTGCCCCTTCCTGCCCTTGGCAGATGGTGGTGCCTCCTTGCTTCTGCCAGCTGGTGTTCCCTTCCTGCCCTTGCTGGCTGGTGGTGCCTCCTTCCCTTTGCTGGCTGGTGGAGCCTCCTTCCCCTTGCTGGCTGGTGGTGCCTCCTTCCCCTTGCAGGCTGGTTGTGCCTCCTTCCCCTTGCTGGCTGGTGGTGCCTCCTTCTCCTTGCTGGCTGGTGTCCCCTTCTTGCCCTTGCTAGGTGTCAGGGCCCGTCTTGCCCTTGGCAGGTGGTGCAGGCACACTGGCTGTGCTGACGGGTGCCTCCTTTGAGCCTCTCACACCTGCAGCAGCTGCAGAAAAATACAGTGTCCATGGACTGGGTGGCTGAGGTGCTGGGCTGTGTTCTGGCCACCCTGGCCTGAAGTGAAGGATGGGGGGGTGAGGAAAAGCTTCATGGGGACACTGGGGTGGGGAGAGGGTGAAGGTGTGGGAGTGGAGGAAGAGGGAGTGGTTGTAGGACGTGTCTGTCTGCTGTGTTTGGGTGCAGGTGCATGGGCTGGATGCTGTTGTGAGGTGGATGGCTGCTGGGTGTCTGACTGCTTGCATTTGAGTACTTTGGGAGGAGGGGGCACAGACACAGTGGGAGAGGACACAGGGGACGTGTGCATGGATGTGGGGGTGGTGACTGCCAGTGAGGGTCGTGTTGTAATAGGTGTGCTGGTGATGGAGGTAGTGGATGAGGATGTAGTGCATGCAGGTGTGAGTGGAGACACTACTGGGAGGGAGGTGGACGATGACGAGGAGGGGGACAAGGTGGATGCAGTGGATGTTGGTGTGTCTGCATCTGGATGGTGCTTGGGTGAGTGCCTGTGGGATGAAGTGTGGTGCTTGTGTTTGCCTGAGCCTCGTCTGTGTGTTGATTTGGGTGCATGCTGGTCTGAAGGTGTGCTTGGGATAGGCTGTGGTTGAAGGGTTGGGACTGGGTAGAGGAAGTTGGAGGGGGGAGGCTGGAGACAGGGAAATGGCTGCCATCAGTGAGTTGGCCAGAGCCTGGAATGCTCTCTGTTGGGCAGCCACGCCAGAGTGAATGCTCTCCAGGTATGCATTTGTTTGTTGCAAATGCCCTGCTAGACCCTGGATGGCATTCAGTATGGTTAACTGCCCAACAGAGAGGGATCTCAGGAGGTCAATAGCTTCCTCACTGAGGGCAGCAGGGCTGACTGGGGCAGGGCCTGAGTTGCCTGGGGTTAAGGAGATGCCCACCCTCCTGGGTGAGCGGGCATGGGAAACACGCTGAGGGGCTGCTGGGATGGGGTGATGGTATGGGGGGGCTGCTGTACCTGTAGTTGGGGTGGCCACAGAGGTGTCCACCACCACCAGGGAGCTTCCATCGGAGGAGGAGTCGCCGTCGGTACTGTCCCCCTTCCGTCTCCGTCGTGGTGCTCCACTGGTGCCTTCACTGTCGGTGGATTCGGCCTCCAGGTTCATGTGGGATGCAGCTCCCTCCGTCGCTGGTGCCTCTGCTCCTCCGCCAGATGATGCTGATGCACAAGGACAGGGTGACAAAACAAAAAGGGGGGGAGACAGAGATACACTTGGTCAATGTCAGCAACAACACTACCCTTGGCGTACACAACTCACAGGGAACAGCCCTATGCACTAGGCCATGCCCTACCAGTTACAATGCTAGTCACCAGGCCATGGGGTACAATGCCTAATGCCATTAGCTACACACCTGAAACCCACAGGACCCTGCCAAGTAGTAGATGCCCACTAACATAATTGGGTGTTGGAGTGCATCTGAGCTTGCCCGTCGTGGAACCTACCCTGCCATGTTTGCACTGGCCTAGGGGCACACACAGCCCACATCCCCCACCCAGGTAACACCTTAACGCACGCTAAGTCATGATTGTGAATCTGTACTCACCCCTTTGTGGCTGCTGTGATGCCTTCAAGCGCCCATCCAACTCCGGATAGGCCACCGCCAGGATGCAGAACATCGGGAGGACAGGGTACAGTGGGCAGCCCTTCCTCGTCCATCTTCCTTGCCCAGCGGCGCAGGTCCTCCCACCATTTGCGGCAGTGGGTGCTCTGCTGGTCAAAGACCCCCAGGGTCCGCACCACCTTGACGATGGCACACCAAATACCCTTTTTCTGATGGGCACTGACCTGCAGGAAAAGATACAGCAGAAAAAGTTTTATAGATACCGTCCGGACTGTTATACTCATGGCCCAACATATCCCTCCCATCCCCTTACGCACATACATTAGCCACCATACATGCAGCACTCTGCCCAGGACCCTTCAGCCCCCCTACACAAGGCTTACACACACATCACTCCATACATTCATGCCCCATGCATCGTGCTCACAGTGTACTCACCTGTTGGTCTGGAGGACCATAAAGTAAACGGTACTGGGGTAGGAACCCATCCACCAATGGTACTGGGGTAGGACCCCAACCACCAGTCTCTCCAACTCTTCCGAAGTGAAGGCAGGGGCCTTTCCCCAGAAACTCGAGCCATGGTCGCTTCCAGACACAGGTCACAGCAGCACTTGCAGTGTAGGTCCTCTCCTGTTAAAGGTCAGGTAGCAAGTGAGTGAACAGATAGAAAATGGTGGAAACGTCCACGGCGGTGCGTACCGTCACTGCCGGCGTACATCACCATTGGCTCCTGTAACCTGTAGGCTCCAATGATAACCAATGCGGTGTTGCACAGCGGGCATCAACCACCTCCCGCAATGGCGCACATTGCCAGCAGAATTATCTCATTTCCACTTGTCCCTCCTCACAGGCCAGGAGGCCACCATTTCAGGGGGGCACAAGCCATGGCACCTACCTGCGTCACAGCAGACATAGGCACATCAACTAACCTACACGTTCACATACTGGTTCTATAAAAAAAGAAAAGTATATTAATCTGAGTGTATGTTTGAATATGACTATTTGCTCACCGTTTTTCACCCTAGAGTTCAACCGCTGAGGATGACTAGGAGATGGAGACATACCCCCGTGTACAGACCCCTGGTGGACCTGGCAACAATGGAGGACAGGCACATTATCCTAACCTACAGACTTGATAGGGCCACAATCCAAGAGCTGTGTGCCCAATTGGAGCCAGGCCTGATTTCAGCTCTCCGCCACCCCACAGGTATCCCCCTCTAGTGCAGGTCCTGTCAGTCCTCCATTTCTTGACAAGTGGTTCCTTCCAAGCGACAGTGGCCATGGCATTAGGGATGTCACAGCCTATGTTCTCAAACGTGCTGACCAGAGTGTTGTCTGTCCTGATGAAACACATGCGCAGCTACATCGTATTCCCCCAGGTGGAGGATTTGGCCACAGTGAAGGCTGACTTCTATACAATGGGACATATCCCCAACATCATTGGTGCAGTTGTTGATACACATATTGTCTTTGCCCCCCCCCCCCCCTCTGGGGAAATGAACAGGTGTTCAGAAATCGAAAGCGCTTTCACTCTCTGATTGGTGTGTTTGGCAGACCAGTACATCTCCCATGTCAATGCAAAGTATCCTGGCTCTGTGCATGATGCCTTTATCTTGAGGAATTGCAGCATCCCATATGTGATGTCTCAATTCCAGAGGCACCGGGTGTGGCTAATAGGTGAGCCCATGGTCCCCACCCAGAGTATGTTGGTATATGGGTGTGGGGTTGGCCCTAAGGGTGAGTGTCTGGCTAACAGGTATCCCTCAATATTTGCAGGTGACTCTCGTTACCCCAACCTTTCATGGCTACTAACTCCAGTGAGGAATGCCAGGACAAGGGCAGCGGAACCTTACAATTAGGCACATGGGCGAACAAGGAGGATCATTGAGCGCACCTTTGACCTATTGAAGGCCAGATTCCAGTTCCTCCATCTGACAGGTGGATCCCTTTACTACTTACCCAAGAAGGTGTGCCAGATCACCGTTGCATGTTGCATGTTGCATGTTGCATAACCTGGCCCTGAGACGCCAGGTGCCTTTTCTGCAAGAGGATGAGGCTGGAGATGGTTGAGTGGCAGCGGTGGAGCCTGTGGACAGTGACGAAGAGGAGGCAGAGGAAGAGGATGTGGACAACAGAACTACTATAATTCAACAGTACTTCCAGTGACACACATGTAAGACACTGTAGCTTCACCTTCCATTGCAGTTTTGCGTTGGACATTGTACATGGCAGACTGATTTTTCGAATCCTATGGCCACTTACTGTACTCTTTGGCATCTCTATTTTCAGATATCTGTGCCCCACTCTGGCTCATGGTGTGCCCACTACAGGTCATACCTATGTATATGTCACTGTACATTTGAATTGCCTTGTTTACAGCTTGTTAAACTAATACATTTTTCAATCAATTGACAGAATCCATAATTGTATTAGTTTCAAGGGTGTTTATTTCTGTGATAATAACTGTAGGGCATATTGCAATGGGCTGGGTTGATGGTGGAGGAATGTCCAGAGTAAAGTTCCAGTCTATTGGTATCACAGATGCATTGTCCAGGGGGGCATAGGAAGTGGAGCAATGGCAGTTCAAGGTGGGCAGGGTGACAGAGTGAGACACAAGGGTGACATTCAGGGGAGTCTTATTTCCTGGCGGGGTCTTGGCAATGTTCTCTGGCTTCTGCCTGGATCGCAGGGACCTTTTGAGGTGTGGTTCTCTTTCTGCAGGGGGTGGGGTGCTGGTGGCCTGTTGTTCCTGTGGCGGGCCTCCTGTCCATTAGCGTCAGAGGAGGTGGATGGCTGTTCATTGGTGTGGCTAGTGTCAGGGGCACTTGATGTGTACTGCATGATCTGCAGCTGCTAGGGCTTCTGTGCACTTTTGCAAGGATTCCTTTGTGCACAGCACAGCCGAGGTCCCCAGCACTCCATCCTGCATTGCTCAACTCGCTGAGTTGACCACCGACTTCGTGGGACCCTCTTTTGTTCTGTTGAGATGACTGCCGTGCTCAGATTTTTTGAATGCCTGTTCATGTGCTTCTGCAGGTGCTGCCTGCTTCTGCATGGGCTCTCTCTTTTTCTGAGCACCCCCTCTGTCTCCTCCAAGGGACCACCTCCTGGTCCTTCCTGGGCCCGGGCAGCACCCATTATCTTCAACCCTGACTCTTGCAGCTAGCAAGGCTTGTTTATGGTCTTTCTGCGTGGAAACAACTCTGCATCCTCCAGCACGCTGTGGGACATCTTCTGACCAAAGGGGAAGTTCCAGGCACCTTCTGTTGTTGCAGAATCTTCGGCTTCTTCCACCTGGAGGCATCCCTTTGCACCTTCATCCGGGGTTTGGTGGGCTCCTGCCCCCCCGGACACTGGCGTGACTATTGGACTTGGTTCCCTTCCTTTGCAGGTCCTCAGGTCCAGGAATCCGTCTTCAGGGCTTTGCAGTCAGTTGTTGCCTTTGCAGAATCCCCTACCTCGACTTTACTGTCTTTCTGGGGTAGTAGGGTAATTTTACTCCTACTTTTCAGGGTCTTGGGGTGGGGTATCTTGGACACCCTTAGTGTTTTCTTACACTCCCAGTGACCCTCTACACACTACACTAGGCCTGGGGTCCATTTGTGGTTCGCTTTTCATTTTTGGAGTATATGGTTTATGTTGCCCCAAGGCCTATTGTGTCCTAGTGCCTTCTATTGTGTTCTACAGTGTTTGCACTACTTTTCTAACTGTTTCCTTACCTGATTTTGGTTTGTGTGTATATTTTGTGTATTTTACTTACCTCCTAAGGGAGTATATCCTCTGAGATACTTTTGGAATATTGTCACTAAAATAAAGTACCTTTATTTTTAGTAACTCTGAGTATTGTGTTTCTTATAAAATAGTGCTATACGATTTAAGTGGTATAGTAGGAGCTTTGCATGTCTCCTAGTTCAGCCTAAGCTGCTCTGGTATAGCTACCTCTATCAGCCTAAGCTGTTAGAACACTACTAATAAGGGATAACTGGACCAGGCACAAAGGTGTAAGTACCACAAGGTACCCACTATAATCCAGGCCGGCCTTCTACAGCCTTGTCTGCCAGCACCCCTGCAATGGTGACAAGGGTGGTGTAGATGTCTCTCAGGTCCTCCCTAATCCCCAGGTACTGTCCCTCCTGCAGCCGCTAGGTCTCCTGCAACTTGGCCTGTATCTGGCCCATGGTGTCTGGGGAATGGTGGTATGCTCCCAGGATGTTGCGAGTGCCTCGTGGAGGGTCAGTTCCCTGGGCCTGTCCTCCCCCTGTCGTACAGCAGTCCTCCCAGCTTCCCTGTTGTCCTGTGCCTCTGTACCCTGAACCCTGATCGTCCTGTGTTTGTGGGGTTGCCTGGGGTTCCTTTAGTGGTGGACACACTGCTGATTGACGTGTCCTGGGGACAGAGGGATGTGCCCACTGGGCGGATGCTGTGTTGGTGTTTTCTGAGGGGGGAGGCTCTGTGGTAGGATGGGACTGTGCCTGGGTAACCGACTGTCCAGAGGTCCCTGATAGGCCAGGTTGGTCATCGTGATCCAGGAGTACTGACCTGCTGTCATCACTGTGGGCCTCTTCTGTAGGGGGACTGGATGCTGCTGGCACCTCCTCTCCAGTGACGTTGTGTGGGGGTCCTGTGGGGATGTAAATGCAGTGTTATTGTTTTTGCGTGTGACATCTTGTGCATGGGTATGTTTCCCTCTATGGTTGCTATTACCAAGGCAGCTTTGGGTTGTGTGAGTTGTGATTTGGTTGGCTAAGTGATTGTCACTAGTGTTCATGCTGTGGTGATGGGTGTCCATGCAGGTCTGTGATAGGGGTCCATGCATTGGTGTAGCATGAAGGGCTTGGTATTGGGATGGGTGGGTTGTGATGGTGGGGTATATGTGAGGTTGTGGAGTGATGGGAATGAGGGTAAAGGTAGGATTTTGTGATGGCATGCAGGTAGGTGAGGGGATAAAGTAGTAAAGATTTGACTTACCAGAGTCCAGTCCTCCTGCTACTACTGCCAGGCCCTCAGGATGCATGATCGCCAAGACTTGCTCCTCCCATGTTGTTAGTTGTGGGGGGGGGGGGGGCGGGGGTCCACCGCCAGTCCTCTGTACAGTTATCTGGTGTCTCGCAACCCCGGGATGCACCTTCCTCCGTAGGTCGTTCCACCTCATCCCTTGTTCTGGGGTGCTGTCCCACGGCGTTGACCCTGTCCACGACTCTCCGCCATAGCTCCTTCTTCCTAGAAATAGACGTCTGCTGCACCTGTGATCCAAATAGCTGTGGCTCTACCCGGATGATTTCCTCCACCATGACCCTTAGCTCCTCCTCCGAGAACCTGGGGTGTCTTTGTGGTGCCATGGGTGTAGTGTGAGTGGTGTGTGTGAGGATGTGTGGGTTGATGTGTTGGGGTGTGTGCTGTGAGGTGCGTGGATGGTGTATGGGTGATGGTGTTTTGTGGCTCTGATTCAGTGGGTGCTCCTGGCTTGTCTCCCTCTCAGCTGTCAATTTTTCTTTTCAAAAAGGGTTACGGGTAGTGTGGGTGTGTGTATTATAGTGGTGTGGGTGTATGGGTGTGGTGTGTGTATGGGTGTCAGGTGTGTGTAGTTTGAATTGTCCAATGTAGTGTTGTTTTGTTAGTGTGTGTGTGTTTTGAGCGCGACGGTGTGTACCGCCAATGGTTTACCGCGGTTGAATGTTCGCCACAGTGATTCGTGGGTCATGATGCTGTGAGCGTATTTCTGTTGGTGTAACAGTGTGGGTTTTGGTACCGCCATTTTATCACTGACCTTTGGGCTGGCGGACTTGTGTGTGTGTCCGTATTGTGGTGGATTTCTACGCGTGGGTCATGATACGCATAGCGGTATACCGCCACGGTCGTGGTATGTTGGCAGCAGTCAGCATGGCGGTAAGCGGCACTTACCACCAATGTCATAATGAGGACCAAAATGTCAAATCAATCCTGCAAACAGGCCAGGAGCAGGGAAGTATTGTCCAAGGAAGGGGAGGAGAATAATGGGGTGGGGGCATACAGTACTATAACATGTAAAAATACAGGATCATCAAATAAAAGTCTCTTATATGTCGCAGGTCTGTACTCCTCACCATCAGAAGGGTTTCAATGGTGATTGTTATTTGCCTCTGGGAGGAAGTGATTTATCGAGATGATACGATTTGGATCTCATAGTCCATTGTTTGGTGACTTACTCAAATCTCACTCTTTCCCAGCCTGTCTGCCTCTGGGGTCGTGTCCACTTCGTGTGAGTGGCACATAGTATTCTCACTGTGCTAGTAATTATCCATGTTAGCATCCTCAAGGGAGTCCAGCCACCCTTCCAATTGAACCAGGTCATCATAATCTGTTATTTGGTCATTGTGCGTGATGAGCATGGTAGCTGGTTCCTGTAGTACCCTATTCCCACTTTCTTCAGCCACGCACAAAATGCCAAGAATCTCTTCCGCTTCAGGTTTGTTTTGTTCAAAAAGTCTCTAGTAATCGTAACCCAGTCATCACCCATAAAGAAGGGTCTGTGTTGTTTAGCAGCAGTTATTATTTGCCTATTATTTCGATGTCTAAGAAAACAGGCAAATATCTAATGATGAGGGGGGGTCCCCTCCAGTCCAGAGCTGTGTAATATCAGTCTGGGGTTTCCCTTCAGTCCAGAGTTGTGTAATATTAGACTGTGTGCACTTTGGATTTCCAGTGTGGGTTGAATGTCATATTTAAAAGATCCAGGAGAAGTTTAATCAGGAATGCTGTGAGACGTTGAGTTGTTTAAGAGCAACAACCACAATGTTAGTCACGGTGAACTACAAAAAGTCTCTACTTTAACCTGTGCTTAACCAGCTGGTAGCTTAGCGAAAAGGCAGACAGGTGTAACTTTGAAGAAATGTGTACAGTATTTATGCAGCACTTAAACAGTAACAAAGTAAAGGGACCATACAAGGAAAATCCCATACCAATTTGGAAAAATAGTACATTTTAAGAAACTGACACGAAAACAAAAAAAATGTTTTTTAGCAGAACTAATTTGAAAGGGTTAGGTAAAAATCGTGCTTAAAAGAACAAAGAGCCAACTGCGGTTATCTGGATGTGCAGGACCAGGACATTAGTCACAAATTCAGGCCAACTGCAATGGAACATGGGCCGGTTAGAGGTACCAGGTTAGGCCCTGGTTAGGCCCACTGAGATGTGTTGTTTTGCCCACCATGCCACCTCAGACTAGATTCAGTCATATGTATATCAATCTTGACCCTGCCTCAACAGGGACAGTCCAGTCTGAACTGCCAAGCCAAGGTCCTCTCTGAACCTGGACCACAGACAGCTCAAGACTATTTAGCCCTGACTGGTGCTTTTGAGCCAGGTGTAGGTTGGTGCCAGTGGCACAGTGAGCAAGGGACCCATGTCTGGGAATACCCTTGAGCACTTAGGGCAGTACATTAAACTCACAAAAGGTGATGGAAGGATGCTTGCAATAAATCTAACCATTGGTAGGTGGGCTGGCAGAGCACCTTTATCAAATGTACAAAAGGTGAGGGGAGGATGCTTGCAACAAGTGTAATCGCTGTCAATTGTTTGGGGAAGTATTCCAGCCCATTGTTCTTTTGTTTTCCATGCCATCTCAGATTAGACACAGCCATATGCAAATCAGTCTTCACCCTCTCCCAATAGGAACAGTCCAGTATGAAATGACAAGCCAGGTCCTTGTTGGGTTTGCTTTACTGCTGACAGAGCTGAAATACACACACTGAAAAGAATCTCTGGAACGCACATCTTAGTCTAAAGAAGACATTTATTAAATCACGCTGTAAGGCTCCTAAAGGAAGGCCAGTAGAACCGAAAGTGCACGTTTAAAATGTGCTCAGTAAAGAAATTAAAACATGTACAAAGAATGTTCAATCTATAAACAACAAATATATATATGCAAAGATACAAATACCTTTATAGATACATATATATATTCATACACAATGCAAAGCAAATCATTAGTAAAAATTCATCACCATGGGGCACAGTTGCTACTTCATCTTTCTCTCAGTAGCATTGTCGCGTAGGCTCTCATTATCCTAATGAGATTACTGGATTTTGAGCGGCAAGATCGTTCACAGTGTGGGGGACTAAGTCTGACCCAAGGTGAAGGACCCTTGTCACTCTAGATCTGGTTTTTGCTCCAGCTAACTAGCAGTGCCTCATCTCTCCCAAATGGAAGAGACAATTGGGCAGCCGAGCGCATGACATCTTTAGTACTTCCCAGGGAAGGCGTGGTCGCTCAGGTCACAACCGGTTCTCTCATACACAGTATGGTCTCATAGAGAAATGACAAAGGCAGTTTAAGTTTTAAAGATTGGTTTAATAAGACAACTGCATTTTAGATAGCAAAGCGTGAGCTGCAATAACCAGAACTACACAACACTGTAGGATTTAAATAGTAACGATGAGAGTCAAGCACAAGAATAAGGCTATCATAGTGCAACTAGATTATGTTCTCCTGCCTTTCAGGTTCCACTGGGAGCACATCAACCCTCATACCTGAGCAAAGGCCTGTAATCTGCATCAGCATCTGCAATGGGGCAGTCAGCATCTAGTTGTAGGTTACTGGTTGGAATCTCCCTCTGACCTGTACTAGGACTAAGAAGTGTTTTTATAACTAACACGCAGATGCTGTAAGAAAATGTCCCTACGTAAGAATGTGTATCTTCTACGAATACTGGAGACTAAACTTCTACCACATTTACCGGCAATGTACCAGACTGTAGCCTTGACTGAAGCACAGGGCAATCAAGAATGCATTATTTGAGAACACAGTGCTGAACTAAGCTAAACAGTAAGATAGAAGGAAATAAAAACAAGACCGTAAAACTGGTTATTGTAAAATAACAGTGCAAGGTTGAATAAAATGTATCTAGGGCAAAGTGCACAGCGGCCTAGTATGTTAAACTAACGTGCATGCCGGTATATTAAAAATGGCTACACTACAGCTTCAAGTCGTAGACCCTAAGATCGACTGTGAAGAGTAAGAGAGATCTACCCTCACGAGACGGCAGGCGTCAGTGTCCTGACCCTGACTGAGGTCTCTGAATCTCTCCACCGTCAATCCTGTGTCTCTTATATACCTTAAACAAGCAAGTGAGGAGATTTCTAGAAAAGCCCCCCTCGCTCCGCAATTTGTTGTTCAAAAATGCTTGCTACTTCAGGTCAGTTTTGAAAGGAACACGTTGGAACTGGCCATAATCCCAAGGTGCCTCTCCCAAAACCAAACCTTTCGCTGCCGTACCATAAGCATCATCCTAGCACAATCTTATCAGTCTAACTCCCCCATGTTATGCCTTAGCTCTTGATGAGAAAGAACACGCAGACACGCAGGGTAAAAACATGAGCGAAAACATGTTGTGCATGGAAAAATACTTGCAGTTTTAATGTGGCAGTGAAGCTAAGGCTAAGCTGAATACAAAATGGAGTCTGTAGCTGGTGACCGCTAATGTGACGGTGGACAACCTAAGCTAAGTGCAAAGTGGTGCAACATGGAGTCAGTGGCAAAAATACTAATATCTTTACAGTCCTTTCCTCCCATCACATTTTGTGTGTTCGATAGAGCATCTTTATCTGTACTTCAAAGAGTGCTCGAGTGGGGTGGCACTACTTGAGGGGTTAGGTTTCACAGCAGGCAGAGTCCAGGTGCAGTGTTCAAAGGTGTTGGAGCTTGTTGTGTCTCTGTAGCTCAGAACAGTAGGCCTGCAAACTAGCCCTTGGATTCACTCAGGTCATCTTGGGTTCAAGGTGCAGGTCCAGTACTTCTTACTTAGGTATTAGGGCAGCAGAGCTGTCCCTCTGGAGGGCAGCACAGTAGGGCATCAGAGAAGCTGGGTAGTCCTTCCTGCAGCAGAGCAGCTAGGCAGTCCTCCTTGCAGCAGAGCAGTATGGCAGCAGAGAAGTCCTTCTTCAGAGTCTTTCCCAGGTCCAAAAGTGATCTGAAGAGTGTCCTCTTTTTATACCCGGTGCCCACTTTGAAATGGGAGAAGGTTCTGGAGTTACGTCCTACAAATCTGTCTGGAATTTCCGGCCTCCCTGGCCTGGTCTCAGTCTGTCTGGGGGCACAATAGACTATGGTACAGTCCTTTGTGTGTATTCTGGGCCAGTGTCTTTAAAGTGCAAGTGTGGTAGGTGACAGCTCTGCACCCCTCCCACCCACACATTCTGCAAGAGATGTCCCATCCTGCCAATACTGGGAACCTCTATTGTGATACTGTCCGGGAGGAATACAGAAAGTCAGCTGTCAACTACACATAACAATGTGACCTAGGAGCAGGCTGCAGGTATTTTCTCTGGAAAGCCAGCAAATCATAGATGTCTCTTTGACTTCTATCTTCCACATCCATAATGTTTCTTAATAGGAACCAATGATCCTGTTCCCAAACTATGGATGCATCAATTTCTGTTCCATATAGAGTAGCTTGTCTTCTGTACCTTGCAAGCACTTTGGGAGTGAAGTAATGTCTGTTAGAAATTAGATCTTTGGTTGGAAGTCAGGTTGTCCCCTGTCCAAGCAAGGACCCTCACTTTATTCAGAGTAAAAGAGAATCACACTCGGTTAACCTCGACTCACCCCCTTGGTAGCTTGGCACAAGCAGGCAGGCTTACCTCAGAGGCAATGTGTTAAGTAGTTGTAGCAACATACAATACCGTGAACCACTACAAAATGACACAATACAGATTTTGAAAAATAGAAAATATTTTATCTAGATAAACAAGACCAAATATGATAAATGTCCACAATACACCAATAAAAATATGATCTTAGCACTTAAAAACACAAAAATAGTGCCTAGAGACACTAATGCTGTAATTTTGTATTTAGCGTTTTGTGACAGAGGCGTTTCCCATAATGCGACGCCACTGGCATTGTTTACGGAGTCACATGGACTCTCGGTACAGTACCTCAGCAAATAGTGTGGGAAACAGGCCGGTGCAAGAGTTGGGGAGTGAGGCTTCACTTGATCCGATGCGGTGTCGGTGGGGCAGAGGAGCAGAGGCATTATGAAGAGGCTTCAGGTCCTTACTGTGGAGTGGTGGAGGTGAGGTGGCGTCGGTTGTGAGGTGTTGGTCCATTGGTACCTCCGGCAGAGACGAACTCTGTCAAAGTCACGATTCTGTGGGGTGTCACAAATGTCAGTGCTATGACACTCCAATGTCAGGGAAGTTGTGTGGGATCAGTGACTGCAGCGATGCAAATAGCCTGCGGAGTCGTTGAGCTTCTGCGAGGTCCATGGCTTCAGGTGCAGGCGGCATTGCGGGTTCCATGCAACGGCATCCTTAGCGAAGTTGCATTGTGTTGTCCGGCGTCGTTTCACAGGATTTTGCCAGAAATGTACTTCCCGGGCCCAGTAACTGGAATGGCCCCCACTGGCAAGCTAGAGTCAAAACTGGCTGGTGAAGCTTTTGCTATCCCTGAGGCTTCAAAACAGGAGGCAAGCTCAATTCCAAGCCCTTCAAAGGAAAGTCTCTGTTGTACAAAAGATCCTGCCTTGCCCAGGCCAGGGCCCAGACACACACCAGGGAATTGGAGACTGTATTGTGTGAGGGAAGGCACAGCCCTTTCAGGTGTGAGTGACCACTCTTCCCTCCACTCTAGAACAGATGGCTCATCAGGATATGCAGGCTACACCCTAGCACCCTTTGTGTCACTGTCTAGAGGAGATGCACAAAACTGTCAAACTGACCAGGAAAGGGAATCCACAAACAGCAGAGTCATAGAATGGTTTAAGCAAGAAAATGCCTACTTTCTAAAAGTGGCATTTTCAAACTAACAATCTAAAAACTAACTTCACTAAAAGATGTATTTTTAAATTGTGAGTTCAGAGACCCCAAACTCCACATTTCGATCTTCTCTCAAAGGGAACCTGCACTTTAATAATATTTAAAGGCAGCTCCCATGTTAACCTATAAGAGAGATAGGCCTTGCACAGTGAAAACCGAATTTAGCAGTATTTCACTGTTAGTACATGTAAAACACATCAGTACATGTCCCAACTTTAACATATATTGCACCCTGTCCCTGGGGCTACCTAGGGCCTACCTTATAGGTGCCTTACATGTATCAAAATGGAAGGTTTAGGCCTGGCAAGTGGGTACACTTGCCAAGTTGAACTGGCAGTTTAAAACTGCATCCACAGACACTGCAGTGGCAGGTTTGAGCCATGTTTACAAGGTTACTCATATAGGTGGCACAACAAGTGCTGCAGGCCAACTAGTAGCATTTGATTTACAAGCCCTGGGTACCTCTAGTGCACTTTAGTAAGTACTTACTAGTAAAACAAATATACCAATCATGGAAAAGCCAATACATACAATTTCAAATAGGGAGCACTTGCAGTTTAGCACGGTCAGCAGTGATAAAGTGCCCTGAGTAACAAAAACAGCAAAAACAGAGTCCAGCACAGAGAAACAACCTGGGAAGTAGAGGCAAAAAGTTAGGGGAGACCACTCCAACAATGCCAGGTCTAACAATGTCCAAACATATATACAGTTCTGCTGCCAACTTGGTTGTTGTGATTTCCATTGTGACCATTGAGAGTCTTAACACAATTAGTTCATTCAGGATGGTCTAAGAGGCTGACCTTTGGGCTGGTGTGGCTCATTCTGCGATCATCTTGACCAATTTACCGGTCATTGCCTCAGTCAATAGCAGTTGTGTTGCTGGTTTAGACATGTCACCAGGACCACTCTTAAAAGTCTTACTGACATATTTGTCACCTTATATAGGGCATGACATTGATGGCTGAGGGGACTAGAGAGCCCAAGTGAGGTATAGCTGTCTTGTGGTGTGGTATTGTATGTTCCCCAGCTCCTCGTGAACACAGGGACCATCACTCATGGTCAACCAGTGTCTGTGGGGGTCAGGACATTCCACAGTGTATAGGAAATGGTGACACTGTAGGAAGGAATTGTGCCCCAGTTGTGCCTTATGTTCTAGAAACTTCCTGGCATAGAAAAACAGTGTAATAGGTCCCTTCCCCCTATTGTGAGTCCTTGCTGCTACTATTCAGGCCCCATTGCTCCTGTTTTTGGGTACTCAAGTTGGGCCGCAAGCTAACCTGGATCTAGTCCTATTTCTATGGCCAGGAGCCGTAGCTTAGCTCTCCAGCCATGGGACTCATTTCCCTCCTCCTCCGGCAGATACGCAATGGCCCTGCCCCGTCTAGTAGGTCTGTGCCAAATTCACTGTCCGGTATCCGTTACCCAGCTCCACTCCCGATCCTCATCTCCATGTGGATCTCTGACATGCTTCTCACTATCCATGCTTTAATACTTATGTCTGGGCGGGCACCCAATTCCTTTCCTACCTGCCCTGCCAAAGCTGAAGATACTCCTGGCAGTACCCTAAAATCATAGGTTGCTGTTCACTTAGACTGCAATTATGTGATTTCTGTTTTAGTTTCTGTTGTATAGTTTTCTTCTGCTACTCTTCATTCATCTCATCCTGAGCCATATGTAGATCTAACAAGAACCACTCCCTCATGTATTCCAGAAATAATTAAGGAAGTATCCCTTGTAGTAACATCCTGTCTTGATGTAACAACATCATCATGATGTAGACAGCCTTGAATGAGACTGCCCTCCTGAAAGATCCTCTTGTGTAACTCTTTTTTTGTAGAGTACCCTGCTACCAATAAAGGTTTTTGCACTGTAAACATTCATTTGTAGATACATATTATAAATCTGTGAAATAAATTAGCTGTACTTCATCATTTGCACATTCATCCACATTCATGATGCTGTGCCAAGAGCACAGCAGCACACATATACAAGGCAGTGCTTTTTCAAATATAAACATATTTCGCGTTGTTTGCGCCTGCTTCTAGTGTCAGTAATGTTTTACTCAAAGCCCTGATCTGGTTATTTTAGTAGGGAAGTCAAATGGAGAAACTGGCATTCTCTCTACTGATGAGTTCTAAACAGTGCAGTATAAAATAATTGGGATGCATCTCTTCTGTCATAACCACATAGTGCAGGGATCATTTGTGATCGACAAGGGCACATAGAGCTATTCCAAAGAACACATTCAGAAATTTTTCGATAGATCCTATATCTCTAACCCTATCATTATAGATCAGGACAATTATATGAAAGAAGGAACAAGACAATCCTCCAACATTGATCATTCCTGAAAGCTTATTATCAGCTCAACATGGGAGCTCATGGAACAAATCAAGAGAATATGAGATAAAGACTAGAAAACGAATGAATAAGTAGCAAAGAGTCCAAGTTTCTGTTGAACAAAGAAACATACACTCCTAAATTGTCTCTACTTCCTCAGTTCATAAAAATGTGGAAAATTCACAAGGATGCCTGATGGTGCCCAGATGTGACTTAGGCCCTCATTTTAACATTGGCGGAAAATTCCACCTACCGCCAAGGCGACGGCCTCCAAAAGTCAATCGCCGTGACTACTTACCATCCACCATAATATGACCGTAGCTGTAATTTCCGCCAGAAGGCTGGCGGAATTCTGGCTACGGTCATGGCGGCAGACAGCAGTAAGGTGGCGCTGCTGCCAGCAGCAGCGCCACACCAGGAGAACGCCACCGACCGTATCATGACCCATAATGTGGCCTGGCGGTGTTTCGCTGGCAGACGCCTCTGCTGGCAGCAGCGCTGTGTCCCTTCTCCTGCTGGAGGACCCCCTGCTTGTCCAAGCAGGTAAGTTGGGTTCTACGACGGGGGGGGTGTTGTGTGTGTGTGGGGGTGTGTGTGTGTCTGTTTTTGTATGCGTGCATGCGGATGTGAGTTGTGTGGAATGCATGTGTGAATGAATTGGTGTGAGTGTACATGTATGTTGTAAAATGTGGATGTGTGTGTGCTATAATGTATGTTAGTGTGTGTTGCGGTGTGTGTGTATGTATGTATGCATGCGTGGGTGGATATGGATATGCATGTGTGTATATGTTTGCGTGTGTAGGTGTGTTAAGGCGGGGTTAAGTGGGGGTGGACTCTGGGGACCGGGCGGGGGAGACCCCCATCAGTGCCAGTGATGGAATTCCATGGCATCGATAGTGCCTACTGCCATGGATTTCGTGGCAGTAAGATTGCCACGAAAACCATGACAGTAGGCAGGGTCATGATCCCAAGGGTGGGATTGTGACGGCCGCCTGGCTGGAGACCGAAGTGTATTTTGTAAGTTTGCACCACTTTTGCGTTAAAAAATGACACAAATGCGGCTATAAAAAAGTATAAATATGGGCCGTAGTATTTAAAATAGATGAAGCATGAGCAAAATCTGAAAAATAGAATAATTCCAAAGTGTGTAGAAATTCGAAACACAAACAGGCAGCATTCCTAGTAGAGACCCAAGAAGACATGGTTCATTCCCAAAATCAAATTGTTTTAAATAGAAAAGTTTACAGTAGAAAAATGGATATCACATAGTCAGCATAAGGTGAGCAAATGTATCAATACAACAGCAAATCACAGTACAACATATTTAAATGTCACATAATAATACCACCATGGTAGCACTATCCTTCTGATTATATAAGAATCCCCTCTGCCCAATGTCCTTGGAGATATCAGAACAAACTGGTCACATAAACAATGGAAAGTCTCAGATGAATAGCATACAGTGAATAGTCAGGCAGGGCATCGAAAAGCACCCAAAAGCTTCCGCCGGAGCTTTTCGAGAACAGCCTGTCAACACAATCATCAATGCATATTTTGCTGCATGCGCGGTCAATGAGAAAATATAGATACAATGAATATTTTGAATCAGCTGTTAATACAAAAAGGTCTGGGGTCCTACTTGAGCCCAGCAAGCATATGTCAGGAAAACATGATTCTCTGTACGCTACAGCATTACCGATTCATTGCAAATAGTTCCTGGTGATAGGCAAATCATAAAAAAACGTTATCACCTTGTATAAAGTTTTATGCTCTTTTTAAATGCTTGCTTGAAGGACTTCATTAAAAGCTACATCACACGTCATTCATTTCAATCTGAGAATCTGTAAATTCTAATAATAAAATCGAACACTTAGGCTCTCATTACCAGCGGCCCATAATTTGTGTGGTATTTATCGCACCTGTTAAAATCTGACTCGGCAGAGTTGGAATTTATGGGTTATGATAAATGTCCCTGATGACAACTTTTTGGGGAACAACATGTGGACTTTGGTGCTTGTTGCACTAAAAGCCCCGTGCACTGGTTAATGCTGGGCATTTTTCTCCAAGAAATTTTTGCAAGTTCGACATGTTGAAATTTATCAGGGGAAAGTAGGAGGGTGTGATAATTATCACACAACTCCAAATTCCAATGGGTGTGGAAACACGGGGTTGCACAGGAATCAGAATGTAAACCCATACTCGTAAGAAGGGCCTAAGAGAGGCAGCTTCTTCGGATTCTTGGGAACCAAACTGTGGCATCAACTGTTGCTGCCACAATTAGGGCAAATTCCACATTTTGTTACATTCAGGAAAGCCCTTATCTTCACTCTTAATCAGTATCTTGGTTTTCGTTTGTGGTTCTACAGCATTATGAAGCTTCACTTTCTTCTAACAACCCTTACTCAGATACTGAGGTGGTCGTTAAAACATGACAGGCTAATGCATTACCGTGTTCAAAATACAAACATTATATTTTAATCAACAATAATGTGGTTATGTTTGAAGACACCAGATGTCTTCATAAAAGTTGGTAAAGGAAATCAAACACTGAAACTGGTGTTCTCTCCACTGATACGTTCTAATCAGTTGCAATGAGAATAATTTACAAAAGGCTGACTACAAACCAGTATCCTTGAAAGAAAATGAAGCAAAGCAGCGCACAATGGTCCATATTTATGGAAAATGATGCACAACTGCGATAGCCGCACTTTTAGCGCGAGCTAACGTCATTCCCTAGGGCCATCCGTGCGCCATATTTTGAAAATGATGCGCAATGCCACCTGGAATGGTTAGCGTAAAAAAAAATGAAAGTAACCAAGGTGGCATGTCATTAGGAAAAAATACACTAATGCTGCAAAAGTGGTGCTAGACTGTTTTGCAGCACGTCTATATGACACACAACCGGTTAACACCATTTTGTACTGCATTAGCGTAAAAAAACACACACACAAGCAATTAAAATGGAAATTGAAAGACAAGATGGAGACTGCAAGCCAGGAGAGACCCGAGGGAGACCCCAATCACCCAAGTACCAGCCAGGAGGGTCCAGCAAAGTCCCAGGAGAAAGAGAAAGTGCCATTCGGTATGAGAGACACAATGTGGCAGGCAATAGTAGACAAAGTCAATGCAAGGCAGAGATGAAAAGGACTGTCACCGATTCCAAGAAGCACTGGCACGATTGCAAGTGCAGGACTAAGGAGAAACTGTCCCGGAACCAAAAGGCAGCACTGCAGACTGGAGGTGGAAGTCCTGCACCACAGGAGGACCTGGATGAGCTGGAGGAGATGGTCGCAGAGGTCATCCCGGAGGCGGTGGTCACTGGAATCACAGGACAGGACAGTGTAGACTACCAAGAACTAACAAAAATGCAGGGTAAGTTGCAGGAGGGAATATCTGGAATTTCACAAAAGCCAGAAGGGGGAGGCACATAGGACACACTCAATGCATGCTAAAGGGTTGCATCAGGACACATAGGCCCTGAATCAAGATGGGCCATCCCCACCCAAGCCACACATGTACTGACGCTTTGTTGTGCCATACACTCCAACATATACACAACGTGGACATATGTCACTCACTATGGCTGTACTCCACCATGTACATGTGCAGCACATTGGCTGGAAGGGACGTGCAAATACTGTGGTTTTGGCAGTGCAACAACAACACCAATTGAATATTGTCAAAGTACCTGTACCTACACAACTTAGACATCAGAGACTAGGACTGAAGTCAATACCACCTTAGGGGCGAAAATGCTTTCCTTCCTCCTTGTCTCATTGCCCTTCTCATGTGTGCTGCAACTTGCAGCACCTATTGAAATGCCACATTAGCAAAAATAGCTTGTACATGTGCAGGAAGGGACACCTCCCTCAACATAAACAAATGTTATGTCAAGACCTATTATGCATTCTTTTCAAGCTTTAATAAAATAGCAGCAGTCAAGAAACTACACTTCCCAAGAGGCTTAGCAACATGCTAACCAATGGGAAGAAAACCGTAGGCACCAGAAGCACCAATAGGCAGATCCCAAGGACCATAGAGTACCATGTTGACTGCAAGCAGCCCTCTTTCTTGCTGCTCGCAGTCAAGATAAGTACTCATTATCATTGTTCCATGCATTTTCCAATGTTTTCTTCGTGTTTTATCTGTTATATTGCCAAACCGCTTTTAGTTTACTGAACGCTCGCTCTCTTGGTTGTGCCCTTAATTTTATTATTCGCGCAGCTCCTGTCCCATCTTTCCTTCCTTCCCTGCCTCAGTTTATCTTTCCCTCCTAGCGCGAGCACAGCAACAGTTATTTCAACCATCTTTGCCGCTCGCGTCCATTCCTCACCTGAAATGCGGCGCGCGTTCCTTCATGCGTGCGTTTCCTCAGCTCAACAGCGTCTGTTTCTCCATCTTATCCGGAGAAGTTCCAACGTTCACTGCCGCTTGCCGGGTGCTTTCCAAAGGGTGCGGCCTCCAGTCACTGCCGCCTGCCGTGTGCTTTCCATGGGGCACGTCTTCCAGTCTCCGCCCCCAGGCTTCGCCTAGGTACTTCTCTCACCTCAGGGGAGTACCGATAAATATTTCCTGCTGAAGTTTACTGTTTGCTTTCCAAAGCTCTGCTTTTATTATCTTCTCTAGTTTTTTACCATGGAATCAGATAGCTCCCCTTTGATGCCTGACATCAATGAGGATGGGGAGTACTTTAAACATGGTTTGAATGTTTTCATCCAGTCATCTATTGAACAAGCCTTACAAGCTTCTATGGCAAAAATTAAAAAAAATATTGAAAGTTCTGTGAAAATATTGTGTCTAATACTATACTGGTCCATTCTGCGGGGGAAAGCAGAAAAAGAAAATCATCTCCAATAATTTCTAAGAAAATTCTTTCTTCAGGCTCACAAATGACTAGTGAGGTTTCCTCACACCAGACTGAGGACTTGGGGCCAGATGTACAAAACGTTTTGCATGGCGCAAACAGCTAAATTAGCTTTTTGCGCCATGCAAAACGCGCATCGCGATGCTCATTCCCACTTTGCGAGTTAGTAACTTGGTTACCGACTCGCAAAATGGGAATGCGACTCGCAAATAGGAAGGGTGTTCCTCTTCGTATTTGTGATTCGCATCGAGATGCAGAATTGCTTTGTGACCTTAAACGCGGTCGCATAGCAATTCGCAGTTAGCACCCATGTGAAGTGGGTGCTAACCCATTCGCAAAAGGGAAGGGGTCCCCATGTGACCACTTCCCCTTTGTGAATGGCTCTGAAAAAATGAAACAAAAAAGTTTCATTTTCTCAAGTGTATTGGCTGCAATACAAAAAACAAAAACTGCTTTATTAAAAAGCAGTCACAGACATGGTGGTCTGCTGTCTCCAGCAGGCCACCATCCCTGTAAGTGCAGCGAATCGCAAGGGGGTCGCAAATTGCGACCCACCTCATTAATATTAATGAGGTGGGTCTTTACGACTCCTTTGCGATTCGCACATGGTGTCAGGGACACCATCTTGCATATGGGTTTGCGACTCGCAATTTGCGAGTCGCAAACCCGTACTTACCTACATCTGGCCCCTGGTTCCTACCAGGCCTACTTGTAAGGAGGGGAATTCCTTCAAAAATGGTACTGATTCCGTGCCTTCCAAATGTAAAGCTAAAACAAAAAATACAAGGCTTGCGCCAAAACAAATTTTAATTTCTAATATATTGGACACCGATAATGATGACGATAACGATGATGACATGGATGACTCTGGCCAGTATGTTTTCTCTGGCGATAATTTTTCATCTTATTCTCCTCCTTCTAAAAAGACCAAATTTTCCTCTTTAGAGTCAACCTCCACCATTGTAGATGCAGATGGGGTGCCTATGTTCGATCCTTCTCTCACCCATCACTCAAACTCCACTGAATGGCTTCCTGCTGATCATGTGGGAGATTATATTTCCTCTCGTCTTCGGCTTCCGTTAGACAAGCAAACTAGCTCTAAACTCAAGTCTGAATGTCCTAGACCTGCTCTATTGTCTAATATCACCGTCACTCCTGCCATTGATCAATCACTTATAACCTTTTTTACTAAGTTTGGCAAGGCTCCTCGTAAAGGGGTTGATAAAGCCTAGACAACATGCCAGGACAAACTACTTGATGTTGTAGGGCCCTTGGCTCGCATTTTTGACTTGGCTGAATCGGCCAGACTAGAGGATACTCCTATCGATCCTACGGACCTTTCCCTTTGGATACAGAGAGCCTTTTGTCTCTTGGGAAATGCCAATTCGGCTATTATACGTGAAAGAAGGAAAGGTTTACTCCTCAAACTAGACCCCAAACTTGCCAATCGTGCAACTCTTGATCCCGGCATCCAGGCTGATGGTAAGCTCTTTGGGGATTCCTTTATCAAAGACCTCAGCAGATACGTCACTACATTCTCTTCAATACATAAAGAGGCCGGTAGAGGCAGGAGCCACTTTACCAGCTGCACCTATCGCAGCCAACGTGCTAGAGGCTCCTTCAACAACGATCAAGACTTCAAGCCACAGTTTTACCCCAGAGATCCAGAGGTTTCCGCGGCTGGGGTCAAAGATTTTCCAGATCAAACAACTCTCAAGGTAAGCCAGTCTTCTGGCCTTCCCGTGGGAGGTCGGCTTCAATTCTTCCTCCCAAAGTGGTGTGCAATTACATCAGACCCATGGGTATTAAACACAATTCAGGGTTACCTAATAGAGTTTTATTCTCCTCCTTTTCAATCCTTTTTCCCTCCCCCTCCAAAGTTTTCTGCGGAAATGTCCGCTCTCATTACAACCGAAGTACAGTTGCTTATTCACAAAAATGCTATCCAACCTTCTCTTCCCAATCCATTGGGATTCTTAAATTCCTTATTCCTAGTTCAAAAGAAAAACAAAAAGTTGAGACCGGTAATCAATCTCAAATCTTTCAATCAATTTGTGATTTATCGCCATTTCAAGATGGAAACTATTATCCATCTCAGGGATATTTTACTTCAAAATGATTGGTTAGTAAGGCTAGACCTTCAGGATGCTTACCTTACTATTCCTATTCATCCTTCTCACAGAAAATATTTACAATTTCAATGGCTCTCAAAAACGTATTCCTTTTCTTCTCTACCTTTCAGGCTTTCTTCAGCACCCTGGTGTTTTACAAAGGTAATTAAACCAATTGATGTCCATCTCAGATCCCTCGGTATCAGGCTCATAATCTATCTCAATGATATTCTCCTTATGCACCAAAATGTTCACTCTCTTCACGCCCATCTTCAGTTAACAAGCTCTCTTCTTACAGAGCTCGGCTTCATCATAAACATGGACAAATCAGTGGTGACCCCCTCTAACCAAATAGAATTCTTGGGTTTCCTCATCAACTCCTCTACAGCTACTCTTCACCTTCCCCCCTCAAAAGTGATTTCAATCAAAAAAGAACTTATGCACACCCTTCAAAAAGATACTATTTCTCTTAGATCCCTAGCAAGGGAAGTTGGACTTTTTTCTTCCTCTATTCAGGCAATATTCCCGGGTCCTCTTCATTATCGAGCCCTCCAGCACTTAAAAATTCTCCATCTTTGCAAAGGTCTCACCTTCGCCGATCTTATTTCTCTAGATTCAGAATCTCGTTTAGAGATTCAATGGTGGATACACCATTTTTGACGCTTGGAACGGCAAGACTATCTTCCCCTTTGCACCCGATCTTGTATTAGAATCAGATGCAAGCCTCACAGGCTGGGGCGCCCGTTGTGGACCAATATCGACTGGTGGTACATGGTCCGCAGAGGAGTCCAAATTGCACATAAACTGTTTGGAGATGCTTGCAGGTTCCTTTGCGATCAAAAGTTTCACAAAAGACAAAGTCAAATGTTCGATCCTCCTGCACATGGACAACGTTTCGGCAGTCCGATACATAAACTATCTTGGGGGTTCCAAATCAAAACCTCTAGCCCTTCTAGCAAAAAATCTGAGTTCTGTCTCCTCCACAAGTTTTCTCTTCTAGCAGAGTATTTCCCAAGATCCCAAAATTCCATTGCAGATTGTCACTCCCGCCATTTCAAAGATGACAGCGATTGGAAACTTCATCCTTCGATATTTCAGAAACTTCTGAACAAATGGGGTCCTTTTCATATCGATCTATTTGCTTTGCGTCTCAATGCTCAGTTACCCCTCTTCTTCAGCTGGTGCCCCGATCCTCTCGCTTTGGCAACAGATGCGTTTCTTCAAGATTGATCCTCGGCAACCAACTATACCTTCCCTCCTTTCATCTTGATCAACAGAGTTCTATCTCAAGCCAGACACCAGAAAGCCTCTTTAGTCATTGTCAACCCTTTCTGGCAGTCTCAGGTCTGGTTTCCCCTTCTTCTCGAGTTGTCCACGGATTTTCCTCTGCTTCTCTCTCCGTTCCCTTCTCTTCTTCTAGATCCGTTGGGATCTCCAAACAACCTGATTCTCAACAAATCCCTAACTCTTTCAGCCTGAAAGGTATCAGGTTCTCCCAAGAAACCGCTTCTATTTAGTCGGAAGCTACAGAATTCATTAACAATGCTTGGGCTCCCGGCACTCGAAAAGCGTACAAATCAGCCTGGTTCTTTGGGCAAGCTGGTGTGTGGGAAAATGTACAAATCCCTTTTCAAAGGATCTAAATGTTATTATTAATTTTTTGGCAGCGGAGGCCAGTGCGGGTAAATCCTATAGAACTATAAATCTTTATAGATCCGCTTTCTCTATGCATCACCAATATATCAATGGCAAGCTAGTGGGGGAGCATCCCCTTATCTGCCGTCTTCTAAAGGGAGTTAAACTTGCCAAACCTCCTTCATACATATACTCTTTCCTTTGGGATGTCTCATTAGTTCTAAATTTGTTCCTTTCTTGGCCCTAGAACTCGGATCTATCAATAAAAATGCTCTCTGCTAAATTGACCATGTTGTTGTGCCTCATTTCTATCAAATGTGTCTCTGATGTAAAATCTTTAGATGTTTCTTCGTGCCAATTTATGCCTACAGTTGTCTTATCCCACATTACCAAGCGCACAAAAACCAACTTGCATACTGTATTTTACCCTTTCTTTACTAATAAACCTAAACTCTGTGTGGGTCTTTGTCTAAAGGAATATGAGAAACAAACTGTTAACCTCAGAATGTCCTCCCTCCCTCAGCTCCTGATCTCGTTCCGTAAACCCCATAAACCAGTTTCTTCGGCTACCTTAGCTCTCTGGGTTAAATGGGTCATGTCCCTGGTGGGTATTGACATTTCCATCTTTGGGGCCCATTCCTCCAGGGGTGCCATGGCTTCCAAGGCCTTTGCTTTGGGTTCCAGCCTAGAGGACATTCTGAGGTCGGCCAATTGGTCTAATGATAATGTTTTCAAAACGTTCTATTGCAAACCTGTTAGATTTGCTACTTCTCTGGTGGTTGATATGCTTTAAACTAGCATAATAGGAGCCTCCGGTCTTGACATAAAATGTAGATTTTCCTAGTAATTTATGAAGGAAAGTCTTGATTGTATTAAAGACACGGAGGCGAGTTATCCCACCGCTCTCTACTAATATGTTTCTTGTTTCCCTGTCAACCAATCCAGCACTACCTCCTGCCTCTGGATAATGCCAGACTTCATTTACTTCTCCCTTCTCTACACCGCTGGTCTCCCGGAATTCTTTCCTCCACGACCCTACAATTTCTTCAAGTTATGCCTGGATTGTTTCCTGTTGCCAAGACTTGTTATCTTTTATCCTCGCAATGGCTATTATTGTTTCTATTTTTCCTTTGTTTCATAACTCTATTTGAACTGCTCACTCAAGAAAAGAGGGCTACTTGCAGTCAACACGGTACTCTATGGTCCTTGGGATCTGCCTATTGGTGCTTCTGGTGCCTACGGTTTTCTTCCCATTGGTTAGCATGTTGCTAAGCCTCTTGGGAAGTGTAGTTTCTTGACTGCTGCTATTTTATTAAAGCTTGAAAAGAATGCATAATACTCGCCTCCGTGTCTTTAATAAAATTAAGACTTTCCTTCATAAATTACTAGGAAAATCTACATTATCCTCTCAAGGCAGGCACCCCTTCATCATGCTGCAACAATGCCTGTGTTGGTACAGGGAGAACAAATCTGTGCAGGGGGAATTACATGGGTGTACCATATTCTAGTAAACATGGCACATCCCTGTGTTTCTAAACTGGTGCAGTGTTGTGAAACACATATTGCTGCTGCACTGAGCTGTGCCACTTGAGAAAAAATCTACCCTAAAGTGTGCAACCTGTGGAGCACAACCCACACAGGGTGAACCCACAGCAACTCTATTCGCCATATTGAAATTGCAACAAAATAAAACCCATGCACCCATGCAGCGTGTCTGTGAACATCATTTGTGCAGCTGTACAAGTAGTTGCTATCTAACCATCTGACAAGATAAAGGCCCTAATTATAACATTGGTGGTACATACAGCCTACCGCCGCGGTGATGGCCGCCAACATACCACCACCGCGACTACCATCTATCTGCCATATTATGAGCACTGCCTGACTTCTGCCACAATAAGGGCAAAAATCCGGCAGTGCTCATGGTGGTGGACGGTGGGAAGCTTGCGCTGCTACCATCAGCACCGCCACAACAATAGAATGCCGCCAGCCTTATTATGACCAGTAATATGGCCTGGCAGTGTTCTGCTGGCGGGACGCTGCTGGCGGTAGCAGTGACCCTTCCCGTTCCCTGCCGGAAGACCTCCTCGACCAAGGTAAATTGGGATTCCGACAGGGGAGGGGGGGTGGTAGGGTGGGGGGTGTTGTGTGTGTGTGTCTGAGTGTGCGCATGATTGTCTGAGTGTGTGTGTAAATGCGTCAGTGTGTTTTGTGCTGTTTGCGTGGGTGGATGCATGTGAGTGAATGCGTGTAAGAATGGTAAAGTGAGTGCATGTCTGCATGTCAGTGTGATTGTGTGTAAGAATGTGTGTGAGTATGTCTGGAAGTATGCGCGAATGAATGCGTGCATGTCAGTGTGTGAATGATTGCGTGTATGTCAGTATGTGAATGAATTCTTGTATGTCAGTGTAAGTGAATGGGTGTATGCCTGGTGCTTGTGGGTGTCTTTGTGCATGGATGCGGGGAGGAGAGTGGGGTGAGAGGCGCTGTGACTGTAGTGGGGGTGGGGGAGGGTGGGTGATCTGTGCGTGTGCGGCTGTGGGGAGTGGGGTTAGTTGTGTGGTGTGTGCGTGTTTGGGGATGAGTGGATCGGAGAGGGGTGGGGGTTAGTTTGTATGTTTGTGTATCAGGGTGGGAGGGGTGAGTTTGGATGGAGGTGGTCGTCAGGTGAGTGTTTGGGGTGTGGGGGAGCCGCCTACCGGTGACAAGGAAGGAATTCCCTGTCACCAGTAGGGACTACCACCATAGTTTTTGTGGGGTGGCTAGCACCACGAAAACCATGGTGGTAGGACAGCTCATAATGCTATGGGTGGTACAATGTCGGCTGCCGGGATGGAGATAGACATCTCCGAACCGGTGGCTGCAGCCAACCCACCAATCTCATAATGTGGCGGTATGAACCGTCAGCCTGTTGACGGTCATACCGCCGCATTATCCCTGGCGGTCAGAAGACCACCAGAGACATAATGACCACCAAAGCGTCTTCTGTGAAAGGTTGGTCTACTGTTTAACGGCACATTCAACATGCGTGATAACTGGCACAAGTGGTATCAACGTTGCACTACCGGCATAATGTCACTAGCCGGTAATGCAACTGTATCATAATTCAAATAATAGCCCATGTGGAACCAAGCTGCACATTCCCCTAGTGTCACATCTACAAAGTCACAAAATGCATGAAATTATGCATATTCAACAACCTTACACCAACACATGCCTGTTGTTGCTTTCTTGGGGGCAAGGAAATGTTACAAAGTTTGGGAGGGACAATCTAATGGGGCAGACAATCCATAATGGTTGCACTGTCACCTCCAATCAGCACACGTGGGGCCTGCTACTGGCAGTTGAGAATGTAAAAAAAGCATTGTATGCAATAGACCTACCTATGCTGCACTAGTCCCATCATTCATGGTGCAAATGCATCACTGCACCAAAAGAGTGACAGCACACATTATGCTACTGTGGCAATGTCCAACATGGTGAATAGGAAGGCTAATTACATTCCACCATTGTGTCAGGGACAAGGAGAATGCAAGGAAGTAGGTGGTGTGGGATCAAAGCACAAAGGCCCAGATGTAATAGGAAATTATGTTGCTCCATGCTACCCCAAATGTGGCAGCGTTGTGCAACGTCTTTTAAAAAATGCTCTGATGGCTAGTAATCATTAGAATACGCACAACCCTGTGTCACTCCCTGTGTTGGGGTTAAATTATCTGACGTGGGTCAATGCAGCAAGCCTTGCACCACAGTGCAAATATGGCTGCATTGTGCAAGAAGGAACACTTTTCTGCACAAAAACATTTTTAAAATGCCATTAGCTCTGTATATGTGTGTTACTAAAAGCAGCACACATGGAACAAGTTCAACATGAAGAGAAAATATGGCATTTTACAACATTGAACCATGCCAATGCCACCCCTGGGGTGGTGTAAATGTTGGCAAAGACTCTGGTTTACAAAAACTTGTCATTCTGAGGCACTGTCAAAAAACAATGAGTGATGCCTTGGCACACCAACACCCATTGCACGCCCCTATCACACAAAGTGCTGCGTGTGAAGGGGCCTTCTTACAAGAAGGTCATAAGATACAATAAGTCCACACAGGGCATTGTGCCACCCAAACGTCATAAAAAGTGATGTGTAGGTGGTGCTAGAAGCACCTAAATATGCCCCAAAATACCTTGTGAGCTTGACCCATTTGTGATGCCCAATGCTACACATAATAAAAAACTACAACCTTAGGTCAGTAACATGTCACTGAGCCTCCCGTAGCAAATAAATGATGTGCCATGTTAACAGCCACAACATCGACTTTACACTATCTCATTGCAGACGATGATGGCTTACCTCCTGCAGACTTGCCTGTCCTCGATTTTACAGATGACATGGATGACCAGCTGCTGACCATCAATGTAGAGACTCTCCAGGATGTCCTAAGATCCCTGCAGACACCACCTTAGTCATAGGGAGGACATACAGCGTTGCAGGGTCTCCACATGAACCACCCAGCTACCAACACACACCACCAGCAAGTACGAACACAGCCCTGGACTCCGAGGACCCAGGGAGCACCTTTCAGAGGACAGTAGGAGTCCAGCGGGAGCTGTCCAAGCAGGTGCTGGTTGGGATGGAGACCATGGCAGACAGCCTAGAGGGAGAGCAGAGGTGCCTCAGGCCAATTAAGGGCAACTTAGCTGCCATCAGAGGCACCCATTCCCAGCTACTTGGACTCCAGAAACCCTGGTTGACATAGCTTCTGTCATGAGTCAAAGGCTTCAACAATTGCCCTCCCAAACTGGCAGCAGCATGATAGACAACATGGTGGGGGCTATGCAGAATACCCTGGAGTCCATACAGTGGCCTCCCTCAGGGAACATATGGCTGCCTACCACTGTGATGTTGCTGCGGTGTTGAAAAATCAGCAGTTCCTCCTTGCTGCAGTGATACCTTATGTGTTCCCACAAATGGCAGATGCCGGGACCTTTGTCTTCACATCTCTATCCCCTGATGTGCCCCCTCAACCGCAACAACAGCACCGGCCATGGCACAGAAGGAACCACACACATAAGAGGATAAAGATGTGAAAGGAACAACATTAACAAGGAAAACCACCCGGTAACACCAGTCTGTGCCACATGGACAGTATCTCTTTAGTTCTGGGCTGAAGATCATGTCAGTGGTGTGACAGAGGAAATAGTTCTCTTCACTCAACCACTGTTGGCTTGTGTGCTATGCACTGTCATTGTCTCCATTTTTACCTATTGGCAATTTGAAACCTCACTAATGCACATTTTTCATAACCATGTCTCATGACGTGCCCCTCACCCCTGGACTCTGACTGTGCTACAAATGGCTAAGGTTCACTCATAAGGGCTGTGAACTAGACATTGTATAGCATTTGAAAATACACTTGCACCTGTAAATAAAGCACTTTGTTTACATGTAACATTTCTATGTTTACTGTGATCCATCTACTCAGCTAAATGTTTGCATTGTGTGAATCCATGTCAATGAGTACAGAACATAATTACATGAGTGCATTACTGTCAGACACAAAGCCACACACAAGGAACCTAACATGAGAAAGGTGAATGATGGTGGTGTTGGCTCCGACCAACTTACTCAGTATTCTATACAAATATTGAATATATATCCTTGGAAGTTGACATATGACATGTATGGCTTAGAACCAAGTCAATGGTAATTTACCCAGATGGGAATACCAGTAGAACTAATTTGTCTGGTACAGACGAGGCTAACCTTATCAGTGATGGGAATCAGTCAGTGTTGCAGGATACAGTTCAAAATGTGCATGTTGTCATATGTGCCACAATTGCCAACAAAGAATCTGCAAGGCCCCACCAATGACAGTTGAAGTTCCATAATTACCTGTCCAAGATAAAATATACATACACAATGTACATGGCTGGAACAGTGGATGGCAATTGTATGGACTGTAGGAGGTTGGCCTGGCTTATAGTGGGTACCTGATGGTACTTACACCTTGTGCCAGGTCCAGTTATCCCTTATTAGTAGATTAGTAGTGTTCTAGCAGCTTAGGTTGATAGAGGTAGCTATAGCAGAGCAGCTTAGGCTGAACTAGGAGATATGCAAAGCTCCTAAAATACCACTTATATCATACAGCACTATATCATACGAATCACAATACTCAGAGTTACCAAAAATAAAGGTACTTTATTTTGGTGACAATGTGCCAAAAATATCTCAGAGGATATACTCCCTTAGGAGGTAAGTAAAATACACAAAATATACACACAACCCAAAATCAGGTAAGTAAACAGTTAGAAAAGTAGTGCAAACACTGCTGAATACAATAGGATGCAATAGGCCTAGGGGCAACACAAACCATATACTAAGAAAGTGGAATGCAAACCACTTAGGGACCCCAGGCCTAGTGTAGTGTGTAGAGGGTCGCTGAGAGTGTTAGAAAACACTAAGGGTGTCCAAGATACCCCACCCCGAGACCCTGAAAAGTAGGAGTAAAGTTACCCTACTTTCCCAGTAACACACTAAAGTTGTGATAGGAGATTCTGCAAAGACAACAACTGACTGCAAAGCACTGAAGACGGATTCCTGGACCTAAGGACCTGCAAAGGAAGGCAACCAAGTCCAAGAGTCATGAAAGTGTCCAGGGAGAGCAGGAGCCCCGTTAACCCCGGATGAAGGTGCAAATGGCTGCCTCTAGGAGGAAGAAGCTGAAGATCCTCCAACAACGGAAGATGGTATGAACTTCTTCTTTGCACAGAAGATGTCCAAGGCATGCTGGAGGATGCAGAGTTATTTCCACCTAGAAAGACCGCAAACAAGCCTTGCTAGCTGCAAAGGTCGTGGTTGAAGAAAATGGGTGCTGCCCGGGCCCAGGAAGGACCAGGAGGTTGCCCCTTGGAGGAGGAGACAGAGGGGGCGCTTAGCAGGGGGAAGATTCTGTTGACCCATGGGAGATTTCTTCTTGGCTTCCAGTGCAGGGTGAAGGCAGACAGCCCACAGAGCATGCACCACCAGGAAACAGTCGAGAAAGCCAGCAGGATTAGGCGCTACAATGTTGCTGGTAGTTGTCTTGCTACTTTGTTGTGGTTTTGCAGGCATCCTGGAGCAGTCAGCAGGCGATGCTTGGCAGAAGTCGAAGAGGGAGATGCAGAGGAACTCTGGTGAGCTCTTGCATTCGTTATCTGATGAGAAACCCACAGGAGAGACCCTAAATAGCCCTCAGAGGAGGATTGGCCACCTAACCAGGTAAGCAACTATCAGGAGGGGTCTCTGACATCACCTGCTGGCACTGGCCACTCAGAGGTCTCCATTGTACCCTCACACCTCCTCTGAATTCAAGATGGCAGAGGTCTGGGACACACTGGAGGAGCTCTGGGCACCACCCCTGGGGTGGTGATGGACAGGGAAGTGGTCACTCCCCTTTCCTTTGTCCAGTTTCGTGCCAGAGCAGGGGCTGGGGGAATCCTTTAACCGGTGTAGACCGGTTTATGCAAGGAGGGCACCGTCTGTGCCCTTCAAAGCATTTCCAGAGGCCAGGAGAGGCTACTCCTCTCAGGCCCTTAACACCTATTTCCAAAGGGAGAGGGTGTTAGAACCTCTCTCAGAGGAAATCCTTTGTTCTGACTCCCTGGGACTGGGCTGCCCAGACCCCAGGAGGGCAGAAGCCTGTCTGTGGGTTGGCAGAAGTGGTAGCTGCAGTGAAAACCCCAGAGAGCTAGTTTGGCAGTACCCGGGGTCCATGCTGGAGCCCGGGGATGCATGGAATTGGCACCCCAATACCAGATTTGGCATGGACAACTCCATGATCTGAGACATGTTACATGGCCATGTTCGGAGTTACCATTGTGAAGCTACATATAGGTATTGACCTATATGTAGTGCACGCGTGTAATGGTGTCCCCGCACTCACTAAGTCCAGGGACATTGCCCTGAACTATGTGGGGGTACCTTGGCTAGTGCCAGGGTGCCCTCACACTTAGTAACTTTGCACCTAACCTTCACTAAGTGAGGGTTAGACATATAGGTGACTTATAAGTTACTTAAGTGCAGTGTTAAATGGCTGTGAAATAACGTGGACGTTATTTCACTCAGGCTGCAGTGGCAGTCCTGTGTAAGAATGGTCTGAGCTTCCTATGGGTGGCAAAAGAAATGCTGCAGCCCATAGGGATCTCCTGGAAACCCAAAACCCTGGGTACCTAGGTACCATATACTAGGGACTTATAAGGGTGCTCAGGTGCACCAATCAGAATTGGTAAAAATGGTCACTAGCTTGCAGTGGCAATTTTAAAAGCAGAGAGAGCATAAGCAGTGAGGTTCTGGTTAGCAGTGCCTCAGTGACACAGTTAGGCACCACACAGGGAACACATTCAGGCCACAAACTATGAGCACTGGGGTCCTGGATAGCAGGATCACAGTGAAACAGGCAAAAACAAACTGACACACAAGTAAAAATGGGGGTAACATGCCAGGCAAGATGGTACTTTCCTACATGGACGAGTTGATGTTACTTAGCAGTCAATCTGACAGCTCCTTGGTCATAGGGGATGCACATGGTAATCCATGGAAATCAAGACAGTAAGCATACCCTAGGATATACCTCCAACTTGCCCAGTGCACACATGAGAACCCCCAGACACTCAATCAACATGGCAAAAAATTGTCTTATACAAACAGGATTTATTTAAAATATTTTAAAACTTCATACCCTAAAACTTTCCTAAAAACTACCCTACACTAAACTAACCTAAACTTAACTTAACTTACAAGTACACCTATCTAACCTATTTGAAACTAATCTTACACACGTAACGCCACACTCTAAACATTGTCCTCCGACCCCCTTCAAGAGACAAGATACAAGTAGAACAACATAAACTATGACTACACATGTACTAACTTAACGTATGGTCTAAACATATATATTTTGTTTTTGGTGTTTTTAATTTTTTTAAACATTTTTTATATATATTTTTTAACAGACATACCCCAACATGACCCCCCCACCCAACCTCTAAAATAAAAAAAAGTACAAAAACCCACCCCCCAACTATAATTAAACTAACCTATGCCTACTCTACACTACTGCACCAACCCAACACTACCCATCTAAAACTATTAACAGCAAAATAAAAGGGAGAGGGAAGGAACTGGGAGGTTGTACTTGTGCACATCACAGTTTTTTTAACTTTCTTATGCAGTACTTCAATAATTTACTATTTTTTGCACTCTCCTGCTCCAACCTGTCCATTCTTGCCATCATGGGGGCCATATCCCGTCTCTTGTCACTTTCAAAGTTCGGGCTCAATACTGCAGCAGGTGACTGCACGGGTGCCTGGCTTGTGACAGGTGCAGCAGATGTGGATGGGGTGTGAGCTGCAGAGGCCCTCTGCACCCCTGATGTTTTCCCCAATGTAGCCTGCTTTCTTGTGCCTGCTGCGGAGGTCCCTTATGTGGGAAGGCACGCCATGCCCCTGTGTCTTTTTCCTTCCAGAACCTCCTTGCCATCCTCCTGTATCCAGCATCGACATCTAAAATGTGACGGTACCTGTCTGCCCTTTTGTGGAAAACATGACTTTTCTCAGGTGTCATATTGGCAGCTGAAAAATGGAGGAGATTCAAGCATTAAAGACAGCATTTGGTGGTGGTAGAACAGACATGTAATGTACACTGCATCCGCAGATGACACATGCAGTCCACCACACGTTCCGCAACAAAGACTTACTCCTGATCTATGACTATTTGCTACCAGCCATCTACGGTATCATGTACATGTCACTGGGATGATGGCTATCCATTGTTGACCATCAGGCCCCAGAGGTGAGTGGACCAATGCATCCTTGCTCAACAAATGTGTTAACAAACATGTGAGGATCACGTGGTCCAACAAGTCTAGATTTCCTGTGTCCTTGTCAATATGGGGGGATTTGTATGCAATCTACCACTTTGACACCCTGGTGCTACACCAAGGCTTGCCCAGGCATCATGGATGCAAGGTGGGGGTCATCAGACATGGGTGCTGAAATGTTCCCACTGGTTCCTCTAAGGTTTGGTAAAGCTTCATTCATGTGTCCTGGTTTAAGACCTGGTCTGAGCATACATTACAAGGGGGCACACCACTGCTCATGATGTGCCTACATGTACAAATAATTCTATGTCACCATAAAGTTTGGCCAAAGCATGACCAGCACATTCAAGTTTTCTGCAGATTACGTAAATAATGCCATCTACTGTGTGCTATGTTGTGCTAAATGTGTAAAGCGGCACACACATGGTGGCTGTATGGGTGCCCTTGGGGCTACAGTGAGTTTGGCACTGCATTGGGTGCTGCTACAGTATTCCTATATATTGAACATCGTGTGCACATGCATGTCAGACATCATCAAAGTACCAGGTACACACTCAGCAATCATATCATATGCACATGTGATGTGACCAAGATCACTCACAAATATCATGATGAGAGGACCATGTTGGTAATTCAGCTGAGTTCTAGCTTGAGACAATTTATAGACATTCCCCACAACCATCTGGAGCTGAGTTGTCTACTAATTGTGTACTCTATTGACTGTGGTCAAGCACAATAGGCTATTTGCACTACTGTGGCCTCAATTTATATCTGAGGCCTGTGGTGCAAGTATCTCATACATAGGCCACCTAGACACCTCTATACATTTCCTTCATCTTTACAGTTTTGTGAGTAAGTGTAAGCTATGTGTCGCACACAGTGCTGTCAAAAGTGCTGTGACGAAGTTATTCTCAAAAGGCATGCTAATTACATAAACAACTGCTCAGACACCTATCATGATTGACATCAATGTATATGTGCCCATGCATTCCATTTCCTAACACCTACATTTCCATACCAGCACACGTTGCCACTTGTGCAACAATCAAGCCATTCTCAATACTCAACATTTCAACAGACATGATGGCACCATCCTAACTCCAATAATATAATAGCATTGGTAACGCAAAACTTGTATTCATTGCATTGCACACATCAGACTGACTCACACCAAACCCTGGATTGCCAAAAATGACGCTGAAGCTAACACTTACTGGTAGCATTGGGGTCTTCAACTCTGTCGACCTCTCCAACGGTGTAGGGTGGAGGTTTACCTGAAATAAATGAAAGGAAAACATAGCTTTGTGATATTTGGGCATTTCAGTGAATGGGCAACAGTGTTGAAAACCAACTTGTTAGGTTGAGTGAGCAAGTCAACCTAGTGGTAGGTCAGACCAACTGTCAAACATCAATGATCAGTCAATCACACATGGTCTGAGATAATGGAGACTGGCACCTACAAACCATCACTTTCCCAGACACTCCTATGGTGCTTGTCACTGCAGCATATGTTCATGGCATTGTCATGCAGGTGTTTTGTAGCTTTACACCTCCATGACCATATGGGACTGCATGACACTGTATTCTGCATCTGAGGGGCATGCAATGGTTGTTGCAGTGGCCATTATATTGTGACACCCATAGCTTTTGAGCCTACCCCAGATCTTGAAGACATCTACCTCATTGTCACCGCTGATGAACAACTGCCCAGGGGTTGTGTGAGTATTCCAAAGTGTTGAGGAATGCCTTGATACATCCTTGTTTGTAGTTAATAATATGTGTGTGCCATTACAAGTCAAACACACTTGAGCAATAATGTCATGGGAGTTTATTGATGTTCATTTAGTTATACCTACCTGCACATTAACTGATTGAAATTACAGATGTCTTGCCAATTCTGAGTGGCCAGCCATAGTTGGCATGGTATTCCATTATTTGTCCAGGAAGGGATACAAACATGCGCATGGACATATGCCTCAACACAGACACACCTGCTCTGTTGTCCAATGATGCATGTGTTGGTGCAGGTTTCTGAGTAATGTGCCAGTGATGGTGCAGATGCAGGACAGCCCCATACTGTCAGTAAGATGCTGCAGGCCTGTATTACTAAATCAGCAGATTGAAGTAAAGTGGTGCTGCACCAAATGCATCCCTACAGTCCTTGTGGCCCTTAGCGCACCCCTTTCCTCTGTGTGCCTAATGAGAAATAAGGCACAGCATGGTGCAGGTAAGATCCAACTGCATTTATATATATATGGAGGCAAATGATGTAGTCAGCAGGAGTAGCAACAAACCAGATTATCAGACATCTGCTGAATACTCGGGCCCATCATATACAATTATATGCCCCCTTATAACACTAGCTCTCACTGCCGTTCAAATTGCAGGAAATATGGCATTAAGTAATTTCTCAGTTTTCCCAGAGGCTTGTACTTTTCCCCCACAAAGAGGTGTTGGGCCCCCTCCCATACATGATGCCTGGCACAGGCCTCATGTTGTGCTGGTCAAAACAGAGCGGAGCTATGCATGCATCACAATACTTTGTTATGATTGTGCAGGGAAGATGGCACTTCTGCCCTGCCTTTGCTTCACAATTGTATATTACAATGGCAGCCCTAAAGTGGCGCTGGGGCTCTAAATACATGCTGCACTCAACCTTATCAGCACCTGTCATGCACATGAAAATACTGGTGTTGCTATGGAAATGGGATACTTACCAACTGCTTCACCAATCCCACTGCCCAGGTGATCCAGTAGATCTTGCTCCCTTGCGATAAGGTCAGACCAACGGTGTTTTAGTTGGTGGTGGAGCACCTTGCGCCACCGCAACTTCCTGGCCTCTTTGGGGTGGCCCTGGATTAGGCAGGCATAGGGAGGTAATGCTACTAGGGAGGTAATGCTACTCAAGCCAAATTAAGCCCCCCACTCATCTGCCAACATCTTGCCCATCCTCCCTTTCCCTGACATCATGCAGTGTATATAAACTGCAAATGCAGTTGCAGGGAAAAAAACTATAATTTAAAACTACCCCAACTATCTAACAAACTATCCTACCCCTAGACAAACAACCCTCAATAGAGTTACCAATACAGTATAAAAACTCTACAAAAGACAGATTAAAAGACAAAAAGGACACAACAGCTACAGGACACAGCGCAAAAACACTCCCAAAATACCAATCCACCAACAACACCAGCTCAACACACCCTTACACAGTCACAGACAATAACACTGTGAAGTGAAAGTGAAAGTGAACTCACTGTACCATGTATACAGGCAGGATGTCCTGTTTCATTACTTCCTGGGCGTGTCACATTTTCAGTTATGCGTAGTTTTTTTTACGCATCACTGTCATGCATCAATTTTGTACCATTGTGCATGAAAAGGCCTGTAACTTGCGATAGATGCTCAGGGGCCAGACACCTTTTTGCTGCATAGAAAAGTCTGGTTGATGTGTCTGCGTCTAAATTTTTGACGCATGACGGTCCTTCGTTGAATTTGCTCCACTGTGCGTGAAAAGGCCTGTGGATTTGCGATAGATGCTTAGGAGCCAGACCCCATTTTTCTGGCATTGCAGAGTATGGAACGGAGACTTTTGAGTCTGACGTTTTAGACGTATGACAGAAATGCATGGAATTTAACTATGTAGGCCTAGTGTGCACCCAGATTCACATACCATGTCACATGGGCTATGCAATAATGTTTCCATAATGGTATGGCTACATGTGTGCATGTGTAGCTACACTATGTCCACATACATGTTAGCACATGTGTACTATGATGCTACATATGTGTTTGAACACTTATTTGAGGGTGTTCCACATTGTTATGTCTGATATACAAATGTACACACACCAACAACACAATAGCTATGATGGCCTGAGTCCAATACATGGTAAGGCATGTGACAGCCATGCCAATTGGTACCCAGAGGATGCAGTGGACTATGTATGTGTTGAAATCATGTTATCCATGTCAATTTGCGTGTGCATGTGTGTGTACTTTGTGGTGTGTTGTTGGTTTAGCCTTCCCCATGCATCTTAGTTGCAGGAGATGGAAGAAACACATGTGTTAATAAAGGTTGCTATATATTGTGTGTGTGTGTAAAGATATGTGTAGTGCCATTTCAGTAACATGTGACCACAGTGGTAGATTCATGGGATATGAAACCTCACATATCTATCTTCCTGCAAGGACACATGTTAGACTTTGACAAATGCCTGTGTAGTCACATCAGTGCCATATGTCAGAACACAAGTGAAGGTAAATTATTTCTGTCAATGATCCTGTGATACATATGCAGTTACAATGGTGGTAAGTTTCCTTTTGTTCAGACTCCAAAAGACATTACCATGCCTGAGCTATTTAAGTGATAAATGTGTGCTGAGATATCTGGTATGTGTGCATGCCATCAACTAGGCACTCACATTCGTCCTCGTACCACTGTGTAGCAGTGTTGCAGTCTGGCAAAGATGGCAGCCTACTCTTCATCACTGCTGTGGAAGTTTATATGCCGACACAAACCCATGGTTTCATGTGAAGGGGCATGTTTATGGAGCTCCAGATTTCTAGGTCCACTGTGAACATGCATCAGTCCCCTGACAATGTCAAAAGTTTATGTAGCCAGATCAGCCACCCTCTCTCTACATATGTTGGGTGATTACATTTAGACATTGATGTGTTGCACAGTCAGTATTGGTCTATGTGTGTTCCTCCTGCACGTTTTACTGCATTACTTGTAAGGAATATTTTGTGTCGTACATTGCTGCTATTCTTTAGGCTTCTTACACTTTGTACACATCTTCTACAGCAACATTGTTTGGTCATACCTGGACAGGATGCAATGTGTGACTTGTGTAACTTGTAGATAAGCACATCTTCTGCTACTGGCTACATGATAGTTACCGTCCCATTGCTGGTATTTGTGAAATTTCATGTGTGCAACACACACATGACATTACACCTGCCACAGCACTTGTGTTGTCTTCAAGAGTCCTTCCATGTTGTATTTCCAAGTATCTATGGGTATCTCCCATCTGTCCATCCACATCCTCCATTGAACATGGGTATGCATTTATTCCTGCATGCCACAACTTATATAACTCTTACCATGACTGTATGATGTTGATGTGTGGAATCATCTCAGAGCTGATTTTTTCATTAGCCAAATGCAACATATATGTCCACTTCTACTTCCATTCATTTTTTAATGGGTCTCTGACATGTTTGGACATTGCTGGACATAGTTGCACATCCCACACCTGATTGCCATGTTGGAGATCAAACTATATTTGGGATAATTTGTAACTGCTGCTACCTTGCTCTTGTCTTGGTCTGGCATGTAAGCGACAAAGAGTGGTGTATATTTCTATGTGCTGTGTGATGTTGTTATACAGAGCATACAAGGTAACCATGCTAACACATGTCAACCATTGTTGGTCCTTGCAAACCCTTTTCTACCTAGGACATACACCCCTACATCAGTCTTCACATGTATATCTGGAATTGCCGTAGGCATGTGTCAAGACAGCAGATTTGTGTGACAAGTTTGTATCTAATGTACATAGGGAATGGGACAGACAAGCCCTACCTACATTCCACGCAGACAATAATTTGGTGGTGCATTGTCCCATTTTATTCTTCGATCCTGACAATGGGTCATATGTTTGGATAGTGATTCAGCACCCATTGCTGGTTCATTTGTCTGGCAATACATAGTGTACTCCACAGCCAATGTGTGTGTGCCATAAGTGAGGTACAGCGGACCATGTGTCAGGGTTCTGCCCAATGGCAGTGCCAGTATATAATCCCATTGATACACAGTGCAGGGTCTGCCTCTAACATTGGTTACAAACCCTGTACAGTTACTGAAGGTCCATTGTTACCAATGATGTCCCCCCTTGTCACACATGCACAGTGCAGGTGAAATAGCAGTCCCCCTGAAATGTGACACTTTCAGTTCCTACATTACTTTTTTTTTTTAAATGTATTTTTATTATTATATCACACAGCAAGTGAACACAAAAGAAAATATAGGTGATTATAATACTATACAAGGGGTATACACTCCACACTGCTCTTGGCGGCTACATTTACCATTCCAGAGCTGGTGCACCCCCCACCCCCGCCCACACCAGCGCGAGTGTTCCCGCGCGGGTGCAAGCCGGGGCGAAGGGGCAGGGCCCGGGCAAAGCATCTATCTAACATACCCTGTAATACAAAAGAGCTACGAACGAGGGAAATTAGAAGGGAGATACAGTGAGAGAAAGGGGGAGGGTCCGGGGGCCCGCGGGGCGCGCACAGGGAGGGAGGAGTGGAGGGGAGGGGGAGCGCAAGGGCGGAGGGCTGGGGGCCCCTAGTTGGTTGGTGTTACTATTGGGGGTACGCCCTCGATTAGGTAGTACATCCTTAGTGCGGTCACTGGGTGCCCCCCTTTTCTTTTCTTTTTTTTCCTTCCTTTTCCGCCTTTTTTGTTGCATGTTTGTAAGCTTGTGTTGTGATTAGGCTCCCATGTGTGATAATTTTGCCTTAAGTATGTTGGAAAGCGACTATGTGATGTTTATGGTGAAGTTCTATTATTTAGGAGTATTAGTCTACACTATCGCCCGAGCGTTGTTGTTTTGGGAGAATATTTAGGGCGGTCGCTCGTCGTCCTTGCTTTCCATGGTGGTTATAAGGGAATTCCAAGTGTCAAGACCTTTGACCGGGATCCCTTTGTCTAAGAGAAGCTGCAACGTCCGCGCCTCTGCCTTGGCCCAGCGCAGCAGTTCAGCGCACCATTGATCAATGCACGGAGCAACCGGGGCTTTCCAATGCATAGCTATGAGGCGTCTGTACATCACCAACGCTAGGGCTATACATCTGAGGGTTTGTTTCCGATTTTTGAGACACGGGCCTATTCCCAGTAAACATAATTCCGGGGTGGGGGACAATGTAATGGCTGTCCATTCGGCCAGCAATGTTATTATGTCGCACCATACTTTTCGGATTGGGGGGCAGTCCCAGGTCATATGGTAGAAGGTGGCCTCGGGAGTAGCGCATCTGGGGCATGTCTGCATCGATTGAGGGAACATGCGAGTTATACAGTGAGGTGATAGGTATGTTTGGTGCAAATAATTAAACTGGGTGTAAAATGGGTTTTATCATTTTCATAGCCTGACTCCATGCGGGCTGCGATAGGGGCTCTGGTAGTACATCGTCCCATCTGTTCTTTGCTTGTTCTTGTTTGTGTTCCAGGTGGGAGGTTAGGATTGTGTATGCTCTTGATACATTTATTGGGTCTTCTATGCTACCTAGCAAATCATGCAGTCTGGGGGAGACAATTGGTTCGGAGCTTCCGCAATTCCAGCGGGACCATAGTGCCTGTTGCACTGCTCGGAATGCTATAAAGCTTCCTTGCCCCAGATTGTGTTTGCCAGATAAAGCATTAAAGGTTAGGAGGCGTCCTTCATTATATATGTCGCCGATTGTGCGTATTCCCTTATCGTACCATCCGCTCAGGCCCACCTTGGCAGCTATATTGGCAAGTTTCGGGATGATTAATAGTGGTATCCTGGGGGAGTACTGTGGCGTTTTATTGCCAGCTAGCACATGGCGGCCCCATATCCAGTGCGCGGTTTTCAATAGAATATTTCGTCGGTGTTTGGGGGACTCACAATTCATCAGGTAATGCAATAATCCCATGTTCCCCAGAGACGAGAGAATCAAATGCGATTCAGTGCCATCGGGGCAGCCAAGCCAGGTGGATATCCATTGTAAGTGGGCAGCTGCATAATGCAGTTCAAATGTGGGTGCTCCCAGTCCGCCCATTGTTAGTAGCTGGTATATTTTAGACAATGGTACACGTCGCCTTCCATTGCCCAATATTAGATCTGTTAAGAAGCTATTTAGTGGTTTAAAGAAGGAGGCTGGTAGAGCCAGTGGGAGGGCCATGAAGAAATACAACAGACGAGGTAGAATTATCATCTTTGCTATGGCTACTCTACCTATTGGTGAGAGTGGGAGTGAGCACCAGAAGGTCAAGGAGCCTCTGCTGGATCTGATCGCTTGCCCAAGGTTGCCATCCCTGAGGTCCCGTGATTCGTGGTATATATTTATACCTAGATATTTGAAGGTGGTGTAGCACCACTTCAGGTCGCCCGGGTTAGAGGGCAATTGTGTATTTCAGGGACTGGGCGCATGGGAAATATACACGATTTTGACCAGTTCACCTTCAGTCCAGCCAGTGTACCAAATTTACATAGTAATTTCAGTAAGTCGGGCAGGGATTCCGTGTGATCACGGAGAAAGATCAGTGCATCGTCAGCGTATAGAGACACTATGCAGTATATGTGGTCGTCTCGGACGCCCCACAGAGGGGCCACTGCCCGTAGATGGGCTGCTAGTGGTTCAATGGCAAGGGCGAATAAGAGTGGGGATAATGGACATCCCTGTCTAGTGCCTCTCTCTATATTGAATGATAGAGAAATCGTGTCACCTGTTTTGGCCCTTCCTGATGGATTAGTATAGAGCACCTTTGCCCAGTTAATGAATATCCGTCCGAAGCCCATGCGATGTAGTGTTTCCATCAGGAAGGGCCATCCTAACGTGTCGAATGCCTTTTCTATGTCTAATGATACTGCTACTTTGGTATAATCGTCCTCAGGGGAGTTTGCCATTAGGCTCAATAAATTCCGAATGTTGCTGAAGGTGCTACGACCAGGTATAAAGCCGGACTGATCTCGGTGTACCAAGTCTGACATACACGGGAGTAATCGGTTGGCTAAGAGTTTACCGAGTAGTTTGCAGTCTGTGTTCAATAGCGATAGAGGCCTGTATGAACGTACGTGGGTCTTGCCCCGGTTTAGGCAACACTGCTATCAGTGCTTCCCAGCATGTATCGGTAGCTGCCCGCGCTTTAGGGCCTCGGATAACATTGCTAGGTACGGAGTTAGTGTTTGAGTCGAGAAGATGCTGTAATATTCAATAGGTAGTCCGTCGCTGCCGGGTGCTTTGCTTTGTGGAAGTTATTTTAGGGCCTGTTGTATTTTGTTGATATCTATCGGCCTATCCAGGTCCGCCACCTGTGTGGCGGTTAGGCAATTCAGCCTAACATCATCGAAAAACTCGCGCAATAGTGTTTCGGGAGGAAGGGGGGGGAGCTTTATAAAGTGTGCTATAATACTCCCTAAAAGCTGTGTTGATATCAGCTTGGGCGTTTACGATTAATCCTGTATCGAGACAGATGGCTCCTATGGGGGAATTCCGGCGGTCGTTGTGTGTGAGCCATGACAGTAGTTTACCCGATCTGTCACCTTCCGCGTGTGTTCGAGCCAAGTAGTGGCGATAATCAAACAGTCCTAGTCGTTCGTCAACGACGTTCCATTGCGAACGCTTTCTAGTGAGCTCTATTTGTGTGATTGTGCCCCTAGCGAAGTTACGCTCAAAGGAGTGTACTTCCTTTTCTAGGTTGCGAAGCTCATGTACTTGTGTTTGGCGTACACCGACTGTCGCTGAGATGCATGCTCCTCTAATGACTGCCTTGTGTGCGTCCCATTCGTTTGATCTGGAGCTCGTTGTCCCCTCGTTTTGGGTGAAGTAAGAAGAAATGTGTGTGGCTATCTCCGCTTTAAATGGGGGGTCTTGTAATAATTGGGCCTGGAGACGCCAGGTTGGGATGGAAGCGCGCGGTCGACCCCATTTGATGTGGGCGATGAGTGGGGAATGATCCGAATTACCCTGGCGGTATATTCAGCGCCTGTTCTCCTATGAGTAATATCTTGTGAGGTAAGAATAAGGTCTATGCGGGTATGGAGGAGGTGTACCGGGGAGTAATAGGAGTATTCCCGATCACGAGGGTGTAGGGGTCTCCAAGTGTCTGTCAGGCGGCAGTCTGATATCCATTGGCGTAGCATCTGCGAGTTTTTAGTTATTGGGGAGGCCGCTATGGGGGTGTGTGATCTGTCCATGTCTATTTGCGGAACACAGTTCATGTCCCCACCCCAGATGCATGTTGAGGGTTGGTCGTTTGATAAGTGTGAGATCGTTTTTTGTAGGAATTCACTCTGTCCAACATTCGGGACATACAGTCCATTAATCACTATTAGTTCCCCGTCCAAGCGGCCTATTAAGTGTGTGTACCTGCCATCACTGTTGGTGACGCTGCGCTGTGCCACATAAGGGACCCCTGGGGCTATCCAGATCAGGACCCCTCTAGCGAATGATGAGTTTCCCGAACTATAGATCTGTCCGGCCCACCTCCTTTCTAGCCATGGGACATCTCCGGAGGTGATGTGTGTTTCTTGAAGAATGGCTATGTGGATATGATGTCGTTTTAAGTGAGCATGTATCCTATTGCGCTTTCTTATTCCCGCCATTCCCTTTACATTCCAAGTCATTATGTTGTATATTGGTTCCTTATTCATCGTGTTGGGTTGAGTTATTAAGCGTCCACCGTTGTGATCCCGGGATCCCAGCGCCAGATGCGTCTGCTAATCGCCGCCAGTCTGATGCTCGCACCCCTCGCCCAAGCCCCCCCCGCACCCGCCCGCCAGCCCCCCCGGGCCTAAGAGAAAATAATGCAAAAATAGGGTAGAGATAGTAAAGAGGGGAGAGATAACGAATAAAAGAGTATTTCGGGTAAAGCCCGAGAATAAACAAAGTGGCACAACCGGTGCCTAAACTGCAATCTGGGAGATTAAGTTCCATACGGGTATAGTTGGGGTGGCGGGGAGCGTGGGTTGATTGGAGCAGGGCATCGAAAGGCCCATCTCCAGGATAGTTCTGTCCCTGTGTGGTTCAGGCTGTGGTTGCGTCTGCATTAGTGGTCCAGTGAAGCTCAGACGGGGCGGCAGACGGTCGGGCCCCGTCCCGGGGCAGCTGCAAGCCTCCCTGTACGGCCACAGGGGGGAGGGGGAGCCACGCACCCTCCCGTGCGCCTCACGATGAGGGCGCAGTTTGTGTGGGCGCTTGGTTCCTAGAGTTCGTCCGCAGAGCGCGGGATGAAGTCAGGGCCGGCCAGAAGGGGGGAGAAGGATGCACTGGATTCTCTTCCAGGGGATCCGCTGTCGGTGATGTCCGTCTCGCTCCGGGTGTCAGTTTGTGATCGAGTAAATGTGCTGGTTTCCCTTAGAATTTGCACTTGGTCGGCTTCCATTTGTGATTTTGTTGGGCGCGATGTTGCCTTGTTTTGTTTTTTCTTCTGGCGCTGGGGGTGATCCATTCTTCGGTTGTTACCTTTTCCGTTGGCGGGCTGACCAGACCTTTAGCGTGGATCCATGTCCATGTGTCCTCTGGGGTAGGAAACATGAGCGTTTTCTCATCAATGGTTATACGCAGGCGGGCTGGAAACATAAGAGAGTAGGTAATGCTATGTTCTCGCAAGAGTTGTTTGATTTTGGCGAATGACGCTCTTTTGCGTTGCACTTCTAACGTGTAGTCCGGATAGGCAGACACATTACTGTTTTCCAAGCTGATTGGGTTAGAGGTTCTAAAGTGTTGAAGGACAGAGTCTCTATCTCTGTGGTTAAGAAACCGGGCTATCAGGGGCCGAGGTGGGGCTCCGGGCCGCGGGGGCCTGCCCGGAATTCTGTGGGCTCTCTCTATCATTGGTGCTTTAGTGGCGTCTTGTATTTTCATTGTATCTTTCATCCAAGTTTCAATGAATTCTTCGGCTTTGGGCAGTTCCAAGCGTTCCGGGATGCCAATAAATCTGATGTTGTTGCGTCATGAGCGACCTTCTGCTTCCTCGGCCCTGCGCTGCAGCTGCGCCAGGTCATTTTCTATTTGTTGGATTTTGTTTTTCATGTCTGCCATCTCTGGTTGAACTGTTTTTAGCGACAGTTCTGTGTTGTGCACTCTATCTGTTAGCTTGCGGTGGTCAGCTCGGAGCAGCGAGACCTCCAGTGCCGCAGCATCGATTTTCCCTTCCAGCCAGGTTTTAGTTTCCATTATTGCCTGCATGATTTTATCGAACTGCAGAGAGTGTGTGCATAGTGTTTCGCTCAGTTGGAGCAGTGTTGCAGATTGCGTGTCCGAGTAACATGCAGAAGGGGGGGGTCCCCGTCCGTGGAAGTCCCCGTTTTGGGGTGTTTTGGTTTGACCATGGTGCTTCCCGCGCCGCCGAGGGGGGTTGGGTCACCAGCGAGCCCAGGCAGGGCGAGACGGAGATCTTGCGTGCGATGAATGGGTGGTTCGAGAGTGCCGGGTGGTGTGACCATGGTTGAGCTCTCCTAAGAGCTGCCCTGAGTTTGACGTAGTTGCTTGATGCTTGAGGCACTATTATTGCTAAGTGCTCTGGTTATTCGCCAACGCCTGATTAACCGCTGGCTACCACCAGCTCTGATCCGAATGCGGTAGTTTCTTATTTTATTGGTTTGTTGGTTTGTGACTTGCCATTGTGGTGGCCTTGTATGGTCGTTTTGTGTCTTTAATTTACTTTTGTCTTGTTTTCTATTCTGTTGTGTCGTGTTCTGCACTCTTCCTTTTTCTCTTTTTTTTTTTCCCCTTATTTTAAATCCCCTTCTTATTTTTCACTGCTTCCTCTTTTCTTATTTATTGATTATAATTTTTATTGTTCGTTGTTGTTTTAATTTATTTTTTTGTTCTCCAAAACCCCGTTCCTAGCCGCCGCCGCGACTCCAGTTCACAGTGCCAGGCCGGTCCCATCCGCGAGGGCCGACAGCAGGCTCGTTCAGATCATCTGCGCGGGGGAGGGGTGGCTGCTTACAGCCGGTCGTCGCTCTCGGGCCTGGCCTCAGGGTGTCAGGCACCCTCCTCCAGTAGGGGCCCAGGGAGAAATCCCACGCCGTCTCGCGGTAGGGGGGAGCACCCCAGTGGGACACCCGGGGTCCGGGTCCCCCGCAGGTGAGCGCTCGCACTCTCCAGCCCAGACTAGGGGCAGTCAACGCAGGCGGGCCAGCGCTCGGTCCTGGCGCCGGTGCGCCCTAAGTTTGGTCCCGCGGGGGGCCCCAACCCGTGCGCGGCAGCCGCGCGGGGAGATATGCCCCGGCAATACGCCCAGGGCGCTACACTCTGGCCGGGGGCCGCGTCCATCCTCCACGCGTCCCTCGGCTCACGGGCCGCCCAGCCGGGCTGCGGACAGGTCGGGGGCCGCGGCGCTCCAGCAGCCGCGCCCCAGCTGGAAAGCTCACAGTTCCTCCACGCCGCCACCCAGGCGCCTCAACCCCGACTTCACAGTGACTTCACGGGGAGTCAGACGGGGCCGCCCCGATGCCGGGTGTGCGCCGCACCCACCTCAGCCAGGCCAGTTTGTTTTCCGGCTCGGGTCGCCAATCGTGCCTCACTCCGTCTCACTCGTTGGACCAACTCGGGACCAGCTGCTGCGGGTCCAAGCCTCTCGGGCCATCCCCGGATCGGGGGGAAGGCTCCACGTTGTTGTGCCCACTAGGGACCAGGATAAACAAACAAAAGGTGGGCCGTGAGCGGAGCTCTTTAATCAAGCGTCCGCTCCGGCCACCATCTTGGCCACGCCCCTCAGTTCCTACATTACTTAAACACAATTTGATAACAGCTCTAACCTTATGTATGTCCCACTTGCATACATCCTGGCAAGTGTGTGTTTGTCTTCTTCTGTGCCCCTCATTATATGTACACCCTTACACTGTTGTGGGAATGGCAAATGGAGTCATGACCCATGGCTGTATGCCATAACCTTGATCAGCTCCAAAAGAATGATAGAAGATGGTTTGTTAAAGCTTGATAGTGGTTTGGTATATGCCATGGCAGTTGTTAGTTTTAGGTGGAGTGGTGACTCTGAATTTATTCTGGTATAGTGTATGTTCACGTTTTGTGAAATGGCTTAATAGGTCCATGTTGATGGAAATCTTGGGTTGTGGTTTAGGGACCTGGGGTTTGACAAATTAAATCCAAACTGATGGTTCAACCATTGCAAATATTTGTTGTGTTGTCCATATTTGAGGCAGTGACCTATTGTTGGTGGAACCTACCACAGTGGTGTCATATGTAGAGACACCATGGTAGCCCTACAAAGCCAAACTCAGTCCTTCATGTTACCATGTGGCACTATGCATGCAGTGCGACACTTAGGCCCTCATTATGACGCTGGCGGTCCCACCGCCGACAGGCCAGTGGTGAAGACCACCAGATTACAAGAAGGATGGTGGAGCTATGTCCCATCTGCATACAGAAGCTGAGCTCAAACTACTACTAGTGTCCCCTGGGTGACACCTAAATACAGATTCCACACACATTACACAAAACAATGAATAGCTCAGCATTTACTGGTCTTACCATATATTTCACCCTCCAGAAAAGAGAGCTTCAAACTCGAATCTGCCTCAGTTTAAAATTTTCTCAGAAATGTCTGCACTCACAGCACAGAGACGGAGAGGCTTTGTCAGAATAGTTGAACCTTTCAAAGCCAGGGGTGCTTAAGCATCTATCGTCCAACAGGCTAAGCTTCAGGTGTTGGCGTAAGGTCAATTTTATATTTTTTCCAACATTGGGAAGGCCCAGGAGCTTCTCTATTATTTATCTAGTTGAGCTTTTAATTCAGTTAGGCTCAGAATGCAGATACGGTTGGGTGCTTCTCCCTCCTTGGGACAGTGTATGTGTATAATAATTCACGAGGATTTCTCCTCCTATCAGAATGACACTGGGGGACAATGGGGAGCGACTATGAAGACATTGGGTAAAAGTCATAAATCTGTTTGGGGCGAAGAGCTCGGAGTCAAGAAATTGTGAAAATGTCGATATCAAAGTTTTGCCAGAATGTCTGGGTGTGCTTTTCGGGGGTGGGGGGATTCCCGGGCCACAAGTGTGATGGGGTACAGTGTCATGGCAACTGGGATGCTTTGGGATGCGAGGGAGGCTACGCAGGCAATTTTATCCCCAGATGGTGCACAAGGTGGGTGGTTAGGGGTGGAGAACGCTCAGGGTTTTTTTGCAGTGAAAAATGGAAGGGTTCACAACTGATTTCTTGCTGCTGGATGTTGGTTAATGCAATTGGAAACGTTGCAATCAATGCAGAAAGGGCTATTGGACGTATGCTTAGTTTTCACTCATGAAGCTAAAGCATCTAAGCACTCTAAAAAGGAGCCAAAATATAAAATGTTTAAGCAATGGGCAGGATAATCAGTGTATTTCGAGTGCAAGTGCCGCCCATAGGGTTGTGGCAATTTATATAAACAGATATTTCCCGTTTCAAGTTACTTTTTCTCAAACAAATAAGGATGGCAAGTGGGCTATTATTAGGGGCTTACTCAATTAATCCAGAGTATCAGATGACCCATCCCCAATGATAGACCTTTACCAGGTATTGTTAACTATCCTTGGCCAAGTGGTTTTAAAGGGGTTAATTTTTTTAAAATCCCGAGCTAGATTATACATCTCTTACAGGAAAACAGAATAAGCAGCGAGTGACCAAATTTATGTCCGATTGTATGAAAAGTCTGAGCTTGGTGGATCTATGGTGAGAAAAATATTTGGATAGGCAGGAATACTCCTGTTTATCCGGGAGACATAATACAGCCACAAGATTCGATTTTTACTTCTCTTCATGAGAGCTGAAACTAAGTAGTTACGCACACGTCCCAAATAGTTATTCAGATCACTCCTTGATCGAGATGGAAGTCTCAGGGATTAAGGTAGAAAGGCCCAGAGGCAGATGGTTTTTTAATAAAGTAAATTTTGAAGATGAAGAAGGGTGCAAGGAGATAAAAAGTGAAATAATAAACCACTGTAAGGTGAATGTTGATATGACCAGGGTGGGAAATATCTGGGATGCATTTAAGGAAACTATTCGTGGCTGCATAACCTCCAGAGGAATAATGCTGAAGAAATATCTATAAGAACGTAGGACAGGGCTAGAACCAGCTCTCATCAGGCAAGCAACTATCTGGTGCTTAGACAAGCACAAGAGCGCATACAAAAAAGGCCTATGGGGAATATGAGTATGCAGGCACATTTTTAGCTTGGCAGATTTGAGAACAACAAGTGCAGAACAGGGTTACATTCCTCTTCGATGCAGAAATGAAAACTCATATTGTCGATCCTGCTCAGATTGAGGAAAGATTCCTTAAACATTATGAAGCGATACACAGTGTTCAATAGCAGGTTGATGTTTTTCAACTCACGCATTTTTTTTTAAACCACCTTCCCATTCCAAGGCTACGATCAAGTCAAACTCAAGCTCTGGTAGCTAAAATCTCTCTCGAGGAAATTGAGGAGGTCATGAAATCCTTGGCTAATGGAAGGCCTTTGTTGAAGATGGCCTACCAGCTGAGTTTTATAAGAAATTTGCACCGGTTTTAAAGCCAGAGCTTTTAAAATTTGCTAATCAAACTATAGAAGGGGGCAAGGTCTGGCAGTATTTTGTACTGCAACAGTGGTCAGCTTCTTGAAAAAGGATCAAAATAAAGAAAATGTAAATTTAAATAGACCTATTAGCCTTTTAAATGTTGACTGTAAGATCATTGCAAAACTACTGGCCAAACATAGGAGTAGAATTTTGGGCTCTATTATCCGTCTGGATCAGTTCGGTTTTGTCTCTGGTAGACAGTTATTCTCCAATGCGATTTTTTTGATTGAAGCCGTAGACTATTTTTTACCAAAAAGTGTCCCTGCTAAAGTTTTTTTATTAAATGAAGAACAGGGATTTGATGTAGTGATTTGATCTAGTGTGTTGGGAAAGCCCTTTTGTTATTCTTAAGGAATTGCAATTCCCTACAAGATTTATTCATCAGATCATATCTCAACTGTATAAAGGGGCAATAGCACAATAATAATTTACTCTCGCAATATTGGTTCCTGTGAGGTTAGTAGGGGAACAAGACAAGGATGTCCCTTGTCACCTATACTTTTTGCCCTTTTAATAGAGCCCTTAGCTATAGTGGTGTAAACAGATAGGAATATAGCGCTGCCAATAAATTGCATGACTAACATCTATAAACTATATGCTCATGATATAGCTCTATTTTTAAAACCGGATATAGAGAATCAAAAGAGGGTTTGTAATCATATTTTCAGAGTATGAAGCACGGGGGGAAGGTATAAGATCAGTAAGCTGAAAACAGAGATTTTATTATGTAATTGCACACTCAATACTCTACTTGTAGAACCCCATGCCTTGGTTAATCTGAGATCTAAACAATATCTAGGAGTATATGTCACAGATAATATAAATGATCTGTATGTACTGAATTATTCCCTCTTAATTAGCAAGGTTAAGGAGCACTTTGCAAAATGGACTAACCTAACTCCCTCAATGAGGGGCCTGGTTGCTTTGTTTTAAATGTCACTTTTGATAACGCGTCCCATCTTAAATAATTAATTAGTCTGGGACTCGTTTTAGGCCAATGAATCTTTTGACCCTGATTGAAGACACCTTAGGACGAGACAATTAATCAACATAGCAATCAATAGATCAATAATGTTATCAACATTCACTATAGCAAATCAATTCAAATTGGATAATGGCATAGGTAAGAATCAAAACACACCAAGATCTCTCAGTTATGGAAAACACAATATTTCTTAAGATTTATGATATGTATTCCCTATTGATTACACTCTACTAGCAAGTTTATTAGTCTCAATACCAGAAAAACACATCAACACTGTAATAATATGGCAACTCGAATAAGATTTCATCAAAGCAAAAATCATAAGCATTAGAACAAAGCACAACGTCAACATGGGTTAATCTTAGCTGACTATCATTAGTGCATTATCCAACAAAGCATAGATTCAGTCATTTGTTTATTTGCGCCCGTTTAGTGAATTCCTTAACTAACCTCGAATTAGCATTAGCATGTTGGGCTTCATGCAAAACAATTTAGCAACACAAATTTCGAAAACATCTAACTATGGTCTCTATCAAAAGAAGCCGTTGGTACCTAGAAAGAAAAGGCAAACATACAATTACAATTTCATCATCATATAGTTACCCTCCGTAATGAGTCAGCATACAGAATCAGTCTTCGTCCTCAGGACATCGGTTGATTCGCCTTTAGCCAAGGAACACAGCAAAGTTCATGAAGACGGGCAATAAGGGACACTTTCCTCATAAGGAAGAAAAGTATGAATCAGCAAGGCAAAACACGGATGGTTCGAAGAATTTAACCGCAAAGTCTTTAAGACAGAGTGGCAACGTTTCTAGGCAATAGCAAAGGCACGTAATGGCTAAGGCAAAGGAATGGCATATAAAGGCTCATTTCTCCTTGCGTCCTACGATTATATCAAAATTGTCAAACAAGTCTCTAATTTCCAATTGGTCAATAGTTGGTGCATCATTATCTCCATCCAATAGTCCAACGGTCACCCCATTAGAGATTTCCACTTTTGACAGTTCTCACGCAGCTCATTCGTTCCTGGGTTTGAAGCCTCCAACGGGTAGAATGTCAGGTGAGGAATAAGTGACATTTGTTACTCAAGTCAGTAGTCCCATTGTTTTCCCTAGTCTAAATGACCTTGTACCTGTTGCGAATTACACTGTTGCGCTCCACAAGAATGTCTCCTTGAGCAAGTCGGGTTCTCATGAGAAAATTTTCTACGGTTACACACATCTTCTAGTTTCTGGAAAAATACGACTACATGTCCTACAGCAAGTCAGCACATTGCACGTTAGAAAGACACATTCAATATGAAACCAGACAGCTAGGCCCGACTCATGCTAACTAAGGCCTAGTGATTAATTAGCAATTCGAATACATAATACATAACATTAACACAGAAAAATCATACATTAGTTATCCATCATTAGTCAATTTCATTAATCATCTAATACAATGGTGGCCACTCCCCGTGGGCACATTTCATACACATGCGTTAACGTTTACATTTTCTATGCGATTTCACTAAGCATTATATTACAAGCTTCTCGTGTTAATTATTAGATTTTAATCACGCTCCATCACTTTTACCCTTGTGCAACTTTTTGTTTGCTGCTGTCACATGTGCTCTCCAGATTAAGGGGGTGATTCTCACCCTGGCGGGCGGCGGAGGCCGCCCGCCAGAGTTCCCCCCTCCAGAATACCGCACCGCGGTCATTAGACCGCTGCGGGTATTCTGGGTTTTACACTGGGCTGGCGGGCGACCGCCAAAAGGCCGCCCGCCAGCCCAGTGTAAAACAACCTTCCCACGAGGACGCCGGCTCTGAATGGAGCCGGCGGAGTGGGAAGGTGCGACGGGTGCAGTGGCACCCGTCGCGAATTTCACTGTCTGCAATGCAGACAGTGAAATTCATTGTGGGGCCCTCTTACGGGGGCCCCTGCAGTGCCCATGCCATTGGCATGGGCACTGCAGGGACCCCCAGGGGCCCCACGACACCCCATACCGCCGAGCTGCGCCGCCATGGAGGATTCAGAAGGGCAGAGGAAAACCGGCGGGAGACCGCCGGTTTTCCACTTCTGACCGCGGCCGAACCGCCGCGGTCAGAATGCCCTGCGGGGCACCGCCAGCCTGTTGGCGGTGCCCCCGTCATTTTAGCCCTGGCGGTCGACGACCGCCAGGGTTAGAATGACCCCCTAAGTTTTTTAAGGAAATGGAGGGAACGTTCTCTACCTTTATGTGGGCTGATAAAATGCCTAGATTGGCAATAAATATACTATAAAGGCCAGTGAAAGAAGGGGGTCTTACTTTGCCCGATCTCAGAGAATAGTATTTTGCTAATTTTGCACGTTGTTCATATGGGTTTTTTAAGACCCCAGGAATGAATTGGATGGATAATTTTTTCCTTAACCTTTTTTTCATGAGTATGAGATCGATGATTTTCTATGCCTTATAAGATCACCTAAAAAGGTTAGATATAAGATCTTACAGTGGTCCCTAAAACACAAAGAACAACTGTTTAACCATTATGGTATTCCTGTAATTAATGGAGTTACTCACCTGGCAGGTATTTACACTGGGGACGAATCCCAATTAGATAAGGGAGCCATTTCTACATGAGAGAGCAATGGGTATTGTAAGATTTTGGATTGTCTTAATTCTGATACTTGGAAGGTCTGGATCGAAGTAGAACCCTCTATTAGGCATTTTAAAAGAATGGTAAACTGGTCTTTCATTTGGATAAGACTTTTTTAGTAATTTACATCTCAGTAGAATTTGGGCAAGTCTGGATCTGGTGGAATATTTTATTGAAACCAGAACTCGAAGATCTATTAGTTGCTGGGTCTCTATCCTCGGACAAAAGAAGGCCAATGAGGCATACCTGATAGCTCGGGAGAAGTGGCAGTCTAAGGAAGATCTCCAGATTACACTAGCGACCTGAAATAAGATATGGACTAAGATAAACAAGTTTTTTTTTCTCTAATGAAAGGAGCAAATCTCAGCTGAATGTAATTCCCAGCTTTTTAGCATAAAACTACCCCCAGATTCCAAAAAAGGCGTTTTAGGTGCGAAATGTAGAGGGAGGGGTGTTACTGGACCATATCATTTGGGGCTGTTCCAAAATAAATAACTTTTGGGCAAAGATCCAGGAGTGCTACTTTTGCACTTTAGGTATGGAACAGTCAATGGTTGCCAACACCGCTATTTTGGGGTATTTGCCTGATGTAAATAATTGCACCCTTGCAGAAAAAACTATTGTTTATTATAATATTATTAACTAGCTAGATCTACTCCAAAATTAGCATTCAGAAATGATCCCGACAGATCAACAATGGTGTTCTAAAGTTTTCAAAGTAAATAAGTTAGAACATCAATATGTTAAGATCAGGATCGTATAACAAATTTCAGAGATTATGGGGGGTACTTGGATAGAAGGGGTGATAAATGCAAGTCCTCTCATGTTTACGGATGCAAAATTGTACAACATTAATGAAGTGATGTGATATTCTGGAAAATGTGCAATAAAATATTATTTATTTGCTTATATCTGTAATTTATGGAATTTGAACATTGCCTTTTATTTTGATAAACTGTTTTCTTGAATATGTTATTTGAAGGCTGTATAAACTCTCCCAATAAATATAATAAAAAAATACTTCAACAAAACATTTCTAGGTCAAACTTCAAAATTTACTAAACAAGCATCAGCAAAGCCAACAAGTCTTGATTTTCGGCTTTGGAAGACTGTTCCACAAGTAAATGCCACAGAGTGGTTGAAGCAACAGGCAGCTTGGGGAGCAACGAAGGAGCTGGCTTGGGTTTAAATAAAAAAATACTAAAATGCTGAGTGGAATAGAGAGTGGTGGAGTAAGCAACAAACAGGTTTGCACAGGGGAAGCACATAAAGAGCGTGGGGTCATGGAAGAAGCTAACAGGTGAGAGAGCAAGAAAATAGATGCACTTGCATGAAGTGCTGAAAGGAAAACATTAAAAGTAGTTCCCCGAGGTGGAGCCTTGGTATAATACTAGTCTTTCAGTCAAAAGTGGTAAAGAAACTCTGCACCAAGTGAGGGAGAAACTAAAAAAGAGGAAAGAAAGCCACAGAAGAAGAAGCAAGTAAAGGAAGTGACAAAACGTCAACCAATGGTAATCAGTGGGCTGACCCAACGCCCCCTCTAAGAATTGATATTGTAAACAATAGGTCTTAAAAAAAAAAGACGGCTAAAAGCTATTTATAAAAAAAAACTGCATTTGTACTGAGGCAACATGGTAAACACTCTGTAAGCATCAACTGGTCACTTTTCAGTTTCTGACTGCTGTATGTATATATTAATATGGTACTAATGAAGTGGCATCTCTCTCATGACAGCATTAATGTTCACAAGTGAGGGACTGGCCAATGGCTTTTGTCTGCAGCATAAAACAATCAGGATATGAAAAAGGGAGGAAGCAGTGATTGCTTCTATGGTATGAAAATGTTGCTTCATTATTTGTGCAAATTATTGCTATACAGCATAGAAACAGCTCTCAAAACAATAATTATTTTAAGAGGGTATTTGCAGAACAAATTCCAAATGCTGCTTTTCTCTTTTGAAGGTCTATTGTCTTACATTTCACAGTACCTGTCAGACATTAATTATGTTATATAATGTTTATCTGCAAGGGAGTTTCCTAATGGAAAGAGAAGCCTGTGGTGTGGACACACAGGGCCTCATTGACATGAACCTGACACATCGTCATCGATGCGTCCGATTTCTTGTACCTGCCCACATCCCCTACAGCACCAAGGTTGTGCTGTAGTTATAATATACAGCTCCATGGCGCACATTTTCGCAGCTGCATCAGATATTCTGACATTTCTGTTGGCGCTAAAGGGACACATTGCTGGGATTGCATTGTTAAACTGATGCAACTCCAGCAATGCGAGGAGACTCCCACTGGCAAAAGCCCTGGGTCAATGTTACGCCTGGTCTGAACGGGTGGTAACATTTTGACACAGTGAAGTTGTAAAGTGACGTAGTGAAAAGTTGCAAATTTCACTGCATCAGTTCTAAATAGCATTTTCTGTGGGAACACCTATACTGTATATATTATACCTGGCGAAGGGATAATGTGCCATAGGGCATTACAAACTGACACATTGGGCCCAATGCGTCAGTTTGTAAATATGAAGCAGTGTAGTGCACTTCTAGTGTTTCCGCTGAGTCAAAATAAAAACAAGATGATGCAGGGGCTGCACAAGGGGGTTGTAAATCTCTTCCCACAGTACTTGCACCTCAACGTCTGTCCTATCTCTGTCCTATCCGTGTACATATGCTATTTGCATGGAGTGTTGATCCGCTCTCTTTATATGTGCTTCTCACATTTGAAGGTACTGATAGCTTATAAGCTTTTTCTTTTGAACGCTAGCGGAGAATTTAAAAAAATTGAGAAAATAGTACATTTTACAGCACAGTAATCACATACATTTGATAAAAAGGCAAAGTTTCAGATGAGGGTACCCATAAATAATCCAGTACTTCAATCGGCCAAGCAAGCCATTTTCTTCCTAGGAATGTCGGTATTTTGTCCACTCCAAGAACATTCTGAGCAGAACGGTGCATCCTTTTCTCAAAAATATCTAAAAGGCATACTGACCCACGCAATTCAAAAACTAAAATTTCACGTGACCTATCGTTTTATAGCATCTATCTCCCTGTCTATATTTCAATTCCTTTCATTTTCCTGTCTTGGCTCTTCAAAGTAAATTCTCAATTATATGTTATTTCTGGCAATGGCTTTGAAATGGCCAGGCTGGAAAAATGAAAATTACACACATCTTGCAATTTCACGCAGTACTCAAAAGAGGTAGGAAGATTTTACAGGGTCATACAGCAGTGTGACTGCTCTGGTTGCTGAGACCTTGCAAGTTAAGACGGCAGATAAATTATAACAAGATGGAATATAGATCATCACTTAAATATTGTCTTTATTTGTATGTATAAGAAAGCAATCATATTGGCCCCAAATGCAAGTTATCTACTTTATGAAATTGTAAACAATGCTATCAAATACAAGGTTGTCATTCTGGAAACGCACACACTTTTCATTAAACAAAAATAAGATAATTGCTCTAAAATACAATTTTTACACTACAACCTCTGGGCTGAGGAGTACTTCCCACCATGTACATAGCCCCCCACCAACAACTTCCTTCAACCCTCCCCCACCACCACAACAATGCTGAGCCCATTTGCTAATGAAGTTGAGGTAACTTCATGCTTAAACCTTCCTCATGTTTTCACATAAAGTATACAAGACAAATATGCATCCCTTTTTTCCTACAGTTGGTAGTTTTAATGGTACTATGTTTCTGTATATTAATCCGGAGTTAACTGAAAAAATAACCAAAATATAGCAACATTTTGGTTTTCTTTTTTTTTTAATGGAAAAAAGTGCTATGCATGAAATTGCACTTAAAAAAAAATAAAAACAGCTACAAAAGGTTTGCTGTGCTGAATTCACCGTCTTCGCAGTTTTCAGAAACAAGTAAAGTTATAAACAAAATCTACTTTTTACCACAGTTTTTTACATTTATCTAAAAGGCAGTTGATTTTTCATACTTTGTGGTGGTTTCTCCTATTTTCAGTTTGTGATGGAAACAGGTATGAAACCCGTGGGTGAATACGTAAAACTGTACATTTCTAAAAAGTTGACAAAAGTCTGAGTTCAGCCAGGAGTCATTTTCATAGACTTTCCTAAATAAACGAATAGTTGCAATTTTAAACAATGTAAAGAAAGAGGAAAAAGTTTAATATGTGATGGTTTACTTAGGTTTTTTTTTTGCACTGATAGCTAATTTACAAAAGTAATATACTGTTATATCTGTCAGACTATTTTGATTGCAGGGATATACATTGTTTGTTGCCCACAACACACAATACTAGAGCCACAATCATATAATGCACAGCATATAATGATATTTCATTTGTATTTACCATCCGGCGTTTCATTTGGTGAAATCTGTTGAATGAAAACTGGGTCTGAAGGAAACATGCATTTTTTAAATGTTCCAGATACTGTGTTATTTGTACAACTCTGAAGTCGTTCTTTTAATATGATTTAATCTAGAGGGCATTTTACAAAATGTTTTCGTTTTTTACACACTGGTTTTGAATTAGGAACCTAAAAATGGCGAGAAAGTAATTTGTTAACAACAAAGGCTCTACTACTATGAACTTCCTCACTTCTATTGCCAAAAAAATGGTACTCAACATGTGCGGTTGGGCCTATCACCCACAAAAGGAAAGCATCACCCTCACCCTTCTACGGTGATCCCCAAGCAGCAATCCGTTAGAGAGATGTATGGTTGGAAAGGGGGCTTTGTCTTCTTTCTAACTATGCTTCATCCACTTGGATTGTTGGTCGGGGCCTGAGATATGCTCCTGCGCAGCGATCAAAGTGAAACCAATCGGCCTCTAAAGGCGCAGACTGTTTCGTTTTCTATGAGTGTGAAATCAGCGCACTGAGGGCCATATTTATACTTTTTGACGCAAAGCTGCGGCGGCGCAGTTTTGCGTAAATTTTTTTACCGCCGGCTAACGCCATTTCGGTGTGCCGTGCGGGCGTCAAATTTATACTTTGACGCACGGCGGCGCAACCAACAGGTGGGAGTCATTTTTTTTTTACGCACACAGCGGCGTCAAGTCGTAAAGGAAAACAACGTTAACGCGACGTAAATGACTGTGGGTCGATTTACGACAGCGCAAACCGGAAAGTGCCGTTTTTTTTGACGCAATAGCGTCAAATTTACTCGCGAACACTGCCCTTTCAGCAGAGGAGAGCCAAAATGGATCCCAGATGCCACTACAGACCCCAGGAAGATGACAGCAGACCAGGAACCAGCCAGGATGATCCATACAGGAACCAGGACATATATAGAAAAAAAAGAAAGTGTCGCTTCAGTGCAGAGGAGCAGGAAATCCTGGTTAAAGAGGTGACGGAACACCAGCACCAACTGTTCATCACCTCTAAGTTGCCAATCAGCAGGAGAGAGGCCATATGGCAACAAATTGTTGACAAGATCAACAGTGTGGCTGAAGTACGCAGGACAGTCACTGAGTGTAAGAAACGCTGGCATGACTGCAAACGTAGGACAAAGGCAAAAATGGCCAGGAACAGGAAGGCAGCACTGCAGACTGGAGGGGGGAGTCCAGCACACCAGGAGGCCCTGGACCACATGGAGGAGATGGTTGCAGCCGTCATCCCTGAGGAGATCGTCACAGGGATTCAAGGACAGGACAGCGCAGACTACCACGAGACAACGCACATGCAGGGTAAGTCGCATGGGGAATTATAATGCAATAATGTAAACTGCAACCGGGGGGGGAATCTCTACTACACAATGCATGTAAGTCAGCATATATATGGAGTGTCATGATTAAAGGGGCACGGCAGGGGGGCATGCCCTGCACAGACAGAAGCTGGGGCACAACATTACACAACACCAACAACAGTCCCATGGGGGCATCCTGTCATGACAACAATGGAGCTAAGGGAAAGCCTCGACAGGTGGGAAGGCCACTACGTCAAACTTACATCCTGGCACTCGTCAGTCAATATATATCCTACATCAACTAGGTCCCTATCAGTAATCCAGTAGCCAAAACAACAACTGCAATGTAACTGCAACAACAGTTGACACTAACACCTCTGATCTCTGTGCAGCTATAGTAGCCAATGGCAGTAACCTCCCCATGGAACATACATACCTAAATTAGGGGGTGAGGATGACATCTGCAACAATCTCCAGAAATAAGACAAAGGCACCAGTACACTCAAATGTCAATGCCCATAGTTGACACATACATCAGCCAAAGTAAACAGCAATAGGAGCCACACAGCACTAAGGACACACACATGCTGGATACGTCAGGGTCCCTCACTGTGCCTGGCTAACAAGGTAACATCACTAATGTCATACTGCTCAGACAACAACATTGAGGAGGGGACACATGCAACTGGTCACTGAAATACACCTGCACAGTCAGAGGACCAAATAGGACATTGAAACGATAAACAGGGCAATCCAATTAAACACACATTACCCAACATCAGCTGGAAACATCAACAATGTCTACATCCATTACACATCGTAACATTGCCATGCATAGGATATGCCACATTACAATTACAATTAGGTCAATGTGACCAAACAGATTTTGGGGCAGATCCTGAGAGGCAAGTGTGCTGCCAGGGTAATCACAAAACCCACAGCCAGTGAAAGGTCTCACCATAAGAATAGATATACACGGAGGGTCGAGTAGGACAAAAAGATGGCTATTGCCTATTTGGTACAAAGCAACACCTAGAGGCAATTAGGCAGACAAGTCTGATAACTCTATATCATACACGTGACACACAGGTGGGCCATAGGCCTATAACAATGCCCATATGAAGGACAGCAGATACCAATACCAAACAAGATCACTAAGTAAAGTCATCAAAAGGCTTGCATGTAACGGCAAAATTGTCACAGCACAGACACACTAATTGTACCCTGTTTCATTGCAGAGGAACATGGATCTTCTGCCGATATGCCTGTCCCTGAATTCCCTGATGACATGGATGACGAGCCCATAAACATTCCCCAGGAGACCATCCAAAAGGTCCTTGAAACCCTCCAGACCCCACCTTCAGTCACAAGGAGGAGCACAGAACAAGCAGCCATCACAGAAGAACCACCCACCACCCCAATTGTAAGACCTGCCAGCTCCTACACAGCTGAGGACTCTGACGACACTGGCACCAGCTTTGAAAGAACTGTAGTTGGTGTACAGCGGGAGCTGGCCAAGGAGGTGCGGGTGGGGATGCAAAATATGGCAGCCAGCCTTGAGGGGGTGCGCTTGTGCATGTTGTCATCTGCAGATCAGGCAGCAGCTATGCAAGCCCTAACATCCATACTGCAAGGACTACAAGAAACTGTAAAGGAATTCACCACTGCAGTAAGGGAGTTGCCACAACACCTCGTACCCCAAACTTTCCACTGCATGCACGAATGCAATCATGACTCCCTCAGGGCTGACCTGGCTGCCTACCATTGTGATGTGGCTGCTATTCTCAAAAACCAGCAGGCCCTCCTTGCTGCAGTACTGCCCTTAAGAACTTCACAGGGAACAGCCCCCGGGATTTCTGACTCCACGTCTTCTAACACTGAGGTGTGTGTTGCCCCTTCACAACCAACAACATCAAGGACAAACCTGGCAACACACACATCAGAAGAAGAAGACATGGAACAGATCACATTCACACGCAAGAGTACCCGGAAGCACTAGTCCCTGCACCATGGCCTACTTTGACCAATGTCCTACGCTTTGTCAATTGCCAGTCTCACTACAACTATACTCAATGACTGTCCTGTATGCCTTGTCAGCATTGCCAGTGAATATCTCTCTCCTACTATTCGGCAAATCCTGTCCCTCTGCACTGTCTGTTACATCACCCCAGCATGTCAGGAGCAACATCCACACCCCTTCGGTAGGATCACCATGTAAGAATGCACCAGAAGGGACTCTGCAAACATGGACAATGTACATTTTGCACAACAGCACCTATCAATAAATAGCGCTTGCACACCTTATATGTCTCTGTGTTATTTGACACATCAACTGTGCAGTAGATAACTCTAAAGTGCCTGTGTGACAACCATGTAGCTTGTCAATACAACTGTCCTCACATCATGTAGTCTGATACATCTGTGCAGTGGCCAGGATTGCATCAGAGCCTGACCATCCTGAGGAGAATAACTGATGAAGGGACAAACCACACACAATTATGCTGTGTTGTACAGGATAATGCTCCATCTATAGCAATCCAAGTCAACTAATGGTGTTTGATAAATGTAGGCACCATGCAATACTAAAAAATGAATTTATACAGCATAATCTAAGCAAACACAACTAAACACTGCATCAATCACCCTTTCTGAGTATACTTCCATGAAGGGAAGTCATGCTGAATTTTTACACACATGATCTTTGTCAGCAATGAAGACAACAAGACAAGAGTGTTAACAACACCTCATCTACAAAGATGTCCCTGAACATCACACTGCAGTCCGACCTAATAAATTTACCACTATACCAAGTCTGGAAGCACACTTTGTGATGTAGAATACCTACTCATCAACACAAATCCTTGGTGATCAATGTAAACTACTAATGGTGGGTCTACCAAATGGTGGATACTTACCAAGTTAGCACAGGGGTAGCTGCCATGTTAAACCTCCATTTTCTGTGGTGGGTAGCATAGGACACAAATGTCATAGAAAATCATTCACCTACACTGATGTCAAGCCCATGATCAAGAAGCAATTAACGCATAATGCAAAGGGTTAACTATATGTTTATTCCTATGTATTCACACCAGAGGCAACTAAGGGAACAGTCATACCTACACTAATTTAACCTGACTACTCCTAACCCACAACTGTCCCTAACTAACCTAAGCTAAACTTACTCTACACATATAACGAATCGATCTAAACATCAACCCCCCACCCACCATTATGAGACAGGACACATGCAGGACAACACATACTAACCTACACACATACTATACTATCCTAAACAATCATATATTTTTTTGTATATTTTTTTCTATTTTATTTTTTATTTTATTTTTAATTATTTTTTTTATAAACAGACAGGAATCCCAACATTGACCCCCACCCACCCACACTAAAATGAAAAATAGAAAGAATAAGGACCCCCACCCTCCTCACTAACACTAACTAAGCTAACAACCTACACTAACCTAACACTAATCCCCAAAACCCAACTATCATTACAAAAAGGAAAGAGGAAAGAGGGGAGGGAAAAATTTAAAACAAGCTATAAAGTCCTAGAGGTTGGCCCTCCGTAGGGTCCGCCTGATGGACCGAACCCTTTTCTTAATGTAGGCCACATCCTGGCTTAGCTTGTCCACCTTGGAAATAAACTTGTCCATTTTCCTGTTTAATGCCAGGAATGCTGCAGGGTCAATAGGAGGGGCTGCTGCAGTCTGTGTGCTGGCAGAGGTGCACGGTGTTGGAGTTGTTGTTTGCCCACTGGACTGTCCTGCAGCTTGGAAATTGTTGGGTCCAGGTCGGCTGCAGAAGCAGGGTCAACTGTCCCCGCCGTTGCTGGGGCCACTTGCGGAGAACTGGTGGATGTGGTGGTGGTGGCTGTTGTGGGCAATGTTGGGCCACCCTGTGGTGAGGCCCACCATGCTCCGGAGGCCCGATCTGCTTGGTATTTTCAGGCCATCCTTCGGAACCTCGACTGCACCTGCAGGATGTGCCGGTATCTCATTGCACGCCTTTCGAACTGATGTCTCTGTGCGGCACTCATGTTTGCAGCTGTGAAGAGAAAGGGCAACTATTTACCATAGGAAATGCATTGGGTGGAATAGCACAATGGGTCAATTGCACATTACTTGTACTGTATTTGTTACAGCGATTTTCACAACATAGATCATTGAAAGTCTCAGAGGAAGTACATGGGAAGCCTGCATACAAAAGGGCATCTCACACCTAGCATATCCATGTCTCTACATGATGGGTGACATCAGCCTAAACTGCTCATCCAAATAATGGGTAATGCAGCTGACATTATGGCTGAACCTCTTCCGCCTACTGACTTCACTACATATGTCACTCTATGTGATAACAATTACAACCCTCAATATATGCCATTTGTAAATGTTTATTGCTAATATAGAACTCATGTGCCATAACCGAATGTGTACACTAGGTTCAAAACAAAGTTGCCAAAGGTCACAAGTATGTGTAACATACTGGTTGCTACAGTCCTAGGTACCCTATTCCCAAACACATGGCAGTCTTTGAGGGTGGGGTGGGAAGAACAACCAACAATCCCATAATCAATGCACACCCAGGAGTATATAGAAAGCTCAACAAGTATTTGCCTCCACACACAACACCAATGAAGGGCTAGCAAGAAATTGGAGTCAGCCAAACCTTGTCCTATCCAAGGTCCACACATGTCCAAATGTACTGACTCAGGCCAACATCACATACTACCAGTGAGGCATATTTTACCACACACACAGAGGAGCAAGAACACCCATGATCATGAGTAGAATGAACACCTAGGCCATTGCACTCTAGTCCCACACACTTCTAGTGCAACTTGTGGTAGTACATGCCCACGGAAGATCCAACCTACAGTGCACTCAGTCCATCCTCAACTAGGGAAGCTGCATATTTAAGACAAGCCTTTTGCAGAAGCAGAGAATGTCAGTCTGAAATGCAGACTCAGTCCGAGCCAAGTCCCAGAGCAACTCTTACATTAACCAGTGTATTCCACTTGACTCATCCCAATCCCCATAGCGGGCCCGACTGGAATGGTCTACAGACCCTAAATCTGAGAGATGGATAAGCATAGGTCTACTGAAACTGAAGTGATATTCGAAATCCCACTAATGGAACAATACTAATGAATGGGCAGCGCATCAAACCTTGAATTCTGTTCAACACACAGTAGTCCATCATGCATCACTAGCAAACAATAAAAATAGCACACATGCAACACTCACTGTAGGTGTCGGGGTCCTCAAAATGAGCCACCTCTCCCACGGTGTACAGTGCAGGTCCACCTGTAAAGCATGGATGGAAGAATATACTCAGACTCCGTGCACTGACAAACAATTGCAATTACAAAGACAATGTGAGAATATGACATGAGTAATGAAACCCTTTCACACATGCTCATACTGCATGGAATAATTCTTGATCAACATTTACATTGGATGAGTCTCCTGCTACAGTTACACACACTGCTACACACATGCAGTGGCCAGGACAGTCATGTAGTGTCAAAGATGCACCTCCATTAGTATGCCCCAACAATATCGGGGTGCATTCATCTCATCATGTGCATCCCAGAGAGACATCCAAAAGCTGGTTACTTGAGTACTGCATGACCCCTCAAGCTCAAACAGCCTATGTGGTCATTTTCAACACACACCAACCAGACACACATGTGACATATGTGTGGACAACATAGCTAACTTCAATTGACGTGAAGGCAGCACTCATTTATAGCATCATATTGGGTTTACAAATTTCAGTTTAGCTATGGCGTCTACATATGTAGGTATGATGTTTCAACATCTATTTTTCACTGGCTATTGTGACCTGTAGAGTTCAAATAGAGGCATTAACGTGTCACTTGTCTGACACAAAGGCAACACTACATTACATACAGCTACAGGCAACCGGTATGTGTAGAAAACATGAGCTACCTGACTACTAGCATTTGTCTTCCTACACATTGTGCAACAATTACCCAGTAGGTTTCCCAAGCATTACAAACAGTCAGCTACTTATCTAGCAGATTGGGTAACAATCATCACATGTCCCCACACAGCTTTCAATTGTTCACATGTAATTGATTTCTACTCACCAACATGTCCACCAATCCTGATTCCCAGGTGGTCCAGCAGATCCTGCTCCCTGGATATCAGATCAGCCCAGCGGTGCTTGAGTTGATGGTCATTCCTCAGGCTACCGTAGACACGGACCAAGTGATGGCGCACCTTCCCCCACCGGACTTTACGGGCCTCCGTGTGATACCCCTGTATCACACGACCCCCAGCCTCCAGCATGAGTGGGAGGAAATGGCAAACAAGCCATATAAATCCCCCCAATTCCTCCTCACCCATCCTGGCAAGCCGTGTCCTACCTGACATCTCTGCACAAAAAAGTGGAAAAAGTTGGACAAGAAGGAAAAGGGGGAAATGGGGAAAGGTAGAGTAGTGGAAAACAAAGAAAACTTAAGAATAAGAGCCCAACTAACCCCAAAATTACACTACCCAGAACAGTCTCCCACAGACAATAAAATAGACACTGGACTTGACAAAAAAATACAATACAGACTCTGACAGTATTCAACAACAAGACAATGATGACAAAAGCACAATTGAGAAGTACACTGGACACAAAAGCACTAAAACACAGGACAACACTTTCCACACAGCCACACAGTCTAGAATAATCTGAGACTGCAAAGTGAAAGTGAAAGTACACCCACAGTACAGAATCTGTAAACAGGATATCCTATTTCATCACATCCTGCATAAAATGGCCGCCGTTTTTATTTTTCCGTTATGCGTCATATTTTCACGCATACAGATTGTGCGTCATATTTTTTTACGCATAAGAGTGCACATAATACAGAGTCAAAAATGTTATCATCATTGTTCCCTTATATTTGTGTGAGGCTTATTTTACAGTTCTAGAGTTGAAATTTAAGCCACTGGCAAATATGATGACCAAATATGAAAATTAATTTTGACTCTGCATTATATGCACTCCTGTGCGTCAAAAATTTATGACGCCCAAGCTGTATGCGTGGACATATGACGCATTATTGAAAATATGGTGGCCATGTAATGCTGGTTATTAATATATTAATTTTAAAATTATATTTTTTGACTCAGCATTATGTGCACTCCTGTACGTCAAAAATTTATGACGCCCAAGCTGTATGCGTGGAAATATGACGCATTATGGAATATATGGTGGCCATGTAATGCTGGTTATTAATATATTAATTTTAAAATGATATTTTTTGACTCAGCATTATGTGCACTCCTGTACGTCCAAAATTTATGACGCCCAAGCTGTATGCGTGGAAATATAACGCATTATAGAAAATATGGTGGCCATGTCATGCTGGTTATTAATATATTAATTTTAAAATGATATTTTTTGACTCAGCATTATGTGCATTCCTATGCGTCAAAATTTATGACGCACAAGCTGTATGCGTGGAAATATGACGCATTTTGACAAATATGTCTTTATTTTGTCAAATTGTGAAAATTAATTTTATCATGACCAAACAGTGCTAAGTGATACACATTTGGGGTTAGCTATGGCACATGTCCCTTATAGGATGTATAGAAGGCATTCACAATGTAATAGTAATGATTGCTCCAAATGGTTATTACCCATAATTGTACACATATTTTGGGTAATTGCTGATGGCTAATTTCAAATGATGAATGGGATACCAGGATGTATTCTTTAGCAACAATGTGTCCACATTTATCACGGTAATCCAAATTATCTATAGGCCAAACAGGTAGTGCAATTGTAACTTACACTTTTTATGGGGGTAACCATGTCCTAATTATGCATTTGTGTATCTTATATGTGTTTTACTTTTTACATGTAGGCCATACATGCGCCTTATGCATGTGTGTACTTCACATGTGCATATTTCATGTCTATTTGGGGGGCGGTAGAGGTGGACTTAGGCCCCCAGCACCCTAGGGTTTGCCCTTCCAGATTTGCTAATTTATCCAAAGGTTTCATTTATTCAGTAATGCTAAACCTGCAGCAGCAGGCTCATGGAAGCCCATAGGGTATGATTCACTGTTTGCCGTTCAATAATCCCATTTGCCCATTTGACGTTTGCCCTATTGATTCTTTGGAGCAATCTGACATACCATTTTGCATTGATATTTTTAGCTAACTCTCGGCGTTCCTCATGTGCTGATGACAAATAGGTTGTTGATGTATGTGGCCCTTTCTGCATTACCTGGTTTTGTAGCATGTTTCATTCTTCCTGTTAGGTTCCAACTGTGACACTACTGTGATCAGCTGCTTGCAAATATTTTGTTGATTGGATGGCACATGTTTATATGTGTGGTCCAATGTAGATCCACTATCAACTGTCTGGGTGTATGTTGTCACTGTAACTTCCAGGTCTCCTCATGAGTTAGTGGCAGATAATCTTGTTCCAATTGGGCATTGTTTGTAGCAAAAATGGAGAGAAGCCATTGAGGACATAGTCACCTACACATGGATGGTCCCACCCTGTCACTGAACACGTGTAATGAGACTTTCAAATGGGCTACCTTTTTGTGCTGAGTGAGAGAATGTTTCAGGTGTCTGGATCTGGCATGTGTCATTGCCACATTTGTACTCCAGTTGGCCTCTGTGGATGGTAATGTATCATGAAACATCATAGCCTCTGTGCAGACGTAAATTGCTGGTATTCAACACACGACTCATCTTTAGCATTTTAAAAAGTGTTACTCAGCGTTATAAACAGTCAGGGTCCGCATATGTGTTAACTTTTCATGGACATTATCTGAGGTTGCTGATTTTGATGGAGGCCATTTACACCATCATACACTATGGTCCTGGTCCACTGTCACACTTTTAAGTTTAGGCATTAATGAAGGTCAGACAACGGAAGGGCCAAGATTTGGCTAATCATGGGCACTGTCACAAATCTGATGCAAATGACAGTCAGATGATGCACTACTATGTATTTGAGTATACACTGATGAGGCTAATGACAAATTATTGTCTGAGGTTCAAAAGGTACCAGTCAGGCTGACAGGATGCTGGGTCAATCAGGTGCAAGCTCTTTAAGTAATCACATGATCACGTGTTCTGACTAGGACTGGTCAGAGGGAGCATTAGACAATTGAGATGTCACAGTGTGTATGCCCTGTGTTGCTTTGAGGGTGACACATGAACCCTGATAAAGTGTTACACAGCAACATTAGTGTCAAAGCTTAGTGATGTAATGGCTCACATTCAAACATGTATGCAGTGGGAGGCATCTGCAGGGACAGGGCATGTACATTTGGGTGGTGTGCGTGGAGGGGATCACAGGTGTGGCCTCCATCTGTGTCTCACTAGTCCTGTCAGATGGGATTAGCTTATAAATAGCCTACAGTACCTTTCACAGAAGAATCAATCTACAGGTGATACCAGGCCTTATAAACTCCAAGGCAGTGTATTATATGAGCTGTTTTCCATGCAGTGAGATGGTAGTATGGCAAGGGTCGGCATAGTAAAGGGTGTTGCACACTGGATGACTCTTGTGAGTGTGTGTGTGTTGATGAGGGAATCTGAGTGTACACAAATCGGCATTCCAGGGACCTCTTCAGACATGTGGGGTGTGAGCAGCTGCAAGTGTGTGTATTGTTTTTAGAAAAGGGCTGACATGTAGATGGGATGTGATGTGCTGGATGCTTGTCATAGGTGTAGCACTTGTGCTGTGTATGTTCTGCTTATGTGTAACTCTAGTGACAGATAGTCATTGCAATGATAGTAAGTAGTTGGAATTACTGTTGGCAAGAGTCTAGTCCTACATTTCTGTTCCTGAAGCATTAGCATGTGAACTGGCTGATGTATGAGGCCTGTTTTCCCCTAGTTGAGTGATGGTGTTTTAGTTGTGTGCCATCTGCTGCGATGATCCATGTTTCCTACATGTATGTGAGTCATATGTGTGGTCCTCAGCTATTGCCCTTCAAAGGTGAACTGTACAGGATGTCTGTCATTTACATGGTGTGTGTATTTGCCCTTTGTATGGTGGCTATTACATTTGTGGTGTATATTTTTTGTGTGATGATTGTTATGTCATTATTGCTCAATGAGACGACATTCTTCTTCAGCTATTTCAAACTAAAGGTGGGCAGAAATGAATAGGCCAAACCATGATGTGGTGTTTGTTATCTGTGTTTATTTACAATTGTGCATTAAGTGGTGATAGTAAAAATTAAGAAAATAAATTATTTACAATGTGTTGGTGCCTACGCACTCCAGCAGCCGTGTTTGGTTGTTCCCCCTCCTGTTGCAGGCCAGCATCCTCCTCTTCGTCGTCTTCAGGCATGTATGGGTCTGGTTCCAGGAGGGGAATGTTCCTTTTTACACAAATGTTGTGCAATATGGCACAAGTGAGTATGATCCTACAGACCATCTCTGGGGAATATAGTAGGCTACCGCCAGTGATGTCAAGGCAGCGGAACCTTGACTTTAGGATCCTAAAGGTCCGCTCGACAATGCTGCGTGTCCTCTTATGGGCGTCATTGTATGCCCGCTCTGCAGCAGTAGTCGGGTTCCCAAATGGTGTCATTAGCCACGGCTGGATGTCATACCCCTGATCAGCTGAAAGAAAAACACAGAATGGGATCATGTAGATGTAGCTGGCACTCTTGTAAAGACCTTTAATGGCAGTAGTTGTCTTGTGTTGTCTGTGACTCTTTTGTGTACTAATGTGACAACCTATACTTGTAGGCTATACCATCTGCATTGTGTTGTTTCCTTGGATGAACAAGTGTTTGTCAGCTAACCGTTTGTCAGCAGTATGTTTTGGGAATTGCAATAGAGTGTGTCCTCCCTAGCATTGTGACTTCTGATACAGGTGTCTGTGTATCTTCACTGGGGGTGAGATGATAGTTCCATGCAGAGTTAAAATTGAAAGTGTTGATAACACATTCATATCAAAGTAGCCAGGACATCCCATAGCTTGAAACTTATGCAATGTATTAATGTAAAGGTCATTGTGACACTTACAATTTGCAAGGTGACATTTAGGCAACCACACTCATTAATGTCTTCACATTAAGCTGTACAGTTAATTCCAATGTGTGACAGGTTCAATGGTGAGTTAAGAAACATGGCTAGTGATGTGAGGACCTCAGTGTGTTCCTGTCTAGATGTTGCTGTTGTGGTGTATGTTTTGTGTGTCCTAGAGGGTTGCTGTGCAGTGTGTATATAAGTAGGTTTCTGTACTTACCAACAAGTAGTCCATTGCCATACCGTCCATCCTGGAAGTGTTGGTTGATGGTGCTGTGACGGAAGATGAATGAGTCATGTACACTCCCAGGATATTTAGCCACGATGTTGCTGATCAATCCCTCGTGATCGACTATGGCCTGCACGTTGATTGAATGTGTGTGCTTCCTGTTGCGGTAGAGGTGTTCTGTTGCAGCAGGTGGCACAAGGCGTACGTGTGTGCAGTCGATTGCACCAAGGACGTGTGGGAAGCCACTGATGGCGTAGAACCCCTGTTTTGTTTCCTGCTGCTTCTGCAGTGTGTTAGGGAAGCAGATGTGGAGGGGTGTCAGGCGAATGATGGCATCCAGTACTTTTGGCAAAAATGCGGAGAATGATGGTTGTAATATTCCACCAACCAGGGCACCAGTTGTTTGAAACGAGCCACTTGCCAGCAGGTGAAGTACGGCAAGCAGCTTTGTTTCTGTTGGGATAGTGCGGGGTGTCACCAAAGTGGGGGCCAACTGCTGTTCAATGTTTCGCAGCAGCTGCTGAATGGCCTGCCAGTTCAACCGGTACCTTTGTATGATGTCGTGTTCCCTGAGGCCATGCAGGGTTGTTCGGAATATCCTCTCCTGCCTTCTGCGCTGCCTTTGGGGTCCCTGCTGTTGTTGTTGTAGCTGCTGTTGTTGCTGCAGGGCTCTGCGTCTACGTGCACGCTGGATTAAAATCACCTCCATGTCTCCCTGTTGCTGCTCTGCTGCTCTGCTGCTCTGTTGTTTGTTCTGTGTGTTCTGATTAAATACAGGTGTGTTTGCCCCATTTTAACACCTGCCCTGACCCAGGCGTTAAATTTTGACGCACATCGGGCTTTGCGTCATTTTTTTGCTCCGCCTCCCGGCCGAGAGTCATTTTTGCCCAGAAGCATAAATACGACGCACGGCCGTGTGCGTCGTTTTTTGGACGGGAACGCCTACCCTGCATATCATTAACGCAGGGTGGGTTGCCGCAGCCAGAAAATGACACACACTGCGGATTTTTGTCATCCGCGGGCTCGGCGTCAGGGTTTAAATATGGGGCAACGTTTGCGCTGATTGTGCGATTGTGCGTCAAATTCTTTGACGCACAATCGGCGCAAACGGAGTATAAATATGCCCCTGAGTAAGCTGCTCGTCACACTGAAAGACAAAAAAAATCAGAACATAAGGGAAGCTCTTTCCTCACATCGTGACATTATTTTTTTTAGAAAGAAAAACACTCTGGTGTGAGCACCAGAAGAATTTTCTTGAGCAGTCTAGTGGACAAACCATTCATGTTCACTACACTATGAAGGGAGTGTGGTGGACATTAAACCGCTTGTCCACCACACTTAAGCATTATGGCCCGAATTTACCTAAGATTTGCATTAGCCCGACATTAGGAAAGGCAACATAAACGCTTAAAGACAATTTACAAAGTCACACAAGGGACAATTTGCTCCCCCTTGTGTGACTCTGTAAAGAAATATAATGTAACGCATCAGCCTGCACTGTATTGTATTACTTTTCGTAGTGGCAGGCATTCTTTGGGTGTATCAATCTCAAATTAACTGAAATCAGTCGACCTGGGATTACACCAAAATGAAATGCAATCTGGATCATGTCATAACAAGGAGAAATACCTTATCTAGCAGGGGGACATGTACCACATTCCCACCCTTATACACACTTACATATGCGGACACGTAACACATGAAAGTGCTCACACATCAATGCAGACACGGAAGCTATATCATTCAATACTTTTTTATGTACTTTTCTTGTGAATGTCAGCTAGGATATGTCCTGCTCAGGCTGTTTTTCATGTCTCCCTTTTGATCCTCCGTCAAGCTCCCATTTCTCACTGCACAGTAGGTCTTGCACATCTCTTGGAGTGTAATTGGCATTGCAGGTCTTGTAACACACTCACTCAGCCTGTGGCTTGACTTGCCTAATGATGCATGAGTTGCCATTGCTTTTAGTGTTGACAGTTCTAACAAAGCATGTATAATAGTGAAATGTGAAATATAGTCCATCAAACATGCACAATGCAATACACAAAATCGGACTCTCATAGTGACGGCGCACAGTAGATGTAGCAATGCCCAGGCACCTTTCTACACAAACTGTGTTGGCAATGGCATAGTCATAGAAAATGTTTGGGGTTATCAATGGCAGCCAAACAAATGTGGTATTTTACAGTTTTCAGCTGGTAATCCACTCAGCGGTGAGTGAGAGGAAAGGAGTCACTGCACAGTCTCCCTATCAATACAGTTTATCACACACAATGTGACAACCTCATTTTTATATATCTCTAACTCCTAGAATTCGGAATTTCCAGAATTTCTGAATAAGGAATCCTCAGACTCCTTTGTGGCATGCTTTATCATGGGTAGCTCTATCACATCCTAGTAAGGTGGTACTATCTGGAAGCACTTCCCCTCAGGGAGAAGGAATTTCTTAATAAATGATTACAGGGCAAGTACAGGGATCCAGAATAGTAAACGTGCCACAGACTAAACACCCAAAAAACTCTATAATAAATGGGTACACCAGATAAGATTAAAAAGTAGAATGGAGGACAATTCATGAGCGTTATGACTTAAACATCTACATTATACATCAAAATGATTTGACAATTTAGACTGCACATATAGGTCAAAGGCCTTCTTTAAAGTTCTGATTCATCCCTATCTAGCTAGCACATATATATTCATGCATACAGGGCCCTACTAGGAGTAGCCTTCATACTTCACTTTGCTGTTCCATTCCATATACAGCAGCAACATCAGGCCATGAAAAAGCATTACGTCTCAGTAAGTAGACCCTGGGACATATTCAAGCAAGACAACCACAGTAAGACTTTTAAAATATATGCTCCTTATCTCTCCAACAGTGTACACAAGGCAGCAAACTTTAGTTATTGGTTCTCTTCAGCTGTTAATCAGATGGCTCCCAGTAAGAGCTCCACTCAGTTGTAGATCCTGCACTACCAAGGGAATTTGGTGAAGATATCTGCTACCAAGCATCAGTGTAAGAAACTGGAACAGGTTTTGGCATCTTCCTATTGCCTGAACGCTAAAGAAAATGATACGAAGACCCTTAAACAATACCAATAAGCAATTTACTAAACCAGAATGTCCTATTTCACCACTAACAATGAGACAGGAAACAACCCTATTAGAGAGAGGGCCTGCAGCATTGATGGTGCCACCCACATAAGTAGCCCTTAACCATGTCACAGATCTACCATTGCAAGGCATGTCTGTGCAGTTTCACTATCACTTTGACTTGGCATTGAAAACTACTTGCCAAGCCTTAAATTACCCTTTAATTATATATGAGGCACCCCTAAGGTAGGCCCTAGGTAACCTATAGGGCAGGGTGCTATTTAAGTAAAAGGCAGGACATGTACTTATAAGTTTTACATGTCCTGGTAGTAAAACATTCCCAAAGTTGTTTTTCACTACTGTTAAGTCTGCTCCTCTCATAGGCCAGCATTTGAAATTACCTTATATACTTTTAAGGTAATAAATTCTGGTCTGATAGGAGTAGCCTTGTCATGTTTGGTATGGTTGGTACTGGTAGTGAGAAAATCTACTTACTGGTGAAGTTGGATTTTACAATACTATCTTAGAAATGCCACTTTTAAAAAGTATGCATTTGTCTGCCCTTACTGCTCTCTGTGCCTCACAGCCTGTCTCCAAAACTTCGAAGTTTCCTCCACTTCAAAGGTATATTTGGGTACACATACTGGGTCTGTGACCTCACCAAATCAGCCCTTTTTGGCCCTACAACTGGAGTCTCTCAGAGGGACTGCTGTGTTGCCCAAAGGACTCATCTGGACTGCTTTGCTGGAGAAAATGCTCTCCTGCTGCCTGCGGGACCAAAGACTCTGCTGGGAGGGCTCTGCCTTCCCCCACAAGAGCTTTCCAAGGACGTGGAATGACCTTGTGTCCTGTTCTGAAGTCTCAGGGCCACCAAAGACTTCACCAAAGAGAGAGAATCCAGCACATCGGAAAATCAATGCAATGCCTGCAAAAATTGATGTAGCACCTGCATCATGACTGAAAAATCACTGCATCGCCTACCGGATCAACGCAGCACCTGCTCCATGCTACCAGCACATTCTGGATTTTCCATGCATCATCCCTGGGCCTCAAAATATCCCCACACTGCAGTGAGGAATCTAGGCTGTGCTCCTGGAAATCAATGCATCACCTTTCTGCATGGAAATATATGGCTCATAGACTGTGCTGCACTAGAAAAACAAATGCACCACTTTACTTGCAGATGCATTTCCCCCTCTGTGGCTTTTTGTATTGCTATGTCTGAGGCATCAAAGGTACTGTATGTTAAAAGGATGCAACCACTAATTCCTGTAGAATAGGACTCATTTAAACCTTTAAAAAGTGATATATTTACCTGTTCATATTAGGTTTTGTCGTTTTGGTCTTATTTTATTCACATAAATATTATCTACTTTCCTAAACTGGTGTGGAGTGCTTTTGTCTTGTTTTCACTGTGTAACTGAATGAGTTATTGCACACATAGTTTATGTATTGCCCTCTAATTTAAGCCCACCTGCTCTGTGCCAAACTACCACAGGGTGAGCACAGTATAATTTAGGTTGTGTTGTGACTTACCCTAACTAGGCCTGTGGTTTCTACTTGGACAGGGTGCATATCTCTGCCAACTAGAGACGTAATTTCTAACAAGTACACTTTTATCCATTGTGAATGTTAGAATTAAGAGTCAAATGCTAAAAAGGTGTGCTTAGTCATTTCAATGATGGGCCCAATTGCACAGGGTTAAATGACTCTAACTGCCACATTTAGAGCCCAGTAACATCTGTTTGTTCTGGAATCCCTTGAACCAGCTCTCACTGCATGTAAAGTGGAAGCATAATGAACACATTTTTACATGGCTTCCATTCTGGTAAGATGATTTCCCTGTTAACAACAGACTCGGGTGCATCTAACACTTGACCATGCCTTACTGATATCGAAAAAATAAATTGTAATTTGAAGAAAATATATTTTCCTAATTGGTGCACATTTGTCTGTCTGTTCTTGGCTTGTAACCTCAACCAGGTAATATACAATACCAATGGTAAAACAGTACTGGAATAGGTTTTGTAAAGGTCTCCTGGCAACCCATCCAGACCTGCTAACTTACTGTTTGAGACGCCAACAATGACATCTCCTAATTCCTCATGTTATTCCTTATTTCCTCACATAAGCATGTGTAGATCCATATCAGCTAAGGATGCCTATGTTAGTTATTGGGGGTCCAATGAAGAGTCTTGAGAATAGGCCTCTTTACAAATATGACTTATAAAATTATGAATTTGCTTAGTCTTATTGGTTAAAATCTTTATCTGTCACTTAAAGCCCAAATTCTTGAATATGCTTCCCTTTGTTTGGAGGCCCAGTGCATTGACTGGCTTATCTTATTACCTTGTGCCTAAGTCTTGGCTCATATTTGTGTTTCAGCTGTCACAATTTCATTCAGGGTACAGGCCTCTTGAAGATTCTACAATGTCTGTGATTCTTTATCTTTCAGAAAAAGCAACTCTTCCATACATCTACTCTAAACCTTCCTAATATACCTCTCCCAAACCATAACTTGTTGTATGTTCCTTCAGGGTCAATTTAGACTTGCCCACACAATTCAATGTGGGTCAGAACCCACATTCTCATTTATATAGCCTGGAATCATTTCTTCTATATGCCCAGACATTGGAATCAAACAACAAAAAATGTAGTAGGTCTCTTGAGTCAACTGAATTGAATAAATGATAAATTTGACATGTGGATGGCCTGACAGCACAAATGAACTAATGCCAGCCCATGTAATTGTCGTAATTGAAGGTGTAGCACAGATACAGTATGGCAGAGCATATTGTGAGTGTGGATAAGAATAAAAGGAGTAGCTTCTGATAGTATAAATGAGTGTACACTAAGTATCCTTTATGTTTAGAACAGATAGAAGGTACTGGTAGACCTGTCAAAATCGATAGAGGCTGAATTGCTAGCATAAGGAAGTGCTGACGCACCCAGTCCTTCAATAAATAAACTTACAAGGGGACGCACATAGGTCGATGAAACTTTTGATTCGCATGAAGTATCCTAGCCATGATGTGACCAATGTTCCCCAATAATCAATGCACAAATTTCAATAACCATTAAACAAATCATTAATCAATAATAAATGGAAACAATAACAACACATGACTCTTATGCCATGAATTACCACCACTCAGAATACATTTTGGAATTGTATTCCCTATTAGTTAAAATACTAAGTCATTAGATTAGTTTGACTAAATTTCATTTAAACAAGTTCACATTAATTCATTAGAAGGTGCCAAAAACATATCCTAATCGAAACTTGAGTCAGAGCACATTCCAGTACATTAGCCTAGGTCAAAATAGAATTAAAGGCAATAACTCAATTTGTGTCAGAGAGTTCAGCAAATTAGTCTGTCAATCATTTATCTCTGTAATCTGTCAACCATCATGAAGGAAACCCTCCCCTAGCCCAGATTAGCATCAGCATGTGGGACTTCATCCAAAACAATTTAGAAAACAACAATTTTGAAAAACATCTAACTAAGAAAACTATTAGACAGCGCAGTTGGTACCTAGAAAGAAAAGGCACAAAAACATATTTCAGTCACATTATCATATCTACCTATCCTCAGTATGGATCAGCAACAGAGTCAGTCTTCGTCCTCAGTTCACCAGTTGATCAGCATCTCATCAGGCTCTCAGTGAGTATGAGCCCAATGATAGAATCTCAAATCACCTCTCAATCTCTCAATCTCTCCCCTAACATCTGAATAAGTTCTTCTCTACATCTGCCTCTCTTCCCTCTGTCATGTTGTTATATCAAGGTCACGCAGACTATCCCGCAATTTCTAATTGGTCAATTAATCGTACGTTTTCCCCTAACCAATAACGTCTGTAAGTCTAGTCTATGAATTCTAATATTTCATAGTTCACATGTCATTGATTGGTCCACTTTACGATGTCCTCATCATCCGACTTGTCAGGCATTGAAAATGTTGCATCTTCTTCTCCAGTCAGTGTCTTCATTGTTCGAGTCCTGGGAAAGTACACCCAGTGTGCTTTACACACCAGTCCTTACATTTCTAGCTCCATCATCTCCTGTTCGTCGGTTCACATGGAGGTTTCAGCTAAACAATAAGCAGTTCACGGTTAGTTCATCTTGTCAGCACTTCTCATTAAGGAATACAGCTTCTGCATGAGCCCTGGCAAGTCTGGGCCAAGACACTCGCTAAGTTAAGTACTACAATTATTGAAAAACATAGGTTAAAATTTCCAATATGACATATTACTACATTAGTCTAATACATTTTCAATATTTCATGTATGTTAATCACTCATTTAGTACAATTCGTAAATACTGGTGGCCATTCGCCGAGGTTACAATTTTAAAAGTGCACATTATTTTTCTAAGTTATTAATTTTCTACTGAATTCATTATGTAAAACACATAAACATTCATTAATAATTTCTAATTAAGGCTAATTAAGGGTTTGCATTAACAATCCCTCCTCTGAAGCCTAAATATGTCATCACACTACTTTTGCCATCCACGAATTTCATAACTGAATTTTCTCAACATTTTGTCTTCGTCTTGAATTTTCCCTAAAGATTCCTTCCCTGTTTCGTTCTTCCCTCCTCTGATTATTTTTAGACCTTTTCAATGTAATCGTTTGATACAATTTACATAATTCCCATGTACCAAATATGCAAACAATTACAATTAATATTCCTTGTATAATTTTTAGTAGCACCCCATTCCAGATATTACTAAGCCAACTTCCCACTGAAGCAAATCCCTTTCCAACTTTTTCCCAAACACCTGGTTCTTTCAATTCTTTCCAATCGCGACTTGAGTTAGTCAGGTTAGTGAGTAAGGGGGTCATTACAACCCTGGCAGACGGTGTTAAAGCGGCGGTAAGACCGCAAACAGGCCGACGGACAAAAAAAGGGAATCATGACCTTGGCGGAAACCGGCAACAAAGACAGCCACTTTAACACACCGCCCGCCATGGCGGTACAGACAAGCAGCGCGGCGGTTACCGCCAACAGACAGGCGGGAGACAATGTACCGCCCACACCATTACAACCTGCCAATCCGCCACCTTTTCCGGGGCGGATTCACCGTGGATAAAAACATGGCGGAAACAGCTTTTGCTATGGGAAAACGCTCACCTGAACACATCCCACGAGGAACGATGACTCCATGGACCCGGAACTCCAAATACTACCTGCCCTTATCTTTCTGCTCCTTTACGACCAACAGCAACGTAGGCGCAGAAGATACCGGTGAGTACTGCATCTACGACATGGGGGAGGCAAAAGTTAGGGGCACACCCACCAAACACCCCCACCCTCGCATATTACAACATACACACCAATGCAGTCAAAAATATCACATTAACAACCCACAATCCCCCCGGAAGAATGCAAAGACAAAGCGAATTTCGGTCAAACATTGTAATGTGCCAATATACATGTCATACAAAAATATACAGATATATATCTCTAAATCACTCATAATAATATATACAATACAAGAAGTAGTGCAAATATGTACACAATAATGTCCATGCACCAACAGTCCAAAAATGCATGGGCGAAGCCCACAATAGATACCTGACCAAAATCGGAGAGAACACTGCCGGGGCATCAGATAGAAACACTACAGGCACCTCAGGGGGAAGGGAAGGGGGGGCACCTCAGCCACATGAATGCGAAGCCAGATCCATGACGGGGCTACATGCCCATTGATGTATCCTGGGGAGTGCAAAGCCACAGTCTCTCAAGTCTATACAGTGGGTGGGTTGCCCACTGTGCCATCCTGGGGAGTGCAAAGCCACAGTCTCTCAAGTCTATACAGTGGGTGGGTTGCCCACTGTGCCATCCTGGGGAGTGCAAAGCCACAGTCTCTCAAGTAGATGCAGGTCTCTACTGGTTCTGGAGGGGGACTGGTGCCCAGACTGGATGAGTCTCCCCGTGAAAGTTCCTGTCCTGTCACTGTCCCAGCTGCACATGGGATAAGGATGCCTGATGTGGTGGTACATTCATTCCTACACGGTCTTTGCCCTGTTCAGCGGTGCTTTGCTATGGCGGTCTTTGCCCTGTTCAGCGGTGCTTTGACATGGCAGTCTTTGCCCTGTTCAGCTGTGCTTTGACATGGCGGTTCAGGACTGTTCAGCGGTGCTTTGCCATGGTGGTCTTTGCCCTGTTCAGCGGTGCTTTGCCATGGCGGTCTTTGCCCTGTTCAGCGGTGCTTTGCCATGGCGGTCTTTGCCCTGTTCAGCGGTGCTTTGACATGGCGGTCTTTGCCCTGTTCAGCGGTGCTTTGACATGGCTTTTCAGGACTGTTCAGCTGTGCTTTGCCATGGCGGTCTTTGCCCTGTTAAGTGTTGCTTTGACATGGCGGTCTTTGCCCTGTTCAGCGGTGCTTTGACATGGCGGTTCAGGACTGTTCAGCGGTGCTTTGCCATGGCGGTCTTTGCCCTGTTCAGCAGTGCTTTGCCATGGTGGTCTTTGCCCTGTTCAGCAGTGCTTTGACATGGCGGTCTTTGCCCTGTTCAGCGGTGCTTTGACATGGCGGTTCAGGACTGTTCAGCGGTGCTTTGCCATGGCGGTTCTGATACTGACATTGGTGTGTGGCATGACGATCTCCACACTGGACATTGGTGTGTGGCATGACGATCTCCACACAGGACATTGGTGTGTGGCATGACGATCTCCACACTGGACATTGGTGTGTGGCATGACGTTCCATCATTGGCCAGCGGGGCTGTCGCATCCTGTCCCCTCCTGGGCTGTGACTTCGGCGGTGGTCTCCTGACCAGTGATGATACTTGGACCCTCCTGGGCTGTGACTTTGGCGGTGGTCTCTGGACCGGTGACGATACTTGGGCCCTCCTGGGCACTGACTCCAACGGTGGTCTCCTGACCAGTAACGATACTTGGGCCCTCCTGGGCTGTGACTCTGGCGGTGGTCTCAGGACCAGTGACGATACTTGGGCCCTCCTGGGCTGTGACTCCGGCGGTGGTCTCCTGACCAGTGATGACAGTGCTGGCGGTTGTGCCTGGACTGCTGGAAATGATGGCGCACTTCTCCGCCGTGACACTCACAACTGGCTGGGCAGACTTCCTCTGGACCTTCCCCATCTTTTTTGGAGTTACAGCTGACTCACCAATCGCCTTCGATCCCATTTCACTTGTTGTCCCACCAGGAGTCTTGACACGGTCCCGTCGGCCACTCTCCAATTTACAGGGGGTGGGTTGCCAGTGCCTTGGCTCCGGGTCCTACTGCCTGCCCTGGTGGACGGTGCACTCCAAAAACCTGGAACACGCACCACTGGTACTGGATGCTTTTTGGCTGAGGCGCTACGACGGGACTGATGAATTGGAGGGGGGGGTGGGGGCAAAAAGGTTAACTTGACATAGGGACAGTTTCTGACGGACACTGGGATGGGTAGCTGGAGGGGGTCTGGGAGTGGAGGAAGAGGAGGTGGTTGTAGGAGGTGTCACTTTAGGTGTTTTGGGTGCAGGTGCAGGTACTGGAGGCTGTCGTGAGGTGGATGGATGTTGGGTGAGTGATTGCCGGCGTTTGTGTACTTTGGGAGGGGGCGTCACAGACACACTGGGAGAGGACACAGGGGACGTGTAAATGGCAGTGGAGGTGGTGAGTGCAGGTGAGCGGCTTGTGGTGCTGGGTGTCCTGGTGCGAGTCCTAGTGCCTGTAGATGTGGTGCATGCAGGTGTGTGTGTAGACGAGACTGGGAGGGAGGAGGGAGAAGAGGAAGAGGGGACACAGTGGAGACAGTGGATGTTGCTGTGTCTGTATGTGGGTGAGGCTTGCGTGAGTGCCTGTGGTGTGTGTGGTGCCTATGTTTGCTTGAGCTACTTGTGTGTGTTGACTTGTGTGCATGCTGGTCTGTAGGTGTGCTTGGGATGGGCTGAGGTACAGGGGATTGGGTCTGGGTGGGGGAAGTTGGAGGGGGGAGGCTAGACACAGGGACAATTGCTGCCATCAGTGCTGAGGCCAAAGATTGCAGGGTTCGCTGAAGGGCAGCCTGACCAGAATGAATGCCCTCCAGGAATGCATTACCGTGTTGCAACTCTTATTCTACACCCTGGATGGCATTCACAATGGTAGACTGCCCAACAATGAGTGACCTGAGGAGGTCAATGGCCTCCTCACTGAGGGCAGCAGGGGTGACTGGGGCAGGGCCTGAGGTGCCTGGGGCGAAGGTGATGCCCACCCTCCTGGGTGAGCGGGCACAGGGTGAACGCTGAGGGGCTGCTGGGAGGGCGGTGCTGGTAGGGGAGGTGGCGGCTGTACCTGTAGAAGTGGGGCGCACAGATGGTGCCGCCACCACTGGGGAGCTCCCATCAGCGGACGAGTCCGTGTCGCTGGTTGGTGATCCGCTGGCCGACGTGAAGCTCCCCTCGCCCTCCGTCCCACTGGTGCATTCAGAGTCTGTGGTGTGGCCCTCCAGCTCCCTCGTGCTCCGGTGCCACTGTACCTCCGCCTGATGATGCTGATGTACAAAAGGACAGGGAGAGCAGGAAAAGGGGGGAGACAGAAGAAAGAGAGTTTTAGTGCATGGCATACCGCCACAGGGGCAACTATACCTCAACTTGGCACTCTGCTGAGGTGGGGTTGAGTGCCACATGGCCTACATTACGGAGGGGCCTTGCCTACCTAACTCGCCCTGGCCTAGGGACACACACAGCCCACCTCCCCCACCCAGACCCCTCCACTGCACGCAAAGTCCACAGAATGAGGTTGTACTCACCCCCTTGTGTCTGCTGTGATGTCCTTAAGCGCCCATCCAACTCTGGGTAGGCCACCGCCAGGATCCGGAACATCAGGGGGGTCATGGTTCGACGGGCACCCCTCCCACTTTGGGAGGCCATCCCCAGCTGAGCCTCCGCCTTCTTCTTGCTGCAGCGGCAAATGTCCTCCCATGTCTTCCGGCAGTGGGTGCCCCGTCTCTGGTGGGCCCCCAGGGTCCAGACCTCCTTGGCGATGGCACGCCAAATGTCCCTCTTCTGGTGGGCGCTGACCTACATGACATGCACAAGGAAAGAGGAACAGTCATTACCAACTGCACCATCAATATGAGTGCCCCCCTCCCTACTCTGACCATGTGGCCCATTTATTCCCATGCTTTACTGTAGTATGAACTCTGCCCCCTTCCCTCTTCCACCCAGCCCTGTCCACCCAGGCCTAGCCCATACAACGTGCCCCCTGTGTACTAACCTGTTGGTCTGGAGGACCGTAGAGTAGCATGTACTGGGGGAGGACCCCATCCACAAGTTTTTCCAACTCCTGTGCAGTGAAGGCAGGGGCCCTTTCCCCAGACGCATCAGCCATCGTCGCTTCCAGACCGAGGTCACAGCAGCACTAGCAGTGTAGGTCCTCTCCTGTCGAAGGTCAGGTATCTAGTGATTGAACAGATAGAAAATGGCGGTGACGTCCGAGGCGGGGCGCATCATCACCGCCGGCGCACCTGTTCATTGGCTCCTGGGACCCATAGGGTCCAATGTTAACCAATGGAGCATTGCGCTGCGGTCTACGACCGCCTACCGCGACGGTGTGCAACGCCAGCGCTGTTACCCCACAATCCCATTGTCCCAGTTTAGAGGTCAGGCAGCCGCCATTTCAGGGGCCCACATGGATTCATTTTCAACTGCGTCACACATACCGAGGCCTACACTCAACACAACATACAGGAAGGGTTTATTGTCTGGTGTAGTCTTGTGTGTGACTGTGGGTACATACCTGGAGGAATAATGACTGTTTCTTCGCTGTTGTCCTTCTTAGGCACCGTCAGCTGGGACATATGTGAAGATGGCGGAATCCTCCGGTGTACAGACCGCTGGTGGACCTGTTGACAATGGAAGAGAGACATTTAATCATCACCTACCAGTTTTGCCGCAATCCAGGAACTATGTACCCAGTTGGAGCCAGACCTGATGTCACCAATCCGCCATCCGACTGGAATCCCCCCTGACGTGCAGGTGCTATCAGTGCTCCATTTCCTTGCAAGTGGGTCTTTTCAGACAACAGTGGCCATGGCCTCAGGGATGTCCCAGCCTATGTTTTCCAACGTGTTGTCCAGAGTGTTGTATGCCCTGCTGAAACACGTAAGGAGATACATCATTTTCCCTGAGGTGGAGGATTTACCTACAGTGAAAGGTGACTTCTATGCCCTTGGACATATCCCCAACGTCATAGGTGCCATTGATGGGACCCATGTGGCTCTGGTCCCCCCCGCAGGAGTGAACCATGAACCAGTGTACAGGAACAGGAAGAGTTATCATTCTATGAATGTCCAGATGGTCTGTTTGGCAGACCAGTACATCTCTCAGGTAAATGCTATGTTCCCTGGCTCTGTGCATGACGCCTACATCCTGCGCAATAGCAGCATCCCTGATATGATGGGTCAACTCCAGAGGCACCGTGTATGGCTATTGGGGGACTCTGGTTACCCCAACCTTTCCTGGCTATTGACCCTAGTGAGGAATCCCAGGACCAGGGCAGAGGAACGCTACAATGAGGCACATGGGCGGACTAGGAGGGTTATCGAACGCACCTTCGGCCTCCTGAAGGCCAGGTTCAGGTGCCTACATATGACAGGTGGGTCCCTATTCTACTCACCGAAGAATGTGTGCGACATCATCATCGCCTGCTCCATGCTCCATAATTTGGCATTGCGACACCAGGTGCCTTTTCTGCAGGAGGATGATCCAGATGACGGTGTTGTAGCAGCTGTGGAGCCTGTGGACAGTGATGAGGATGAAGCTGAGGAAGAAGAAAACGACAACAGGGAGTCAGTCATACAGCAATATTTCCAGTGAAACTCAGGTGAGTACATTTTCAGGTTTAACATTACATTAACTTTCACACGTCTACCTCTTTCCTGTATCGACATTTCACTCACTATTTGTTAACTGAGTTTTCCCATTCCATTTCAGTTTCACAAATGTGGTAACCTACGTGTCAACTGCTTGCATCCTTGAAGGGCTTGTGATGTATGACATTGGTATGTTAGCCTTCCAATGGGTAACCCATTATGACACTGTAATTAATAATACAAAATTACAAATCATAGACTGACTCAAGATTTTTTAGTGTTTCAAGGGTGTTTATTTAAGTGCTAAAAAATGAAGGGGGGTTGTAAAATGGTGATGGGTGATGGTGGAGGAATGTCTATGGCAGAGTCCAGTCTATTAGTCTCACAGGTACATTGCACATCTGGCCATTGGAAGTGGAGCTGGGGCAGTTCCGATTTAGACAGGGTAACAAAGTGGGACAGTGGGGGGACAATCAGGGTGGTCTTATTTCCTGGCGGGGGTCTTGCCATCTTGCTCTGTCCTGTTCCTGGATCCCAGGGCCCGCTTGCGTGGTGGTTGTCCGTCTGCAGGGGATGGGGTGCTGGTGTGGTGGTCCTGTGGTGGGGCTGCCTGTCCACTAGCGCCGGCGGAGGAGGTGGGCAGTTCATCGTCGCGGCTAGTTTCAGGGGCCCCTTGGAGTGCCACGGTGTCCCTCAAGGTGTTTTGAATGTCCGTCAGCACCCCTACGATGGTGCCCAGGGCAGAGCCGATGGTCCTGAGCTCCTCCCTGAACCCCAAATACTGCTCCTCCTGCAGACGCAGGGTCTCCTGCAACTTCTCCAGGACCGTGGCCATCGTCTCCTGGGAGTGGTGGTATGCTCCCATGATGGAGGAGAGGGCCTCGTGGAGAGTAGGTTCCCTTGGCCTGTCCTCCCTCTGTCGCACAGCAGCCCTCCCAGTTCCCCGGTGTTCCTGTGCCTCCGTCCCCTGGACCGTGTGCCCACTACCACTGCCCCCAGGTCCCTGTTGTTGTTGGGGTGGTGGGTTAGCCTGGGTGCCCTGTAGTGGTGGACACACCGCTGATTGACCGGTCCTGGGTAGGGAGGTTTGGGCCCGCTGGGTGGGTGCTGTGCTGGTGTTACCAGAGGGTGGAAGTTCGGTGTTGGGCTGTGGCTGGGCAAGGGGAACCGACTGTCCGGAGGCCCACGATGGTCTGGGCTGGTCATCAAGATCCAGTAGGGCAGAGCTGCTCTCGTCACTGTGGGCCTCTTCTGGGGGTGGAGTGGTGTTGTCTGGACCCTCTGGTGTGGTGACGTTCCTTCGGGTTCCTGCGGGGTATAAGTACATGATTATTGCATGTGTGTGTTTCATGGTGTGCAATGGTTGGGTGTGTGTGAACCCCAGTGCAGGCATTCCTGTGTGGGGGCTTGTGTGCTGATGGTTGGGGGGTGTTCTGGGTATGTGCAGTGGGCATGCTTTAGTGCTGGGTGTCCATGCTTAGTTGTGTCATGCAGGTCTTGGGGTTGGGATGTGTAGTTGGTGTTCTTAGTACATTAGTGAGGAGTTTGGGTGATAGGGGAGGGTGTGAGGGTGGGGGTGTGTGATAGCATGCAGGTATGGTGGGGGATATGATAGTTCAGATTTTACTTACCAGTGTCCGTTACTCCAACGACTCCTCCGAGGCCCTCAGGATGCAAGATGGTCAAGACTTGCTCCTCCCATGTTGTTAGTTGAGGGGGAGGAGGCGGGGGTCTGCTGCCAGTCTGCTGTACCGCAATGTGGTGCCTGGATACCGTGGAACGCACCTTCCCCCGTACGTCGTTCCACCTCTTCCTGATGTCCTCCCTATTTCTTGGGTGCTGTCCCACTACGTTGACCCTGTCCACTATTCTTTGCCATAGCTCCATCTTCCTGGCTATGGATGTGTGCTGTACCTGTGAGCCAAATAGCTGTGGCTCTACCCGTAGGATTTCCTCCACCATGACCCTGAGCTCCTCCTCGGAGAAGCGGAGGTGTCTTTGGCTTGCCATGGGGTGGTGTGTGTGATGTGTGGGGTAGTGTATGTGGTGATGAGTGTGGTGAGTGTAGTGGTATGTGGTGTTTTGTGCTTGGATGTTGTGTGGGTGATGGTGTTGTGTGCCTCTGTATGAAGGGGTTGTCTATTCTGTGCTCTATCTCTGGCCTTCTCTCAGAATTTATGGTTGTAGGGGTTTGTGGGTGATGTGGGTGTGTGTTTTATATTGTATTGGATGTGTGGGAGTGGTGTGTGTATGTGTATCAGGTGTGTGTATTTTGAATTGTCCAATGTGGCGGTGTATTGTAAATGTGTGTGTATTTTGAGCGCGGCGGTGTGTACCGCCAATGGAATACCGCGGTTGAAAGACCGCCGCGTGGATTCGTGGGTCGTAATAGCATGGGCGTGTTTCTGTTGGCGTGGAGGTGGAGGATTTGTTTCCGCATGTTTATCGCTGACCTTTGGTGTGGCGGTATTGTGTGGGTGTCGGAATTTGGGCGGATTCTGTGATGTGTGTCATAATAGCTGTGGCGGTCTACCGCGGCCGCGGCGGTGTATTGGCGGTTTTCTGCACAGCGGTAAGCGCCTTATACCGCCAATGTTGTAATGACTCCCTAAGTCTCTTATCTCTTTACTATTGTTAGGGTTAGGGATGTATGAACAACAATGCCTAGAGTTAATCATTTTACAGACTCCGCCGTCCTTCACTAGAAGGATATCTAAAGGAAGTCAATTTTGAAGAGTCATAGCTCTATCCGCAGCCAATTCCGTATCTATCAGGAGTATTGCCCCTGTAAAATGTGTCAACATGTTATCCACAATAGTAGACAACTTTCTTATCTTTATCAAATTCAGGATGACTCCCAGTGAAGGAATCACCGCACCAAATATATCTCCCACTATCGCAGAAGAGGACTCCCTCCTCTGTCTCTTATGTAATTCAGTCAATTTAGGAAACTTTTTCAAATCCTCTATCTGGTAAATCTTCGGGAATACTATCCCCAAATAACATGTCCCATACCATCCTCTTGGAAGACGGTAATAAGCATTACGTCCACAAATATAGTAGATCCCTGGAATTGCAGGGTCCTGACCATTCAACATAAAAGTCCATTTACTCTGAAACAAAAACACATGCCTACATTCACTCGTATCCACAAATAAAGTGTTAGTGTACGACTTTGGCCTATATATACAAAGCTTCCCTAAGTGTAATGCATCTAAAGCTAGTTTCCCTTGCGTTTTAATTGCAGTGTAAGCATAATCATTCTTGTAAGTTCTTTTCTCTAAGCCTTTCTCTAATTTTTCGTTAAATGCTTTTCTCTTATCATCCGTATTACCTAAGAAGCTCTTCTATAATGGTGTAAGCAAGCATGTTAGATTGCTTTTATGAGCATATGCCGTCGCAAACTTTAGTGTAGGCTCAAAGAATCCTCTAACCAATACTATGTCATGATCCTTAGCTACTCTACTCAAATACCTAATAATAGGAACAAACTAAAACATTGCATCATGATTTGAATAAAAATATTAGATATACTCCTGGTCATAAAACCTTGTTAATAGAAGACTACAACTTATCCTGTAGGTTAATGGAAGGCTATGGTAAGTAACTCCTTCCTCGACTGACAAAGGAATTTGTATACACACAAGACTATTCCTTGCATCCATTGTCTCAACATACTCACTCAACAAGCGATAGAAGACATTAGAAGAAAGCTCTCCTTGAGCACTAGTATAATCATGCAAATATTTCTCATCTAGCTTAAACGTCTCCAAAGCCGTTGGTGTAGTAGTCTTACAAGCGATAGTATGGTTGGTTCCTTTCAGATCAAGAACAGACATACCCACAATCACCACTATAAACAAAATCCCACACATAATTGCCAACCCAATGCTCATATATTTACAGCGCTTGGCATCTCTAACCTGGTTATTTAACTCAGCCATGATCTGTGAAGAATCAGAAAGCAGAAGTAACTTAGAAAGTGCAGTAAAAATCAAAAAAGACAATTCTTCTTTCAGCAGTTCAGTTTCACATCCAAGAACCCTTTTTCCCTTGTCCAAATCGATTAGCAGCTTGTCATATCCGGTTTTCAATGTCAAATCAGGTTATCAATGTCCTTTCCAGCTTATTTTTCAACAGTCTCTTTTCTCATAATATTTTCAGATTTGTTTCAACAATTTAGCTCCTTGTTGACCTTCAGGTCACATCAAAATACTGACTCAGAACTTCCCTATCAAAACAAAAAGACATAAACTTGTGTTGCCATTCGTTTGTAGTTGTGTATGCCCATTCAGGACCTGATTATCTTTGACTTGCTATTCTCTTTCTCTTCAATTTTCGATCACCACTCAACTCTCCTTTATTTAATTCTTCTTTTCTCGTAGTATCTTCTTCTCCCTGTATAGTTTGGTCTACAACCACTTCCTTCCTTTTCTCTACTTGCAATTCAGGCCAACTATTTCCCTTTCTCGATCCTTCTGTCAATATTTTCTCCAGGATTGGACTTGTCTCTTTTTCTTTCTCTATGGTGTTTTCTCTTGATAGACCTGCAAAAGGTTCAGGAGGTGTCAGATCATTTTGACTTTGATCCAGCTCTACTCCTTCCCCTTCTTGGTCTGGCACTTGCTCTGTTTGTTTCTCAGAACCGTCTACTGCTGGAAGAACCCCTACTGTGCTAGGCTCTCCTGCTGCATCCGGCTCTCAGGTTGTGCCCGGGATCATGAATTGTTGGCAGTGTGGTGGCCTCCATCTGCTGAGAAAAAGAGCAAACCAAATCAGCCAGACCCTTGCAGTAGTCCAACACCATCTGCAATATTGACAAAGTGCAATGGCTGGAACTGCTGGCAATCTCATTGCTCTGCCCATCAGAATCTCGTGGGGTAACAGTCCTGTTTTCCTGTCAGGTGTATTCCTCATTGACATCAACACCAAAGGCAATGCGTCTGGCCATTTCAGATTTGTAGCTGCACACATCTGGGCAATTCTTGATTTCAAAATACCATTCATCTGTTCCACTAGTCCTGATGCTTCATGGCAGTAACTACAATGCAACTTCTGCTCAACTAAAAGTGCACACAATCATCGACACGTATTTCAAACCTCCACATGCAGGCATTTCATTGAAATCCAATTTCATTCTGCTGAATGGACCTCCTGCTCTTCCAATGTGGCTTAAGTTCACCACGGTCCCTTTCTCTGCATTTAAATGCTGACAAATAACACAGCCATGACATACTGCTTCTGCTGCCTGTCTAAACTTGGGGTTAAACCAATCAATTTTGAACAAACGAACCATGGCATCCCTCCCAATGTGTGCCTGACTATGATAGTTCCTCGCCATTTGTGACAGCAAATTATTGGGCAAGACCATTTGACCCTCTTCTGATACCCATAGCTCATCCTGTCTCTGGACACACTTCGGGGGTAATTCTGACCCTGGCGGTAAAATCCGCCAGGGCCAACGACCGTGGGAGCACATCCAACAGGCTGGCGGTGCTCCCTTGGGCATTCTGACCGCGGCGGTACAGCCGCGGTCAGAAACAGAAAACCGGCGGTGTACCGCCGGTTTTCCGCTGCCCTGGGGAATCCTCCATGGCGGCGCAGCTTGCTGCGCCGCCATGGGGATTCCGACCCCCATACCGCCATCCTGTTCCTGGCGGTTTTGGCCGCCAGGCACAGGATGGCGGTATGGGGTGTCGTGGGGCCAATGGCATGGGCACTGCAGGGGCCCCCATAACAGGGCCCCACCAAGATTTTCAGTGTCTGCCATGCAGACACTGAAAATCGCGACGGGTGCAACTGCACCCGTCGCACCCCTTCCACTCCGCCGGCTCCATTCGGAGCCGGCATCCTCATGGAAGGGTGTTTCCCGCTGGGCTGGCGGGCGGCCTTCTGGCGGTCGCCCGCCAGCCCAGCGGGAAACCCAGAATACCCGCGGCGGTCTTTTGACCGTGCAGCGGTATTCTGGCGGTTCCAGCCAGGCCGGCGGCTTCCGCCGCCGGCCGGGGTCAGAATGACCCCCTTCATCTTAAGCCATGATTTTTTCCTCCTTGTCAACATTGCTTTGCAAAGTTTTCAATTCTTCCATCGTGTCAATCACTTTTAATACGAAACTTGTACATGTGATGTCTTCTTCAGAAATCAATTCCCATTTGTCCTTAAACGATATACAGTTCAATGCACAAAACCTTGCGACTTGATTGGCATTTCCCAATGACACTAAGGGCCTGATTACAACTTTGGAGGACGGTGTTAATCCGTCCCAAATGTGACGGATATACCACCTACCGTATTACGAGTTCCATAGGATATAATGGACTCGTAATACGGTAGGTGGTATATCCGTCACATTTGGGACGGATTAACACCGTCCTCCAAAGTTGTAATCAGGCCCATAGTCCTGTGACTTTAGATGTGCACTGCATTTCACCACAGCAATTTCCTCAGACAATTGTATCGCATTCAGCAATTCTTTTATTCTCTCTCCATTTGTGACTGGTGAGCCAGTAGAGGTCAGGAAACCTCTCTGTGACCACAATTGACCAAAATCATGAAAAATTCCAAATCCATATTGGCTACCTGTCTAGATAATGACTCTCAGTCTAGCAGACATATGGCACGCTCTAGTAAGAGCAGCTAATTCTGCTACATGTGCAGAATATACTCCTCGAAGCCAAGAAGCTTCCAAAGTACCTGTAATTGTGCACACGGCATAGCCTGCTCTCAATGTTCCTGTACCACCTCTGAGACAAGATCCATCAATGAAAACAATTTGGTCATTTTCTTCCAATCGAGTATCTCTGATGTCAGGTCTCAGTTTTGTGCACAGCTCAGTTACCTCAAGACAATCATGCTCAATGTCTTCCTCTTTTTCAATTTCAACAGTATCACTAGGAAGTAAAGTTGCCGGGTTCAGCACTGGACACCTTTTCAGTGTTATATTTGGAGCACCAAAAATGCTTGTCTCATACCTTGTCAATCTGGAAGCAGTCAAATATTGGGGGTCATTACAACATTGGCGGTATAAGGCGCTTACCGCCGTGCAGAAGACCGCCAATACATCGCCGCGGCCGCGGTAGACCACCACAGCAATTATGACACATAACGGAATCCGCCGAAATTCAGACACCCACACAACACCGCCACACCAAAGGTCAACGATAAACATGCGGAAACAAATCCTCCACCTCCACGCCAACAGAAACACGCCCATGCTATTACGACCCACGAATCCACGCGGCGGTCATTCAACCGCGGTATTCCATTGGCGGTACACACCGCCGCGCTCAAAATACACACACAGCTCCAAAACACCGCCACATTGGACAATTACAAATACACACACCTGATACACATACACACACCACTCCCACACACCCAACACAATATAAAATACACACCCACATCACCCACAAACCCCTACAACCAGAAATTCTGAGAGAAGGCGAGAGAGAGAGAGAGCACAGCTATTGACAACCCCATCACACAGAGGCACACAACACCATCACCCACACAACATCCACGCACAAAACACCACATACCACTACACTCACCACACTCATCACCACATACACCACCCCGCACTCACACACACCCCCCCAGTCACGCCAAAGACACCCCCGCTTCTCTGAGGTGGAGCTCAGGGTCATGGTGGAGGAAATCGTCCGGGTAGAGCCACAGCTATTTGGCTCACAGGTACAGCACACATCAATAGCCAGGAAGATGGAGTTATGGCGCAGAATAGTGGACAGGGTGAACGCCGTGGGACAGCACCCAAGAAATAGGGAGGACATCAGGTAGAGGTGGAACGACCTACGGGGGAAGGTGCGTTCCACGGTCTCCAGGCACAACATCGCGTTGCAGCGGACTGGCGGCGGACCCCCACCTCCTCCCCCACAACTAACAACATGGGAGGAGCAAGTCTTGACCATCTTGCATCCTGAGGGCCTCGGAGGAGTCGGTGGAGGATGGGACACTGGTAAGTCAAACCTTAACTCTCACATCCCCCACCCTACCTGCATGCTATCACACACCCCCACCTTCACACCCTCCCCTATCACCCCAAATCCTCACTAATCTACCCATAACACAAACCACCCATCCCAACACCAAGCCCTGCATGACACAACTAAGCATGGTCACCCCTCACTAAAGCATGCTCACTGCACATACCCAGAACACCCCCCCAACCATCATCACACAAGCCCCCACACAGGAATGCCTGCCCTGGGGTTAACGCACACCCACCCATTGCACACCATGAAACACACACATGCAATAATCATGTACTTATACCCCTGCAGGAACCTGAAGGTCCGTCACCACACCAGAGGGTCCAGACAACACCACTCCAACCCCAGAAGAGGCCCACAGTGACGACAGCAGCTCTGCCCCACTGGATCTTGATGACCAGCCCGGACCATCGTGGGCCTCAGGACAGTCGGTTCCCCTTGCCCAGCCACAGCCCAACACTGAGCTTCCACCCTCTGGTAACACCAGCACAGCACCCACCCTGCGGGCCCAAACCTCCCTACGCAGGACAGGTCTATCACCTGTGTGTCCACCACTACAGGGCACCCAGGCTAACCCACCACCCCAACAACAACAGGGACCTGGGGGCAGTGGTAGTGGGCACACGGTCCAGGGGACGGAGGCACAGGAACACCGGGGAACTGGGAGGGCTGCTGTGCGACAGAGGGAGGACAGGCCAAGGGAACCAACTCTCCACGAGGCCCTCTCCTCCATCATGGGAGCTTACCACCACTCCCAGGAGACGATGGCGACGGTCCTGGACAAGTTGCAGAAGACCCTGCGTCTGCACGAGGAGCAGTATTTGGGGTTCAGGGAGGAGCTCAGGACCATCGGCTCCGCCCTGGGCACCATCATAGGGGTGCTGACGGACATTCAAAAGACATTGAGGGACACCGTGGCACTCCAAGGGGCCCCTGACACTAGCCAGGACGATGAACTGCCCACCACCTCCGCCGGCACTAGTGGACAGGAGGCACCGCCACAGGACCACCACACCAGCACCCCACCCCCTGCAGACTGACAACCACCACGCAAGCGGTCCCTGAGATCCAGGAACAGGACAGAGCAAGATGGCAAGACCCCCGCCAGGAAATAAGACCACCCTGATTGTCCCCCCACTGTCCCACTTTGTTACCCTGTCCATATTCGAACTGCCCCAGCTCCACTTCCAAAGCCCAGATGGCCAGTGCACCTGTGAGACTAATAGACTGGACTCTGCCATGGACATTCCTCCACCATCACCCATCACCATTTTACAACCCCCCATCATTTTATGAGCACTTAAACAAACACCCTTGAAACACCCAAAAATCTGGAGTCAGTCTATGATTTGGTACTTTGTATTATCAATCACAGTGTCATAATGGGTTACCCATTGTAAGGCTAACATACCTATGTCACACATCACAAGCCCTTGAAGGATGCAAGCAGTTGACACGTAGGTTACCACACTTGTGAAACTGAAATGGAAGGGTACAACTCATTAACAAATAGTGAGTGAAATGTAGGTACAGGATAGAGGTAGACGTGTGAAAGTTAATGTAATGTCAAACCAGAAAATGTTCTCACCTGTGTGTCACTGGAAATATTGCTGTATGACTGACTCCCTGTTGTCGTTTTCTTCTTCCTCAGCTACATCCTCATCAGTGTCCACAGGCTCCACAGGCTCCTCAGCTGCTACAACACCGTCATCTGGATCATCCTCCTGCAGAAAAGGCACCTGGCGTCGCAATGCCAAATTATGGAGCATGGAGCAGGCGACGATGATGTCGCACACCTTCTTCGGTGAGTAGAATAGGGATCCACCTGTCATATGGAAGCACCTGAACCTGGCATTAAGGAGGCCGAAGGTGCATTCGATAACGCTCCTAGTCCGCCCATGGGCATCATTGTACTGTTCCTCTGCCCTGGTCCTGGGATTCCTCACTGGGGTCAATAGCCAGGAAAGGTTGGGGTAACCAGAGTCCCCCAATAGCCATACACGGTGCCTCTGGAGTTGACCCATCATATCAGGGATGCTGCTATTCCGCAGGATGTAGGCGTCATGCACAGAGCCAGGGAACATAGCATTTACCTGCGAGATGTACTGGTCTGCCAAACAGACCATCTGGACATTCATAGAATGATAACTCTTCCTGTTCCTGTACACCTGTTCACTCCTGCGGGGGGACCAGAGCTACATGGGTCCCATCAATGGCTCCTGTGACGTTGGGGATAAGTCCAAGGGCATAGAAGTCAACTTTCACTGTAGGTAAATCCTCCACCTGAGGGAATATGATGTATCTCCTTACGTGTTTCAGCAGGTCAGACAACACTCTGGACAAGACGTTGGAAAACATAGGCTGGGACATCCCTGATGCCATGGCCACTGTTGTCTGAAATGACCCACTTGCAAGGAAATGGAGCACTGACAGCACCTGCACGTCAGGGGGGATTCCAGTCGGATGGCGGATCGGTGACATCAGGTCTGGCTCCAACTGGGTACATAGTTCCTGGATAGTGGCACAGTCAAACCTGTAGGTGACGATGACATGTCTTTCTTCCATTGTCAACAGGTCCACCAGCGGTCGGTACACCGGAGGATTCCGCCATCTTCTCATATGTCCTAGTTGACGGTGCCTACGAAGGACAACAGCGAAGAACCAGTCACTATTCCTCCAGGTATGTACCCACAGTTACACACAAGACTACACCAGACACAAAACCCTTCCTGTATGTGTGTTGAGTGTAGGCCTAGCTATGTGTGACGCAGTAGTAAATGAAGCCATGTGGGCCCCTGAAATGGCAGCTGCCTGACCTCTAAACTGGGACAATGGGATTGTGGGGTAACTGCGCTGGCATTGCACACCGTCGCGGTAGGCGGTCGTAGCCCGCGGCGCAATGCTGCATTGGTTAAGATTGGACCCTATGGGTCCCAGGAGCCAATGAACAGGTGCGCCGGCGGTGATGATGCGCACCGCCGCGGACGTCACCGCCATTTTCTATCTGTTCAATCACTAGATACCTGACCTTCGACAGGAGAGGACCTACACTGCTAGTGCTGCGGTGACCTCGGTCTGGAAGCGACGATGGCTACTGTGTCTGGGGAAAGGGCCCCTCCCTTCACTGCACAGGAGTTGGAGAAACTTGTGGATGGGGTCCTCCCCCAGTACACGCTACACTCCTCCAGACCAACAGGTTAGTACACAGGGAGCACGTTGTATGGGCTAGGCCTGGGTGGAGAGGGCTGGGTGGAAGAGGGAAGGGGGCAGAGTACATAGAACATTAATGTATGTGAATGAATGGGCCACATGGCCAGAGTAGGGAGGGGGCCACTCACATTGACGGTGCAGTTGGTAATGACTGTTCCTCTTCCCTTGTGCATGTCATGTAGGTCAGCGCCCACCAGAAGAGGGACATTTGGCGTGCCATCGCCAAGGAGGTCCGGACCCTGGGGGCCCACCAGAGACGGGGCACCCACTGCCCGAAGAGATGGGAGGACATTTGCCGCTGCAGCAAGAAGATGGCGGAGGCTCAGCTGGGGATGGCCTCCCAACGTGGGAGGGGTGCCCGTCGCACCATGACCCCACTGATGTTCCGGATCCTGGCGGTGGCCTACCCGGAGTTGGATGGGCGCTTGAGGACATCACAGCAGACACAAGGGGGTGAGTACAATCTCATTCTGCGGACTTTGTGTGCAGTGGAGGTGTCTGGGTGGGGGAGGAGGGCTGTGGGTGTCCCTTGGCCAGCGCGAATTCGGTAGGCAAGGCCCCTCCGTAATGTAGGCCATGTGGCACTCAACCCCACCTCAGCAGAGTGCCAAGTTGAGGTATAGTTGCCCCTGTGGCATCCATGTGCGCAGATGTCCACCATTGCCATGTAGGCCATATCCCAGAAATTGCATGTGCAGAGGGCAAGAGCACGGCGTTATGCAGGGGGCTGCTGCATCTGCCTTGTCCGCCAACGGTAGCGGAATGCCATGCACTAAAACTCTCCTTCTTCTGTCTCCCCCCCTTTTCCTGCTCTCCCTGTCCTCTTGTACATTAGCATCATCAGGCAGAGATACAGTGGCACCGGAGCACGAGGGAGCTGCATCCCACATGGCCATGGAGGGCCACACCACTGACTCTGAATGCACCAGTGGGACGGAGGGCGAGGGGAGCTTCACGTCGGCCACCGGATCACCAACCAGCGACACGGACTCGTCCGCCGATGGGAGCTCCCCTGTGGTGGTGGCACCATCTGTGCGCCCCACTTCTACAGGTACAGCAGCCACCTCCCCTACCAGCACCGCCCTCCCAGCAGCCCCTCAGCGTTCGCCCCGTGCCCGCTCACCCAGGAGGGTAGGCATCACCTTCACCCCAGGCACCTCAGGCCCTGCCCCAGTCACCCCAGCTGCCCTCAGTGAGGAGGCCATTGACCTCCTCAGGTCACTCACTGTTGGCCAGTCTACCATTGTGAATGCCACCTAGGGTGTAGAACGAGAGTTGCAACATGGTAATGCATTCCTGGAGGGCATTCATTCTGGTCAGGCTGTCCTTCAGCGAACCCTGCAATCTCTGGCCTCAGCACTGATGGCAGCCATTGTCCCTGTGTCCAGCCTCCCCCCTCCAACTTCCTCCACCCAGAGCCAATCCCCTGTACCCCAGCCCATCCCAAGCACACCTACAGACCAGCATGCACACAAGTCAACACACACAAGTAGCTCAAGCAAACATAGGCACCACACACACCACAGGCACTCACGCAAGCCTCACCCACATACAGACACAGCAACATCCACTGTCTCCACTGTGTCCCCCTCCTCCTCTTCTCCCTCCTCCCTCCCAGTCTCGTCTACACACACACCTGCATGCACCACATCTACAGGCACTAGGACTCGCACCAGGACACCCAGCACCACAAGCCGCTCACCTGCACTCACCACCTCCACTGCCATTTACACGTCCCCTGTGTCCTCTCCCAGTGTGTCTGTGACGCCCCCTCCCAAAGTACACAAACGCCGGCAATCACTCACCCAACATCCATCCACCTCACGACAGCCTCCAGTACCTGCACCTGCACCCAAAACACCTAAAGTGACACCTCCTACAACCACCTCCTCTTCCTCCACTCCCAGACCCCCTCCAGCTACCCATCCCAGTGTCCGTCAGAAACTGTCCCTATGTCAAATTGACCTTTTTGCCCCCACCCCCCCTCCAATTCATCAGTCCCGTCGTAGCGCCTCAGCCACAAAGCCTCCAATAACAGTGGTGCGTGTTCAAGGTTTGTGGAGTGCACCGGCCACCAGGGCAGGCAGTAGGACCCGGAGCCAAGGCACTGGCGACCCACCCCTGTAAAGGCTCTAAAATTGGAGAGTGGCCGACGGGACCGTGTTAAGACTCCTGGTGGGACAACAAGTGACATGGGTTCGAAGGGGATTGGTGAGTCACCTGTAACTCCAACAAAGGTGGGGAAGGTCCAGAGGAAGTCTGCCCAGCCAGTTGTGAGTGCCACGGCGGAGAAGTGTGCCATCATTTCCGGAGGTCCAGACACAACCGCCAGCACTGTCGTCACTGGTCCAGAGACCACCGCCACCGCCGGAGTCACAGCCCAGGAGGGCCCAAGTATCGTCACTGGTCCAGAAACCACCGCCGGAGTCACAGCCCAGGAGGGCCGAAGTATCGTCACTGGTCCAGAAACCACTGCCGGAGTCACAGCCCAGGAGGGCCCAAGTATCGTCACTGGTCCAGAAACCACCGCCGGAGTCACAGCCCAGGAGGGCCCAAGTATCGTCACTGGTCCAGAAACCACCGCCAGAGTCACAGCCCAGGAGGGCCCAAGTATCGTCACTGGTCCTGAAACCACCGCCGGAGTCACAGCCCAGGAGGGCCCAAGTGTAGGAAAGTACCATCTTGCCTGGCATGTTACCCCCATATTTCACTGTATATATGTTGTTTTAGTTGTATGTGTCACTGGGACCCTGCCAGCCAGGGCCACAGTGCTCATAAGTGTGCCCTGTATGTGTTACCTGTGTTATGACTAACTGTCTCACTGAGGCTCTGCTATCCAGAACCTCAGTGGTTATGCTCTCTCATTTCTTTCCAAATTGTCACTAACAGGCTAGTGACCAATTTCACCAATTTACATTGGCATACTGGAACACCCTTATAATTCCCTAGTATATGGTACTGAGGTACCCAGGGTATTGGGGTTCCAGGAGACCCCTATGGGCTGCAGCATTTCTTGTGCCACCCATAGGGAGATCTGACAAATCTTACACAGGCCTGTCAGTGCAGCCTGAGTGAAATAACGTACACGTTATTTCACAGCCATTTACCACTGCACTCAAGTAACTTATAAGTCACCTATATGTCTAACCTTTACCTGGTAAAGGTTGGGTGCTAAGTTACTTAGTGTGTGGGCACCCTGGCACTAGCCAAGGTGCCCCCACATTGTTCAGGGTAAATTCCCCGGACTTTGTGAGAGCGGGTCCACCATTACACGTGTGCACTATACATATGTCAGGACATATGTATAGCGTCACAATGGTAACTCCGAACATGGCCATGTAACATGTCTAAGATCATGGAATTGTCTCCCCAATGCCATTCTGGCATTGGGGAGACAATTCCATGATCCCCCGAGTCTCTAGCCCAGACCCGGGTACTGCCAAACTACCTTTCCCGGGTTTCACTGCAGCTGCTGCTGCTGCCAACCCCTCAGACAGGTTTCTGCCCTCCTGGGGTCCAGCCAGGCTTGGCCCAGGAAGGCAGAACAAAGGACTTCCTCAGAGAGAGGGTGTTACACCCTCTCCCTTTGGAAAAAGGTGTCAGGGCTGGGGAGGAGTAGCCTCCCCCAGCCTCTGGAAATGCTTTGATGGGCACAGATGGTGCCCATCTCTGCATAAGCCTGTCTGCACCGGTTCAGGGATCCCCCAGCCCTGCTCTGGCGCGAAACTGGACAAAGGAAAGGGGAGTGACCACTCCCCTGACCTGCACCTCCCCTGGGAGGTGCCCAGACCTCCTCCAGTGTGCTCCAGACCTCTGCCATCTTGGAAACAGAGGTGCTGCTGGCACACTGGACTGCTCTGAGTGGCCAGTGCCAGCAGGTGACGTCAGAGACTCCTTCTGATAGGCTCCTTCAGGTGTTGCTAGCCTATCCTCTCTCCTAGGTACCCAAACCTCCTTTTCTGGCTATTTAGGGTCTCTGCTTTGGGGAATTCTTTAGATAACGAATGCAAGAGCTCAACAGAGTTCCTCTGCATCTCTCTCTTCACCTTCTGCCAAGGAATCCACTGCTGACCGCGCTGGAAGCCTGCAAAACTGCAACAAAGTAGCAAAGACGACTACTACGACCTTGTAACGCTGATCCTGCCGCCTTCTCAACTGTTTTCCTGGTGGTGCATGCTGTGGGGGTAGTCTGCCTCCTCTCTGCACTAGAAGCTCCGAAGAAATCTCCCGTGGGTCAACGGAATCTTCCCCCTGCAACCGCAGGCACCAAAGAACTGGATCACCGGTCCTCTGGGTCTCCTCTCAGCACGACGAGCGAGGTCCCTTGAACTCAGAAACTCTGTCTAAGTGACTCCCACAGTCCAGTGACTCTTCAGTCCAAGTTTGGTGGAGGTAAGTCCTTGCCTCCCCACGCTAGACTGCATTGCTGGGAACCGTGTGTTTTGCAGCTATTCCAGATCCTGTGCACTCTTCCAGGATTTCCTTTGTGCACAGCCAAGCCTGGGTCCCCGGCACTCTAACCTGCAGTGCACGACCTCCTGAGTTGTCCTCCGGCGTCGTGGGACCCTCTTTTGTGACTTCGGGTGAGCTCCGGTTCACTCCACTTCGTAGTGCCTGTTCCGGCACTTCTGCGGGTGCTGCTTGCTTCTGAGAGGGCTTCTTGTCTTGCTGGGTGGCCCCTCTGTCCCCTCACGCAATTGGCGACATCCTGGTCCCTCCAGGGCCACAGCAGCATCCAAAAACACTAACCGCGACCTTTGCAGCTAGCAAGGCTTGTATTTGATCTTTCTGCACGGAAACACCTCTGCACGACTCTTCATGACGTGGGACATCCATCCTCCAAAGGGGAAGTTTCTAGCCCTTGTCGTTCTTGCAGAATCCACAGCTTCTACCATCCAGTGGCAGCTTCTTTGCACCCACAGCTGGCATTTCCTGGGCATCTGCCCACTCCCGACTTGATCGTGACTTTTGGACTTAGTCCCCTTGTTCCACAGGGACTCTCGTCTGGAAATCCATCGTTGTTGCATTGCTGGTGTTGTTCTTTCTTGCAGAATTCCCCTATCACGACTTCTGTGCTCTTTGGGGAACTTAGGTGCACTTTGCACCCACTTTTCAGGGTCTTGGGGTGGGCTATTTTTCTAACCCTCACTGTTTTCTTACAGTCCCAGCGACCCTCTACAAAGTCACATAGGTTTGGGGTCCATTCGTGGTTCGCATTCCACTTCTAGAGTATATGGTTTGTGTTGCCCCTATCCCTATGTGCCCCCATTGCATTCTATTGTGACTATACATTGTTTGCACTGTTTTCTATTGCTATTACTGCATATTTTGGTATTGTGTACATATATCTTGTGTATATTTGCTATCCTCATACTGAGGGTACTCACTGAGATACTTTTGGCATATTGTCATAAAAATAAAGTACCTTTATTTTTAGTATATCTGTGTATTGTGTTTTCTTATGATATTGTGCATATGACACTAGTGGTACTGTAGGAGCTTCACTCGTCTCCTAGTTCAGCCTAAGCTGCTCTGCTAAGCTACCTTTTCTATCAGCCTAAGCTGCTAGACACCCCTCTACACTAATAAGGGATACCTGGGCCTGGTGCAAGGTGTAAGTACCTCTTGGTACCCACTACAAGCCAGTCCAGCCTCCTACACCAAGTATCATCAGTGGTCCAGAAACCACCGCCGCAGTCACAGCCCAGGAGGGCCCAAGTATCATCAGTGGTCAGGAGACCACCACCGGAGTCACAGCCCAGGAGGGCCCAAGTATCGTTACTGGTCAGGAGACCACCGCCGGAGTCACAGCCCAGGAGGGGCCCAGATGCCACAGCCCCGCTGGGCAATGATGGAACGTCATGCCACCCACCAATGCCCATTGTAGAGAACGTCATGGCACACACCAATGTCCGTATCAGAACCTCCATGTCAAAGCACCGCTGAACAGTCCAGAACCGCCATGGCAAAGCACCGCTGAACAGGGCAAAGACCGCCATGGCAAAGCACCGCTAAACAGTCCTGAACCGCCATGGCAAAGCACCGCTGAACAGGGCAAAGACTGCCATGGCAAGCACCGCTGAACAGTCCAGAACCACCATGTCAAAGCACCGCTGAACAGTCCTGAACTGCCATGGCAAAACACCACTGAACAGGGCAAAGACTGCCAAGGCAAAGCACAGCTGAACAGTCCTGAACCGCCATGGCAAAGCACCGCTGAACAGGGCAAAGACCGCCATGGCAAATCACTGCTGAACAGTTCTGAACCGCCATGTCAAAGCACCGCTGAACAGTCCTGAACCGCCATGGCAAAGCACCGCTGAACAGGGCAAAGACCGCCCTGGCAAAGCACCGCTGAACAGTCCTGAACCGCCATGGCAAAGCACCGCTGAACAGGGCAAAGACCGCCATGGCAAAGCACCGCTGAACAGTCCTGAACCGCCATGTCAAAGCACCGCTGAACAGTCCTGAACCGCCATGGCAAAGCACCGCTGAACAGGGCAAAGACCGCCATGGCAAAGCACCGCTGAACAGTCCAGAACCGCCATGTCAAAGCACTGCTGAACAGGGCAAAGACCGCCATGGCAAAGCACCGCTGAACAGGGCATGCACCGTGTAGGAATGAAGAGGCCGCCACATCAGGCATCCTTCTCCCATGTGCAGCTGGGACAGTGACAGGACATGAACTTTCACGGGGAGACTCATCCAGTCTGGGCACCAGTCCCACCCAGTACCAGTAGAGAACTGCATCTACTTGAGAGACTGTGGCTTTGCACTCCCCAGGATGGCACAGTGGGCATCCCACCCACTGTAGAGACTTGAGAGACTGTGGCTTTGCACTCCCCAGGATGGCACAATGGGCAAGCCACCCACTGTAGAGACTTGAGAGACTGTGGCTTTGCACTCCCCAGGATGGCACAGTAGGCAACCTACCCACTGTAGAGACTTGAGAGACTGTGGCTTTGCACTCCCAGGATACATCAATGGGCATGGAGCCCCATCGTGGATCTGGCTTCGCATTCATGTGGCTGAGGTGCCCCCCCCTTCCCTTCCCCCTGAGGTGCCTGTAGTGTTTCTATCTGATGCCCCGGCAGTGTTCTCTCCGATTTTGGTCAGGTGTAGTTTGTGGGCCTCGCCCATGCATTTTTGGACTGTTGGTGCACGGACATTGTTGTGTACATATCTGCACTACTTCTCGGATTGTATATGTAAATAAGAGTGATTTTGAGATATATATATATCTGTATATTTTTGTATGACATGTATATTGCCACATTACAATGTTTGCCCGAAATTCGCTTTGTGTTTTCATTCTTCCGGGGGGATTGTGGGTTGTTACTGTGATTTTTGTGACTGCATTGGTGTGTATGTTGTAATATGCAAGGGTGGGGGAGGGGGTGTTTGTTGGGTGTCCCCCTAACTTTTGCCTCCCCCGTGTCGTAGGTGCAGTACTCACCGGTGTCTTCGGCGCCTACGTAGCTGTTGGTCGTAGAGGAGCAGAAAGACAAGGGCAGGTAGGATTTGTAATTCGGGCTCCATGGTGTCCTCCTTCCTCGTGGGATGTGTTCAGGTGAGCGTTTTCCCATAGCAAAAGCTGTTTCCACCGTGTTTTTATCCACGGTGAATCCGCCCCGGAAAAGGTTGGCGGGTTGTAATTGTGTGGGCGGTACATTGTCTTCTGCCTGTCTGTTGGCGGTAACCGCCGCTCTGCTTGTCTGTACCGCCGTGGCGGGCGGTGTGTTAAAGTGGCTGTCTTTGTTGGCGGTTACCGCCAGGGTCATAATTCCCTTTTTTTGTCCGCCGGCCTGTTTGCGGTATTTACGCAGCTTTAACACCGTCCACCAGGGTTGTAATGACCACCATTGTGTTTTTGTCCTTGTCAGTAAGAGCTCAACCGAGTGTGGTACCATTACCGTCAGAGGATATCCCATCACTACTCCCTCACATTGTGAAAGACTTTGACTAACTGCGGCAACTGCACGCAAACAACCTGGTAAGGCTGCTGCAACTCGGTCCAAGGTAGCTGAAAAATAAGCCACTGGGTGATAAGCACCTCCATGGACCTGTGTCAAGACAGACAAAGAACATGCATCATGTTCATGACAAAACAATGTGAATGGTTTCGCGTAATCAGGCATACCCAACACTAGAGCTCTGCACAGACTCTCTCTCAACTCAGTGAACACTTTCATTTGTTCCTGGTATAATATTATGGGATTGGTGACATCCTTATGTGTCAGCTTCTGAAAAGGTTGTGAAATCTCAGCAAAATTCGGAATCCACTGATGACAATAACCCACCATTCCCAAAAAAATCCTAACATCTCTCTGTGAAATAGGGGGACTTCTCTGCAATATCACTGTAATTCTTTCTCTGGAAATTCTCCTTGACCCTTTCTCAATTTGGTGCCTCAAATACGTCACCACCTTCTGACAGTACTGAAACTTCAATGGTGACACTTTATGCCAAACTTTCCCAAGTGATTCAGCAGGGCAATCGAGTCGTACTTACACTTGTCCCTTGGTTTGGATGCAATTAGCAAATCATCAATGTATTGTACTAAAGTCGATTGAAACAGCAATTCCAATGACTCCAAGTTCTTTTTCAAAATCTAATGAAACAAGGACGGTGACTCCGTGTGCCCTTGAGGAAGCCTGCACCAGCTGTAGACTCTGTCTAGGAATTTGAAACTAAATAGAAACTGACTATCTTCATGAAGAGGAACAGAAAAGAAAGCTTGTGATAAATCAACCACTGTGAACCATTCTGCATCACATGGAACCTGGAACATTATTACTGATGGGTTTGGCACCACTGGACAACATTTGATCACCATGTCATTTACTTTTCTCAAATCCTGTACAATTTGCACCTTCCCACAAGGCTTCTTCAAACCCATTATCTGTGAATTACATGCGCTACTCAGCACTTCTTTCAAGACTCCCTGCTTCAGAAAATCTCCAATAATCTGTGCCACTTTCATCAAGATATCTTGGGCCATATTGTACTGTGGAAGCTGCGGAAACACTACATTTGGCTTCAAAGTAACCTTAATCGGCTCCACTCCCTTGATCAAACCCACTTCTTTACCTGTCAAATCCCATACGTTTTCCTTGTAAGTCAGAATGAAGCTCTTTTACTGTGAACATCGGGAAGAACTCAATTAATGGGTACTCCTCATTAGTAGTTTCTGGAGTCAGTTCTCATCACTATTTGTCTGAATCTCTAAACCAGCAGTTGAACAAGTAATCAAACATTTGGTTTTACACAATAAGTCCCTTCCCAGTAGAGATACTGGACTTGAATCACATACTACAAACTTATGCAGTCCCTGGAAGTTGCCAATATCGACTTGCACTGGATCTGTGATCGGATTTGTCAAATGCTTATTCGCTACACCCACAGACTGAACTGTTCTTGCTGAAAGAGGTAAGTTCGGAACTTCTGCACTCCTCACTGTAGAGTGTGTACCTCCTGTGTCCACCAAAAATGAGACCTTATGACCCATCACCTTCCCTCTCACAAAGGGTCCTCTCTAATCTACCTCTAAGGATGCTGCAAGCATACATGGCTCGTCCTCTGAACTATCACTCATTCATTCACCATTTATTTCATTCTCACTGTGTAACAGGAATTGGTGCACTGTGTCACTACTCCTGTCTAGCCTCTGACCCGTGACCTGTTGAGTAAGCATCATCTGTTGCTGCTCCATCGGGGCTTGAGGTATCTGCATTTGCTGTCTAGGTACCATAGGAACCTGCTGCTGCACTGGTTGTAGTTGTGTCAATTGTGCACAAGGTATTTGCACCTGCCACATGGGTTGAAAATTTTGCATCTGATTCATGTTATTCTGGAAATTTGGATTAAGATCTCTCATTCTTGGTACTCTTACATTTTGAAATGTATTGACATCACCACTTTGCTGAACGACACCTTCCTACACCATCGTTGGACATTCCCACGTCCAATGTCCCACGACTCTGCAAATGTGACACAGTAGCATCTTCTTCATCCCTTGCATATCATTTTTGAATCACTACAGTACCCAAATCTGATCCACAATTCATATTGACTCCACGACCCCTACCTTTCATCTGAGGCTGGAACATGACATTTCCCTGTTGCTGTGGTATCTGCTGCTCAAAAGCTCCCTGCACTCCGGTTTGAGCTGCCTTAATCTGCATTACCATTGCTTTCTCCTTCAGCTTTTTCAGCTTCAACTCAATTTTATCACTACAGTATTTTGCATACTGCAACACCTCATCAATCGGTTTTGCTTGCCAACAAAGCAAATAACTTTTAATCATCTGACCTATTTCAGGTCTCAGTCCTCCCACAAACCTGAACACAAAATGCAACATATCTTTCGGTTCGATCACTTCCTTGCCCCTGTACTCCTTGAACGCCTTCAGCAATCTTGCCTAGTACGCATGTATCAATTCCCTTACCTCCTGCACTGTCCTGTCAATCCTCTGCCAACCAATATTTTTAGGTGGAATTCTCGTCTTCAGGAAATCAATCACTTTATAATAATGCTTCATTACATCGGGTGAGGGTGCACCTGTAGTTCTATCCCTTTCTGGTTCACTTGTTGGCCAGTCTACGGCCCTTTTGCATTCAACCCACAAATTGGCTGGGACTACTATCTCCAACAGGGTATTCAGGTGTTCCCACAGACATTTCGAAAGCTTCACAAACCTATCTGTCTGCTTGTACCATTCAACCGTTTTTTGCCCTCAGTTTTGGATAATCATTTGTGAATGACAGAATATCACTCCTGTGCCAAGGAACATGAACAAACTGTCCTCCTGGAATCTCCCTCATTGGTAAAATTTTCACCGGATTCTTATCTTTCTGTACACTTTCAGGACCCTTCTTGTGAATCTCGTTTCCATTTATCTTTCTTCTTTGCCCATCTGCCTTCCCACTTTTGTAATACTCCTGAAATCTGGGCACTCTGCAGTAATTCTTTAAGATGTGCTTTCATTCCAGCTGACCTCATGTGTTCAAAATCCCTTGCCTCAAAATCTAACCTGTAATTCCTTTTCAAATGCTTTGTTTTCCCGATTTCTATATCATGTTTTTCTGCCAAGTCTGCCAATCTCAGATGTATCTTGCCCACTTCTCTTGTGATTCTCGGACATAAGTACCTCAGCTTCTCTTCCGTATAGGATTCTAATCTATTCACTCCAATTGATCCTTCGGCTTGTTCAGTTATTTCCGTACTCCACCGCACACGATCAATCAGCTCCTCACTTTTAGACACATTCTGTGGGGTGTTCAAACTATCTGACCACTCATTCAGCTGCTGTACTGTCAATCCATGTAACGTAATGTTACTCGCATTTGGTAATGGCACCTGTTGTAACACTACACTTGGGTGTTGCGGTGTCATAAGCTTCAAGCTCTGACCTGCACTCGGGCAGTTTACAGAACCTGGAAATGCAACAAGTGGACTGAGTCTCATAAGTGCTCTTGATCCATCAAAAGTCTGACCCCTGGAAGAGACTAACTGCACATGTTAACTCATCCCCCTCTTCAAGAGGCTCTGTGAGATCTCACCCTGTTCTCCTGTGATTGATTTCTTCTGTGAAAACAATGGTACCGCTGGACCAACAGTAATCGGTAGCGATATTGCATCTGGAACTGCTCTAGCTCCTGCATTCTGTAGAAGAGTCACTCCCGTACTCTGATTCATTACTGGAGTCAAATCTGACTGTGTCCCTGTCAATGGTGTAAACTTTGACATACCCTGTGGCTGTGCCTGGGGCATCAATATCGGAGTTGGCTCAGTCTAGACCAACAATGGTCTCGGAACCACTTGCTCCGTAGGTACAACCAAGTTTGAAGTTGTCTCAAGAATCAGCACTTCTGGATAAATTCTCTGTATCGGTGGCAGATGCAACTGTGCCTGGACCACCGAAGTGGTCAACACATTAGGAGTACTCTGCACCACATCTTGTACCTGTCCATTATCAACCTATTATAGACTTGCTGTCCCCATTGCCTGTGCAGTTGGCTCAGAACTAGTACTTGGAGCCCCCTCATGCACCGCATATGGTGGAGGTCAGTCTCACAGTATCTGAATAATAAGATCCTCATCATCTGAGTCTTCTTCCACTATGGAAGCCTTTTTTGCCTTTTTACTCCCAGACGATCTCTTATTACCTTTGCTTGTCTCCTTTTTCCTTTCCGTCTCATCTTCTTCTGTGATAGCAGGAAACAACATAACATCCTGCAATGTCACTGTTCTCCACTTTTTCTGTTCCCAGTCCCATCTCGCTTCTGCTACAGACTTCTCTACTTTTCTTATTTTCTTTTGAAACTTTATTTCCTGCTTCTGTCTCGCAATCAGCTCTCAAACTGCTAATGCCTTAAACTGTGCTGGCCTCGGAAGGGGTCTTGTGTCCTACAGCACCATCTGCAACTGTTCCAAAATCCTTAAATTAAATGTTCCATGCTCAGGAAACGCTAAAACTCCCTGTTTCTCTGTCAATTTGCACCACTGCTTTAACCAAAGACACGGCACAACACCTCGCTCCTCCATCACAATGTAAGCCGGAGAATTTTCTGGTGGGGTAGGCTCCCCCACTATTGCCTTAATGTGTGAATCTCCCCTTAGGGCACTCTTAAACGCTTTGAAAGACTTCATTTTTTCAATTTTTTTGTATTTGAATCAAATCAGGAAATTACTTTTACTCCCAAGATTCCTTTCACCCACGTTCTCAATCAATTGCCTCTCACGGACGGCAGCCAATCCGTGCGCGACTCTTCTCACTAACCAACCTATTCCAGCGTGGCTCTACTGACATTATACTCACACATACTGTGGCTGACAAAGTCTTGCAGCTCGTCCTCCTAACACTCTGAATCTCACAACTAATGCAAAATATTGCGGTCAATAATCAAAAATCAAACCAAAACAAATCAGCTGGTTTACTACAGGAAAGTAATACAATCGCTTCAGAGACCTTATAGATTTTCACTGATGGCTCTTTCACTCATGCAGCTATTCCTCCTTCCCAGTCTGCCAGATTCGCAAGCAAAATTCGACCCGCAAATTTTACTTTGAACTGATCAAAGGGTCTGTAATGGTGCACATAGGACTCACCAAATCTCAGTCAAAATTTTCTATTGCCCACTTTAACTCACACACTGACTTGTTGACCTCGCCCGATCAACCTACTAAACCAGAAAGATTACAACATAAAACCAAGTGTCTCCTACACTTGTCAATATACTCTGGAGTCTTAGACCACATAGGGTCCCTACATCAACAACCACGTGGAGAATGTTTGAGCACAGAGTGCCACACACATGTGAAGTTTGACAACTTCCCTATACGAGCACTCCTACTAAAACTTCATCTGGAGTACACAGAATCCCTCATCTCCCTCACATACGTCACAATTCACCTGTGATTTGCATAAGCTGTACAAGTGCAACCTCTCTCTTTCACACTATCACTAGAACACCGAGAACATACCCAACTCTACTAGCAGGATCCCGGATCTGGGAAAGTAATTTCTGGGCTTAAAGGGACATCACTCTTGCTACAATTGCCATTTCAAAAAACAAAGTCCAAATCTCAATATTAATGAATAACTGACCTATTTCAAAACTACAACCATAACCATCGGTCACCACATAACTAGTTCTCCAAGTAAACAAACCATCAAGCTGCTACCAAAAACTGCTGACGCGTCCAGTCCTTAATAAGTAAACTTACAAAGGGACGCGCGTAGGTCAATGAACCTTTTGATTTGCATGAAGTATCCTAGCCATGATGTGACCAATGTTCCCCAATAATCAATGCACGAATTTCAATAACCATTAAACAAATCATTAATCAATAATCAATGGAAACAATAACAACACACCATAACTCTTCAGCCATTAATAACCACCACCCAGAATACGTTTTTGAATTTTATTCCCTATTAGTTACAATACTAAATCATTAGATTAGATCGACTCAATTTCATTTGAACAAATTTGCATTAATTAATTATAAGGTGCCAAAAACATATCCTAATCAAAACTTGCCTCAGAGCACATTCCAGAGCATTAGCCTAGGTCAAAATGGAATTAAAGGCAATAAGTCAATTTGTGTCATAGAGTTCGGCAAATTAGTCTATCAATCATTTATCTCTGTAATCTGTCAACCGTCATGAAGGAAACCCTCACCTAACCCAGATTAGCATCAGCATGTGGGGCTTCATGCAAAACAATTTAGAAAACAAGAATTTAGAAAAACATCTAACTAAGAAAACTATAAGGCAGCGCAGTTGGTACCTAGAAAGAAAAGACACAAAAATAAATTTCAGTCACATTGTCATATCTGCCTATCATCTTTATGGATCAGCAACAGAGTGAGTCTTTGTCCTGAGGTTACCAGTTGATCACCTTTACATCAGGCTCTTGGAGAGAATGAGCACAATGATAGAATCTTGAATCACCTCTCAATCTCGTAGTCTCTCTCCTAGGTTCTTCTCTACATCTGCCTCGCTTCCCTCTGTCACTTTGTTATATCAAAGTCACCCAGACTATCCCCCAATTTCTAATTGGTCAATTAATCATACGTTTTTCCCCTAACCAATAAAGTCTGTAAATCTAATCTATGAATTCTAATATTTCATAGTTCATATGTCGTTGATTGGTCCACTTTAAGATGTCCTCATCATCCGGCTTGTCAGGTATCAAAAATGTTGCATCTACTTCTCCAGTCAGTGTCTTCATTGTTCGAGTCCTGGGAAAGTACACGCCAGTCGTTACATTTCTAGTTCTATCATCTCCTGTCCATCGGTGAACATGGAGGTTTCAGCTAAGCAAGTTTTTTAAAACAATAAGCAGTTCATGATTAGTTCATCTTGTCAGCACTTTTTATTAAACACTAAGGAATACAGCTTCTGCATGAGGCCTGGCAAGACTAGGCCAAGACACTCGCTAAGTTAAGGCCTACAATTATTGAAAAACATAGGTTAAAATTCTCAATATGACATGTTACCACATTAGTCTGATACATTTTCAATATTTCATGTATGTTAATCACTCATTGAGTACAATTCGTAAATACTGGTAGCCATTCTCCGAGGTCACAATTTCCAATGTGCACATTATTTTTCTAAGTTATTCATTTTCTACTAAATTCATCATTCAAAACACATAAACATTAATTAATAATTTCTAATTAAGACATCTGTGTTAACAGAAGTACACACTAGGATCTGATCCACAACCACATTACAATCACTAATTCATTGTGTTCACTTTGGAAACCATAGAAACAGCAGAGTTTCAGAGAGAAGTGACCTAGGGGGTGAGATGCCTGGTGCGGATAGCAAGATCAGTGAGGGGGAGCACTGCAGTACCTTCTGAAAACCAGCCAACAAGAAGGGGCTGGCAGGAGCCCCCATTGTTGCCTGATGAGTCTGCGGGCTATGGTGCAACTGAGTGCTGGTAGGAGGAGGACTAGCGAGATCCATGGCCCTGCTAGACCTAACAGGCAGATCCTATGGATGATTGTACATTAGAGATGTTTCCATATATGCATGATCTGAGATTGTGGATGTCCCCTCTATAGGCAGTGTTTCTTTTTTCCAGGAAGCAGAGTTGCCACATGATGCCTAATAAAGAGATACAAATTAAGAGTTAATGAAGCAAAAAAAATATTTTTGACCAAGACGCTAGAACTGAGCTGAGACCAAAGTGAATTTAGAAGCTGATCATCATAGGGATGAGAGTGGGAAACCTTTATGGGGAGGACAGCTTTTTATCATTGCTGTCCTTGGTGAGCTACAGCAGACCACATCTGTTACTGATTAAAGGGTCTCATTCATTGATGGCAGAGGTATCATGACCTAGATGGTTTTTGATGTTGAAGAGGGCCTGAGAGTCAAGTCCACAGTGTCTGGACTGGAACAGTCTGTTGAGAGCGATTAACTCAGAAGCTCTTCCAGGAATTGCCATGATGAATTGGAATCTCGTATTGAAATTTTGAAAGATGCTAGACGGGTTGCCAATCTCCTCCTACTGGGAATTTCCCCCAGTGTGAAAACAAGTTTATACTTTCATTGAGAAATACAGCAATAGTTGGAAAAGGTGAGGAGTACAGAAAGGGTATTAAAGAAGGGCAAGACTGGTAGTACAGAAAGTAAAGGAACTGTGATTGTGAAATTGGGCGCTCCACAAGACTGTGCTTTGTTTTTTGCAGGAAGCCAGAAAAATGTGATTTCTGAGGAAGTGGAAAATGTTCCTATTCCTTTATTATAGACGGGGAGCTGTGAGGTGTAGATAAAATGTATGAATTAAAAAAGAAGAGTTGAATAAGTTGCAGCTGACACCACTGTTGTGGCACTGCAGGAATAAGTGTTTGCCTAAGTCCTTATAGAGCCTCATTTTAGGACGCAGGGTATTAACTCTCTAACATTCCATAAGCACTCTGGTCCAGTATAGTTTATTTTATTGTCAGATATCACAGGTTTACCTGCACACCATACACTGCTACATGGTCACTTAGGTAGTCTAGAGTTGTGATCTAGGTTCTGAACAATGGCTCAGATCTGTAATAGGCTCCATATTTAGGCAGAAATATGTTGACCAAAATAACACAACAGTTGTAATAATTGTCCCTGTTGTTTTAACCTTGCCTACCGGAATCAGCAATAAATTCAATACAGTTTACCAAGAGATAATTGTCTATAGTTTGATCCTTCCATTCACAACATTCCATAAAGCTGGGCACACTGATTATACAATAATCTGTATAATCGAAGTATTCATAGGCCACTACAAGGCTCCACTAATAAGAGCTTCTACTTGATACAAAGCCCACCCATTTATGAAAGTGTGTGGATATGGACAATGAAGCATGACAGCATACTGGTTTGGTCTCCACCAAACTGAAGGGCCTTGGGGATATTTGCATACTGCAGTGGCTATTCACAAAGGTAACTTACACTTTTCAGTCATTTACATGTGTAATGTCCTCTTACACTTTTGAGTAACTTTGCTACTTTTGGGTATTCACAAAAACCCAATGTAAAGTTACTCAGAAGTGTAAGAGTAAATTACATGTGTCAATTTAATCAAAACTGTGTAACCTTTCTGAAAGGCCCCTGTGCTTTGTGGATAGTACTTGCGCCCTTCAATTTGGTGGAGTGTAAGTTACCTTTGTGAAAAGTAACTAATCACTAAATCCCATCAGATTACTCAGAAACACAAGGAAGTAAACTCTTGTTTAGGACATCCCCACAATACTAGCAACAGTGTCTTCCATATTCCGCCCTTAGTGTTGTTCCTTATTAAGAGCATTGTGCACCTTTTTGAGCTGGTGTTTCCACTGCATCTCAGATTCCAGTTTACTCTCGATTTCAAAGAGTATGACATGTTTAGTGTGGAGAAAACTTTTTGAATCAGGGACCAAGTGTAAATTACACTTAAGGCTGGAGTAAGACACAACTACTCTGTTAATCTGGCATAGCAATTCAGAAGTAACTCACAGATAGGACAGAAAGGTGTAAAACACAACTGTTCACAGAAAGAGTTTTGTCAGTTGGGACCACCACTACATTCATTGACAACTCTAAGAACTAGGACTATCATTTAACTCTCCAGGAGTTTATTCTCCAAGTAGATCGATTGTCGCATGCACCTGTGACAACACCATACCAGAATGCAAGAGTTACACAAAAGGCTCTCCTCGCTCCCTCATGGACCTTACCACTCCTCTGTTACCAGATCTGTTGCAGTATAGCACAATGTGGCTGATGCCCTTATACCTGTGCCCATAATCTGAGTAGTAATGTCAAACCGTGGGGCTCTGCTAATATAGTATATCTATTCACTATAAAATTGTGAAGATGATTTTAGTCATAGTTGCCAAGTTCCCAAGTTCATGCATGACTAGGATCTTGAAAATAGGCATATATGACTATAAGTCCAGTCCTTTTTATGTTCTGCTCGCACAGCACTTGTGCTGTGACAAACTCTTTTGTATTAAGAAAATAAATCTTTAAATGGGCTCACAGCTCGCCCACAGTCTTCCCATTACTTACCATTGGTAGGCATCCCTAGTCACTCTCCCTTTCTTGCTTAAAATGGGCTCACAGCCCGCCCACAGCCTTCCCATTACTTACCATTGGTAGGCATCCCCAGTCGCTCTCCCTTTCTTGCTTCTCATTGGTCAGCAGCAGCCTCTCACATCATCTGGCTGCACTTCCTGTCTTTGTTGTTCGGCTTTGTCTGTCCTTGGAGTTTGAACCAAGTACTCATTCCAGTTGGCAATGAGTGGCTGGAAACCAGTGTCCTTCCAATAGTGTCACACTTCTGAGATTTGTTTTTTTTTGTTCCGTGCCCACATCCATACTCCAACATGACTCTCCCACCCCCCATAGGCGCTAATTTCAGTCCTTCTTTTGCCCTCATGGAACATTTTCTCATTTGATTAATGTGAGCCTAGAACCATACAAAGTGTAAGTGACAATGAGAGAACAGCTGTGCTTAATCTAGGAGGCTCATTCAAATCATTTGCTTATTTATCACAATAGGATTGGCTTTATGTTCAAAGCTGCCAACTTTGCCATTGGCGAAGGCTCGAAACTTTGGATCGATTTAACATTCCGTGAGTCTGAGCAAATTACTTTAATCTCCATTTGCTTAAAAATGAATGAGGTCTTGTGTAATGAATCTGGTGCTCATGTAAAGTGCTTCAACATGTAGTTGTACATGGTACTGATCTAATATGGCTGCCATGCAAAGGTTATTACTTCATCAGTCCTCTCTCCATGATGAACATCCCACCCTCGCTCGGCGTCCCCGGTAGCATCAACAATTGTTAAACACTGGTTGTTACTGTGGCATTTGCACGTGAGAGAAAAGGGTCCTGGGTTATGGCAAGCCCGGGATGCAGGTGGCACCAGGGGCTCTATTCATCTGAGATCATGTAGCTGGCAGAGAGGGTCTGTTTGATTCCAAAGAGTTGCTAAAACTGTTTAGCAGCTGAATGCTAGAGACCCCACTAGGGGACACTAGGAATTATTTGAGGGTTCATAACAATAATAGGATCCGAAGACGCTACACCACCCCAAGGCCTTTACGAAAAGAGAACTCTCGACCTTCCGGAACCCCTCCCCTCCGTTCAGCGTTACAGACGGCTGAGGATCCGGGTGAACTTTACTAATATGAAGGGTGTTTCTTTTCCTCCCGTCGCCCCCTGCTACATCATTTTCACCTAGCCCCCTTACTGTAACATGTGGTCGTATCCGACACACTGAATCTGTGATTCGAAACCAGTTACATAGGCCCTCATTACAACTTTGACGGGCGGCGGAGGCCGCCCGCCAAAGTTGCGCCGCAGGAATACCGCACCGCGGTCTGAAGACCGCGGCCGGCATTCTGAGTTTCCCGCTGGGCAGGCGGGCGGCCGCCTTAAGGCCGCCCGCCAGCCCAGCGGGAAACAACCTTCCCACGAGGACGCCGGCTCGGAATCGAGCCGGCGGAGTGGGAAGGTGCGACGGGTGCTACTGCACCCGTCGCGTATTTCACTGTCTGCTATGCAGACAGTGAAATACAAGCGGGGCCCTCTTACGGGGGCCCCTGCAGTGCCCATGCCATTGGCATGGGCACTGCAGGGGCCCCCAGGGGCCCCGCGACACCCCCTACCGCCATCCTGTTCCTGGCGGGCGAACCGCCAGGAACAGGATGGCGGTAGGGGGTGTCAGAATCCCCAAGGCGGCGCAGCATGCTGCGCCGCCTTGGAGGATTCTGACGGGCAGCGGAAAACCGGCAGGTGACCGCCGGTTTTCCTGCACTGACCGCGGCCAAAGCGCCGCGGTCAGAATGCCCTAAGGGGCACCGCCAGGCTGTCGGCGGTGCTCCCGCCAACCGCGAGCCTGGCGGTCACAGACCGCCAGGCTCGTAATGAGGGCCATAGTATTTTGCAGGTTTTATATAGCACTTGTATGTCCCGAGGGCTTTCCTTAAGCATCACATTACATTACATGAGCTCACATTTATTTTTTAGGCACAGTTGATTACGGGATTTGCTCAAGATCACAGGATGTTGAGCCGACGCTGGAACTTGAACCTGGTTCCCCGGTTCCAAAGTTTGCAACTCTGGCATTTTAGATCTCATCTTCTCCCAGTAAAAATAGACCTGATTTTAGCACAGATATGTTTCACTAACTATAACCCGGCTCAACAGAGTGGCCAGCATTATAAATGGAAGAGCACACCTGAAGCTCACAAACCATTACGGCCACAGCAAAGGAACCCCTCCCGGTGCTCCCCATGAAATCCACAGAATACATCTACATGCTAAACATGAAAACTAGTAGAGGAAACACAACTTATTGCAAACAGAAAGAAGACCAGGTAGAGCACACCTAGTGAACAAGGATGACCTGGTCTGAACACAGTTCTAGGGAACTGGGAAGGGATTTTCTGCGCTCCAAGCAAAATAGCATTTTGCCAGATAGAGCACTACACCTCTACTGATAAAATGCCGTTTTCAGACCTTTTGCAGTAAATTGGTGATAAGTGGCCCTATGTCGCATATGACACCGTCAGTATGTCTTATTTTTCAATAAACAATACTTCGCGTTCTGCGACAAGACCCATTAGCTTAAATGCAAAGCTTATACATTCCAACATGCGAAGCCTTTGACTACAAAGGGAGGATAGGCAGAAGGTATGGGGGCACATGGCAACTTCATTAGTCCTCTCTCCATTTCGAACATCCCGCCCTCGCTCGGCGTCCTTGGTAGCAGCAACAATCATTCCACACTGGTTGTTGCTGCGGCATTTGCAGGTGAGAGAAAAGGGGCGTAGGTTATGGCAAGCCCGAGATGCAGCTGGCGCCAGGTGTTCTATTCCTCTGAGATCATGTTGCCAGGGAGTGGGTCTGTTCGTTTCCAAAGATTTGCTAAATCTGTTTGGCAGCTGAATGCTAGAGACCCCGCTGCGGGACACTAGGAGTTCCTTGAGGGTTCAGAAGAACAGTAGTATTCAAAGATGCCACACCTCCCCGTGCCACTACAAATAAAGAACTCAACAGACAATTGACCTCCGCTAACCCCCAGCTCCCGCCCTCCTTCGTTCCACATTACAGACGGCAGAAGATGTGGGTGAACTTTACTAATATTAATTATGTTTTTTCCCACCCCTCGCCCCCGTCCACATCATTTTCACCTAGCCCCCTCACTGTAACGTGTGGTCCTATCCGATACACTACATTTATGATTCTAAACTAGTTACATATTATTTTTGCAGTATTTATATAGCGCTAGCATGTCCTGAAGGCTTTACTTGGGCGAAGGATCATTATTAATTCAGTATTAGTTCTGATTTTTGTTTCGTTTGTCCTCCTTCCCTTCTTCCCTCCGCCTTCTGCATTCCCACTAAACACCAAGGGCCATATTTATACTTTTTGACGCACAACTGCGCCAAAGCAGTTGTGCGTCAAAAATTTTAACGCCGGCTAACGCCATTCCAATGCGCCATGCGGGCGCCTTATTTATTGAATGACGTTAGCCGGCGCAGCTGACTGGTGTGCGTAAAAAAAAAAAGACCCACACCAGGCAGCGCCGGCGTAGGGGAAAATGGAGCTGGGGCGTCAAAAAATGGGGCAAGTCAGGTCTGAGGCAAAATATTGGCCTCAACCCGATTTGCGCCATTTATTTTGACTCCCAACCCCCATTGAAATGACTCCTGTCTTAGCACAGACAGGAGTCATGCCCCCTTGCCCAATGGCCATGCCCAGGGGACTTATGTCCCCTGGGCATGGTCATTGGGCATAGTGGCATGTAGGGGGGCACAAATCAGGCCCCCCTATGCCACAAAAAAAAAAAAAAAAATTACTTACCTGAACTTACCTTAAGTTCCCTGGGATGGGTCCCTCCATCCTTGGGCGTCCTCCTGGGGTGGGCAAGGGTGGCAGGGGGTGTCCCTGGGGGCATGGGAGGGCACCTCTGGGCTCCTTCCGAGCCCACAGGTCCCTTAACGCCTGACCAGGTGTTAAAAAATGATGCAAAAACGGCTGGATGTCATTTTTTCAGGCCCGCCCACTCCCGTGCATCATTTTTGCACGGGAGTTTAAATAAGGCGCACATACCTTAGAGTCATTTTTTAGAAGGGAACGCCTACCTTGCATATCATTAACGCAAGGTAGGTGTCCACGCAAAAAAATGACGCAAACTCCAAGATCTTTGGCGCTAGACGGGTCTAACGCCAAAATATAAATATGGAGTTAGCTTTGCGTCGGATTTGCGTTAAAAAAAACGACGCAAACAGAGTATAAATATGCCCCCAAATATTGCTATATATTAATACTAAACAGGCAGTCATATGTGCAGTTACCTTACAGGCACTAGGGTTATGATTTTAAGGGTGCAGCAGGTGGAGTGGCACCATGCCCAAAAGTTGTCAAAACTCTTCTAAACACCAAATATTGCTATATTTTACTACTAAAATGCAGTCACAAGTTCAGTTACCTTGCAGGCAACAGGGTCATGATTTGAATGGTGCGGCAAGTGCAGTGGCACTGCACCCAAAAGTTGTCAAAACTGCTCTAAACACCAAATATTGATATATTTTACTTCTAAGCAAGTAGTCACGATTAGGGTTACCATGCAGTTAAAAGGGGCATGATTTAAATGGTGCGGCAGGTGCAGTGACACTCTACTAACTACACATTACTATACTCTAATACAATGCCATATGAAATAAGGCACAAATTACAAGTTTGGAACCCTGGACTATTAATTCAACATACATCACAAAATAAACAACGATTAACGGTTTAACAAATTTAAAACAAACATTATTATAACCTTTTTGAAATATTTATAATTCAGTTAGACAGGAAGATAGAATGCAAAAAAACTTCCTTCAGGATTCTGGGACATGCTGATCCAGGTTAGATACTGGAGTTAACTAAGACTATAAGTCCCAGACTTCTAAGAAATAAAGCAGGGCTGTCCTAACTAGTCAAGCGTGGAACCGGGTAACCTGGCAGCTATGCTGTGCCACTTTCTGTTCATCAAACTTGGTTTGCTATAAAAGAAATCAGAGGCTATAGCACCTGTTCTCACTTCTTTGTAGAGTAAAACAACTCACAGCCCAGCCCCGACATCGAAACATGAATAAAAAATAAATTAAATAAATAGCAGTGCCTATGCACTGCATTTGGTTGACAGACACAGCTTAGAAGTTTATTTCACTGCTGTTTTTGATATAACTTAGGTGAGCTGTTGTTGATTTAGTTTAGTACAATTTCGAGCCTTGCGGTTGTGTTTTGGCATGTAACATGCGTTGGTATAGCTATGGGTGTGTTTACCAGTGGTGTAACACAGGCCCCAGCAGCCCCTGCAGCGCAGGGGGGTTCCTAAGCCGTTGGGGGACTCCCATTCCGCACAAGGCAAAAGAGTACCTGTGAGGTATGGAACACTAGGGCGGCCTTGTTACATTCTGCAGGGGGCCCCACTATTTGCATTACATCGCTGGTGCTCGCCCTCTCCTCCATCCCCTGTCCTTTCATGATTTCATAAACGTTTTCACAGATCTTTCTGACTGACTTATAAGCAGGTTGGAGGCATGTAGGCGGCCTTGCTTGGGCGGAAAGTGCACACATATTTCGGTGGAGTTACCGCGAGCGGCCCCCAGCGCTTTCCGGGAAGCTGAACCAGAGGAATGCACCGGTAGCTCTCGGAGAGAGCATGGTGCGCCGCCTTAGAGAGGGAAGGTTGTGGGATCTCTGTGGTAGGCGCCGCCCGGACGACAGCGGTTTGTCAAAACTTATTGACAGAAGAATGTTTCTCTGGCCGCCTCTCCAAGCTCTCGGAAACCCCTCTCAGCATACAGGCTATGAGGTCTAATTTTCAGGAATTGGGCGTGTGCGTGTCACGCGGCCACAAAACCTGAGCTCACGCCTGTCAGCGGGCGGCACCGCTCACATTTCGTGCTGGCTGTCAGTTTTGTCAGACTGTGCGTCCGTGATACGTAGCATACCGCGTCTAGCACTTAGGCCTCCCTACGCACGCATAAACCTATAAATAAACTCATGAAAATCATGACGGCTGCAGCGCGGAGGCTAATTCTAGGAAACTATTCCTGTAAATGTAAGTTTTGTGTAGACCTCGTTAATAATTTGTGTGGTCGCTAACATGCAATTTAAAATACACCCCCAAACTTAAACGAGTGTAAATGATGAGGGTTGTAGCACATGTCCCAGTTGTAAGCACGCTGACCACAGCAGACTGCCTCAGTGATTTTTACGTTTGTGCAGTTCAGAAAATTGTGCATTTATAAATAACTCAATAACGTTGATGGAATTAATGCTTTCTGCAGAGGAGGAGGGACAAACACATTGCCTGAACCCTGGTCTTACTGATGCAAAAACCGCCTACTCCTGTGGTTTCTAGACCTGGGCTGGGGAACCCCTGAATTAAATGAAAAATGTTTATAAAGCGCACTAATGCTCACGAACTGAGCAACCTTTCACTAAAATATCTAAGATTATGAAAGTAAAGAGATGCTACCCAGCACTGAAGAGCCAGGTTTTCAAAAGCTTCCTAAACTGAAGGAGGTTGTGCTTCAATGAAGGGAAAAAAATAATTCCACTGACTAGTTATATCGGCTGACAAAATGGAAGTGCCCATCATGTGGAACTTGAAATAGTTGAGAGGAGGCTATTTTTTAGAGCACAAGTCTCTTACTCAACTAAGTAGGGCCTATATTGCGGAAAGTTGTATGTGCTGTGTGAAAAGCTTTAAATATGCAACACTTCTGACTAGGGAGCCAGTGAAATTGCTTGAGATGGCCATGTACTATCTCTCAACAAAGTAGACTTAAAACATTTCTGGAGACAGCATTTTGGGCTACCAGTAGTCTATTTATAAGGTCATAAAATACCGTGGGCACTTAGAAAGAGTGAATTTCCATAATTCAAGCATGAGATTATCAAGGCCTGGATTACTCATTTTCGTGCTGAAAATGGAATAAAAGGGGGGGAGGTTTGTGCAGAGTTCGATTTATGGCAAGGTAAGGGGTCTGCTACTTGAGAGATATGTGGAACGAAAGACACCAGGTCATCAAAAGAATCCCTAAGTTTCTGCTAAACGTAGAAAGAGCGGGGTCACTTATGTTGTGTTCCAACTAGTAGAAGGATCTCTGTTTTGCCTAAATCGAGTTTAAAATGATTACTGCTCATCTGTCTGGCCACAATCGAGCTACCAGCAGCAAAGCATTCCTCTGAGTTTGGCTAATGTTATCAGACGTTGATACTACAAACTGCATCTTTTGCATAGAAGAATTGTTAAACCCAAAGAATTAATAAACATACAAAACTTAGTGATATAGACCTTAAAGCCCATATTTATACTTTTTTAGTTCCACATTTGCACCGCTTTTTGACGCAAAAGCAGCGCAAATTTACAAAATACAATTGTATTTTGTAAGTTTGAGCCGCTTTTGCATCAAAAAATGACGCAAATGCGGCGCTAAGAAAGTATAAATATGGGCATAAATCACTTGTGGCTGAGTGATGAACTCTGCAAAATTCCTCATGTGGATGTGGAAGTAGGGGACTAGCACGTTGCATTGAAATTCACTGGAGTCTGCTAGTCAGATTTTTTTTTAACTAGTTCAGTGCAAAAATTACAGATCCCGGTGTGGAACAGACATTGTAATATCATACCATGAGAGACAGTGTCAAGAGTTTTGGAGAGATCTAGAGGACCTGCACAGCTTTTTCTCCTTGATCCAAAGTAATTCTTAGATCATTTACAACAGCTTAGATCACAGCCTCAGTACTGTAGTGAGTCCTAAAGCCAGATTGTGCATCATTCAGCAAGTTGTTGCTTACCATATAACTTGTTAGTTGGATGTTAGTATGTTTATAAGTTTGACTTGGAAGGGCAAGGTGAAGATGAACAACAGAAGGGCAACCTCCTAGCTTGGGGCATTGCACACTTCACAGCTTCGCCCACAGATCATCACTGGCACCTGTGGTTCTGAATTCGGCTAGGTGGGGGCTCTTTCTAATGGAGCATGATCCAGCATCCTATTACACAGCAGGCAAGGCTCTCTCCTCGCAGGGCAGTCCAGCAGCACTTCAGTTAGGATGCAGATCAGACTTGTCCACAGCCAGACAAGAAAGTGGCAGTTAGGAAAAACTCAACCTCTGGATAACAGTTCTTCTGAACTTCCCTAGGGTTCATATCCATAGAAGTTTGATGAGAGATTCTAGAACAACTTATTGTAAATGGAATGAATATTTATGATCAGAACTGACTGATCAGCTCAGTGTTTGTATTCTGTTTGGGTTCTTCTGGTAACTGGATGCGTTAACGCTGCATGAGCCCTGCATGAGCACTGCGTCATAGACAGGATTATCTCCTGGGCTGCTCCCACTGATATATAGAAGGCAATAAACATTCTATTTTCACCCACTGGTGAAGACAGCATGTTTATTAGCTGCTAAACAGGCGTCTACATTCGTTAGAGATACAGAAGAAAAGGGTGGCGAGCAATCTAGTATTGACACTGTGTCAACTGTAAAGGGATGATAACCTTATAGCCCAGTCCACAAGAACAGCAGTGCTGGGTGCAGTAGAGAAAGGAATGCAAAGAAGGGGAGGACCAGATCAGAAGTGACCTAGGCTACCTTGCACACAGCCTTCCATCATTTGGGGTTTAAACAAACAAACACACATGCAGTGAAAATGGTCTACCATACACCTTGTAAGTCATGCACATAGACCACACACAGCACCGCAACATACACAAACATGCACCCTTCATGCATTTCACACCCTTTATGCATTTCATGCATGCACAAACATGCAAGCTTTAACTTAGTGGGGCTGGAGAAGCATTCAATTGGGTAGGTCAATAGGCAATTTCCCATGAAGGGAACATGTAAAAGGCATGCCCCTTCACTATTAATCACACTGCTGCCCCCATCAATATCACAGTGCCTGGTAAGAGAAAGCAGTATTGTTTCTCATACAGAGACAGTACACTTTCACTGCCTTGGGCCCTGGTAGCAAGGCCCAGGCCAGTGCCATGTTAAAACACATGTAGTAGAGTACACTAGATATTAGGGTACCCTTACAATTGGCCTGGCAGACTCTGTAAGCCCTTAGTAGCTAATGGGGAAAGGGAGTAGAATCTGCCTATACGTCCCTAGTATATAATAGGGCATGGCGATTAGTCTCCCAGCAGAATGTCTTCGCTTCCATGTGTGTACTGCTATGTGCTTTCTGTCCTTTGAAAGGCAAGCCTGCCTTGCAGCCTGTCTTTAAAAGTCAAATTCTTACCATTTGCAACACAGGCCCTAAAAGTCCCTAGCAGATAATAGAGCAAGAGAGTGCTAACCATCTATAAGACCCCAGTAGAATATAGGACATGAAAGTTATAGGCTACCGTTTGCATGTGGGCACCGCTGGAAGGTTTCTGTCATTTTTAAATGGAGCCTGACTATGCAGAGTGAATTTATATGGAAATGGTGTCCCAATTTAACTTTGGTGCCATGGGGACTTTAAAAGTGCTAATCTACATTATTTTAACATATTAGAAACCACCAGGGTCTATTCAAGGTGTCTCATGGCTGGGGGGTCACGTAACTATAAGCTGGGTCCTTATATAAGATGTTTTATAAACTCTGGCAAGGGAAAACTGCTCATTACATTGTAGAAACTGGGCTCCATAGGCAAACATTGCAATATTGTACTTGACTGTAAATATTGTTAGGAAAAGCTTATAATGGTCATTTCAGGACTTAAAAGATGTGTTCTGATAAGTCCAGCAATTTGCCATTGGTTAATTTATCATAACTTGTATAAAAAAGCAAAAAAGAAGTTCTGAGTCTTTTCTTTCTGTAAGCCAAAATCCAGCCTTCTGGAGGTAGCCCCCCCCGCCAGGCCATTTACCCTCACATCCTGTGCCCCTCAGCCAGATACCAGCCTTAAGGAAGGGATTTGCAGATGTCAGGAGGATGAGAGCTATGGAAATGAGCCACACTGGGAGATGGCTTAGTTAGCACTTGCTGCTCTGCTGATATTTCAGCCATCATGGATTTTGGAAGAATGGTGCTTTCTGGGACAAGAATATGCCACACTTTGGAGGAAGTGGTCATGCTCCTGGAAGCCACCCTGCATTCTATTAGTCACCCCCCCCCATCCTGATGGCCAGGAGCTGTGAATTAATATGTGAGAGGTCTGTAGCCTCTAGTTCTGCTGACAGAAACTACAAGAGAAAGAAGGACTGTCCTGCTGGAATCTGGATCTACACCCTGGCCTACACTTCTGAGTGAACTGCACCTGCTGCACATCTGATTCTACAGCCCCATCCACTGTGCCTTGCTTCAAGAAGGACTACGGAGTGAACTCCCTGCAGCTGCAGGTTAACAGAGCTTCACCTGCATCATCTCCAGCAAGAGACCCCAGCCTGGAGTACACCCAGAGGATTTTTAAGGATTTGGGCAGCTGCATTTTGGGACTTGTGGTCCCAACCTTCCAAGCACCATCCAGGAGATTACAGACCCTTGGACCCGTGTTGTAGACCCTTTGAACCTGAAAGGAGGACTTCAGGAAACATCTCCTTAAGTTTGGAAAACATTCGGCAAAAAGCTCTATGAGGTGACAGACTCGACCCCGAAAGTCAAGCTGGCGAACCCTCACCGAAACTGGCCTGGTGAAGAGTAGCGAGGGCCCTTGGAAGAAAGAGCCCCAGAAACTTTTCTAAGTGTGAAGGTAAAATTTTGACCGAGGCCTCCAGCTTAGTGTATCCATCCAGGGCTACATCGCGGTCAGCCTCAAACTTCTACCTTGTCCCTATCTACTGCGACCAGATGTCCCTATTTGGCGCTTTGTGTTTCTAAGCATTAGAAAGTATTTATTGTTTAAAAATTCATGTCCCTGGGTCTCTACATTGTTTTTTTTGTCATTTTGGTGTCTATTAACTCATAAAAATATAACCTATTTTTATAAGTTGGTGTGGGAATTGTTTTGTGTGTTGTGTCTTACGTATTTACTGTATTGGTGTTTTTGAATGCTTTACACTCTTGTCTCCTTAGTTAGCTTGTCTGCTCGGTTACAGCTACCAAGGGATGAGCAAGAAGCTAATTTAGTGAGACCTTTACTGACTCCGTATTGTGTTAGTGGCCTTATTGCCAGTGGTAGGTGCATACTTACTACTACCAATAACCCACTTTCCAACATTTGGTGTTCAGCGCTGTGAATGAGGACTTGTGTTCAAGTTACACCATACAGTGTTTAAGTTAAGATCAGTAAAAATCTGCTAAATTGCCTTAGAACAAAATGTTTGATTTTTGAATTTTTGAAATTTGGACTAAGTTGATTTTTAATCCATTGTTTTGATTTTTCTAAATGTATTCTAATTCTGATTGATAGTTGTTGTGACCCTAAACTAGGGATACCACGGAGCTAGACCTGGCTAAACTGGCTAAACTCAATGTGGATGAGCTTAGGGTTTTTTGTAAGGCTAGGGGGCTACCTGCTATTAACAAGATTAGGAAGGCAGCATAGGTTAGTACCCTGAAGGCCTGGGCAAGGGCAGCCCCAGAGAGTGAATGGGAGGGGCATCCTTCATCACAGAGGAGGATGAGGAGGATTGAGCTTCCATTGCTTAGAGTACTAAGGGGCATATTTATACTTTTTCACGTACAACTGCGCCAACGCAGTTGTGCGTCAAAAATTTCACAGCCGGCTAACGACATTCCAACGCACCATGCGGGTGCCTTATTTATGGAATGACGTTAGCCGGCGCTGCGGACTGGTCTGAGTAAAAAAAAAATGACTCACACCAGCCAGCGCCGGCGTATGGGAAAATGGGGGTTGTGCGTCAAAAAATGGTGCAAGTCAGGTCTGAGGCAAAAATCAGGCCTCAAACCCGACTTGCGCCATTGTTTTTGATGCACAATCCCCATTGACATGACTCCTGTCTTAGCAAAGACAGGAGTCATGCCCCCTTGCCCAATGGCCATGCTCAGGGGACTTATGTCCCCTGGGTATGGTGACTGGGCATAGTGGCATGTAGGTGGCCCAAATCAGGCCCCCCTGTGCCACTTAAAAAAAACATTAAAAGATACGTACCTGAACTTACCTTTAGTTCCCTGGGATGGGTCCCCCCCATCCATGGGTGTCCTCCAGGTGTGGGCGAGGGTGGCAGGGATGTCCCTGGGAGCAGGGGAGGGCACCTTTGGACTCCTTCCGAACCCACAGATCCCTTAACGCCTGCCCTGACCCAGGCGTTAAAAAACGACGCACATCAGGCTGTGTGCCATTTTTTAAGGCCCACCCCCTCCTGTGCGTCAAAATGACGCTGAGCTATAAATAAGGCGCACAGGCCTTAAAGTTATTTTTTGTACGGGAAAGCCTACCTTGCATATCATTAACGCAAGGCAGTTTCCCACTTCCAAAAAATGACGCACATGGTGGAATTTTGGTGTCCGCGGGGTCGGGCGTCAAAGTTTAAATATGGGGCAGTGTTTGCGCCGAATGGGCATCAAAATATTTGACACACACTCGGCGCAAACAGAGGCCCGTATTTATACTTTTTGACGCTAAACTGCGCTAACGCAGTTTAGCGTCAAAACATTTTGCGCCGGCTAACGTCATTCTGAAGCGCCATGCGGGCGCCGTATTTATTGAATGGCGTTAGCCGGCGCAAGCAGACCGGCGCTGCCTGTTGTGCGTGGAAAAAAAACACGTACACCAGGCAGCGCTGGCGTTGGGAAAAATGGCGCTAGGGCGTCTTAAAAATGGTGCAAGTCAGGTTGACGCAAAAAATCGCCTCCACCCGATTTGCGCCATTTTTAACGACGCCCAGATGCCATTTACATGACTCCTGTCTTAGTAAAGACAGGAGTCATGCCCCCTTGCCCAATGGCCATGCCCAGGGGACTTATGTCCCCTGGGCATGGTCATTGGGCATTGTGGCATGTAGGGGGGCACAAATCAGGCCCCCCTATGCCAAAAAAAAAAAATAAAAAAAAAAAAATTTATACTTACCTGAACTTACCTGAATGTCCCTGGGGTGGGTCCCTCCATCCTTGGGTGTCCTCCTGGGGTGGGCAAGGGTGGCAGGGGGGGTCCCTGGGGGCATGGGAGGGCAGCTGTGGGCTCATTTTGAGCCCACAGGTCCCTTAACGCCTGCCCTGACCCAGGCGTTAAAAAGAGGCGCAAATGCGGGGTTTTTTGACCCGACCACTCCCGGGCGTGATTTTTGCCCGGGAGTATAAATACGACGCATTTGCGTCGCAGACATTTTTTTGGACGGGAACGCCTACCTTGCATCTCATTAACGCAAGGAAGGCGTTCACGCAAAAAAATGACGCTCTTTACTCCTACTTTGGCGCTAGACGCGTCTAACGCCAAAGTATAAATATGGCGTTAGTTTTGCGCCGAATTTGCGTCGAAAAAAATGACGCAAATTCGGCGCAAACGGAGTATAAATATGCCCCTAAGTATTTCACTTCAGATGGTGGGAGGAGGGCAGGGGACCTGAGCCGGTAACCAACACTGTCCCTTGCATTGATAGCCTGAGGTCCAATTAGCTTTAGTAGCTTTGGAGCAAAAGAGACTAGAGTTAGCTACGGAGGAGTGGGAGGATAAAGAAGCTAAGAAAAATGGTGGCAGCGAAAATGAAGAAGCTGTTGAGGTGCCCAAGGGTGGGGGGTTTGATTCCAGGCTCCCCAAGGGAATAGTACCAGGTACATAGAGGGGGATGGAATTGACAAATGGTTAACTGCATTTGAAAGGGCCCGTGAGATGTGGGGGTCCCTCCCAAGCATTGAGGTTCACTCTTGTGTGAAATGATCCAGTAGCTGGGACGGATAGGCTCTTGACCCTGCAGGGAAAGGAGGCTAAATATTACACCCACATTAGAATATGCTTAGATGAGAACTTTGGTTTGACCCCAGAGCAGTACAGGGTGAGGTCCAGAGACACCCAGAAAGTGAGAACCCAGTCTTGAGTGAACTGTTTGGACACCTCAGAGAGGGCACTAGAAGGCTGGATTGTTGGTAACCAAGTGAGCACATATGAGGGATTGTATAGTTTGTTTTTGAAAGAACGCATGTTGACTCATCTAGTAGACTCCAGTCTGTCTAGTGCTAGGCAACTAGTCAAGGCAGCTGGTGTGTGGGCCAGGAACAGGGTCTCCAATCAGCACCAGGGTGGGGGGGTGACCAGAAGAAAGGAGGACAGGACATTCTTTCCCCCAGGGGAAAGCCCAGGGGATAGAAGGTCAAAAACAGAAGGAGTCTTCCACAGACCCACAGAAACCTGAGAAGCGGAGGGGTGGGGGGGGACAAGCCAACTTCAAGGGAAGGGGACATCAGGGAAAAAAGGGTAGGTGGGAAATTGCTTAGACTGTGGTCAGCCAGGGCTTAAGAGAGGAGATGCTGTCTGCACAAAGAAGCCCTCCACTATTGGGCAGTCTCAAGGGATTGCTAATGTAAGTGTGGGGGTGGAAATTTCCTAAGAGAGGGGTAGGGAAGTGGCAGAGGTAACCTTAGTATTCTTTGTTGCGGTGGATCTTACAACCCTAGCCGCCTTACTTCCAAGCATGGACAAGTACAGGCAGAGGCTTAACATCAATGAGACTGAGGTTGAGGCTCTCATAGACACAGGAGTCAGTGTGACTATGGTGAGAGGTACACTGGTGTCTCAAGAGCAGGTCCAACCTGGGGAGTTTCACCAGGTGACCTAGTGCAGGCAGCAGGACCAAATTCCATCCAATGACTAAGGTGAATTCAGAGTGGGGAGATATCATAGACCCTAAGAAAGTAATCATGTCACCTGCCCTCACACTACAGTGTTTACTGGGAAAGTATCACGAAAGCATCTGAGTGGTCAGAAGTGGAGAGAGGACTCCATATGAGAATATTGGAGCTCACTCAGTAGGTATGTCCTGTGACCAGGTCACAGACTACTCAGAAGGGAAATGCTGGACACTTGGGACCTGGTACAAAGGGCCAAGCCTCAATGGACAAGGGTGTTGGGCCTGGTGAGTCAGTCCAGGGAACTCCAGAGGTTGAGCAGGAATCTGACCCTGATGGGAAAGATCTGACCTCTGAGGATGAAACTCCATCCCTACCAGATCTGTAAGACTAGGCAGAACTGATAAGAGCCGGTGAACCCTCCAGAAAGGAGTTTTGTCAGGGGCAGAGAGATTGTCCGACTCTTGAGGTCATAAGGCAGATTGTCTTGAAGCAAGAGAAAGGGGATGACAGTGGATTTCTTAGGATCTACTGGGAAGGTGGGCTGCTGTATGCTAAGGCCAGAAACCTCAAGGAGGCGGCCACTAGGAGGTAGGTGGTGCCCCAGAAGCACAGAGAGGTCATCCTGACTTTGAGTCATGATATCCCTGGCAGAACAAGACTTGGAACCAGTTGATGAACCATTCCTATTGGCCTCATATGTCTCAGAAACTGAAGGAGTTTTGTAGCACCTGTGTCACCGGTCAGGCCAGTGGCAAGTCATGGAGCATGCCCAAGGCTCCCTTGACATCACTGCCAGTGGTTGGGACCTCTTTTGAGATGGAAGGATAGACATTGTTGGTCCCCTAGAACCACCTAGTGCCTCAGGGAATAAGTATATCTTGATGGTAGTAGATCATGCCACAAGATATGCTGAGGCAATACCTCTCAGAGCCAATAACTGCCCCTGTGGTAGCTAGGACCCTGCTTGGTGTGTTCACCAGAGTAGGTTCCCCAAAAGAGGTTGTTTAAGATAGAGGCACAAACGTCCTGTCCAGCTATCTGAACACGATGTGGGATGAATGTGGTGTTACAAGTTCACCACCCCATATCATCACCAGATCAATGATCTGGTGGAGAGGTTTAATAAGACCCTGAAAGGCATGATTAATGAGTTGTCTCACAAACTCAGGATGAGATGGGATGTTCTCCTCCCATGCCTACTGTTTGCCTACGGTGATGTCCCACAAAAGGGGGTTGGTTTCAGTCCCTTTGAGTTGTTGTTTAGGCATCCTGTGAGGGGGCTGTTGTCCCTTCTGAGAGTCTTTGGAGAAGCCTCTCAAGGAAGCAAATGACTATGGGCTTGACTATGTGCTCTGTGTTCATGCATGTACAAGGCAAATAAGAAACCAGAGGCCAGCCAGGAACTCATTAAGCACTGGTATGATCAGAAGGCTGCAATACCTAAGTACCCTCCAGGACAATTGGTATGGGTGTTGGAACCTGTAGCCATAGGGCCCTCCAGGACAAGTGGACTGGGCCCTGTCCAATCATTGAAAAGAAGGGTGAGGTTACCTATCTGGCAGACCTTAACACCCTCAGGATCCCTCATAAGGTCCTGCATGTCAATAGATTGAAACCCTACCATGACAGGGCAGACATGGCCATGTTATTGGTCACAGATAAGGGAGTAGAGAAGGAAACTGAGCCAATGCCGGACCTCGTCTTCACTGATGTGCAAGATGGGTCAGTGGAGAAAGTTGTACTCTCTCCCAAACTGACAGGACAACAGCACACAGACTTCAAGCCGGTGCTGAGGTAGGTTTCTAGTCTGTTTACTTTGACCCCAGGTGCCACAGATTGGTGTTTACACCACATTGACACTGGTGACAGCCCCCTGTCAAACACAAACTGTACAGGTTGTCTGACTATGTCAGAGACAGCATTAAGGCTGAGGGAGCTAAGATGCTGGAGTTGGGGGTAATTGAGCCCTTTGAGAGTCCATGGGCCAGTCCCGTGGTGCTGGTGCCCAAACCTAATCCAGAAGGGGTAAAGAAGGAGCTAAGGTTCTGTGTGGAATGCAGAAGACTGAATGCAGTCAAAAAGACTGATGCTCACTTTATACCTAGAGGTAATGAGGTCATTGATAGGTTATGGGCTAGTAAATTTCTGAATACATTTGATTTGACTTCAGGCTATTGGCAGATTGCCCTCACTGAAGGAGCAAAGGAGAAGTCAGCATTCTCCACACCAGAGGGCCTTTACCAGTTGAAAGTAATGCCCTTTGGTATAAAGATTGCCCTTGTCACCTTCCAAAGGTTGGTGAACGGGGCCCTGTCTAGGTTGGAGTAGTTTAGTCCAGCAGATCTGAATGATATAGCTGTTTGTAGTTCCACCTGGGAGGATTACTTAAACCACCTGAGGGAAGTGCTCCAGGCCCTGCAGCAAGCAGGTCTGAATATTATGGCCAGCAAATAGGGCATAGTTCTGTTGTGTACCTAGGCCACCAGGTAGGTGGAGAGCATGTGCAGCCTCTCCAGCCCAAGGCCCAAACCATTTTGGATTCAATGGCTCCAATTACCCAGACACAGGTCAGGGCCTTCCTTGGTCTAATGGGGTACTATAGAAGTTTTGTTCAGAACTATCGGACCACTGTGGTTCCCCTTACAGAACTTACTTTTAAGAAGAGGCCAAAGAAGGTGATTTGGACGCCAAAATGTCAGAAGGTTTTTGACATTCTGAAGGTTGCTCTGAGTTCAGTACCTGTGTTGATGACCCTTGACTACACAAAGGAATTTGTGGTGCAGGCTGATGCTTCAGAGCAGGGAATTGGGGCAGTGTTGGCACAGGTAAATGAGAAGGTCTTGATCAGCCAGTTGCCTTCATTAGCAGGCAACTTCTCCCCAGAGGACAAAGATAGAGTGCCATTGGGAGGGACGCTTTTGCTGTGGTCTGGTCCCTGAAAAAGCTGAGACCATATCTGTTTGGTACTCAGTTTCATGTTCAAACTGACCACAGACCTCTCAGGTCGCTCATGCAGATGAGGGGGGAAAATCCCAAGCTTTTGAGGTGGTTCATTTCTCTACAGGGGATGGACTTTACAGTGGAACACAGACCTGGGGTTGCCCATTCCAATGCAGATGGGCTTTCCAGGGTTTTCCATTTAGCTGATGAAGATACCTGGGTTCAGGGTTGTGACCCAACACCTTTCGTTTGGGAGGGGGCCATGTTTCAAAGTCATCATTTTGCCATGTTCACCCCCATTTTGTTGCTAATACTGATGGTAACTGACTCTGACTGTGCCCAGGGTCATGCTAGCCAGACCCAGGCCAATGCCATGGTACAACACACACATGTAGTGGAATACACTAGGTATTAGGTTACCCTTATAATTGGCCTGGCAGACCCTGTAAGCCCCTAGTAGCTAATAGGGCAACGGGGAACAATCTGCCTATAAGTCGTTAGTATATAATAAGGCATGGAAATTAGACACCCAGCAGAATATCTGCACTTCCATGTGTGTACTGCTGTGTGCTTTCTGTCCTTTTAAAGACAGGCCTGCTTTGCAGTCTGCCTTTAAAAGTAAAATTCTTACCATTTGCATGACAGCCCCTATAAGTCCCCAGTAGATGATAGGGCAAGGGGGTGCCAACTAACTATAAGACCCTAGTAGATAATAGGACATGGACGCTAGACACCCAGTAGATTTGCTGCCCTTTCCAGGTGGGCATTGCTGGAGGGCTTCTGTCATTTTTAAATGCAGCCTGACTGTGCAGACTGCATTTAAATGGAAATGGTATCCTAATACAACTTTGGGGTTATGGGCACTTTAAAGGTGATGATCTACATTATTTTTTTTACATATTAGAAACCCTCAGGGTCTCCCCTAGGTGTCTCAAGGGTGGGGGGGGCATGCTGAAATTTCTGTCATCATGAATTTTAGAAGATTGGTGTATTCTGGGATGGGAATATGCCACAATCTGGAGGATGTGGCCAAGCACCCCGGTGTCACCCTGCATTCGATTGGTCAGTGGTGCCCCCCTTCCCGATGCCCAGGAGATGCGAATAAATATGTGAGAGGTGCACAGTCTCTCAGTTCTGCTGCCTGAAACTACAAGAGAAAGAAGGACTGTTAACATTAACATTAACATTTATAAAGCGCGCTACTCACCCGTGCGGGTCTCAAGGCGCTAGCTGTTCTGCTGGAATCTGAATCTGAATCTGGACCCTTGGCCTGCACTTCTGAGTGAAGTGTGTCTGCTGCACAATCTGGTACTACAGCCCTGTTGACTGTGCCTTGCTTCAAGAAGGACTACGGAGTGGACTCCCTGTACCTACAAGTTAACAGAGCTTCACCTGCATCATCTCCAGCAAGAGTACCCAGCCTGGATAATATCCAGGGGACTTTTTGAGGATTTGGCCAGGTACATTACGGAATTGTGGTCCCAACCCTCCAAGGACCATTCAAAAGATTCAAGACCCTTGGAGGTTTGTTTTAGATCATTTGAACCTGCAAGAGAACTTCAGGAAACATCTCCTGAAGTTTAGAGAAGTTTGGATAACTTTTTTGTAAAAGCTCCATGAGTTGACCGACTTGACTCGGGAAGTCAAGCTGGCAAACCCTCACCAAATCTGGCCTGGTGAAGAGCAGCAAGGACCCTCAGAAGAAAAAGTGTGAAGGTAAAATTTTGACTGAGGCCTCCTGCTTAGTGTATCTGAACAGGGCTCCATCACGGTCGGCCTCAGACTTTGACTTTGTCCCGGTCTACCGCGACCAGATGTTCCATTTTGGTGCTTTGTGTTCCTACGCACTAGAAGGTGTTTATTCTTCAAAAATTCATATCTCCAGTTCGTTATATTTTGGTGTCTATTGACTCATAAAAGTATAACCTATTTTTATAAATTGGTGTAGGAGTTTTATTGTGTGATTTGTCTTACTCATTTACTGTATAGGTGTTTTTGAATGCTTTACTCTCTTGTCTCCTAAGTCAGGCTTCCTGCTCAGGTACAACTACCAAGGGATGAGCAAGGGGCTGAATTAATGAGACCTTTACTGACTCTGTATTGTGTTAGTGGCCTTATTGCCAGTGGTAGGTGAATACTTTCTACTTCCAATAATGCACTTTCCAACACACAGTCCTTTTTCTGCTACATACCCCATGCACATAATAAGGGTTGGCATGAAAAAAGGAACTGAGCAATAGAAGTAAGCATAAGCAAAACTGATATGTAGCAATTATTTTTCTTACAGAATGGGAACGGCGGGCGGTATAAAATAGTAATAATTGCAGTAAAAATGATAGAAGATGATTTGCTCCATGGACTTATCACATGCATTTTCATAGTCTATAAGATGAAGAGGAAGTCACAACTGATCACAATGTTAGAGAGTTTCAGCAGATTTGGTACCTATATTTGCAACATGCCAGGCTCTTGACAATCATTAGAGATGCATATTTGAATAGGTGATGGGGATTCAGAATATTTAGAAGTTTCTCCCAGCACTATACTAGAGTTTTGGGCAGGGTTATTAAAAACATTTGTGGGGCCTATTGTATAACATCTGGTGGGTCCTTCTAGTCCATTCTACACAAAAAAATGGGTAAGAGATTTTAATAAAAGAGGTTGCTTTCTCACCTAAAACAATTCAGTAAGGTTGATCCGCTAGACACCCATTGTTTCCTCTTGTACTTCACCATTCTCTCTTGTCCCTGCACTTGCACATCACCAATTCACATCATTCTGCATTGTGAAGTTGACCAGCAGCATTGCTGGTAATCCTATCTGGCTACCCCCCCCACCTCCCCCCATCTTGCCAACAGATTACTGTTTGAGAGAGAGGTGAAGGGGGATGGAATTTTGTTGAAACTTAATCAACATTTATTCGGATTTCTCTAATAAATTACTTGAAAACAATTTAAAATGCAAATGTCTTAATATCTTACAAGCCACAGGGACACAGATGCAAATAGGAATGTAGTATGGATAGACTTAAACCTTTTGACTTACCTTATTTCCTCAAATAATCAGAAAAAAATGCCAGGGTAGAACTAACATTTATTAACATCCTAAATCAGGGTTCTGCAAAGTGGGTCCTGGAGAGCCGGGTCCATGCCAGGTTTTTAGCATATCCACATTTAGAAAAAAGATGTTTCAGAAATCTATATTTTTCTAAATGTGGATATGCAAAAAATCTGGCATGGACCCGCCTCTCCAGGACAGACTTTAAAAACCCTGTCCTAAATCATAAAAAAAAATGTCTAGGTTAATATCCCTGCATTCCTTTTTCAGTACAACCTACAGTATTTAATACATTTTATGATAAATGGGATTCTGTAATCCCTGTATAAACAGCAGCTTCTGATTTCTTTATAATCGATGACTTGTTATGCGCCAAATCGCCCCTTATAAAGTAAAGATGTGAGGCCTCGACTATTGTAAATTATTACAGTTGAGTTCAGATGTCACAATGTCTGCTTTTTTTCTAACCTACATATTTAACTGTTTCCAATATCTGTTTGGATGTGTTTAATTTTGCACTAGAGGATTTATTTTTACTCTTCTTGTTGGCAAACATGCTTGCTCTTTGATATGAAAAAGCTATGTATCAAGGTTTTAAGTGGTTTGTGTGAAAGGCGATGGTGTGACCATATATTATTTGGGTTAAAGTACCCCCTGGCAGACATGAAAAGAACATTGCAAGTTATCTCGTAATTCCATAACTGTATAAAGGAACTCGACCTTCAACTTTGTTCTTCTATATGGTTATGGTACTCCTCGGTGACTTGCAATATTCTTATAATGTATGGCAGGGGCACTTTATCCCTTATATAAAATGTTAAATTGGTGACTCCGCCTCAATGTACAACAAATGACAGTCACAACATCTAAAAAGAAGGTTCTTTCAACTGATGGTTCCAGTCTTATTATGACCCAAAACGTGCATCCCATGAACTGCATATGTTATATCCTTGCTTCATAGAGAAATGGTTTTAGGCCTTTTTCTTAGTTTGTTTTAATGCCTACAAAGTATAACAAAGTGCATTGGGTTTTCCAATTTTCTTAGTGGACAAATACACTGTAAATGCATATTATCTACTCTCTTCCAGATATACATTCTCACATGCCAGTGGTAGGGTATTCAGTGTCCAGGACAGTGTAGAGACTATTGAGGTTTACTGGTGAGTTTTAAAAACATGTATTTCACCTTTTCTGTTTTACAAACACAAATTCCCAAAGATCTTATGCAATAAAAATAGAGGGTAGACATTTTTAGGGATTGATGAAAGTCAATAAAAAGGGAAGAATCAGAAGCTTTACTCTGACAGTAGAATAATCTTTGTAAGCCCTACCTAAATCAGCTAAATCAGGGGTCACCAACATTTTCTGCAGCAATGGCTACTTATATTTACTGAAAGACTTCCTGCGCTACTAATGTTATTAGTGTTGTAATAGTGACCACATCAGACAGGAGTACATTGGTGGTCACGTCAGTTAGGACTATCAGCAGTGATCACCTCAATGCATCAGGCAGGGTTACCAGGAGTAATGTGAAAAAGGCTTTATCAATTTGCAGTGGCTCTACATGGGAGAAACGTAACAGCCATAGGGTAATGCCACTTGCACCAAGCTAATAATATGTCTCTTGAATGCTGCACAATGTTTCACATAAACACTAGCTTTGAATATAACATATGGATTGCAAAGCGCAAATGCATCCTGAAGAGTATATTGCTGCAGAAATAACATGTTGTTACACTCCTCAAGGGTTGGCATGGTTGATTTGGACATTCAATTGGAAATTATATTGGAAATTTTACCATCAGTTTATGAGTTCTGAAAATACACACATTTGCATATCAAAAACACACATTTCAATTTTGGCATATATATATATATATATATATATACATATATATATATATATATATATACATACATACATATATATGTATGTATATATATATATATATATATACACATATTAATTCAACCAACCAAAAGCTTCTAATTTAGTAAGCTAGGTTGTACACTAAAGTGCTAATTACAGGTAGCTCATTGGAGAACTCTGATGTAAAGCATCAGGTATCTTCCAACTATTCAAGATCATGAATGATTTAAACATGAACAAACATGCATGCTATAGGGGTTTATTGTCTCACAATATTTTCAATGTGTTATTTGGCTACGCAGATCTTATTAGTTTACACTAAAATCAATGCCTGGCTTGCTTCAGTTTAAGACAGCAGTAGCTTAAGTGCCAACTCCAGGTGTAAACCTACTTTTTGAGTCAACAGAACTAAATGCGTACATTTGTTCTGAATCCCCATCAATTTGGGCACTGAAAAAGCAATTCTTCAGATAGTGTTATATGGATCCTACTAGGTTAGTAGGACTGTGTATATAACAACAAGAACTTCACAATATGGAGACTTAGGGCCTGATTTAGAGTTTGGTGGAGGGGGTTACTCCATCACAAATGAGACGGATATCCTGTCAGCCATATTACGATTCCATAATAGCCTATGAAATTTGTAAAACCGCGGATGGGATATCCATCATGCTCGTGATGGAGTAACCCCTCTGCCAAACTCTAAATCAGGCCCTTAGTCTAGCTCTATAATCAGTAATTGTTCATTTGTTTTGGCTAGCTCACAGCACACCATCCAAACCCCTAAAATGACCAGGGTAATAGATGTTCTGGGTAAACTTTAACACAACACTCTGATTACCAAGGAATCCGGGGAAACAGATGTACCCTTTAGTTTGGTCACTCTTGCATGCCCAAGGAAACCACAGGAAAGATATGAAAATGCATTTTCAAAACATTTATTGAAATTATCATATTCTTGTGCAAAAAGCATGAGCTGCGGTTAATAGAAAGTTGAGAAATATTACTGCAATCAGCATGATTGGAATGCTGAGAAATATTACTGCAATCAGCATGATTGGAATGTTGAACAATATAAACAATTCAACCGATTTATGATGATTGTTACTAATGTTACTTCTATCTGTATCAAATACTATACTAAATAGAGCATGGTGGGAGTACCCTCTGCCAGATCAGTTGGGATAGCCTGACCCCCATACTTTGGTCCTATGTATCAGTAAGCTGGTCTCAGTGTACAGGTTATCTATCTTCCCTTGTAGAATAGTGGTCAGAGACAGGAGGGCTGCATCTCAGTCACAGCAGGTCCATGATCATCTGGGATGAAGTGCTGGTCTCCTCTCCAATAGTGTAGAATGGATGCTGTTTATATAATAAAACACTCTCCCTATGGCACTGTGACCGAGGTGCAGAACTGCAACTGTGGTTCATCTAGCACAAATGGGTTACCTCCCAACGCGCCTAAAAAAAGGAAACAATGTATTGCCTTCTGATTTTATGTATGTCCCTAAACTGAATGTACAGACTACAGGGTGACATTGCCTTTTAGAAATAAATGTGATAAAGCACATTCTCATGTTAGTGGAAGCATGCAAAAAAGACACCTTTTAAAAAAGATGTCAAGCTAAAACTGAAGTCTAAAACAGAGGCCTAAAGTGGGCCAGGCAACAATAGTAGGATTGAGAACACGTACAGTTAAAGAGATCTGTGTATTTGCTGGGACCGCAAGACTCGTTGTGGTCGGACCACCACCAAAGCAATGGTCTGGCCTCCACATTACGACCCTAGTGGAGCCACAACGGTCGGGCAGCCTTAGCTGCCACATTGCTGCCAGTCGACAGCCTGGCCGTGCCGGCGGTTTTATTACGAGTCCTCTCTGTGCCGGCTTTTGCATTGTGGTCTAACTGCCATGCAAATGCTGGCAAGGACGGGTTGCCGGGAGCCCATGGGGGTCCCTGCAGTGCCCATGCAGTGAGCTGGGCAGTGCAGGGGCAACCAAGGACAGCCCTGCCGTGTGTTTCACTGCCCGAATTATGGGCTGTGAAAAGCGCAACGGGTGCTGTCACACCCGACACACCACAACATTGCCACTGGCTCGATTTTGAGCCAGCGTTAATGTTGTGGTAAGTTTTCCACCGGGACAGCGGACAACTCATAATAGGGTCGGTGGGCACAAAACTGGAGTGGCAATTTTCCATCCTAAAGACCGCTCGCCAAACTCAAACTGAGGCCCTAGGTGTCTTCTTGCTACCCTATTGTGGTTATTGTTCTGGAGTAGGCGAGTTCTGGAGTATGGCAGGGGCACTTTATCCCTTATATGAAATGTTAAATTGGTGACCCCGCCTCAGTGTACAACAAATGACAGTGACAACATCTAAAAAGCAGGTTCTTTCAACTGATGGTTCCAGCCTTATTATGACCCAAACGTGCATCCCATGAACTGCATATGTTATATCCTTGCTTCATAGAGAAATGGTTTTAGGCCTTTTTCTTAGTTTATTTTAATGCCTACAAAGTATAACAAAGTGCATTGGGTTTTCCAATTTTCTTAGTGGACAAATACACTGTAAATGCATATTATCTACTTTCTTCCAGTTATAAATTCTCACATGCCGGTGGTAGGCTATTCAGTGTCCAGGACAGTGTAGAGACTATTGGGGTTTACTGGTGAGTTTTAAAAACATGTATTTCACCTTTTCTGTTTTACAAACACAAATTCCCAAAGATCTTATGCAATAAAAATAGAGGGTAGACATTTTTAGGGATTGATGAAAGTCAATAAAAAGGGAGAAATCAGAAGCTTTACTCTGACAGTAGAATAATCTTTGTAAGCCCTATCTAAATCAGCTAAATCAGGGGTCTCTAACATTTTCTGCAGCAATAGCTACTTATATTTAATGAAAATCTTCCTGCGCTACTAATGTTATTAGTGTTGTAGTAGTGACCATATCAGACAGGAGTACATTGGTGGTCACGTCATTTAGGACTATCAGCAGTGATCACCTCAATGCATCAGGCAAGGTTACCAGGAGTAATGTGAAAAAGGCTTTATCAATTTGCAGTGGCTCTACATGGGTGAAACGTAACAGCCATAAGGTAATGCCACTGGCACCAAGCTAATAATATGTCTCTTGAATGATGCACAATGTTTCACATAAACACTAGCTTTGAATATAACATATGGGTTGCAAAGCGCATATGCATCCTGAAGTGTATATTGCTGCAGAAATAACATGTTTGTTGTTACGCTCCTCAATGGTTGGCATGATTGATTTGGACATTCAATTGGAAATTATATTGGAAATTTTACCATCAGTTTATGAGTTGTGAAAATACACACATTTGCATATCAAAAACACACATTTCAATTTTGGCATATATATATATATATATATATATATATATATATATATATATTAATTCAACCGACCAAAAGCTTCTAATTTAGTAAGCTAGGTTATACACTAAAGAGCTAATTACAGGTAGCTCATTGGAGAACTCTGATGTAAAGCATCAGGTATATTCCAACTATTCAAGATCATGAATGATTTAAACATGAACAAACATGCATGCTACAGGGGTTTATTGTCTCTCAATATTTTCAATGTGTTATTTGGCTACGCAGATCTTATTAGTTTACACTAAAATCAATGCCTGGCTTGCTTCAGTTTAAGACAGCAGTAGCTTAAGTGCCAACTCCAGGTGTAAACCTACTTTTTGAGTCAACAGAACTAAATGCGTAAATTTGTTCTGAATCCCCATCAATTTGGGCACTGAAGAAGCAATTCTTCAGATAGTGTTATATGGATCCTACTAGGTTAGTAGGACTGTGTATATAACAACAAGAACTTCACAATATGGAGACTTAGGGCCTGATTTAGAGTTTGGTGGAGGGGGTTACTCCATCACAAATGAGACGGATATCCTGTCTGCCATATTACGATTCCATAATAGCCTATGGAATTTGTAATACCGCAGATGGAATATCCATCATGCTCGTGATGGAGTAACCCCCTCAGCCAAACTCTAAATCAGGCCCTTAGTCTAGCTCTATAATCAGTAATTGTTCATTTGTTTTGGCTAGCTCACAGCACACCATCCAAACCCCTAAAATGACCAGGGTAATAGATGTTCTGGGTAAACTTCAACACAACACTCTGATTACCAAGGAATCCGGGGAAACAGATGTAACCTTTAGTTTGTTCACTCTTGCATGCCCAAGGAAACCACAGGAAAGATATGAAAATGCATTTTCAAAACATTTATTGAAATTATCATATTCTTGTGAAAAAAGCATGAGCTGCGGTTATTAGAAAGTTGAGAAATATTACTGAAATCAGCATGATTAGAATGGTGAACAATATAAACAATTCAACCGATTCATGATGATTGTTACTAATGTTACTTCTATCTGTATCAAATACTATACTAAATAGAGCATAGTGGGAGTACCCTCTGCCAGATTAGTTGGGATAGCCTGACCCCCATACTTTGGTCTTAGGTGTCAGGAGCTTAGGTGTCAGGAAGCTGGTCTCAGTGTACAGGTTATCTATCTTCCCTTGTAGAATACTGGTCTGAGCCAGGAGGGCTGCATCTCAGTCACAGCAGGTCCATGATCATCTGGGATGAAGTGTTCGTCTCCTCTCCAATAGTGTAGAATGGATGTTGTTTATATAATAAAACACTCTCCCTATCGCACTGTGACCGAGGTGCAGAACTGCAACTGTGGTTCATCTAGCACACATGGGTTACCTCCCAACGAGCCTAGAAAAAGGAAACAATGTATTGCCTTCTGATTTTATGTTTGCCCCTAAACTGAATGTGCAGACTACAGGATGACATTACCTTTCAGAAATAAATGTGGATAAAGCACATTCTCATGTTAGTGGAAGCATGCAAAAAAGACACCATTTAAAAAAGATGTCAAGATAAAACTGAAATCTAAAACAGAGACCTAAAGTGGGCCAGACAACAATAGTAGGATTGAGAACACATACAGTTAAAGAGATCTGTGTATTTCCTGGGGCCGCAAGACTCGTGGTGGTCGGACCACCACCAAAGCAACGGTTTGGCCTCCACATTACGACCCTAGTGGAGCCACAACGGTCGGACTGCCAGAGCCGCCACATTGCTGCCAGTGGTTTTATTACGAGTCCGCTCTGTGCCGGCTTTTGCATTGTGGTCTAACTGCCATGCACATGCTGGCAAAGACGGGTTGCCGGGAGCCCATGGCGGCCCCTGCACTGCCCATGCAGTGAGCATGGGCAGTGCAGGGGCAACCATGGACAGCCCTGCCGTGTGTTTGACTGCCCGAATTACGGGCAGTAAAAAGCGCAACGGGTGGTGTCACACTCGACACACCACAACATTGCCATTGGCTCGATTTCGAGCCAGCGTTAATGTTGTGGTAAGTTTTCCACGGGGACAGTGGAAAACTCACAACAGGGTCGGTGGGCACAAAACTGGAGTGGCGATTTTCCATCCTGAAGACCACCTGCCAAACTCAAAATGAGGCCCTAGGTGTCTTCTTGCTACCCTATTGTGGTTGTTGTTCTGGAGTGGGCGAGTTGGAAAGTACTTGGTTAAAAATAATTTTAAAATAACTAGTACTGTTGATGCAAATGTATAAATATCGATTTCTTGAAAATGATTCTTATGAGACATTTTGAGGGTATAAAATTGTTTATATGTATCTATCATTAACAATATAAGAAGGTTCCTTACTTTAACCAGGTGGCTGCGAGAGATGACCTGACTTAAAAGGGAGGGAAGCAGGTGACTTAGGGAAGCAATGGTGCCTCTAGGGTGGGGCCAGATAGGGCTGGTGTCCCAGCTGCATTCATCCTTAACCCCAGTGCTTAATTTCTAAATAAAAACATGACAGTGCCCAAAGCTCTCATTTGAAACTCGTGGCTACTGCAATTAAATGTGCGAGCACAGAATATTGAAGCAGCGTAATCCTAGAGACATGCACTGCATCTCCCACGCACATACATTTCTTTTTCGCACATCAGTGCAATTTTCTAAAAGGCACATGCATGATTTTCTGGTGCAGATAATTCATACAAGAACACTGTCCCCACCCCTGGAATCATCTGAGTTGTGACTTTGGCAGATTTCCAGATAAGAGATTTACTGCAGTTGTCATCAACGATAATTACAAATACCTAGTGGTTAGGATAGTGCAGTCCATGGAATTCAGGGTGGTGAGACAAGTGTTAGAGAAGATATTCATCCTCTTTGGACTGTCAGAAGAGGTTATGACAGATACTAGGCCCCTATTCCAAGTTCAAGAGTTTGGGGAATATCTCTATAGCCTAGGGGTATGGCACACTATGGCACAGAAAGCTCACACTGCAGTGGCCCCAATTGAGTGGGGAGGTCAAAAGAATCATGAGCACCCTTGATAAGGATTGGAGTCAACCAAGAGGAAGACCTAGAGGAATGCCTGCAAAGGTTCCAAATAGCAAATTAGCAAGTAGTCTACCACACAATGGTGTGCCCCGTAGACTTCCTGCTGAAATGCCCCACTAGAGACCACTTCCCCTTTAATGGCTGTTGGTGGCTTGCAGTCTTTGGTGCAGAGGTTGTACAAGAAAAACCCAGCATCACCACTAACAAGGTCAGTCGATATAGATGAGCCATGGCCTCAGGTCTTCGAGTAAGAGACATAGGCCCACATTTTGAGATTGACGGTAAATGCCGCCTACCGCTGTGGCGACGGCCGCCAAAAGACTGTCACCGCGGCTAACATGCGTCTGCCAAATTATGACTACATCTGGATTTCTGCCACAAGAAGGGCGGAAATCCGGCTGTGGCCATACTGGCGGATGGTATTAAGGTGGCACTGCTACCAACGTCAGCGCCACGCCAGTAGACCACCGCCAGCCATATTATATTATGACAAATAATACGGCCTGGTGGTGTTCTGCTGGCGTGCGCTGCTGGCGGTAGCAGCACCCTGTCCCCTGCCGGAAGACCCTCTGGATGCAGATGAGTTGTGTTTTCAGCAGGAGAGGGGGTTGGGGGTGTTGTGTGTGGGTGTGTGTGCATGAATGTGTGAGTGTGTGCATGAATGCAAATGTGTATGTAGTGTTGTTTGCGTGTGTGAGTGCATGTGTGAGAATGCGTGTATGAATGGAAATGTAAATGCATGTCTGTATGTCAGTGTGAATGTGGTATGGATGTGTGTGAGAATGAAAGGATGCATGCATGTATGAATGCATGTATGCCTGTGTGAGTGACTGTGTGTATGCGTGGTGCATGTCAGAGAGTGTGCATGTATGGGGGTGGGGGATTGGAAGGGGGGAGCATGGATAGAAGGGTGGTGGGGGCATCTGGTGAGTGTTGGGGGGTGGATGGGCCTCCCACCAGTGACAGGGAATGTATTCCCTGTCACTGGTAGGTCCTATCACCATGGTGTTCGTGGCGTTACAAACACCATGAAAACCATGGCAGTAGGCAGGGTCAAAATGCCGGTGGTGGTACATTAGTGGTCGCCAGGCTGGTGATTGTTACCTCCAGACCGGTGGCTGCTACTGCCATGGCGGGCGGTGTGGTATATTGGCGAGTTGGCTTCAGCCAACCCGCCAATGTCAAAATGAGGCGGTATGTACAGCCAGCCTGTTGGCAGTACTACCACCACATTAACACCGACCGCCGGGGCCATAATGACCCCCATATTATTAATCAAGGATCTGCATCCTGGCAATATGTTATGAACCCCATTTGAGAGAGCCCTGTTGGGTCACCAAGATTCAAAGGATAATGGTAACTGTAGCTTGCACAGTCTAGGAAAGTGCCTCTTTTTGACATGGTCACCCCCACTTTTTGCCTGGTATTTGATGGGATTTTGACAGAAAGTGCACTGGGTTCCTGCTATCCAGTTTACCAGTGGCAGATCTATTTTCCTAAACTGTACAATTGTTCCACCAGTTGGAAATACATGTGGTACCCCAGTAAGCCTCTAGTAAATGGTACCCCAGGTACCTAGGGTATGGGTACTAAAGGGGGTCACTAAGGGCTGCAGCATGTATTGTGCCACCCTAAGGGAACCCTCACATAGCTCATGCAGACTGTCATTGCAGGCTGTGTGTCTGGGGGTAGACAAAAGTGAAAACATGACATGGGACACAAATTGTGTGCCATGCCCACTAACACTGCATACACAATATGTAAGTCACCCACATAGCAGGCCTTACAGCCCTAAGACAGGGGGCATTATATTACATGTGTACATATATGAAAAAGCAGATATGCCCCTGCTATGTCTATGTCGATTCTTAGACATACTAAGTGACCCCAGCTACATGATGGCTTCACTGAAACCAGGGATGTTCGGTATCAAACATCTCATATTAATAAACCCACACTGATTCCAGTGATGGATTTATTAATACATGCACCCAGAGGTAACCTTAGCGGTGCCCCCTGAAAACCTACCAACTACTAATGTGCTGACCCCAGGGGTAAGTAGCCCATTAGCTACTACCATGCACTCCCCCAATGTCCCTAAATCCAGTGGTGCCTCTGGCAGTAGAAAATCAGATCCTGCTGACCTGAAAGAAGAAGATGGACACTGAAGTCTCACAAAAGCAAGGACAGAAGACCAGCAACGGACTTAGTGCCAACCCTACTAGCCTGCCTGCTTTCCTTGACAATTGCACCAAAGACAAGTCATCCTGTATCTGCCCGCATCTCCAAAAGCCTGGGAGGACAGGCACCTCAAGAAGAACTGCAAGGACTCCACACTGGTAAAAACCTGTCACTGGAAAGCACCACTGCACCCGTGTCTCTAGCCCACCAGTGTGGTCCCCAGAATATCCAGAGACGAGGCCCACCTTGGGATCACCAGCTGTGGATGTCTAATACTCCTCTCTGATAAACCTAAGGCTGCTCGACCACACTACCCCTAAGAAAGCACTTTGGGATTGCTACAGCAAGCCCCTGTCCACTCATAAGGGATACCTGGACTCTTTGCACAATACACCTCTTTTTGGAATACTATATAAAAAGCCAGCTTCCTACGCAGAGGAGAAGCTGTATCCAGGAATGCATCCTAGTTCAAGGCAGCAAAAGGCACAGAGAACACTGAATCTACCCACCCATTGAGGTGACAAAATGAACATGAGAGTGATGACTACATCGACAACACTCCCTCCTCCCTGTGGCCCAAGCAAAAGACAGTCAAGAGCAAGACAGCAGTACACCAAGTCACCCTCCCTGTCGAGCATGTTGCACACCGCCCCAAGTGGACCCAGAAGAGAACCATGGGCACTCAGGGGTCAAGTCCAATGACAATGCAGCCCTACAACCTGCAACAAAGCCAGGAACCCAGACGGATCCTCAGAGAATGTCCATGGAATCTAGGGGAGGCCATCTAGTTCACAAGGAAGGCGGTTATTCTTGCAAACTGACTTGGGGACGGATGTAGGGTGCCACATGGCCCTTATGCTCCTTGCATCTACAAAGCATGCAGCCGGAGGTTGGGACCAGCTGAAGGGTACAAATAAAGGGGCTGTGGACCGCTCATGGCCAAACCTAGTACCACTATACATGTGTCCTGTGTGCTTATTACATAAACGGTGCTTGCCAAAGGGGCCCACGATCCTCTACAGCACCCACCCACAAAGAAGTAGACCCACTGCTATTCACAAACTGCACTTCAAAGTTACAACAGCCAAAAAGGGAATTACTCTACCTCTGGGCTTGAATAAGTCCAGAACCACATATGGCCAACCACTAATACTACAACACCCTTCCACAGAAAATAATGTCTTTACAGACCTAATCTAAATTTCCATAGGAAATAATGTGAAATTAAGTTATTTAAAAAGGTTAAAAATATAATTTTATGTTAAAAAATCTAAAAATAAAACAAAACATTCTTATTATTTAAATATAAAATGTTTTATTTTTTAATTTTATTAAAATATAATTAAATTGCTTAACTCTACAGATCAGTTTAAATACTTATTAACGCATAATTTTGTATTTTTACCTTAGGTAGGAATTTATTTGTTAACTTACAATTTTAGTTAATTTTATATATTTATATTAAATAAAGATGTAATTTAAAATGAAATTCAGATTGACGTAGTATTTATTGAATTTGTTCTACATTTGCAATAAATACATAGAATGAATTTACATTAATATTCATTACATGGGGGCGTGGCTTCGGGCGTCAAGATGGCAGTCGCACTCTGAGAGTCCTCCGGACCCCTCCGTCATCCGCCCGAATATGCCGCGATTTGAAGGGTTAATGGTTCCAGCTCGAGTGACCCAGTGGATTCCCTCCCCCTTGAGCTGCAAACTGAGGTGAAAAATCGGGTCAGAACGGCCCCCGTAGCCGCCTCGTATCCTCTCGAATCTAAAACAAAATGGCGGCCGGACTCGAGTTGACTGGGCGAGGCTGAGACCCGGAGCCCCGGGCGCGTCCATCCGGGCCGGGGCCCCGCTGGGGCTGGCGGAGAGAGGAGAAGTGAGTTGGTGCTCCTGAAGCGGGTGCTGAAAGGGACCGGTATTATCGCCGGCTGGGGCGCGTGCCACCGCGCCCCCGCCCAAAAAAGGAAAAGCGGTGTGACTCGGCCGCCAGCAGAGGAGAAGCGGCATCCGCGGAGAGGGGAACACATCCCGCTGAGCGAGGGCCGCGCCGCACCGGTATGGGGACATAGCACTCGACGACCCCGAAGGAGTCCGGGGCGTATGCAGAGCCCGAGGGGGCGCCCGGATACGGCAAGATTGCGCTGCGGAACTGGCTGAGGCCTAGCAGCACACAGAAACGGGCCCATTCTTCAGGTGAGGACGGGAGACGCGCCGATTTCGGTAAGAGGAGGGGAAGGGAGAAATGAGGACGGCCCAAGAAAATCCCCCTGAGACATTGTCCCTGTGGGCCATCCCCTCAACTCCCTTGAAGAGTAGAAACAGGATAGAAATCAGGCGAAGAAAGGAGTGACTCCCTGATCCCTAACACGTGCACAAGGCTGCATTGTAAACAGCGACTACTCACCGGCCCCGGGGAGAGGCACCAACAACTGTAAAAGGTGAGGCCCTTCGCGGAGACACTGAAGATAGGTGGCTCCGAGGGCTGGCCCCCGCGTGCTGGGGTGCCCTGGATCCCGAGGGACCGCAACAGTGCGGAAGAGAGGGGCCCTGATTGGATGGCCCGTGGCGCTTGGGCGTCCCCCTCTCATCTTGAGTTGGGCCGGCTAATGGGAGAGACTGACTGTGATCTGCCAAACCCTATTTAAAAAAACAACACCCGCCTGGCCCATCACGCGCCGTTTGGGGCCCACTGGTCCGAAGGGATCCCTCTTGGACCCTGGGCGCGAGGAGCTTCATGAATGTTCGAAACTCAAAAGGGAACTTCGTTACAGACAAAACATTCTGTTCCCTCCGCGAGTAGTAAGATGGGACGGGACAAGCCGAACAAACAACCCCCTGCCTCCCAGCAAAAGATTGACCAGTTCACAGCGCCTGCGGGACCGCGGAGAGACGGAGACACACCCAGTGAAGGTCCTGCTCCTGACGGAGTGAATGCCATCCTCCAGGCGATTCAATCATCGCAGACCGCCGTGGAGACAAAGATCGGAGAGGTCCGGGAGGACATGGGATTAATCAGGCAGGATCTCAGAAACGCCGTGGGCCGTATTACTGAGGTAGAAAATCGAGTCTCTCAAACAGAAGACGAGTTATCCGATCTCAGAGCCAAAGTGACCCAACTCCAAACCCGAACTAACGACCTGCACCGCCGAGCTGAAGATGCAGAAAATCGGTCGAGACGCAACAACCTGCGCTTTGTTGGATTCCCGGAGGGCGCGGAGGAGGATAAACCTTCCGACTTCCTGGAACAGTGGATCAAAACCTGGATCCCAGATCAAACCCTCTCATCTTGGTTTGCGATTGAACGTGCCCACAGGGCCCTTGCGCCACGCCCGCCGCCGGGCGGACCCAGGCGCCCCATGATTGCACGCTTCCTTACTTTCAAGGACCGAGACAATATCCTTAAGCAAGCCAGGTCTGCCGAGAACCTTCAGTGGGAGAATCATAAGATCTTAATATTCCCTAACTACACCCGTGAAGTACAGAACCGCTGCCGTTCCTATGAACATGTCAAACAAAAACTTAGGGCAATGCAACTCTCTTACATGCTACTATTCCCCGCCAGACTCAAGGTCATAATGGCCGGAAAGGCCTACTTCTTCGAGTCCCCGGAGGAAGCATGGGACTGGTTGACTGAAGAGGGCATCGGGGCTCGACGGGGTCCCTGGGGCCCGGTGGATGGCCCCTCCCAAAGGGAGCCCCCTCCGCTGGGGGACCCCCGAGAAGCAGGCGACAAACTCGATCCAGAAGGGGCAGACGTAAGGACTCGGACGCCACTGCGATCGGTGGGACGCCCTCGGGCTCTGGTGTGTGGGAAGGGGGGCCGCTGGCGGGTCGCCGGGGCCTCGGGACATGGCTCGAGCTGCGGTCGACACTGATCTGAGCCAGTCTCCGGTGCTCGGCTGAGGCAGGACCAGCGAACTTTGAAGGATCATGGGCATGCGGCAGAGGCGCCCGCCCTGGACATGCGCCCAGGGGAGGTGACACCACAGATGGCTCTACATCTCCTTAACACACCACTGTGTGAATTACTGAAATGCCATTAACTGCATTTGATCCGAGTAAAGGGAGGGGTCCACCACTCCACTCCAATAGCAGTCCATCTGGCTGCTTGGTTCCGGTTGGGTAATGGGGCGACAGATGCTTCCGGGGTGGGAGTATGGGGTGGGGGGTGGTTTGGGGGTAAAGAGTTTGACCCGGGGTTAGATAGTAATGTGTTGATAAGTTCACCTTGTTATTTTAATATTTCACTGTTGCAACTGAAACGGTCATCCCAAGATTCACAGACAGGCATCCAGCAAAAGATAGTTCTCACGCAGACCACGATTGGCCCTTACTGACTCAGGTCATCTCATGGAACGTAAATGGCCTGTTAGATAAAATCAAGAGATTCGCTGTATTCAGCACCCTCCGCAGATACTCCCCCACTGTGGTCCTACTACTAGAGACCCACCTTCTAGGAACTAGATGCCCCATGCTTGCACGGGGAGGGTACGATAGAGTCTACCATGCTGGCTTCTCCAGAGGTTCAAGAGGGGTAGCCATCCTGCTCCACCGTTCCCTACCAATGGTAATTACGGCCACGCAATTGGACCCACAGGGCAGATTTGTAGTGGTCACAGGAATACTCTATGGTTCATCACTAAACCTGGTGTGCATATACGCCCCTCCAGCTGGGCTTGACGCCTTCTTAACTTCTCTCTGTCAGGTAATTGCTGGGCTCCCTCAGGGTTCCACACTAATATGAGGGGATTTCAACGCCGTTCTCAAGCCTAGCCTTGATGTATCAGGCGAGATTACTACCAGTAGATCCAACCGAGCGTCGTGTCTCACGGGCTGGGCCGAAAGTTTGGGTCTTTGCGACATATGGAGAACCTGGCACCCTAGGGAACACCAATACACACACACATCGGCCGCCCACCAGACACAATCCAGAATTGACCTCGTATTTATGCACGCCCTTGACGTCTCCAGAGTCACAGGAGCGGAAATACTACCACGTGGAGTCTCCGACCACGCCCCAGTGAGGGTTCGACTGGGAGGGGTGGACCCCGCCAGACGACCGGTGTGGCGTCTTAATGCATGGTGCCTGCAAGACAATGACTACACCCTTGAGGTCAGGGACCACCTGACTCTCTACTTTGAAAAGAACCTGGGTTCAGTCCGATCCCCTGGCACACTTTGGGCTGCGTGTAAGGCCACGCTGAGAGGGCACGCTAAACACCTTCTTCGTGTCCGCGAACGCGCCCGCAACTCGCAACTTTCTGCTCTAGAGGCTAAGGCGTTAAACCTGGAGCGACAGTATGGATATTCTAAATCAGCCTCCACTCTGAGGCACCTCACTATCGTAAGAGATGAAATCAAACACTTAGTGTTAGAATCAGCTAAACATATGTGGAGGGCCTCAGCTGCCCGAGTATATGGATGGGGAGACAAGAATGGGAAACTCTTACACTGGCTGGCTACTCGCCCTCTAGCCAGTAGAGTCATTCCCGAAATCATGGATGACTCAGGCTCCCTTGCTAAGACTCCTACTGAAATTGCACAAAGCTTTGCCGTATACTACGCTCGCCTATATGCAGAACACCCTCTGCCCAGTCCGGAGAAAGAATCTCCTCTCCTAAACGAAATAACCCTTCCCAGAGTCTCCCCAGAGACAAGGAATAGATTAGATGAGGCCCTCACTCTCCCTGAGATCACTAATGCAATCGCATGCCTGGCATCGGGCAAAACCCCAGGACCGGCCGGGTTCCCGGCAGAGTTGTATACCAAATGTGGCGACATCCTAACCCCCCACCTGCTTGAAATGTACATAGAAGCTGAAAAACAAGGTCACTTCCCTGATGGGATTGACCAGGCCACTATTGTGGTAATCCCTAAGACGCAACCTCCGTCAAAATACTGCTCGGCGTACCGGCCCATTTCTCTCCTGAATATGGAGATCAAAGTACTGTCTTCGATCCTGGCAGCTAGACTGAAAGAAGTCATGCCCTCACTGGTACACCCTGACCAGTGTGGATTTATGCCCACCCGTGGCACAAGGCACTGTATTAGACGGCTGCACTTGGCCCTGGCACATCGCAGGACCCTATCACATAATCCCTTAGCATTACTCCTACTCGATTTTGAGAAAGCCTTTGATACAGTGGATTGGTCTTATCTGGATCAGGTTCTGCAAAGAAATGGGCTTGGCACTAAATTCCGTGGACTGGTGAAACTGCTTTACGCCAATCCGACGGCCCGAGTACAGGTGAGCGGTGTGGTCTCTGATCTGTTCCCCATCAGCCGTGGCACCCGACAGGGATGCCCTCTATCCCCTCTGCTCTTTGCCTTAATGATTGAACCACTGGCAATATTGTTACGCGAGGATCCCCTGATTGAGGGTTGGTCCTGGCCCACATGCACAGAGGATCGAGTGGCACTTTACGCGGACGACGTCTTGTTATACATCTCCAACCCAGCCACAAGTGGCCCCCGCGTTCTATACATACTGAACCTCTTCGCAGAGGCCTCCGGACTTATCCTAAATCATAGTAAATCATTGCTGGTTCCTCTTCACTGCTCTCGAGACTGTGTGGATTGGCAACATACTATCCCAGTGAAAAGAAATAGCTTTAAATACCTAGGAATACATATCTCGCTACTCCCTGAATTAACCTGGGAACTCAACATAACACCCTCAGTCAGGAGAATTAAGACTGACCTCCAACATTGGAATGCGCTTCCCCTTAACCTTCTAGGCAAAATAGCGTTATTTAAGATTATGGTCCTTCCCAGACTTCTTTACCTATTACAGAACTTCCCACACCCCATCCCAAAGAGATGGTTTAAGGAACTGGACACACTAGCACGACAGTTTATATGGAATGGTGCGCGTCCACGACTGGCGCTGGTCACCTGTCAGAGGGACGTCCAAGATGGGGGTCTGGGCATGTCCAACATTTACCAATACCACCTCGCAATGCAACTACATGTAATTAACGATTGGATGAGGGGCGGATGGTCGGACCCGGCATACCGCCTAGAACTTCACACACTGTCTTACCCAAGGATCTTTGATGCCCTATATGGGGGCCCGATCTCACAAAATACCCCAGACATAACCAAGGTGGTCCTAATGGGATGGCGGGCGGCTCAAAAGGTGACAGGATGGTGGGGACGTCTCACCCAACAGACCCCGCTGTGGCACGGGAAACAGCTGGAAGAAGTCACAGGCCTAGAGGGATTCCAAAGATGGGACATCATTGGCATGTCCACATTAGGCGACATTTGGAATGGGACACATATGCGGTCCTTTGAGGAGCTTCAGAATTTATTTTCACTAAACAAGACACAGTTCCATAAATATCTCCAACTCCGTCATGCCTTACATTCACACGTACAGACAGGGACCATACTACCAGAATACAGCCCGATGGAGGCAAAGGCACTAATGGGGAGTCTGGGCAAAGGGGGCGTCTCCCAGATATACCGCGCCCTGGTGTCCAACACAGCGCTCTCCCTGGAAGGGCTCTGCCGGAAATGGGAGGGATGGGTTGGCCCCATAGAGGAGGTGGATTGGGGCGAAGCACTGATGGCACCCCGCTCCCTTACGATGGCCTCCCGTCTTCGGCAATTACAGACATATTACCTCCACGTAGCATACCTAACACCTACTAAACTACATAGAGCGGGCCTCCGAGCTACACCTGATTGCCCACGATGCCTAGACCCCTCTGCCGACTTCTTTCATATGGTTTGGTCATGTCCAGTCATAGCCATTTATTGGAGGGCGGTGTTAAACGAGGTCTCTGGGGTCCTGCAGGTAGACATAGAGAAATCACTGTTGTCCGTGCTACTGGGAATCATGGGAGACACTGGGTTGAGAAGACCAGATAGGACCCTCTTGGGGGTGGCATGCTTGGTGGCCAAGAGGGATATAATGGCGAACTGGAAAGCCAAAGGGGCCCCGGCCCTGACTAAGTGGAGGCGGGGAATGGATTGGTGTGCTAGCCGGGAAAAATTGGTATATGAGGCTAGAGGTTGTCCGAATAAATACTACAGGATATGGGGAAGGTGGGAGGCCGCTACGAGTGCCTGCCCTACGTCACTGAGGCTGCCTCCCCCCTGAGGGTCGATTCAGCTCCCCCTCTGGCGCAACCCTTATAGATCACCTCAAAACTCACCAGGGCCTGTCTAATGGATTTGCGTACAAATATCCTCTCTGTCTTTTGTAAGCTGAGAACATGTCGCTGGAAAAGGGATTTGACCTATGTTGTGTGCCCGGTTGGCACCAGATGTAAATGTTGTATCATCTTATTTGTTTGAGTTCAGAAAAAACAATAAAAATACTTTATCAAAAAAATATTCATTACATGGATGAATCCCAAACTAAATGAAAAAGTTGTGATTGTGGATAATCTTTGAGAGGAACTTTTGGATGACAGTCACATTTAAGGGTAGGAGGAGACATCACTCAGGGACATCCAAGACCACCTGCCCTTGCCCCTGGAGCCTCGAGCACCAGTGCCTCTGTGCTTACCAAGACTAGTGTGCCCAGGGAAGAAGAGGTGAGCACTGGAGGGGTCCAGTGGGGGACCTTGGCAAGTGGATCCCTGTATCTAGGTCTGAGGAGACAGCGCCTGCTTTGATCAGGTTGACGTTGCTTGCCAGGGGTGGCCTCCTTGAAGTTAGAGGTGGTCAGCACGAATGCCATGCTAATCATGCTGTGGGCCGTGTGTGGGGGTGAAGTTGGCAACCTAGTGCGCCATGAGAGGCCACCTAGAAAATCACTGTCATGCCAATCGGCCCGTAGCCTATGTGCAGAGGAAAGTCAAAGACACTGTGCGCCAGGTAGGGCCACCATGAAGATTAGTGCCATCCCATTTTGACTGAAGGCCCTGTGCACAAAAAGTCAGTGACCTTGTGTGCCAGGTGGGGCCGCTGAGAAGAGTACTGTTTTGTCGATTGGACTATAGCCCCTTGTGCAGAGGAAAGTTGATGATCCAGAATGTCAGGATGGGCTTCTGTTATAACTACTGCCATGCCGACTGGACTGTCACTTGTTTGTGGAGCAAGGTCAGTGACCCCATATTCCAGATGGAGCCACTGAAAAGGAGAAGGACTGTCAACTGGTCCAAGGCATCACTGTGAGGAGAGGCCTCCTTGGCAACCCGCGTGGGCCAGAGTCCTGACTGAGGATTGGACCCAGAACAATCTACCACCCCCACCTGTGGGAAGGATCAGAGGTAGCTCCGTGGACGCCCTGCCACTGCCCCTGCAGAACCACTAATGCTACTCAGTAACAGCAGCTGCTGCCGTTACCCGCAGAGACTCCAATCGTGTCATCCTTGGCAGAGCAGGTAACTGATCACAGGGTCGGAAGGCACCTGGGGCACCAGTTCTGCCACAAAGCACTTTGAGCACTCGAACACTCCTGACTTTTATCAGAATCAGAGTGGGACTACTGTAACTCAGAATACTAGTGGGGCCTTTAGTCAATGGGTAATAACCACTACCACTAGAGAAAGACAAATGAGACTCAGGGACTTGCTTATTGAACACTAAAACCCTAGTGGGATCTGTGCATTGTTTGTGTATGCCATATTGCACTTTGTTTTTGTGTATAAATACTCCTTTTGTCATAAAATAAAGTGTTTTGCTGGGACAATTATTTATTGCTGATATTGAACATAATTTGAGTTATGAGCCTGTGTTAACCCTTCCCCCACGCCATAACTACCCCCGCCTCCCAGCTCCTAAGAAGCCTAGGACGGCTCGACCAACGGCTTTCACTGAGAGTCAAGTGCTGAATGGGTACTTGGCCCAATTGTTCAGGCCTCGCAGTAGGCGGTCCCTGGGGCTTCAGAGGTAACCCCCCTGGGCCCAGTAGCTCCTGTGTGCCCAGTGGCCATTTGAAAGGGGTTTTTGACACATTGACTTAAACTTAAAGTATTTCTCTACCCTTTTACCTAAAATCTCTGAAGACACACAGTGGACATTTGGACATATAATGGGGGCGAAGTATAGATGGTCATGATCAATATCAGTTATCCTTGTGAAGATTTGACATAGCTGTCAACTGGTCCCATGTTACAAGTCAGTCCTGATTTATAGACAACAGGCGTAATCATTCTGGGACTTGCAGGAACAGCATTATAACAATACATATGAAAAAACATCTTAGCATATTTGGTGTTGTTGAACAAACTGGACAGTGTGAGGGTATCTCTTAAGGCATGGGACCACTTGACTTTTATGAATTGATAACGTGTATGTCAATAGAGCAGCCTTAGTTTATAGCTTGTTTTTGGAAGTGTATTTTGTCTGGCAGGTCGTCGTGTTTCTGTAACTGCATGCGCCTAATTCTGTCTTTCAAGGAAGTTGAACACTTCCCAGTAATTATTCTGTGAACAATGGAATACACCTTTAAATAAATGCTTTATGTAACCAGGATCCACTACCGGGAATTCTGGATGAGGCATTGGCAGCCCTGACAACCATCTCCTGGCTGTACCTCAGAATTCAGTTGCCATTGGCAATGTTTTTATTAGTTTAAGTTATCTTCGGTTGGAACCCTTAGGGCAGAGGTATTCAATGCAGATTCTGGAGTGCCCGATTTTCTGGATAAACATGATGTAATTTTTCTCCATTTTGATTGTGTGTTATAACAGACTGGGCTTAATCTTTTAAACATGGAGATTTGTGTTTACTTTTCACTTCTCCATTTGCAGAGGGAGAGGATTTATAAGGTAAACCACGTGACTATTTTCCTAGGGTACACACAGTGTGAAAGTTAAGCATGTAGAATGTGAAATTGTTTCTGACACACAACTAAATTTAAATACTTGATAAATTACATATACATATTTAAATGAGTAGCAGGGAAAGTACAAATTATGCAAAATGTTTTATTTTGTAAGACCGAAGTGATATGGGAAAAAAATATTTTAATGTTAATAGGATCAAAACACCCAAGTCACTTCAAATGATAAATACTCATGGAAATCCGAAGTGCGCACAATATTGTTTGTGCACAATATATATATTTAGCAGTAAAGCTGATTGCCTGATGCAAATTTAGTCACCATTTCAATGTAAAGTGTGCATTCTTGTTGCTGTCAGTATCATACCTTTCTATAACATTTATTTGGAACACTATTCTAAAATGCACCAATGCACACATGCTACCCTACCAATCTACTCGTGAATGTGCGTGGCACAGATGCTGCCCTTGTTCTCTGTATAACGCTTGGATGTTTCACAAGCCATATGACTTTAATAGTTGAATACTGATGGCAGTACTCCCACTGTGACACATGAGCAGCATTGCTTCCCAGATTGCAATACTGCTGTAAGCATGTCCGGACGACGGTAGGTCGTGGTTGACTTGATATTTAGAAAAGGGTTTTATTTTGTTCAAAACATTTGTATACAACTTAGTTAATACAACTGATATTGGATCTTCAACAAAGTATCTTGAGCGAGATACCTACACCAAACGTGTAAATATGAGAAAACCGAGGAGGGTGTTAGAGAGGGTACTTAACATGTTATGCCAGAAAAAAAAGATCCAACTCTATGGATTAAAAAAGAAAGTGAATTAGTCACAATGTATGTTGCAAAACAAAATACAAACCTACGCCTCCATAGAACTGAAACAGAAATGAAAAAATAAAGAAGCGCCTGTCATCCGACTGAAACAATGTAGTTGCGTTAGACCAAATAATTCAAATAATTTGAAACATTGTTAATATTATGGAAAAGTTTCAAATCTTAGCATGGCCCACACATACTCAAGGTGCTTGCATCTTCTTATTCAATCTTATTCAACAGGAGCATATTCAGGATAGGGACATGCCAGACTGGCAAAAGCCGCATAAACAGTAATAAGTATTATCGGAAAGCTCGTCACGCAGAACTTAAGTGATGGCACATCGACCACCTTGATAGGAAACTACCTTACAGTACCCCCTTTGTCTGAGCTCTGGCTAGAAGATATGCAGGCTCGTACCTAAAGGTTAATACTTCCTATTACCCCTAGGTATCTATCGAAACCCAGTCTGCCAATCTCTAAGTAAAGGTTATTGCTTTCTAGCAGAGATGGTTAAATTTAGGGTCTACAACAGCAAGCAGTACACGTTTACATCATTACTGCCATTTTAAAAATGACAGCCAATGGGAACAGCAAATCTTGTATCAGAGAACTCACTTTGATCTGTTTGACAAACTACATTCCTGAAAGACCTGATCAGGGTGCTTTCTTAAATGTTGCGCTCAAGAGCTGTGGTGGACCCAACGGGATGGCAGCCATTTGGGGGGAAATCAATGCCAGCTTGGAGTTGTTATTTGAAGGTTAGGTAATGCTTTTTCTTGGATGAAGCTGATGAAATTTAAGAAACTGGAAATGGACTTTTTCAAGATGGACTGTAGTTCCACGGGACCACTCTAGAGGAGAACCTCACCCAAACAAGGCAAGAAGTGTGCTCTTTATCTACATATGCTTCTGCTGATGTGGGTGAGGTGAACAGACAAATCATGCTAAGTGGGAATTAGAATTGGTCATCATTTTAGAAGATTAATACTGGCTACTATCATATGTGTTTTAAACAACGTTTAGAACTTTAGAAGCTGACTAATATAAAAAAAAAAAATTGTGTATCTCTCCAAATTTCACATATCCCAAAAGTGTCTGTCAATGGTAACAACCAAATAAAACTCCGTATACGGTCTATGAGGTCATGAACCTGTCTCAGTCATATGCATGCACCCTGCAGTGTCTTTATAGTATTTTGGGCAAAGGTGTTTAACAATTTAAGTTGTCAACTAAATGGACGTCTTGATGTGAGCACTCCTTTCTTACTTAAAACAGAACCCAGCTGATGAATCCCAGGATCACCTATTATTCCATTTGATTATTGTTTCAAAAATGCAAATTATGCAAAACTGGTTACAAAGTATAAGTCCTTGTATGAATCCTGGAAGGATGAGTTGGTTAATCCCATGGTTTATGACAAAAGCCTAGCAAGCAGAGATACAGATGAGGGTAGAACGGGTTCTGGCATCCTCTGGCGTCCGGTCTGACACCACTAGAAGACATATTAAAAGGGCTTAAATGTTACAATGCAAGAATATGTATATACACAGTTTACCGGAAACATTACAAATGGTAGAGTCTTGGTTTAATGTAAACTGTTTGTTTGAAAAAAGTAATTACACCACCTAATAATTCAAATGTTCTTAATGAGGCAGGGAGGCGAAAATTTGTACTTAGGCAACTAATCAGTGTGGCTGGCCCAGAGGGTGCCAGCTCTTAGCTCATTATTTGAAGACAAAACATATTTGAAAAAGTAGCTACCAAATACAGTGTGCTACTTAGCCAGCTATTACAATCTGAATGAAGGTTACATAAATATTACAAGAAACAATGGAACAAGTTGTTCAGATTCTGAAAGTGCAGAAACAAACCAGATGCTTCACAAGGGGCTGTGCAGCACGTGAAACGTTCTAAATGACAACTCGTGACTAAAACATATGGTCTGAATAAAAGGAATTCAAATAGAAGTTGGTTTAAAAGTGCTCACGTTTAGAGGATATTTGCTTCTGCCTAAACCTATATTTGTGCCAGCATCACCAACAATGATAAAAGATCTGATTTTGCTTCTGCCTAAACTTATATTTGTGCCAGATTCTAGAATACTTTTGACCAAAGTGGGTTAATTCACATGGTACTCATATCACCATATATACACATCATGCAAAGTTGTATTTTCCCCTGTCTCGCTTGTGGTGATTGCAACAATGTCATCAATGTAGATAATAAAGATCATCACTTTCAGGAAAAAACAATCAAACACCATGTGATCCAAGTTTTTATTTTTCCTATAAGAGGCATATACAGGCTTTTTTATGGACAAATTATATGAAAAGACAAAGCACAACAGAATAAGCAAACCCCGTATGTACTGTGTCAGTAAATTTGACTAAGTTTGTGTTTAGAAATAACATGGGTTTAAAAGCACATGCTGTGTGTCCAGCAGTTTTCAGGCAACAACAAAAATGTAAAGCTAACTCTGGTGATTAATGGTCCAACTGGAGAGATCAGAGTTTTGTCTAGTGGCAGTTTTGACTCATTCTAAAGTAGTGCAGAGGGTTAATGTCTCTGCTGCAAAGAATGTGTTCCATCCACATCAGAGAACTGTATTTTAAGTGGATAGCTCAATAAGAAAGCAGAGATATGTTTTTACTTGCAACTCAAAAGGTACAATCCTATTATAGCACTGTGACAAATGAACTGTTATTAAAAGAGCTACATGCAAACTGCATACTATACCTTATAATGTTGTTTTTCCCCCAAGTCTTTCATTATCCTAGGGTTGAGAAAAAGGGTTTGTTTGGCTAGATATACATTTGTATCAGTGAAGCCAAACACCAATCACTGTGGTACGTTTTAAATCCTGAGTTTGTGCTTCTCCAGACTAAACACCTTTTAAAAATATACTGTCTACTTATATCAATGAAGTCATTACTACACATTGCACTCCTCATTGTCTTATCTTACATTTCTTTTTGGCTAATTTACACATGTATAATTTATTGTCTCTGTATAATGTGTGTGTGATGTAAAGTATTCTGCCACTCTGCACTGGTATAAGTAGTGCAGTAGGAAGTGAAATGTATGTGAGACAGGGGCTATAGAGAGAATCGGGGCACTCTTACAGGGTGGCAGTAAAGGAATCCGTGAAGAAGGAGGTCATAAGGGGGGGGTTTCAAAATAGTTTGTTGCACCGAGCGCCACCAGCAATAAAGCCGGCCCCGTGCGCCTTCCATCAAGTCACTTTTGCACTTTGTATTTTTTGTATATTTTATTGTCTATATTCAAAACGTGCTTCAATCCCTTTACTGGAAAAATACAAGTTTACAAAGTGTAGATCATCTTAATGTTTTTTACAACCACTAAAGGTGATGATGTCGGTTTCGCTGTGAGCTCTTTTTTTTAAAATGTGTCATGAAATAACAAGTCGCTGCCTTTTTGAACCTTTTAACCTAGTATGTCAAAGTCTGTTTAGATTTTCTAGTTTTTTATGTATGTGTATTTATGTTTTAACTCTATAATTATACTTTTAATCAAATAAAGTATTTTTGACTGACTGAATGGTCAGGCTTATTTCCATGGTGACCAAAGCACTGACCGCTGGTGGAAAGTAGGACTCGATTAGAAAGTTTAAAATAATTACACAAATAACATTGCAAGGATGAAATCCCATTCCTTAATGGCGCCTTTCATATTTGCAAAACAGAATAGAAATTTCACGACTAAAATGGAAATTCCCCAATTTCGAATCTTGTGTTAGGTTTGGGTTAAGGGCTTTTTCCAGTGCCTGGCTGTAAAAGTTGATGAATATCTACACATTCATGTGCTGGCTTTTAGGCAGCTTCATACATTGGCAAAGCAAGCATGAACATGCATTTCTGGAATGGGAATGGCGACAAGACACTGCCAACAACTTAATGGTGTTCTAGGGAAAGTGCTTGGTACCCAGACATTTTTTTTACTGAAGAGGAACAAAAAATAAATGAACTAGAGAAATACATATTTACCTTCTATTTTTTTAAAGCATAATTGTACACTTGCATAGCCCTTGCATCACGCAAGGGGGCATAAGGGTGACACAAAACCTAAGTGAGATTTATAAAGCCACGCAAAGCTATCTTGCGTGGCCCTGAATGGATTGATATATTTAGAGTAACGCAAAGCAGCGCAAATCGCTGCCTTTCATTACTCTACTGCAGGGAGGCGTTCCATAGGTGGAACATCGGTCTTCCCAAGCATCCATCCATGGATTTTTGCGCATTTCCAGATTAACAATTAGTGGAAGACTGGGATTGTGTCAAAATGCTGTGCCACACCAAGTGAGGCATAACGAGGAGAAATATCTTCATATTGCCTTGTTTTTTCCACTTTCTACGTGTGCTGTCTTATGCAGCACATGTAGAAAGAGGAAAATGCCTCTGGGGATAGTTTAGGTGCAGGAAGGTGTGCCTTCCTGTGCAAATAATCCTGCCTACAACACAGGCACCCTTGCACTGTGACACAAGGGTGCCTACATTGGCACTAGGCTGCCAAAAGAGCACCAGCGGTAGGAAAGTGGTAGGAAAGGATAACAGCGCATGTCTGCGCAGGGCGGCATGCTGCATTGTGCTGGTGAAAAAATGCTACATATGGGCCTTGGTTATAGGTCCTCATGCATAAATGTTATGCATGTACATACTCATGGAAAACTACGAGTATCATAAATGTTCTCCTTGATACTTTGCAAATTCTTAAAAAGTTGAAAATTTGTAGCAATCATAGAAATAATCTATCACAAGCTGACTTTTTGTCTCAAATTTTAGATAACAAGGCCGTAGGAGGGGAGGGAACATATTGTTAGGTAAGACAAGTGAAGTATGAAAGCAAAGTGATGAAGTATGCATCTGTACTCAGTTGCAATAGATAAAAAAAAAAACATACCAAGTGTGCATTGCCATCTTTACATTAGCGCATGGGCACTGCTGCAAGTCTTGGGCACACGTCGTGCGACACAGTATCCATGCAAGTAATTCTGGAACTCAGAGAAGCTAAATATACCTTGTGTCTCTGTATAACTGACTAGCAATTAAAATGTCGCCCAACAAAGTAAATATAGCAAAGGACATAAACTGCCTCTCAATTACAAGCCACATGTCTCGTCCCATGTGCAGACTAAATAAGGGTTACTTGATGCCCCGTCACCAAAACTTATAGGAAATAACAATGAAGCAATGCACTCATCCACACATTGCCATAGCAAAGTGGACAGCTCTTCCAGTCAATGGCAAAACATGAAAAACACATGAAAACCAATAGCTGAAATGAGGTGTCCCAAGGCCCAGGCTCTCGCCTATGGTACTTTTGTGAAGGATTGATGGCATGAGGTCCTCGACAGCAAAAGCTGTCTGACGCCATATCTAAAAACAAGCATTTGCAATGCAACGGGTCTCACGTTTGCTCATGTTCGAGCTGATAGCATTGTAAACTCCTAACCTGACTTTTCACCTATCGGCAAAAGTGCATTTATGTACGTAAGCCGAAAAAGTGCATTTAACTATGTAAAGCGCTCGACTTCTCCCAAGCGAAATCGCACTAGTAAATTAGAGAAAAAGTAGTCCACGAGCCAGACAGAAAACAGCGAGCCTCGCATGTTTTCTGTACTTGGTCGGTGCGCTCAAGGAGGGCTAGCCACCGGAAAAGGCATGACGTATGCATGCCTTCGACTAATGAAAGCAAGCAGATGTTAATAGGCAAGCCCACTAACCAATGAAAAACACTGACGTGACGTCGACAGGGCTCCGAGCCCTTTTCTAAACCCTAAAGCGTCTCGCTGCGATACGCATGCGCGAGCGCATGCAACGCAGGCTCCACCCTAATTAACATTTGCTAAAAGGTACTGTGTTAGTGAATGGGAGTCTGTTGTTTTTATTATAAAGCGCACACTGTGAGTTGAACTGCCTCCAAGGTTTTGCTTCCGTGAATATGGACCCTGTATTTATTGCACTTGAAAGCTTGGAGAGCCCTGAAGCTGCAGTCGTCAGTGCACTGCAGAGAGGGCTTCATCGCACTGCTGCCACTGCACCTGCTGAGGCCATCTGGAAGTGAGGTCATCCCCCCATTGCTCTAAAATGACTTGACAGTAGTTATCATCAAGGGTGTATGTTTTATTTCAGTCGCTCTGGTGATTTGATGGGGACAGATCTGAACACACAAGTCAAAAAGCAGAGATCACAACAAAGGGTAGAGAAACTTGTGGCTAAATGCTCCTTCACGCCAGAACACAGAGAATATCATGGAGGTTCTTGTCCATCCAACTCTTTGCCTGCCTCCGCCACTTACAGGTGCAGTGTAGGAAGGAACCTAACAGATTACCTCAAACAGAGTTATTTCAAGTGTTTGATATCAGTTTGTGCCAAAGAAGGCAGATCCCGCCTGCCCTATTGGACCAGCAATGTTAGCCACAGATGCATTACCTAAATAAGCTATGTCACTTGGGTTGGGCTTGGTACTTGCAGTTTGTGCACAGATCTTTGCAGCAGGTGCCTTGCCACTGAGTTCAGTGGCGAGCAGATTATTAAACAGAATAGTCTAGATATATAACCACAGGCCTTGTCAAGCACAGACTGCATTACAGTGCAACTATGGCAGTTCAGGCTAGGTGTTGTGGAGTCCTGGTTCCCATTCCTAGGACAGTCCTCAGCACACATGCTTTGTCTCTCAAGCTACTGCTAACAGTGGAGACCAGTGTTTTTAGTGAGTATAGACCTGACAGTGTCCTACATCGGCAGCAATGAAAAACTCACATTGAATCGGGTCCCTATCAGTCTTTATATTCATGTCCTTAACTTTAAAAACAAAAACACTGATTATTTTCTCAACAGTGAGAGTAAGAACATTGGGGTACTCCAACTCAACCTTTCTGTTGCTGTTTACATTTCACGTTTTACTTCATTTTATGGTATATGTGCTCATGTTCTCTAAGGGTCTTTCATTTTCCCATATGTTGTGTTCTTTTGCACTATATGAGTCTTCTATAGCACATTCAGCAATCTGAGTTGCTCCCAAAGGGCCAGTTTTATCAAGCCTTTGCGCCAGAGTAGTGTCGCAAAAAGTAACGCAAACTGGTGCAGACTTAAAGTCAGATCTTTATTTGCCCTGGAAAGCCATGTTAAAGTAAAACAAAGTAGATCTTTGCTCTGCTTCATTCTGCCTTGCGTCAAGAGGGCTTGCCATGAGTGGTGTATGGATGTTCCTGTGCAATAACCCATTGTTTTTTATATAAACAGTTAAAAAAGGCAACAAAGGTAAATAAGGCTATGTGATAAAAAATGTAGTCCTCCTCGAGGCAGACATAACTTTTGAAAAAATTATTTCTTCTTTTTATAATTTACAGCACAGATAAAAAGTTAGAAACATTTTAAACTATGTGGAAGCATGGTATTTTGTACTGGAAGAGTACCCTTTGAGTACAAAACTACTGCTAGACATGACAGAGACACCATTTTTTTCTCTCCCTTTGAGGCAATGCTGTGTAACAACTTAGGTCGCTGTGCTGCATTGTATCAAATGTAAATAAATCTGGCCCTAGGTGTCTGTGTGAGTTTACTGTGTGGATGGGTGTTCATTGCGGGGCACAAATGGCACCTCTAGAGTTGAGATTAAGGCAGTGCAGGTTTACTGCAGTGCCTGTTACTGGGTCATAACTTCATTCAAAGGACATATGCAGCCAATCTTTTCCCTCTCAGCAGAGACCAAAGAGCACGGTCATATATGTGCCAAGGTCCACAGAGCGATCGTGATATATGTGCCAACTGTAATTATAATGCTGTGACAAACTGTAAGAAGGGGGTATACAGCTTTCGAAACATTGATTTTGAGATAAAAAGAAATAGCAGAACTCAGTTGTGGCTATGTTTCATGTGTGTGGTGGGGTGGATGTGTGTATGAGAAAGAAATGGATGATAAAGTGGATGAAAAAGTGCATGCAGAAGGGGAGAGTGAAAAGCCAGTGAAGAAGCCAAACGAGATGAAGGTAATTCAGAATTGTCAGTAGAAAATAGTATATGTAGCTAATGCAGAGGAAGAGATTGCTGATGAATGGTGGTCTTTGAGAGTGTTGGGATGTAATACTTGATCCAAATTCCACTGAACCAACGTATAGCTCATGCTGTCCATATACCCTGGGTGACCCGGTGTCAAAAATTACCTTTAGTATTTCAGGGTCAGCATTTTATCATGGTTGCCTACCCCTGTCCACCATATTAGATAGTTGCCTTCCCTTATGCCAAAAACTACTTCCAATATGTCACTATTTTGCCAAATGTGTCTCATAGCCAAAGAGTTATCGCTAGGTGGGTGGGAATTGGTGCCCCTTTTACCAAGAATTGCCTTTAGTTTTCAAGCACTATAATTTTTTCAAGTGCCAAAAATTGACTCCAAAATGCCAGCATCAGCTTATAGGGTGACCCATATGCTGGGAACTACATCTAGGATGCTAGCACCAGCATTTTGTCATGAGAGCCTTATGCCAGGATGCACATATTTCTAGCATTACCTCCGGTATGCCAGCACCAGCATTTGGACAGGCCTCCGGAAGCCAAGAATTATCACCTTTATGCCAGGGCCAGCAGCAAACTTGCAAATATTACACATGCACACACTCACTCAGATTCATGTACTCACACTAATTCTCACTCATGCCCACTCTCACTAATTCATTCTCACTCACCAGCATCCTCACCTCCACACTTATTCACATTTATACTAATTTTCATTCACTCCCACTAATTCTCATTTACTCACACTCCCTCTCACTCTTTCATTCTCGCTCATTCACACTCATTCTCACTCACATTCTAAACTCACTCTTGCGTTCCCTCATCCAGATTTTCATCCATTCATTCCAACTCGCTCACAAACTTTCTCATTCATACTCATTCTCATTCTCTCACACTCCCTCACTCCTATTCATTCACTTTCTCCCCCTCATATTCAATTTTGCGCTCACATCCACTCTCACTCTCATTCTCCCTCATTCTATATTACTCATACTCAATAGCATAAGACATGCCCACACTTACAGGCATTAATACACTCACACATTAAGAATGACACATGCAAACACACTCTCACTCACTCATACTCACATTCACTCCCTCACACTAATTCGGACTCATACTCATTTTCATTCCTACTGATTCATTCTCACTGAAGCTCATTCTCACACTCTCTTAATTCTTCACAATCATACTAATTCTCATTCACTTACATTGATGATTCTCACTCACTACACTTCCTTCCCTCTTTCATTCTCACTAGCTCACATTCATTCTCACTCTCAGACCAATTTTCATTCATTCTCACCCTCTCATTTGCGCTGTCACTCCCTCACAAACCCTCACACACATTCTAACTCATTCTCTCATATTTCCACACACTCATTCACACGTTAACTCTAAATCTCTCACTAATTCTTACTCATTCATTCATATTTACTCATACCAACACACTGACTCGTCCTCATGCATCTTCATATTCACACGCTTACACTCATTCTACATCAGTGCCTCTTGCTTGCACTCACTCTCACATTCAGTCTCACTTACACTCACTCATTCTAATTCACTCATTCTCTCTCCCAATTACATTTACCATAACTCATACTCAATCATTCCCACTGTTAATCATTGTCACTCAGACTGACACACACACACACACACACACACACATATACATGCATTCTCACAAACGTACACTCTCTCTCACACCACCCCACCCCACCCCATCCTACACACAAATCATTTGAGATATATATATTTTTTCTTTTAATCAGCTTGATAGATCCATGAGGCAGGTACACAGCTCCCTTCTGCCTCAATCACTGAAGTCTGTAATTGGAAGCTTGAACCTGCACAGGCTCTAGCTATCAGACTCTTGTTTCTTTCACCCTCATCTTCTCCCAACTCAGCTGAGGGTACGGCCAGAGAGACTCCTGAGCCCAATCTACCCAGTGACAAGATGGGAGAGGCTGAGGTGACAGCCTGATTAACAGGTAGCCCTGGGAAATACAGAGCTAACATCTATAGCACCTTTTTACAAGTGATGCTTCAGTGAGTCAGCTAGTAAGGCAAGAGGACTGTTAGACCTCTTGTGACTTTTCCAGCCATGGAAAATCACTCTGGCTGGCGTAGCACCTCTCTGCAGATTCACTATATCAGGATGCTGCTTGATTTTTGCTTGCAGTGATGGTCAGCATTTTTTTATAGACCAGTTCTTTCCATAGTATATTATTTCTTACAGGTTGATCCAGCAGAAGACTTCTTCCCAGTGCATAAATATATTTTTCTAAAAGAACCAATTCTCAAGGAACCTCTATCCAGCCACTTACTGAGTGCAAGCTCTACTCCTGCAATAGCCATCCCAGTGCAAGAATTACTCCCTAACAGTCTCCCTAATGCAGCAGCTTGTCCATCACTCTTCCTAAATCCCATACCTCAAATCTTGTTGAACTTCCCTCCCTCTGTGCTGGGTCTGGACCCTGAGGTGCTTACTGTTGAGTGGCTCTGAGCTCTGACACAAGGAAGGAAAATGACACCATATTTTCTAAGAGTAATGCACTCGGGAAGCAGGGCTAGGCTATGGAATGCGATTACGGGGGAGTGTACACAATCTTTCAGCATAGTGAGAGGTGTAAGGCAGGGTTGTGTTCTCTCTCCCTTTCTGTTTAATTTGTAGTTAAACAGTTTGGGTAGGGTTCTGGAAAGTAGATGCGATGACCTTCCTCAAATTGGCCACCAAGTGATCCCAACTCTTCCTTATGCTGACGACGACGTGCTTATGACTCGTACCCCTTTGGGTTTGCATTTCCTACTTACTGAATTTGTCATGGTTAGGAAGGGCTTGGGATTACAAGTCAACATAAGTAAAACGTTTATTACGACTTGGGGGAGAAGGAATACGAAGTGCAGTGACATCTTGATTGAGAGCACTAAGATCTGTTTCACCCAAACCTTTTTATATTCGGGGTTCTTATTTGATTAGGAAGAGACGTGGACTCATGTAATTAATTCTAGGAAGCTTTAGTTTGTTAAAACCATAAAGGCCCTGTTTAATTTTACCAAGAAGTTGGGTAAGAGGCCTCCAAGTGAGATGCTGATTATTTGTAAGGATAAATGTCAGACCTCTGCTATATATGGGGTGTGGGTGTGGGGATACGTTAATTGTCAATTGCTACAAATGGCTGAAAATGCCTTTCTAAGGAACCTCCTTGCTGTCCACAATTGTTGTTCTACTGTTGTTTGTCACTCAGAACTAGAGGTATCTTTTTTAGTAGACTTGATTGAGACCCAGCCTATTCTGTGGATTGAGTATGTTAAAAAGCATTCTGAAAGATCTGGGGCACAACAATATTTTTTATCAACCAGAATCTCTGATGAGTATTTCCAGGTAGTATTTAAAGTTGGAGTGTTGGTCCTTGCTAGCAAATGTAAGGCTATCTGCAGATTTAGTGAAGCCTAGCCTCTTTAGGAATCAATCGATTCTGGTGGTTTCTGATATGCAATCCTATCTTGAAATTGTACATAACGCCTGGCATACATTTGTACTAATACATTTCAGTATTTACATATTTAATTGTTTGTCCAGTTTTCCCAGTATAAATGATTGGTCACATACTTTGTTCAAATGCCCCTGCGATAATGTATTGACTCAAAGTACTCTGCATACTGTATTATTCTGTAAATACTATGTTGTCTTGTGAAAACAGTTTATATAGCTTTTGTTGATATCTTTAAACTTTGCACAATGTCGACCAGCCTTCTTGGTTTTACAATCTCTTTTGAATCCTTATACCTGTGTCATTATGACTCACTATTTATTGGCTGTTATTACCTGCAGAAATCTTTTACAGTCAGCTTTATTGCTTCCATAAAGCATTTCATTTGTTCTCTTTGCATTTTTTCCTTTATTGACTATATACTTTTAAAATGTCACCAAATTCGTGGAATGTATTTTAATTTGATGCTTTTATGGTTTACTATGAGAAATCAAAAAAGCTTATTTTGACTTTACTTTGGCCTGCATGTGTTTACTGCCATATGGACTTGGCAATTCAAACTAATTGTCAAGGCCTAAATTCCCTTCTAACTACACCTAAGTAACACCTAAGATGGGCCCTATAGGGCCGTATGGGCAGGGTGATGTGTATGGAAATGGTAGGACATATACTTAGTAGTGACAACAGCCCAGTTCATTTTTCACAAGTGAGGGCTGCTCCTCTCATTACGTTAGCATTGGGAATGCCGTCATATATTTTAAAGTGGTAATTTCTGATTTGGAAGGAGTAGCATGGGCATGTTTGGTATGTTAGAATGGTTGTGAGAAATCCTGCTTACTGGTGTAGTTGGACTTTATATTACTATTTTAGAAATGCCACTTTTAGAAAGTAGCCATTTCTCTGTGCTTATGGCTCTCCTGTTTTGGAGCCTGACTCCAATCCACATCTAGGGCAGAGTGACGGCTACACTTTGTGCATACTTTCCAGACAGCTACTACACAGGAAGGGCTGGGTGTGACAGAAGAGACTTCTGCATCCATCTGCATACTGATAGACATCTTGGGCTGGGGAGAGGGAGGGTCAGTCACACTTTACATGCCAATTTCTATGTCTTGCCCTTACACAATGGGCTGATTTACCCCCTAGTGATGTCTGGAGCCAGGACTGGGTTGAAATGGATTGTGTTACACTTTAAAGGGTTCCTTTGAAGTCCCTCCTGAACAAAGACATTTTGGAGTATAAGTACAGGGGCTCTGACGCCACGATTTTTGGAGCACTTTTTGAACTGGAACTGAACCTCTGTCAGAAGGACTGCTGTGCTGCACTTGACTCATCTGGACTGCTTTTCTGCTGCTATCCTACTGCCTACTACTTGTTAAGTGGCATAAATGACTCACTGGGTTGCTTTTCTGCTTGTTGCCATCCTGCCGGCTGCTCCTTGACTGTGAGGTCACCAGACACTATTGGACTGCCAGGAGAAACCGTCATCATTGCTACCTGCTAAGATGTGTTGGCTTGCTGCCTGATTACTGCTAGGCTGCTGGAGGGACTATCGTTGTCTGCACAGGCACTGATGAGCTGGTCTGCCCGCTCTTTATAGTGTTCCTGGTGTTCTGTAAGGACAGCACTGGTGAGCACTTAATTTCTACTTGGGTTGGGGAAGTCTACCCATGACTGATTCCCTGGAATAAGTGATGACCACTTGCTAACTCCAGCTGTAATTCCACCCACATCATGCATCCTGCAATTTTCTGCCGGCCTTGTGGCCCAAATCTAGCTGGCCAAGATTGCCATGTACAGTAAAGGGGCGTTTGCCCTGAAGCACTGACATAGATTGCTGGATGTATTTTGTGCTTCAATGGGTGCTGCTGCACCGAGGAAAAGTCAAGTGGAGCGACCGCAGCATCGCCCTGGTGATCCTGCGCCCCGTCATGTGATCTGAGGACTCAGGGCTGACAGAGTCTTTCCGGGGCCTGTTCTTCCTGTCAGCCGGCACCTGGAGCCTCTGTGCCATGCCCTCCTGCCTGAAATGATCTACTCAGAAGGAATCCTGTGTTCGGCGCCTTCCTGTTTGAGTGCCTGTGGTAAGAGGGAGTGTCATTGTCCCAACAGTGCTTTTGCGCTGCAACAGTGAAAGGCGTGCCCCCACATTGCGTAGACAAGGACTACCCTGTGCCGATGTGACTATGGAAGTGGCACAGTCGCCACAAAGTGTTCTGCATCCTTCACACACATTGCCTGGATGCAGCGGAAGAGACTGCCAACACATGAGCGGTCCTGCCCCCCAGGGATCGGCTGATCTGTGATCCTGTCGGCATTTGCAGAGGCTTGCAGACACAGGCCGCACTGCTTTAGGGAAACCCTTTAACCATGATGCTTCTACCGTGCCCCTCCTGGAAGTGAAGGGCGAGTGTGGCTGGAGGGAGCAGTACGGATGCACTGCACCCCAGCGGAAGGTGCACTGGATTCTCCGTAGGCATGAGGGACGGAAGAAGGTCTCACCACGCCGCACTAGGTCTTTTGATTAGTCCCACCTATTCCACAATCCCATGGTGAAGCCTCATCCGAAGCCCTCCTGAGTGCTGCGTGAAACCGCACTAGGTGCTTGTTACCACTTACCATAATGCAGCTAGTAGGCACACGGTGGCACCAGCATCCTACTTGGGATCCACTAATTACTGTATAATGCATAATAGGAGTTGGACCATAAGGTCTTATGGGGATTGTGGGACTTCTGCAGGTATGGTGACCTATGATGATTTATGTGACATGATGCATTAACCATCCACTGATGTACGATGCATGTCAGGTTGATTCTGGTTCTTATTAGGATGGCGAGTACTATTTCAGTAACTGCACAAAATGCACAGTAATTATAAATGTCGTTTATGGTCTATGATATGCATGCACAATATAAGAATAATATTGTTTCTATAATGCTGTGTGGGGTCTCTTTTGTGGCGTATTTATTGTGTCACTGGTGTGAGTGTGTTTACACATGACCTCTATAAATAGGCCAGACTGCTCTGCGCCAAGCTACCAGGGAGTGAGCACAGGTTATCTTTGGTGTGTAACTTACTTACCCTGACTAGAGTGGTGGGTTCTCCCTGGCTTAAGTTCCAACCTAGCCAACCAGAAACCCCATTTCTAACAGCACCCCTTACATACATTAACATGGGAGCCAATGGTTGTGATGCACGGCTAATAGCTAAACCCCTGTTAGTGTCCCTTCCCTTCTGCCCCAGCTTCCTAAGCTCACACAAGAACAAAGTGCTTTACTCAGACATCTCCTTTCTTAAAAACCACCTGTCTAAAGCTGCACCATGAATCATTGAATTCTCACAACTCTGGATAGAGGTTCTTGAGTGGACAGACTTGCCAAGTCACAGTGCCATTGTATGTCACACTATATCTGGTCACGCGATGAAAAGCTGATATCACACGGTGGGAATGGAGGCAAGCTGAATTAAATCCTCTGCACATAGTGGGTGTCGGCTGGTCTTTAGAAACTCTGAAAACCTGATGTCCATTATGGGTTTTAAAACATCACAGAACATCAGCAGCAGTCTCAGAAAGTTTTTGTTTGTTTTGGTGGGTGGAAGAAGTAAATGAGGGAGAAGAGGGGCAGAAGTGCCTCTTAGGCAGGTATCAGGGTGAAGCCATCTGCCCTCTAAAAACCCTGAATTGTGGTGTTGGAGAACTGGTGGGAGAATGAGAGAAGGAAAAGAACAGGATGAGGAGACGACATTGGTTCTAGATATTACCTGCGGTTTGTCATACGGTCATTCAACCGGTAACATTTGAGCCTATTGAAACCCCCTGCATGGTATCACATTGCATAATCCTGCTCTAAAATCACAGACCATGGTGCTCCTCCCCCCGTTACTCGCCCAGGCATTGGACCATTGCTTAGTAGATTCCTCTCAAGAGTGCCGCTGCTGCAAGGTAGAACTATCGTGTCATATAAGTCAGCGCTGCGAAGTGGGCAAAGGTGTACATGTTGGCCTGGCACTATACAAAATACCAAATGAAATGCAAGCATACACCTGTTAGTGTCACACACCACCAGACAGGTCTCACTGCTTGTGCTTACCTATATATAATTCACTGTTTGTCTGAATATTAAAAGCTGAAATTGCCAATTTCAATATGTTGTTCTTTAAACGGATCATTCAGGACACCAGGACAATTTTACTGTATTACGTTCATTTACATTAATTTGTAGCAGGACTCTTAAGAGTGGTATTACTCACTGTAAATAGTCGAGTTTATTTATCTCTTTATCTGCCTTTTGGATGTCTTGTATACCTACAACATGTTCCTTGCACCTTCTTCGTGGCATTGTCAGAAACATCAGCACTGTACTACATTTCAGACGTCATGTATGGGGCACCCCGACTGTTCACACCTCCCTGTATATTAAATAAGTGCATTTTAGTCGGCGTAGGAAGCTTCCACATAGAAACTTTCTGTTTGTGCAGGGATGAGAAGCAGATCCTGCCCTATCCTTGTATACGTACAGCATCGTGTTCAGTGCAGGCCCAGCACCTCCGTTGAATGTTCTGGAAGAAGACCAGGCGCCACCTGCTGGCGTAAGCCAGCAGGCGCACCTCGCATGTCCCAGTCAGCAGCATCCTCATGAAAGTTTCAATAGGACCAGTTGTTCACAGGAGGCTATCTATCAAACATGGGGTAGGCCCGGTGAGACAGGAAGGATGTAGGTGGGTAGACCGCTGAGACCATCCTAGTTTCTCAGATGAAAAGCCCCCTCCTGGAGCGAGGCAACAGAGCTGCTGCCATGAACATATGCTTTATTGTTTTTAAATCGTTTTTTATCGATTTTAATAGTTGTAGCTCGCAAAGCAAGTACAGCTCAGGCAGACTGTACGTTGTAAATTAACACCAAGTCTCAGAGGAGGAGGTGCTCCAGAGCGCGTATGCCATCGAAAATACAGTGGGAGGGGGAGAAAGGCAAAGCTGTACACTGATGCACTGGGTAAAAGCTTGAAGTCTGAGTTCTTGAAAGGAAGGAAGGGCCACTGAACTGCAAAACAGGATGAGACCACGATCGAGCCAGAAGATCTGGCGATGTTGGGGGTGCGGGCATTTTAAACCCAAGCCAGTAGGCTGGGGGTCATGAGGAATAAATAGTGGCGGACAACTGGCCTTCTAGTGAAGAAATGGTCCTTTTATTCTTCAGCTTTGTTCACTTCACTAGAGATGGCCATTAGAATATTGTCTAAAGAATATCACGAGGTATTTACACTTGAAGGTGTCGGCCAACCACTTTATTGATTTATGATGCAATGGGAATGGGTACCCCTACAATTCAGCATTGCCTGACACAGGTCTGCCAAACACTATCATGAAATAGAGATTGGGTATTAACACATTGTTGTATAGTATAAACATTCTCAACCCGACTCTTGAAGTTGGTGGATACTGCACTTGTGGTAGGAATATGAAATGCACGAGCGTGCACATTTCACTGGCTGATTGATTTTACGTTTGGGAATGGTGTCAATGTTTTAACCTATATTAATTAATTATTATATTAGAACACACCAGGAAACTTCACAGGTTTTATGTGCTACGTGGTCATTATAGGTAATAGTTGCAGTTGAGAATTTTTTACAAGACACAGAGAAGAAAAGCAAGAGGGATTAATTTATCTAGTGATATTATTGGTCTGTATTTTAATGTTTTTCTAGTAATTCTCCGATTTGATCACCTTAAAATATTGAGATTACATTCCAGTGTTCTACTATTGCCAAGCAGAAGGCAAGGGCCTTTAACAAAGGAGCGGGCCTTTAATGGCTGGTATAGACCAGCCTCGTGGGCTATAAGGCTATAAAAACATTCCACCCTAGAGGGCAGAATGTTCTACTTAATAAAACAAAGGCCTCGGGGAGCCCCTCCTCAGGCTTCGTGAGGCCTTTGTTCACAGCTGTGAATGACAAACAGTGGAACGTTGGAGCTCTGGGCTTTTACCAGCCATTAGAAGCCCGGAACACTCCATGGTCTTCAATTTAGCACCCAACATTCCAGTGTTCTAATATAGCCTTATAGCCTGCCATAGTAGGCTATACTGGCCATTAAAGGCCCGCTCCAGCATTAACGGCCCAAGCCGAATGTTGTAATAAATAAAACAAAGGCCTTACAGAGCCTGAGGGCGTTGGAATCCCCTCAGGTTCTGTGAGGCCATCTGTTGCTGTGAGACAGACATTGGAATGGTGGAACCCCAGGCTTTTACCAGCGATTAGAAGCCCAGAGCACGCCATTGTCTTCAATGGAGCTCGCTACATTCCAATGTTCTAATAATCATTACGTAATAGTTGAGTCATTTCTAAAACATATCCAACATTATTTATTCTTGTATTTGCTGTTCAATGTTTTGTTTCAAGTAAGAAAAAATAGTCGATTTTGGAAAATTTCCAGTTTTGACTGGCTTTGACATAATAATATCAGTCATCTCCTTACAATACTGATCAGGTGGTAACTCAAAATTGGCAGCTGTCATCTTGCCCATGTCTCAATGGTTACTTTCGGATAGTTCCAGGTTTTTAGCTAACCACAGTAAATGTGCCCAATTTTGTAGTTTCATTTTGTTAAGTATTACTGTAAAAACAGAAATAGATGACATTCAATTGTGACACATTTATTTATATTTTTTTTCATTTGCTGTGCTATGTAAATTCAAGTAAGTTAAAGGGAGGTATAAACAGAGGATCACTGTAACTGGGGACAATAAGTGTTATTAGTACACTAATTACCCTATTACTTCTTCATCCATCTTCCCTATTCCTGTCATCCCATATAATTTCCAAAAGTATCATTATCTGTCCTTGGGATGGGGAAGGGAGTGAAGAATAGTGACTTCTATAAAGAATGAAAATGACAAAAGACAGCTGAGTGTTGTTCATAGTCAAAGATGGCTATTCTGTAGAGTTCAAAGATCCTCCACAGGAGCCATCATCTCAAAACACTCCTCTCACAAACTAGAAATCAAAATGGAAGATTTTTTTTGCAGGCTATGAACTCCTTACTAAAGAAATAGCAATCTTGCAAGTTCTTTGCCCTCTATGTATGGACATTTATTTGATCTTGTTTCTGGTGCCAACGACAGAATGGAAGTACTGCCAGGTTATTGATTTAAACCCTTTGAATCAGTACAACATTTACACATCATACAAAATGACAGTTCCACAATCAGTAATTCCTTTAATATGCAAAGGAAACATTCTTGCAATATTACATCTGCAGGGTCCATATTTTCACAAACCCATTCATGAGAAGTCAGTGTCATCTATGTTTTTCAGTTAAAGGCCAACATTACCAGTTCAAAGCCCTACCATTTGGTCTCACATTGTTACCAAGAGTGTTTACCAAGGTAGTAGCGACAGAAGTCTTATTGCTGCATTTAGAAGGAACTCAGTCATTTCCCTATGTAGATGATTTGTTAATATCTGCCTCTTCTTTCCTTAGGGTGAAGAACAGCAAAGCAGATTTAAAAGAGTTTGCAAGTGTCTGGAACATTTGGGGTACCTGATGAACCTTCAAAAATCAAATCTTTTAACAGCCCAAAACAGACTTTTCATTGGAGCATCTGTCAATATAGAAAGATGTTGTGTGTATCATACAGAGTCAAGAATGGTGGTGTTTCAGGATCAACAATCCAGTCCCATGTCTCTTCCTCAATCCTGTGCCAGGTCATTGCTGAGAGCCCATGGGTTGATATAATCAACAACTGCAGTAGTTATATGGGCTCACCATCGCCCGAAGACTCTGTTACATCTTTCAGAATTACAGCGAGATGATCTCAACATCGAAAGAAATTACACAGGAAGCATATCATTGGCTAATCCCAGAAATCAGTTGGGTGTTGCAGTATTCTTTTCAACCTCCCTCATATTGACCACGGAGAAAGTGAATGGGTTTGGGGCTACTTAAGAAGAAAGGACATTAAAGTGCAGGTGGTCGGAATCGGAGAGACTTCACTAGACCCATTGGAGGGGAATGTCTGCCATCTTAAAAGCTCTTCAGGGATATTCTTCTCCTGAGGTATGGAGGAAACCAGTGATAGTCCCTGTGGACAATCAAATGGCTTGAAGTTATGTAAATCAGCAAGGGCAAACAAGTTACATCTATAGCGGAAGTAGGCAGTTCCCTTTGCTCATCTGCAGGATTTTTGTCATGCAAATAGGTTAAGTAGGGACCAAAAGTAATTTTCAGTCATACAGCTCTTCGGTGATCCCTGGCTGGACTTGTTTGTGTCCCCAAATAGTGCTCTTGTTCCTCTGTTCAGAAACATGGGGCACATGTACCAATATTTTACTTTGGTGTGCTGCGTTGCATGAAAGCAAAAGGGCAGGGATGGGCTGTCTTTAAAATAATATGGTACATTCCTGTCCTTTACCTGCTCTGGTACCCTTGGGTGACAAGTGCCAACACAGGCAGCCTTGTGCTGTGGTGCAAGGGTGCCTCCATTGGAGACAGGATTGTTTATGTGCAGGTACAGGCACCATCCTGCACAAAAAATCCTACGGAGCATTTTCCTCTTGCTGCAGAATGTAGGCACATAGAAAGAGAAAAAGACAAAGAGAAATAAAGATATTTCTCCTCGTTACACCTCACCTTGGAGGCGTGGCATTTTGTCACATTCCCAGGTCTACCATTGTAGGTAAATCTAGGAGAACACTCTAAATCCCTGGGTGAATGTGTGGGAACACCCACACTCCACCCATATAATGCCTCCCTGGGGTAGAGTAAAGAAAAACAGTGATTTGTGCTGCTTTGTGTTACTCTAGATTTATCAAGCCACACAAGGCCATGCAAGGTGCCCGTGCATGACTAACTTAGCAGTTGTGTCACCCTTTAACCCCTCTGCATGGCGCAAGGACAACGCAACTGCTTGATAAATGTGCCCCTTTGTGTCCAGTGCAATGGAGATAGATGCATTGGCGATTCCGTGGCCCAAAGGGAATGCATTTCCTCTCATTTCCTTCCTCCCTAAGGTGCTTCAGAAGATTTGCAAGGGAAGTGTCAAAATGATACTGATAGCTCCTTTTGGCCATTTCAGTTGTGTTTCCAACTCTAATGCAGTTTCCTCTATAGCAATATATTCACCACCTGCTGCAGCTGTCTCTTCTCAGATTTCCACTATTAATTCAGAAAGATATGATGCATCTCCACTCAAAACACAGAAGTTGAGATAGTTGTTCTCCAACAGTTAGGCTGCTCCTGAGAAGTGCTTATGTGTATTCAGGGATCAAAAGTTTTAGAGAGTTGAAGGTTGACATTTAAAACATATTAAAGCTTATAAGGTTTCACATCCGAAAACATGTGGTTCCCAATTATCTTCCCCCAATGGATCTACAAGATAACCTTTTTGAGCCATTAGAAACAGCCTTATGAGCAAAGATAGTTTTTCTGGTGGTAGTCACTTCAGCTAGGAGGTTGGGAGAGCTGCGATCTTTGGTTACAGTTTTTCCTCATTTAAGGTTGTTTTCTGAACAGAGTAGTTCTCCATTCAGATAGACAATCTAAGCTGAATGTTCAATCACACTTTCAAATATCCCAAGAAATTATTTTGCAAGTTTTGGATTCAAGTTGGAATAAAGTTTTGCCTTTATCATTGTTTGTGAAAAGATAACTTTTTATTTATTTGGAGAGAACAAAAGAATCTCATACCTTAGATAGCTTGCTTGTGTTGTTTGATCATGTCAGTAATTAAATAAAGTCATCAACAGCAACGCTTGGTAAATTTGTCCTCCAAGCAATTTTTAAAGCAGGTTTATCAGAAGGGGAACCTATTTGATATCAGGAATTACTACATCTGGTGTACTGTGCACAGCTGTAAACAACAAGAGCCTCGTTATGGAGAAATCATGTATTTGGTTGCTTGAAGTAATGTTTCACATGCTTCATTAAGCAATCCTGTTGTGTTATTGAAATCAAGTGTGTTTTTGGCACAGATATTTTCCTGATATAAATGCTTCAAAATCTGGGTTTGCACAGAAAATGTTTGAGATGCTTTGGGGCTATATCAAGGGAAGCTGAAGAAAAGAGAACACAGAAGTATGTTTAGGACAATCTAATTTATTAGCATTACCTACTCCCCACTTGGATCTCAAAGGGGCATATAGGTACAGATTGGGTCTCTGTCCATTCCCCCATGCCATCCAAGACATGTTTTTTCCAGCTACATATCTATACCAATGAAGCCTGATCTGGTGTTTCCAGATCTAGTAATTTCAGGTCCAGAAACAGAAGACCAGCATTAGTTACCTGGAGCAGTATCCCAAGCAGGGCCACCACCCCGGGCCACTCCTAGTGGGACCATTTGTGGGCTTCAGATGAAGATCAATCTGAACATGTAAACTTTTAGGATATTTCCTGAAGCATACACATGTAGTTGAGTTTTGCCCTCAGAAATGACAAAGTTTAGGTCTCACTCTGAGGCTAATACACAAAGGCATTTATGAGTACATGAAGTAGTCCTCCTGTAGTACTTCTACAGATATTCTTAAATGACTTTGGGCCTGATTTAGAACTCGGCGGAGGGGTTACTCCCTCGCAACAATGATGGATAGCTCATCTGCCAAAATCAAAATCACATTATATTCTACTGGATTTAGGTTTGAGCGGACGGGATATCCGTCACTGTTGTGATGGAGTAACCCCTCCGCCGAGTTCTAAACCAGGCCCTTTATAACTTAGGGCCTGATCTGGATATTGGCGGATGGGTTACTCCACCACAACAGTGATGGATATCCTGTCCGCCGAAATCTAAATCCCAATGGACAAAATGGGATTTAGATTTCGGCGGATAGGATATCTGACACTGTTGTGACAGAGAAAACTGTCTGGCAATATCTAAATCAGGCCTATAGCCTCAAAGTATCTAAAACCGCGATACAATGAGACCATTCAAGAAAAATTCTTATATGATTAGTACAAGGAGAAAGGACTGTGCCCTCTTGCACTTTTACTTATAGGGATTCGACACTGTTGGGCCAATTCACTACTCCTGTAGTATAACTCCACATAATCCAACATGACTTTATAAATCACCTTTCTGTGTCTCAGATGCTTGATAACTTAACAGTGTATAAGTTATACAGTGGCATATGCAGCAATAGAAGTAAGGACCAATTTCTGCAGAACCCCAGCATGTTGCTGCATCAGGTCCGGCATATAATGCAGAAAACTTTAGAGCTGATCCTTGGTGACCATCAGGAGCCGATATTGGAGCTTTTTCTGATTTGAATCATATGTACATATCAACAGAAACCTATTGCAATTGAAACAAAAACCCTGAGATGTTTAGAAAAACATTTGTCTGGCCAGGTCCCAACTATACCTCATCTCCATCTTGAAAAAAATGGATGCTGTTGTCTCATAATAATCATTGTGTTTATTTTCGCATTCTAACAACACACTCAGTAAAATGTGCATTGTTGTAATGAAATTGTGTACTCAAAGAACACCAGAAGAAGCCTTTGCTAATTCCAAGGCTCCTCCTACTTGCACTTTTTTATTATAACCTCAGATATAACAAATTCCTAATACAGGATATCGCTAACTTAGTGGGGTTTATATCATAAAATAATGAATTGTGATTTGTCAATAAATAGATGCATTTGCTCATCCACTGTTGATTTTAAAAATCCTCCTTGCTTTGTATGCCAGAAAATACTTTAAAAGCCCTCAAATCTGTGGGTGAGGCAGACACTTTTAGATTTCTGCTAGGGATGCTGCCTATTTCCCTACAGATTTGCTGCATATTTGGGACTTGGGCTATTTCTGCTTTTTCTTATTATTGCATCTATTACTAATGCTGACAGCATTGATGGCAATTGAGTTTTTATGTCCCATGCCTGATTTATTGAACGGAGCTATAATTTTGCCTTCTGTATTGTTCTTTAAGATTTTAATAAACCTCAACAGTTTTCCTAAAATTACTGACGTTGAACTCCTATGTGAGACAGTCCTTTTCTTTCTTCTTATTTGTCAATTTTTGCAGTGCTATTTTGAATGCTGTCTTTAGGGACTCCTTGCCTTTTCTGTCTTTAGGTCACAACCGTCCCCAACCATGCAGCTGTGTGCCACTATCATGTAGATTATCTTAGTGATAGTTACAGCGTACCCACATGATAAAGAGGTTTAAAGGTTTTTTTCATGTGTTCAAGTTAATGTAGGCTCAGACTTATTGTAGTTGCTTACGATTGCATTATTAAAAAGCTCCTAAATATTAGTCATTGAATTTAGCACGAAGGAAAAAACATGTAGAAAACTGACAGGTTTGCAACTCAAGTGAGATTTGTTGTCATATGATTGGATGACTAATGTGGTGGCACTTAACAGAACTAAAAAAATGCAGGTATTTCTACGTTGTAAACAGAGCAACTTAAATGTGTTACCATTATACTAAGAGCAATTTGCACAGAGAAAATAACATGACCGTGTGTGGTGCTGCTATGCATGGAAAATGTACAGATAACAACTAAAAACATAATTGACATCAATATGGTTGCTGGTCAGACAGACTTCAAAAGTGTGTGGCAGCAATATCTACATCCTTACTGTGTGCCATGGTATACATATGCTTTGGGTATAGGTGTGATCAGAATGGCCTTTTCAGGATACAACAGCTAATAGTACGATTGCCATTAATGCCATAGCATTCCTCTAGGAAGACCTCTGTGTCCAAATGTTAAAAATCTGCTCAACCCTAAACAAATAAAAAGGAAGGTGAGATTACCATTGTGTCATTCCTAACAATATTTTAGAATTTTCTCCATTTCACTTATTTAAAAATTAAAGAAAATAAAATAAAAAAATGGATTAAAAAACAAGGGGCCAGATGTAGCAAAGAAACATTTTGCGACTTGCAAATAGCGAGTCATAGCGACTCGCTATTTGCAACTCGCAAAATGTTATGCAGTACGGTGTCTCAGACACCGTCTGCGAGTCGGTATGGGGTCGCAATGACCCACCTCATTAATATTAATGAGGTGGGTCGCAAATTGCGGCCCCATACCGACTATGGGCACTCGCAAACATGGAGGCCTGCTGTAGTCAGCAGACCTCCATGTTCGTGACTGCTTTTAAATAAAGCAGTTTTTTTTTTTAAGTGTAGCCCGTTTTCCTTAAAGGAAAACGAGCTGCACTTAAAAAAAAATCCGAAACCTTTAGTTTCGGTATTTTTTCAGGGTAGGTAGTGGTCCGTTGGACCACTACCTGCCCTGAAAAAATAATTTGGGGTCCATTCACAAAGAGGAAGGGGTCCCATGGGGACACCTTCCAATTTGCGAGTGGGTTACCATCCACTTCAAGTGGATGGTAACTGCGACACCATTTGCGACCGCATATGTGGTCGCAAATGGTATTGCATACCACTAGGAATCGCAAATAGGAAGGGAACACCCCTTCCTATTTGCGATTCTGAAATGCATTTTGCGAGTCGGTCCCGACTCGCAGAATGCATTTCTGCATTGGAAACACGCTTTTGCGAGTCGCAAACGGCAGATTTTGCCGTTTGCGAGTCACAAAGTGTTTCCTGCTTCTGGCCCAAGATCTATAAAATCTATTCAGGCTTTAAATTCTTGAATAGTGGGAGGTACAGCCGACGGTCATCATTTCTTTATCGTGTGGTTTTATGTCACCTTCTTCTGTTGGCTCTTTTTGTTCTACTTTGCATCACCTTGTTGTGCTACAATGCTGTGCTTCTCATCAGTAATATTTACACATTGATCTTGTATCCTTGTTTGAGACAAGAATGTTACTTACTAGAATGCTAATCAATCAAAGTAGAGACTGCCTCGAGCTTTAATGTCCTATCAATGACTCATGCCTCATAGTGTGAATGTTTGTACGAGCCTTTTTTTTAATTATTACAGTACATCTGGGCCTTTGTATGATTTCTCTCATTGATTGCTTCTTGGATTTCTCCAGGATTATGTTCTCAATCACTCACATTAGTTTTATCGAATGGAGTCCTGAGTAGGTTGCATTGCATTTCCTCTCAAAATCAGAAATGGGTGCTGACTCCATCTCAGTTTTCCTTGTGATGCCTTTAAGTATAATATCACCATGATAGCTGGAAATGTAACAACTGAAGATGAGGAACAGGGCAGATAGCTTCTCTATGGATTTGCTGGAAAGCATAAGAGCCAGGCTCTTTTTCACAGCAGTGCTCCCTAAGCAAAGGGAGGATGCTGGGTTGCGGTATATTATTTAGGGTATATAGGATAAAGATTGCTTTTGGGAGCCTTGCAGTGATATTTCAGAATTTGAAAACAATTCCAAGGCTTGGGGAACAGTGAACTGCTTTGGACAACTATCACCATCTTTATTCGACTGAAAAAAGTCCTAAAAGTAAAATGTCACAGGAAAATCCAATCATCATTAAGACGTAGCATTTGACAGATTGTACGCAAAAAAGTTTAAAATTTAGAAACAATTTAAACTACAAACCTCTCACAATAAGTAACAATTAAATCAAAGACATAAGATTTCATAATAATTCAACTTGTTGTCAATAGTTTGTTTTGTCATAAAACGTCCTTGCATCCAAAGCACTTTGAATAAAATGTATCGCAGCTACACAAGCCTTTTTTTAAGCTGCTTCATTGCCTTCAATGTGGGTCTGCATCGTTTAATTGCAAACAGTCTTAAAATGGGAAGTAAATAAGGTTTCCTAGCAGCAGAATAATATGTGCAAAACAAAACAATGTGCAATGTGCTTTGCTCTGAAGTGTTATCGCAGGGAGATAATAAACGATTCCTAGAAAGGGAGGCACTATCTGGAAACAAAGCAAGATTATGTATGGTGTTCAGTCTTAGATGTGTCTAATAAAACCTATGCTGAGTATTATTATTTTTTTACAAAAAGGAGATAGGGTTCTGGCCTCTTGAATGTCAATAAACCAATGTTGGTGAGCACAAAGGTTGTGCACTCTTCAGTCGCCAATTTAACATTTTCACAATTATTGGAATACAATTGTTCATCCTTCTCTTTTGTTTTAGGCCCATAAATTCCGGGTCTAAAAAGAACTCCGGAACACCCAGAATAACAACAATGTCTTTTATATAATCCAACCAGGGTTTAGATAGAGCCTTATCTAGACACAAATATTCCCTTAATACATCCTGTAAGAAATGTATCTCCTGCTTGACCCATTAGGAGAACCACAAATAAAATCAGCTGGATTTTAATTTGATCCCTGAAATTAAGGAGCCCCAGCTCGCGGTGGCACACAAGGGTGGAATAACTTTCTCAGAAAATAGTTTCCACACTTTGCAGGAGCTCCACTCCTCAGTGTCCCAAAGCCCTACTCTATGAGACCGCAAACATACATTTGAAATTACATATGATCAGTGTCTCTTTAATCCGCTTGTTTCCTACTTAGCAAATCTAAATAGGCATTGGCATAGCCAATAGGTCTCGGCTTTGGGAACTTTTAAGTATTTAGCCATGCACAACATTAACCGTGGTGCTACAACACCTATTGTTCATTAACGTAGAAGCTTTGACATTAATAGGTACATTATAGCACTGCATTGAAAGTACTTAAAATGTTATTTTTGTACAACTGGTAGTTAGAACTCGCATATCTGGAAGTGCTTTCATACGTGATAATTAAGAAAAAATCAAGTTTTAGTGAAATAAATAATTTGCTTTAATACACAATTTAAGAAGACGTCGAATCCAATTATTTGTGGCACCATTTACTGGGGATTAGAGTCACTAAGAAGCATTCTCATTTGTGTTGTAGACAATGGTCAGTTCCAAACAACCCTCTCACACAGTGACAAGTAAACCCAAAACCAAGGTGGCACAGGAAAGAATAACTCTCCGCTCTAGTTTACCTTTCCTGCTTGTTACCCATACAACTGAACACAAAGCAACTCATTTGGTGATGGCGCCGCTAATTGAGGATTTGATACAGGTTACGATTTTATAAGGGAATTTGCACCTGAGGAGATCCACTGCCCTTACAGCACCCATCAAAGCATACCCACCTCCTTGGTACCTGAATTAGAGTTCTGCCCGTAGACACCTCTACTGTGACTACATTTGGGGTCAAAACCGACATTGCTGATCCAGCAGTAGACGTCTTTATGACTTGATATGACTACGAGTGATGTTTAAGTGCGGGGGTGTTGAGATTGCTGAAGGCATGTGGCTACTCGGATGGGCTAGTGCCAACAGGTATTTAATATATGTAAATCGAGAGCCTTGTATGTTGGTAGAGTGAGAATGCAAAAATAGTATGATTTTTTAATAACACAAACTGTAAGAATCCCACCTAAACGGGACTACTGACATGCAGGGTTTTGTGGAGATGGAGGGGGAGAGGGTTGTGTCCTTCTGCATCTCAGCCCTCTGTAGAAATTATAAACTGTCTTTAAATTTATTTCCTAACAAGACCTGTATTGATGTAATTAAGCTACAGGCAAAAATAATAGACATAGCGAGTTCTCAGCAACCGTAAAAACTATTTAAATACATAACTACATTACTTACATGTGTTGGTTGAGCATGTTTTGTTCACAAAGCCGAATAACATGATAATCCTAAAACACGTGCTGAGGCAAAAGAATCAAATAGCGTGCTGAAATGAACATAAATGGCCAGAAGTGAAAGCATACAAGTAGTAGGGCCAGTAGCTATGGGTAGTAACAACACACCAAGAGGAGGGACAAATATTAGCAATTCACCACAGAAAAGCAAGGCTTTTTGAAGGGCACACAACGGAAGCAAAGAAAAGTGATGGGAGTGCTCGAAGATACAGTGGGGCTCATTCTGAGCCCCGCCTGGAGGGAGCCGCCAAATGACCGTACCGCGGTCAAAAGACCGCGGCGGCCATTCAGACATTTCCTCTGGGCCGGCGGGCGCTCTCCAAAAGAGCGCCCGCCGGCCCAGAGGAAATGCCCCTGCAACAAGGACGCCGGCTCAGAATTGAGCCGGCGTAGTTGCAGGGGTGCGACGGGTGCAGTTTGCACCCGTCGCGTATTTCAGTGTCTGCATTGCAGACACTGAAATACACAGTGGGGCCCTCTTACGGGGGGCCCTGCAGTGCCCATGCCATTGGCATGGGCACTGCAGGGGCCCCCAGGGGCCCCGCGGCACCCCCTACCGCCATCCTGTTCCTGGCGGGCGAACCGCCAGGAACAGGATGGCGGTAGGGGGTGTCAGAATCCCCCATGGCGGCGCAGCAAGCTGCGCCGCCATGGGGGATTCCAAGGGCAGCGGAAAACCGGCGGGAGACCGCCGGTTTTCCTTGTCTGACCGCGGCCGAACCGCCGCGGTCAGAATGCCCTGCGGGGCACCGCCGGTCTGTCGGCGGTGCTCCCGCCGACCCTGGCCCCGTCAGAATGACCCCCAGTATGCCTTAAAGAGGCAGCGCAGACCTAAAAGGGTCTAAATCGATCTGGAGATTTGCTAATGCCATATGGTGTATGTAAGTGACCTCATCCAAGTGAGGAATGGAATGGGCTGCCCTAATAAGTGAAGATGCACCCGCCCAACACAAGTTTTGTCAACATAACGGACAAGCTTTCTTGTGCTGTTTAGCCCACATATCTTTGTGTATGACTTACTTAGATTAGTGGATAAATCCTGGTCTCCATTAAAACTAGTAAAACCATCCAGAATTTCTTGCAGACCATTTCCAGTCCTGGAACAACAAAATTTCAACATTTGCATATAGTAGGATGAGAACTGGGTGATTGTCTACTTGGGGATCAACTTTGCCTGTGCTTACCAAGTATTTCTCAAGCCTGTTAATGAACAGTGTAAATAGGAATAGTGCCAGGGCACATCCTTAGTAACTGTAATTTGCTAACAAGGGGATTGTTTGGAAATAATCAGTTCAGGATTAAGTGTAGGTGGTATGTCCAAGGATGGTGAAAATAGAATTTATACAAATTAATCAAAAAGGGAACAGCTTTAGCTTTGAAAAAATTATATTATTTGGACCCAGCCTTGGAACACCCCTCTTTTAGACTTAATAGGTCTTGTACAGTCACCATTTAGATTGTAACATACCCTTGCTCTGACGTTAGTGTGCCTGGTTCCAAGTAGGGAAATTTAGGTCTCCTCCACCCCTATTTCTGCAATGATGAGCCAGAGCTTTGATCCATTGACTGTGTCAAAGGCACAGCCCAGGTCCATGAATGCCAAGTGCACCATACCCCCTTGGATTTTGTGTTTCTCAATCAGAAAATATAAATTTAAACATTGTTCAAAAGACCCATCCCTGATGAAAGCCATACTGGAACTCTGAAAGGATTAAGTACCATATGTACGAACACAGTTTCCCATAGATACAGAATGGGTAAAACCCTTTGTTACATCTGGCCCTAAATTCTCTGTGGCCCAGGTTTCCAGTCTGGCTAACAATATTCTGCCTATAATCTTGATAGTTAAGTCAAGCAGGGAGCATTGAAATGTACTTAATTGCAACTCTTGGTCCCTGCCTATCCCACTGTCTGTGAAGGATATACCTTATAAGAATATACTTTATAGACCTGGACCTGAAATTAATTCTTCAAATAACCAATGCAACCATAGTAAGGCCCTGATTTATAGTTTTTGACGCAAACGTGCGCTAGTGCAGGTTTGCGTCAAAACGTTTAACGCCGGCTACCGCAATTCCTAGACGCCATCATATTTAAGCAATGACGCTAGCCAGCGCTAAGGCCCGGTTAGCGTCAAAATAAACGACACTAACCGGGCAGCGGAGGCGTAGGGAAGAATGGCGGTTGTGCGTCAAAGAATGGTGCAAGTCAGGTTAACATAAAAAATATTAACTCTAACCTGACTAGCGCCATTTTTTGACACACAACGACCATGGACATGACTCCTGTCTTAGCAAAGACAGGAGTCATGCCCGCCTGTCCAATGGCCATGCCCAGGGGACTACAGTCCCCTGGGCATGGCCATTGGGCACAGTGCCATGTAGGGGGGCCCAAGTTGGCCCCCTGTGGCTCTTTAAAAAAAAAGAAAATACCTACTTCTACTTACAGTAGATGGATCCCCCCCCCATCCATGGGTGACCTCCACGGGTGGGTGAGGGTGGGAGAGGGTTTCCCTGGGTGCCGGGATGGGCACCTGTGGACTGCTTCCATGGTCTCTGACCATGGAAATGAGCCCACAGGTCCCCTAACGCCTGCTCTGACCCAGGCGTTAAATAATGGTGCTAAACACGCTTAGCGCCATTATATAAGGCCATCATCCTCCCGTGCGTCATTTTTGCGCAGGAGGATAAGTAATACCCAAATGCCTTAAAGTCATTTTTTGCACGGGAACGCCTACCTTGCATCTCATTGACGCAAGCTAGGTTTCCACGTCCAAAAAATTAGGCAAACTCCATAACTTTTACGCTAGACGGGACTGGCCCCAAAGTATAACTATGGAGTTAAGTTTGCGCCGGATTTGCGTTAAAAAAAATGACGCTAATCCGGCGCAAACAGACTATAAATATGCCTCTAAGTTTCTACCTACTTCATTGATTGAAGAGGGCTTTGTTGTTTCTCTCATGCACAAACAAGGTTCAAGCAGTGCTCACACTACTGATATCTCCAATAGCTGTTAGCACTAAAGATCAGTGTCTCACAGCATACGTAGTTCAAAGCCTAAGAGCTGCAGAGTCCTTGAACTCAAGTGATTTACCTAATGAGATCCTAGAACCACATGTCACATTCCATAAATTCATTACAGTGTCTACAAGGTCAGGGTGTTGTCTTTACAGCTCTCTATATTGTCCATGGAGCCCTTTATGGCATAGGTCGGTCTTTCTTCTCGCACTTTTAATCTATAAACCAAAACACACTTTGGTTTTGTCATCTACTTTTTGCTCTTAGATTTTCAAAGTATTGAGATGCAGGAATAAAATGAATTCCAAACAAAGGAAATCTTGCGTACTGTCAAGATGGCAACTTGTAATTATATTAGTATGCAGGCTTATTTAAAAATACGGAATTGCAACAGTTTAGTGCAACAACTGCCTACAATCATAATCTCATGAAAGTGTCTGAAATACAGAAAGGGAGATTAGGACATTCCACAGATTTTATCAGAGTTAGTAGAAAATGTGGAGAAAATGTGGAGATTTTTTAATGGGATTGTACAAATAAATAGATGAATGCCATGAGGAAAGGCTGCAATGCTGATAACTTCATGCCATTATTATGTAGCTACTCTGTTCTGCTGTGTAAGGGACTAACCACATGCAAATCAGTTTGGCAGCTAACAAGACTAAGGTACCAGTTATCCTGAGTAAATGTTACTCTGTCTGTATAAACCTGGTAATCTGACCAGCTCTAAATTGTTGGGTGTGGGGGAGGGGCGGTAGCCCGAGGGTTTGGAGAAAGTGTACCCCATTGCAATGGAGTACACTCTCCGCCCCACAGTAAATCAGCTCGTAAATCAGCTATATGCTAAGAAATTGTTTGGGTATTCCAACTACACCCCTTGTTTTGAAGCAATAGTTTGATAGGCACAATATTTGTAACCATAGTGGTCCTTCTCAGTGGTGGCTGGTGACATTTGAAAGTGGTGGGGCGTACAAATTGGGTATAAATTGTATGTAGTGAGTGATGCAAACAAGTTTAATGAACAAATGTGGGGTCCAGGGTGGGTCCTCCTCACAGGAAATTTAAAAAAAAAAAGATTGGCAAAATTGGCATTTAAAGCAAAATAATTTAGTAATCAAGCAAGGTTTATAGAGCAGTGGGAATGTATAGTCTCAAAATATTAAACATGTTAAAAACTGCTGCATATCTTACTGCATTAATATGTTCAACAGGTACTGTAATGTGCAAATTGTACAGCGCAACAACTTCAGCCTTTTGAGTGTGTGCTAGCTCAGTGTCTTGCACTGCTTGTGGCATCAACTTGGAAGAAAATACTCTAAGCAGGCTTCGGCATGTACCCACAGCTGCTGGCTGCAGTCAGTCATATGGGAAAAAATTGGAAACAGGTCTTTAAGTAGGATGAAAAAACTAGGGGCTCTCTAAAAGGGAACATCTAAAATACATTCCTGGGATTCGGATTGTGTGGCACCCGACCGGTATTTTGATTTCTCTGTAAAATGTGATTGCATCCAGATTTATAACACAGCTGACAAACGCATAAAACCTTTCAGTATGATTGGCTTAGTCAAAGGTATTAGCTGTTTAAGATAAATGAGTATCATCAATGATTTGTTATAAATATTTAACATTGGAAATGTTTCAACTCTGAAACTCTGAGTCTGTAAGTTAAATAGTACTGATGCCTGTGGGGGGTGTTTTGGCCTTCAGCTATGTGTGCTTTATGTTAGATATGTATGGCTTTTTTCTCTGCATATCTCGCCCACCTGCACATCTTCAACAGACTCTTTTTCCCCTTCAGCTTCCTCTTTTCATTCTTCCCCAAATGCACTTCCTTGCATCTCCCTCACTTCACCACTTCTAAACATACACTGCACTCACTCACATTTAAGCAATTTCCTTTTGCTTTTGCCTTGTAGATAATTAAACACCTGTGTACCCCTTTCACACACGTTTCCACATAGTTTCAATCACAACTGGAACACATGGCAATATTTCTGTGTGCTCTGCAGAGAGGCAAACCCACTGACAGGCACTTTGCTTTGGCTTCAGCCTCAGACCTCCCGTTCAAAGCACCTAATAAACACCTGCAAGCAAACACAAATGATGGACGGAATGTGGAACCAATGAAACATTCACCCCTAGTCACAGATCTGGGTTTAATCCATCAATTCTTTCGCTCACCATGCCACCCCAGTTCAGACCCAGCCATATGCAAACCAGTCTTTACCCTGTTCCTTATGGGAACAGTCCAGCTGGAACTGCCAAGCCAGGTCCTCCCTGGACCGGAAACAAGCATCCTGGGAACGGTTTCAGGGTATTGCCCTTCATCAGCCAGGCTAACTTGAATACAGTGGCACAGTGAGTCCGGGACCCCATATCTGGGAATACCCGGCGCACCTATTGTGACAAAAGCAAACAAACAAAAATGATGGAGGGAATGTGGAACCAATCAAACATTCACCCCAGTCACAGATCTGGGTTTAATCTATCAACTCTTTTGCTCACCATGCCACCCTAGTTTAGACCCAGCCAAATGCAAATCAGTCTTGACCCCATTCCTCATGGAAACAGTCCAGCCCGAACTGCCAGGCCAGGTCCTCCCTGGACAGGAAACAAGCATCCTGGGACCGGTTTCAGGGTATCACTCTTCATCAGCCAGGCTAGCTTGAGTCCAGTGGCACAGTGAGTCCGGGACCATCAGAGATGGAAACAGTCATCCTCCTCCGTAAAAAGAAATATATAAACAACGAATACGTGATATCCCCAAAAAAGGATGAGCAGCTAGGATATATACCTAACAGAGGAAGAGAGGGCTGGGGAATAACAGTAACTACAGATGTGAGAGATTACACTGATTAACTGGTGCTACCAAGCTACCTATAAAAAGACTTACAGTCCTGATGATGACCCGGGATGGATTGGTCCTTAGATATGGGGTCGAAACGTCGACATATTAATGTTGTGGATTATTGTTTAAAACAGTGACATCTGGACTTCAGAAAACAATAGGAGTCTGCTAAAAAGATCGCAAATATCTTATGTTTTTAACCACATCTTGTATATATTGTAAAAAAGCACCTTTTCTTTTTTCATTTTTCACTTTCACTGCACCGTCACTATAGGAGCACCGATTATTTCAAGTCTAATATATTGAAATGACTGTTCTTAATTGCAAAAGAAAATTCATGTATTAAATAAAATATATGAATTGTTGAAATAATTACATAGTGAGGAGAAGTTTACCAAAAGCAACCAATAGATCTGTCAAAGAGACTTTTTTCCTGGAAGGCAAGGGTCTTACATCCGCCCTTTGGGATCACTGTTATTTTACTTTATTTAACTACCCAGGTCCAAGGGTTACGGGTTTTGACTCTTTTTTCTAATTATTATGAATGAAAGACAGCTGCCCTTATGCAGGGATGGAAACTCTGATGCCCGAAACTGTGATGCTAAAAGTGTCACTGGCCTATAGTGGATACCACTATAGATTAAAATGGTAATGAGGGGCTTTAGAACGGTATGTCTTGCATCATGCATCACAAAGCAGAAAGTTGATTAACTGCCTGGCTTCCATCTCCTGGTTCAGAGCGAGGTGGGGCAAGCAGTCTAGGACAGACAGCCCACACTTCAATACATCAATCTGTTTAGAGTTACAATTGTATCTTTAAATAAATTGATCTAATTAATATTTGTGAAGGAATTTGTAGGAATTTCCGTGGGCACAACCCCGAGCCCTAATGGAGAAACCGCCCTGGTCCTACAATAGTTAAAAATGCTGCCCATATTGCAAGCTTTTCACTGGAAATTCTGCATCGTTGTTATCTACTGTGAATTTATATTACAGGAACAACTTGCAGCCAAATATTCTCAAGTACTAAGCAGCAAGCAAAATTACCAGTGTACCTTCATTTTCTAAGAATGTGTGTGATGCTCCTTCAACAGTTGGGTATATACAACCCCATATCAAGGACTGGACCAGACTTATGTCAGTTAAATGCCCTTAAAAAACTCCCAGGGAAGAACGACTCCTCTGATAGCCACAGTGCCACCCTGCACAGAATATTATATGTGAAACAGTGATGAGTATCTACTTTAGAGCCTCGCAGCTAGAAGAAAACATCCTCAAAGAAGAAAAAAATCTATGTGGTTGTTGATTGAATATGGAAAATATTGAAGAAATCATCAAGGCATCAAGCTCACCATACATCAGTTTGAGAAAAGAGCCGTGGAAGATATAGGTCCAGAGTCAGAGACCCAGGAGGAAATAGATCCAGACTGCCCGAGGAAAAAACACCATAATAGCAAAAGATGCTAAGCAATCCAACAAATGAAAGAGGATAAAGCCAAAGGAAGAATCCAGTCTGCTAGGAAAAATCATAGACAAGTATGAATAGCAAGAAGACAAACAGTGTGACGAAAAATAAGGGTAGTAATGCTTTGTGACACATCTTGCATTTTGACAACCGCCTTTTATAAGCCTAAACGGGAACTTGCACTTCTCTATCACCCAACACATTCCCATAGGAACGACTTGCTTGCTTCAGCTACATTAGTGGATCGTTAATTTAAAGTAGGTATAACGTAGTCCAGTGCTGAAGGATTTCCCAAATGCATTGACACATTTAATGAAATTTGGATACTAAAATGGAAATATGTATCTGATAAAAGTAGGTATAACGTAGTCCAGTGCTGAAGGATTTCCCAAATGCATTGACACATTTAATGAAATTTGGATACTAAAATGGAAATATGTATCTGATAAAAGTAGGTATAACGTAGTCCAGTGCTGAAGGATTTCCCAAATGCATTGACACATTTAATGAAATTTGGATACTAAAATGGAAATATGTATCTGATAAAAAAATGACAATCATAAGGAATGTTAGGTAGGCCGCAATTTGCTATTAGCTGTGTTTGCATTCCCAAACAGAAATCTTTTTTTAAGAGGCCGGAGTTCTATTAGGGAATTGGTGCTGCTTTAAAAAAATAAAAGATTTGTTTGGGACAGCATTCGGGACAGAAGGCATTGGTTCCCTGGACCACTGGCAACTCCTTCTGAGGCTGTCAGAATGATTCTGAGCGGGAAATGGGTCACACTACGACCCTTTCTGAATTACAAATCAATTCCTACATAATTTGAAGAGTGTATAACTTGTCAATGGTTTGCCACAGGAACTGCGATCGCAAACTATTGAAACATACTGCAAAACACCACATTTTGTAAGGAGTGCCTCTTTAGTGCATCTTCCAAATTGAAATTCGATACGGAATGCAAAACCCTTTTTATGAGTCAGAAAAACGTTGGCAATTCATAAAATGGGTATTGCACAATTTGAAAAAGGTATCTAGTGGCTGCAACCCAGTGATTTAGCAAATATCATAGTATTTGAACACAAAATACCTTCGAACATCTAGCCAATAAAGTCATAGCAGGTGTGTAATTTACATGTTCAGGCCTGCAGTGGCAAATTTATGTAAAATGTGTATATTACACCCGAACAAACTCCGGAAACTGTTTTGAAACTTATATAAAGGATGAAATCCCTAATAGAACATGCGACAAATTCAAGGCTCAGCAATAAGTTTTATTTGAAGTTGCTATACAGTCACAAACAAGAGTGTGCATGTTTAAAACAACAAGTGCTGTGGATTTGTTAGGGTGAAGTATGCCAAAGAAGATAATGCACTATTCTATTCTACTCCTTGTACTGATAGTATATAAAAACAGTTTTGTGTTTAACTTGAAAAGGCTCTCAGACGAAATATTTGTCTTCGTGCAATTAGACCTCAAAATAAACCTGCACTACTTCTACTGAAAATGTTGCCTTCGACTGTTGTATATCTAATATAATCTATATCAGGCCATGCTCATATAGAATTATATCATGGAATAAAAACACGAGATAGCCACGTACACCCACCAAGCTGTGATTAAATCCAGAGGTTGTTCGAGACCCAATGAGCAAAGAATCAATTCAAAGAGGCAATCAAGCAATATTTTACCCTCACTGCACTCCCAGACACACCACCACATGTTCTATGGTGTGGGTTTCAATCCTCAATCGGAGGTGTTATTACCATAATTGTAATAGCCAGAATGCGTGAGGCACACCTCGTAGAACAAAAAGGGGCATATTTACATGCCCCTAGTGCCACCAAAGTATCACTTTTTGTGACGCTCTGGTGGTACTCTGCCTTGTGCCATATTTACAAGGCGCAGTTAAGCCAATTTTTGTGCCTTAACGCCACCTTGTAAATATGGGCCCGACTCAGTTTTCTGCATCAGAGTAGCGTTCAATGGGTGTTGCTGTGAGCGTACGCATGCAACCCCCATTACTTTTTGACACTGCCCCAGATTTACATGGAAACCTAAATCTAAGGCAGCGCCAAAAATGAATGACACCCCAGGTGTGGCGTTAGCATGGCACAATGAGGAGAAATACTTTTATTTCTCCATGTTTTTGCTTTTTCCTGCATGCTGCATTCTCCAGCACACAGTGAAAGAGCAAAAGGCCATTAATGATTGTCTGTATGCAGGAAGGTGTCCCTTCCTGCACATACACAATTTTTAAATAATGACGATTTGCTACTTCTATGTGTGCTGCATTCTGCAGCACATATAGGATTAACAAATCACCATTACTGACTATGCACAGGAAGGGACACCTTCTTGCACATAGATGATCATTCCCTGTCACACAGGCTCCCTTGCACTATGGTGGAAGGGTGCCTGCACTGGCGCTAAGCAGCTAAATTTAGTACCAGCGCTACGGGAAAGACAGGGGTGCATAATATTTTTGTAAATATGGCACATCCCTGCATTTCTGAGGTGACGCGGTGCTGCCAATTTTGGCACAGTGCAGTGCTGTGCCACTGTCTTGTAAATATGCCCCAAAAAGTCTTTAGAAATCCGAGAACTCGAACTGTGAGAGAAGCAAACCCCTTGGAAACACATACAACTATGTGCCCTTAAAACAATTAAAACAGAACAAGGTCTGCCTTTATTAAAATCACGTTTTACGCTACAGGTGACAAAGTTGGTATGACGCTGGCATGCAAAATTAGTCTTTGTAGAGCTAAATCTTAAATAGCCTGGGTCCAAACTAATGGGACCACATAGGAAGTAAGTGGAAAATGAGAAGCAAACAGTGACTCACACATTTTATCAAGCTATCACCATGTCCCTATGTACTCGAAGCACATACAGATATTGCTGAACTGCGAGGACCCATTTGCTCCATGTACCTGGGAAAGCAGTCGGCTGGGGTGGCCTCCCTCCCACCTTCTATAAAATCTTCTACCCACACTTGCTAAAATTGTATAACACCTTCTCTGGCAACACGTGTCTTACACCCTCAATGTGTGAGGCAGAAATGTTGTTGATAGTCAAATACTGTAAGGACTGTACCACATAAGCCTCTTGCTGATCAACAGAACTCTGCAACTCAGACACAAATCTATGTATCAAACTTCTTTGCACATCGACTCAAACCCCTTTTCGCTGGCCTCATTGAACAAGGAGAGATGGGGTTTATAAGGCAGCAGCAAGGGGCAGATAATATTAGGCAAGAAGCCCACCTGGGTGTAAAAGTATAGATACATAACATACCACTCTAAACCTTTCTCTAGATGCTGAGAAACCATTTGATCAGTAAGATGAGCTTAGAATGGTTCTGCAAAAGATTTTGCTTGGACCAAAAATGATAGATAAAATCATGGCCGTATACTCCGCACTCACACTGTTTATTGGGAACAATGGGCAAAGCTCTCCGTTTTATACTATGGCTAGAGGCATCAGACAGGGTTGCCCACTTTCCCCCCAATGGTTTGCCCACTTTCCCCCCAACGGTTTGCCCTGGTAGTGGAACCTCTGGCTTTGCAGATTCGACAAACTCAAGCAATAGCTGCAATCCCTTTTGTTGGGCGATCGCACATAGCTAACTGATTTCTAGATGATCTACTACTCTTGCTCCCTAACCCAGCAGAATCCCTTCTGGCCTTAACAGTCGCCATTGATGCCTTTGAGGCGATCTCGGGTATTAGAATAAAGTGAGATCGCTCCTTCTCAACCTGACTTCCCCGCTATAAGAAGTGCCACACTTACAATCCTTAACCCCGTTTTGATGGGCCTTTAACTCTATCAGGTACTTAGGCCTCAGTATAACCCCCATTTCGAAGGGCTGACCGAGGCTCACTGGTCAGACTAAAGCAAAAATATTCTTGAAGACGTCAGGCGCTGGCACCCCTTATATATAACTTGGCTAGGATGGATTATTCTAATCGGAAATTAACATCCTCCAGCATCCTCTACTCATTCAAAGCTCTCCCTACCTCTATCTGCATAGAGGGCATCACTGTGCTACAGAATACATTTTGCTCGTTCATCTGATGGGGCACCACGTATTTTTTCAGTAAGCTTCTTATGACAGAAAGGGAGAAGAGGGATTAGCATGGCCAAATCTGATGCACTACTATTGGACGGCGCGCTTCTAATACACATCAGAATGGGTGCCCCGCAAGAGTGAGAATCATTGACTCCGTATGGATCGAGGTGTCGCATACATTCTCAAATGAAGTGATGACACTAACTACAGGCACATAATGTGATCTGCAGCACAAAACAAGTACTGAGTCTACACCAAAGAAAATGGCTACGGCCGCCAACATTTTATTAGGGGCTTAAACACCCCATACCTTTACTGGAGTGTTGGTAAATGTTGGATTGTAAACGTACGGCAGTTATGAACCCAATAACAGCATTAGTGCAATAATGAAAGGCATTACACGTATACTAGGTATATAGTACCTTGACGACATACCTGATCTTGGGGCACTGGGGAATACTGCTGAAAATCGTTTGGGGTCAGTACTTCCAGACTCAGCACTGCGCCTATACATATAACGGACAAACTTGTTTTCGAAGCACTGGATGTGATAACTGGTGGTGCCAAAAACTGAAGGCATCACACCTATACTGTAGTGGTAAGTATCATTAGTACTGGGGGCAATGCTCATCAGTATCACACAAGTCCTGACGGGCAGACATTGGTACTAGCATGTTACACCTCACTTCTACACTACAGATTTGCCCCATCTGATTGTGCAGCATGTCACCTGTTACTGCACTGTAGGACAATACAACTCTACACAAACAGACCCGTCGGAAGTGCTATTACCACCGTTAATGTGTTTTGGTAGATTGCAATTAAAGGAGAATGTTTGTCACCGCCAACGATAAATATTTTAGTTTGTTTTCCGCATTTCATTTATTTATAAAAACCTTCAGATATGATTAGCTATTCGTGGCCTGCTTGATTTATCCGTAATTGTATTTTCGCGGCTAAGAACCAAAATAATGTTTTCTGAGACAAATTAGATTGCTATTTATTTGGTGTCACGCTGATATAGGAGTATGAGCTGTTCGCATAAACCACGCACAAGATCACATCTGCTACCAACGATACACCCCCTCCCCCCCCACACACACACACCCCATAGGGTGCACCCCATGTGGGCTTTTACTGCCACGCTGTTTGGCCTAGCTGGGATTACAAAATGCTTGCCTGAGACTATTGATGCAAAACACGCAACATGCAAATCTTTCTTTTAAAACAAATTATATACATCAGCCTTAAGGCTGAAATGCTCCATTTTAGGAGAGGGCTCAAGAGAGATGAACGTGCTCTGCCAAGTTTACTCCGTTGTACAATTCGTGCAAAGAAGGATGTGAGACAAGCATCGCCTGGCAGCAAAGATGCACAGGCGGGTGAAAGAAATGCGAGAGTGTAGCCCTTGCAATTTGTTGAAACTGAGCAATCTTCTATGGAAAGAGAGCGTTGACTATGTTGGTTATAGAATATTTAAGTAGTTCGAAGGGTATCTGTGCTCTTTATTTCATTCAAAGGAAATGGATAGGGACAAGTGAAATAAAGAGCACAGACTTCTGAAAAGCAAATGCAGTTTAACTTATCAGTCAGTCAGTCAAAGTTCTTTATTCCATAAAAGCAAAAATCCATTTTATGCATATTAAAAAACATTAGGAAATGTGCAAAATATCAATTACAAGACATTTTAAAAACATGACCTAGATCCATGTCTAGTTATACTACCATATCAGCAAGTTTATGCCAATTCCTGATAGCAATGACAGATCTGATAAAAATTTAAAACAGAAAAATGGATTTACGACATTGGGGGTTTTGTACAAAATCATGGAATCCTTGTGATGTGAAACGTCTGTCTACATTATAAAAACAGTGTAGAACATGTTCAAAAGCATTATAAATGCACAGAAATGATGAAAAGTGACAAATGCTTACTTGGATCAGACATCCCAAATTAATTTTAAAGTCATACCCATTTCCAAATTTAATTATTGTGCAGATACATCAGCGGATTCATATTTTTTCCTGATAGCAATGGCAGATCTAATAACGTTTATAACAGAATGACAGATTTGAATTGCTGGAAGTTTTTGAACATGAGTAATAGCATCCTTGTAATGTATGACATTTAGGGGGTGATTCTGACCGCGGCGGACGGCAGTCGCCGCCCGCCAAGCGGTTCCCGCCGAAAGTCCGCTCCGCGGTCAAAAGACTGTGGCGGTCATTCTGGCTTTCCCACTGGGCTGGCAGGCGACCGCCGAAAGTCCGCCCGCCAACCCACCGGGAAACACCCTTCCCACGAGGAAGCCGGCTCAGAATGGAGCCGGCGGAGTGGGAAGGTGCGACGGGTGCAGTTGCACCCGTCGCAAATTTCAGTGTCTGCAAAGCAGACACTGAAATTCTTTGTGGGGCCCTCTTACGGGGGCCCCTGCAGTGCCCATGGCCCTGGCATGGGCACTGCAGGGGCCCCACGACACCCCATACCGCCATCCTGTTCCTGGCGGGTGAACCGCCAGGAACAGGATGGCGGTATGGGCTGTCAGAATCCATGGCGGATTCCCATGGGCAGCGGAAAGTCGGCGGTACACCGCCGGCTTTCCGCTTCTGGCCGCGGCTGTACCGCCGCGGTCAGAATGCCCGGCGGAGCACCGCCAGCCTGTTGGCGGTGCTACCGCCGACCTCCGCCATGGCGGTAATTACCGCCAGGGTCAGAATGACCCCCTTAGTTTGCGTAATAGGGGCAATATAAAAACATGTCTGGGGACAGAATAGAGTGTGCAAAATAGAAATAAGTGGCATGTGCTCTGCTTGTACTTGGCACCACAAGGACAGGTTGGAAGCTCTTTTTGCCAAATACATTGTTTTGGAAAGACCAATCTAAAATGTATTAAATTTAATATAAATAGAGTTAGGAGAGAGCATATAAATGGGCTCGAGAACCAAGCTAAATAAGGTTCCATAGTGACTGTGGTTGAAATCTGGACATAGGGTTCAAAGGCTTTCAATTTCAAAGCACCGTGAAGTCTGAGTCTCAGGATATACTCAATATGCCGTTGTTTCACCATCTACTTTGCATTTGTAGGCAAGAACTCTGGATCTGTAAATATATTCTCGAGCCCCAAAGTTTGGAAAGATGTTTGCAAGTATGAAAGCCAAGGGATTCTGTTTGTTTTGGCCAATTGTAAACAGTCAGTCATACAATCTATTACCAAACTGGCCGCTGATTTTGCATAAAAAAACAACGCAAATGCAGTGCTAAAAAAGTATAAATATGGGCCTTAGTGCTTGATCTACTGTGCCTAAACCAGGCCTAAAGCCGTATTGAATTGGGGAGAGAATCCTTGCCTCCTTCACCCAATCCTCCAAACGTGACAGGTTCACACTCCCAAATATCTTGGCAGTGGAATCTATAAGGAAGATTGGCCTATAGCAGGTTGGATCTCATCTATTGCCCTTTTTAAATATAGGGATAATTATGGACAATTTCCATGAAGGAGGAATATTACTCTTTACTACGCTTCTTAGAACATTTGTAACCAAAGGACCCCAAAGGTTTGGCATGGATCTAAAGAGGTCTACCGGGACTCCATCTGGTCCGGGTGCCTTTTCTGACCTTAAGCGATTTGTTGCAGTGATGACCTCATTAAGATCAATAGAGATATGTAGTATGTTCGGATTAGGTTCTACGGATGTCTGCTTGATATTTTCATTCCCTTCATGTTGTTGTTCGTTTCCAGGCTGGAATACCCTTGTTAAATGATTCACCCAGAGAGCTTCTGAAATCAAGCAATCATCAGCTTTGGTGTCATGATCAGAAAAGTATGGGTGATTTACCACCCTCCAGAATTTTGATGTATCCTTCAATTCAGTAGCTTCCAAAAGCTCTTCCCATGCTTTGGTTCCAATTTCCAATTTCCTCTCTTCAAACGTTTCCTTGTACTGATCCCTTGCCATTTTAACAAAATCACGGGAAAAGGGAGTAGATCCTAGTGCTTTTTGTAGGTTTTTGTGAGCAGCTGTAGACGCAGAATTAAACCACTGATGTGCCACTGGGCCTGGAGGAGTCCTATCAGTTACCAGTGCCACGGAGATAGCATTACTTAAGTGTTCGTATTCCTGTATTATGAGGTCATGGTTTGGCTGATGTGACAGACAAAGATTGATGCGTCTAGCTTTTGTTTTGTGATTTTCTGATTGAAGAACTTTGGATCTACCTTTTGCCATTTCAGACGTACACCAGAGTTTTTTTTATTAAATACACATTTTTCTCTCACTTCCCTGTTCTTTAGTACCAGTTTGATGTTATAAGCTAGGTTAATACATGGGGGTTGGGATCACTGGCACAATGGGGTATTATCTTAAAATCAAGAATTAGGTGGGAAACTGAAAAGCTGATAAGAATGAAGTCAATAATACTCCCTTAAAAGATCCCTGTGAATGTAGAGACCCCCTCTTGCCTTTCCCACTATGGAGGGTATTGCTGGTTGATGTAAGGTTAAATAACCATCAAGAAAAAAGGGTTCTTTGACCAAGTCTCCTGAAAGCAAATTATATCATATGTAGATATAAATTTCAACCAATCTGGGTCTTTTATTTTCGACCGGAGCCCCGCAATGTTCCAGCTAATCAATGTTAAAGATTTGTATCCTAATCCTGCTACTGCTTTCCTAGTAGTAGTAGGAGCCAAAACACAAGAAGGCGTGCCTATCATATTCACCCCTCTAGTGGAGGTGTATCATGGCCTTCTCCTACCTTTAGCCCCTCCAGGTCATCCCTTCCATGCATGTCTATATCTGTAAGTCAATCATTCTCATCTAGAGGATTCAAAGCCTGGGAACGGTTTACGATGGAAACATTTGTCTGGACTTGTAACGGAACCTACCCTGAATTATGTTTGCACTGGACTGTGGTAGAACCTAAGAGTAAAATATTCAGGTCATAGAAGTGACGTAGTGGGTAAATTTGAATCCCTTCTTTGGTCCTGGCACAGTAGTCCAAATCAACCAACAAGCGCTTGACTAGACAGGTATTAGCAAAATTAACACAATCACCCTCAGAAACTTTCTTTGATGGACCAACCCATTTCATTTTACGTGCCATAAGACTCTTATTATTTAAGTCCTCTTGATGTCTAGTTTTGGTCCTCAGCCAATGAGCAGACTCTCTCATTAAGGCTTGAGTGTCTTCATTATTGCGACCGTCCGGGGGGACACGATTACTAAGACCAAAACATACGGCGTACATTCAGGGGATAGATGCAGTGTCTCTTCTCGGGTGTTAATAAGATTACTAGGAGGGGGTTTAGGCACATATCTCTATCTGCTCCCAAGGGTAAGCCACCTTTCAGTTCTCCAGAAATGGTTTATGGTCAATATATGAGGGTCTAAGACCATGTGAGAGTTGAGCCAGGGATGGACCAATTTCATTTGATAGAGGATTGAATAATGCATTTTCGTTATTATATACGGTCTCTTGATTGTAGAATTTCCCAGGCTTAAGTGGCCCTGGGCTGGGTTTGAGATAGGTTGTTAATCACATTAATATGGAAATGGTCCAATCTCTTTGTTATCAGAGTAATATGTTTCTCCTCCAAAGCTGCACAAAATGGTTTATGTATAGAGTCAATTATATATGTAGGATCATTTAGAATATCCTTCTTCTCAGTGCATTCATTTGTCGCATCGGAGGCCACTGGTTGTCTAACATTGTTTCCCGGTTGTATGTAACTTCTCTTTTTGGTCCCAGAGATTCTTAGCCCTTCCTCCCTCTTTTCTCTTTTTTTGGGGGCGGAGAGTCCACCTGGCAGAAATCAGGGATTAAATCTATACTTAGTTCCTTAGTTTTACTTGGTCTTGCAGGGGTACAGCACAGATTACAGTCTGTAAGATGTCCGAGTTAAAAGTCTTCAGAGGTGACTGTTCCACTTGCGTGGGCTTTATAAAAACAGTAGGCACCAGGGGTGGCCTCTGGGTGAATTTCTGTATGGACCCATTCTTTACCTCTACTTGCTCTAATTCAGACTCTATGGCCCCTATAACGGATGATAGGTAGCAAGTAATTGACGATTGAGCTAAAGGGCCCAGTCCGCCCACCCCTTTGTGGGTACTTTTCTTTCTTTTCGCCATTAGAATGGGTAATTCACTACCTTAGAGATTTCGCGTATGGCAAGACGCTTAACCACTCTCCTAAATGTAGGGGCCCCACCTGACCTATTCCGGGCATAGACAGGCCTGGTCTTGGCCTGGGCACGTGCCCAGGTGCGTCCCGTGCTGCAGGAGTGCAGGCCGTTAATAAACAGGCCGATGCCTGTCTCCTCCTCCACCCACTTGTTGCTGCCTGGGGCTTGAAGTCTGCCCTCTCTGAATCTCCTTTTCACGCGTCCTGTGTTGCGGGACTGCGGGCCGTTAATAAACAGGCCGATGCCTGTCTCCTCCTCCGCCTGCTCGTTGCTGCCTGGGGCTTGAGGTCCGCCCCTTCGAATCTTCTTTTTGCGCATCCCACGCTGCAGGAGTGCGGGATGTTAATAAAGAGGCCAATCCCTGTCTCCTCCTCTGCCTACTTGTTGCTGCCTGGGGCTTGAAGTTCGCCCCCTCCAAATCTCCTTTTTGTGTGTCCAGCGCTGGGGGAGTGCGGGCCGTTAATAAACAGAACGATGCCTGTCTCCTCCTCTGACCGCTCGTTGCTGCCTGGGGCTTGAAGTCCACCCACTCCAAATCTCTTTTTCGCACGTCCGCATTGCGGGAGTGCGGGCCGTTAATGAACAGGGTGATGCCTGTCTCCTCCTCCGCCTGCTCGTTGCTGCCTGGGGCTTGAAGTCCACCCCCTCTGAATCTCCTTTTCGCACATTAATAAACAGACCGGTGCCTGTCTCCTTTTCCGCCCACTCGTTGCTGCCTGGGGCTTGAAGTCCGCCCCCGCCGAGTCACCTTTTCACGCAGTTTAACTTATCATTTTATAACAGAAATATTTAGTGTTCACCGTATTGTGGATTATCAGAAAAGCACAGTATGAACTTTACAAAAATGAGTTATTAACCACACTGCAAGAAATTCAAAGTGAGTGGGTAGAAGCCCTAGTCAAGTAACAACCACAATCCTAGTCAGGGTCAACTACAAAAGTCACTAAATTTCAAGTGCTTAACCTTCTGGTAGCTTGGCACAAAGTAGCCAGGCTTAACTTAGAATCACTGTGTAAAGTATTTATGCAGGAAACAAACAGCAGTGAAATAAAAATGCATCACAGAAAAAAACCTAAACCAATTTGGGACAATAGAATACATTGTTAATAAATTCAATAAGACCAAAACAACAAAAATCTAATCAGTAAAATGGAGATATTCTTTTTTTAATTTTTAGGTAAATATAGTGTCTAAAAGCACAAAGCGACACTCGTGGTTATCTGGTCGTGCTAGAACAGGGAAACATCACAAGTTGAAGCCAAGATTGTTGAAGTGTGGGCTGGATACAGGGACCAGGTTGGCCCAGCTGAAAAAATTACCATCTCAATGTGAGGCGTGAAGAGTTCCAGTCGTGGTGGGGGAGGCCACGAGGAGCAAGGAAAGCATCACAGATAGCATTGCTATAGCGAGAAGAGCAGGCTGGGCATTACAAGCTGTTGTTGCTATAGAACAAAGTGAAGGTCGGGCATTACAGGCTGTAGTCCCTATAGCGCGAAGAGCTGGTCTGAAGTTGCAGATGGTCATTGCTGAAGCTTTGCGATGTCAATCACTGCAGGCTGTTGTTGTTGTAGCTTGAAGTGCAGATCTCGCATTGCCGATTGTCGTTGGCAGTCGTATCGTGAATAGTTGGGTTTGGTGGATCTTTGCTTTGGTGGTCATCATGGGTGGCATAGTCTCAACGCTTTTAAGTGTGAGTGGGGTAAGGCACAGCTCTGTTTCAGACATCCTAACAGGATAACACATAATGCCCACACTTAGTCCCCTTGTTTCACTTTGAGAAATACAAAAATCCCAAAAGCAGAGCACTTCACAGGCTTGTGACCCAGGACACTGGCAGAAGGCACAAACAGGACAAGAAAATGCCAACTTTCTTAAAATTGCATTTCAAAATTGTGACTTAAAATCTGACTTTATCTTGAGGCCGTATTTTAAATTTACAATTCATTTGAGTGCAAACACCATATCTCTATCTGCTCCCAATCAAAATGTATCACTTATTAAAAGCAATAAGATAGGCCCATGTCAGTGCAGTGGAGAAATAGGCCTTACAGTAATAAAACAAACATTTGCAATGCAATAGGTGACGCATTTCTGAGAGTTAGAGATATTTGTGTTGTAAATGCCTAATTGGACTTTTCTTGCCACATAAATTGGTCAACGGTGCCTCATAATTGGGTCCTTTTCTGCCACATAATTGCAGTGGCCCTGCATATTATATATATCTATCTTAATATATATATATATATATATATATATATATATATATATATATATATATATATATATATATATATATATATATTATATATATGTATATAATAATAATAAAACATATACAGTTATTATGTGAGCCCAATAAAAACCTTTATGAGAAACTATTTGCAAGATTTAGTGGCTCACCTAAAAATTGCATCAATTTCAGAAGTGAAATATGTGGCAAATTAACCTATCAGTGCTCTTTACTCACCTAGGGAAGAAGTAGGGTTAGGCATAAGTAGAAAAAGAAAATAACGAAATAAAGGACTAAAATAAAAATAAATATATATATTATTTATAATTTTAAATGAAGTGATTGTGATTTAGAAGCCTGGTGTTACACTGCACAGAGTTCAGAAAGTGAAAGTGTATTTTTCGATAAAACAAGCTAAACTGAGTGTTTTTGTGTTTTTATGCTTTATATTTAAGTTACTCCTTTCTTGGGAGTCTTCTTCGAAAGCCGTCCTTAAGCATAAGAGGAGAGTACACAGACAAAATAATGTCCGATACTCGAACAAAGGTACTACAAACCGACACATGAAGAGAAACAGACACTTTAAAAAGTTGTTTTTTGTTGACAGTGTGCAGTGAGTAGGAAGGTCAACCTTACCAGAATCCATTGCCGGGCAGTCTCAGTCCCACCACACATAAGCTTTTTTTATTTTTTTGTTTGAAACATACAGTCACTGATACAATCGAACTTTTTAATACAATGCATCCTGCTCTAGGAGCTGACATATGTACTAAAAAGGAAGGTTTGGGCCAGGCAAGGGGATTAACTTGCCAGGTCAATATTGCCATTCATAATTACACACACAGGATCTGCAATGGCAGGCCTGGGCCATGCTCATGTTCAAAGGGGCTACTGAAGTGAGAAGCACAAGCAGTGCTACAGGACCACCAGTAGCATTTAATTAATGAACAGGCCCTGGGTGCAGGTAGTGCACTTTACTAGGGACCTATAAGTAGATTAAATATGCCAGTTGAGAATTAAGCCAATGTTATCATGTTTCAGGGAAAGAGCACCTACATTTTAGCACTGATCAGCAGTGCTAAAGTGCCCTGAGTCCTAACACCAGCAAAAACAAGGTCAGCACAACAGGAGGTAAGAGGGCAAAATGTTTAGGGAAAACTATGCCAAGGATATCAGGTCTAATACACCCTACAATTAACATGCAATTAAAAGGATCTAACAAACCAACTAACCAACTAGCAGGGCGATAACATCTGGCACACAAATGCAGGCAAACAAACATAAGACAGACCAATCACAGAGGCACTTCCCCCAGACATGCAGGGCTACCATAATTCTGAATAACTTCATAAACATGAATTTCCTGACTAACATTGACTTAAATCACGAGGTGCACTAACTATGTACAAAGCAAAATCTGCAAGCAGCATCTATATGTAAACATAACTGCTCACGAGGAGTAGGTGGCAAATGCGAAAACACTGTGGTGCTTAAGTCTCTAAGGAAACTTTTTCACGGTCTCATGCCAATAAATAATTCCTCGTATGTGTATACTTAAGTCAGATATTGCACGTGCTTTGTACCAGGAGAAAAGGAGACCTAAGGGAATAAACTGCAATGCAGAAATCAAATGTGTGTGGGCTGATCCGCCCCAAATGAAGTAAAATTTCACAGAATGTTTTGGCACAGTGAAACGCTGACCTTTGCAGTGCGAAACATCTTTTGTGCTGTACAGTACATAGCATGTGCCATTTTGTGTTGCCCTGTTTCACTCCAGCACCAGCGCAAAGCTGTAGTAAATCTGGCCTAATACGTGATGGAAGTAGCAAGGAAAACTGAGGCAGTCGCAAATGCCTTTCAATGATTCTTTCTTTAATATGGTAGTGGCGTACTAGCACATCTGGAAACAGTATTCCCAGCCAAAGAAGGATTAATCATGGCTTTTGTGATGAACATTGGGAGCCTTCTGAAAAGACGCGTGAATGGATGCTATTCAGAGAAATTTAGGAACAACACCCTACAAAACAGCTTACTGTGCTCTTTTAAAAACAGAACGCAAAGGCTAAGAAAAGCAACCATTTATTATCCATTTTAACAAAACTTCTGAAATGTTAAACCACTGATGAGTGGTACAACAAAACAATCAAGGGCACCTTAGCTTGATAAATCAGAAATACATATGAAGCAGTAGCAGCAAATGTAAACCACCATCCAGATATATTTCAATCAAATGATTCCTCTTCTCAAAATCCCAAGTTACAAAGCTGGATTCTTTTGAACTAAGAGCATATCCAGTAAGACTTGCAGTCCAGCAAGGCTCCATCCTCTCACCTTTGCTATTCAACATATGTATGGCACCTCTTACCTGAATACTTCAAGACCGTCCTATTCACCTACACTAACATGTCACTGGTACCCATCTTTACCTTTGTGTCTGTGTAAGAAAATGAGTGTACTATATGGCAAGGTGGGGACCTTGTGCAGTGCACTCACATTTATCTCCTTGTGTCCAGTCAGAGTTATGTGCTCAACCCTCAGCTCAACTCTTTGGTAGCTATAGCACAGAGCAGCAAGGCTTAGCATAGGAGCAATGTGTGAAGCATTTAACAACATCAATCAACGAAATAAGAAAGCCATCAAACAAGAACGAGACATGACAAAAATTATAAAAATAGAGTATTAGTGTATATTTCTAAGAATTTTTAAAGTCCTTGAAGACTAAAATTCACTGGAGGGTTCTGAAGATATGAAATTGTAAAGCATTTAAACATCAAGCACAGATAAGCATTCGCAAGTCAAAACTTTTGAAAACTTTGCAAACGTTTCATACACTGAGTTCGGCAACTCAGATCTGAGTTGAGTGACAAAATCCTACAGGACAGAGGTCTAGCAGTCTAGAATGTAAACTCTGGAGAGTTACCTGGCCACCAGAGCATCTCTGAAGCGATTTCCAAACTTTACAGGATAATCACCATTAACTTCTGAGGAGTGGTCCTGGGGCTGAGGGATGCAGTCTTAAGGATGCTCCAGATGCTGTCTGGTCCACAGGGATAAGGTTTGATTGAGTCCTTGGTCCACAGGTGAGTGGGGGTGACTCAAGTCATGTATCTCGGGGTTCCACAAAGTCCTCTATGCAGGGGTCAAAGGGCTGCTGATGCAAACCTTTCATTCTTGCAAAACAGTGGTTCTAGTGCAAACTTTTGGTGAGGGCTAGTGTCTCTTTGGGTGGACGAATCAGGTCACAACTAACACTCACAGGTACAGCAGACTTAGGTGCAACTTCTGGCTGTCTCCAAATTATCCATCAAAGTGCCAGGTGTCTGGTAGCAGAAAAACAGCTGTGGTGGCTACCAGGAATGTGGTTTAGGCTCTTCTAGCTTTAATGTCCACAGTGCCCTTCTGGGGGGGCAGCCAACTAACTCTTGGAATCTCTGCTTCAGACTGGGTCCAGAAATCAACTTTTCCCTGAGCCAGGCATGCAGAACAGGATCAACACTCTACTAGCCAAAGGTGCAGCGGGTGCAGCCACTCCGGCATTGTAGCCTCGCTTAGTAATCTTCCAACAGGTGCAGAGTGGTCTTCTTCTAGTCCTTGGTCCACATCCAGTAAGTACTGAAGTCTTGGGTGCCAGGGGTGCTCATAGATGCCCAGAGGGGACAGTGTAGCCTCTAGCCAATGGGCTCATATCTCCCCTCCTACCTGGTGACACAGTTCCTGTGATGTGTGGCATCTGGCTATCTCAGAGTGCATTTTGCATGTCACAACCAACATGGCTGAAGTCTTCCCCGAGTGTGAGGACTTTGGTAGTCCACTCCTGGGGTTGTGGCTACCATGGGCAGCACACCCATGTAAAGCTGTCCAGGGGGAAATAAAAGGCTTCCTGTGTGGTAGTGTTGTCACTGCAGTCCTTCAAAGGCTACATCACTCTTTGATGCTTGCCTTTTGGGCTAACACCCTTTGCAGCCCGTTCTGTGGGTGAAGGTCGTACCTCTAGTGTGGCAACAGCTTTTATTCTCAGCCTGTGAGCCATTCACACATATCCCCGGGTGGGCAGAAACCTGTCTCAGTCCCTGTGCCTCTCTGAAGCCACTAGAATAGCTGGGTCAAAGTATGGAAACGTTTGCAAAAGTAGCCAGTATTAAAGTGGACATAAATATCGACTGCACCATTGAGTCACATTTGATGTTCTCTTTAACTTGATACCTTACATAACAGGGTAAGGTAGCCTCTGTTAGATGTTAGACAGATTAGAGTGCCAACTGATAACTCTGCAATTAACTTATAAGGCTACTTAACCCTCGTCAGCAAACACCAACACTTTAGGGTTTTGCTGCATAGACATATCAAAAAATACAAGTGTATCTTAACAATATACCGCTCCTTGACAAAGGGCTTCAGAGGCCTGCCTTAAGGGAGACATTTATATATAGTTAAGGGACTAGGGTACTTTGACATTAGGTGTATTGGGAAAGTCATGTGTGCAGTGCATGCACAGTCTCTCTAGTCTGCAATGGCAGCAGAAAATTTAGTTTTCACTTTGTCACATACATAGTGGCACAACCAGTGCTGTAGCTCCTGTGTGGACACCCAGACTAACACACATTGGCATCTGGGTCCCTTGTACTAGGGACTTATAAGTAAGTCTGCACCTGTCAATTGGGAGTATTGAATTCAACATAACCCTTAAAAAAGGAAAAAAGCACTGGCCCTGAGGTTTGGAAGCAGGCCCTAGTTGCATGCTCAAAGTCGAAATCCAGCAGCCAGTACTCAAAAAATGGGGCAAAATTTGGGGGAAACCTGCAAAAAGCGTGTTTTCTTACAGTTTGAGTATAACAAACCTGATAAACTTCTAAGACAAACCACCAGAATAGTTTCACTTATTCTTAAAATGAATCTGTTCAAAACTGAATTTATTTTCCTCTTTCCAAATGATTCTGCACTTTCAGTACAAAATAGGCAGAATGTGATACAACATCATGGCATTTTCCTGTCTCTATCCATACGTGTAATATCTCATGATTCCATCACTGACCACGACCTAAACCTGAATAATCACATTTCCACATTAACCAAATCACCTCTTATTAGTCACAGCTTCTGACAAAACTAAAGTCTTTGATTCCTCATTCAGACCTTAGAAAAACAATATAGTCCCTTGTTTGCACTCACATGCATGAGGGTAATGCAGAGCTAGCTGGTCTCTCCAAATGTACAACAGGTCCTTTCGGAGTTATACTATATGCTATAATCAGGATCATTCAGGCACCAAAACATCACACCCATCTTAAAAGGACTCCATTGATGCCTACTCAAGGTAAGGATTGACTCTAATATTGCTTCCATAACACACAAAACAATACACAATAGTCTACTCTCCTACTTGAAGAAGAAACTGAATCTCACAGATGGACAATGGAATATGGACATGCTGCTCCCTGAAATCCCTAAGTCACAAAAAACATGTCTAAACAAGCCTTTTTATACCTTGCAACAAGAATTTGGAACTATGGCCCTCATTATGAACATGGCGGTCTGGACCGCCATGCTGGCAGTGGCGATAATTGCCGCCAGCAGCATGGCGGTCCAGACCGCCATATAATGAACGTGACTGAACCTCCACATTGGAAACGCCGCCAGGCTTCTGACCAGGCAGTGTAAACCTTGGCAGTGTAAACTGCCAGGGAAAGGCTGGTGGAATCCGACCTATTATCCGGCGGGCAGCGCAGCTTGCTGCGCTGCCCAGTAACTGGCGGCGTTTCTGATCCGACTGGGCAGCGCAGCAAGCAGCGCTGCCCGCCGGATAATAGGTCGGATTCCACCAGCCTTTCCCTGGCAGTTTACACTGCCAAGGTAAAGCTGGTAGAATGAGTTACTCGGGGGCCCCCTGGGAACCACTGCACTGCCCATGCACCTGGCAGTGAAATGCGCAACGGGTGCTGCTGCACCCGCCACACTGGTACATTGCCGCCGGCTCAATGTTCAGGCCCTGCATCCAGCTGAGCCGGCTAATGGAAACACTGTTTCCAACCGCTGGCCCAGCTGGATGTTTATTATGTGGCCGGCGGGGGGTTCTGCGTGCTGGCAGCCTTCTGTTGACCATCAGTGCCAGTCCGCCGAGATCGTAAAGACCCCCTGTGTTCCCGAACGCATTAAGTGTAAACCAGAGCTATTGACCTGCCATAAACTTTTAAAAACTCACCTTTTCAAACTATAGTTCACTGTCCAAAGGCTACCACCCAACTTTTTTCTGCAGTATCTCTATGCTACTTTTCGTTATTTCATTCCCATTTTGTTGTATGTAAAATGCTAGCCTGCTATATATTGGCGTCATTATGCTAGATGTAAAGTCCTCCATTGGTTTTTACTAGGTACACAAACCGGAAATTAATAATAATATTAATAATAATAATAATAGACCAGTCCCATGGTCCTTACAGGGTGGTTGACAAAGCACACCAATCTTGCCTCTGTGGGAGAAAAGTAGGGAACCAGAGGGAGAAATCTGAAAAAAAAAAGTATTACAAAATTGTTCAAATAGGAAGAAAACTATAAAAATAGGGGTCAAAGCAAAGACCATACATTACCAATTACCAAAACAAAAGGAAAAAGATGGCTCCCCTATTTATCTACAATGACTGACGCTCAACAGAAACTCTGGTTCACTTTGGAACAAGCCATGATAACACCCTTCTCACATAAACACATTCTTCTTATAACAAACCTTCCAAAATATTGGTTACCTAACACTGTTTCTTATGCTTGCACCCTTCTGAAATGTATTATGCTACATCCCTTTCCGCTTCAGACCAATTTGTTAGTATCCCAATCTGGTAGAACAAATTGATCAAACAAAATGGAAGAACATTGTACTGGAAGGCATGGACAAATAAAGGTATCATCCTCATCTCTAAGATCTACCAATCTAGTTCTATTCTTCTTTTCTCTCAAGTATCCCATTTGAACAATCTTCCGTCTACTATGCATGCTCAGTATCATAAATGATGTATTTTGATTCAACAAGTAATTAATACATTTTTCTTCAATACTCCCTCTCCTTTCAGCTCACTTCCATATCCACTGGCAGATTCCACTCACTCTAAAGCTGCACATATATACAAACTTATTCAATTAGAGTTAAAACCCTCACCGACACACTGTGGGAGACAGACTTTAGTCTCTCCTGGTCAACCATTGTCTGGGATAGAATTTGGAGTAAAATTCACACCACAGCACGCACTTCTAATCTTACACAAACCTTGCATTTTTTTCTGTAATAGACTTATTTATACCCCTGCACGACTACATGAATTTAAACTTATTCAACATGACACTTGTTTAGTGCTGCCAAAAACAGCCGGGCATAGATTTCCATATGTTTTTTTCAAGCTCACATATATCCTCTTTTTGAGTCTCATTATGGAATCATATCGCAGTGATCACTTAGGCCCTCATCCTGACCTTGGCGGGTGGCGGAGGCCGCCCGCCAAAGTCCCGCCGTCAGGTTACCGTTCCGCGGTCGAAAGACCGCGGCGGTAATTCGGACATTCCCGCTGGGCTGGCGGGCGGCCGCCTTCAGGCCGCCCGCCAGCCCAGCGGGAAAGAGGCTTCCACGATGAAGCCGGCTCGGAATCGAGCCGGCGGAGTGGAAGCTGTGCGACGGGTGCAGTTGCACCCGTCGCGTATTTCACTGTCTGCGCAGCAGACAGTGAAATACATTTTGGGGCCCTCTTACGGGGGCCCCTGCAGTGCCCATGCCAGTGGCATGGGCACTGCAGGGGCCCCCAGGGGCCCCGCGACACCCCCTACCGCCATCCGGTTCCCGGCGGGCGGACCGCCGGGAACTGGATGGCGGTAGGGGGGGTCGGAATCCCCTCGGCGGCGCAGCAAGCTGCGCCGCCTTGGAGGATTCCAAGGGGCAGCGGAAAACCGGCGGGAGACCGCCGGTTTTCCTGCACTGACCGCGGCCAAAGCGCCGCGGTCAGAATGCCCTGCGGGGCACCGCCGGTCTGTCGGCGGTGCTCCCGCCGACCCTGGCCCCGGCGGTCTAAGACCGCCGGGGTTAGAATCACCCCCTTAGTGTCAGATACCCTTTTCTCTGGATCTACTGTTTCTTGGCAGTGCACATAGCCACTGGAGTTCACAAAAATCATTTGGAAGATTGGTAGATCTCCTCCTCTGTCTAGCCATGTCAATTTCTGCACATACTTCTTATTTATATTCAATGTCTGATTATGGTAAAAGTTGTATTTGTTGTTACAAGGCCAATAATAAATAATCTTACCATACACACTATCTTCTCTTTCTCCTTGTTCTTTCCTCTGTTCTCCTTGTTTTTCTCTTCTCATAATTTTTTTTTTCCTCAGTTTTAGATTGCCTATTCCAACTTTATATTTCAATTAATTATTTTCCATATATCCTGTGCACTGTTATAGCTTAACTTACTATTTTGTATTGCAATGTATCTTCTTGCATTATTCTGTCTTTGTTTTGCTCAATAAAATGTATTTAAAAAAAAGTAAAAGACTGCTCCATGAACAAACATATGGGGACTTCTTTGGTTGGGAGAGGATTCAAAAAGGCAGAGCAGGGAGGGCTGGATTGTAATAACAGGGTTCGACTATGACCTCGGACCTCAGGTGGTGTAGCAGAGCACAGATGTGCGAGATGTATGCCTGCGGTGTCAGTTGGGACGGGAGACAAGAGTGCCAGCTATCTCCAAGGGTAGCACATCACTTAACTCTAATGATTGGCAATTCAAGGTCATGGTAGAAATGTTTGTGGCCAATTGATATTTTCTCTGGGGGTAAAGGTAGAAGGGAAAGAATAGCCGAAGAAGGGAAAGCTTGGTAGGTGGTTAGACAATCCCCAATGTCACCAATGTCTGAAAAGAGGAGGAGTCTTATCCACACTCTTTAGATATCCCAGTTCACAGGTGTGTATTCTATCGCCATATTTAGAAAAGATTTCCATGTTCCTTTTAAACATCTTGACTTGTATAGGGTATGTGTTTGTTCAGGTTTTGTTCGATTGGTAGTCCTAGCATTATGCCACATGCGGAAAGTTTGTGGCCCACTTTCACTGTCCTTCGACAGCAGTCCGTTTTTCCTCTCACTAAATAGATAAGCATTCTACATTAACAAATTTGGCTATCTTCTAATCTATAGTAATGCTCTATAATGGCATACAAAATAGATAACCTTAGAAGATAATGGGGAACTTTACACACCTGGATAATAGTGAAGTTAACCAACATATCTCTTTAAAAGTCTTTAAATGTAACAATGAGAATAGAAAAGTACATGATTACTGGTAGTAATAGCGACACCAATAGTTAAGAAAGAGAAAATAAAGACAACTGAGGAAAAAATATGGTTCTTCAGTCAGATTATACCAACTGCAATACATAATAATTTATAATATCGAGTTATGAATGCTTAATTGGGTCCTTCAACTCGAGGATTTGTAATACAACATCGATACGGAATTCGTTTCTTCAGATGCTTCATGGAGTAAAAAGGTGGCAGTAGCACAGCCCATTAGAACACGATCAGTTATGCAAATATGTACCCAGTGTCACTGCTAGACCCATGTCTTGTTTCTAATTTAAATTCTGCTGCACTATACTCTCAGACGCTGACCTTTTGAAATGTACTGTGATTGCTTAATAAACAGGCACTATCCCCAACCCTACTTAAAAATCCACTTAAAAATGACTGGCTGACCCAGGTGGTTAAAATAATTACCATTTCTCATCTTTCATACCGAGCTTAACATTTGGAGCCTGTGTTGATGTAGCAACTTCAGGTCATACCTAAACGTCACAGATTCTAAAACTTTTACAAACAGTGGCTCTATCATAGTTCTAATGAACACTGTTCTAAAGAAAATACTGAGGATTAAATGCATAATTTCGATTACAGGAGCCTCAACCTAGTGGTGTTCACATAGCATTTTATATTAGTCTAATAATTTAGATTGGAAAATGAAATGATAAAAAATAAGGAATGTCAATCTTCTTCTTACACCAGGATAGACATCAAACAAGACAGATGTGAGCATTAACAAGGAAGGGCACGCACAATTACAAACTGATTCTAATGCCGCTCTCAGCATCAATATATAAGTACCATTAACTTGTAGAAATATGTCTCTAATATTTTGTTATCAATAACAGATTGCTTACCATTTTAAAAAAAATATTGTTCTTGCATGTACTGTATCTCACGTACTAAGAACTGTCCTGAGTTTTGCTCTACATGCACCAGAAGATAAAATAAAATCACCTTTTTTAAATCAAGCCTGCATTTCTTTTTCTTTGGGAGGGGGGGTTATTGCAAATTGAATGGTTTGATTTGGCATATGTTGTACCTGGCTTTTTGACAGGGTGATCCCCAAACTTTTTGCCTCCTTCCTCCTATTTTTTCTGACCTGTTGTGGTTGGCTTTTGACCTCTGGGCACTTTACCACTGCTAACCAGTGCTAAAGTGCGTATGCTCTCTGTGTAAATTGTACTATTGATTGGTTTATCCATGACTGACTATTTAATTTACTTGTAAGTCCCTAGTAGAGTGCACTACATGTGCCTAGGGCATGTAGATTAAATGCTACTAGTGGGCCTGCAGCACTGGTTGTGCCACCCACTTCAGTAGCCCCTTAACCTTGTCTCAGGCCTGCCATTGCAAGGCCTGTGTGTGCAGTTTCACTGCCACTTCGACTTGGCATTTAAAAATACTTGCCAAGCCTAGAACTCCCCTTTTTCTACATATAAGTCACCCCTAATGTGTGCCCTAGGTAACACCTAGAGCAGGGTGCTGTGTGGGTAAAAGGCAGGACATGTACCTGTGTAGTTATATGTCCTGGTAGTGTAAAACTCCTAAATTTGTTTTTACACTACTCTGAGGCCTGCTCCCTTCATAGGCTAACATTGGGGCTGCCCTCATACATTGTTGAAGTGGCAGCTGCTGATCTGAAAGGAGCAGGAAGGTCATATTTAGTATGGCCAGAATGGTAATACAAAATCCTGCTGACTGGTGAAGTCGGATTTAATATTACTATTCTAGAAATGCCACTTTTAGAAAGCGAGCATTTCTTTGCACTTAAATCTTTCTGTGCCCTTCAATCCACGTCTGGCTAGATTTAGTTGACAGCTCCTTGTGCATTCACTCAGACACACCCCAAACACAGGGTACTCAGCCTCACTTGCATACATCTGCATTTTGAATGGGTCTTCCTGAGCTGGGAGGGTGGAGGGCCTGCCCTCACACAAAGGACTGCCACACCCCTTACTGGGACTCCGGCAGACAGGATTGAACTGAAAGAGGGCTTGGTGCATTTCTTAGACACTCTTTGAAGTCACCCCCACTTCAAAGGCACAACTTAGTATAAAACAGGGCCTCTGCCCTACCTCATCAGACACTTGCTGGAGAAGAAACCTGAACCAGAAACTACATCCTGCCAAGAAGAACTGCCTGGCTGCTCAAAGGACTCACCTGTCTGCTTTTCTACAAAGGACTTCTGCCTTGCTGTTGGCCTGCTGCCTTGCTGAACTATTGTCTGGCTGTAAGAGTGCTCTCCAAGGGCTTGGATAGAGCTTGCCTCCTGTTCCCTGAAGTCTCAGGACCAAAAAGACTTCTCTCTTTCACTTGGACGCTTCGTGCGCCAAAATTTTCGATACACAGCTTTTTCCGCGGCAAGAAAAACGCCGCACACCGACGCTGATCGATGCAACGCCTTCGGGACGACTGAAACTTTGACGCACGGCCTCGCAAGGACAACGCCACCCGACTTCCAAGGAGAAATCGGCGCAGCGCCTGCCGTGAGAGTGAAGTTTCGACAAACAGCCCCGCGGAACGAGGCGCAGCCGGAAAACAAGCAGGAGAATCCACGCACAGACCCGGGACATCTGGTAATCCCCGCGATCCATAGAAGGAGACGGTCCGCGTGCCGGAAAACGACGCACGTCTTCCCCCGAGTGAAAAATAACGACGCAAGTCCGTGTGTGAAGGGGCGCAACCGACGCACACACCATTTTTCCTCCTGTAGAACGACGCACGTCTCCCCGCGTGAAAAATAACGACGCAAGTCCGTGTGTGAAGGGGCGTAACCGACGCACACACCGTTTTTCCATGCATCCCCTCTTCTGCGGCCCTCTGCAGAGATTTCCCACCAGAAACCAGGTACTTTGTGCTTGAAAGAGACTTTGGGGGTCATTCTAACCCTGGCGGTCCAAGACCGCCAGGGCTAAAATGACGGGGGCACCGCCAACAGGCTGGCGGTGCCCCGCTGGGCATTCTGACCGCGGCGGTTTGACCGCAGTCAGAAGTGGAAAACCGGCGGTCTCCCGCCGGTTTTCCGCTGCCCATTTGAATCCTCCATGGCGGCGCAGCTTGCTGCGCCGCCATGGGGATTCTGACAGCCCATACCGCCATCCTGTTCCTGGCGGTTCGCCCGCCAGGAACAGGATGGCGGTATGGGTTGTCGTGGGGCCCCTGCAGTGCCCATGCCAATGGCATCGGCACTGCAGGGGCCCCTGTAAGAGGGCCCCACAAAGAATTTCACTGTCTGCATTGCAGACAGTGAAATTCGCGACGGGTGCCACTGCACCCGTCGCACCTTCCCACTCCGCCGGCTCCATTCGGAGCCGGCGTCCTCGTGGGAAGGTAGTTTTGCACTGGGCTGGTGGGCGGCCTTTTGGCGGTCGCCCGCCAGCCCAGTGCAAAACCCAGAATACCCTCAGCAGTCTTCCGACCGCGGAGCGGTATTTTGGAGGGGGAAGTCTGGTGGGCGGCGTCCGCCGCCCGCCAGACTTAGAATCACCCCCTTTGTTTGCTTTTTAAAGACTTAAGACACTTTATATCACTTTTCAGTTATATCTTTACAAATTCATATTGCAACTTTGATCGTTTTGACCTGAAAATACCCAGATAAATATTATATACAGAAATATAAAACACACCAACACACAACCCACAATTATTTGCAAACTCAAAAATTCTGCTACACGTTGCCAGCCCACACATCTCAATAAATTGTTGGGTAGAGTCCTGTGAGAAAGACTACAGGATTGCACAGAAGATAGAAAGATCCTGACAGACGTACAATTTGGGTGTAGGAAAGGGCTGGGGACCGTGGAACATTCATTTAATCTGAACCTGCTTATGGGGAAGTACACACAGTTGAAGGGACGGTCACTATACATATGTTTTGTAAACTTAAGCTGTGCCTTTGATTGTGTTAATCATGCTAAACTGTGGGAGTGTATGAATAAAATGGGGTCTCCCAAGGAAAACATCTCATTAATGGCTCATTTATATAGTAATTTGACTGCTAGGGTCCACTACAGCTCACGGAGTGAACTGACCACGCTATTTCCTATCGGGATAGGGGTTAGACAGGGTCATGTGTTGGTGGCTTTCTTTTTTCGTTGTTTATCAATGGTGTGAGCAAAACACTCCAGACGATCAGGCAACACCCTAAGGGTAGGTCAGTGGCAAATTCCAATCGTACTATACACCGATGATGCAGCGCTAATCTCACTCACCCTAAAAGTCTATAGACGCTTATTAACTCTTTTTCAGGCTTCATGAATGAGAGGGGGATGAAGATTAATATAGCTAAATCATAGACTATGGCCCTCATTATGACTTTGGCGGTCTTTACCAAAGACTACGGTGGTGATGGCTGCCAAAAGACTGCTGCGGAGGCAGCAATGTGCCTGCCATATCATGCGTTCCAAACACAAAACCTCCAGAAAGCAGCCAAAATTACAAACCCGCCAGAGCCAACGAAGGCAAGAGAGAGTAGGTCCCACCACTCTCCCAGCCACGCCTACAACAAACCGCCCTCCAAATTATGACCCACAAATCACCACAACGGTCACTCAAAAGTGGTTACCCATTGGCGGTGTGGACCGCCGCAGTCGATTTTGGCACTTCACACCAAAAGAAGCCAAGATTTGCCAGATTGAAAAACCCACACCTGACACACATACACACACGGTAAACACCTACCAACAGAAATATAAAACACACCAACACACAACCCACAATTATTTGCAAACTCAAAAATTCTGCTACACGTTGCCAGCCCACACATCTCAAGAACTGCACAAACCACAGCCACCTATACACCCTTCACGTATCACACATCATACCTCTACACCAAACACACACAAAACTGCACATAATCACTACTTTACAGCATCTCACATACTCACACAACCTGCACTCCCACCAAACATTTCACACTCTGCACAACACACACTCTACACTTACTACACAATTGACATGTCCCTAAAAAAGAACCCCCTTTTCACTGATGATGAGTTGCAGGTCATGTAGACGAAATCGGTAGGGTAGAGCCACAGCTGGTCGGTGCATAGGTCCAGCAGATAACCATTGTCAGGAAGATGGCTCTATGGCAGAGGATCATGGACAAAGTGAACTCCGTGGGAACCTATCCATGCACGAGGGACAACATTAGAAAGTGGTGGAATGACCTACGGGGGAAGGTGTGTGCAATGGCATCCAGGCACCACAGTGCCTTCATGAATACTGCCGGTGGACCCCCACTTCCTCCCCCACAGTTGACAACATGAAAGGAGAAAGTCTTGGCTATCCTGCATCCTGAGGGCCTCACTGGAATCACTGAAGGGCTGGACACTGGTAAGTCACCATTATTTCTCCACCACCACGTATACCTGCATGGCATGTCTCCCTGTCATCCTATCTCCCTTCAAACCACTCCATCCCAAAACTGAGAACCACCCACATAACCACCCTCAACAATTTCCCCCTGCATTGCCTACCCACTTTAAGCACATCTCTCCAAGGTAATCATTCACACACATGAGTATTGCATGGTCAGCATTAAGCACTACCAATCCCACAATGCATCACCATACACAAACCAAAGGTGTAAAAACCACCTCCATCCCATAGGGAAACCCATTAATGCTGAATATGTATCTGAGAATGAAATTAACAAATATCATACGTGTCTACAGGTACCCCATCCAATGTCAGCCGGCAGCATGTGCCATGTCAACCAAGTCCTCCACCAGAAGAAAGCATCAGCGATGACAGCAACTCTGTATGTCTGGATCGTGAAGATCTCCTAGGCCCATCTGGTACCACTGGTCAGTTAGACATCACAGGTAACACCCAGTCCATCCCAGAGCACCCCACATCAGACTCTGCTACCACAGCAGGCACCCAACGTCCCCAAACCTCAGTCCCCAGGACACGTCAATCAACAGTGTGCCCCCCTGTACAGGGACCCGAGTCAACACCTCACAGACAAGATGAAGAAGGTCCTGGTGTCAGTGGGAGGGGGCACGCAATTCAGGGGACACAGGCACCGGGGCCAGGGCTGGTGGGAGGATATCTGTGCGCCAAGTGGTGGGCCAACCCTGGGAACCGACTGCCCAGGAGGCACTGTCACATGTCCTGGGCGCATACCAGAAATCCCAGGACGGGATGGGCCAGGTACTTACTATCTTGCAGGAGAACCAGAGGCTGCAGGGGGAACACCACCAGGAGGTCATGCAGCAGTTGCAGGCCTTCAATGCCACCATGGCCTCCATTGCAGGGATGCTCAGTGATATGGCTACCATCATGTGTGAGTACACAACACAATAGGTTTGGGTAGCCAGAGTCACCTGGAAATAGTGAGAAACACAGATTAATTGTGAACAATAGTACAAAGGAAAACTATAGGTGGCATACAGTGACATACATTGCGTGAAACATCATGCTCACCAATTAGCCAGACTCACTCTATCTGTAGTAGTGCCATCATCTGTGGGACACTGCTGCTTTTCATTATGTAGGCATCATGTACAAATCCTGGAACCTTGGCAGTAACGTGGGAAATATACTGATCAGCAAGGCACACCATCTGCACATTTATAGAATGGTAATTCTTCCTATTTCGGAACACCTGCTCGTTTAATCTGGGAGGGACCAAAGCAATATGGATCCCGTCAATGGCCCCAATCACATGTGGAATGTGTCCCATTGTGTAGAAAGCAGCCTTAACAGTGGGCAAATCATCACTTTGGGGGAATGAGATATAGCTCCTCGTGTGTTTCAGCAAGGCAGTCAAAACTCTACTCAACACATTAGAAAACATTGGTTGTGACATACCTGCTGTCACGTCATAGTCACCTGAAATGATCCACTGGCCAGGAAGTGGAGCACTGACAGCACCGTACTGTAGGAGGAATTGGAGTAGGACTACGAAGAGCAGGAATGAGATCTGGCTCCAATTGTGGACACAGTTCAATGATTGTAGCCCGGTCCAGATGATAGGTGAGAATAATATGGTGTTCCTCCAGTGTAGCCAAGTCAACTAGGGGTCTGTACACAGGTGCATCCCTCCTCCTCCTCTGCAGTGGTTGGTATCTAAACAAACCAAACATCACAAGAGTGTGATAGCAGGAAGGATAGACCCACAACATCACATTAAACAGAGCTGTCTCATACATTTCAGGCAACCAATGATTGAAATCTGCTCTGGTGTACTCTACATTCAAATGGACTTTTGAAACCATACATTCTCATTCATTTGCCATACTGCCTCACAGATGTAGTCAAAGTCATGAGACGTGATTTGTACCATCACATTTTACATGTTTTGTCAACTACTCTTTTTCAAGCAGTGCACTGGTATGAGCTCTCATTGAAGAGCCAGAGTCTCCCACCAAACCTAAAACCTAGACATGTTGGAATTGCCTTGGTGTGCATCATCTGTACCTATGACGCACATTTAATTGACTACCATGAGTACTATCATTAGGAAATGGCACCCGCCTGCATGTAGAGAACAGGTGGAAGTGACCTCACTACGCTGGTGTTTGTCGTCATGGTGGAGGGCGGTCCAAACCATTGTGCACTCCTCATTGGTTAACATTGCAGTCTATGGAGCACAGGGGCCAATCATGATCACCGCCAACGGTGACAGTGATTACCAGCGCGGACGTGACTGCCATGTTCAGATGCCCATGTCACTTGTCTCCTGACTTCACCCTATCAAGACCTCCACTGCGTGAGCTGCTGTGTCCTGTTTCTGTAACCCACAATGGCCCATGATACAGGTAATAGGGCCCCAGCCTTCACATCCAAAGAACTGGAGAAGCTTGCGGATGGGGTCCTTCCCTTGTATGGACAGTTTTGTGGGCCTCCAGATCAACAGGTGAGCACCTTTTAGGTTTTTGGATGCAACATGGCTGTATGTAGATGTATGTGTGTGCATACAGTGTGTCCTTTAGGGAGTGTTGTTTGAGGCATGCAATATGTACACAGAGGTACGAGTTATGTGTAAGATGAATGTGGGATCAATGCAGTATGTAGTCCAATGCTGTAACAGAATGTAGTGTGTAGTTAATGGTGTCCTTCTGTCTGTGTTTCCTATGCAGGTCAGCGCCCATCAGAAGAAATGGTTATGGCATGCCATCGCCAAGGATGTGCGGTCCCTGGAGGTTCATAGCCGGCGGTGCACCCACTGCAGAAAGAGGTGGGAGCACCTGCGATGCTGGGCCCGAAGACCGCGGGGGCCTAGCTGGGGACGTCCTCCCAATGAGGGAGGAGTGCGGAAGAGTGCCCGTTGGACCCTGACCCCCCTGATGGCCTGTATACTGGCAGTGGCCAACCCAGAGTTTGATGGGTGCTTGAGGGCAGAACAACAGCCACAAGACAAGGGGGTGAGTACATACTGTGTACATTTCTTTTCTGATGCCTGATATGCTCTTTAGATGCATGGTAATAATCAGTGTATGCCTTAGTATGCCCCTGTAGTTTATGTTGTCAAGTTCTGCTTAGCTATGGTGAGTGGTATTTACAATTGGTATTGGTCATTTGCTGGTATTCCAGCTTCAGTAAGGGCCTTCATCCTGACTCACCAGTGTTAGAGTGATGCTCTGATATCCACTGCCTAGGTGGTGTGACCTGGCAATTGCAGGTTGTGCTGTCACTTTTTTGGGAGTAGTGTAGCTGTGCCTTTGTCAACAGGCAAACATGGATTAGTGAGTCTCAGTAGGTATGCAGATGGTTGTGTCTGCAGAGTTCATTTCAGTTGTTGTTCCCAGGCAATGGTGTGGTATTGTGGTTGTTACTGTATAGTGTAATTACCAGTAAGTCATTGTGAAGTGTATGCCATATGTGATGTTATTGCTGTTATTGACCCTGTGCTCCCATTCTTTCTCCCCACCCTCTCTCCTTTTCTTCTCCTGTCCTTGTGTGCATTAGCATCATCTGGCAAAGGAGCAGGTGCACTGGTGAGTGGAGGATCTGTAGCCCACAGGACCCAGGAGGCAGTGTCCACCGATGGCACCAATGTTTTGGAGGGTGAGGGGAGCACCACGGGGGAGACAGGAGCTATAACAACTGACTCTGATTCCTCCTCCGATGGGAGCTCTCTGGTGGTGGCGAATCCCTCTGGGACCACCCCTGCATCGCCATCGTCCGCCACCTCGGTCCAGCACTGCCCTCCCCAGTAGCCCCCCCACCCAGTTGCCCGTGCTCACTCACCCAGGAGGGTGGATGGCTCCTTTCCTGCAGGCACCTCAGACCCTGCCCCAGTCAGCCCTGCTGCCCTCACTGAGGAGGCTATTGACCTCCTGAGATCCATCTCTCTAGGGCAGTCAACCATAATGAATGCCATCCCAGATGCAGCAATGCAATGCCTACCTGGAGGGTATTCACTGTGGCTTGGCTGCTCTACAGAGATAGTTTCAGGCTCTAGCCTCCTCTTTGATGGCAACCAGTGTCCCTAGTTCTTCCGTCCCCCCTCCAACAACCTGTACCCAGTCCCAGAGCCCTCGCCCCCACCTTTCCCAAGCACACAATCAGACGAGCATGCACCCAAGACAATGGAAAGGACTCGCAAAGACAAGCACAAGCACCACAGATCACACCACAACCATACATAAAGCCAACACACAGATAAACACAACAGCCACTGTCTCCACTGTCTCCCCTTCACCTCCTTCCTCGCAATCAGATCAACATTCACACCTGCAAGCACTGCATCCTCAATCCCAGATCCTGCCACCTGTTCAACCTTGCCCACAGTCACCACAACAGCAGACATGCAAACTAGCACCCCATTCATCACACGTGCAGTCACAACCACCACACTTGCAGACACCTCCTCAACATACATGCACACAACCTGTTTGTCCTCTCCCTCTCTCTCTGCACCCCTCTTCCCAAAACACATAAACGCTCCCACTCAGACACTCAACAGCCATCCACCTCACACATGCACACTTTACATGCACCTACAACCGAGTCCAGCACACCTACACGTCCTACAACCACTCCCTCATCCTCCACTCTCCAAACTTCCTCCCATACTGTGCCCCACACTACCTAAAAAACTTTTCCTTTCCCGCCTTGACCTCTTCTCTCCTCCTGACCTACCTTGTGTTGTCCCGAAAAGTAACGTCCAGCTCTCCCAGCCCAGACCCTCCAGCTCCCAGTCCTCTCATGGCCCACCTAGTGTTGCAAATGTCCCTCCCATGCTAAAAAACCTCCCACTACTGAGCACAGGGCAGCCACTCTGAACCACCCCTCTAGGACCACTCCCCCACCCCCTAAACAGAGGAGCAAAAGCCCACCCCCTCCCAAACCAAAGTCCAAACTGCCCCCTTCCAAGAAGAACCCCCCTCCTGCCCCCTGAGGTGCTTGCCTTCAACATTGATGTCCCTGTCCAGTGGAGTCACTTGAACTGTCAGAAGTCAAGTATGCCTATTTCATTGCCCTGTCGGTTGCCATGGACAATTGGACTGGCCAATGGCCCTTTGTATATAGTTCCTGTTTTGTTGTGGGCGCTATTCCCACCAGAATACAGTGGTTGAATCACAGGTATTTGTCCTGGCTAATGTTATTGTTGTACTTTTCTGCAGATTGTTCTCCATGTGTGTGGTATGTGTGTATGGTGTGTGTTGTGCGTGTGGGTGTGTCACTCTCCCCTCCCTCCCTCCCTTGTGTGCTAGGCAGCTGTACTCACCGTTGTTGTCTTCATCCGAATCGCTGCTCCTGGACTCCCAGCGTGTGGTACAGCATCAGCAGGACTTCCAGTACAGGTTCCATGGTGCAGCGGACTCCTCTGTGTCGCTGGAGGTGAGTGTCTCTTTTTATCTGTGTTGTTTTCGCCAGGCTTTTCCTGGCAGTGGTCCCTCCCGGAAATCCTGGCGGTCTGCCATATTGTAATATGGTGGGTGGTAAATGGTGTTCCTCCGGGCTGAAGATGGCGACCGCCGTGGTCGGTGGCCTGACCGCAATGGCGGTTCAGGCGGTACATTGGCTGTATATGGGAGGGATCACCGCTGTGGTCATAATATGGTGGTCTTCATCACCAGCCTGTCACTGGTACTACCACCATTGCCGGCGTGACAGTCAGGTGACCGCCAAAGTCACAATGAGGGCCTACGTGCTGTGGCAAGTCTAGGAGAACCCATAATTCTGTTTATGTGAAGGGGAAAAGTTAGAGAATATTAAAAGTTTTAGTTATCTGGGGATTCAGGTGTCTTCAAATCTGGAGTGAAAGCACCATAAAGAAATCCGTGTGTCAAATATCCTAAGGATTAATGATGGCCTTTTTCGGTTTTCCAGGAAACTAGGCTAAAAATCAGTCTGGGAACTATTGCCCCTATATAATACCAAAACTATACCAGCAATCACTTATGTCACAGGGATTTGGGGCATGGGTGATAATAGGTTCCTCCAACTACTGGAGAATAGATTTCTTAGGCAACTGCTGGCTGTACCCCACTAGACCCCAGATGATATTGTTCACTGTGAACTGGGATTAAATGTTATTTCTCATATTTGAGCTAGTAAACCCCTTTTATTGTGGAGATCGGTGTGGACAAAACAAGACCTAGTTTACTAGATTGATCATTATGGACTGTTTGGGCCTTGACGGTGTCCACAAAATTCAATGGCTATCTTCTAGCAGACAACAGTTACAGGGCCTGGAACCCACCAGGGGGGATTTATGGGTCCATCTGGAGGATATTAGTGAGCACTCCAATATGGATTTGACAAATTACGTGTTTAAGGCTTGCTGAGAAAGAAGGGCTAAGCTTTTTGCTAACAAAGAAATGGTGGCACAGTTACTTTCACTTAAGAGCAACCGGGATGTCTGAGGTACCTTACTTTAACTCCTAATACACACCATAGGTATCTTTTAGCATGCTTTTGCCTTCTCATGTTTCACTATAAAACAGCCTTTCCAAATAACACAGCAGGCTGTGACAGAAGGTTGGAATAATCTAACAATGCACATCACACTTTTTTGTAGGTTTTATCTCATGCCACAGAAATAATTATTCATAATTTGGCTTTTGAATATTTACATGATCTTAGTGATTTAGGCATTAGTTATAGAGTTTCTATGTTCCTATGAAAGGTACTCCAGATTAGAGAAACACTGAGGGGGTCATTCTGACCCCGGTGGGCGGGGGTCGCCGCCCGCCTGGCGGGAACCGCCATTTGCCCGCTCCGCGGTCAAAAGACCGCTGCAGCCATTCCAACCTTCCCGCTGGGCCGGCGGGCACTAACATTGTTAGCGCCCGCCGGCCCAGCGGGAAGGGGGCCTGCAACACTGAAGCCGGCTCCGAATGGAGCCGGCGGTGTTGCAGGTGTGCAACGGGTGCAGTTGCACCCGTCGCGCTTTTCACTGTCTGCTAGGCAGACAGTGAAAAGCAGGCTGGGGCCCTTTTAGGGCCCCTAGACACCCGTTACCGCCAGCCTCTTCCTGGCGGTGTCAACTGCCAGAAACAGGCTGGCGGTAAGGGTGTCAGAATCCCCATGGTGGCGCTGCTTGCAGCTCCGCCATGGCGGATTCGCCCAGCCGGGGGAAAACCAGCGGGAAACCGCCGGCCCCGGTTTTCTGACTGCGGCTTTACCGCCGCGGTCAGAATGGGCAAGGAAGCACCGCCAGCCTGTTGGCGGTGCTTCCGTCATTCGCGACCCTGGCGGTCTTTGACCGCCAGGGTCGGAATGACCCCATGAATGATGAAGGATTGGAACTGATTTAGTGTTCGCTCACTGTTGCTGAAAAACAGCTCTGGGATTTGGAGAGTAGAGCAACTGAGAATAAGTTACTTTGCGGGATCCATTTTGCAATGCTTTTCTTTCATATTCCAAGAGATCACTGATCTTATTTTGTTTTATTGGGTTAAAGCTATTATTACAAGTGATGTTGTGTTGCTTTTATGGTTTATTTAGTGGAAGCGAATGACGTTATTGATGATGATGATGATGTAACATGTGAAGTCGATATCAAGGTGCTCAGAGCCATGAGTCTATTCGATCTGTCAGCTTTCTTCAACACCATCAGCCATATATGTGTGAAATTATGAAGATTGGTGCAGTTGTAATCACCATTATCTAGTTCTCCAGACAGATACTAAACTATTGATTGTCTTTGGTTTGGAGATCACAGAAGAATCTGGAGCTCAGTGTCAGACCACTGCAAACTTTGCCAGTAAGCCAGCAGAGTGGCATCGCAGAGACAACGTGAACCCTCTCCACGGCCCCTTACCTCTTACCTGGATATAAGAAAACAATGAAGAAAGGTTAGGGCAAGGGGAGAAGGTCCTGGCTGTTCGCAAGTGATGTCCCTCTTCATGGACAGTTTATGGACAGCTGATATACTCTAAAAGGGAAGAGCAATATCGGTGCTATAACATGAAAACAGTTCTCCCAGTGCAACGCCCACCCATTCCAGTTCCAGCAGTCTACCTGTAAGAGGAACAGGGTGTATATATGTTCCTCTACTGGTTCGTTGTAGTGGATCGGTTGATAAGAAACAGCTGCCTCTGAAGATACACAGGAAAAGTTCTATAAAACAGCACCAATACAGAGATTGAGCATTACGCATTCATCAACATGTAGTTCTCTCTGTTTAGGACTATGTACATTAGCAATGACCTTGTGTTTCAGAATTTTGGCGGAGGGTTAATCTCTTATCTAAGGGTGTCAATATAAGTTAGGTCTTCACCGATACTGAGAGTCTTTTTATGAAACGTTATTGGTGCGCAGATAAGTAAACAAGGGATAAGACAAAGGCTGGCACCAAAGCAGAAAACATCTCAAGCGCACCCTAAATACCATCACTTAAGCGCCACTGGAGGTTACTACATAAATGTGGCGCAGTCCATGACTATTTTGAAACCAAAGTCGATGGATACAAAAGAAGGAAATTAACCATCAGTTCAATATCTCACGGGTATTAAGTACTCCATGTGCAAAACACGTTTTTCGTAAGAAAGCATGCGCTATTAGACTTTCAGGGTGGGGGTGGGGGAGTAGTCAGTCTTTCATGCACTGAACCGTAAATGGCTTTTGCTAAAACTTAATTTAAAACACCCTCTCTGTGCGTGCAATGATAATTGCTTCCAGCGGCACCTGTACTTGAGAGGTAGCAGGAAACTGATCCTGAAGTTATAATCGTGGCACAGATTGGCTGCAAGCAACTCCTGGAATATTCAAGTGGAGAAATCCTTTAGAATACCACAACGGAGCCGCTCCTGCGGTGAATAACAGAGGCAAAGCGGCGTTGGACTGTGGGCACGGCTTACGAACGTACCTTCACGCGCCACAACCACGGAGACCCACCAAGACCTCTCAGGATGCCGGCAATTTGGCAACTATACCGCTAACCATAGCAGTTTGAGTAAAGGATTTTCTGCCAGTCTGAAACCCATGAGGCTGATATAAAGGCTGAGGAGGCATTAACGGGCAACTCGAGGAGTAACTAAAGATAGCACAGAATACCTCAACACAAGCATACCAAACTGCATACATACTAGCACCCCCTACTTAATACTGTGCAACTCGGGTCCCTTGGCCATTCGCTCAGAACCATGACAGTATCCTTCCCGAGACAGAATATTATTTTCAGAGTCTGGAGGGTCTATTCTGCATCATGGTTCAAAACATATTTAGCACCCTTATGGAGGAGGCCTGTGATGGGAGTTATGGTGTAAGTGAAATTGTCAATGAAGCACCTGTGGAAATTGGCAAATCCCAAAAAGCTTTGGACTGCTTTGACTGAAGTTGGGAATGGCCATTACAGGATAGACTCTACTTTGTTTGTGTCCATGCTGATCCCATGGGGACTTAAAATGTACCCCAGAAATTCCACCTCAGTGGTATGGAACATGCTTTTCTCTAACTTCATGTAGAGACCATGGGTGTGTAGCTGCTGTAGTCCTGCATGGACTTGCTGGACATGTTCTGACATACTATTGGAGTAAATCAGTATGTCCTCAATGTAACCAATGCAACATACATCAATGTATTGCCTCAGGACTTCATTAATAAAATGCTGGAAAGCGGCCGGGGCATTGCAGAGTCTTAAAAGCATGACTTGATACTTATAGAGACCGTACTTGGTTGGAAATGCGGTCTTTCACTTGTCACCCTCTCGGACCCTAACAAGAGTGCATGCTCCACTCAAATCTAGCGTGGGGTAAATGGTAGTGTTTTTGACCTGATCTTAATGACTAGGAAGCAAGGGTAAAGGATAACAATTTCTTTGGGTCTTTGCATCAGTCAAACTCTCAAAGGGGTGGTCGAGTGTTGGCTCCTTTTTTGTCAAACACTGCCATAAGATCGGCGTATTCCTATGTTACGGTCCCCTCAGTTGTGGTACATGAAATTGCTAATGGACACAACTGTGCTTGGATAGACCAGGTATGTAGTTTCTGATGGTCATGAGAGCAGGAAGATTTACAATAGGCTGAATCCAAAGTGATAACCCTGGGTATCCAGTCGATTCGAGAATTTTGAGCCATGGAAAACCTAAAATGAACCTAAACTGTTGTGCATCTATCACGTCAAAAGAGATGCAATCATGATGGTCGTTTGCACAGAGCATATCAAGTAGTTTGGTTCTGAAACATACAAGCCCCCAGGTTAAATCCTTCCCATCTACTACCTTCATGGTTTCGGGTTTGTGCTTCGCTTCAGTGTTCAAGAAAGTGTGTATCAATGACGTTTCCAGTTGCCTCAGAATCAGTGAGTGCCTTTACTTGCCAGATGCGACCAGCCATGAAGTCTAAAGTTACTGCCATGCTAACATGGTGATAAAATATGCAGGGCATGTCCCTCAAACTTGGTTTAGATGATAAACCCAGCAGGTCGACCTCTACTCCTACTGAGTTTGATAGTTTCACACCAGCTGTACACATACTACAGGCGATGTGTTGGGTCTTTTTATTCTCAATTTGACTGTTTGACTGTACATTCTTTTATGTAATACCCACTTCAGCTGCAGTATAGACATAGATTCTTTTTTTCATTGTTTCTCTTTTTCAACTCATGTTAGAGGCCCATGTATCCCAGATATTTGCATAGGCTCAGGAATGTCAGTACTTCTTACAGTTCCACTATTAGGTCTGTCCCTGACCACAACAATCTTGTGTTCCTCAAACCTGCCTTTCTCTGATTTCTGCTCTAGTAGTCGATAGTTCAACTTAACTACCAAGTCAATAAGTGCCTCGATTTCATTTGGCAGATCTGCAATCTGTGCTATCAGGTATTTTAAGTCATTGGCTGACTGCAGTAGAAAACTGATACTTTCATGGTCTCTGGCCATTCTGCTTCTATCACCAAATGCTTAAAGGGGATGACATAATGTAATACTGTAGATCCGAATTACCCTAATTAAGTCTGAGGAGCTCAGCTGCCTGGACAAAGGTATGCAGAACAAACATTGTCCGTATGGTGTCCTTAAAGGCTACAAAGTTGTATAAAATGGGGTTGTCAATTTGAACTAGGGTAACCCAAATTGGGGAGGACAAAGGCTTCCTTGGAAGCATCATCTGGGAACGCCACTGAAAGGGCCATGAAGTGTAAAAACTACCGAATTTTCTACAATCACAATAGAAGTGCTCTAGGACCGCTAGCGGTATGGGATGAGGTGTGACAACATGTATTGGAGTTGAGATGCTTTCGGAACATGTTCTTGTAGGAGAGGAGCCACACTACCACTAGGTTTAACTACCAGTAGCTTAATCACATCTTTCTGTTTAAGTTTGGTTGCCGGATCCATGATCCAGGCACCATCAAGCCCTGCACTTAATTGTGTCTGTAATATTCTGACTTCCTGTCTTAATCTTGGATTTTCTGACTGGATGTTTGCTAGCATAGTAGCAATATTCAGTAGTGTAATGTCCTGGTTGCTCATATTCTCTGGGCAAGGCATTCACAGTGGGATCTGTCTTTTGTCAGACCACCGCAAACCTTGCCAGCAAGGCCGCGGCATGGCCTCGCAGAGACCATGTGATCCTCACCACAGTCCCTTACCTCTTACTTGTACAGAACAAAACAAGGAAGAAAGGCTAAGGCGGGGTGGAATGTCCTAGGTGTTCAGAAGTGACATACCTCTTTATGGACAGTTTATGGTCAGCTGATGTACCCTAAAAGGAAACAGCAATGTCAGTACTATAAAATGTAAACAGCTCTTCCAGTTTAACACCCACCCATACCAATCCCAGCAGTCTATGTGAAAGAGGAAGTGGACATTTACAGGCTCCTCTACTGGTTCCTTGTAGTGGATGTGGTGACGAGAAAACATCGGGCCCTGAAGATACCAAGGTAAATTTCTGTAAAACAGCACAGATACAGAGGTTAAACATTACATATTCATTAACATGCAGTTCTCTCTGTTTAGTAATATGCACATTAGTAATTACCTTGTATTTCAGAAGGCAGAGAGTTAATCTCTTATTCAAACGTGTCTTTTAAGTAGTGTTCTTGGTGTGCAGATAAGTAAAGTGATTAGGCAAAGGCTGGCACCAAAGTAGAAAACACCTCAAGCACAAGCTAAATAATATCAGTTAAGCTGCAACTGGAGGTTACTTCATGAAACAATAGTTGATGGATACAAAATAACTGAATTAATCAACAGTTCAATATCTCACAGATATTGAGTACTCATGTGCGGAAGGAGACTGTCGCCAGGAAGCATGCGCTATTAGCCCAAGCATACCATCTGCAAGGCTCATCCTTCAGTTCGCGGCATCTGCAAGGCTCATCCATCAGTCCCACCCTCATCAACATCTACATGACGCCACTAGCAGACATTGTTGGAACTTATGACATCAACATCATCCCCTACGCCAACAACACCTAGCTTGTCCTCTCCCTCTCAGCAGACCCCCTACGTCAACAAACAACTTTAACAACTGCATGAAGAATGCCTCAGCGTAAAGAAAGACAAGTGCCTGAAGCTCAACACAGACAAAACCGAAATGCTGATCTTCGCAGACACCTCCTTCTGGAACGACTCCTAGTGGCCTTGGGAACTCAGACCCATCGCCTTCCCACTCCGAAGGATCACGCCTGCAACCTAGGCATTATCCTTGACAGCGATCTCTCCCTGAAACATCAGGTCAACACTGTCACCTCAGCCTGCAGCGACACGCTTTGTATTCTTCGCTGAATTTTCCAGTGGCTACCCACCAGCACCAGGAAAATAGTGATGCAAGTCCTCATCACCAGCCGTCTGGACTACAGCAACGTACTCTATGTAGGCATCACCGTAAAACTCAGGAGAAAACTTCAGACGATCCAGAACGCAGCAGCCAGCCTGATCTTCAACCTGCCTAAAAGGATCCACATCTCCTAGTATCTGAGAAACCTCCACTGGCTGCCCATCCAGAAGAGATTAAAGCTCCTGACCCACGTCTACTAAGCCCTCCACAACCAAAGACCAAAATACATGAACTACCTGAACTTCCACCAACTCTCCAGAAACCTCTTCTTCACTCACCTCGCTCTCACACAGATACAGCACACCAACCGCTGCCACACCGGAGGTCCATCCTTCTCCCACTTTGCTGCCAAATTCTGAAATGCCCTTCCTCTTCTCTCCACCTTCGAACAACACCCTCATTGGCAGACTTGAGGATGGGACTTAAGACCTGGCTCTTTGACCAAGACCCTCAGCCCAGCACATGGATACCCTTGCGGGTGATAAGCCTCGCTTTATAAGTATAGTTTGATTGATTGATTGATTAGGATCTCAGGGGGTCAGTCTTGCATGCGCTCCATCGTAAATGGCATTTGCCAAAAGCAATGTAAGAGGTAGCCGGAAACTGATTCTGAAGTTATAATTGTGGCAGAGATGGCAGCAAGCAACTCCCGGAACATTCAAGCTGAGAAAATCTTTAGAAGAACACAACAGAGCCACTTCTGCTGGGAAGAATAGAGGCAAATCGGCTTCGGGCTGTGGTTGCAGCTTAAGTATGCATCTTCACATGCCACAACCCGGAAGACCGTAGGGACCTGCCAAATCTTCGCGGGATCACAGCTCTTTGGCAACTAAACCGCTAACCACATTGGTTTGAGTACAGGGTGCTCTGCCAGTGTGAAACTCATGGGGCTGATATTAAGGCTGAGGATGCATTAACAGGCATCTCAAGGAGTAAATAGGGATCACACAGAACACCTCTCCACAAGCATACCAAATTCCATGCATAGCAGTTCCCCCTACTTAATACTGCAAAACTTGGCAGCCCGTGGTGATTCGCTGAGACCCATGACACTCAGGGCCTGATTACAACTTTGGAGGAGGTGGTAAAGTGACGGATATACCACCAGCCGTATTACGAGTCCATTATATCCTATGGAACTCTTAATACGGCTGGTGGTATATCCGTCACATTTGGGACAAATTAACACCTCCTCCAAAGTTGTAATCAGGCCCATAGTCCTCCAAAACCTACCTATCGAGTGTAGGATTGGCCACTGCCAATGAGCCATTAGAAATATGCTCAATTGCAGGTCATGGCCCCTGCCTCTCCTAATGTCTCTGAAGAATACGGAGACTTTATAAACCTGGACCTTAGATTAATTCTGCAGTTAACCAATTCGACCATAATAAGCTTCTGCCTACTTCATTGCTTGAAGAGGGTTTCGCTTTTTCTATCATTCACAAACACGGTTAAAGCAGTGCTCACATTAGTGATGACTCCTAAAGAATAACCTAACACTAAACATCAGTGTTTCACAGCATATATTTTTCAATCCCTAAGGCAGCTGCAGAGTTTCAGAACTTGCAAGATTTACCCTATGGTGTCCTAGGACCAGATATAACCATCCCTAAATCCATTACAGTGGCTGCCAGAGGTTTAGGGCCTGATGTACAAAGCATTTTTCAAGTCCCAAACGGCGAATCGAGCTGTTTGCGACTTGAAGAATGATATTTAGGATGTACAAAGCCCAAACTGGTATTTGGTAACTTGTTACCGAATCGCAGTTTGGGTTTTGCGATTCGGTATTAGGAAGGGGCGTGATAAGGTCGTCCCTTCCTAATAATGAATCCAGATGGTATGTATGATTGCTTTGTGACCGTGAATGTGGTCGCAAAACAATTGCAGTTAGCACCAGCTTCAAACTGGTGCTAACCCATTCGCAAACGGGAAGAGGTCCCATGGGACCCCTTCCCCTTTCTGAATGGCTGCGAAAATATTTTTTCAGAGCAGGCAGTGGACCCACGGACCACTGCCTGCTCTGAAAAAATGAAAAGAAAACTTTTCATTTTTGATTTTAAAATGCATCTCATTTTCCTTTTAAAAAAAACTGCTTTATTTAAAAGCAGTCACAGGCATGGTGGTCTGCTGTCTCCAGCAGGCCACCATCCCTGTGAGGGTGGCCATTCCCAATGGGGCGGCAAATTGTGACCTACCTCATGAATAATCATGAGGTAGGTTATTTGCGACCCCATTGGGAATCGCAAACAGTGTCATTGACACTGTTGTACATCAGGTTTTGCGTCTCGCAAAACCTCAATTTCGTACATGTGGCCCTTAGTATTTTGTCTTTACAGCCCTTTGTATTGTCCATGGAGCCCCTTCTGGCATTGGTCGATCCTTCTTAACGCACACTTAAGCAATAAGCACAAACGCACTTTGCTTCCACCATCTAGTCTCCTACCTCTTAGATTTTGAAAGTCATGTGCTGGAAAATAAACATTCTTAACCAAATAAAATCACAAGTTCTGTCAAGATATCAACTTGTAATAAAACATAGAATGTTAAAAAACAAGCATTTGCACTGCAATTAGTCTCACATTTGTGAAACTTAGAGCTCTTAGCTTTGAAAACTGCATTGTTTTTTTGTACTTTTTTTTTTTTTATATGCAGTGGAGTGATGATAGCGCTATTGCCATTCGTATTACCTTGTGTTGCTGGAGAACCAGAAAATGGGAAATACGTAATGAGGGAGGGGAGACAAGAGTTATATGGCAGCAGGAAAAAAAAATAGAAACATCCTGGAAAAAGCAAACACTGATAGAGAATTCAAGATTAAGTAACTGGTGAGGGTGGAGAAGAAATATTCTGACTAAAGAAGGCAGCAGACATGTAAAGTTTAATAATGAGGCAGGAGAACCCAGGTCTAACATGAACATGTGCATCGGTAGGGGGAGAAATGAGCAACATTCGCGTGTCACTCAGGGAGCAGTGCACTAGACACTAAATCAGACACAAGGCACTGCTGTCCAGACGGCATTCACAAGTGGTACAGTGACATCTCATAAGCAGCAGTGTGCAATCACCGCAAATCAAGTATCGAGTGTGACATCCGAGCTAGTACCAGAGCTGCTTTGGCATTATGCTTCATCGCCGAATATGGATTTTCAATGAATAGCGCTGCGTATACTACACATAACTGAAACAGATGCCCACTAGTGCCTGGCATATCGCATTTAATTCTACATCGCTTCAGCCTTTCTATACAGGGAATCTGCAGCTCAGGGACAAAGAGAGAATCACTGGAGCAGACAATGCAATGCCCAACAGCCTGCAGACAAGGGGAAGATGTGTTCAGACAATGCAGCACTGCACTGGCAGTCTCAAACGCAGACACTGACTGCAGGGGAAAAACAGGGCCCTCCAACGAGTCGACACTCATTGCAAGCGCATCAGAACACACCGGGGTGCAGAGAATGTGGGAAGGGGCATGGGAAGCAAACAAGTTCACGTGGTTTGGGTGGTTAAGGTCACTGTAAATGGGCAGGTCCCGAGTACCTGTACTTTCATGTAAAGGGGAACGCGCTAGCCCTCTCAATGGGGTGCATTCCTTTTAACAGGGGAGTACCTGCACTTTTCAATGACAAAGGGACACCGTAGCATTTCTAGAGGGTTAAACATCCCATACCTTTACTGGAGTGATGAATAATGTTGGATTGTATACGTACAGGGATTATGAACCCAATAACAATACCAGGGCAATAATGAAAGACATTACACCTTTACAAGGTATATTGTACCTTGGCGACATACCTGGACTTAGGGCACTGGAAAATACTGCTGAAAATCATTTGGGGGCAGTACTTCCAGACACAGCACTGGGGCAATACATATAAAGGACAAACTTGTTTTCGAAGCACTGGATGTAATAACTGGTGGTGGCAATAATGGAAGACATCACACCTATACTGAAGGTGAAGTATAATTAGTACTGGGGACAATGCTCATTAGTATCACACAAGTCCTTACTAGCATGTTACACCTTACTCCTTCACTACAAATTTGCTCCATCTGATTATGCGGCATGTCACCTGTGGCTACACTGTTGGACACAACAACACCTTACACAAATGGACCCACAGGAAGTGCTCTTACCACAGTTCATGCGTCTTGGCAGATTGCAAATAAAAGGAGAAATGTCCCCAATGATAAATACTAGTTTCTTTTCTGCATTTCACATCATTGAAAGGCCTTCAGATATGATTAGCTATTCGTGGCCTCCTTGCTTTATATGTAATTGTATTTGCGTGGCTAAGACCCATAATAGTGTTGTCTGAGACAAATGAGATTACCATTTACTTGGTGTAACACTGATTTATGAGTATGTGTTATTTTCATAAACCATGCAGAGCAGCACATCTCCCACCCTCGGTGCCCCTTATGTGGGCATATACCCCTTTGCTGGTTAGCCTAATAGGAATTACAAAAGGCTTGCGTGCAACTATTAATGCGAAGCACGCACCATGCAAATTAGCATCTTTCTTAGAAAATAAATTGTATTCAAAATCCTTAAGGCAGAAATGCTCCATTTTAAGAGACCGCTCAAGAGAGAAGATGCTGTGCGAAGCTTATTCCGCTGTACAAGTCATGTACCAAAGAAAAGAAGGCTGTGAGGCTAACATCGCCTGACAGCAAAGAACCACAGGCGGATGAAACAAATGCAAGAGTGTAGCCATTGCATTTTGTGCAAACAGAGCAATCTTCTATGGAAAGAGAGTCTAGACTATGTAGGTTATAGAATATTCAAGCAGTTGTGAAGGGTATGCATCCTTACACACTTGGGGAAATGCTTCATTCAAAGGAAAAGGCCAGGGACAAGTGAGATGCAGAGCACAGACAAGGCTTCTGAAATGCAAGTGCAGTTTAACTTATCATTTTAGATCAGAAATATTTAAAACTCACCTTAATGTGCATTATCAGAGAAGCTTAGTATATACGTTTACAAAAATCAGTTAATAACCACACTGTAAGAAATGGGGTTGTTTGTTGAGGGTGGTGGAACAACCACAGTCCTTGTCAGGATGAACTACAAAAGTCTCAAAATTTCCCTATGCTTAACCCACTGGTAGCTTGGCACTAAGCAGCCAAGCTCAACTTAGGGTCACTATGTAAAGTATTTATGCAACATACAAACAGAATTAACATGAAAACACAATACAAGAAAAAAATTAAATAATTTAGAACAGTAAAGTACATTTTAATAACTCAGATTATACCAAAACAACAAAAATCCAATCAGTAAACCAGAGATATTCAGTTTTTAAGTTTTTTGTAAATATAGTACCTAAAAGCACAAAGTGCCACTTGTCGACATCTGGTTGTGCTACACTGGGAAAAAGTGGCAAGTTCAGGCTAAGCACCATGTAGCATGGTATGGATACAGGGACCAGGTGTGCCCCACTGAAAACCAGTGGCGGCTCCTCCGTTTGGGTAGAGGAGCGTCACCCCCGCCAGCAGTGGCAAAACCCTTACCAGAAAACAATCATAAACTTTATTTATGATTGTTTTCTGGTAAAGAAGACAGGGCCACGGGGGTGAAGAGCAGCGTGCCTACATGTTTGGCCAGCCGTCTCGGGCCAGCCAAACACACATGCGCAGTAGGCTCTCTCGAGCCAGCAACACAGTTGCCGGGCGTGAGAGAGCCTGCACAGGCTCCCAGTCAACCTGGGGTGCCCTGTCTGGGCGCTCCAGCCAATCCTAACGCTGCTCTAAGCAGCATCAGGATTGGCGCAGGCTGGGAGCCTGTGGCTGCAACACCCAGCGACAGAGAGAAGAAGTGGGGTGGCGAGGAAAGGAAGGTTTAAAAAAAAAAAATTACATTAAATAAATGTTTATTCCCTCCCCCTACCTGCGCACCGCCCTGCCCCTTCAGCGCCCCGTGAGCCGCTACTGCTGAAAACATTACAGTTGTTGCTGGAGCTTCGTGTTGACAGTCACTGCGGGCTGTTGTTGCTGTAGCCTGAAGTGCAGATCTCGCATTGCCGCTCTTCACTGGCTGTCGCTGTAGCATGAAGAGTCGCGTTCATAGGAGCTTCATGTTGGCAGTCATCATGGGCGGCATAGTCCCAGCATGAATTGGCATGTTTGCGGTTGTGAAGAGCCTGAAACTTCAGGATTTCTCCTTTCTTCAAAGGAGGAACTCAACCTATGCCAGCCAGGGTTCAGGACCTGGGAAGGCACCTCTTGGTGACCAGGACCTCACTCCAGAAGAGGCCAGCCGGGCTCAGGCAGGTTCAGTTGCAGGTTCAGACAGGTCCAGTGCACCAGGTCAGCTGTAGGGAAGCCTCTGGATCTTGTTGTATCCCTGTAGTTCAGACAGGTCAGCCTACGGACCCTTGGAGACACTCAGCTTAGCCTGGGATGAAGGGAGCAGATCTAGTACCTCGGAAAGCAAGGCAATACACAACCAGAACAGCAGTTCTGTAGTGGCAGTAGGGCAGCCAACTGTGGGGAAAGGAAGCACTTCTTCTGTAATGTCCAAGGTCCAGGAGTGTATAGATGAATTTGATTTGTGGCTCAGAAGGTCCAATATTTATATCTGGTACCAATCTTTGAGTGGGGGTTTTTCCTACACTACCCCAACATCTGGTTCTGGATAGTTCTTCCCTTCGCCTCTCAAGGCCCCAAGATCTCTGTTGTGACACAAGACTAGAGGCAGGTCCCTTTGTGTGTACTGGAGGCAAGCCCTTGGAAGTGTAAGTGGGATAAAGTACAGCTCTAAGTAGTCATCCTGGCAGGAAAACCCATTCTTCCCACATTTAGTCCCATTTTGTGTCACTGTCAGTTTTATGACCTCTGAAGTGTAGAATGCTGAGTCAGTTTAGTTGGTTCACTTATAATTCAGAATTAGTTGTAAATACCCAAGATTGTCAATATCCATACAGTCTGTGAAATGTGAAGCAACAATACAGAAATTACACATAAAATATGAATTAAACAAGGTATTGCCCCTAAATATTAAAACAGCAATATCGATATGACACAATATCAAGGAGAGAATACTGAAACTAAAATATTGACAGGTAAGTCTAGATTTTCAATACCTAACTCCACATAAATGTACTTATGTTGTACATATATATTCAAGCAATGTAGATGTGGAGTTAGGATTAGTAAATCTATATTTACCTATATACACTTACCTTTTGATATTTTGTCCCTCGATATTCTATCCTCTATATCCTTGCACTATGATATTGTTGGTGTTGATATTCAGTAGAATACTCATTAGACAATGGAATTCCATGGTAAAACAATGGATCCACAATCTGTGATTATGTTGTGAAAAGAACACAAGATCATCAGTACCATATTGTTATGTTATTTTATGTTATGCGTATTTGTAAAGCGCATGATCACGCACAAGGGTATCCTGGTGCTGAGCGAATGTGCTTGCCTAGCCCTGCCTAGGGTAGGTTGGTTAATTGAAAAGCCAAGTCTTCAGCTTCTTTCAGATTTCAAGAGAGGAGGAGCTCTGATGCGGAGTGAGAGGCCGTTACACAATTTAGGAGCGATGTAAGTGAACGTCCATCCTGATCTGGTTCTGTGTATGCATGGGATGTGTTTGAATAAGAGTCCTGCGGAGCAGATCTTTCTGAGTAGTGAAAGGATATGCAACTGTTCAGATAGGTATGGCCTAAGTGGTATAGTGCCTTAAATGTGTGTGTGAGAATTTTGAAATCAGCATACTTGTGCATAAGGAGAAAGTAGAGCTCACAGAGGTTTAGTGTGGATTTCCTGTGGCTGCAATAGTTACTCCAATGGTAAAAGGATATGGGCAAACTGTTTTTGGTCAGTCTCAGCCCTATCCAATGCTAATGATGATATCCTTACATATCGAGCATCAGACAGAGAGCAGTGATCTTTGTGGGTGAACAGTGGGGGTTTTCGCAGCATATGGTGTTCCCTTTAAGAATTCCTTCATTGCTGCAATGGTGCAAGATACCTGATAAGGGGAAACCCTTAGAAGGTCCCAAAATTCCCATTGCTTTTGATCTATCTTTGATCTTCTGAGTCACACACTCCACTCAAAGTTTGGCTCTAACAAGACATCCTCCACTGTAAACCTCATGTTATGACAGATTTGGCAGTTGACGCTAATTCACCAATGTGGAATGTCCTGCAGAAGACCAGACTAAGATATGAGTTGCAGGTACTTCAAAGTCAAAGTGACAAACCACAAGTAACATGCAAATTAAAAGGATTAGGAAAAGGGCCACAGTAGACTGGTGCACCAAGATTCCAGTGTTCCTCTGGGAAAGACGTCATATCCTTTGTCCCTGCTCAGTGAAATGCCCAAAATTGCTGTAGGAATAAGATAAAACATCAGCAGCATAATTCATTATCCCAGGGACATACTCTGCCTGAAACACAATCTGATTTTTCAAACATGTAATCACTAGTATCTTTAATAACCTGAAAACCAACTTACAGGATGGTCAAATTTGTCACAGAAATGCAGTCAAACAAACATAAGACAGACCAGTGACAGAAGCACTTCCCTCAGACACGAAGGGTCACCATAATTGCGAACTGCTCCATAAACCTATCTCTCCGGACTAACTTTGACTTAAGCCACAAGGTGGGCTAATGCGCAAAGCAATACCTGCTAGCAGCACCCGTGTTCAAACCTAACTGCTCACGAGAAATAGGTGGCAAATGCGTAAGCACTGTGATGCTGAACTCACTAAGTAAACTCTTTCAGGGTCTCATATATTTCAGCACTGCATCAAGTAAGTTATCCCATGCTGTGTACTAGAGAAAAGGAGACCCATGAATAACCTGCAATTCAAAATTAAATTGCCCCTCAAAGCTCTGCAATTGTGTGAGAGGGTCACCTGTTTGGCCCATAAATGGTAATCAGTGACCATTTTGAATACATAAACCTTGTCCAAAGGCAATCTGCACAGTCCTACTTCTGAATCAATTTCAATCCGCTAAAGGGTGAGGACTAAAGGGATGATTTAAAGTTTAGTAGACAGGGTATTCTGTCGCAAATGTGATGTAGTAGCTTGTCCAGCAAATGATGACAGTCCATCCTATTTAGAATCAGGAGCCCTCCTGTTGCCTTGGTGTTGAAAAGCTTCCTTCAAAGGCCCAATTGAGTAGGGGTCTTCAGATAAAGGGCATTACACCATCCACCCTATTTACGGTGAATGATATGATGCCCTTTCAGACTTGGTGGAGGAGTACAGAAAACAAAATAAATGATCCCAAAGCCAGGGAAAACAACTCCTTGAGTTCGGGGGTCATTCGTTTTTTGTTTTTAAGTGACAAACTCTTTTGTATGGGTTTGATCCATATACTTGTGTACAAGCTTGATAACTAAACTAGTTCCAGGATTGTCTGCCTGGGGCAACTCTAGGCGTGTCAATCTCACTTTCATTCTCACAGGCAAGAATGTGATCTGACCAGGAGCCCGACCAGGCCGCTTAAACCAAGCATAGTAAAATTTATGTAAAAGTTATCAAGAGAAAGTTATTCAAGACATTTAGTTTAAGTTGAGCATGATTAAATTGGTAAAATCCAAATACCCCAGAGAAAAAAAATCTAATTCTCTATGAACACAACAAATGAAATGTTTAACATTGTTAATTCTTTCCACAAACTTAGCTGCGTGTCCTTCATAATTCAGCTGAGATGTGTAATACTTTAGCTCATTACGTTTTGAAAAAAGGAGATATTTGCCAAAATTGCAGAGCTGACTTCGAACCCTGTTTTACAACCAAAGAACTCAGCATTGCCCATTCTCCTACTAATTATCTCAGTTAACTGTTTCCCAAGTTGACCTGCTATCCCTGGACCTCCTCACACAACTATTATGTTGATTATTGACAGACTTGCCCAATTTTTATTAAGCTTTGCAAAGCCTCTCACCTTCCTCCCACAGCAAATTAAAATAAGGGGAGAAGCAAGTAAATTACATTTTGTTCTCTTTTCTAGCATTAAATGTCCTTCTGGACCCAGCTCAACAGGGTTTCAGATCTTCCCACAACCGTGAATAAGCACTAAAAGGTAGCTGGTGAGCTTGGCTGGGCTGTTGACCGGACAGATTCATTGCACTTGCTCTTTCAGAATTAAATTTGGCCTTTGACACAATTTTTCATACTATATTAATATCAAGGCTGCATTAGATTGGTGTGGCTTTAAAATGGCATTCTTCCTCCGTACACAACAGGACAACTGTGGCCAAGATTTCATTTTCGCTACCAATTGTCAAAGCAGTTTAACATTTTCTGCCTCAAGGTTCCTCGTTGATCCCACACCATTTAACATTTATATTGCATTGATGGTCGAGATCATTAGTTCCATCTAGCATTTCCTTTTTTCAGGAAGTATACGGATGATACACAGCTAATTGTCCAGCATGGACGTGCTGTGGACTCTAACCAGGCTTCTTTAAAAAAATGTTTAGCAACAGCGACCAGTTGGATGGAATATAACATCCTAAAATTCCATACAAATAAAACAGAAGAACTAATATTGGATCATTATAACTGGGGCCTTTTGATTTAGGTTTTCCACCAATTCCTACACTTAGGTTTGTTTCTGGGTGATGGGCTTACTCCGAATACTCACATCATTAAGATTCTGGCAACGTGTTCTATCTGGTTAAAATGCTGAAGAAAATACATTTCATCTTCTTCCACTAGATGTTGAAAACAAGCATTTCAAGCATTGATAAAGTTATGCCTCGACTACTGCAAAAGCTTCTATATAGGAGCCCCCAAAAACTGCTCACTAAGCTTCAAGCCATACGAATGATATTGGTCTGGATTGATGTGTGCGTGTCACCCTGTACAGATGATAGTAAAATTGGCTACCTGTAGGAAAAAAAAAAGTGTCATTTAAAATTCTCTGTTTCGTTTATGAAGCCATAATCAAAACAGGTCCCACTAACTAACAGTAAATTCCAGAGATATATTTCTAACATGCTTCTTTGCCCAGCTTCTAACTTTAATTTGCATATCACTTTTAGAAAAGCAAGCTGTGGTGGACATTCCTTTCTTCTCTTAGCTACGAAGCATTAGAATTCATTTTCTATTTCCCTTAAGTCCACTAATTTCTATTTTCAGTTCAGGAAACTACTAAAACCAATGTATTTTAATAAGAACTGTTTGGGTTTGCGTTAAATATGTTTTGTTCCCAGTTTAAAATCATTATCATTGTCAACATTTTCAGCGCCACGGGACGTCTACGGGTGGCAGACATGCTTTATAAACATATACAATACAATATAACAAATCACTAGCAGCTTCTCAGAAATTCTGCTTAATAGCTTGATCGACCTTTCTGTGGAGCAGATTGTGTTCTACTTAATGGCTTGTAGCCAAAGTTTATGAAACACTTAACTGGGCTTGTTGGTGTTCAAGGCAGTGAATGGCAGCTAATAAATCCGAGGCTAAACTAAATGTAAAATAATTTTTGATCCCAGCTGTCTGGTGACCATGAAGCTGTGCAGACCTAGCCCATTACTAGTCCGACTCCATGTGCCGCACAAATACAATATTTAATTGGATCTTTAAATTAAAAAGCTGTATCCTAAAAGAGCATCAGGCAGGCATACTTCCTCTACCCTTGTGCTTTGGGCTCAATAACTGTAAGTGCCTTGGAATCCCTCCTACCTACTGAGGAGTGGTCAGCTCTCATTAGAGGAATGGGCGAGCACGCACGTGTGTCTTCGCTGATGTGACATTTTCAATCCGCAAACATCAAAACAATCAGCTTCGCCACCGTTTGTTTCAACTCTTGTTCCTTTCTCTGGTCCCTTTTCCCTGCATGGCATATTATATGCGATTGACCGGGTGTTCATACAATATGACCCTGTCCCACAGTGATGTCTTATTGAAAATGGGTCTCTTAACGTAAAAAACAATAATATAATAATGAATTGTTTTTGGACTATTGCCTTTTTTATTAATACTGACGGCCCTGGTTTTAGAGATTTCCATATTTTCATTCCAAGAGGGATTCTGCGGATGCAAAGTCTCATTTATGTTTCAAGGAGGTTTGGCCACTTCTCTTATTGGATTGCTCTTCTGAGTGAGCTTCAGCAGTCCCTGAGTCAAGTATTCTTCACTTTAAGGAGCTTCTTTTCACATGGGACACATCACCAGTCCTCTAGGAGCTGTGTCCTGGCTGCTTGCAGAACAGAAGACTTTGCACAAGGCCTTAGACGGACAGCAACCTTTGTAAAATAGGTATCCTCCGACAGCAATGTTAATCCTCAGACAAAATTCTTTGGAACACGTCCTCCACTTCAAGTGCTTTAAGTGCTGAGCTGACAGTCAGTTCTTAACCAGCAACTCATGGATGCCAAGGACATAGAAGATGATCTCTTTCACACAATTGTTTTGATAGTACAGGGGTAGGGAAGAAGTAAAAACTAATAACTACAAAATGAAACCAGACTCTTAGACCCTTGTTTACGTTCTCATCCTATTAGTGCTTTCATGACCTTGAAGTTCAGTGATAGCATAGTGATGCTAGGTGTACCGAAGGATGAATCACGAGAAGCAGCTTTCCAAAGCTGCCGCTAAATTACACCCATGCAGTAACTTGCAATAGTCTGTTCAGACATCCAGTTCAATTCAACACTGGTAGCTCATAAGCCCAAGCCCGAAAAAACAGTAAAAGCTGCCCTTGACACTGTGTGATCCACTGACATGGCATCTGAGGCATACTTTTGCTTAAGCTCATCTGCAGACGATTCTATTGAAATGAAGCGACTCAGCAGCTAGTCACAGCTGTCTGTTGATGCTTTCCTCTTTCGAAGGTGGAGGAACCTTGGTCTAAAGAAAAGAAAATTATGTCAGAGGGTGTAAAAAAGGTAAGACAACATGCTAACAATAAGCTTTCTTGTAGATCACCAGTCCTCAGCTTACCCATGCCCAGAGGTGAATCCTCAACAAGTGTAAAAAAACAAAAAAACAATAATCCTATCTGTTACTGGCTTGTATTGACATCTACAGAGACAGTAGCGGATCTTCGCTCAGGAACACTATGCTGATAATTGGACACTTAGGCCCTCATTATAAGTTTGGAGGTCTCTGAGTGAGACTGCCAAAGCCACGGGTGCCAAAGGACCACCAGCGGTCTTCCGCCAACCATATAATGGCCACTGCCAGATTTCCGCCACACTGTGCGCAGATTTCCGGCAGTAGCCATGCTGGTGTGCTGTGGTGTTCTGGCATTGCTACCACCTGCACCACTCCGTCAGTAGGATGCTCCCAGCCGTATTAAGACCATTATTATGACCTGGCGTTGTCCTGTTGGCAGAGCGCTGCTGGTGGTGGCAGCGCCCCTTCCCGCTCCCTGCCACCCGACCTCCTCGCCGGACAAGGTAGGTCAGGCGTCAGACAGGGGAGGGGGTGGGAGGGTGTTGTGTGTGGGTGTGTCATCTCTGTGTGTATGAATGTGTGTGTATGTGTATAGATGCGTTTTAGTATGTGTGAGTGAAAGCCTGTATGGATGAGTGTGAGTGAATGCGTGTATGGATGTGAGCATGTGTGAGTGAATGCGTTTATGGATGAGTGTGTGTGAATGCGTGTATGGATGCGTGTGAGTGAATGCGTGTATGGATGAGTGTGAGTGGATGCATGTCTAGAAGTGTAGGTGAATGGGTGTATGTGTGGTGCATGTGGGTGTCTGTGTGCCGTAAGCGGAGAGAGGGTGGGGGCGCTAAATGAGTATGGAAGTAGGGGGCGGGGTGGGTGCTGTGACTGTAGGGGGTCAGGTACCTGCTTGGGGTGGGGGGGTGGGGAAGCCTTCTACCGGTCACAAGGAAGAGATTCCTTGTCACTTTTAGCCTTTCCGCCATGGATTTCGTGGCGGTGCTACTGCAGCAGAAACCATGGTATTACGCCAGCTCCTAGTACCGCCGGCGGTCCTCTGTGGTCCGCTGGGTCGGAGATGAACATCTCCGGCCCGGCAGTTCATACCGCCATGGAGGTATGAGTGGAGATGTGGCGGTCTTCACAGCCAGTCTGTTGGGGGTGATACCGCCACTTTAACCCTGGCGGTCGGAAGATCACCAGGGTCATAGTGAGGGCCTTAGTTCCTCACACTAGAATGCTGTTGGCACAGGAGTCAATCATACCATGCTGAAACACCGTCGAAGGCTCTCCTCAGAGGCAATGCCCAGTCCATGGTAAGGGATATCCCATACACTCTATTGAAATATGCTCTATGCACCTTTGATACAATGATGAATCTCTGCCACTTGGCGGTCACTGACACTAGGTGGTGACAATAACACTACGATTTCTCTTACTTTACTGTACTGAAGGTCCCACTTAAATTCAAATTCAGGCAGAGTCAGTCATACAGGATGCTTCTGATGAAGTCCTGGGAAATTAATATATTGAGTTCCTTAGAACCATACTGACTGATACACTGCTGCATAGCCCTACGTGATCCCATGCTGGAATGATAGATCAGGCTGCCATCTCATGCTGACACATTGGCAGACAATGCACATGGAAATTCCTAGGGGACACTGGTACAAGTTGCCAATTTAACTGATAAGACTCAAACCAGCCATAGGTGCCTACTCATGTGGAGGCAATGACACAACTTGTGGGCTAGCACATTACTGGAACAATGACATAGGGTCACTGCTGTTACTACTGTTACTACTGTTACTACTGATCACCAATCATACAGGATCTGCCCTATCTCCCTCCCAACATTATGCTGGGGCACTGACTAAAGGTGTCCCTTCATACCAAAAAGGATACTAGGCAAGAGATGTCACCATGCTCATTAAACCTTCATTTTTCAATCATCATGTCTAGCTTGAAGGATGAGTGCAGAGATAGTATTTAGAAGTTTAGCTGCATCTTTCAAACATACTTGCCACAGAAGTCCTCATGAATGGCTATGAGATGCAGTCGCAAGTCAGGACACGTTGACAGCCACTTCTGCACCATTTCTGGATGTCGTGGGTCCACCTCAAGAAATACACTTCTGGAAGGGAGAATGAGGACTCCTAAATTAAATAATGTTGACAGCAAACAGACAGTGAAAATGTACAACTGACTGTATATTATTTCAGGGGACAGTCTTTTGTAAGCCTCACAATAACTTCTGTTACTTAACTCTCCTTGGAAAGAAGCAATGCAAGATGTAAAGCCTTTACTGTGCCACTTTGTTTGCAATAGAGGGCACTGGTGAAAACTGAATTTTAATATGTAAACACTTGGGGAGCTCTACTTATTGTGTGTCGTTCTTGAACTATGCCACCCTAATGTACTGTGTGACTAATGTTAGAGAGATAGCAAGGCAGCACCAGCATATTGGATTTTTTTTTTACCCAACTGGGTTATCCCACATGCAAAGGTTTGTCCTTCCCTACACGTCTGGGCATACATATGAATAGAATAAGGGCAGTGTTAGATTTTGGAGAGAGTAAAGGTTGGCAAAAAAGACAGAATACATAGTTACCTAGGCTTCACATCCATGGTCTGGTGCTGCAAAGCCTAGGAGGGAGAGTCCCCTTTCCTGGGTCTCGCAGCAATGGTCTCAGTCATTGCTGTGAGGGCGAAGTAGGGTGCCCAGCTTTCTATTATCACTTCACAGGACTGTTTGTGCCACTGGAGACGCACTGCGTGTGGGGAGACACATTGTGTTTGCACAGACATCAGATGTTGTTTACTGGGGAGCAGGGGAACTATGAGTCACATAGCACATTTTTGGGGGTTTCATTCTAAATGCTCCCCCTTTAAAGCAGCCCATCTTAAAAGGTAACTCAGCTGGAGATTGAGTTCATGAAGTGTGATTACTCTTCATACTGTATTTGAGTTTACTACCCTTTACCACCTCCTGGAGGAAGCCATGACTGCTCGCCATTGTTTTAAAAATTAATTCTGGTATCTAAATAGAGTGAAATAGCCTTAAGCTTTGAAACACCAGTTGTAACTTAGAGGTGGGCAAGTCACTTAGAGCTTCAGCCAGGCTCAAGCCATAAACCTGACTCTGACTCAGCTCGAAGTCCTCTTGACCCCTCAAGCCCAAAACGAGCCAATCTTTTATGGGGCTGCTGCCCGCCACTCAGGCTTTCACCTCCTGTGCCATACAATAAAGACAAAGCTTTGATGATAAGCTCTTGATGAAATAAGGACAAGAGAGAAAAGGGTGCCTTTCTAGTGGCCCAATAGCACAGTGTAAAATAAGAAATCCTAGCTTCCCGCTTGACGAAATCGTGTTATCCTGGGCAAATATTATATGTCAAGAAGGTTCCCTTTTTCCTCATTATCACGTTTGAGACACCCTTCAATATGTGCATTCAGGGTGTGCACTATACACAAACCTCTTGTTTTTTGTTTAACAGACTAGAATGCTGTTTGTCTGCAATACAAATCTACACTACATATATAGGCTATACATAAGTGCTAACTTGCCTTTTAGTTAAGTAATAGCATTGTGAGGACGGTGGGGGCCAGGAATGCTTTTAAGTTAATGTTTAAAAACTATCGCTTTTAATAAATACTTTTCAATGCAGTGATATAATCCGATGTACTGAAACACATCCAGATGTTAAAGAATAAACGTTTGAAATTTTGGTGCGACAGTATCATATTTAAACATTATGTTTATTGCATGAATTGCATAATGTGAGAGCTTGTCTCGTGCACAGACTCTTAGTGCCAATTCAGGCTTTCAGCTTGGCTCTGGCTCAGCAATCCCCGTTAATTTGTTAACTCACCCACCTTTATGGTAAATATCAGTACCTACCACACATACAGTTCAGTAAGCACTCACTGCCATAGGACTTGGTTCAATGGTTATGTTTTAGCCACCGAGGTGGGATATCTGACATCTAATCCGAGCTTTATGATGTATATAAACACCTTGATATAAAGCTGTGCGGGGTTCAAAACAAAGTGACAACTCCCTGGGAAGGGCAGCTCCTTCGCCTTGTGATCAGAATCACTGACACCCTAGTTGTAATCTAATGAACTAGTTGGACATGTGGAACCAGGAGACATGATTTTTAATCACAGACTCCCATTTGGCCAAAGTGTGTGCTTTTGGGCAATCACTTCTCTGAACTTATTTCTCAAATTTTGGCAAGATTAGGAATATTTTGATTCAAAGTAAAAACTGCTGGCCAGCATGACTTAAAAATGGAGGGAATATAACTTGGGAGGAGAGAGTGGTGCCCAGTCACATGGTATTGTCAAAATGCCGTACAGTGGTATGTCTGACTGTCTATCTATATATATGTATTTATATATGTGTGTCAGGGAGAGAGGGAGTATCTTGGAGATGGGAAATGTGGCGAAAAGAGGGTAGGTGGAGAGAGACAGAAAGAGAAGAGAGATTCATAGTGAGAGAGGGAGAGAAGGCAGAGAGAGACAGAGTTATAGTCCCTTGTAGTAGAGAGTACCAGCAGACCAAATTGCTTTTAACTTTGTAAAAGCAGGGTACATCCACCCTGCCCAGGAGCAAAGGGACTCAACATAACATTGCATGTGTGGAGTGACAATAATGATGGCATGATTAAACGTGTGTTGTGAGGGTAAGGCCTTCATTATGAGTGGCCCAGTATAAGACCCACTATCAATTCTCCTACCAATGGAATAACTGTGGGATATGTGATTTCGAAAGGTGGTGAAGGAGGGCTGTAAAAGCCTTTGGAAACAGCATGCATAACCCGGACATAAAATGTCCATTCAAGCAAGTTTTCCCATTAATTCGAATGGGGACTTTACATGTTGTTTGTAGGTGAACATCCAGGTGAAACAGCCTAGCATCGGGTATACATATTGCAGGTCAGCCCCCATTGCCGGTCCTATCAAAATTATGAGCCCATTTCTAATGACGAATTTAAATGTAGAGAGCAAAGGGACTGCATGGGTTTATATTCCCTTTGTATAGAAGTCATGGTTGCCAGGTATGTATAGAAGTCATGGTTGCACGTGAACACGAAGGGCCAAGAGATACTAAGTAATAAATAATTTCAGTAAAATTCGGATCCTTCTTTTGTAATTTGCCAATTATTCCTCTGTTTGTTTTAATAATGATTTAGAAATAGCTTAAATAGTTCTCAAATCAGCTCTGCCAAGTTTTCCAGGTCCATAAATGATGGCTGCTTTAGTCCAGGCTTTCTTTCTTTGAATTCTGGAACATGTAGTCCTTGTTTCCAAAACCAGGACTAAAAGCCCCAGAATTGAAAGAATTTTTTTTAGACTGTCGCAGTTAATCATATGCAGCTAATCATGCATGGGCCGCGGACACTTGGCGCTATGTACTTTTTATGTGATTTCTTCACGTGTTTGTGTTATAAGTTTATAGTCAAAAGAGAAAAATTAAAGGATTGCTTTCTCCCAGCCCTCTTACTGGCATGGACATAAAAATACAGGCTCGCAAAATACCTGGAAGATGGTATCTCTAAAAAAAACAGTCGATGAAAGCGGTGTGGGAAACGAGCGAGGTGGGTGCAGTTTATTGTATGCTCACACAATAATGCCAAGTTATTGAGGCTAATGTGACCTTCCTGAATGTGCCATCTCCACTCCGCAGTGGTAGATGTGCCAGGAGCGGTTAATTAAGCTCTAGTAATGATAGCTAGGGCAGTGTAGACAAGGCTACGCGAGTACTCTTTGTGAGAGGAAGCGAGGAGCAGCACATTATTTTCTGGAAATAATTGTTCTTGTAAACAAAACCGTTGCCGGGAACGTGTATATGTCGGTGCCTTTGTACATGGGAGGAACAATGTCCTTTGCAGAACGAAGCTTTGTGGAGCACAGGTTGCGAGAAAGCATTGCTGGCTAAATAATGTACCTGTGAAGGAAGTTCAGAGAAGCACAAATAAACGACGTCATGACGCAGTGTGTGCAATGCCTGCCAGGGCACGAGGATGTTTGCTTCTATAATGAAGTATGCCCAGGATGAAATGAAGAGGAAAGTTGAGACAGGTTATCAGTGGGCCCAATCTGACTGACATTAGGGTCATGGAATTTGAAGATATTGAATTTCCAGGATAATACAAAGCATATTCTTTGTAAAGGTTCAGCGATTCTTGTACATTCTCTCTCGTTCAACCCTGCCCCACAAAACTCACCATTTGCAATGACTGCGATCTCTAAGATGCACAGAGAACTCCATGGATATTCAGAAAGCATTAGACATTTCAGGTAAGGCTCTCTCTGGCTGTGTCCCTAAAACCTGAACCATACCTAAAATGAGCAGGCACGGCTCATCCGCTAGGGCAGAGGAGCATCGCCCTCCACCAGCAGCAGCAGCTGGAAAACTACGTTTATTATCTTTTTATATTAAAAGGGCCAGGCCATAGGGCTGTGACAAGCACAAAGGAGGAGTGCACAGCACTCCCCCTCAGTGCGCATGTATGTTTGGCCAGCCGTCTCGGGCCTGCCAAACACACATGCACATTAGGCTCTCTCCAACCCGGCACTGTGTTGCCGGGTTGGAGATAGCAGGCAGCAACTCCCACTCTGCTTTGGAGTGCCCTGGCTGGGAGCTTCGACCAATCCGAACGCTGTTGTCATGCTGCAGGCAGCATGAACGCAGTGCTCAGATTGGCCGCAAGGCAGGCTGGGAGCCTGTGCCTGCAGCTGCAGTCAAGGCAAGAGGAGAAGCGGTGGTGGTGGAGGCGACGATTGGGGTGATTTTTTCCTCCTTAAATTAACCCCCAACCACCATTCAATGCCACACCCCTTAAACACACCAGTTCCAGACCAAACAGTTTCAGGTTTAAAAAAAGCTATTTATAACTCAAGGAGCATTGGCTTGCCTCAAGCTTCCAAGACTTCAACCACAAGGGCCGTCTGCCGGAACTGAAAGCATCAGCTGCAGATGTTAAGGACCAGAGACTGTCAAAATAGCAACCAACAAAAACTGTGACAACAGTTCATGTTGGCCAACAGGTCTGTAGGATCCTCCTGAGCATGAAGACAATAAAATAAGGCATGGAAATCCTTCAGGAAGGCCTGCATGGCATATGCCACCTAAGTACGTGTCTGGATCCCATAGTTAGAGGTAGCATAAGCACGCTTCAAAGCAGATTCAGAGGCCAAGGGGGAAGAAGACATGGACACCAGAATAGTACTACCCTTTGGGGTTTGAGGTAACTGTTCTTCAAAACACTTTAACAAATGCCTCTTGTGGGTAAAGTGAGGAACAGCTGCTTTATCGATATCTCTTCACTCCTTATCCAGCATACTCTGAATGATGTTATGGAAGGGCAAGCAGTCAGAAGTAGAAGTACTATATTATGACAAAAAGTCATCTTCAGCCAAGACTGTGGTTGCAAACCCCAACTGGTCTCCTTTATGTGATAAGATCTCTTTAAAGTGCTCAGACTGTATATCAATCTGCCCCACAGTCTTTTTGTTCCTGTGCCTTGTCATCCAAACACTAATGTTCAGCAGGGAATTCTTTGTCCTTTAATGCAGTATTAACAGTCTCTTTCATTAGGAAATGCAAACCTCCCCATGAAATGTGCAAGAGTTCCTCAGACTCCTCCCGCTCAGGAGGCTGGAAATGCTTCCATTTCACCAGCTGTTAGTTATACCAAAAGAATCACCAAAAGAATTACCGGGCAGCACAAGGTCGCGCTACTGTAGCCTCTGTGCTTTCCTGTTGATTTAGGCTTCACTAGTCAAGCAGATCACTTCTCACTAGATCTGGTTGCCCAATAACTGAACATATCTTCCTTGTGATGAGCATCAATAGAGACTCACACAAGGGCTCGGGAAACCGTCCTGCAGGCCCCCTCCTCCTGCACCTCTTACATGACCGCAGCACCCTGTCCTAGTTCAGCACACGAGCAGGGAGCATGTCTGAAGCCAGTCCCTAACGCTGCAGCAAGTTCAAGCGGTACGGAGCTAGAGCCGAAACAGCAAGACAGCAACCAAATAGCATAACAAATAACAGTAAAATATATAAACAAAATGCAGCAAAAAATAAAAACCACATACGAAGGACGAGTGTAGTTACCCGCCTAAACGGGAAACAAAAACAGGAGGAGGCATGGTAAAGGAGTTAATATATATACAAAAATATGTATAACACAGAAGGACTTCAGTGCTACTGCTGTCACGGGGAAGGTCAAACCTCATGGATTAGGACTGGGACGAGGAGGACCCCATGAGAGGGTAATGATGAGTTGTTAAATTCTTCAGTTGAGGTTCTAGAGTCAGAAATCAGCCTGGTAATGGTGGTTTGTCAGTTGCAAATATTTGTGACTTAACATCTGTTTGTGTGTCTAAATTTGAGGCCTTTCTGCTTGATATGTCCTGATTAGTAAATTTATTGCGTAAGAATGTAGAAATCTATTTCAGTGTGCATAGTACTTTAACCAAGGCTATTGTCTGTATAGAGTAAAATATTAAAGGTAAAAAGTAAAGGACATTTGTTGTAGTTTTCTGCCATAGCTCCTATCATCCACTTCACACAATCATTTTTCATAGGTGGTTGCTCTGAAGCCTTGTAAAACTAAACACTTCTAGGAAAGTGGTCGGGATAGGACACAACCAATAGGAGGCAGAAGTATTACACTCTCATGCATTCTTAAGCCAAATGTAAGCAGACATGATCAGTGGACTAAGAAGGGATTCAACTGCCATAACTGTCCAGATACACAAAAGAAGTTGAAACCTTAACACAGGAACTGAGTCTATCTTTGAACAATCTTTGATCAAATCTGGCCAGTTAGGTCCAGGCCACATTGCCTCCTGTAGTAGCATGCAGGTTTCCTGCCCTTGAACAAATCCTCTGGTGTTAAGAAGTGAGTTTGCTGCTGCTCCCACCTGCACATTTAAACCAAAATTGGTGTTGCAATCCACATTTGGCAAAACTGCAGAGGCTCCAGTTGCAGCTCCCAGAGTTACGTTCCATTAGTATTTCTTTGTTTGCCCTGGCCGTGGAGGCAGTGGTGGAATAATAAACTACCAAGCAGACACCATGTGATATCTGAGGACTATGCTTTCTTACACCCAGGGCCACTGGAATCTGTGATTGTGCTGCCACTGCTTTTTTAGCATAATTATATATTTGCCGCATTTGCCACATAATCTTTCATCTGCTGTATAATCTGAAGAGTTTAATAGTAAAACATGTTTCTAGTTCAAACAGTTCAAAAGTTATTAAAACACCTAGAGACGTGTTGCTGCGCAAAGGAAGAGCCTTTTGCAAATGTTGGCTGACCACCGTTCTGTTGCTTATTGCTACGTTTGGGTGTTAAACTGTTACTAATAAAGGTCATACAGTGCCCAGACACTGTTAAGTGAATAAATTACAAAATAATGAAGTATTGCTATCACAAAATGTGCTGCATTAAGCTGCATAATTTGCCTTTTCTTGCTGCACAATGTTCTCAACTCTATTGCATAATTTGACCCTCCCCTGATGCATAATTCCAGTGGCCCTGGTTATATCTGCAGAACTCAGAGCACAGTATATCAAAGATTCTAATAGATTTTGGTAAGGACCAGGGTCGTAGGTGAACTGACAAAATTGTTTATTTTTCCACTTGGGTTCCCTTATACCCCAACCTCATTGCCACAGTTCAACAACCTGTTGGTATGGGATCTGAGATGTTCAACTACCTGGGGATGCAGATTTATAGTGAAGATGCAAGGCTGATAGCAGGCAATGTATGTTAAGGCAATAAATGTTCTTTGACAATGTATTCTCAATCTGGAACACACAACCCCTCTCATTCTGCTGAGAGAATGGCCAAAGCAAAGATTATTATATTGGCGTGCCTACTGTATCACTTTGCTGATATACCTATTGTGATAATCTGAGAAGTTCATGGAGCTTAACACTTTGCTTACTGATATGATCTGGGGAGGTAAGTGGAAAACAGTGACCTTAAATAAAACCCAAAGGTGTCTCGATAAGGGAGGTTTGCACCAAACTATGAGTCGTACCACTTGGCGTCACAGCTACAGTGGGCAGCACCCCCTTGAAGAAAGATGATAGGTGCTCGCTTCCCGCGGAAGGTGCTGGGGATTGTAACATTACTTGTTCATTAGTGAATGTGTAAAACAACGTAATATTGGCAATGCGACAAACAGATGCAAACTTGTACGTATATGTATATGTCCTCTCCCACACTAGACGACTCATTACATTGCACCCGGATGTGGAGCCACGTGATATTTTTATGATGTTGGTTAACTGCTACCCGTCTTGTGTTACAGAGACTGTGTTACCCTGATATTTAATGAAAATGAGTCAGAACAAGTTTGTTAAGGATTTGCAAACATATTTCGTTTAGTTAATGTATTGAGAAATGCCCTGAAGCTACCTAACTTACTTTTGTAGGTTCTGATTACTACTTGTACAAAGCTGTGCGGTGCGTTCATGCATAAACGTATGCAACTAAAACGAACAAAGAGCAAGTTAAAAAAAAAAAAAAAAAAACTCCAATAATAGTTCACTCCAGCTCTTGAGACTGCTGCATTTTCTTTTGTGACATTTTAAGCCACGGCTTGGCCTCTGGTTCCTCCTCTGCACAGTGACAACAAGCAGGTAAGAGGTTGGGGGACATGCATCTTTTGTGCTCTACAGTTCCCATGTGCTCTTCACGTTCCACATTTGCCCAATGTTTCGACCTCTTACACCTGAAGTTTAACTTTAATCATTATAAACAATTCTAATGTTCAACAAAACCAAGGGGTCGTGCTTTTCATCGCAGCGATTATTCTGGTCAAATAAATATTGATAGTTCTAGGGGGAAATGTTAAAAAACACCATAAAACCAGAAGCCCTGTTATTGCACTTGATATATGGTGGACAGGGAATCTGTCGCATTTGTATCGCAATATCCCAACTGTCAAGCTCTAAATCAGAACCCAGCTAATTACAAAGTTGGGCACATCATGGTAATACACTAAAAAGTGAAGGAGCTTCTGCCCTCGTTGATGCTGTTCTCACAATCCTGAATCTCCCAAGTACACAGCTTTTGAGATTGCTATCAACTATTCAGCATCTTTTTCTTACTCCAAGCCTGGCACGTGGACTGGCATTAAAGACGTTTTAAAGTGGTTCATTTGAGTAGATCTTGCCTTCAATAGTTTCCACAGCTGCTGGAAGTAAACAGCAAGTTCAATCAACAGGTCCATTAATTTGACTGCTGCGAGTTCAAGTGATGCCTCAAAATGAAGGGTTTAAGAGTGGTTGATCTCTGCCACTAGTGATATGACGTGCAGTTTAAAATCATTTCGTAAGGAAAGCTAGCACTCTGACAAAAGAGTCTTCTCTTACATGTTGAACTGATATGGCTTTAACAGCATCCTAGCTATGAAACACCTACTAACCTACACCCTAGTTAATGAGCCAGCAATACCCTTTTTACATGATTTTAAACAATGAAGTCACTCCATATGTAACATTCTCCAGTCAGTCGGAAGTCTCAAATGCCAATGAAACAAAATTCAAATATTGACTCTTTCAGCAGTTCTTACCCAAAATCCTTAAGGAGCTGAGGAGTGAGTAACAGGATAGCTTTTATCACCATTAGACCATCTGCGCCTCCACAAAGGGCATCAAGATCCTCATAGCTGTGCGGAAAAAAACATATATTATAAAATATTTTTTCACAGGGTTGACTCCAGAAAAAGTTTTTGCAATATGGACCGTGCTATTCTCGAACAAACAAAATGTCAGCAATGAGTGATGCAATCAGACAGAGATGCAGTTCTTGCAGCTCACAAAGAGCTGAAAAGATCCCTTTTCCATACTCCCGTCAATCAGTTAAAAAAATGTCAGAGTACTGCGAGCCAACACCCGTCTCTCTAACCTTAAAGTGAGAGGGAATCCTGCATACCATTACCCCTGGAAAGGAGAACACCATTCCCATCTATTGGTTTCATCTGAAAAGGAGAACACCATTACCATCTATTATTGTTGCTCATAAATGGGAAGCTTCCCTTGTCTCATTCAGAAAAATCTCAGTTCCCTCTGTTCACAAAACTCTAATCAATGAAAATAATTCCTCGGTTACTGTCCTAGCACAGATAGGATCCCAAGGTCCTCAGGGTCTCTTTGAGTAAGAATCAATTGCCATCCGGCCTCCAGCCGCTATGTAGGAGAAACGTGAAGTGAAGATGGCTATAATGAAGGCGAGAATGACAAAGAAGCACCTTAGGATCTCAGGAGCCAGGCTTTGCATGTCCTCTTCAAAAACATAAGGCGGATTACTGACAATCGCATCCACTGGTGCCCAGGGAAGAAATTTCTCTATGGGATCTAAATAAAAAAATGGCAGAGGGTAACCAGTTATAACAAACTGAACATGACTAATATTAAAGGCATATATAAAGAAACTCTGCATTATAACACAAATTACAGGTCAGAACCATGTAAACAGCTTCCATTTATAACTCTATATAAAGAGCCCTAGGGTGATATACTCAGGGCATTGACAAGGTCCTTAAAAGCACTGAATTGAAAGATCCAGCACTTGAGAAATGCATGCATTCTAGAAGCCGGGGAAAATAATTCACTTGAGTAAAGACAAATACAGAGAAGAGCCACTCTCACCCGTTAGTAAAGCAATTCACTCTTCTAGGAATAACGTTCTAAAAGCCGATATTCAGTGTGTAGCAACAGTGCGGTTGGCCCACACTGCCCCCATGATACTTCGTCAGATGGTTAATTCTATGCAAGTAATTTGCTTGCTATACTTTACAATTACTTTTACTTTTCATTTTATATAAGACAAAACATCTTCGAGTTTGGTCCACCATTAAATCAATGCAGAGTGCAAATTATATTGAACTGCAACGTTTGCCTCAGTGTATGCCTCAATATATTCTGGGAAAGAAAATAGCATTTTCTAAATTTGCAAGTTATCTTTCCTTCTCATCTATACTACTCAGACACTTTTGAATGATATCTCTTACTCATGTGTTTTATCTGAGGTGAACTGGTATAAGTTTGCTTTATGTACATAACAGAACAGCAGTGGTGCTGTTCTCAAGTTGTCAGTCTCACTGGGTGTTGTGCACAATCAGTCGAGATAATAGCATGCCCTCAACATGGTGCAGTTAACCACCGTGGTGCAGGTGGTGGTACAGAGTAACTGTGGAGGTGCACCCTACTATACAATGAGGTCAAGATGGCCACCGGCTGATATAATGCATACGCGTGACAATGCCTAGGATGCCTGATGCATCATAATGACACAACACAGCGTTTCATTGAAGTTGTTACGGGGCACCAGGTTGTTTTAAATACGATGCATGCTGTGGTGTGGCAATCCCGCCTACAGTCCCAAGATGAGATAAGGTTTCATTATGGTGTTTATTTGATCAAATGAAAGAGAGTTTGGCAGTCACTGGTTGCAATTCAGTATCACCTATGTTTACCTCAAAGGTGGCATTGTAAGACTTACACTTATCTAAAGGCCTGGGGACTGATCTTGGAAAAGGAGGAAGTGAAGACGGTTGAACATATCTAACCAGTAAGGTCAACTTCAGTTGCAGGAGTAATTAATAGATAAATCAAATAATATAACGGTGCCTCTGTGGAGACTCAGTGCGCTGTTGTAACGGGCTACTCTATTCCAAATAGCATGTAATTTGTACTAAATAAATAGATTAGTATCTTAAATTCTGGTGGTATTTGAATAAGACTGTGACTTTCTCGAAGCCCTTGCTAGGAATAAAGAAAGTTGGTTGCCACAATTTAAACGCTATGCTAGATTATATTAACGTTACATTAGAGTATGGGGGTTCTAGTACTAAGGAACAGATCCTTAGTGCATAATGCTTTGGTTTCAGGCCCCGTGGAATTAGGAACGTGGAGGTTCAGAATGCAGCAATTCGCCCCGTCCTACTATAATCTGCCATAACCACAGGGAGGGGCGCCACAGGCAAGGACCATGTGAACTGGCAGAGGCAAACTTATGGTTTGGAGGAAGGTGTGCAGTACAAAGATGCATGCGAGAAAGTAGTACAAAACCTTCAGGACTGATATGGATCACGTCATGACGTGGGAGATTTTAGCCTAATAATGACAATAATGGGGCTATTAAGTTAACTTTCAGTTGTTGGTGTTCCAAGACACTTGGACAAGACTCCTACCACAAGAAACAAGTTCACTGCCTGCATGACCAAAGGAACTGACTTGATGAAAGTTAACTGTCTCAAGTTCAATACTGAAAATATGGAGGCAGTGATCTTCAGCAAGAACACCTCACCATGGGACACCAATATACCCACACACAAAATTCACACCGGGAAGCTCGTAATAATCATCGGCAGCAAACTGGACATAACCACACAAGTCAATGCTGTCACTGCATCCTACTTCCACACAGAAGATGCTTAGGAAGATCTTTAAATGGCTCCCAAGCAACACTAGAAAAACTGTCCCTTGTACCCTAGTCACCAGCAAAATCGACTATGGGAACATCCTCTACACCCGGATCACCAAGTTACTCTCTTGAAAGCTCCGAGCCATCCAGAACTCATCAACCAAGCTCATTTCTCAACCTCACATACAGAACCCACATTACACCACACCCCCAGAAACTACACTTCCTCCCAAAACACAAACAGGTTCAATTCAAACTCCTTACATACACATTCAAGGCACTACACAACTCAGGCTCCACCTACCTAACAGTCGCATCTCCTTACATCAAACAGCCAGACACCTCAGCTCTGCAGGACTATGACCTGCACACATCCCACACATATACATAACCAGATCAGGAGGACAGGCATTCTCTTACACCGCTCCTAAAGACTAAAAGACCTCCACTCCACATCCTCTCCTCTCTTCTTGAATTCTGTAAGACGCTGAAGCAAGTCCTTTCTTTTTAATTAATCATCCTACAATAATCAGGGCTATTAGTCGCGTCCTTTGGTCCCCCAGCAGCAATAGTGCACAGGAAAACACATGTAGGGTTGGTGGCAGTTCTTTATTCATGCATTATACAGCATTGGCACACGGCATGCCATGAACCCGAGGCGTCCCCTGCATCCTCTCTGATTCCATAGTAATGTGTCCACATCCTGTCCACCCCCCATGACCGGAATCGGTGTCGCTTCCACAGCAGTGACCAGTGTTTGTGCAGTGTCCTATTGCCCTGACTCATTCCGGCACTGTGATAAGCACACAAACCTACTCAGCGCCAGGATACCCCTGCAGGTGATAGTGCACTTACAAAATATACATAACATAAACAAACAAGACTGCCAGGTGCTAAATGTAATTAAGTCAGTGAAGCACTGATTTAATTACAGACTGCTATGTAGCCATTTTTTATATCTAGGATTATATTTGGCTGACTGCTCAACTTGAATGGCAGTGTTTCCTAACATCTTCTGAAGTTTCCAAAGTATTCAAAATACACATTACCAAGTGCAAATAAAAATAAGGCACATTGCTGCCATGAAATGTGATGGAAACAAATAATTTGAGTAGATCAAAAAACAACCCTGACACATTAATTACACCTTGAGTGATGTACACTTTTTCAGTTGAAAAAGAAACAATTTCTGACCGACATATGTATGTATTCTATTACTTTGTAGACAGGCCTGATGCTAGGAAGGCAGACTTTTATCTGTGACGTTGAACATTTACTCTGTTACTGGTATTCTTGTGCATTCGTGGCTTGGGCTAATGAAAATGGGCAGGGCGGCACACACGTGCGGGGGGTGGGGGTAATTAAATTAAATTTTAAAAAATTAAAAAGAAACACTTACCTCCGCTCCCACGCCGCTCCTCCGTCTCGCTGGCAAAGCAGGCACAGGGTCCCATCCTGCCCTGCACTAATCCTGACGCTGCTTAGAGCAGCATTAGGATTGGCTGGAAGTGCCCTGGCTGGGCCCTCCCAGGCAGACTGGCAGCATGTGCAGGCTCTCCATCCCAGCAACCATGTTGTTGCTCCGCCCCTATGGAGGAGCCAACCGTTTTTGTGTGTGCATGGTAGGTAGGCACATGAACACACTAAACTATCTTTTTTCTAACTTTTCACTGGGCCCTTAATTGGACGACTGCACATGATACTAAAAACATTATATAGTATATGCAATGTGTTCCCTAACACTAGAAAAGAATATGTGGTTTGTACTGCCTATAAGATATGTGTGCATTATACGGGGCTAGGGTTTATAAAAATAAATACATGTATATAGGTCAAACTTACACTTATAAAAAGTTGTAATGTGTCATTTCTAGATTCCCAAAATCAGGATCAGTTGAAGTTTAGAAGCACACATCAGTTACAACTGAGGAATTTCCAACAGGTGTGCGGTAATTTAACAGTCACTAGCGACTGTTAATAAGTGTTTCCAGGTGAATCTCAGGACAGTGGTTTTTAAAATACTGTGGACGTCTACACGGACACAACTGTGTGGGAATTTACCAACATTTTCAATGTCTTCCTCGCAAATTAAAAAAATATGCGCATCTGAACTTTCACGTAAAAAATAAATTAGGAGTAAAGGGCCTTATTTTAAAGGGAGCAGAATGCAAGGGTACCGCCAAAAAGAGGTAGATGCACTGTCTGTCTTATTTAAACTTCATAGAGGCACTGTATGCTCTAAATAGGATGGATAGGGCATCCTCTATTTTTTAGTGGCTAGCCTGCACCCCCCAAACTCAAAATAAGGCTATAGGTCAATTAGAAAGGGAAGAGAAAGTTGTACAAAAAACGATTTATTCACAGAGGGTGTGGGAAACGATAACACTTAAATTCAAATAATTTGCCATGAAAAGAGAAATGGCATACAATAGGTTAAAAATATTGTCGACATTTCTCATTCTTTGTTTAGTCTTAAATTAAATTCTAAAAAAAAAAAATCATTGACACGAACAACAATTTTCACTGAAAATGGGTGCTATTGGTGGATCTCCTTGCATCTACATCACTAAAAGCAGTCATGCAGGTGTATGTCAAAACGTGAAAGGAACTGCGTGAAGGTATGCTAACTGCTGTCCTATTTCATGAGGGGGTGAGGAAAAGAAACTTTCATATGGAAAAATGTTTTCCATTTGATTGAAAAACTAAAGCAATATTTTGTGTATTTCACATAAACCCTAACACTATAACTATAAAGTATCCTTGGAAGTCATCACACCATCTGGTTAACAGAGTTTCTCTCATACACTACACTAGCTTGTTTAGTAACACATGCATTTTTCAACCCAAACCACCATTCCCCACTCACCTACAATTTTAGTGAAATAATGGCAGTGACCAGAACCTGAACTCATCTTAAGTATTTGTGGGGGCCTGAGCAAGGTAAATTCACCCACCAGCCCCCTGTTTGGAGCACCTTTGAATTTATTACCACTTAGCAGCGCACTCAAACCCTTGTGATACCAAACCTTCTTGTTACTCCCACTGTAGGAAAATAAGCTCAGGGTGACTTGTTAGGGGCTTAGTGGACTAGTGCATAATATTCACATAAGACATATGCACATATTACTTGAAATGTTTGTTTTAATTGTTGAATATGTGTAATGACCAATAATTCCCCCTTTACTAGTGGCGTTCTTGCTGCAACTGTGTAGGAAGGTAGCCTCTTTCTAGCATTGTTACCCCCACTTTTGGCCTGTTTGTGAGTATATGTCAGAGTGTTTTTACTGTCTCACTGGGATCCTGCTAGCTAGGACCTCAGTGCTCATAGTGAAAACCCTATTTGTCAGTGTTTTATATGTCTCACTGGGACCCTGCTAGCCAGGACCCCAGTGCTCATAGTTTGTGGCCTGCATGTGTATACCTGTGTAGTGCCTAACTGTGTCGCTGAGGCTCTGCTAACCAGAACCTCAGTGCTTATGCTCTCTAGGAGACCCCTATGGGCTGCAGCATTTCTTTTGCCACCCATAGGAAGCTCAGACAAATCTTACACAGGACTGCCACTGCAGCCTGAGTGAAATAACGCACATGTTATTTCACAGTCATTTTACAATGCAATTAAGTAACTTATAAGTCATCTATATGTCTAACCCTCACTTGCTGAAGGTTAGGTGCAAAATTACTAAGTGTGAGGGCACCCTTGCACTAGCAAAGGTGCCCCCACATAGTTCAGGGTAATTTCTCTGGACTTTGTGAGTGCGGGTACACCATTACACGCGTGGGAGGCCTCCCCGGGCCCGCCGGACACCCAGGGCCTGTATGTAGCTTCACAAAGGTAACTCCGAAGATGGCCATGTAACATGTCTAAGATCATGGAATTGTCCCCCATGCCAAATCTGGCATTGGGGTGCCAATCCCATGCATCTCCAGGGCTCCACTATGGACCCCAGGTACTGCCAAACCAGCTCTCTGGGGTTTTCTCTGCAGCTACCGCTGCTGCCACCCCACAGACAGGGTTCTGCCCTCCTGGGGTCTGGGCAGCCCAATCCCAGGAAGGGAGAACAAAGGATTTCCTCTGAGAGAGGGTGTTACACACTCTCCCTTTGGAAATAGGTGTTAAAGGCTGGGGAGGAGTAGCCTCTCCCAGCCTCTGGAAATGCTTTGAAGGGCACAGATGGTGCCCTCCTTGCATAAGCCAGTCTACACCGGTTTAGGTAACCCCGAGTCCCTGCTCTGGCGTGAAACTGGACAAAGGAAAGGGGAGTGACCACTCCCCTGCCCATCACCACCCCAGGGGTGGTGCCCAGAGCTCCTCCAGTGTGTCCAAGACCTCTGCCATCTTGAATCCAGAGGTGTGAGGGCACTCTGGGGGCCTCTGAGTGGCCAGTGCCAGCAGGTGACATCAGAGACCCCTCCTGATAGGTGCTTAGCTCACTAGGTGGCAAATCCTCCTCTGAGGGCCATTTAGGGTCTCTAAAGTGGGCTTTTCCTCGGATAACGATTTGCAAGAATTCAGCAGAGTTCCTCTGCACCTCTCTATTCGACTTCTGCCAAGGATCCACCACTGACTGCTCCAGGACACCTTCAAAACTGCAACAAAGTAGCAAGAAGACTACCAGTGACATTGTAGTGCCTAATCCTGCTGGCTTTCTCAACTGTTTCCTGGTCGTGCATGCTCTGGGGGCTGCCGGCCTTCATCCTGCACTGGAAGCCATGAAGAAATCTCCCGCAGGTTGAGGGAATCTTCCCCCTGCTCTAGCAGGCACCAAACTTCAGCGTCACCGGTACTCTGGGACCCCTCTCATCCTGACGAGGGTGGCCCCTGGAACACAGGTGGTGGACCTAAGTGACCCAGACTGTCCAGTGGTCCAACTGTCCAAATTTAGAGGAGGTAAGTCCTTGCCTCTCCTCTCCAGACAGTAATCGTGTGCACCGCGTGAACTGCAGCTGCTAGGGCTTCTGTGCACATTTCCAAGGAATCCTTTGTGCACAGCCAAGCCCAGGTCTCCTGCATTCCGTCCTGCATTGCTCAACTTCCTGAGTTGACCTCTGGCTTCGTGGGACCCTCTTTTGTAGCGCTGAGACGACCGCCGTGCTCAGTCTTCTTAAACCTGTGTTCAAGGATTTCTGCGGGTGCTACCTTCTTGTGCGTGGGCTTTCTGAATTGCTGAGGGCCCCCTCTGTCTTCTCTCCCAAGTGGCAACATCCTGGTCCTTCCTGGGCCCGGGCAGCACCATTTTTCTTCAATCGCGACTCTTGCAGCTAGCAATGCTTGTTTACGGTCTTTTGCCAAAGAAACAACCCTGCATCCTCCAGCACTCCGTGGGACATCTTACTTACCTCCTAAGGGAGTATATCCTCTGAGATATTTTTGGCACATTGTCACTAAAATAAAGTACCTTTAGTAACTCTGAGTATTGTCTTTCTTATGATATAGTACATATATAAGTGGTATAGTAGGAGCTTTGCATGTCTCCTAGTTCAGCCTAAGCTGCTCTACTATAGCTACCTCTACCAGCCTAAGCTGCTAGAGCACTACTAATCTACTAATAATAAGGGATAACTGGACCTGGCACAAGGTGTAGGTACCATTAGGTACCCACTATAAGCCAGGTCAGCCTCCTACTAACAGTTAAAATCAAAACTGTTCAGAGGACTTTCATCATTCCTTTGGTAAAAATCGAATAACTTTCAGCTAATTTTTCTTACACTGCCTTATCCCTCTTCTCCTCTTTGTAGGTGTGCACTTCTCTTGCTAGACAGTTACCTGTGACCCTATTGAGTAGGAGAAAAGAAAAGGATCAGTATATGAAAAATATACAAGGGGATAAACAGACAATATTGAGAGAGACGTAAAATAGAGGAGGAAGAAATGGAGATATTGTAAAAAGCTATAAGAAGTAGGGAGAGAAATTAGGTTGATAAGGAAAGCTGAAGCTACCAAAAGGAAACATAAGGAGAGATAGAAAAGGAAAATCTTAGTACAGAAGGAGAGGCATAAAAATAGGCAAGGTTTTAGAGGTTGGTATAGAAAGACAGGCAGGGAGAAGGAAATGTACAGAGCGGCAGAGTAGAATACTTTGAGGGGTGAGGCAGAGAGAGAGAGAGAGGAAGTGTAGAAAAAGGTGAGTCAGAGAGAGGTGAAGTCAGCAAGGGGTAGATGTAGACAAAGATTTGAGGAAAAACAAAGAGATGAAAGAGAGAAGGCAACATGAGAAAAGATATAGAAAACTGGTCATGTAAAGAGAATAATGTGGAAGAGAGAAATAAGTGCGGTGAAGGGTAGAAGGAAAAATGTGGTGTAGAGCGAAAAGAGGAAGTTGAGGACATGAGAAATAGAGACACAGGTGGTGCATATACAGATGTATAGCAGTGGCGGCCTGTTCTTTAGGGCGGAGGGGCACGCCCCCCACCTTTTGCCCCCCATGAAGAGTGTCTGCCAGGCTGAACAAAGGTCAGCCTGACAGACACTCTTCATGTTCAGGTCAGGCAGCCAGGAGCAGACATGCGTGATTTGCGCACACTCCTGGCTGCCTGAGCTGAACTTTGCTGGGCTGAGGAGATCACAGCTCCTATGGGTGTGACCTCCTCAGCCCAGCAAAAGTGCCTCGAGGCCCTCCCCTGGGTGATGAGGAAAGCGTCACCAATTGACACTCTCCCTGGGAGCTTCAGTTTAAGCCCTGAAGTGCTCAGGGCGAGTGTCAATCAGTGACACTTCGTCACAGAGTGGGGTGGGGTCAGCAGACTCACTGACCCCATCCCACTCTGTGACGAGGCTGGGACTGCTGCTTTCCCTCATTGGCTGACCCAAGGTCAGCCAATGAGGGAAGGCAGCAGTCCCAATCCTCCTGGGACCTGGAGGCCGAAGGTAAGTGTGTGTGCGTATGTGTGTGATGATTCAAATTGAATGTTTGGTGCGTGCATGTTTGAATGGTATGAATGTTGTTAATGGATGTGCGTGCTTGCGTGTGTGAAAGAATGAGTGTGTGTGATGTTTTAAAATGAATGTTTGGTGCGTGCGTGCATGTTTGAATGGTATGAGTGTTGTTAAAGGATGTGCGTGCGTGAGTGCGTGTCTGTGTTGAAAGAATGCGTGTGTGTGTGTGTGAGTGTGTGCCCCGCCCGCCCCCTCCCTCCTAAAGCTGCCGGCCGCCACTGATGTATAGAGTTATGAGATAGAAAATGAAGAAATTATATGAGGCATGGAGAGATCTATAACGAAAGAGGCTGAGTGAGACAGTTGAGATAGAAATGAAGAAGGAGGTCCATAGAGAAATATGTATTTTGTCTGTATGTGTGTGAGAGAGAGAGAGAAAGAGTGTGAGAGAGAGAAGGGGGAGGGAGAGATAAAGACATTGATGAGACAGAAAAAGTGGTACAGTAATGGAGGTAGCCAGAAAGGAGTGTGAAATTCAGAGATTAAGAAAAGGGAACAGGGATAAAGTGAGGGAAAGAGGAGGTAGAGAGGTGAGGTAGTGAACTAATGGTGAAGTTGATTTAGAGTTTAGGAATTGAGAGAGCGATGGGGTGTACAGAGGTGAGGTAGTGAAGAATATGTGAGGAAGAGAAAGAAATCAGATAGAAGGGCGAGGATGAGTAGTGACACAGAGAAAGCTGAGAGAGACGTTGAGAAAGCTAAGGTAGCAGAGACATGGGATGAGATATATGATGTAAAGATAGAGATGGGGTTGTATGAGAAGTGAAGTAGAAAAAGGAAAGATACATTGAGGACAAATAGAAAAGTGCGATAAGGTAAAGCGAAACGGATGAGGTAGAAAGATAGTTGAGGCACAGAGAGGGGATCGAGAGTTATAGATGTAGATACAGGCACAGAGTGATAGAAAGTGGAGTAGGTCATAAGAGAGAGAGAGGTTGAATGAGATATTTTGGGTATACTGAGAGCGAGGTGAGCAAGACAAAGGTGAGGCAGGTAGAACTGAGAATAAGTGAGAGAATGAGAGTATATAAAGAAGAGAAGACAGAAAGAGAGATTAAGAGACAGAGCTAAAGGAGGTGAGTTGAAGTAAGGAGAGAGAAATGAAGCAGAAAGCCTTTGAAAGGCCACCAAGTGCCTGAGAGAGTGAAGGTTAAGGCTGGGCATGGCAGGCATGCACACTAACAGGCAGATTTATTTAGCTCAGTCCATCACAACAACCAACGTTGCTCCCCTGACTAGCACAGGGGGAGAAAGCAGTGCATAGCCATATTATTAAAAATGGCCTGATGCTGCTCACTACCGCTACCCTAGGCACAACCTTTGCACCATAGTACTGAGGTGTATGTGTGTGTGCTGTCTAGCATAGAATTTGTACCTGAAGCAAACACTTTCAGTACAAAATGCTATACCTACACAAATTCCTAAATGTTCTATATGTATATACGCTGTACAGTGCATCAGACATGCAATGTGTGGAATGTTTGCAGAAATAAAAAAAATCTTTCACTGTGATTGTGCCTGATTCTAGGAGGCACTATTTTCTGACACAAAGCCTTGTTTGAAAATTTTAAGTTTATCAGACTTTATCTCAAGATAAAAATCTATGGATGCTTGTGCAGATCCACCCAAGTAAAGCTCCCTTGATTCAAAGTGGCGCAAAGCAGCTCAAAACGCTATCTGTGCTAAAAAAAAGGACACCTTTTTTAGGTCGAGCACGCAAGTGCTTTAGCCTGTTGTAATCTATCTGTGGGCTTTTAACCACGCCCATCACTATCACTCATTCATGGGCTTGCCTTTCAAAGATCCTTTGGTATCATTGGTAAATCCTTTACGTTTGTTTCTCCTCGGGGCTGTTTTTTTACCACCTTGGTCATCGACCGTGTTACATGGATAATTGCACTTTAGCTGATGCATTTGACTGCGAGCAAACTTCTTTTTCCTTTGGTGTCTCTCCTTCACGCTCCTGCTCATGCCGGCCATGGCGCTTTGAATCGGTTTGCTTATGTCAACTGTTTTACTTTTCAATTTATGTGACAAGAAAAGTCCAGTTAGAAATTTACAACATTAACATCTCTAATTCAAGCCAATGCCAATGCTTGCTCATTGAATGTAAATACCCTGGGAAGAGTCTGTGCTGCTTGGCATCATTTTGCATTACGTTTTCCTTGTTGCACATCCTTAGTAAATGTAGCCCTATGTTTCTGTTAAGCATGCTTGGGTGTGAAATTAAAAAAGAGAAGCTGTATTTACTTACTGTGGATGGAATTTCGACTGTCCACTCTCTTTGCCAGGTGACCAGCCATTTAGTTCTGATGCACAATACATGCTCTTGGGTACCCTCATCAGGAGGGCCACCACGGTGTTTATATATAATTGTCCTGCCATTGCCCAAAGGTCTGTCGGTCAATTCACTGTCGCCAAAGCTATGTGAGGGTGAGGGCTTGGTTACTGTGCCCTGGATTTCTTAACGTTTTTGAAGAAAGGAGAATAGGCTCACTTTATGATAATGCACTGAGCTGTCGAAGGAACAAAACACCCCTGCTGCATGCATCGTTAGATCACGCGTTCTCTGTCATTACACAGCAAAAGGCCTTGAAAGAGAATAGCGCGAGAGAGCCAAGCCCGCCAGCCATTTCCTGTCGATTTCCCAGTAATGTTTTCTAAGAAATGCAATGTGAGAAGTTACGAGCTCTCGTTGCCGCGGTCCTTTATCACATTCGAGCAGGGACTGTGCGGAACCTTCCTTAGCAGGTCAATGCGAGGTTCAAGCAAACAAAGCCGAACCAAAAAAGGTCATTTGGAGCCAGAGATGTGTGGAGCAATGACAGAAACCCAAGGCAACATGTCCACCAGGGAGAGTACTGCCGTATGCGCAGTGCTACCTAATACATCAATATCTACGCACAATTGTGGATAGAGCAAAGCAAAAGGCATCACAAAAGTTAATTTCAGGCAGTCTGACACCGGAGGCCGCAGGACAGGGTCAGGAGCGGGGACCACACATCAAAATAATATTACAGGGAGGATGCCTCTAGGACCTCATAGCTCCACAGGGGCTCCAGCCACGACACAGCACTTTAGCCAGTAACAAATCTTTTCCTACCAACTGCCACAAGTCATAGTCCAATGCAGAGATCGGCCAATTAAGACCCTCGCGCACTCCAAAAGAGTTGCTCTTGTAGGTCCCATGAACTCTCACATACACACGATGGAACTTAAATAGACCCACACAACACTTCTTTAAGCTCCCACCACCACTACAACCCTTCATACACCACAACCAGCCACATCACCACCACCACAGGCCCTGGAGCCCCTCTCACATGATGTACGGCTTCTCACATTGTTCCTACCAGGCCGGGAGGCCTTGGTTCACCTGCTTTTGGCTCTACTGTATATGGTGTGGGTCAAGGCAGGAGTCAAGCCATGAAGTACCTGACCCAGGGCTTGGAGGATATGAAGGCAGTCCATCAGCACATGATTCGCCTTCCCAGGAAAACTGTTATTTTAACGTAAAGGTGCACTCGGTCAGATCCATAGCTGTCAGCTGCTGCAATTACTGTGGGTCACAGGTGGGTGGGGTGGGGGTAAGAGGGCACATACTAGGTCTGAGTGGAGAGGGGAAAGGCTCAGACCACGACAAGCAGAAATGCTTCAGGTTCCAGCCAAGCTGTACTGGTTGGTGAGCAGTGGACGGCTCCAGAAAATAAACACCATCCCACTGGCACCATGCAGGGAGGAAACTTCAGCACTGTTCCCACTGATCCAGAGACAACCATCTATGTACTTGACAATTCACATCCGATCCAGACGACACTATATATCCAGTCCTAGCCTGTCCTTTGTCAGATCTGTGCATTCTGGGAGCCTTTAGTCTTTATCTGATTCAGAATAACCTCCTGGAATAGCACACCTTGTAACAACGAGTTTTTAAAAGGAGTCTATGACTAATTATATGATTTCCTGTCCAGGAATGAAGTAAAGTGACTATACTAATTTCGCTAGGAAGGGAAGGTCACACCCCTGAAGGCTCAGCTTCACTGCAAGGGAGAAAATATTTTGGCAGCTCACACTAAATCCATCCTTTCCAGCAGGATGCATGACACAAAATTACCTTAACTAGTGGATAACAGGAAATGGACCAACGTCATTGCCATCAGCTTATTTTAGACTAGTTATCCTTTGCGGAGCCTCCTTGTTCTGGATCCCAGGTGTCCATTACCTTTGGAGGGACAAAAGGTCGGACGACTTTGGAAAATGGCCACCATTAAGTCAGGGTGGGCACAAATATGCCAAGTGTCCACTATATTTCAAGGATGAGGAATATTATGCCACAAATAGTTATGCCTATGCCAACCACACCCAAAACATGGCATGCTAGAAGGCACTATTTTGCTAGAACTCTTTATTTCAATTGAATTTTCCTCACTCACATAATATACTGCATTCATTTTGACGTAATTTTACCACAGAGGTAAAGTTTGACAATATGTGCATCAATAAGCAGAGAAGTATCAAAAATGCCCATAATAAATCAAATGCTGACCTCTATTAAGCTAGGAGTAGCTGGAATCTTGCCATAAATACTCAACAAATTTCAAGAATGGGCCACCTTTATATGAGGAATAGCCAGAATGTTCTCCAGAATGCCCACCACGTGTCAAGGTTGGCCTACTAATATGCAAGGGCTAGTCAGAACGTTGCCAAAAATGCCCATGGTATAAAAACAAAGGGCTAATATAAGCCTATGAATAGCTGCAATCTATGCCAGTGCACAAAATGCTTGGGTCACAGTTAAGTCAGGTTGTCGTTCTTCAACCAGCTAATGCTCCCCAGGCACGCAGCTGTATATAACGCACACACAAACAGACGTACAGGCGCATTGGTAGGCAAGGCAGACACAGAAACACAAACATCACCACTTCCACACCTGAAACTATACACCCATGCCTTCAGGTGGCAGCATCTGTTCTGTAAAGTCCTTTCTAACTCTGCCTCTCTTACCTCAAATCAGGAAAAATTAGTGACCCTATCTGTGATTGGTTCCAGGCTCCACAACATTATCCTTCAAGCTAAACCATGTTGAGCTACGTCTCAACAGAGACCCATGTAAAATGTATCATATGGTATATATTCTACTTGGATCTTCTATTGGAATGCCAGCATGAGCTTTATGCTTGTCGTTGCCAGTTACTGGCCAATCTACTAGCAACCTAAATTAATAGTAGAATATTTGCTGTCCTTGACATGATAGGAGATCCATATATGAGCTGATTGTTGCCATATTAAAACCATGGTCATACATGGCTGACAATGACATCAGAGATGACAAGGGTATGTTAATGAACATAAAACAGGGCAGTTTTATGCTGCTTTTTGCAACTTTTACGCACCTCTTTGAAACCACCTTCTATTCACAAGCCTGACTAGTGACCTTTCCTAGCTGTCATTAAATTTCAATATTATACTCACTACTTTTTGTGAATCCATCAATAACTCTTCTTGACATGATGCAGGTTCAGGGGTCTTCAAAACTTTTCAATAGTCACACTGGGCTTCATGCACAAAATACTTTGCAAAAGCAAAGTCAATTTGTGATGCAGAATAGCGTTTAGGTACTTTTACAAATCACTGTGTAGATATTGCAGTCCCTTGTGAATCATAAATAAAGGGGATAGCTGATGTGCGTTCCTTCCCACTTATGAATAACAATAGTATCACCAAATGCTCTCCGAGCCCTTTTCCTCTGGTAAATCATAGAATGGGGTTTTGCCTGGTGTAAGTATAGGCTGTCAACAGCTGACAGCTTACACTGGTGTGATACCATCACGCTCAGAGGATGAGGACGTGTGTTGTTTATTGTGCTTCTTCCATGATTTTGCGTAGGTGATACGACTAGCCAAAAATTGGACTGAGCTTTTAGTGAATGGCTTGCTGCAATCCAAGCAATATATAAGTAAGCTAAATATGTGTTATGCATTCTAGACAATATTGCCAAAACACAAACCCTTTCTGTAAGCCAGAATAAGATTGAACAAAATGTATCTCAAAGCATTGTGCACTGAAGTTTGTACCTCTGTGTACCGAACTCTTGTCGGCTTGTTTTCCAGTCCTGTTCCTGCTTGCTTCAGCCAGAGCCTGTCCCGTGTTTTCCAGCCCTGTTCCTGCTTTGCTTCAGCCAGAGCCTGTGCCCTATTTTCCAGTCCTGTTCTTGCTTTGCTTCCTAGTTTGTTCCTTCTGTTCCTGGTATTATTTTCCTGTTACTGAACTGACCTTTTGGCCTGCGTCTGTCGTTCTCCCTGCTTGGCCACTGCTGCTGCTAGCCCCATCACAGAGCCTGCCGGCTCCGTGTCCGAGGCATCTGTCTGGTCATTCTTTTTTCACCTTTTCTTCCTTTTGCTCAACTTTGCCTCCTTTTTCTTGTTTGCCTCCTTTTCTCATTTACTCTCCCTTTCACTTCTCCTTTCACTCCTCTCTCGCTCCCACGCTTTCCCTATTGCTGCAGACACCGAGGTCCCACCCCGTGCCCTTGGAGCACTTCCTGCCCTCTCGCCCCCCAGCTGATCAATCCCCTCCTCCCACCCCTACTTAAGGGTGGCCTCAAGCCCGTCCGCACCCGTCCATGCCTGGACTGCGCCCAGCGCCGCGGACCCTGGATCCCACACAACCCATCAATATGACACCAGGACCCTAGACGCTCTGAACCGGGGACACCAGAACAACTATCACCCTGCCTCCCCCAGGAACAACCACAGACCTTTCTCCTGCTGCCACTGCCACCTAATTTTCACCATCTGCCAAACACCAGCCCTCTCAGCACCAGAACCATCTCCAAACCACCTCAAGTGCATCCTCATGAACGTCCACTTCCTGCGCAAACACGCTGTGGAAATTTGGGACCTGATAGACACTGCCCGCCATGACACAGCTTTCTTCACCGAGACATGTACCAACACAGCATCCGGTCTGGACATCGCAATCATCATTCCCAACCCCAGAGACTACAAGCTGCTATGCAAAGACCGCCTTTCCAGACCAGGAGGCGGCATACCCATTGTCCACAAGTCTATCCTCCGACTGACAATAAAGAATTCACTCCCTCATAGATCACCTGCATTTCCAAGTGCATACCACCCCAAAGACCACCACCTACAGCACTCTCCTCTACAGACCACCCGGACCTCAACCAGCGTTTAGTGACGCCATCATTGATCTCATAGCTCCCCAAGCACTCGCCTCTGGCAAATACCTTCTCCTGGGCGACCTCAACTTCAACAATCACAGCAACCACAACACCTCAAACCTACTCGAGAACCTGGAAACAATCGAACTCCAGCAACTGGTTACTTCACCAACAACACTGCAGGACACACCCTCAACCCCATTTTTGTATGCAGGCAGCAACATCTCCATCAGCGAATCGACCCAGCTAAACTGGACTAACCACCACTGCATACACTTTTCCATCGCCACACCCACAGCGCACACACACTCAACATGCCCCACCTACAGAAGAAGGAATCAGATCTCAGAGGAGCAAATCACCAGCGTCCTCAGCAACTCTACTCCCTCCGACACAACGGACGCCAACATGTCAGCCTGGAACCTCTGCAAATGGATCACCAACTGAGCCGACACCTTAGCCCCCCTCCACTCAGCCACAGGGAAACACTCCTCCAAAAGAGCCAGCTGGTTCACCCTGCACTCCAGAAATCTACATGCTCCTGCAGGAGGCTGGTGAAGAAATGGAGAAACAGCAAATCCCGCCAAGACCTGACACCCTTCAAAACTGCCACAAGATCCCACAACAGCCGGATCAGGTACACCAGGAAGGATGCCCTGCAGGACTGCATTAACTCCACCTTGTACAACTCTAAAGAACTCTTCAATGTCATCAGAAAATTTGCAAAACCACAAGCCGAGACCACCGACATCCCTCCATCTCAAGAACTCTGCAACAGACCGACCTCAAAATCAACTGCCCTATCACACTGCTACCCTTCTCAGCTAAAGTCACCAAGAAAGCAACCAACACTCAACTACGCCAACACATTGAGGACAACAACATCCTAGATGTCTCCCAATCAGTATTCAGAACCAACCACAGTACTGAAACCGCCCTGCTCCCAGCCATGGATGGCATTCGCTCCCTCTTCAACCAAGATCACACAGCAGCCCTTATCCTTCTCGATCTCTCTGCAGCCATCCATGCAGTATCTCACCATACACTATGCACTAGACTTCACGGAGCAGGCATACGAGGCAAGGCACTTCAATGGATTCACTCCTTCCTGACAGGCAGAACACAGAAAGTCAGCCTCCCACCTCATCGGTCAGAACCCACCGACATCAACTACGGAGTACCACGAGGATCATCACTAAACCCCACACTGTTCAACGTCTACATTACCGCACCCGGCCTCATTGTCAGGAACTAAAGATGAATATTGTATCTTACGCGGATGCCACCCAGCTGATCAGCTCCCTGTCCGAAAGCCAATCAACAGCCAGGAAGAATTTCAGAGACTGGATGGAAGTGGTAGCCACCAGGATGAGGGAAAGCTGCCTCAAGCTGATTTCTGACAAAACCGAGATCCTCATCCAGGGACCCTCACCGTAAGCCTGGGATGACTCGTGGTGGCCGTCAACACTCGGCAAACCCCCCACCCCTACAGACCACACACACAACTGTGGCATCATCCTCGACTCAACGCTTACCATGACCAGGCAAGTCAACTCTGTGGCCTCCACCTGCTTCCACACCCTCCGACTCCTATGAAAGATCGCCAGATGGATACCACAAGCAGACTGGACAACAGCAAGACCCTCTATGCTGGAAGCTCCAAAAAGAACCTGAACAAGCTGCAACAGATTCAGAACGCTGCCACCAGACTCGTCCTGGACATCCCCCACTGAGAACACATCACAGAACACCTGAAGAATCTCCACTGGTCCCCATTAAGAAGAGGATCAACTTCAAACTCCTCGTACATGACTACAGAGCCCTCCACGACAACAGACAAACTACCTCAACAGCAGCATCAACTGGAACTCCCCCTCCACACCTCTCCATTCAGCTCAACAGTCACTCGCCAGCGTACCCCACAGCGGCAAAAGGCTGGAACACCTCACCACTGCGCCTCAGACAGTCGCCATCGCTGACCCAGTTCAGGAAGACCTCAAGACCTGGGTCTTTGACTGATCTCTGAGGTCACCCCCCCGGCACCTTGAAACCCTATGGGTGAGTAGAGTGCTCTACAAGCTCATGTCTGATTGATTGAGTACTGTGATACTGCTCTTATTAGATTAGAACTCAATAAAAAATAGTAAAGATATGACTCATATGTTTACAAAAAGGCAGCAAAGCAACAAATGCACCAGCCATGGCAATTTACTGTAGTACAACCCTCTAAAGTTCACTTCCAGTAGAAATTTATACAAATACACAACATGTTATCTTGTCTTTCTTTAATGTACTATTCCACAACCATAAACAATTCTAATAAATAAGATAATGCTAAGGGAATAACTCACCATCTGCCACAGCACATCTACCACACATTGCACTGTTCACCCTTGAAAGGAAGCCATGCAACCTTTACTGCACAAAAGGGGGGTGGGGGGCGGGGGTGGAAGCACTAATATTATAGAAATTGGTATAGTAAACATGGTGAAGCACCCATCGCCTACAAGCAGAAACTGGCCAATCATTCACCTTCAGGAAAAACTTTACAGCTTAGTTGTTTTTTTCTGGTCTTAAGAGGCTATCCACATGTGTCGCTGAGTGGTAAGGCCCTTCACTGAGAAAAATGGATACATGCACCAAGAGTGTTTGACTAGGAGCTCTACTGGTTAGGATCCATCAACGGGTTTTGAGAATAGGTTATGAAAGTGTAACATGATGAGATTCAAGGAAGCCTCGCTAGGTCTGATGGGTGGGTTCGGTATGGAGGACTGCATGGGACTTTGATGAGTGTGATAGGTGAGTGTTTCATGAAGGAACAACTATGGAATTAACTGAATATGATGATTATGTGCATATTGCGATGGTTGGGTGGATGGATCAACAAATTTACAATGGCAGGAAGCCTCGCTCAATATGAAAAGTTGATGAATGGGGGGGGGGGGGGGGGGATACTGAGGAACGTGACTTGATTCAATTGGCAGCTGCAGAATGAGGAAATGTCAGGAAGCCATACCAGATATTATAGGCAGGTGCACAATATTAGAGAGCTCTACCTGTAAGGATGTTGTGATGCAAAACCTTTATCCGGTCCATGAACTCCAGCCTGCAGAGGAGAAAAGAAAGAAAGGAAACTTTGGATGGAAATAAGAAAGAGTTTGACAAGTTACCCTTCGACCCCAGCACTGCAACCCCCACCTGGCCAAGATTATTTTACCCTGTATCACAAGAAGAGAGCTACACACTGACGGGGTGTTATACTTTGCACAAAATTGTGAACTGACATCCGTAAATCCTAGTTAAATATATATGTGGAAAGAGTTAACATGAAAAGTTGTGCAGAAGTGAGTATATCGTGTGACACCCTGGACTGTGATGACGTAGACAAAATATCACATTGCAGGAGGTGATATTTACCTAACAGCATTGTCCCATGTGAGATTTACAGCAGCTATTCCTTTATCTACAGAAATAAGACGACTCTGGTGGTAGGAAAGAAAATGAGGAAGGTGAGAATTACCGCCTGGCCGTCCATTGTCTAACAAAATATGCACTGCTGGCTAATGAATGGATTAGTCACTTTGCTAAAAGCGCATTCTGATCTTGATTACAGTAACAGGCTGAATATTAAAAGGGAGCGTCGGTGCAACTATGTGGGCAAAGTTTCAGCCTGCTTAAAAGTATACAATTGAAGGGATATCCCATTACTCCGCTATGCCTACAGAGGGACGCCCTGATTCTACATTAGGTTTAAGCAGAAGTGCCACTGTGATCCACTTTGAACATTTCAACAACGCATCTCAAATAACATCTTGGGAAACTTCAACTCTCCTTGTCGCCAACATCTTTTACCAGTTATCGAGGTCTGAAAGTGATTAAACCAAAAATTGATACACACTAATTCCGGCACCTTTTACCCAGACGACAGACTAAATGCGAAGCATATTCATCACGAGTAAAAGCCCCCGGTTCATGTCTTTCGAACCTTGCAAAGACTTCTGTGTAATATCATCTCTCTCCCCCATGCATTCCTCAGTCTGTCTTCTATGTCTACCCTCGTTGGTCATGATCATAGGGCCACGTGTGGCACGTTATACACTGCTTCCATTCTTTGATAATTGAATAACGACCTTTCATGTTACCTGGGGTATTTTTTGAAGTAAGCTTAGGGAAATGGCCCCAGAGCCACATCCAATGTCCAATACGACAGGCGTCTGGTGGGGCACTTCAAGGCTCTCACAGTCACACTGTAGTATACCTCTAGAGATGCCTTCACAATGGGGCAGCAAAGCTTGTTGTTTCTGTGTGTGAGACAGTTCTTCAGATTTCTGCTTGCAAGTGAATTCGCCAACTATCAATTTGACCAGCTCCTATAGCAAAGTAAGAAAGAAATACATAGAGGAATTTATAAGTGGCGTTCCTTCACAAAGCTGGCATGCATTACTAGCAGTGGCCTAAAAGGGGACAAGCTACCAACATGACATAGCATGAATTCAAACTCTAAGCAGATTACATGCAGGAAGGGAAAAGTAAAAACAAGATCACTCACATTTTTAAGTTCCTACAAACTTTAGAAAAGGTGCACTTGAGAGAATGTGAATCAGATTATCACAGAGTGATATAGCATCTCATATTCTATGTCAAACATTGGTCAACAGGCTTAATTCAATGAAATGACAAGACAGTACAGAAAAGTGCTGAAGAATATATTTTAACTAGAGAATGGAGCCTGTCTGCAAGAAAGCAGATACTGACAGGGAGAATCTCTGGGTTGTTTTTGCTTTTGAACCACCGTTTTATAGACTTATACTGTAAGACCCCTTAATTGTGCCTAATTTACTTACTATAAACGTGTGCTCAAAACGGATATATGTTGCAATATCCTTCACCCATCTTAAAAAACAAGGTCCTCTGCTGCTCAGCTATGCTGAGGCTTTATCTCTTTGCACTTGTGTGTGGTGATGTGTGCAGGCTACGTGCAGAAGACTGATGTATGGCTCAATTTAGCATCTGAACAAGGGCATTGACAGATCGGACAGAGTATTCTGTGTATGGCCTCGTAAGGCCTTATAATTCAGTTGGAAATCGAAAATGAAACATATCCTTTTTTTCTGGCTAAAAGTGTAAATTATGCACCGCTTATACTGTTTTTCGCACTGGCTAAAGTATACCTAAATTGTGAATTTTGATTTACCTGAAGTAAGAAATTAATTGACAGGTCTTTTCTCATGATTTCTGGGTAGCAAACACACATCCACATACTTTATCAGCTAGTGTCGTGAGTGCTGACATTTTACTAATAAATATTTTATATATTTTGTATTCTGAATATGCATAGAAAATGACTTAACATACAAAATAACATGTAACTAGTAAAAGTACCCACTTGAATGGCCACCAATTAATGTAAAATGTTGTATTGAAGGATATATTAACGTTTATTTAGAGTTTACATTAATAATAAAATGGAGTAAAATGTCATACTTGAGATTAAAGGCTATGTATTAGTTTAAATAAACTGTAGGCCTCAAGCTAACAAGGCCTAAGCCTTAGTATTACACTATTGTTTATTAGAAAATGCAATGTAAGAATAAAATATGATCTCATGCTTGCTGAATAATAGAGAAAGTAATTGTTTCAATTTTGAAGGTTGACCGAATCTTACATACAAGGAAATGTTTTTTCTGTCTTCATAAGCAACTGTGTATTAGGTAATGTGTGTAGAAACATGGATGTACAAAAACTGTTACAAATATTAACTTGAGATGTATGAGAAAGTAATGTTCCCAGGAACTAACAATGGATGTACTGACGGAAGGAACGGTAGAACATTAAATGTTGCTTCTTGACAACTCAACGACGTGCGTAAAGGGAGAAGAACCAATCATCAACATGTGAAAGATTGTCTAGTTACATCTCAGATTTAAAATATTAATTTTATTGGACTAATGGCTATTGTATGGTTTTTGGACCACTGACAACATGGGACAACTTTAACTTAACTGCACTGCACTCAGAACTTGTGTAGCCACTCTCATGAGCTCTTCTCTGGGTCACTTCGATACTTTTCTACTCAGGGCTATTCTATTGTTATCTTGGTGCTACATGCGTAAATGATTGTGTTCATTCTTGCGCTCTATGCTTAGAGCTCGATGCGCCTTTACTGCCTGCCTTAGAAACTTCTCTTAAATGGTTCGGAGAGCTTAGAGTCCTTGATTCTGAGCCATTTTCCCACTTCCATGCTCTGTTGCTGATTCTGTCCGAACTGATGTCCGTCAGACAAAGACTAATCACTACTTGCTGATCCATAAAAGGACAGGTATCCTAATCTGCAAAACTCTTTACTACTGATTTGTCTTGTGTTTCTAGGTACCAACTGCTGCTTTTGATAGAGCCATAGTTAGATGTTTTCCAAATTAATGTTGACTAAAACTCTTGCATGAAACCCAACATCCTGATGCTAATCTAATGATATAGAGTCTATTGCCATTCAATTAACTACTGATTTGATGTTGCTCAACTGCTGAATATCTCGATGTATGTTATTTTTATTGCATACTTACTCTTATTGCTGATTTGTACTCTGATCTTAGAAGGACTATTTGTAAATGCCCTAGATAAGTTGAGATTCTTTAGAAGATTCGATCAACCAGTGTTATTCTTGTACTTATATAATGTGGTTTTGAGACTAATTTACCTGATTCTTGCATTGTTAATCTAGGAAAATAAACTTTCTAATTGATACTAAAGGTGTGGTTATTCATGGCCAAAAGGGTCACGGTGTGTGAAATTTACTGTCTCTAAAGATTTTCATTGACTGTTTGTTGATATATATCATATGTACAGACTCAAGCGTGTGAACGTCTCAAACGAGTCCAAAGGTCCATCCTCCCAATACATGCAACCCCTTATCAATTTATTGCAATAAACCAATAAGGTCAGACATGCCAACCGTGTTTATGCACTTTCAAACTAGACATATTTCACTGGGCTAGAAATATTTTGCGCTATCTAGCTGGGCCAAATTAATTATTCTATTAGCCAGCCTGCAATTCAATGCTCTTCTTGAACACACAACCCATTCTGGAAATTAGCTTTCACCTGGCAGTTGAAGAGGAGGGGACAAAATCTCCCTAAGGTAATTAACTGTATGTCCTCGAGAAGCACAAGCTAGAATTTTCCACAAGAGACAAAGGGAGAGCAGTCAGACTTTTTGCCCCAGTCACCACAGGGGACGTTCTTTGAAGCTTGGAGAGAAAAAGCCAGACCTTGGTTCAGGGAAAATGATTTGTTCCAAAGTCTTCTCAAATTGCCATCTTGATTTTTGCAGACTATTGTGCAGGGAGGTTAAATGGTCTAGAGACTGCTGCTTGGAACGGCGAATCAGAGTTGGTTGGTAGAGTTGGTAGGGTGATGTAGTATATTTGAAATGGGTATGAACTCCTATCTTCTAGAACTCTCCACTGCATTGTTATAGCCCCAGCACATGCAAGAAGAAGAAGGAATGACCAACAACAAGAATGAAACACTGTCAGGAGTGGAGGAACACTCTGGCCTTGTACTTCTTGGTCTTTTGTTGGAGTCGGTCTGCACAGCTAGTGGCACTAACTCCTGGGTCTCCTCTCTGGGACAGAAGATGGTGGATGTGCTAGGGATTCTGGGGACAATGAAGGAAGGGAGCTCTTCCGAAGCTCTGTGGATTGGTCTTGGTCATGGTGCCTTATGAGACAGTATCAGAGATTCCTGGGGTGCACACAATCACCCTGCAGGTAGCAGAAGGCCATTGGTGCTTAGGGAGTGTAGGCTAGCAGCATGTTCTGCCTTGAGGTCTTGGGGTGATTGCTGCAAGAGACATCTCAGGTTAGGAGTCAATCAAGGGCAAGACAAACTTCTGCTATTAAGAAGGAAGAAGCAGCTATGACAAGTTGATGTTGCTAAGCATTTGAACGCATCAACAGCATCTCAAATTTAGATAGCTGGGAGGCGTAAATGAGAACTCCCAGTGGATGGACGCTATTGAAGAAAAAGAACACCAGCCCTGTTTCAATTGACATACTGTGGCAAAAGCTATTCATAAAATCTTCGGCCGCTCATGTGTGATAGTGTAAGCTCCCCAATGGAAGCCCAGAAGCATTTGCACCTGCCAAGTCATCCAATCTAGAGCAGGATCTCTGAATAACCCACCCATGAGCGCTGTCACACCATCTCTAGAATTACCCAGTTAAAGGTGGGCTACCACTGTCAAGTTCACACTGTTGGACAGCCCCTGGGTTTGAGCCTAGCGGCCCTGTGAAGAAGGGGACAACAGGCCAAAAAAGCTTGTACATTTCTCAAGTGCTAAAATGGGCTCTTGCTCTCTGGTGTAAGGGTCTGCAGTATGGAAGCCCTGGTATACAAGCAGCAAAAGACCCCACCTGATATCTAGTAACTTATGATTGCCTGCCAAACAGAGCTTATCAACAATGGGCTAGCCTAGATACCAAACCCCAAAGTACCATTCTACATTTCTCGATGGAATCCACATGACAATTTGAATGCTGTGAGAGTAGACCTCACCCATAGAAAGTAACATCTTAACATATTTTTCCCTTTAAAAGAAAAGAACAAACTACCAAGATAACAAAAATATACACAAAGAAAAAGAATGCAGCTGAATACAATAATTATTCAGCTCACTAAAGCTTAAGATGTACGTGTTTTTAAATAAATAAAACTTGTGCACAAGTTAGGTGAGGGGATTCAGAGTCTTAACATCTACAGCTACATTTTCAGCCATATAATTTTACTTCTACATCTGGATCACTCTGCAATGCATCAAGAATTAAGTACAAATTTTCAGTCACATGGTCTCTACTGTTAGAAATGGGGTCTTCGGTTGGCAGTCAGGTTACCCCCTGTCCAAACAAGGACCCTCACTCTAGTCAGGGTAAAAGAGAATCACCATCAGCTAACCCCTGCTGGCCCCCTTGGTGGCTTGGCACAAGCAGGTAGGCTTTACTTCAGAGTGCTAGGTGTAAACTATTTGTACCAACACACAGTAACTTAATGAAAACACTACAAAAGGACACAACACAGGTTTAGAATAATAGGGAATATTTATCTAAACAAAACAAGAACAAAACAACAAAAATCCACAATACACAAGTCAAGTTATCAATTAAAAAACAAATAGAGTCTTCATGTAATTTTAAACACAACGCTAACGCTGTTAGCGTGGAAATGTACCTGGGTGCATCAAAAATAACCCCGCATGGGTGAGTGTGGGTCAAAAAGGGCTTGCGATGAGTTGATTTCACTCACGAGCGAGACCGTGAGTAGTTTCTCCTTCAGTCAAGTCGGCGGGCCTTGTTTCTTCTCTCCGCAGGAGAGCGATGCGTCGATTCGAACCGCACTGTCGGGTCCGCGCAGGCCTTGCGTAATTTTTAAACGCCCAACGATGTTTGCATCGGAAATCCTGCCGCACGATGATCTGAAAACCACACAGCATGGGGTGCAATCTCACCAGCCTCCGTCAGCGATGCTGCGCGTCGTTTCCCCAGCTGCGGGCGTCGATCTTCTGGTCGTGTTGCAACCGAGCGTCGATTTCAGCCGCGAAGCTGGCGGCGCGTCCATTTTTCAGACACAGGTCGGAGTTACGTCAATCTTTCCCTCACACGGCGGTGGGTGCTTGGATTTCTCACTCTTGGCCTGCCAGATTCTCCTTTCAGGGTCCCAGGAACTGGATAGGCTCCACTTGGCAGGGTAGAAGTCTCAGCAGAGACTCCAGGTGCTGGCAGAGAGAAGTCTTTGCTGTTCCTGAGACTTCAAACAACAGGAGGCAAGCTCTAAATCAAGCCCTTGGAGAGTTCTTCACAAGATGAAAGGCAACACAAATTCCAGTATTTGTCCTCTAGCACAGGCAGAAGCAGCAACTGCAGGAGGACTCCACAAAGTACAGTCACAGACAGGGCAGCTCTTGTTCCTCATCTCTTCTCTAGGCAGAGGTTCCTCTTGGTTTCTAGAAGTGTTCTAAAGTCTGTGGTTTTGGGTGCCCTTCTTATACCCATTTTGCACTTTGAAATAGGCCTACTTCAAAGGAAAGTCTCACTTAATCCTGCCTTGCCCAGGCCAGGCCCGAGACACACATCAGGGGGTTGGAGACTGCATTGTGTGAGGGCAGGCACAGCCCTTTCAGGGGTGAGTGACCACTCCTCCCCCTAGCACAGAGGGCTCATCAGGAAATGCAGACTACACCCAAGCTCCCTTTGTGTCACTGTCTAGTGAGTGGTGCAACCAGCCCAACTGTCAAACTGACCCAGACAGGGAATCCACAAACAGGCAGAGTCCCAGAAATGGTATAAGCAAGAACATGCTCACTTTCTAAAAGTGGCATTTTCAAACACACAATCTTAAAATCAACTTTACTAAAAGATGTATTTTCAAATTGAGAGCTCAGAGACCCCAAACTCCACATGTCTATCCGGTCCCAAAGGCAATCTACACTTTAATCATATTTAAAGGTAGCCCCCATGTTAACCTATGAGAGGGACAGGCTTTGCAACAATGAAAAACAAATTTAGCAGTATTTCACTGTCTGGACATATAAAACACATTAATATATGTCCTACCTTCCCCATACACTGCACCCTGTCATTGGGGCTACCTAGGGCCTACCTTAGGGGTGCCTTACATGTAAGAAATGGGAAGGTTTAAGCCTGACAAGTGGGTACACTTGCAAAGTCGAATTTACGGTTTGAAACTGCACACACAGACACTGCAGTGGCAGGTCTGAGACATAATTACAGGGCTACTTATGTGGGTGGCACAGCCAGTGCTGCAGGCCCACTAGAGGCATTTGATTGACAGGCCCATGGCACCTCTAGTGCACTGTACTAGGGACTTACTAGTAAATGAAATATGCCAATTATGGATGAACCAATTACATACACATTTTGTATAGGAGCACTTGCACTTTACAACTGGTTAGCAGTGGTAAAGTGCCCAGAGTAACAAAAACAGCAAAATCAGAGTCCAGCACATATCAATAACCTGGGAAACAGAGGCAAAAAGTTAAGGGAGACAACACCAAGGATGAAAAGTTTAACATCTACACTTAGCATTACTTTATGATTACCCTTATTGCTTGGAGGCACCTACCATTTTCTACACAGAAAAACTTAATTAAGATCATGTTTCGAGTTTCATTGCTCAAGGCCATGACATCTTCAGATTTCAAACTCTTTCCACAGAATATGCACCAGACAAAATTCACAGAATTTGCTTCATGCAATCCTTCAAATGATCTGCAGTTTGACAGCACGCCTGCACACTTGTATAACTACCTTTGGTTTGGCGCACTTAGAAACTCATTTCCGTGTTAAAACCAAGTTATGAACTGCAACCTTCTCACTATCTCATACAGCCAAAGGACTCACTGGATTTTGTTTGTCATAATACCTTGTAAGCCCCACCTCATTCTAATACTTACTGATCAATAATTAGCCTGGGCAAAAAATTGTCACTGGGAGCCTTTTCTTAACAATCTAAGCGTACTGCTTTATTTGTTTATTCAACTGGTATTGATGATGCTAAAGCTTTGCCCAAATGGTGTTAGTATGTGTAAAAAATGACAAAATAAAGTCATGCTATCACAAAATATGCTGCATTATGCTACAAAAATGCCATTTCCTAGTGAATAATTTAGTCAAGACTCCGGCATACTTGGGTTCTCTCCTGTAGCATAAGTGCACTGGCCCTGAGGATGGTACGTCTAAAATAATGTATTAGTTTGTTAGGTGCCAGCGATCCATGTATGCAGCTCTTGATCACCTTGTAGACCCATTCCATTTAGCCTGCAGGTTGTGCCAAGGTGCATCACGTCCAATGGTTCCGCTTTCTCCATTCCACCAAGCCATGCAAAGTGCACTTCATTGTAAGACAAAATAAATAAAGGAACGCTTCTTTCGGAAAATTGACTTGGAGGACACAAGGATTGTGGACAGACACTTTAATTTTATTGTCCACGAAGAGGTGGCTGAAAAAAAGTGCCTAAAAGATAAACCATTCTGCCTCTTTAAATTCTAACTCCTCTGTAAATTATTGGATACCTATTTGCCTGTGAGAAATGAGGTGTTAGCTGGGATGAAGAGCACTTAAGCTAGAAACGTAAAATAGTTCTGACCTGTACAATACATGCCAACCAAGACAGACCTAAATTGAACCTACCGGCCAGTTCCACATTTATTTATTAAATTGCTGAGAAATGGAACCTATTCTTGGCAAATACAAGATATCATAAACTCTTCTGTCAGAAAACGAGTGAAGATCAGTGAAATACATGTTTCGGACCTACACGGGATAAATACTAACCTAAAAACAGGTTTTCAAACAAAACAATTGCTGTGTACATTGAGGCTTATATTCTACTGAGAGCAGCACAGTATATATTTTGCACAAACTATTTTCTTTTCGAAAACACTGCAGAAGACAAACGTTGGCTGTAGGAAGCAGGAGCGGGTCCTCCGTTAGGGCGGGGGAGTATCACCCCCTTCAATCCCTGCCAGCAGCAGAAGCTACAAAACTTTCACAACGAGGGGACAATAAACTATGTTTATTGTCCCCTTGATAAACTATGTTTATTGTCCCCTTGTTGTGAAAGGGGTGGGGCATCTGGGGTGAGGAGCTGTGAGGGGGAGTGCTCAACACTCCCTCTCACTGTGTATGTATGTTTGGCCGGCTGTCTCGGGCCGGCCAAACACACATGCATGGTGGCTCCGAGTATGCCTGGGAGTGCCCAGCTAGGGTGCTCCCAGCCAATCCTGACGCTGCTTTGAGTAGCATTAGGATTGGCCGCAGGGGCAGGCTGTGAGCCTGTGCCTGCATGCAGCCAGCAGGGAAGAGGAGCGCGGTGCGGGAATGCGCCAAAAAGGTTAGTGTTTTTTTTTGTTGTTTTATTTAATTTGATTAAATTTTAGGTTGTCCCCCCTGCCACCCCCTCCTGGCGTGCAGCACCTGTTCCTTTTGCGTGAAAAGAGGCACGACTGGTAAGAAGATGATGTGTGTGTGAAGGAGCTCTGAGAGTCAGTGCACAACCGGGGCCGAAGCAGTGGGCAGAGCATTTCAAGTGCTTAGAGCAGATGTGAATTGGGAACACGTCTGCTCTCTTAAATGGTTATCCTTGACATGTGATGCCAATGTTGGGACTTGATCTCCTGCACCACCTCTGACAAGACAAGCCTGAAGCTGTGAAGTCGCCACATAGCCTGATGGAACGCAATAAAGGAAAGTTCCAACACAGGAACTGCTGAGAACAGAAAAACCAGCGCAACTGGGAGGAGGATGAGGACGTGAGCGACCAGGCTGGAGAACTGTGCCTGTGATGACATAGAACCAATTTAGTTTATTTACACTTAAATAATGTGTTATTCTGGAACTTGCATTCATTCAATCTGGTGTGATTTATACACAGCTTATTGATTATGTACTCTCATTTTGTTGCTTATTAATTTCCACCCTGTTTATATTTAGGTTTAGCAGGCTGAATTATATATTTGATGAATGTTAGTTAGAATTTGTATTATAAGTTAATATGAGTGGGCCAAGGAGCTGCACTCCATCTTGGAATAAATGTTGTATTTGTGCTTGCCATGCATTATACTTTTTGTTTCAGAGTCACCATGGGCACACTTAAAGTGTTATTTTTTGCTAGCTAACATTTTGAAGGTCTTAGTGTAGTCATTAGTTGGGTTAGACCGAAACTTCAACACTTGCGGTGGATGAGAAAGTTGAGGAGGCAAATACTCAGTTGTGTGATATTGTGAAGGCCACAATGGGAGAAGAAGCTGCCATTGCATTATTTGTGATAAGGAGGCTGACACAAAGTACAGCGAGAACAATGGGTTTTGTGTGGTCATGGGCTGGTGGGAACCCTGAAGACTGTATCATTTGGACGAAGTGTTATGTTTTAACTGAGGGAAGGTTGTTACTTATCATCAATTGCCCCTGTCCACCTCTGCAGGAGAAAGTACCTTTCTTCTCATTCTAATTGGAGTCTTAATCTGGTTCTTCTTTTTTTCTATTTTGGTTGGCACCAGCTGCTTCTGACTTTCCCTATCTGCATGCGACCGTAGTTTAGAATTAAGAGTTTCCTTTATGGATACAGGTCTTTGCTTCGATTTGCACATGTTGCCTTTAGTAATGGAATCTCTGCAATAATGATTTAACTGCTTGGATTATATACATGTATGCCCAATCCAGGTGAACATTGATTTTACCTAACTGATTTGACTGGAGAGTGCAACCTTAACAATCTGTTAATAAACTGTTATGGTTTGCAAACTTCTTCTCTCTTTCGTTACAGTGAGGCAAATCTGCTCTGCTGTCACTGCAATTTTAATGTGTTTGTGAATTCAGTCTGTTTGAGACAAAACCCCCTGTGGATGTAATTAGCTGAGTTTCGAGTTTTCACCAAGTTAAGAGCGTAGCAAATACCATCTTTACCTTCTCCGCTATCAACTGTACTCAATAACTCTATTGTGTCAGGAGGAACAAGAACATCCGACCTCCAGAGATGAACTGTAAATGGACTGATCAGACAGATCTGCCTACCATTGCCCTAACACAGAACAAATTAAGCTATCTTTTCTGAGAGATAGGGAAGCCCATTTTGAACCACCTTGTAGGAGGGGGGACAGCACTAGGTTCCAACCCACAATCGGCATAAATTACCAGAAAGGGGAAATACATATAGACTAACAATACCCAATAATCCCCAACATCACACAAAAGAGACCCATGGTCTACCTCCTATACCTGAATAAACACAATTTAAAACATGCACAGTAGTGGAATTCCTACAGCCCGACAAACGGGACATATTGTTTGGGGTCATGAACAAGAAGTTTTCAGGCTTATTTTGGCCTTCGGACAAGAAGGCCCAATCCCCTGAAGCATAAACCCTCTGACACCTAATTTAAAGGACCACACTATAGAGCATGGAAGGGAAATGTCTGCGGTTAAGGTAATATGTGTCAATACATTAATGCTGTTTGAACTTGTATTTATGATTCATTAATGGAAAGCCATTATTTTTTAGGGTGAGTGCTCAAAATAAATGTTGTATGCTTGGACTTCACTACTGACTGTGGTTCAAGTAAAATGAAATATGTAGAAGTGCTCTAAATAAATGTTGTAAGCTCAGACCTCACTACTGACTGTGGTTTAAGTAAAAAAAATGGGAATACACATTTGAAGAGTTGAACAATAAGAGGTTATGTTTAATGCTCCCAGGATGTCCTCTGATTAGATGCAATATTTGCAGATGCTTGAAAGCAAGATTGATGATTTTTTGCTTTCAAAACAAAACATTCACAACAAAAATGCAACTAGAAAAAATATGTTCTGCTAAATTACTGTGAAATTTTTGGTACCATTACTTTGAAGCATCATATAATAAAATGTTTTGATGCATGCTAATATTTCTAAAAAATATTCATAATTGAAAGTCATTGTTACCAGTTTCAAGAAGATTATGGGAAAACATGAATATAAACAAGTATTGGCAAAGCTGATAGGTCCAACTTTGGTTTCTTTTGGTTTTGTCATTGCATGCCTTGTTTTGGTATTGCTTTTGTAAAACGTTATTGTTATTGTTATGAGATGCTCGACCTTCGCCATAGTAACAAATAGTAGCAGAAAGCAAAAATATTTTTTGGTCTCAAAAAGCACACATTGCCACAGTAGTTCCTGGAACTGAACAAAACTACTTTGTGTGCCGATACGCTCCTTGTGAAAGAGGAGATTGCGATCATTCACAATGAAGCCAGCCGACAGATGAATAGAGAGAGAGAGTTGGAATTTTAATTAAAACAAAAGGTTCCTGGTTAATGTTAGACCTAATCAGCGGCCCAATTCTTGAACAAAGTCACAAAACTGCACACATGGTATATGTCTGCATCAGTGCAGATTAATATATTTCATGAATTCAGAAGTTGATCAGGAAATCGTACTACTAGAAAATATTTATGCACTGTATTTTAGCACAGGCAAATATGCATATGTATGTTCGCTCATGTCAAAATCTGGTGTGTGTTTAAGTTCCTTTAACCACTTTTATCCCACTCCTGGAAGAAATTTTACCTCTGAGTATTGTCAGGACTACATTTCCAACATCTGCCAGTATAGGAAATGATTCGAGAAGATCTGGTGAAAAACCCTCAAAACATGCAGTTTAGTATGTTTGCACTGGCTCAAAAGGGCATTCCAACCCTGGAACTATTGCTTACCACTACCTCCAGCCCCGAAGCTAGCTCGGCGGAAAGGTGGCAAAACAAGGAAATTGCTACTGTAGTATTAACTGTCAAATAATCAGAGAGGCTATTATGAGAGCTCTACTACTTGGCATCAAAGGGACAAGTAGATTTTTTACAGGACAAGAAGATTTATAAAGCAACCTGTCCCATCAACAAGTACATATTTTATTAAATTACATACCCCTGAATGGATTTAATTCTTGCAAGTAAGCATTCTCCGCTGTAACGGTGATGGAATATCCACACTGCGAAGAGTGCGGTCCGCCCACTGTATTTAGATGTGGATGAACCTTGGGGTCAATCACAGTGGAGACTACTCTGTCTCTGCTGTGATTAACTGCCTCCGATTGCCCTGGGGAGCAAGGGCTGTCAGAGAAATGACTACATGTCCGCCCACCCAATTTGGATAGGTGGACATGTAATCATTTATTTTACCGTTTCTTACAACAAGGTAAACCTGGTGGTAAGGAGCAGTAAAAATATTTGAATGTTTTCCCAACCTTGGGAGAAGCCTCTCATGACAAAGGAGCACTACATTTTTTCTTTACAAAAAGAAAATCCTGTTACTTTTTTTTTTTTTTTAAAGAAACAAAAGATTACTGTTTGTTATAGCGCTGCCTCCTCTCAAGTTGGCCCTGTAACACACAGTAAAATTCACGGACAGGAACCGCTGTGACGGTGGTTCCTGACGTTACCTTTATAAATCACCGCCTGCTAGGAGGTAATTTATAAATTTGGAGGGCACAGTAGTCTCTGCCTTGAGGAAGTAAAGGCCTCCGCCAGGATAAGGGTGACTGCTCCGTCTGCCAATAATTTAATCAAGCCATCAGTCTATGTGTCCATGGACTACTCTATCAGGACAACAAATGTCAGATATTTGTACTCGTCTCAAGCAAAGGGATATCAGATATGGACTACTACAATGCTTACCACCCTGGATGGTAAAATAAGAGAATACATAAATCTATGGAGATACCAACTTCGCTCTTAAGGGAAAGAACAGTCACAGTTTTATTCATTTAGAGATGCCAGAGAGGCCCAAAGAAAACAACTGAAAAAGAGATGCAAGGCAGGGGGGGCTCAGTTAAGGAAAGTCTAAACCGCATCGTAGATACACTTGCAGCTACTAGAAACAAATCAAGATCCCTGCTGAAAAACAGGAGATGGATGGCAGCTTGCCTAGTGCAGTCACACACTCTGAAACCACCTAGAACAGATAGTTTTATATCTCATAGTAGGTGATCTCAAAAGGCAAAAAACAAAGACATTGGCACAACTTTCATATTAACACCCTCTGAGGTCACCATCTGAGTGCGGTCCTTCTATATTGAAGTGTCCTTTTCTGAATCAGCAAGTACAAATTTGATAAATTAATTATTTTTCGCTATTTGTGCTGTAGTCGTATATACATATCTGATTAATTAACTTTCTACAATAAATTCCTTTGATTACCAGACACACTTGTGCAAAGTTTCTAAATAACCACAATATAACACATACAAGACTTCTTCCTCCAAATCCTCTCAGGCAGAGATGGACGCAAAGCACTCCCACTTACAAACCTAACCTTGAAGGAAGGATGATGTATTCAACACCGATGCCTATGGTAAAGGATACCCCTCTGTTTTTTCTCTTTATTATTAAAGACTGAGACCACATTTCACAGTAGTATGGCACATTAGACCAAAAAGCCCCAATCCATCTACTTATAAGTCCTCACTGTAACAGTACCTAGCTCGAGCCAGACTATGGAGCTCATAGTAGTGAAACTGGTGACTGGAACATCTGGAATGGCCACCGATGCCGTTTTCTACGACATCTGGAGTGGGAAGGAAGATGGACATTAGAATGCACAGCCAGGTGTACGTACAATTGTTTCTTACTTGAACCATTATACACTACAGATTATCATCCCCATCCCCTTCCTCATAACCTCATTGTGCATATGTCCCTTTCTAACATCATGGTCCTCTCCTTATATAACACTTACCATCCCATTATGTATATTATCTAGACAATATATTCACTGATCGTATAGAAGGTGACACATTACTGATTCAATGAAATATACCTTCAACACCAACACATGAGCAAAGACATAACTTTTAGGTTAAATCCCATTCATCACTTAGGCCTGTAGAAGACACATCACACCATACCATAATAAAGCACATCTGCAATATCAAACCATTAACAATCATTTTAAATGTAACTGAACTGGCACACTTTAACAAGCATAAGATATTAGACTATGTGCGATCTAAACACTGAAATATCCCTTACTCCAAGAAAAGCACCTCAACGAAAGAGTTAACTAAATTAAGATGTGACTGAGTAGGGATGGCAACCAGCAGCAGCTACTCTGTGTAGAAACAGGCACCCATCACTGGACCTAGACCAGGAGATGGAGAGTAGCATTCTCAATTAGGAAATCTCTCCCTCATAAGGTCCTCCAACAATGGATGGACAAACGGTAAATATGCCTTCCCTTTAGATTACACACAATTGTGATGGTTGTCTCCACATATGCCCCCAACCCTAACAAAAATGGTTTGTCAGACCTCTTGAGGTTTCTCACAGAATATGGATACAATTGCGTAATCATAGACCGATACTGCAAATTAATGTTGGCTCTGATCCTGCACAAAATAGGCCCTGAGACAGATGAAAAGATAACAATAGAGCAGCTTTTAGAGACATTATAACAGCTTGACAGTTGCTTGGAGACTACTATACCCAACTATGCAAGACTACATTATTTTCTAGTGTATATGGTATCTCCGTGCACTTTGACTATTTCTAAATTCAACCCTCTCTCTTACCAAATTTGACATCAGTGCGGTCAATGCAGAGGAGACAACATATCATTAATTGATAATTATTAAAAAAAGGGGTTAAGTAAAAACCGTGGTCAACTGGTTGTGGTAGGCTGGCACAAAAGGCCGATTTGAGGCTGCCCAAGATGGAGTACGGGTCGGATACAAAAACCTGGGACTTAGGGCCAGATGTAGCAAAAATTTGCGAGTCGCAAATGGCCCGAATCGCAATTTGCGACCCCGCAAAATCGGAAATGGGATGCAAAAACCCCATTTCCGAATCGCAAATTGCGACGCGAGCCATTACCGACTTACAAATTTAGCGACCCCATTGTGCGACTCGCAAATAGGGAGACGCAATTTGCGAGTCACAAACCGTATGAAAAAGCCACTCGCAAATTGCGACTAGTCGCAAAAAGCCCATTTTGCACACCCAATTTACCACTAACTCAGAGCAGGTGGTAACCAGAACCAAAGTATAAAAGGAGACCCAGAAGGCATCTGGGTTACTCAAGATGGCGGAGATATATGTGATAGCAAGGAGGAGGAGATTCCACGCCACACAGCAGAGGAGGAGGAGGAGCCAGAGACAGGAGAGGATATACAGAACCAGGCAGACACTTTTCCAACAAACAGAGGAGGAGATATATGATAAATACAGACTCAGCAGTGCAGCAATATTAGAATTCATTGATCTACTCAATCCGCAGCTGCAACGCCAGACTGTGCGCTGCAGCGCCATCCCCACACATGTGCAAGTGCTATGCTCACTGCACCTCTTGGCCTCGGGTAGCTATCAGGAGGTCATTGCTGTGGCAGGTGGGGTATCCTAAAGTGCACTCTCACGGTTCTTCAGATGTTTCTTAGATGCCATACTCACACACATGTCCAGATACATATACCTACCCAGGAATGAGGCAGAAATCAACAGCACCAAGTTGGAATTCTACAGGATTGCCAACTTCCCTCATGTGATAGGGTGTGTAGACGGGACACATATACAAATATGCCCTCCTGCAGATCTGGAATATCTGTTCCGCAACCGGAAGTGTACCCACTCACTGAACATCCAGGTGGTATTTGACGCCCATTATGTCATCACAGACATGGTAGCCAAATTTCCAGGGAGTATACATGACTCTTACATTTTCAGGCACAGTGGGATACACCAACGCCTAGAACGTGGGGAGTTTGGAGACGGATATCTCTTAGGTATTGCTGAATACACCCTGAAGACATACACATAGGTCACTGTAGAAACCATCCATGCCCTGCTAACATTGTCCATTTATGCCAAACAGGTGACAGTGCATATGCGCTACGACCATGGATACTTACCCCGTACCTAACACCCAGCAATGAGAATGAGAAGCGATATAACAGTGCACATAGGAGGACCAGAAATGTCATAGAAAGGACCTTTGGACTGTTAAAGGCAATATTCCGATGCCTCCACAGAAGTGGAGGAACGCTCCAGTATGCCCCTATAACAGCATTCAAGATAGTTGGCGCATGCACTATACTGCACAACATTGCCACCAGACATGGGCTACATCTCACCCCTGAAGACCCAGATTCAGAGGATGACGAGCAAGAGCTACCACATCGCCATCATGGGGATAGAAGCATTGCAAATCAAGGCAGACAGAGACGGGACCACATTGCAAACCAATACTTTGGAAGGTACGTGCTGTCACCACACACACTGATGTCACACACAAAGAGCCCAGTTGTGAAGTGGAACAAACAAGAACTTTTATTAAGTGAACCTAAGTAATGATAAACTGAACTTTTGTGAAGGGGCTGTAATTGTCCACCTGCAATGAGGACACATTCACTTCATGTGCCTCAAGTGTTCTGCAGTGCATGGGCTCATCACCTCCGCCTGGGAAGCCCAGCATGGCTAGTGCTTGGTGTGTCAGCAGACCCCTGACGTGCACTGCCACTCCTCAAGACACGTGTGTCCGTGGCAGATGCGCTGCTGACGGTGGATCCCTCCTCACTATCCTGAGGTGTCTCTGCCATGCCCCTAGCCACCTGTCTAGCCTCCATCATGTCCACAGCGTGGCTGATGCGACCCAGTCCCCGAGCCACATCCCCTGCAAAGTGGCCCAAGTCCACCTGCAAACTAACTGTACGGCGTGACAGCCCTGTGGTGTTGACTGCCAGGCGGACGATGGATGCAGCCATGCGGTCCAGTCTGTGTACCAGTTGCCGCTCACTGTGCCTTGCACTCTGTCTCTCAGACACTAGTTCTGTGACCAGTTGACGTATGGAGAGTGCAAGGTCACCAACATTATCGTTCAGTCGTGTGAACTGTGTGTTCACCTGTGCCAGCCCAGTGGTGAAATTATGCTCCATCTGTCGCATTGCCCCAGATATGATTCTCATCTGCCTTGTTTGCAGGCGCTGACCATCTATGAGTGCTGCCTCCGCTGCGGACATAGATGCGTCACCTACATCCTGCTGGGACACTGCTGGAACATGGAGTCTGCGTCTGCGATGCGGTGGAGCTTCAGGGTCCTGCTGTATGACACTGTGGCTGGGACCAGGTGCTGTGTCGATGTCCACAATGTCCATTGGTGCAGCTGGAGGGGACTGTGGTGGTGTGGTGCTGGGCCCTGTAGTGGCTGCTTCAGACTCCTGTGCTGCCTGTTGGCTGCTCTCTGCACCCTGGACGTACTGGCTGGTGGGGGTGTCTTGTGGGAGACCTGTGGGACATAGGGAACACACTGTCAGTATCTAACATCTGTTGTATGCCTCCTAATAAACTGTTGCCTATCAGCTGACTACTGAACTACATTGCCCATAATGCACCATTCTGGTGGTTGCAAGTCTGGAAGGGAGCTAGTTTGGTTGTGCATACTGCTGTGTACTGGGTGGGTGGAGGTATGGCAGTTATAGGTGTACATGCATGTTTCATGGTACTCACTTGTTGATGTCCCTGGTGCTGACGTGTCCAGCACTCCCATTCCAGCCACTGCCTCAGGCTCAAGGGTCTGTTCCACCAGTTCCTCCATAGGTGTGGGTGGTGGGACGGTGGATGGGCCTCCTCCTGTGCCCCGCATCTCCCTGAGGCGCTCTGCCACCCTCTCCTTGGTCCTGGAGCGCAGGTCATACCATCTCTTTTTTATCTCCTCTATACTCCTGTGGCTCACCCCTATGGTGTTGACACTCTCCTGGATGTCATTCCAGATCCTCTTTTTTTCCGTGTCTGGAACACTCAGGGCAGCCCTTCCGAAAAGCTGGTCATGGTGCTGGCAGCATTGCTCTGTCAGCACCTCAAGTTCCTTTTCAGAAAACTTCAGTTTTCTCTTCCTGCCTGCACTGCCAGAGTCTTCCATTCTTGCTGCTGTTCCTCCAGGTGGTTGCTCAGCAGTTAGAAAAGGGTGTGGTCCTCCCTCCTCCAAGGTGTATTTGTTAACTTCCTGGCTGTGATGTCATCAGCAAGAGCCAGGATGTGTTTTTCAAACTGTTATGCTGCACCTGCATGCAATTTGCGGCACAGTCGCAATTTGCAAGTCCGTTTTTAGCGAGATCACAAAAAGCGAACTTGCAAACAGCGGACTCGCAATCTGCGGTGCGACTTCATTTGCGAGTCGCAAAATGAAGTCGCTTTTTCTTGTTGGATATTGTTTTGCGAGTCGGAAATTGCGAGTCGCAACGACTCGCAATTTCCGACTCGCAATGTTTTAGCTACCTACATCTGGCCCTTAGTCTCAAAAATGGAAGTCAAAATTCTTCTACTAGGAAAGGTAGCAGGCTTTAGCCAAAGAAAGCACCACAAGGCTGGATAGCTATTGTCAGAGACCCTTGGAGAAGCTGTTGTTTTTTTGTCAGGAAAAGAGACAGTAAAATACGAATTTTGTGTGCAGGAAAGGTCCCTTGCCAGTTGAATATTTTTGGTGCCTTCATCCGATCAAGATTTCTTGATTCACAAGTAATCACTTTTTTGGAGCATGGATTTCTCCAGCAGGGCATGAATGAAGGCTGTAGCCAAATTGAGCTCCACAAGGTCAGAGACCTACTCCTAAAGATCCTTCTGCAGAGGATGTGCCTTAAAAAAGCTTACAGTGAGGGGAAACTAACTCTTCTGCACTGCTTTGGTCAAATTAGCTTGGCAGGTTTGTCTCATTACTCTGGAGGTCTTTGGAGCCAAAATGTTTCTCAGTTCCAGGCTTCTAGAGGTGATAGAGTCCAACGTTTTCAGAACCTAAGGAACAACACTTAGGGGTAAAGACTCACTCCAGCAGAAGCAAACAGTATGCTGCTAAGCAAGTCCTGTTGGAACTGGTCAAATGGGCAGTTGCAAGAAGGGTCTCTTGTAGCTTGGTGTGCCCCGGTATCTTGAACAGAATGTCATCCTTATAATCTTTGAAGTTCAACTTTTTGTTCTGAGAGAGCAAGCCCAGTCCAGCAGGGCTCTTCTTAGGTCACAGATAGCAAGTTTAGTCCTTTTCTGATCTTTCTCTGGTCCGGTGTTCTGAGATGAATACTGGTAACGTCGCATTTAGGCTCAGAACCAGCTTGTGGTGGGGATGACTCCTGGCTCCTCCCTAACCGACGAGGATGAAAATTCCCATGTGTTACCCTACCTACTTTTGCAGCATTTCCTGTGTGCCATTCTGTACTGCAAACAATCTCACAGTGCCCCGCTTCCCTAAACCGTAGATGGTGAAACCCTTCTCCCCTTGTACAGTGCCTGTATGCCCACCCCGGAGGAACTGTCATGGAAATGAGCAGCCCGTCCTGCGTGATCACCCCAAACCAGTTCTGGGGTGGCTCCCATTTCACTGGTGCATGCCTGATGGGGAGAACAAAAGAAGGGGCCTGCCCAGGTGTCAGCTGACATCTGCCTATAACAGGGGAGGCCCTTTGTAATAAATTAAATTCCCCACAAAACTATGCAAGGTTAAACCATTCTTTGTGCATAAATCACAAGTAGGATTTGGAGTGGGCTGACTATCCAGGACCCACCTGAGAACGCTGTCACAATTCCTGTGGCTGACAAAAGACAGCCCACTGGAAACAAGTGTGGTCCCTATAGGTCCCACAAAGACAGTTAAGAGAGTAGAATGGGACTCTCTCTTGTGGATCCTGGGGAGTATGTGATCTGGGCAAAATTTTATCCCAAAGGTTAAATGGATCTACAGAAACCAAGCTGCTCTGGTTAACTCCAGACTGTTCCTATCAGAGCCCTTTTCAATTAGGTGAGTGACCAGACAATGGTATCCATTGTACCGTTTTCTTACTTGCAATAGAACCACTATCAGCTGCACTGTGTTTAGGCAATGGAAGCCAAGGGATAGAAACACCAGGTGGGCAAGTTAAATCCTATGTTGACGATGTAATAATGATAAGAGCTGACGCTAAGAACTCATTGGATACTTTGACGTTAATAAGCAAAAGCTTCTATCAAATATCAGGTTAGAACATCCATTAGAGGTAATGTAAAGCCTTCCTCATGCCGAAATTCACAATTAAAGGCAGCCTGGGACTGCATAATATACAGTACAATGGCTCCCTAGAGACCTAGGATACTTAGAGATCAAAATTAAAAGAATACTAGAAAGAATGTTTGAAGACATTGAAAACTCTTATTACACTAAACTTAAATGGTATTCCATATTGGTGCCATCTCAACTTATCGCTATGAGGAAGAATGTAAGTAATCAAACTGATAATGACACCATACGGAAATAAGTGATGGTCACAGGTTCACACTCCAATATTAATCTAAATAAAGATGTCAAATTATTTGTATGGAATGAAACGTGACTGAAACCAAAACCATAAAATATTACAAGCACATACTTCATAGGTGGGGTGAGATTACCACATTTGTATGCATAACACTTGGTGGACTCATTATCACAGCTGGTATACTTTGCATGGAACATACAAACGAATATTAGTAGAGGATCGAGGTCTTGTACCAATATAAATTCACAATTTTAGTCCACGATTACTAGCAAATCCTTTCGTAAAAAAAATTCTTGCAATATGAAAAACAATCCATAAAAAAGTGGGTGTAGACCCTCAAATACATGTCTCATTACCAACCTGAACAAATGCCAAAATCAAATTTGGTAAAGTAATAGTACCCTGGAAACAATCATAGCTGAAATACATCGATCCTCTCCTGGACAAAGTCACAGTGAAACCGTTTGAAGCATTAGACGTAGAGTTCACATTCACTAATTCATACCAACAGCAACACCTATAGATGGCACATTGCCTTCATAAAATAACAATAGTCCACAACCGCCAGATACCAATGTCTCCTGTCCTGCCCTGTGTAAAAACCTAGAGATTATACAGAGAGGTTGTTTCAGGTCTGTAAAGCACACTCATTGACTAACTCTTCTCGATGTGATCATCAACATTTACCAGAAAATCCTGACAAAATATCTCTACACAGGGTACACTCACAGGAAGATTGGGGCAAACTTGCGGGCACACGTAATATTACAGACGCAAAACTAAAATTCCTCTATTTTAATATTGTCTTCAACTGGTACTGCCCGCCCTACAAATTCTACCAGACGCATGTATCGCCTGAGAAGCACTGCTAGCACTTGTGACCTACTGCTCATTCTTTGGCACTGTCCATCATCGGAAAGAGAGTGGGATACAATTTGAGCAGAATTAGCAATAACTAATGACACATAGCTACTTGAATCAACCCACATGAGGCTGCAACATGATACAAGAATGACAAATCATATTGGTAAATGGCTTCCAACGCCACTCGCAGTGGCTGAACTGAGTATCCTACACCACTGGAGGACACAAACAGTGCTGATGAGTGGCACCCAGAAATTAATAAAACTGAGAACGGTAAGCAGGTTATGTACAACCTTAATAATAAAATAGGCATCTTAAATAGCATATGGGGCCGCATCTTATCAGTATGGAAATTCTAGTCAGTGATGAACAATCAAGAGTTACAACATTGATTACCTGTGGCCCGGAAGCATTTGTGTATATCAATATGAGAAAAACAATTAATAAACAGAACATGACACATGCAAGCTACTGGCAGATGAAGTCTATTGACTGCTACTGCCCATAGAAAAACACTGCCTATACTAACGGACCAAACCTATAGAATGTCAATACTCTCTCCTTACAAAAATAATTAACCCACCTTCTTTGATGCGTTTCTACCAAAATTCCATATTTGGAAGCAGATTACTGTAATAAGGAATGAAACATAATGTAACAACACTGGCTCAGTGATCATACATCGCCTTTCGCGCCACCACACCTTTGTCCGCTATCTAAATTATCTGGTGTGATGCTTGTTACAGTGTTAACTTCGACCAAAGTTTAATTACTTTCACTATCCTCCATGATTATGATCACAAAATCAATTACTAGAACACTTGCAATAGGATGATAATTAGGTCTTATACTTAGACCTCACACATGCTGCAACTCTGGCCGCTCAAAACGCTCAACCTAGCAATGTATGCTGTTTATTCATTAAACCCACTCTTCCATGCAGAACAATAATTTGGATTCCAAACTGCTATCAAGGCAATAGGGTACGGGGAATAATCGGTGCTAGGACCTTTTCTTTTTGAGCCGTAGCTGTTGTGTGATGTTTGGGATGCTAACAGGTTTTCGGAAAGACTATGTGAAATTGACTATGCATTCCGAATGATTCGCTTTTGTCCTAACAATGTGGATCATAAAATTACTGAATCTTTCCATGGAACTGTATGTTATTGTATCATGGTTGTGCAAACATAAATAAAGAACGATTGGAAAATGAATATTGTAGATAAATTTTTTTTGTTTATTTTATTTGTCAGATCGAATTTACAAAAATTCATCGACTCACTCACAACAAAGCATGAAAACAAATGTACTTAGCAATGTAAACATTAAAATAAGTTTTAAAAAAAATAAAAAAGTGTAAACATTGGTAAAAATAGGACATATAGTCAATAGATGCCAAATTACACTGATTTTGTCATACTTTCACATACAGCTTAAGTTTGTTTAATTTTTGGGCAGCCAGGTGCTTATATCTCACGAACCAAGCAGCTCTCATGAAACTAGATACAGAGGACACTACTTTCCGATGTGTGTCAGCTTGGCAAATCCGCAGGGTGTCAAGGTAATGCATAATCGCCATATTTAAATAGAGTGGCTTATTCGACTTTGCTTGAGCTATTTTATATGTGGGGCAAACAAAAAAAGAACATGCCCGTCGTCCTAGCGGGAAACATTGCACACTGGGCATATAGCCTTGTTAAGCAAAGGGATAGATCAGGTGCTCGAAGACGACGCCAAGAAGGGATGTCTAATCGAAGCTGGATAAAAAGCTTCCTTTGAAGTGGGTCCTGCAGAAAATCAAGAGACTCTTCAAACTCAAAGTCCATCTTTTTGGACAAGAAGATTTTAACTAATGATCTATGTGGTGCTCTTCACATTGTACTCTTCACGTGTGATACCAAAAGTTTTTTACCAGAGGGGCAGAGCTCGAGATGATTGAGTCAAGCTCAAACCAGAACTTGTCTACACATAATTAGTCAGGAAAGTCTGGATATGTCTGAACCTGGTGCTACTTGATCTTACACAATCACTTATCCTCTGCAGGTTCAGATCCATTTGGAGGGGTAATAAATGGAAGTTCGTAGGGAGCTTCAGCAACAATCTCATGAGTCAGTTTTCTGACAAAAGTAAACCCTCGGCTTGGCTATGATCTCACAATTCAGCACCATATACTGCTGCCCTTGTGGCCTGTGCTCAATACACCTTGAGGGCAGGGGAGACTGAGAAGTTTTTTAACCCTGAAAAAACTTAGCTATAATAGAACACCTGTGTTTTAGGCAGGCCACTCTCTTAGTTATTTCTTTTCGCCAATCTTCTCTTTCTGACAATCTAATGCCTAGATAATCAAACACCTTGACTCGTTCTAGAGGTTTAGCGGCCACAGTGGTTCTGCACCTATTGGGTTTCTTTACGTTAAAGGTCATGAACTTCATCTTACAAGTGTTTGTCTCCTACCCACTTAGCTTAAAAAATTGCTCAAACTCATCTACCAGGTATTGCAGTCCCCTTAAAGATTTTGAGATCAAGAGTTGCTTTCATTCCAGGTACAATAATTAATTGCTGGTGAATAAAATCTTGAACAGGAGCTGCATAACGTGTATAGTTTCCCTTCTATTGAAACCTATACATTTTCTATAGAGCTGAGATCTCTTTTGTATCATTGTTTGTTAAATTATCAAATTAACTCAACAATAATGATACAAAATTTGCCTTTCACCATATGCCACATGATTTACTTCCCCATTCTGCATAACTAGCCGTTCCCTGTCTCCAGAGTTAGCTTTCAGCATAACCTTGTTATTCTTTGAAGCATGATTCTGGTGGCCATGTGAAGATATTAGTTTGTGATCGGTGAACCGATGGAAAAATTACGAGAGATCACTCACACAATGAAAGCAAATAGATAATTTGCTTTGAGATTAATGTGTACCTTTTGATTTATCTAGTCTTTTACAATGCACACAAGGTTGGCACTCAGTTCTCAAAGTTAAAATAAGAATGAAAACATCTTCATTGCTAGAGGACATAAATCCTCTATAGACATTAACGAAGCTAGCAGACTAGACTACTTTCACTGGACACGTTGCCTTTTCTGAGCTTAAGTTCTGACACTTTGTATAGTTCACCACGGGTGTTTTGGCAATGTCCAAATGAGAAGGCAGACCTCATATTCAATGACTTTCTTCTGGAAGCTTGATTCGGAAATACAAATGGGCATAAATCATTTCTGAGTAGAGACTAACCAAACTATGAATTTTGGAAAGCTATTCAATTGAAAGTGAGTGTATTCTTTTCTATAATCAGTGCAACATATTGGATTAGATAGTCTAGTGTTTCATTAATTGGTACTTGTGTCTCACAGCTCCTTTTAGAGGTCTAAGTGAATTGCTATCTTATAGATTTGCACATCGCATGAAAGAAAAAGTGCCCCTTAAGTACATTTACATTTTTTAAAGAAAAAACCTGAGGTAATTCACATGACTCCTAGGAAGCAAACTCTATAATCCACTATTCATAGTTCTTGCACCAAAAGAAAGCACAGAATCTTAAAAGTTAAGAAAAGTATGGTAGTATTTTACAAATTGTGCAACAGATATCAAGAAACCATCATTTAAGCAAGAGGATTATTTGTGAGTGATACCATAGTGACATTTCAAATATTAGACTTGTGTGTTTTTCTGCCAAAGCAGAAACAGCTCATCATGGTATTGGTAGCACAATGATCTCTCGCCAAAATTTTCCAAAATGTTCACCTTCTCCTTCCACTGTTTTTCTAACCATCATCCCCTTAATTGGGGAGGTTTACTGTGTAGTGAATTCCACTTCCATCATCGATTGAACTCACAGTTGGTGTGGCACTAGACATATTCAATGAAACCTTGATAGCCAGACTTGGTAAAAGAAACTTCTTTATGGAATTGTGGTATTTGTAATGCAAATTAAATATTGTGCATTATAGATTATAGATACCACAATTCCACTTAAATATGAGGAAACCACAACAAGGCTCTGTGTTACATAACAGCATAAAAGAAATAATTAGAAAGCAAAGAAAATAAATCTGATTGTCTTGATATAAAACACCATGAAGAATGTATCCCAGTGGTCCTCAGCAGTTCTAAAAGTACGAATGGTAATATAAAAATGATTCCACATTTCACTTCTATTCAAATAGAATATTGTGCCAGGGTAGGGAAATATAAGGACTCAGGTACAGATAGGGGGTTGGACGATACTGATGCACAGATATAGGGAAAAAAATAGGAAAACAAACCAAAAGGAAATACAGAAATTAACAAGATAATAAAAAGGGAGAATTTCCCAGTACAAACAGCTGATCTGACTCTTATTTGTCTAAGCTGCAGAAGGACAGCAACATAATATACACCTGGGGTAACATGACAGAAGTATATGATGCAATGTCAGTGGCGGACGTACACCATACAAATGTTGAGTAAACAAACGTTTCACCACTTCCTTTTTAGTTTGTGGACATGATTTCACCCATACGCCACCTAGTCTGTCCTAGGAGCAGATTAATCTCCTTCTTTCATCTGCTTAGGCCCTGCTCCTCCAAAGCAATCATCCTCTACTGCTCAGCAGCGCTAAGGGGCATCAACAAAATAAAAAATGTAAAAAAAAAACATGAAATACACAGGTAGTCAGACAGATCGTCAGGAAAGCAACACGCTGCAAATACTTTTATCCGACCCTGCTAAAATTTAAAAAAGGGATACTGAGTCAAGGAAAATGGAAACACATCAGAACTGCGAATAGTGCGCTTCATGCTACTTACTATAAGTGACATAACATTTCCAGATTTTACATGTGCAATTCATCGGGGTTAAACAAAGTGGCTGCTATTTTCTGTAAGCGCATGTAAAGTTGTGATAAAATGTGTCACACAGGTGTATGGGAAACTTTGTGAACTTCATGACAGACAGATTAAAATATAAAAATCAGTAATCTTTCTTGCTAATTCACTATCTTGCAGCATTTAATTTGCAGAGCCATCTACTACTTAGTGAGGTCTATTGTTCAATTTCCAATCTCAATGATACATAGGTGGTTTGAGTTCTGTATGTGCAATGTTCGTTCATTAAACATACTCTGTGGATATTCAAGTCACACTTTATTTCTAATTTTGCACTTGGGATGTAATAGTCTTAACATTTCCCAGGAACAGGAAGACATAAAGAGAGGAACACATTCTAAAGGAGAATGAGGACGAAAAACATGAGCAAAGAAACCTTAATATACCATCTTAATGAGATATATGAAACATAGAACGTCAAATGAAGATCAGTAAAAAGAATTAGATGAGTAATCCAAAATATTTATTTGATCTAGTAATACATACCACTGGGTTTTGAACTTGTAAGGAGTTCTCATAACCCAGTGTTGCACAGACAATATTGCACTGAGAGGACTGTTACATAGAGTGGAATGATCAGTATTCAATGACACTAAATGTTTCCATGTTGAATGTGTGAAAGGTGTAGAAGGTCATTTTGTCATCTGCAGTGTACACGTCGATCTCCACAAGAAAATCCTCAGTGCAATTTCGATGGGATTGGAAGTTGTTACCTGCAGATTTCACATACATCTGTATATCGTGTTAGGCAGTTATGTGCCTCGCCCATCTTCCTTCAAGGACCGTCTTGAGCCGGCTAAACACACATGCGCACTGTGCTCTCTCCAACCCGGCACTGTGTTGCCGGGCTGGGGACAGCAGGCAGAGGCTTCCAATCTGCCTCGGAGCACTAAGCCAGTGCGCTCTGGCCAATCCTAATGCTGTTTTCATGCTGTCAGCAGCATGAGAGCAGCGTTAGGATTGGACACATGGCAGGCTGGGAGCCTGTGCCTGCTGTGATTGAGGACCGAGAAGCGGCAATGCGGAGGCAGCGAGTAAGATACTTTTTTTTCCTCATTATTTTTTAATATGCAATGGTTTTTTTTGTGCCCCCACCCGCCACTTGCTCAGACTGGAGCCGCCCCTGTATTTAACCGTAGACTTCTCACTTTTAGAATATCTTCAGTTGACAGACTGGATCCAGAAGATGTTTTAGTATAACCAATGTATGCTGGTAGGGGGGCAATGTGCAACTCCACATCAATCTTGCTTCACCGTGTAAGTGGTTGGAGCAGCATATAAGAGCCAACCAATCACGTTGATATCAGTTTGTTTCTGTAGAGTGTGCATGCCCACAGATAAGCAGCACAAAATAAATTATTTGTGCCAGTTGTAGTTCTCTAATTTGGGACCTTTTTAGATAGAAAAGAGTCTATTTCACAGAATGGGGATGTGGGAGGTTGAGAGGAATCTCCAGGTAGATAGAATATCCTCCAGAAAGTTAGTTACTTACGGCAAGCAACTTCTTCTGATGGATACTTCTAACCATAGACTCCTCACTTTTAGAACAGATACCAAAGCAGTACCTCCCTCGATGGTGGGTCTGTGGAATGACTCATACCAAAATGTCCTGCAGGACTGAATGGCAAACATGCCCTTCCTGTCAGACATGGCTGTCAAGGCAGTAATGCTTTGTGAACATGTGCACAGTGCCCAGCGGCCTGACAAATATAGGTATGCACTCCAAGAATTTAGGGAGGCATAGGCAGACAGACACGTTGGAGTTAACCTGACTGGAGGCCTTTGCGGATCATTGGGGGCCAGAAGGGGCACACAAGGGAGTCATCAAGATGCCAAACATTTGTAGCATGGCTTACTTAAACGCCTCAGTCTGTGTGGCATTACCAGTGACCCTCCTGAAACTTGTGGTGCATCAAGATTAACTGTGAAATTGTCTTCTTGATGGGGGCCCTGGGACAGAGAAGGAGGGGAACCTTAACATCCTCATGACTTCTCCGAGAGAGAGTGATGATGCTGGGACAAGGCATTTTTGGACTTCTCAGGTTTCTGTTTAGACTTTGACTTACCACACAGTTTGGACCACAATGACATAATGTGTTGGTGGGGGCCCGAGAGCGGGAACAAGTCTGTGCTCTTGACTTCAAGCGGAAGTGGATCTGCAGCCATGTACAAGTTTGTCTTCCAATCCCAGATCACCTTGACGTGCATCAGATCAGACTCCTCACCCAACTTGAATTTGTGGCCAAACCCTACACACCACAAACAGACCTCATGGGGATCTGTCACAGACATCTGCTTCCCCACAAGGTTTAACCCTCCCTTTAGTTGTAGAAATTAATATGTTCCCTTGAACACTAAAGAGGAATTTAGAGAAAAAATCAGGCACAAATGCAGAACAAGAAAAGAAGTGATGGCAGTGTGGTTGCTTGATGCTTATATATGGCTCCAGCAATGGGGTCGATGCAGGTGCTATGCTGAACATGCTTCTGGATCCAGTTGATGCCTGGGGATATTCTAAAGGTGAGGAATCTGCAGTTAGAGTATCCACCAGAAAGTTTGACAGACAAACCTGGCACTTTCTTATATAGTTTTAAATTAATAGTGGTCCTATGTCTTCTAAAAAAAATCCCACTGCCAGCTTTCATCTGCCTCTCACTATTGCTCAGTATTTCTGTTACCTTTTCTCTCACTTGAACTAACTGTATTTTGTATTTTAACCATCTTATGTTTAACCTATCCTCAAAAAATGAACTTAATCCCCTGCAGTCTCATTTCCACACCTTCCACTTAATGGAAACTGCTCTTTTACATGTATCCAACTTCATGACCACCTCTCTCCGATGCACATAGTAATAGACCTATCTGCTATCTTGGACACAGTTAAACACCCAAAACTGCTATCCTTTTTTTAAACCATCAGGTTTGACGTGTCTAGTTCACTAATGCCTTATTGTATCATCACTCATACAAGGCTCGACATTGTCCACTTCACACCTTGTGAGTCATTTCCTTCAAAGACGAGGCCCTCAAAGTAACAGTCATGTTTGGGCTTTGGAATCAAATAGTTCACTCACAGTCCACTGACTTTTGGAAATTCTTTGCAACTGCAAGCCTCGTCAGTATGATAGCTGTAGATAAATCATTGATGAATAAATCTACAACCAGCCAAAAAGATCCTATTCCCCATGCCCGCAAATACCCAGTGCCAAGAGGTAAAGAGTGCAGCTGGGAAGACAAGCCAAATTCTAATAAAAATCATTTCTTTGTTTCAGACAGGTGTGTGCGGGTCACACATACACCTTTCCTTTCTACGGGTTACACCCTTAATTACCTTTGTTCTACACAATACCTTGATCTGGTGCTTTCAATACATCTACTGTACAGTTAAACTATCCCCGCTGAGCAAACCCATAAGACATCAGGATGTTCACACTTGTAAAAAAACACCAACAATACTCCCCCACCCAAGACTTCTCAGTAGTCTTTCACCTCCATTACGGCGGTTCTAGGAAATGGTCTATTAAGACTTGACACTTGCACGCCTTGTAACCACAAGTCTCACAAGATGCAGCAAGCAAGCAACAGAGACATCTGTCACTTCCACCGTCGGGACCTGAGTGAAGATGAGAAAATAGGCATGGAAGAGGTCACTAATCTCTTAACCACTGGGGGATTTCCACTTCCTTTGCTGTGTCCTTTTCTATATTTAGGCAAGTTCACATAAATATTTTTATGAAAAGCAAAAAACACAGGGCTCACAGTTGAGGTCATTTGCTCCGAAAAATGGCCACCGTAAGGATACCTACAATTTGTGATTCATGTTTGTTCCGTTTCAATTTTTTTTAATTAATGTCACAGAAAACAATTATTATTTCCGTAGATGCCTGCATAAACAAAAAGTTACTTTTCTAAAACCGCTATATTCTCAGTTTTTTGTGTTTAAATTACGTACATATTTTAACCATGGCATCATTTTAGTGTTGGTTTCTACATGTTTTTACTTAGTAAAAAGAAAATGTAAGGAACTTAAAAAGGAATATCATGTTATTAATACAGAGATGCCTCATTTGTGTGACTCACCCAAAACTGTCTTTAGTCTTAATTCTCATTAAATCCAAGCAATTATGAACATTACCTGGAAAAAATGGTTGGAAATGACTAGCACCTTTAAGTATATGCAAGTGAATATCTGTGAATCAAATATATAGCAATTGCCTCCTAACTCTGCCAGTTGTAGGGAACTCAATTTTTAGGTCTTACATACAAGATGGCACTTGCACTGTTTGTTGCAAACCATATTGTTAGCTTACAGTGCGCTGGGAACCTGCTCATTGCTAACCATTGGTTGGCTTCATTGTAACTCTCATTTGCTTACTTCTTATTTGTTAGCTGGTGTGGGCTTTCCTTCCTCTTTATGTGTTTGTCCCTCCCCTGTAGCATACACACATTACTGTGTTCTTGCACTGCTCACTTTTTCAGGTGCTACTTTTGACTTTCTCATTAAGCACTCCAAGAGAGTGTATGTGATTTCCAGCTGCCTCCCTAGTGTGCTTCTCCTCCTCGCTTGCATAGCTCTCTCTTGCCTATGTGGTTATCCCACACCGTCCTCTGTGATGCATCGACCCTGGTGTCCTCCCACGCCCCATGTGTGCTTCTCCCCCTCTCAGCTCCACTTTGCGCGCTCTCTCTCTCTCACTTGTTTACATGTCGACTCCAACTTCTGAACTCCATGCTGCTATCCCTTGCATCCATTTGTTCCCACCTGCACCCTCCATGTTGCTTCAGCCCACACTGGCTCCTTGTGTTGCTTACGCACCCCCCATCCATGTTGCTTCCCTCCACCTGCTTTGCCACGTGTGGCTTCCTTTCTCCCAGCCCATGTACCTTCCCCATGTACTTTCCAAAAATAAGCAAAGAAAAAAAAAATGGCATAAACTCTGAAAGTATGAATGGCACATCATTTTGCAGGTATGCACACCACTGCACAATATGCTTTTTGTTTAGCATTTAGCCATATTGCACAGCAAAGAAGTTGCTGTCTTTGCCAATGCTTGTTCATACTGTGTCTTCAAATATAAGGTACCCAGAGACGAGTACAACCAAGCCACTGCCTTCATTTGGGATCATAAAAATGAAAACAATTAAACAAGATATAGGGGGTCACAGGGTCGGCGGGAGCACCGCCGACAGACCGGCGGTGCCCCGCAGGGCATTCTGACCGCGGCGGTTCGGTCGCGGTCAGATGCGGGAAACCGGCGGTCTCCTGCCGGTTTCCCGCTGCCCTGCAGAATCCTCCATGGCGGCGGAGCGCGCTCCGCCGCCATGGGGATTCTGACACCCCCTACCGCCATCCTGTTCCTGGCGGGTCTGCCGCCAGGAACAGGATGGCGGTAGGGGGTGCCGCGGGGCCCCTGGGGGCCCCTGCAGTGCCCATGCCAATGGCATGGGCACTGCAGGGGCCCCCGTAAGAGGGCCCCACAAAGTATTTCAGTGTCTGCTATGCAGACACTGAAATACGCGACGGGTGCCACTGCACCCGTCGCACCCCTGCAACTCCGCCGGCTCCATTCGGAGCCGGCATCCTCGTTGCAGGGGCATTTCCGCTGGGCCGGCGGGCGCTCTTTTGGAGAGCGCCCGTCGGCCCAGCGGAAATGTATGAATGGCCGCCGCGGTCTTTTGACCGCGGTGCGGTCATTTGTCGGCGGGACCTTGGCGGGCGGCCTCGGCCGCCCGCCAAGGTCTGAATCAGGCCCATAGTTACCAAAGCAAACCCTACGCTTCGGAAAATCAGACAATATTGTTATTTCAGATTTGATCTCTCTTACAATTGTTATAGAACAAATAATACTGTGCACTATTAGACGTTTGGTTAAACATTGTATATCCAGGAACAGCTGAAGAATTAACTGGAGCGGAAATGGAAACCGAATTTGCCACATTGGAGCAGATGTCCTCCATCCTGAGAAAATGGTGAGGCGGCACCTCACACTAATGCATGTCCTAGAATGTGCCACACTGAACGCACTAAAAAAACAAGAACTGGCAAAGCCAATAGACTTTGACTTTGCCAATGTCTTTTTGTGATGCTGCACAGCATAGAAAAATCATTTTTTGCTGATGCTGTGCAGCATTGGACAAAAGAAAGAAAAACTGCAATGATGCAGCTGCTGCTGACGGCCAAGTCATTTCAAAGACATGCACAATGATGTATGCGTGTGCACATATGAAAAGACACAGGTGCCACTTTTCATTTAAAATATTAAACTGGAGTAATATGAAAGCACTTTTATGTAAGGTGGAGGGGGTGGCAGTAATTTGCTGCCACACCCTAAAACATTTATATATAAAAAGGACCAGTGCGGGCCAGAGGAGCAGGTAGAAGGTTTAAACGGGGGCATGGTTTGGAGAATGAGAAAAACAGGATTGGTGGAGGGGAAAAGGCTCCGGGAGGCAGGAGAGAAGCATTCAAGAGAAACCAAGCACCAAACGATGGTGACACTGCAATGTTAAGGATGTTTGCTGGCACTGGGCAAGAAATACTTGGGGCTCTTGTCCTGGACAACTTTGCATTTTAATATCCATTTTCTAGTAATTCAAGGCACATGATGCCAAACAATACTAACCTTTATGTTAAAGGCTGCAATAGAGAAAAAGACCGAGGGGATACAGCAAAACGTTCACTTTAACAGGGGGGCTCTATTGAGGGTGGTAGCCCTGGGCAATTGCACACTTTGTCCATGTCTTGAAATGTCTTTCGAAGTGAAGAACAACAGGGAGCAAATGGATGGGTATTTGGCAGTGAAAACGCATAAAAGGTACAGAGGTGGAAAACATGTGCACTCTCTTTGAGTACTTTAACAAGAAGAACAAGCACTGGCAAAGCCAATCGGTCTCGCCTATGCAAGAGTTACTGGCTTTGCCAACATGTTTTACCCATGTTGTACACCAGTTTGGCTGTTGTTCAGCATGACTAATAGTGAGTGGTGTGGAGTAGAGTGGATCGTAGACTGGAGTATTGTGGAATGACATGGTGTGAAGTGTTGTGAAAGGAGCAGAGTGGAGTACATTGGAAGAGCGAAGAGTTGAGTAGAGTAGAGTGGCATAGAGTGGAGTATAGTATTGAAGAGTGGAATGGCACAGAGTGGAGTAGAGTGTCATAGTAGAGTGGAGTGGCATAGAGAGAGTTGTGTACAGTAGAGCAGAGTGTTTTGGGACAGAGTGCAGTAGATTGGCATAGGATGCAGCAAAACAGAGTCCAGTATAATGTTACAGAATAGCGTGGCATAGAATGTCGTGGAGGGATTAGAGTGGAGGGGGATAGAGTGGAGTAGAATGTCATGGAGTGGCACAAATTGTTGTAGAGTTGATTGGCATAGAGTGGTGAAGAGTATCATGGTGTAGAATGCAGTGACGTACAGTGAAGCAGAGTGGCATAGAGGGAGTTGAGTAGAATGCAGTACAGTACCGCAGAGTACAGTGTCGCAGAGTAGAGCAGAATGTCATACAGTAGAGTGACGTAGAGTGACAGAGTGGAGTTGAGTGTCATGATGTTGCACAGAGTGAAATGGAGTTTCACAGAGTTTAATGACGTTGAGTGGAGTTTCGTAGAGTGGAGTGTGGTAGACTGGAGTGGAATGGAGTCAATTCGAGAGTAGAGTGGCATAGAGTGGAGGACAGTGTTGTAAAGTGGAGTGGTGCAGAGTGGAGTGGCGCAGAATGGCGTAGTGGAGAATGGAGTAATAGAGTAGATGTGGGTAGATTGTCATATTGCAGAGCTGAGTTGAGTGGCATAGAGGGAATGGAGTAGAGTGTGGTAGAGGGCATTGCGTAGTTTTGTAGAGTGGAGTAGAGTGTTACAGAGTGGTTTCGAGTGGAGTGGCATAGATTGGAGTAGAGTGTCGCAGAGTAGAGTGTTGCAAAGTGGAGTAGAGTGTCATACAGTGGAGTGCCATAGAGTGGAGTAGAGAGTCATGGTGTTGCACAGAGTGGAATGGAGTGTCACAGAGTGGAGTGACGTCGAGTGGAGTGTCATGGAGTGCCGTAGAGTGGAATGTTGTGGTGTGTCATAGATTGGCATGGAATGAAGTTGATTAGAGTGTTGTAGAGTGGAGTGGCATAGTGTGGAAGATAGTGGAGTGAAAACAGATTGTCGTAAGGTGAAGTGACATAGAGTGTTGTAAAATGGAGTGGTGTAGACTGGAGTAGTACAGTAGATTTGAGTACTGTGCCATATTGTAGAGTAAAGTGGCAATGAGTAGCATAGAGCAAGAGGAGTAGAGTGTCGTAAGCGGGTTGCATAGTGTTGTAGAGTGGAGTAGAGCATTGTAGAGTGGTCGGTTTAGACTGGAGTAGAGTGTTATAGGGTTGAGTGGCACAGAGTGGAGTAGAGTTGACTGGCAAAGAGAGGAGTGGCATACAGTGAAGTATCTTCAAGTGGCGAAGAATGGACTAAAGTGCCAGAGTAGACTAAAGAGGAGTAGAGTAGAGAGCAGTAAAGTGTCATAGAGTGGAGTATCAAAGAGTGGCGTAGAGTGGAGAAAAGTGTCATAGAGGGAAGTACAGTATCACAGAGTGGAGTATCGTAGAGTGTCGTGGTAGAGTGGATTAGCGTAGAGTGGAGTGGCATGTTGCAGACTACAGTGTAATGTCGTAATGTTAAGGTTAAATGTTTATAGAACGCGGGTATATGAAAGGCGTCATTGTGCTGATGTCTGGCTAGAAGTACTACCATATAGACCCTAAACAATCAATGTGGCCGGAAACAGCGAGGTTTTAATCTGCTTTCTAAAATGGGTATAATTGCACTGGGCTTCAAGATGCTGAGGCATTCTATTCCATAGTTTACATGTTGAAAAAACTAAGTTTCTGCCACCCGGAGAGTCCTCAATTATTTTTGGTTAATTCAACTGTTCTTGAGGTGACTAAGCGAAAAGTCCTTCTCTAAGTGTACCATCTGAATTTCTGCCTAAGGTACTAAGGCTCACATGCACAAAGCATTTTTGTAGTCTCAAATGGGTCAATAGCAGAATCGGCCCATTTGCAACTAGAAAAATGCTTTTTGGGATGTACAAAGCCCAAATTGCGAACTTGTTACCGAATCGCAATTTGGGTTTTGCGATTCGGTATTAGGAAGGGGCGAGTTCAGGGCGTCCCTTCCTAATACCAAATCTGAATGGTATGTATGACTGTTTTGTGACCGTGAATACGATCAGAAAACAATTGCAGTTAAAACCAATTTGAAATTGGTGTTAACCCATTCGCAAACAGGAAGGGGTCCCCACAGGATCCCTTCCCCTTTGTGAATGGTAGCAAAAATATTTCTTCAGAGCAGGCAGTGGTCCCACGGGTCACTGCCTACTCTGGAAAAAATGAAAAGAAAACTTTCCATTTTTCTTTTTGAAATGCATCCCAGTTTCCTTTAAGGAAAACGAGCTCCAATAAAAAAACGATTTTATTTAAAAGCAGTCACAGACATGGTGGTCTGCTGTTCCCAGCAGGCCACCATCCTAGTGAGTGCGGCCATTCCCAATGGGTCGCAAATTGTGACCTACCTCATGATTATTGATGATGTAGGTCATTTGCAACCCTATTGGGGTACTAAACACTGTTTTAATTTTTGTTTTGCGACTCGCAATTTGCAATTCCTAAACAGATTGCAAATTGTGAGTCCCAAAACAAAAGGTTGTACATCTGGCCCTCTGTACCTATATCATGAAGGGCTTTGTGAGCCTTGCAGAAGGCCTGAAAAGCTACCTGTTTCCTGATAGGAAGCCAGTGTAGTTCTCATAGTGTATGTGACGCAGACTTGATCCTAGGAATTGTTGCTAAAAGGTGGGCTGCTGTATTTGCTACGATTTGTAATTTACTCAAGTATGTTGATGGATGCCCATATAAAGGGCACCTCAGTAATCTACCCTAGAAAGCACCAGGACAATAATTACCCATTTCTGTTACTCAAATGGTATAAGGAAGAATCTTCCTCAAAGATTTCAACAAAAACAAACAAGATGACATAAGCTTAAATGGCAGATCAACAATGATTAATTTTGCATCAAACATAACTCTCAGGTTCCTGTTTTTGAGAACCAGCACTGGTAGAGGGCCAGTAATTTAGGCCACCAGGACATAACCCAAAAGGAAATGTCCTTCTCAAACAGAAGGACCTCTGCTTTCACTGAATTTAATTTAAGACAGTTTTCTCTAATCCAGCTAACTACTTCGGTCATACAGTTATTAAAGCTTTTGGCAGTATCCTCCACATCAGTTGAAACAGTAGAATAGGGGGCATGTTGTAGAATAGGGTGTTGTAGAGTAGAGTGGTGTGGTGTAGAGTAGAGTAGTGTGTCGCAGAGTAGAGTGGCCTGTTGTAGAGTGGCATGATGTAGAGTGACATGACAGAGTGGAGTGGTGTGTCGTAGTGTGGGGTTGAGTGGAGTAGAGTGAAGTGGTGTGACCAGGAGTGGAATATTGTAGAATGGACTGTTGTAGAGTGGAATAGTGCAGAATGGAATAGCGTAGTGTGGGGTATGCATGGTGTGGTAGTGCACTGCCATTACAGACAACACATTTCCAATTGAAATGACCATTACATTTTAACAGACACATAGGCTCTCATTCATTATAACCCTGGCGATCTTCAGACCACCAGGGCCAAGGTGGCGGTTTCACCACATTATGAGTGCGGTGGTTTGGCCTCTGCCAACCCGCCACGTCCCCACTCATACCGCCACAGCGGTTGGACCCGCCGGGCCGGAGATGAGCATCTCCAACCTAGCGGTCCACAGAAGACCACCGGCTGTATTTTTAGCCTGCTTTCCACCAGGGTTTCTGCGGTGCTAGCATCGCCACGAAAACCCTGGCAGAAAGGCTACCGGGAATTTCTTCCCTGTCACCTGAAGACGACTCCCCAACCCCCTCCCTCCCAGCAAGCACAATACACCTCACCCCCTACTCCAGGTACAGCGCCCCACCACATACATGCACACGCACACAGACACTCAGACACACACCACGCATACACTCATTCACCAACACTGACATACAGGCATTCACTCACATGCATCCAAACATGCATTCATTTAAACACTCACACACACATTCACTTCAACATTCATACTCGCATACACACACGCACACAAACATGCATACATACACACATACACAAACATCTACTCACACACAACGCCCACCACCCTCACTCCCTCCTTCCTATCTGATGCCCGACTTACCTTATCCAGCGAGGAGGTCGTCTGGCAGGGAATGGGCGCTTTCACCTCCGGCAGCACCCCGCCATCAGGACACCACCAGGCGTATTACAGGTTGGAATACGGCTGGCGGAGTCCTTCTGGTGGGGTGGGGTCGGTGGTGGAACCACCCATGCGCCTCTGCCCGTCTACTGCTGGATTTCTGCCCAAAATGTGGCAGAAATCCAGCAGAACTCATAATATGGTGGGCAGAAGACCGCCAGCACTGGCAGTCTTCTGGTGCCCACGGCTTTGGCAGTCTTTGATAAATACTGCTAAAGTCAAAATGAGGGCCACAGTTTTATCAATACAATTATACAGTGCATAAACAATTTGTGGAAGTGTCATCACTTAGTTGATTTATTTTTTTTATCATATTTAAAATATTTGTTTCTACCACACATAAGTATTACAATAAAATGTGCTTCATTTAGGTTTTCCTAATTCTGATATAGTCTGAAATATCTGCACAGTTAATTTACAGACATTTACATGTTTTTGAGTGCTTGTAAAAGCTGTTCCTTTCACTGCAAGATTGTCACATAAGTTCTATTGCTTTGAAATCAGAGAAAGAAAAGTAAACACCAAGCTCTTTTGGAAGACAGAGTCTGACGTTTGACCTCTGTCTTGAATGCACATCAAATGTGGCAAGATAAGAACAGGAAAAAGGCCTGTTTACGGAATGTCAGCACTCATGGAAGAATACAGCAAATAGGCTATTTACCATGGGAGGGATTAACTGAAGCTGGACACCCTAAAACAAATAAAGCCAACAAATAGAAGGCAAGGAACTCTCAGAATATTCTCACGAAGTCTTTAGCTTCAACATAAAAAAAAGTAGTTCCTAAAAGTGAGCAGTGGAAGAATGCAAGCCAGCCAGTGAAAATAATTTCACTGAAGTTATGCTCCAGGGGAGGGACAAACAGAAAGATGGACAAGATGGGGCAAGGAAAGCCACTGAATAAGTAGCAAGCAAATAAGAGTGACAATAAAGCCAAACAATGTTAAACAATGGGTGTTCTGTAAACTCACTGTAAGTTCTTGGTAAACCTACAATAGATGTTATGCAACCAGACACCTTGGCTATCTGGCAAGCCAAACCTAAAGAGTAGTGCATAATATGAGCCGCTGGTTGCAGGCGGGCACTCATTTTTGGGGACCAGAGCTTACTTTTTCTCATCACATTTTGATCCAGAGCAAGACAGAACAAAACACAAAAAGGGAAAAAAGAGGAAGAGAAATGTGAAACAAAAATGACAAAGGGATAAAGCAGGAACCTGCTAGAGTGATATAAAAGAGCAGGCCGTGTCTAGTGGTGATGAAAGAGTCATGAGGTGTAATCAAGACTACACAGACATTGGTATGCAGCACACCAAAATACAATAGCACCAGCTGTGGGCTTCTGAGCAAAACCTGTGGCTACAGCACTTATTCTTTTACAAATTAAACACTGCTAAAGAAGTGTTGTTGTTACAGCATAGGCAGCAGCTATGCAATATTTTTTTTACAAAAGGTGCACGTGGACAGCTAGCGCAGCTGTGCTAGCTTGCTTCACATACAACAGACAGAACATCAGCAATCGATATGTAAGTTTGTCTCCGCCTCTTTCACAGTCATTCAGGGCCACGTAAGCTGCAGGCACTACATACAAAGCACGCTTCCCCAATACAGAACAAGTACAACAGCATTTTAAAAGGTTTAAGCTTCATTTGAATGCTTAACAGAATCAGCAGAACTCGTACAAGCTTCCTACACATACACACACAGACACACACACACACAATAATCTGCAGTGCAGCTTACTCAAAACACACATCATATACAACATGAGAACCGCAGAGCAAGCTAAACATAGACAGAGTAAGCCCAGCACTGGCAAGAGAAGTAAAGGTTTACCTGACAAACAAGGAAAGTTCTGCAATAATCAAAAGTGCAAGGTGTGAACATAACTGCACAGGATGCTGCAGTGCGAGCTTCCTGGACATATAAAATAAGTACAACCTGACAATAGCAAAACAAACCACTCAAAAACTTGGCATGAGAACAACAGATCACAATATGGAAAACATCTCTTATGAACAGTTAAAGCACAGCTGCAGCAAAAGATTAGCTAACGCAGACAGAACATACAGAGGTTGCAAATGTGCAAGTTCCTTTTTACACATACAGGACATTTACTTTACGGTCGGCATCATTGCAAGTTTTGGTCGAATTGGAACTGTACTGGTAGCAGCAGTGCAAACTTTCATCAATCACACAATGCCCTGAACACAAAGAATTGCTGAGCTATTTTACCAGACAGGGGCAACACAAACATCGACCAGTAGAAGCTGTGTAGAAGCAATACAAGCAGGAGCCCAGCTTTCATTAGTGCAGCACGCACAGTCACACAGATTCCATGGATTGTGAGATGCCCCCGGAATACTTATTATGCACATCTTTAGGGGAAGGGTAGAGGCCATTCTCCCTTCTTGCATTAAGACAAATGTCACCCCTGTCACTCCACTGATTGCACGCTTACCTGAAGATATGCTGTGTGGGCAGCAGCAAAACATGCTTCTCTTTTTTATTTTAAACATTTGTACAGCTTAAAGAGTAGCAGCTGGGGCTTCTGTCGCAGACAATATTGTTACAGCAAAATCAGTAGCTGTACAAACTGTACAATGTATCAAGCATCAGGGGACAGTAAATTGTGGTGCACTGTACAATGACGTAATCTGGTCACTTTAAGTGCTGCTGCAAGTTCCCTCTCATGCACAAATGGTACATCATAATCAGGCTATGCTTTTCTGACAATTGTAGAACAGTGTTTCCCAACCTTTTGACTCCCGAGGACCCCCACTGAATCACTACTGGAAGCCGGGGACCCTCAAGAAATTTGGACGATTTAAATTTCAAACATTAAAACAGTAATTTGCAACAAATACACAAACAAGTGCACACCAAACAAATACTCAAATTAGTAAACATATCATTATTTTATATTGGAAAGAATTGCAAAAATGGGAAAACTTTAATGGGAAAGTTGGTGCTGCATCGTGGCGACTAACTTTTCAATGTTTGGTTTTATTTAGGAAAGCTGAATCCTCAAGTCACATTCTACATTTCCCAAGCGATTTTTGTTTTTATTTTTTAGATACATAAACTTTTTAATTTAATGTGTGGGGGGCAAAGGAAGTAAAACCATAAAGGCCTCTCATCTCTCCATAGTCTCTCTGTCACATGTATTTAATTTGATTTATAGCACCTCTCATACCAGTGTAGGGTGCCAAAACACTTTACAGGGGACTACAAGGTGTAGGATTCACCTCATCCATACTGATATGCATTTTCTAAGAGTGCTTGGTCTGGAGAAACACAAACTCAGCATTCAGAACATAACACAGTGGCTAACCTTGACTTTAATAATAGCGTACTCCTATGCAAGCAAACTTTTTTTTAGCAGTAATGAAAGAATTGGAAAAAAATGTAATTTTCTAATTTGTTCCATGTAGTTCTTTGTTGGCAGTTCATAACTCACTGTGCTAGATTATGATTATGTCTTATGAACTGAATCAATAACAAAAGAATCTCTGTGACAAAAGCGGTAACGCACTGTTCTATGTACATAAAATGTGGTTCATTGCATGATACATGTTCTTTGCATCTGGCATATTAACCATCTGCACTACCTCCAATGAGTCAAATCTGCCAATAGACAAACTCCCATCTTTCCAGCAGGTACATTAATCACCAGAGTTGACACTTTTATTTTTGCCCTTAAAGCTTACACTGAACTTTGCAGTGCACATTTTTCTGCAGAGGGCCCAGCTGGAGAAGTGCCTTCATGCCGGTCCAGGTCTGCGGACCCCCTGGGAATGTGTCACGGACCCCGGAGGTCCGCGGACCACAGGTTGGGAAACGGTGATGTAGAAGATACAATGAGAACAGCAGCGAACTAATTTCCATATGTTGTGTATAGAAAGTGTAACTGACACCTGGCGTTTTTTTGACACTTAGCACTATGAGGAAGCATTAAATGGAATTAGAGGTCCAATGAGAAAAAGTAAGGTTTTCAGGTTTCTCTGGACTAGCAAATAGGAGAAAATTGTTTTCAGGTCCGGAGGAAGGTTATTCCAGATCTGAGGTGCTAAAATGAAGAAAGGCTTGCCACCAAAAGAAGATTTTTTGATAAGAAGACTATAGAAGGTGAGCAGAAGTAGACCACAGTGTGTGTGAATGCAAATATTTAGTGGATGTAGACTTGAGAAACTGAAGGACTTATCCGTAGAATGGGCCTCACTTAAGTTAGATGAGTACCTAAGGGTCCGATCTATATATTGGTGGTATGTATACTCAGTCGCTAGGGCGATGGAGTATACATGCTGCCAAAATGAAGGTCCTCTTGTCTGCTTTAAATGCGGACGGACCTTCAGTTCATCTGCAGCAGAGACTATTCTGTCTCCACCATGACCAAACTTCTCGGACCACCCTGGGGAGGATGGGCCATTGGAAAAATTAGTTGTTACAAGACAAAAACTTTACATTTATTTGTGACAAATTTGCCAACCCTGAAAGATTTGGATACTCTGACATCTGGAGATGAGAAAGTCTGTTTTACAGTCAAGCTTGAAAGCTCGTACAACATCTTGTAACAGGTAGGTGGGCATGGTAAGACCAGGTAAAGAGAGGCACACCTATTCAAGCACAATGCATTTCTCAGTCATCAGTGCAAGTTTTCGGCTCATTGAAGAGCACTGAGAGTTAATATTGTCAAGACAATAACCCCACAACCAGGGTCAGTTCATACCCTGGCACTCGATTTTAACGTCCATATACAGACAACTGTCCTGGCAGTCTACTTTCTGATGATGTGCAACGTGTCCTATAATAACTTTCTTATCGCACAGTCTTTGAACAGAAGTGCTCTTTCCATGCCAAGTGATTATTTGCAGGCATTTGAGTAACCAAAAACCTTTCTAGCAGTTTATGCATGAGAGCCTGTACTCATACTGAACATGTTGTTTCAGAAATTACATGTATATTTGGCACACTGACAGCCCTTCAAGTTAAAATCACCATAGCATTCATACTTGTGAGGCAACAAGTGTGTGGTGTTTAGAGGCCTTCCACATTGAAAGCCTGTGTTTATCCAAAACAACTTTAAATCTCAATATATTATCTTCCTTATATATATATATATATATTCCCTTTCTTTGTAACTATGTATCTATACATTTATTACTTTAGTCCTACTGTACAAGAGAACAAAAGTCACTCTCTCCTATGAGCTCTGTCTAACACTATACCTCTCTTAATCTATCCTTTATCTCCTCCCAAACTCATCCCAAACCTCATTCTACTACTATGATCTCCAAATCAACCCTTCCCAGACTATTCCCTCGTCTATCCCTCCTGGCTCACCCCAAACCTCAGTTTACTACTATGATCTCCCAAACAATACTACTAAATTCTACCTCCTATCTCTTATTTAACTCATGCAAAACCTCATTCTACTACTAGAATCTCCCCAATCCCTTTCTACACTCTTCCCTCCTCCATCTCTCCTTTTACTCATCCCAAACCTCATCCTACTACTACTACGATCTCCCACTTAACACTTTCCTTTCTAGATTCTTCCCTCTTCTATCCCTCCATTTTTCTATTAATACAACTAACAGACTCACATGTCCACCGCTCAAATTAACTCATATTTCCCTATACTAATCCACCACTAATCCTTTTGGAGTCTGGAGTAGTGTGCTACTTGCTGAAAAGCGTGTTACAGGAGACTTAAAATATTATTCAGTTCACATGAGCCTGGATTCAAAGTAAACATGCATCGAGGTCACAATTCTCAAGCAACATGGCACTTAATATTGAATGGAACACGAGACAGGCAGGGATAGAGTAAGTTTCATAGGTTAATGAAGAACGAAAGTGCTAACTCTGCTGACTGAGTGCCATGATGCTAGGCAAAACAGGTTGACAATCTTTCATTACATTTGGGCTGTGGTTATTCTTCTAGTAAGGGAGGTTTGCATGGCTTCTGCCCAGGTTGTACTTGTTTTATGTAAGGAAGAAGTATTGCTGCCTGGAGATATAAATCGGGCGAGTGTGCACGTGTGCAGGTGTGTGAGTGTATCTGATACGTGTGTACACTGTACCTCTTTTGTACATCCTTAAGGAAGTGCTGACAATTACAAAACTATTAGCTGTGGTTAGTGGTACGTGGAAACAAATGTTTACTGTGCACATACTAAAAAGTTGGCTTAGTCAATACGTGGTGTGCCTTGACTACTGTGTTTCCTCTTTTTGTTTTTTCCTTTTTTACCTCCTGTATGAAAATGCATTGGCTCCAAAACCAACTTTATTACAAATTAAAAAACAAATTTGCAAGTGGCGTTTGAAATGAACGGGCTGCACATCCTTCGTGACTGTGGATGTACTTCACTGTACAGTGAACTGTGAGACATGGTTTTGTCTATTGGTTGTCTCTTGGTTTTGGAACATATAACCTATAGATCTGTACAGTGAGCTTAATCTTCAAAACCAGAAAGTCCCTGAAAGCTGTGTGCCTATGATAAAGGCAACAGCTGAAGCACAGCTGCATAACTTCAAGCAATAAGAAAATTTGTTACTTAATCCTGTAACTGCAGTTATCCAGTATTAGTATCTTTCATAGATTCACATGCTGGACTCTTTCCCCGTCGTTGAAGTGGGAGCACCACAGTATCATAGAAAGCAGTATGCAACAATCACACAGGCTACAATGAAAGTAGGCCCTGAATTTGCTACTCTATCTATGTCCTTTTTAAAAAAAAAAAAAAGGACCAAACCTGCATCATGACCAATCATTCAACAGCACCCTCTTGAACACTCCCAAGAGAGGCTCTGTCCCTCAGATTTTCAGCACCAGCATGACTTATACATCCTAAGTCCATAAAGGGAGCCTCTAAGGGGAGGAGGGTGGGTCACAAGTTATATGAAAGATAACAATACTGGATAACTGCAGTTAAAGGTAAGTAACTAAGTGCCAGATGTATGAAACTATTTTGCATTCGCAAATGGTGCAAATCGCAAAATTCCATTGTTTGCGAATGCAAACAAGCCTCCCACAATGTATGAAAGGCATTCCCAGTGCATTTTTAAGGGATTGCTAAAATAGCGATTCCCTAAAAATGCGACTAGGTTTAGCAAATTGCGATTTGCAAATAAGGAATCGCAAATCCAATGCATGAAGCAGTCGCAAATACCGACAGTCGCTAAACGGGGATTTTGCATGTGCAATTTACCACCAAATTAAATCAGGTGGTAAATTGCACATGAAAAAGAGGCACAGAATGCATTGGCCCTTTTCCACAACGGCTGCACTCTACATCATTGCGAGGAGGAGGAGGATCCTGGCAGGTTTGAGGTGAGGGAGGAGGAGACAGGAGCGCACTTTCAGAGAGTGCATTACTCTATTTGATCAAACAGAGGAGGAAATATAAGTACAGGTTGAACTCTGCCATGATACTGTATTTAATAGCAGATTTACAACCCCTACTGCAGCAACACACACAAAGAACCAATTCCATTCCCACTCATGTGCAAGCATTATGCTCCCTGTACCTCTTAGTGTCAGGAAGCTATCAGGGGGTCATAGCAGCAGCTGGAGTTGTATCTCAAAGTGTGCTTTCATGCTTATTTAATGGATTTCTAAATGCTTTGTTAACAAAATTGAATCTTGCCTTAAAATTCTCCAACACCCCCACAGGATTCGCAGCTAACTAAATTAAATTTCTACCAAGTAGCCCAATTTTCATGTTATTGACTGCATTGATGGGACACGTGTGGCAATGTGTCCACCATCTGCAACAGAGTATATTTACAGGAATCATAAAATTACCTATTTGATGAACATACAGGTCATTTGCAATGCTTCCCACATCATAACTGATTTAGAGGCCAGATACCCTGGTAGCACACATGATTCCTACATCTTTAGGCACAGTGGAATGTACACAAGACTTCTTGCTGGGGAGTTTGCCAAAGGATATCTAATTGGTGATGTAACAGAGAACAAAGCTGCATTTTGTATAGTGATGTCACAGATAACAATAACTAATATGACACTCCTGTCATTGTAGGAGACAGTGCATATGCAGTGCGGTCCTTCTTCCTGACACCATATCTCAATCCGGCCATACCAAGTGAGTGGTGATACAATCCGGCACGTAGAAGGACACACAGTGTGATAGAGAAGACCTTTGGACTGCTGAAGGGTCGATTTCGGTGCCTACACAAAAGTGGGAGTGCACTTCAATACAGTCCAGAAACCACCTGCGAGACTGTGGACACATGTGCAATGTAGTAAAACATTGCTACAACACGAGGTACAGCACTGGAACTGACAGAGAATGATGACCACTTGCCACCCCTTCACCCAGCAAATAGAACCAGAGCAGCAGAAGGCAGGCAAAGACGTGCTGCGATTACGCACAACTATTTCTAATGTAAGTAATGACAACGTCACATCTTGTTTCTTTTTTCCTACAGGTATCACATTTATTGCCTTAACTCCAGGTCAATTTTGTGGGCATAGGACACGGGTATTTCAAGATAGCACAATCAGTACCCAATAACAATGTCATACTATTAACATCATAGTACCAATGCATTGCGACAAATATGCAAGACCCAGAACATGTCCAAATCACTTTTTACATCCACACACTCCGCTAGAACACTCAGTGGGCTCAGCTGTACATCTTGTTGAAGGTAGTGAGATAGTACTGTGTCTAGAATTGTGACACCTAGAACCCATTACAGGGGCTGTGACTACTGAGGCAAGAGAGCTACTCACTGTCCCACCACCCAGATTGCTGTTTGCAGCACTCTGAACTGGCTGCATTCTCTCCATTGCATTAGTAACTTGCATCAATCCTTGTGCAACGTCCTGACTGCAATGTGCCATTTCCATTTGCATGCCCACAGCACGTCGTGACAGCAAATCAGCTGTATTAGTGAGCCGACTTACAGATTTGCTGAACCCATCCAACCTATCCATCAATTGGGTATGGCGCCTACGGTGGGTGACATGCTCCTGCTGCAGTGCAGTGCAGAGTCTATTAATTGCAGTTGTCATCTCCCTTAGGTGTTCTTCTGTAGCTTGGTGCCCCTCATGTAGCTTGTTCATGTTGTGATTGTGAGACACCAACTGCCTGTGGATTGATCTCATGTGCTTACATTGTAGGCACTGCACCTTCAACATGGATGGCTCAAAACCACTAAATAGAGATGGACCCTCACCTTCCACTGTGCTTTGTCTGCCTTCTTCACAATGCCTCCTTGAGGGGAGTATACTGGCGCCAAAACAGGGACTGCTGTCTGTGGAAGTGTCTTCCAGCTGATGGTGGTATCTGCACATCTTCTTGTAACTCATCAGAGTCCTGAGTGAAATCTGGGAGAGGTTCCACACTTGCCGTGTGTCTGGGTGGTGCTGTTAAGATGGACTCAGTGTAGTTGGTTATCAGACTGTGGCTGACTTTACTCATTCCCCCCGTTTCAGTCTCCGCTGCATCAGGTGCAGAAACATCTGGGACAACAATGTGCAGCATGTCATTCTATATGTTTTTTATTTTTGCATGTGTCATGAAACAGTTACTTTTTTATTAAACATTTTCCTGGGATTGCATCTCTATATGGCTGTTGTATTGTCTCTCTGTTTGGTTTTACAGTATTGCTATTTTGGCAGTAGATGCACTTTTGGGCTCTGGACTACCACTCCCATAAGGCATTGTTGTATTGAATGGACAATGTGGCATGGACTGTTTCTCACACTGCATGGTGAGATAAAACATTTCTAAGGGACATTTGTACATGCAGATTTGGTGATTCAAATCATTACTGCCCTTACCTTTGCTGGTGCCAGGTGTGCCTGAGACGTCTATGAGAGTAAAACACCTACTGCTTCAGGCAGCAGTGTTGACTCCACTATGTCTTCCAAGCGGGTGGACGGTGTCTGGGTGGATAGTCCTCCACAAGTGCTCCTTGCCTCCTTCATGCTGCTTGCTACCCTCTCCTTGTATCGTATGTCGTACCAGCACTTGCGTGTCTCTTCGATTGTATGCTGCACAACAACCACTGCACTGATTTTGGTCTAGATGTCAGTCCACAATTTCCTTTCCTCACTTTCTGTGACACGTAGTGAGTTCTTCCCAAATAACTGGTCATGGTTCCTGACCAGCTCTTCTGTGAGCACCTCCAATTCCTGCTCACCGAATTTCAGTTTTCTTTTTCTCCCTTCTGTGTCCTTGCCAGTTCCATCAGTGGCCATTGTGTTCACCTGGTCCTGGCTGACTCTCCCGAGTGTCTCCCTGGTACTGTGCTGGGTCTCTCTGCCTGATCCTGTGGCTCAGGCTTCTGAAAACAGCATGCAGTGACTCACTTCCTGGTTGTGATGTCATCATGCTGCTCCAGAATACAAAACTCGCAATTTGCGATTTCCAAATAACGATTCACTATTTTACTGAATCGCTATTTGGTACTCGCAATTTGCGATTGCAAATTTATGGTAATCACAGGAAATTCTGCGACTGCCTGCGACTGCCTTGTTACATCGCATTTTGCGAATCCCAAATAGCAGTCCAGTATGTGGACCTTCATACATATGCCTCTAATATTCTTATCCAGTACTGGATCTTTCATAGATTCACATGCTTAAATCAGAATAACCAGCAGTATTAACAATGTACATTATCAAAATCTTAGCAGAGGGTGGGTATAAGAGACTTTATACATATACACACATCTCAGATAGACATAATGATAGTCAACCATTGTCCATTAAGGACATTCAAGACATGGTCACCTTACTTTCCATTACGGACTATGAGCAAGATCCTACCACTATCTCACATGTTCTACAGGATCTTGACATCCCAGCAGATACATTCTATAGTGGTCTGAAGACCAAATCAAACTGGACACCAACTCTGATGAGTGGTAACTGCATAGACACTTTTTTCAAACTAGTCTGGCGCGACTTTAACAGATTAGAATTAACCAAAAATACCCAACAACACATGTGGCACCAGAATCTAAGTCATGAGGAGAAGATCAATTTAAGGGAATTACGCTCGAGGACGGACATTGTCGTTAGGGAGGCGGACAAGGGCGGCAATATTGTAATTATGAATGCGACAGACTATGATCGTGAAATTTACAGACAGCTTGGAGATGTCACCTGTTACGAGAAGATCCTTGTAGATCCCATTCCTGCACTTGCCAATAAGATCAACAGGTTTTTACAGGAATGCTTAGACCGTTCACTTCTTAAAGAAGATGAATATATGTATTTACGTATTTGGAGGCCTAGGAATCCATGTATCTATGTACTACCAAAAATACACAAAAACCCCACAACCCCACCAGGCAGACCAATTGTCTCAGGCATTGATGGCCCTACAGAGAGACTCTCGGAGTTTGTAGACATATTCTTACAGCCCTTTGTGGGAAACTTACCTTCCTATATAAAAGACACCAAACATATTCTAAGTATATTGACTGATATTACTTGGGAACCAGGGATGATCCTAGTAACATTAGATGTTACTTCCTTATATACTAGCATTAATCATGAACAGGGAAAAGACGCTTTGCGTCACTTTCTTCATAGGAAACCAGCGAACCTATATGATCACACTAACATGATACTAAAAATGGTAGACTTGATTCTAAACAACAATGTTTTCCTATTTAAGAATGAATGGTACCGTCAAAAACAGGGCGTGGTGATGGGGTCTAAATTCTCGCCATCCTATGCCAACCTGTTTATGGGTTATTTTGAGCAAAACAAGATTTGGAGCAAGGAGGGTGGCACGTGGGTTTCAGACATACTCTTTTGGGGCCGTTACATAGATGACTGCCTAATGATTTGGACGGGTGACTTACAAAAACTGAATGAATTCATCGCTTACTTGAATGATAATAACTTCAATATCCAGTTCACCTCTGAGTACAGTACTACTAACATTGCCTTTCTTGATGTGGAGCTTTTCATTCAGGACAATAGAGTAGAGAGTCGCTTGTACAGAAAAAATACTTCATGCAATTCTATATTGCATGCACAGAGTGCACATCCTAAACATCAAATTGACTCTATACCATATGGAGAAATGGTACGAGCTAGGAGAAACTGCAGTCTACAGGATGATTTTGTGAAATGTATTGAGGACATGAGTAATAGATTTAGTTCACGGGGGTATCCCTTTCATGTAATTAACAAAGCACGCAAAAGGATCATGCACTTGAAAAGATCAGACACACTCAGTCAGAGATCTAGGCCAAAAGACAGCAGTATTCGCTGTATAGCTAGTTACACCAAAACAGCTATTTTGTTGCAGAAATGCATGAAGAGACACTGGCATGTATTAACGTCAGACTCTATTCTCAAAAAGTTGATCCCAGACACCCCAGTTCTTACCTTTAGAAGGGGCTTAACCCTTAAGAACATGCTATGCCCCAGTTATCGTACTAAACTGACCCAGGATAACTGGCTTACCAGCCGTAACAAGGGTTTCTTCAAATGTGGACACTGTGGCATGTGTAGATGGGCCAAGTCAGGAATATCCACTTTTAAGAGTTCCACCGGAGCACATTTTAACATTAACCAAAACATTACATGTGATAGTAACTATGTTATCTATATGATCACTTGTAAATGCGACCTATACTATGTGGGCAGTACTATTAGGCCATTAAAGGTGAGGGCCAGTGAACATTTTAGAGCACTAAGACAGGAGGATATTAGATACCCCATAGTGAGTCACATGAGGCAATGTTCGAAACAAGATCGCACCTGTGGTTTCGAATTTTTTGGATTTGACCATGTAGATAGGGACCCCAGAGGGGGCAACAGAGAGTTAACCCTCAGGAAAAAAGAATGCTATTGGATTCTGAAACTTAGAGCTGTAGAGGAGGGCCTCAATACTAATTTCGAGATAGAATATTTTTTGGGTGACAAATAGAACACCTATGGAGATGCTGAGTTTTTTGTATATTACCATCTTTATAAGATTGTTAACCGATGTGGATATACTTGTCTGTGTTGATATTAAGAAATCATTGATGTTCATGTCATGTTCATAGTTCATATACATCTCTATGCTGTGATACTAGTATTAATTCTAACATATATAACGAACACGTACTTAAGAAATATCTTTGTCTACACGAGACTCTGTCTTTTTTATACCATATATGTCTGATCCTATTTCAATTCTCATGGGTTATTTTAACATTTGAAATCACTGTTAACAAATCTCCTTTTCCTTATGTTATTTACGTTGTCTGCAAACTATTCGGACTGTTGTGCTGTGCATAATTGTGCCATGTTCTATTTTAGCTATTGGCCTCAATGTGTTACGGTTACTCTCTTCTATACGCTGTCTTTTCTTATGCTGGGCTTAGATATGCCTGTCCTATCATAGCGTGGGACATGATTTAGTGAAGAGAGCTACCTTCAATCTGTGCTTCCGGGAGCGTAATCTCACCAGTTTTGGCATTTTCTTTTGTTATGAGCACCTTCCTACCACTCAAAGATGGCGCCCGCGAGAGCGGACTTGGTCCATTTTCTATTTCCTTTTCAATACGTCGGGACGACGTTTTAAATATGGCGGCCGTAAGTTGTTTCGGCACTGAATTTTACCGGCTGATACTCCGCAACTCCGTGCTATGATATGAACACGGTTTGCATTTAACAAATATTTCTATTTGGTAGGTGAGTTACTGAGCTTACAATATGATTTTATTTGATCCCTTTTAAATAGGGATTACCAATTTAGGGGCTTAATTTTCGCTTTTGATACATGGTGTTGTTCTTACTTTATCCTTGACAACATTTATGTTTGTTTTCTATTTAGGAATACCTGCACATTACCTCTTCACACTTTATGATATATAATATGGATTTAACGAGGTTAGTTTGAGAATTTTATGTTATTGGATCACTTAATTGGGTTAGGTTTACTTTATCCTATGTGAAGGTAGCGGATACTTTATGGACGTCTCTCATTATCACTATTTATAGATATTCACTGCAATATAAGGATTGGTCTCTCCGGCTATATAGACATTTTGAATAAGGTAGGCGTATGGATTTGTTGAACTTTATATAAATCTAGGGTTTTTAACTCTTCGTTTCTTCTTACATCACTAGTACGATTTGGAGTGTTACTACTAGATGTTTTGCACTTTCTTTTTCTGATTTGCAATGGCGTGTTGATTTGTTGTATTTTATATAAGTCTGGGGCTAGGATCTTTTGGTCTTTTTCTCACATTACTAGTGGGTTTTGGAGTGCTACTATTGGGTGTTTTGCACTTTCTTTTTCTGATTCACAGTGGTTTCGTCACGTTATAGGTTATATGGGCCAATTAGCTTTTATTGGACTTGCGCACTTGTGTCCTCATAACATTCCGACTAGGAGACCAACAAATGTTGAATCTTTCATGTGGATGTTTTTGGAAACCTCCTGTTCTGTTTTTGTTATTGTTATATTTGTAATCATTCACTTTTCCCACTTTTAAGTAATCAACCTTGTACTAATTTGTTCACACAACTGTCACGGGCTGAAGGGCGTAGATCGTCTTTGTTAAGTAATACCATTTTTTCTGTTAAACAAACGTAATTTGGATTGCATATACTATAGCTATAGTTACTGTTATATTTATTTCAGCCCTGATGAAGTCTTTAAGATTATTATCTTACTGGACGAAACACGTGTTGGCGTTTGGCTTTTGGTGATTCATGGATTTTGAATCAATGAACGTTTTCGTTTTCCGCAATGATCTGCTCTTCTGAAAGAATAAATTGAGTTATACTCACTCATAAGTTCCTGTGCGTCAGCGAAATTTATCAGAATATTTTGGCACCAGATATATAATATGGACCAGGAAACATTTACCTAAATACTGAGTATTGATACACGAGTGCCGTGACAATTTGTTCTTACTGGATAATAATATACGCAACCTGCATTAGAAATCAATTCTCTATTACAATCGAGGCTCACCCTACTGGAACAGATGACGTAGGACCGCCTGACCCACAGCTGCATCACTTCTAAGTTTGGACTGGTGGCAATAATGCTTCGTGAACGAATGGATGCTCTTCCAGGTAGCAGCACAGCATATTTGCCCAAACAGAATTCCAGCAAACTGAGGTAGATACTGCTCTTGTTGAATGTACTCTAGGTTATCTTCCTAGAGGTTTTCCTGCTGTGAAATGACAAAACTGGATGGTTGCTGATAGCCATTTTGCTATTTTTGCCTTTGTTACTGCAGTGCCTTGATGCCCAGTTCCATAGAACAGTAATAATTGATCAGACTTGCGAATAGTTTTAGTGCATTGGAGATAGAACTTAAGGCATCTCTTAACATCCAACATGTGGAGAGATCTTTCTGCTGGTGTTGTTGGATTGGGGAAATATGAACAAGAATAACTGGTTGATTGAGATGAAATTGAGAGGGAACTTTAGGAATTAATTTTTGATTTGTTCTGAGAACAACAAAATCCTCTGTGAAGCATAGAAAAGGTTTTTGAGTACTGAAAGCTTGGATTTCACTGACTCGTAAGAAGGCTACCTTTCACATACGAAACGTCAGGTTAGCTTTGTGAATAGGTTTAAACGGGGGTTTCATTTATTGTGAGAGAACAATATTAAGGTGCCATTCTGGAGGGGGCTCCATTACTGGAGAAAAATCCCTGAATAAACCTCTCATGAACTGTTTAATTAGTCGTGATGAGCAAAGAGACACTGCGTCTGAAGTGCGTCCATATGTAGAAATTGCTGCCAAATGTACTTTTACTGAGGAATGTACGAGCCCAGACTTTGTTAGCATTAGTAGATATGGTAATATTTGTTCTGGAGAAATCTCATACGGCTCCAAGCTATTTTGGTGACACCAATAACACAACTACCTCCATTTCAATCTGTATGTTTTGTTTGTGCTGTCCGCTCTCACTTTAGATAGTACATCTCTACATTCTGGAGTGATCTTCAGAGGCCCAAACTCATAGAAGTCAGGAGCCATGCATGCAAGTGCAGTGATATTGGATCTGGATGCAATATTTGTCCCTGGTGCATTGATAGAAGCGTTCAAGTTGGTGGGAGGCATATTGGTGTGGCTTCTGACATCAGGAGAAGTTTTGTGTAGCTGAACTGCCTGGGCCATTTGGGAGTGACTAGTATTAGGCAACAGGTTTTCACCTTCATCTTGCTGATGACTTTGGGAATTACCCGGATGGGAAAGAAGCATATGCATAGATCCCGGACCATCGCATCAAATGTGCATTCCCCCAAGACCCTGGAAGGGGATATCGACTTGCGCAAAATTGGCATTTGTTATTCCCGTTCGTTGCAAATATTTTGTCTAGTTGAATCTGATTCAGTTCCCATTTGTCACAATCGCCTTTGGCTCTGCTGAGTGCATCCGTTAACAATTTGTGCACTGCTGAGACATATTCGACCTTCAAGGAGATGTTGTGGCGTGTTAGCCAGTTCCACAAATCCTGGGCTTCTTGTGAGAGTGTTAGAGACTTCGTGCCTCTCTGCTGGTTGATATAATACATGCTGGTCGGGCATGTTGTCTGTCCGTAACAGCACTTGAGAGCCTTCTATCCTTGAGAGAAAAGCTAGTAATGTGAGGAAGATGGTATTGAGTTCCAAGCTGTTGATGTGAAGTAGCTTCTGGTGGTTTGACCATTTCCCCTGGATTTGTAGATCTTGGAGGTGACCTCCCCAGCCTTCCATTGATGCAACTGTTGTAATTATAAACTCTGGGAGTAATGGCAGATAAGTGAGGCCTTCAGAAAGATGAGATTGGTGAGACCACCAGTCCAGTGCCTTTTTCATCTTTGGTGTGACAAAAATCCGATCTTCAACGATCCTTGTGATTGGTTCCTTTGAGCTTGTAATTCCTCTGTAACTGTCTTATTTTGAGATGTGCATGTGGAACTAGGTTGATTGCGGAAGATATCATACCTAGGAGCGATCTGAACTATCTCACTGAAATGCACTTTTTTCTTGATATTGTTGTGGCTAAAGATGTCATTTTCTTCTGCCGTTCCTGCCTAAGGAAAGCTTTGTTCTGCTGTGTGTCCAGAACGTCATCCTCTGAGTGGGGGATCTTGGAGGATTTTCTTTTGTTGACTATGAGACCTAACTTCTGAAAAAGTATGAGGCAGTCTTTTGTTGCTTAGAGCATTCTTTGTGGAGTCGAAGCTTTTAGCAGCCAGTCGTCTAGGTATGGGACCACCTGATGACCTTGTTTTCGGAGAGCGGCCACTACTGGAGCTAAGCACTTGGTGACAATTCATGGGGCTGACTTGAGTTCGAAAGGAAAGACTGGAAACTGATAGTGAGTACCAGCTACTATGAATTGGAGATACCTGTGATGCTTGGGATAAATGGGGATATGAAAATATGCATCTTCCAAGTCTAGAGATGTCATACAGTCTCACCTGTTTAGAAGATTTAATATGCCTGAGAGAGTGATCATTCTGAAAGCTTGCTTGCAGAGATATTTGTTTTGATGTCGAAGGTCCAGAATAGGTCTCCATTCCCCTGTTTTCTTGCTCACGAGGAAAAAAACTGGAATAAAATCCTTTTCCTCTCTGACCCATTGGAACTTTCTCTTTTGCTCCTTTGGAAAGCATCAATTTGGTTTCTTTTTTCAATAGGTGAAGATGATCAGGATATGCCCCTTTTGTGGGATTCTTTGGTGGGTTTTGAGTGAATTTGAAGGTGTGCCCATAAGTTACTATGTCCAACACCCATTGGTCTGAGGTGATAGATTTTCAATTGTGGAGATATTTGGAGATGTTTGCCCCTACTTGGTGACGGAGAGGTTGAGCAGCTGGTATTTGGGTTGGGTCATTGTTTGCATCCTGTATCTCTGGCCTGATGTGAGGATCTCCGGCGAGTTCCCTCTCTAGAGAAACCAGCCATGGTTGGTTGACAATACGCTTGTGCTGGTCTATATTGAGGTTGGTAAGGCTGAAACTGCTGGGAGCGGTGATAAGAGCCCCTATAGGTCAAATACCTTCTCTCTCTTGCACCTCTAAAGGGCAATCTTTTATACTGTAAGGCACCTAGGGAATTAGCGCTGTCTGTTTTAAGGGCAAGAAGAGCCTCATCTATGTGCTTGCCAAAAATATCACTGTTGTAAGCCATATCCAGAATTTTTGTTTGCACCTCAGGTCGAAATGAAGTGGCTTTGAGCCAACCTTGATGCATCAGAACAGCAGCGCCGGCAAGCCGCCTGAACCCTGTGGAGGAGATATACATGGCTGTATCAATAATCTCGGAAGGGGCATGTTCGCCTTTATGTAAGATCTTATTTGCCTCCTGTCTTTAGTCCTCTGGAATCAGATCTAACATAGAAGTGATGTGAGACCACATCTGTCTATCGTAGCACACCAAAATAGCCAAGAAGTCAGCAGCTCTTACTGTACTGGCTGACATGAGGGAAAAACTTTTGCCTATAGTATCAGGGCAGCATCAGTCTCTATCTGATGGTACTGAGATGGGGGCTGCCGGATTCTAAGATCTCCTCAGCGCAGGTGAAACTACAGAATCTGGCATATGGAATGCCCAATTAGGAATGCAGAGGAATCATCAGGGGCCCAGTATTTTTTTTTCAATACGGAGTAGGAGAGCCGGCACTGTAGCGGGGTTCTTCATGATCTTAATACCCGCCTGCCAGATGTGATCGATGATGGGTATTGACTTGACCGATTTCGGCACTTGGTCCTTAAAATCATATAAGAAGCAGTCAGAGTGATTCACTGTAATAGGTAAGTGAAATCTTTCTGCTGCCCTTTCCATAGTACTGTGAAACCCCCTAAGGTCCTCCGGAGGGGAATAAGCAGGAGTGTGTTGAGGTGGAGATGGAGTAGCATTGATGTAATCATCGCAGTTATCTGACTGAGCCAGTAGTTTGCCTTCTTCCCTGTTCTCATCTTCAGAGGTGGAAGGATCCTCCCTAGCAAGGGAAACAGCATGCGGCAGCGGTGTCATCCTAGGCATAATTGGAGGCGGGATAGTTGGTGGTGGAATAGGAGCTGTTGGTAGAGGAGTTCATGGTGGTACCCCGGTCTGTGGAGGTAAACACTGTCTATAATCTGACAACATGTCTTGAAGATCTTCTGTCAGAGAGCGTGGCATAATGACATCCTCCTGATGAGGTTCTGAATAGTACTGAAATTGCTCTGTGCACTTATGAGTAGAGGGTTGCTGATAGTCGCCCTCAAAGTCTTGACTCTGGACACCCTCACAATTCTCTTCCTCCTCTTCCTGATATTTGATATGCGTTCTGAAGGGCTATGTGCCAGTCCGAAAGGGCCCTCCTCATCTGACTCATCCATGTAGAGAAGGTGACTTGGCATAAGGGGTGAAATATTAGAAATGTATGACAGACTAGGTTTAGTAAATGTCTTAATTTTTTATCTCGTTGATGGTGTCGTCGTCAACGTCATCAATGGTATCATCGACGGTGGATGGTAAGTCGACGCTGGAATCGTCGACGGTGGTGGTGTTGTCGTCGACTGCGCTGTCGACAAGGCCTTAGCCAACAATGATGTTGACGGTGTAATAGATATCGTAGTCGATAAGGAAACTGTTGTTGCTCTGGTTGAGACTCGTAGGGAAACTGAATTGCCCCTCGTCTCCATGGTCTTCGTTGATGAAATGGGAACCTGAACAGAAGAGGTCCTTGTCAGAGCTGTACATGGTTTCACCAACAATATGGTAGTGACGGTCGTCATCGATGGGGTTTTGAAAGGAGATTTTGCTTGTTGACGTGTCTGAGGTAGTCTTAGCTACTTCTTTTTGTGGCTTACATGGCGTAGCAGGAGAAGATGAAGTTGCTGTAGAGGGGTGTTTTTGTTTTTCTTCTTATCTTATATTCCCTCGACTGAATGTGAGTTTGGAAGGATTTTCTGCTCTCCTCAGAAGTGCCCTCCAGAGGTCTAGCCCTCTTATGTGACTTAGATGAAGAGTCACTATTTTCATCTGAATATATTTTTTGGGCTTTAGTTTTCTCTGTCTCTTAAAGTCTTAGGTGGAAAAGTACAACAGATTTTGCGTTTTTTTGCCTTATGAGTAAGGAAAAGGCAGTAAATGCAGTTTTTATGTGGATCATCCACATGAACTCTCTTTTTCCCACAGGTCTTGCAGGGACAAAAGAGGCCTTTTGTATCAGACATAATGGAAATCCAATACCTTTTTTGAAGTAATAGATGAAAAACTGAGCAGAGCTCAGGGAGACTCCATTCACACTTGAGGTACAGTACAATTTTGAGGGAGAGAGCCTCTCTTGGGAGTGTTATAGAAGGTGCTGTCACTTGACTGGTCATGATTCAGGTTTGGTCCTTTTTTAAAGAAGGATATAGATAGACTAGCAAATTCAAGGCCTACTTTCATTGTAGCCTGTGTGCTTGTTGCATACTGCTTTCTATGATACTGTGGGACTCCCACTTCGACAACAGGGAAGGATTCAAGCATGTGAATCTGGGAAAGATCCAGTACTGGATAACCGACTGCTTGAATGCACTCTCTCTGGCAGGCCTCTAGCAAGAATTTATCCTTATTACTGCCATTTCTATAATCTACAAAAACGTCTGAATCAAAAGTGGGAGAAATCATTTAATTTAAAAGCGACAACACACTATGCCTCAAAACAATTACTGTTTTGCTGTTATGTTAAAACAGGATTACGATTCTGCTGGTAAATTATTGAAAATCAAGCATTAAACAACCTAATGCATCCATCCTGGATTCCATCATGTTCCTCTTCTCTTCAGGTATTCTAGTCAGGCCTATGTTTAGGTTGTGTGACGACCTTAAGACTCTGTTTTATGCATCTGCATCTTTCTCTCTCTTTATGCTTTTTCAGTGTGTTTAATCTCCATATCTCAACCACACATAATAGATTGTTTGTTTGTATTCTACTTAATATGACTCTTTTCCTTCAGTCTCACAAACTTGATTCCTTCATTGTCGTATTGTCTTCTCTTTCTTCCTCACCTCCTATTTGATGATCATTATATGACATTCTTTTCCTTTTTTAGGTTTGGCCTGCACACAGTGCTTGCATTGTCCTTGTGACATCTCTTGTACACCAAAAGCTTAAAAGGGGGCTTAGAGAGGCCCAATACTTACCATTACTTACTACTAGTTGGTTTTGATGTCACTCTGGTTTCCTTGCTTTTTATTGGTCATAGCCTCCTGCTCCCTCCTCAGACGCTGTCATGGAGCATGGACAACTACAGCATCATGTCGGAGCCCAGTCTACTTTCACTGGCCACACACTTCTGAGGGGTCCTTTTTTTAATTTTTCTTCATGCACTCTAAAAGAATGCACATGCCTGCTCTCCGTCCCACCCTACTTTGCTGTCAATGATTTTGCTTACTCACTTCAGTTTCCCTCCCTCCTCTCACCGTCCATGCTCTTGCCCCAATCTCTCTCCCAACCTCTCCTTTGAGTTGCTTGTGTCCCTGCCTTCCTCACACTGTCCATTGTGTTGCTGCTGCCTTCTTCTTCCCACTGTCTGTGCTCTTGCCCCAATCTCTCTACTCTCTCATTTTGCTTAACCCTCTCACTCTCCTTCCGCTATCCATTATGTTGCTGCCACCCGCACCCGTTTTCCCCTAGCACCTCCAACCCTCCTGTCTGCCACCAAAGCCATACTCATGGTCTATTTGGCTTTGGTTAATATTTTTTTGACAAATTGAAAAGCAGCGCCGGCTGACACATGGCTTATAGTAAAGAAAAAAAAGCAATTACATGGTCAATGCTGGCCACGTCATATCTCTTTGTTTTTCTTTACCTTAGGCCACGCTGCAAAGCAGCATGTGCTGCTGTGTAACTTGTCTAAAAACATTGACAAAGCCAATAGGTCTTGCACAGATTAAACCTATTGGTTTTGCAAATGCTTGATCACCTTCCTTCCTCATAGTCAGACTGGCCATCGGTGATTCGTGACACCGGTCTCTGACTTCGGAGGACCTCCTGTATTCTACTCCATGCTTTGTTTATTTTAAATGATTTATGGCAGTCCTTCCTTTCCACTAGTTTAAACTAATCTCCTCTACTCCTCTTTGTCCATCAGTTAAATGTTCCTTTCCTGGATTCTTTCTTGCTAAAGGCCAGATGACTGCGAGCATGGCATTTAGGAGGGGCAGTCACCAACTCTCCTGCCATGGCTTAGCTTTTATGACAACCTTATTTCATTGAGTCAGCCTGCCCGTCTCCTCGTCAAATGGCTCCTCATCTACTCCTACCCTCCCAGCTCTACTCCTCATACCCAAATATTAGAATGCATTCTCTTTTTGTGTCCCTTGTTCAATCTAAGACAGACCGTCCATTTTGTCCAAGCTACATGTCTGCCTCCAAAAACAGCTTCTCTCATCCTCCTGTTATGAATGGATCACCCTTCCACTGACCAGTCTCCTGTTACTAATCTCTTCAGAGTTTTCCTGTTCCACTTCAGAAAACACTCCTTCATCAGACTTCCATTTGCCACTCCAATGCCTGATTTCCCTGGCTGTGCATGACTTTGTTTACGCTCATTTCTCATTTCTGCCCACATGAGGCTTTGGTTCCATTCCTTGTTAATCTCAAGCTCTCCCTTCATGTAAGAAAGGGTGGTGCCCCACACACTGTCCAAAGATTCCCTTGATTTTAAGACTATCTGTTGTGAATATCTGTTCAATTAGCAGAGAAGGAGAATGATATTTAGCCTAACAGCCAGACCTGCCAACTTTGGAACTGAAGAATCAGATTTGAGTCCAGGAGTTGGCTCAACATCCTGTGATGCTGGGCAAATCACTCACTCTCCTGGTGCCTTGAAAACTGGTACTCACGTAAAGCGCTCTAATGCCAATGGGCAAAGTAAAAAATACAATCAAAAACACATAAGCAGAATCCTCATAGCCCAACCAGCAATGCACACATTCATTAGGGTGACCAAATTTGAGAAGCAAAAAACATGAAGAGGACATAATATAATAGTAGGACTAAAACCTTTACTTAGTCTCCCTTTTATGTCTGGCCCCTGTATGGTATGTGTGTGGTATATAATCACCCCAGAACTTAATTTGCACCCCCGCAATGCACAGTATTTTAATCAAACATTTTACTGCAAATATGGCATTAATAGTATCAGTGATTTTATCAAAGCTGTCATCAGTGCCGTAATTTGTGGGGTAATTAGCAGTGCTGGCAAGGACACGAGTTATAGTTACTTGAGATAACGCTAACTACATACAGGTGAATTTCTATGGTTTGGTACATTTAAAATGTGAGCCTAACTATAATGTCCCTGCAACCTTTGGTTTTTTAAGTGAGTTTCTATTTTTTTTATTCTGTTTCCTAACTATAATTTCCCTGTAACCTTTGTTTTCTTTAATTTTTATGTTTTTTTTTTAACGCAAAGTAATTTTCATTACCCTACGTTAATTCATCCACCGCAGCGCACAGCCTCTGGCCTGCGGCCAACCTCCCTGACCACCCAACCCCTTGCTGCACACTGCTCTTTAGATACGCGCAGTGAGAGTTGGCAGCGGCGTGTCTCTCTGGGTGTGAGAATAGGTGTGTAAGTCTGAAAGTGGGTGCGTCAATGTGTTAGTGGGTCTGTGAGTGGGTGCATGAGTGTCTGTTTGGGTCTGTGAGTGGGTGCGTGAGGGTTTCAGTGGGTCTGTGAGTGGGTGTGTGAGTCTCAGTGGGTCTGATAGTGGGTGCACGAGGGTCTGAGTGGGTCTACGAGTAGGTGCGTGAGTGTCTGAGTGGGTGCGTGAGTGGGGGCATTAGGGTCTGAGTGGGTGTGTGAGTGGGAGAAAGATTGAAAGAGAGAGAAAGAGTGAGAGGGAGGAAGAAAGAGTTTTTAGGCTTTGAAAAATGATATAATTAAAATGAGATATTTCTGGACAAATTGAAAAGAAAAATGTATTTGTCAATTAAAAGAGTGAGATCACCTTTTATTATGAACCATAAACTTTTGAAGTTGAAAAGAAAACAAAGTAGGGAAATGACCACAGACACCCCTACACTATAATCCTGAACTTTCAAGTGACTCCTCTCAGTGTTGTGACTTTTTTTAGAAGTCGTTTCATGGAGACACATGGGATAGGAGAGAGTGAGAAAGTGACAGGACCGCAGGGGGAGCCTCAAGGCCCCCACACTCCTAGTCGGCTTCCCATGCCCTGTGGGAGCCAGTACTGTCCCATAAGCAGGGAGCTGCTTTTAATAGCAGCTTCCTGCTTGTGGGATCAATGCTTTCATCTTGTCAGAAAGCTAGCTTTTGTTATGCAGATTATGCTTTTCCTAATTTGGGGTGAATCCGTTCAGTAGTTTTTGGGATATTAAAGGGAAAACAAATTTGTATATCTCTGGGCCGCGACGACTTCGCCATCGCCATGCACTGCTAATTACCCCAGATATTATAGTAGTCATGTGAACTTCCATAACGTCCTTAAATTATAAATGAAAAACTAGCAGTCACATTTTTGAAGACAAACCTGTGCATGGCGGGGGCGGGACTCATCGTTACCTTAGGACGGGAGATATAGGTACTTGAAAGAACTCTAAATACAACTGCTGAAGTTCTATAGTTTTGTACAAGTAAACTCAGACTCTAACTATAAAGTCTCTGTAATCTTTGTTTTTTTCAGTGAAGGGGGAAAAAAAATATATATATATACACACACGCACACACACACACACTTGTAAAAGTGTATGTGTATATGTTTACTCTACCATATTTACATAACATTAGCTATGTCAGGAGCTCCATCCTGAATCCCCCAGCCCTTCTCCCCACTCTCTCTCCCCTCAAGTGGGATCCTGCTCTGCCTCAACAAACCAGATAAATTACTTAAATTAGTTCGAACTTAAGAAGCTCGAGGGAAAAAGAGCGCATAAGTTTCAATTCTGCAAGGATGACTTGACCTTCGTTCCAAAAAACCGGGGCATGTATAGTATTTAAAATTTTAAATAACGTCCGGACGCCGGGGCACTCCTCTGAAACCAAGGAGATGTCCGAAGAAATTCGGGACGTCTGGTCACCCTAACATTCATAAAGCCGAAAACATACTACAACAAACGGTTTCCTCAACAACCCCATCTCTACACAGCCCATGCCGAGGGAGTGGAGTGGCTCATTGACTCAGCATACAACGCGGGACGCAGTAAACTTAATGCCGCTTGTAGGTCCGACTACGCTGGTGACGTGAACATCTTTACCTTTAAAAAAACTCAGACAACGATTCGGGGAGTATGGTACCTGTATTTAGCACACGCTGAAGCAAGGCGTGAAAATGAGGGCAAAAGGGCTCTGCAACTCACATCAAATATCACGTACTCAAAAGGCGGTAGGAGGACAAAATGACCAGTGCACGAGCAAACACGGATCTCTCTCGCTGAACCAGGTCAGGCTGACCCTGGACTTCCCGAGAAAACATACTCATTTTGAATTTACTGTTTTAATCACATAGCAGTCCATAACTAGCCTATACTGACCCCTGGTGGAAGTCCTGCCACAATTACAGAGCATTACTATGTTGCACAGTGATTTTCCACCAAAATGTGGTAAGACCTACAAAGTGAAAAGATACAGCAAACTGAGACTGGAGTACAGTAACAAATAGCCAGAGCACTCAAGAGTGGGTTCACCAACCACAAAGAACTATTGGCTCTGCCAGTGGGTTTAGCCATGTTGCACTGCATCTATGTTTTTCAGCATGCTTAAAAAATTGGATCAGTAACTATAAAAAAACAAAAAACAAAACAAAAAAAACAGCAGAGAACAGTGCGGAAGCAAAACGGGAGAAGCAGGCGTATGGAGAAGCAAAATGGGGGAGGTGGGCGAATAGAAGTAAGACGAAGGATAGACACAACATGAGAAGCGCAGAGAAGCACATGGCGAGAACAAGCAACATGCAGCGAGCACAGAAACACGCAGAGGGATTGGATGCAGCTTGGAAGGGGGCAAGCAACACAGGGATGGAAACAACACAGGAAGGACAGAGAAGCACGCCGCGAGACAGAGCAAAACTGAGACGGGTACACAGAAGCAATTGCAAGACAGAGCAACACAGACACTGGACGTGGGGCAAAGAAGCTCACAGCGAGGCAGAGCAACACAGAGACGGGGATGAAGGACAGTGCGAGACAGACCAACTCAGAGCAGGGGGACAGAGAAACAAATGGTGGGGCAGTAATGCATGCAGTGGGTGGGGTCAATGGGTGTGGGGGTGGGGTCAAAGGTGTGGCTAAAAAAAATACATATATTCTCTTTGAAGTAGCTACATATATAATAACTCATGGATTAAATTAAAACAGATTAAAAAGTTAAGTTAATCAGTGGTATGTGCACTAATGCGCATTATGACACCTCTATTAGTTAATGATGTCTGTGTGTTCCCAGAAAGCCAAAAAATAAAATCTTGGCTTGAGCAAAGGAGAATTGTGGCTTGTGTGTTGTTAGGGCTGTGAGGGCCCAGTCCGTGACAGGAAGCACAGGAGGAAATGTAAGTCATTATGTTAAACCTGCATTACACGCAGGTTAAGACAAACTGCTACCCACTGTGCAACAAGGTTTCAGATAATCCAAAATATAGGTTTTAGTAATAATCAGACAGTAGGTAATGAATTATTTTTATTTAACTGCCTTGAATAGCACACACGGCACAGCTCAGCTGGTAACTCCCTTGCACTACCAGTCGAAAAGAATGTGATTCGATCAATTAAACCAGTACCTGCGCCAAGCCCCCTTTACATTTGCAGATTAACCAGTTGTGCGCATTTGCATTTCTTTAGGACAGGAGGCACCCTGGAAAGAAGGCCTGATTATTGTTAAAACTGCCTGCTTAAGTTGAAGAATTTGCACAATCGGAGTTTACTGTCCTACAACGATTGTCTTTTAATAAGTAGGGGAATTTTTTTCATAAATTGAAAAAGCAGAGTCACGTCGTACACCTCCAATCCCGCCCACTTCGACCACTGCAACTGATAATGTTAACACCAGTGTAGCAGACAGCAGGATAAAATACCACCAGGACGCATACAACCTATAAAAACATTCAATTTGCGAAACAGGCATAAACAAATGAAATGCTGACCCACATGTTTTGCTTACATAGTGCCAAATGGTAACATATTATAACTTCTATGCACCTTTTTCGACTAGGGGAGCCCGGATACATTGTGCATACTGTGTGCAACTAATAAATTACACCCATTCATTTCTGACATCCTTGAGTCGTTATTGCCCTGCATGGCACTGAAAATAGGAAATATATTCCATGTCTTGTATTGTCATTGACAGCACGTCATTCCCCACCAATATGCTTTCCTTGGCAAACTAAGCCCTTAAAGGCATTTCCCATACTTGCTGCATTAGAGCTATAGATCATGTTTCTGATAAATACTACCAAACTAATTTTGACTCGTCAAATTCCTAGTTGGATTTGACGGGCCTCTTCTCTAAATAACATTAAAAAAATTGATCAGAGGTTGAAGTATGTCACTTGGAAACTAGTTCTGACATGCAAGCGCATGTTAGTTTGTTTGCTGCTAAACAAGCTCACCCCAAGACTTTCCGCATGTTTTAAAAGTGTTTTATTTAGATCAAGAAAGGACACTAAATACTAAATGACAGGAGACAAATGTTGCTTATTTGTGGTTCCTCAACCACGGTGCAGTCATCTTCTTTTGACTCTCATATTTGAATCTATTGTTGTTCATACCTATACAGCTTGTGCTGACTACAGCCATAAGTCCTGCATATCTCCAACTACATAGTATTTTAAAATATTCCATTTGTTCTAAGATGAGGCAAGAAAATCTTACAAGTCAAAGCTCGTGGTGAGTAGATTGTTCTGGAGGTTGTGGGATTTACAGACCCACAGTGCAAAGTTAGTGTTGTGTATGACTTTTACTTACTTTCACTTACTTTTGTGCCCTTATCCCTCTCAGTCCACAGTGCTAGGAGGTATGAAAAGTATGGCTTTTAGAACGGCAAGTTAAAGCAACATTATTAGCAGGGACTCTTCATCTAAATATTTTATTTGGCAAAGGCTCCCCAAACTGAGCCTCTGCATGCAAAATGAGATCCATGTTATCTAGTTTCAATACTATATACAGAGTAGCATGTTTGAGAGCTTTGCAGACAATATCCAAGTGAACAAAACGTTGAGAAGTTGAACAAGATGATTTGCATTTATGAGGACCACATGGGTGATCGCTAGGGTAGAGCGACCATCAACTTTGTGTAACTTGGTAGAGACTGCATTACACAACAACCTGTCCAAAGACCGAATAGCTTTGCCATATCAACCAATTTTTAAGGAATCATCTAACTTCCAGAGTCTGGGAAGTCCTTGTAGTACCAGAAGATGGATTTATCCTGGCGTAAGTGGTAAAATAACAATACTTTAGGTGCGAAAGATGGATGTTTATGATGGCTAACTTTATCCTATAGATCGCTTAATGTTTAAAACAGGTTTACATAGCCTGTAACTTAATTCACCGAGATGATACCGATTTAGCAAGAACGCCATTTTATTATCATTGCCTGTCAGATGTTCCAAAGACAAACTGCTATTATTTATCTGGGACTAGCAGATTAGCATCTGCTCCTTCCTGGTTTATTGGGTCCAGGTGGATCTTGAGAGCCTGGTTCACATCTGGGTTCTCACCAGTGAGCCCCAATTAGCTATAGTAGGATGTTTGGTATTAGGTGGCTAAGCACCCAAATACCACCCAGGGAAATTTCAAAATAAATACTACAAGGATTTTAAAGTACAAAGATATAATAAAGAGCTATCAAAGTAAAGAGTATGAGGAAATCCATTATTTTGCTTTTTTGACCAATTGTTTTGATATTTTGGTCATCAGGTACATTGAATTCTATTGTATATGTAGCCTACTAAATGAGACCAACCACGCGTTATCTGTTTGAAGGAGCTGCGTTTTCAAAACTGCTTTAAATGTTACTGCAGTGTGAAAGCTGTGCACAAATCCCTTGCACGCTTGCCCAGAGCGCATACATGGGGAGTAGTACGGAAGATAAGTGTAACCCACCCATTTCTAAAACTAATATCATGTCATTTTAGACCTTGTGCATTTCTGACAAGTTATCTGATAATGTTTCCTTATTGGAGAAATGTAATGTGACTATCAATTTGTAACTTCTGAAAGACACATCTCATCAAAGCCATATTATCAGCATACAGGTTCATGAATTCAGATCATTGAAATTAGATCCCAGTTACGCTGATCTCCTCTAGCATTTACAGGATGTAAAATAATACTGTTTGGAACTAACGGTGTATTCAGATTGCATTCATATTTGTGGATGGATTTCTATCACAGTACACCTCATAAGTGATTTGTTGTCCCACACCCACTTCAAAGAGGCTCTCTCACAATACAGAGCATGGGAGGGAAGAGGTGACTGCACCATATCAAGAGAACATTGGTTCAAAACAGAATTGGTAACACCCTGCTTTCTCAGTGCACACCATGGAGGCTTGCAGGCGCCCTTCAATGTCAGGTGCCCAGGCCTTCTGGTGGCTGGAGAGTACGTTATGTCTGACTTTCAGTGGATTGAACTAGCAGAACAGGTGGTATTGAGATGCACAGGTCAGCTCTGCACAGTTGACAGAGTACGAGACCTTGGTTTTGTAGGTGAAATGCACTATGGGACAGATAGGATGCCACATAGCATATTTGTAGTGCAATACCATATTACATTGCCTCAAAAGCAGGAGAAGAGTGGCCATTTTATTAGTATTTGTCTAGGGCTAATTGCAGTTGCCTATGCTTTTGCAACTGCAATGAGAGAACCTGCTGTGAACTGAAGGTGAGCAGAAGACTTTCCTAACAGCCTGTAAGAATACCTGACTGTCTGTCACAGTACTGAAGATATTGCTCTCAAACTCTGCTTTGAACTTCTGGCGCCAGCATTTTACCCCATAACTGTTGGCACCTGTGGGGTGAACAGGGCCATTTGACTCGTCTCCGGAGAACAGCCTCTCCACTGGAGGTGTTCACCCCAAGTAACTCAGATGCTGTGAGGCTGAGAAAACCCTGCTTGCTCGAAGATGCTACCCTCCATCTTAGGACCTTGTCCAGGGGTGTCTGGCTGTTGAGGGAGTGGAGTAAAGACTTCACACACAGAGAGGGCTCAGAAAGGGTTGCTAATGGGAGTGAGGTCCAGTCCATATAGCACTGAAGAAACTTGCAGCTCAAGTGTGGATATTTCCATCCTTGAAATATCAAGACACCCAGATGCTCAGCATCAAAGTCGCATTTGAGCCAAGTCAAACACATTCAACTAAGAAGAAGTAACTGCAAACACTCCAATATTTCTCCAAAGTGCCATCCGGAGCCAAAGGCTTTCAGCCACGTGTTCCCAGGTTGGATGTCGCAATGATCAGTTGTCCACCCGTCTTCCATCAGTAATGATATTACCACATCAGAGTTTCACCACTTTCTGTGCTACTTCAAGTCAAAGACTCAACAACTACAGAATGGCTTAGTTCTTTAATTTAGCACCAGGCCATTCAACTACTCAGGGTTCCAAAGCTGCAGTCTACATCTTTGGCAAACTTAACATAAACTCGAATCACTTCTGTGGTTGAGAGGGTGTAGTTTGCCATACCAAATTTACTTGTACTTAACATTGAAGCTGAACTCGAATGCCACTGGTCCAACTTTGACTGTTTGAATTTTTTACCATTCTTAAAATACCTGCTTCACTTAATTTTTTTTCTGTTTTACCAGTGAGCTCTATCTTCCCAAAAGCCTAACAAATGCGATCACAGAACTGGAAAACGATGATCTAACCGGTTTTCTCCCAAGCAATTTCCCAAAAAATGGTGCAGCTGACAAAAGCACTAGCTCTCCATTTGGTGACGAACAGCAAGGAGCAGACCCACACAAACCAATTTGCAAATTGCACCATCTAGCTTTATGATGACTTACGAGAAACAATCAATAGACTCAGCAACGGCCTATAATGGCAGAGGTGGTGAATGTAAATCAGTCACAAAGAATAATGGGAGCCTGAAAACGAATGGCATTAGCTAAATGTGATTGTACCATATGTGCATCTGTTGTGCTAATGCTGCATTCTTTGATTTCATCTCTACTTAAGACTAAGAGATGGGGCCAGAATAAACTGTACACGCTAGACTATCCTTCAAGTAGTCCCGCAGTTAAGGGTACTGATCTGATTGAAATAGTTTATTTTGTCGATCCAGAAGAACAAGATATTTGTATAACTATGGCAATTTCAAATCACTGTCACTATCTTAAATTAAATTCAGACATCCTACATGATCTGGATCATGATGTTACAGAGATAATGAGCCATTATTACACTGAAATAATTATTTTTGAAACTGCAAAACCTACAGAAGACCTTTTAACCGACTTTAATCTGGGCAGATGTGAGGGTTTAATGGGATAGGTAGAAGGTTTAAAAATAGGAAATCAATTCCTACTTAGATACACGTGGTACTTACCTTAAGCAATGTAGATTTGCTTTTATGCCTCCCCCCTTGCCATATTCTGCTGCAATTCAAGTGTTACACCCCTAGTTTCAATTCAGCTGTGGCTGCCATGTAATCGAATACTATGGTGATTAAGAAAAAGAATGTGACAACTAGGACAGATTGGTGATCAATGGCATGTATTGATTATGTCCAAACTTAGAATAATCAAATGAATGATGGAGGATTCATAAGGTAGAAGATAGATGCCCTGCAAGCCCAGCTTGAAAAATAGGCTGTACTGACATTTTTAATGTCAATTTCTTCGTATATGCTTGTTATGTTACAGGCACTCAGGGACAGAGTTGACGTCACCTGGAAAATTCCCCATCGTAAAGCGATAAAAAAGATTAGGGTTGGAGCAGTGGAGAGTTACTGACACAGTAATGTTCCTGTCAATTCTCTTAGAGACATTATTTTAAAAGAGATGCAGATTTTGGCCTTAGTCGCAAAGGTGTATAATTAGTCATGTGTATACTTACTATTAGAACTGGTGGTTTCTCCTTTAGGGCTAAGGGGGTGCGCTCCTCCGAAATTCCTGCATATCTACATTAAAAAATATTAAATAGATCGATTTGTTTGGATACAATTGTATCTCCAAACAAATCGATGTATCTAACTCTGGGCCGTCATTCCTAGGCTGCCTGCCTGCCCCGCCTCGTTTTGACGGAGGAGACGGAAGCCAGACAGTAAATAATTTTTTTTGCACTGTGACTCACAACGCAGGGCTTAGCTTTCTAAAACCCTTCATTTCCATTGTGGTCTATGTTAGTATCCACTTTTGGCCAGTGATGCTTTTAGCGTCATGGTTTCGGGTGTTGGAGTCTTCATCTTTGCGTGAGGGCAGCCATCCATCATTTACAGGCATAGATCCCACCCTTTCCCATTCATCACACATTAGGAGTGAATGCAAGCATGTGCAACTTGGTGCCTTGTCTTAAGTATTGGTAAGTGTTAGAATGCTAATCTTGAGTTATTTATATTGAGCTGTGACCCTTTGTCACCTTAACCTCCCCCACTGTGACACCCCAGGCCCTGGCTTCAGATCGCTAGCCCCTACAGAAGTGGAGCTGCTATATTTGTTCCCCCGCTAAATTGTTCCAAAAGACGAGCAGTGTTCTGATTTCCCTTGCAAAGTTTAACAAAATATCCGAGTCAAGCTCAAAGCTCATGTGCTTACAGGAAAAGAAGTTATCTGATGTATGGTTTTAAAACTGGCCCTATCTTCAGAACCTTAACATTCATGTTAAAAACATGGATTGATTTGCAAACAATGAATGTTAAAAACTTTATGATAATGTGTGTCAGTGATTTTGTTCCTCTCTTTTTTCACGTTTTACTTAATGTTGCATTCCCCAAGAGAGTTAACTGTTTCATCTTGCTGTGTGTTTGTATTTTTTTGTGCATCATAATACTCTTCAATAGTGCACACTTTGAATTGTGCCAGGATGTTTCTGAAGGGCTTTATTGAGCGCGCTGAGGCTGAAGTCGGAAAAGCAAAGTGCCTGTCAGTGGGTTGGCGCCTCTTCAGAGCACACAGAACAATGGTCGTGTATTCCAATTCCAATTGAAATTCAGTGTAAATGTGTGCGAAGGTTGTGCAAAGAGGTCAAAATATTTAGAACATGAAAGCAAAAGGAAACACAGTGCTGAAATGTGTATGAGTGCAGTGTATGTTTGAGATGGTAAAATGAGGGTGATGCGAGGAAGTGCATTTATGTAAGAGTGAAAAGAGGGTGCTGAAGAGGAAAAAGAGGAGGTTACAAACGTGCAGAGAAAAAGGCATACATATCTAACATAAGGCACACATAACTGAAGGCCATGCTCCTTACACAGGCCTCAATATTTAATTTATAGTCTCACAGTTTCAGAATTTAAACATTTCCAGTGTTAATTATTTATAACAAATCACTGTTGTTACTCATTTACCTTAAACTGATAACCACTGACAAACCCCAAGGGACTGACAAGTTTTAGGTGTATGACAGTTGTGTTATATTTCTGGATGCAATAACATCTCAGAGAGAAACCAAAATACAGGTCGGGTGGCACACTAAGGGAATCACAGAAATTTATTTTACATATCCCTTTTAGAGAGCCCCCACTTTTTTCATTCCACTTAAAGGACCTGTCTGCACATATTTCGGTATGACTGATTGCAACCAGCAGCTATGGGTGCTTCCCAATGCCTGATTAGAACATTTTCTTCCCAGTTGATGCTGCATGTGGTGCAAGACACCGGGCAAGCACACACTTTAAAGGCCTGAGGTTGTTGTGCTGTACAATTTGCACATTAAAATAACTGTTGAACTTATTATTGCAGTAGGATATGATGCAGTTTTAAATGTGTATAATATTTCAAGGCTATACATTCGCTGCCTTATAAATCATGCTTTCTCACTAAATTCATTTGCTTTCAAATGCACCATTTGCCCATCATTTTTCGATTTTTTTCTTGGGAGGAGGACCCACTGTGCTCCCGATTAGGCTAGCTCGCTTCACCCGCTCCATAAAAGTCATACGCAACCTTTACACCCCACCACTTTCAAATGTCATCAGCCACCATTGGTGTAACCTTCCACATTTATGCTATTCACTATTGCTTTAAGCTATTAACCATTTCTGAATGGAAATTTACACCTAGGTGTAGGCTTACGTGTCTCCACCCCTACAGTGGTATTTACAACTGTAGAGTTACTACAAGTAACTTTATGACTGTATTTCACATTCTGCATACTTGGAGAAGGAGATTGCGGATGGTAAAATATGGGGACCTTTAGCAAAGCTTATTATTTCAAAAAATATATTTTAATGTATTTGTAATATAAATGTAAACTGCTACTATTAACCTGGAAATACTAAAACAGCAATTTCAATTTCATGATTATTTGTTTTAAAATGGCATTTAAACCAAGACCAAGGTGTAATGAGTTTAATGTGTGCAATACAATAAAATATTATTGAATAGGTTATTAGGAGAACATGTAATAAATTGGGTTGTTCGTTGACTGAGGTGTGAGGTTTTGTCAAGCAGCAACCACAATCCTGGTAAGGATAAGACACAAGCAGACCCCAAATTAACCTGTGCTCAACCCCCGGCAGCTTGACACAGAGCAGCCAGACTTAACTTAGAGGCAATGTGTTAAGTATTTGTGCAACTCTTCAAACAGTAAAACAGTGAAGACACACCACAAAAGGAGCCCATAACACATTTAGAAAAATAGAGTCGTTTTTAATAAAGTAAACACAACCACAACAACATATTAGTAGAACTGGAGATACTGAATTTTAAAGTTGTAAGTAAAAATAGCTCCAAGAAGCACACATTGCTATCAGGAACATCTGGTTGCACCAGGCTGTGACAAAATCACAAATCCAGGTCGGCCGCAATGGAGTGCAGGCCGGCTACAGGGACTCAGTTAGGTCCGCTGAACAATCTACTTTAAATCCTGGTTGCGCAGAGGTGGGTGGATCTGTGTCACAGATGTGTTGTGCAAGTTCTGAGATGCGGCAAGGCTGTGGTTCTGTTGCATCAACGTCGAGGATCCCGACTCCAGGGTTTGCGTTGCAAAAGCCGGTGTCAGGGATGTATTGCGCAGTCAAGACGATACATCGGTTCCAATAAGCTGTGAAGCTGCAATGCGGACTTTCGGCATAGATGAAAGATGCTAGGAGCTGCACCAGCGACAGCATCATGCAGCAATGGTTCCAAAGGCGAGGCATCTGCCCAAAGTTGCACATTGCTGCATCGTTGTGAGCCTTTTGCGACGGGTCCAATCCACCCAGTAGCGACGATGAGTCAGTTCTGCTTGTGGATTCGCCAATTCAGAGTGGGGAATATGTTTGATCTGCTTGAGATGCGACGCTCAGCAGAGGCGATGCATCGTTCCACTGGCAGGTACCTTAGGCCCACTTCCAAGGGTCCAGGACCGTGGTGGCACCACTTGTTGCCATGGATGGCAGAGTCCAGGTGCAAAAGCAGGGTGGTTGGAAGTCTGCATGTCCCTGAGACGTCAGATTAGGAGGCCAGTCAACTAGCCCTTGGAGTAACTGTGTGTTCAAGAGAGATGCAGCTCCATTCGTTCTCACCCAGGCATTAGGGCAGCTGGCAGAAGGTCAGCACAGCAAAGCAGGAGTCCAGCAGAGTGGCAGTCCTTCAGCAGCACAGCAGCCCTTATTCTTGGCAGAGTATCCACAGGTCCAGATGTGTACTGAAGTGGTGATGTCTGAGAGCCAGTATTTCTACCCTGGTGCCCTAGGTCTGGAAGGTGGGTGAAACTTCTAAACAGTGGCTTTGAAGTGCAAGGAATTCCCTGCCTTCTCTGTCCTGCCTCCAAGCTGGCTGGAGAGACAATACAGGGTTGTTAGGCTTTCTGTGTGTTGACAGGATACAGCCTATTCAGGTGTGAGGCTGTGTCCTGTTCCTCCCTCCCATCCTGCCAGTGATGGACCATTAAGACACACCTAAACTCCCATTGTGTGTGACTGTCTAGGAGAAATACACAAAGCCCAACTGCTGACTACATCCAGTCATATAACCAGAGAAAGGCTGCAGGCACTAAGGGCCATATGTACGAACACTTTTTCCCATAAACACAGAATGGGTAAAAACCTTTGCTACATATGGCCCTAAATGGCTAAGGCAAGAAAATGCCAATTTTCTAAAGTGCCATTTTCAGAATGCAATTTAAAGTCCGAGTTCACCATAAGCTAGGATTTTAAATTATGATTCCAGCGATACCACATTAAAGGGGTTATCTCTTTCCGTTTTGAAATTACACTTATAAACTGTAATAAGGCAACTCCAATGTGATGCTATGGAAGAGATAAGCCTTGCAGTAGTGAAAACATATTTAGAGTTCTTCATTAACCGGTGCATGTGAAATTTAGAAGTACATGTCCTACTTTTTAAATACACTGCAACCTGTCCTCTGGGCTGTCCGGGGCCTACCCTACAAGTGACTTATATGTATTAAGATAGAAGGTTTGGGTCTGGCAAGACTTTTATTTTGCCACATCGAAATGGCAGACTAAACTGCACACACAGGCTTTACAATGGCAGGCCTGAGAGGCTACTTAAGTGGGTGGCACAGTCAGTGCTGCGGGCCCACTATAATAATTTAGTTTAAAGGTCCTGGGCACATATAGTGCTCTCTAAAGGAACTTACAAGTAAATTAAATATGCCAACTGGGGATAAGCCAATCTACCATGCTCTAAGGAGAGAGCACAAGCACTTCAGCACTGGTTAGCAGTGGTGAAGTCCAAAGTCCTAAAGCCAACAAAAACTAGTTCAGCAAAATGTAGGAGAAGGAAGGCAAAAGGTTTGGGGTAAACCCTGCAAAAAGGGCCAGGTCCACCAGAATTGTTTTGATGTGTAAACAAAAGGGTGACACAATGTACGAGGCAGTAAACAATGCTTTATTCTCATGTCAAGCTTGCTGTGATGTGATAAACTGCGATTTGACAATTGGACTGTAGTAATAAGTGTATGAGTGTGCAATTATTAGTACAGTTGCTCTAAAAATAACCTGTTACTGGAATGAATATATATATATATATATATATATACATATATATATATATATATATATATATATATTTATTATCAGCAGGTAGTTATAGCTAGGACCATGTTTCCATAGAAAAAACATGTTTTTCATTTGCCCATTTCTTTGGTGCCGTTTGACGAATTTTATAAACAATTTTCCCCCAAAAAAGTGATCCCGAGAATCTTGTTATACATGGGTAGTTTCTGTGTGATCCATCAAGCGGGGGCCGAGAAATAGGAGTAAGGGGTCAAAAAAGTTGTGTTTCCCATGTTAATTGCCATAGGGATTTTGAACACAATTACAGCCCGAGCTGCTGAACGGAATTATACCGAATTTGGCAGAAAGGTAGCTTTTGGTTCAGAAAGGAGCCTTTTTCTTGTTTGGAGTAAATCCGTTCAGTACTTTTTGAGATAGTAAAAGAAAAAGAAATATAGATATTTAAAGGCTCAAAAGATTTGCGAATATTTGTGAATCCTTTGCGAAAGCGTGCAGGAATAGAAGCGCTGTAATTGGCTGGCCACAACCTGAACAGAAAGTTGCAGCCACCATTTTAATGTCCCAGGACACGGTCCAGAGGGGTGAAAAACAAAATGAAAAGTAGCATAATGGGTCAGGGTTGAGGCACCCTGAGCCCAGGGTGGGTAATTATTTGTCTTTGAGGATCAAATTATAGGTGTTTAAAATGATTTATTTTCACCATGAGCGATATTCACAAATTATTCGCAAATATTTGTTGGAGAGTATTCACAAATAATTCGCGAATATTGCACACTGTGAAAAAATGTTTTTAGAAACATTCACAGACTCATTCATACACTAACTAATTTACTCAAACATGCACTCAGAGACGCATATGCCCACTCACACAACCACTAAGACCCACTCCTAAACTCACACACCCACTTTCAGACCCTCTCAGGCACTCAGGCACCCGGCCACAGATCCAATAACAAAGACAGGCCCTGTGGCTAACCCCACTGCGCATGGCCTTTCGACATGCACAGTGTGAGGCTGGATCGCTATACAGGCTATAAGGGAATGCCAAAGGCTCTGCGCATCGGTGGTTGGATTAACGTATAGCAATTAAAATTACTTTACATTAAAAAACATAAAATTCACTGAAAAAAACAAAGGTTACAGGGACGTTATATTTAGCTTCTTAATTTACTCGTACAAAACCATAGAAATTCAGCAGTTCTAGTTATTTCAAGTAACTATAACTCGCGCCATAAGGTAACTACAACTCACGCCATCGCCATGCACAGCTACTTACTCCAGATAGTACAACACTGATGACATCTTTTGTGGCATATTTGATATTATCACAGCAACATTTGCAATAAAATTATTGACGAGAAAACTGTGCACGGCGAGGTTGCGAGTTATAGTTACTTGAAATAACTAACTATAACTGCTGAATTTCTAGGGTTATTGTACGAGTAAATTCAGAACCTAACTATAACGATTTGATTGGCGACGAGCTCAAGAAAGTCCTGAACACCTCCATCACCTCGGCCTCCTTCCCTGAAGTCTGGAAACACACTGAAGTGAGGACCCTCCTTAAGAAACCAGCTGCTAATCCAGCAGAACCCAAGAACTACGAGACAATATCCCTACTCCCCTTTCCAGCAAGGTTCTACAGAAGGCAATGAACTAGCAACTCACCGAACACCTAGAACGCAACAACTTCCTGGACCTCTGTCAATCTGGATTTCAAGCCAACTACAGCACCGAGACAGCCCTGATCACAGCCATCAACGGCATCAGGGAAAACCTGGACCGCGGCGAAACAGCAGCTCTCATTCCCCTGGATCCGTCAGACGCCGTCAACACTGTCTCCCATCACATCTTGATCAACAGACTCCTCCACATCCTAATCCAGGGAGACGCACTCAAATGGATCGCCTCATACCTCACCGGAGGGACCCAGACAATCAGTCTCCCACCATTCACATCGGAACCCAAGAAGATCAAATGTGGCGTTCCCAAAGGCTCATACCCACCCTCTTCAACACGTACATGACCCCCCTGGCCAACACTGTCAGATCTCACAGACTCAACATCATCTCCTATGCGACAATACTCAGCTCATCATCTCACTGTCAGAAGACTCCTCCACCACCAGACCCAAGTTCCACAGATGTATCATGAACGTAGCCCACTGGATGAAGGGCACTTGCCTCAAACTTAACATGGACAGGACAGAAGTCCTCATCTTTGGGAATAACACCTCTCCAAGGAACAACACATGATGGTCTGATGAACTCGGACGCACCCCGCCCGACAGACCATGCCCACAACCTCGGCACCATTTTGGACGGCAAGCTTTCCATGACGGAACAGGTAAATGTAGTCTCTTCCGCCTGCTTCCACACCATATGCATGCTCCGCTAGACCTTCAGATAGTTTTTAATCAACAATAGGAAGGCCATCACACAGACCCTCGTCATCAGCAGGTTGGAATACCGGAACACACTTTATGTAGGAATCACACCTCTTGAGGAAACTATATACAATACAAACATTGTGGCCAGACTCATCCTTAACCTCTCTAAATGAACTCACACCGCACCCCACCTTAAGAAGCTACCCTGGCTCCTGATATAGAAGAGATGCCAGTTCAAGATGTTGACCCACGCAGAAAGAGCCCTGCACAATGAAGGACCAACTTACATCAACAAACACCTGAGCTTCCACCAAGCAACCAGACACCTCCTTCTTCCCCCTAGATCCGCCGAACCAGCAGTGGAGGGTGCTCCATTTCGCACCTGGTAGCCTAGCATGGAAGGACCTTCCCCTGCACCTCAGGACCACACCATTGCTCCAACAGGTCAGAAAAGGACTCAAGACCTGGCTCCTCGAGTGAGCAGATCACCCTGAAGCAGGCAGCAACTCCAGCGGCTTGAGACCCTCACGGGTGATTTGCTGCGCTTTACAAAACCTTGATTGATTGATTGAGGGTGGTAATACAGTACTCCACAAGAAAATGGTGGGAAGATAACTGTGGACAATTGGGAGCTCCCAAGGCCCTTGTTCAATGTAACATCAGCTTCTAAACCAGGAACTGCTATTCTTTGTCTCCTCCTTCTGGGATGTTGTGCAGGCTGTTGGCTAGTACTCTTACCTCTGTCTCAGGACGAGGAATGAAGACAGGCGGTCTCATCTCAAGGGTCATGTCCCCAAAATCCCACTCACCAATTACATACTGGACAGGCATCCTGAAAGAGAAAAGAGAAAGGTCATCGGGGTCAAGGTTCTTCCTTCTACTTGTCACCTTTTGTGATTGGCCAGTCCAAAACTGCTTTATCTTATCCAACCTGAAGAGGAAGCAGTGTGTATTTTTTATAAGTCAGAATCCAGCACAGCTGACTGCTTTCTATTCTATTTCTATTTTTATTTTATTATTTTATTTTTATGCATTTTGTCGACAAAACGAATACAATTGATCAGGGAAATTCTAATATGTAGCTTGGACACATTTGTTTTTGGCAGCAAGAACTATATAAAGGTGTTTGCCATGGTAAATATTAAAATACAAATGCTCCTTGTCACGACTCTATTTTTGAAGAAAAACACATTTCAATATCATGTGAAAGTGACATAAGAAATAAACGTTCGAAGTTTCGTAGACTTGATATTCTTAGACGGTACTTTCACACAGCAAAGCAGCACACATATGTATGTGCTTTGAACTGTGATATTTACAAACCAGAACAAGCTTTCCCCGAAAAATCGCTGAGTGCGAAAGGCTGACAAGGGCCTGGCCCTTCTATAAATCCCTAGAAAAGCAGAGTTATAACCGATCGAGTGGGACACACAGCGAATAGTTTTACAGGAAGAACAGCTACCTATTGAGAACAGTTTTTGTCTCTGTACAGACTCCTGCTGGGCTATGCGAGGCTTTCTTGCAGTACAGAGTGCTACAGAACTATCCATCCCTCCCTATTCGAGGAATCGGGACGGTAACCTTTCTGCCCTGACTGAGAGAGCAAATTCCATTCTGGAACACCAGTGACACCATGTACCATTCCATGAAACCGAAAGATTAATTAAATGCCATCGGATCTCCTGCGAAAGTAAAATTTAAGGGAATTCAGCCCAACCCTGGCTTGGCCTCAACCACTATGACGTCAACAAGGTTTTGTCTCTGGACTCCAGACAATAGAATCATCTAACTGGAGACGTCAATGACTGTTCAAGTCCCCTACACCCCAAATACACACACATTTTCTCTATCATCGGCTGGCTAGAGGCCACTGCTGAATCTGCTCACTGTCCTGTCCCGCCCCCTTACCCCCCCCCCCCCACCCGTGTACTCTGCCAAGTTTTAAGGTGACTGTAGGCATAGGACCAGAGTGATAAATCAAACAGATTGAGTGATAAATGTCACGTTTTCCAACAGAACCAGAGAGGTATCCTGCACTCTCAGGGAACATGCTCTCCTTCTCCTTTTGTTAATAAGCTGTCAGTGAAGTTCACGGTCTACTCCACTGTGTCACGCATCACTCCTCTAGCATGAACATGCTGGTTCACTGAACTTCCCGCTGGTGTACACTTGCTTGGCTACATGTACTTGAGGTATGATGGACAATTGTTGGTGTCATGATTTCTTCCTAAAGGGAGCAAAGCCAGGGGCACGACCTTTAATAAATGACTGTTTGGGAGCTATATATTGTCTTGTGGTTTTACATAGCACGAACCTGGCATAAGAGCCTTAGAGCCTTCATATTATTTTAGGCGGGGCGATTAAACGATTTGCCCAGAATAAGAGGCTACTGAACCAAGGTCAGGATTCGAACCTAATTCAGTAGTAAGAAATAGTAGATTAAAAGAAGGGGTAGCTAGTGCTCAGTGTAGACAGGGGCGCAGCTTGGTCAGTATGGCTGGGGATGTGAGCTTAAGATTTACCAACAATCACACGCTGGGACATCTTGTTAAAACACATATGAGAAGCGGGACATGAAGGGGTTTAAGGGGCAGTGGAAAGAGAGAGGAGGATGGCGGATTGTTAGGGGTACCTAAAACGCAATATTTTTCAAACTAATCAACATTTTTAAGGCCTTTAAATGATAGAGAAGGGAGAGAGAATGTGTGTGTTTTTGACAGTGTGGGCATATAAAAATCACAGTGCAAATCTGACGGACACTTCACATTACTCAACCGAAAGCACGTTGTGTATCTAACTATTTAGTACAGAATACAGTTTGTAGTGGGGTGTAACACCCCAAAGACCACCCCCACCCCCAACCCTCAAGCTATGCCTGTGAGTGCAGGGGATCAATGTCTGCATAGGAGACTATTGGTGTTGGGAAGAGCAAGAACTGCTAATGGCAAAGTGGCGGGAAAGGAGAGAAAACTAAAGAACTGCGGTGCGCAAGCAGGAGCGCCTGGGGAAACTGTTACACATGCTAAGAATAGATACCAAGTACTGCTGGAGGAACACAGAGTGCAGGAAATACTGAAGAGGGAATAGAACTGATGGAAAAGCAAGAAATGCTCCGGAATGGGGAATGTACGGGAAGAAAGAACTGCTGATGGATCAGAGAAATAGCCAGGCAACGAGATGGGAGAGGCGTGGAAAAAACATGATTCTGTGGAAAATACATAGAAAGACATGTTATGACTCTTGTGAGAGGTGCAAATATTTTTTTAAGTTTTTATCAGGTCAAAAAGTGACCCAAGTTGACCTAATTTCACACATCCCCATGGTACACATGTGACTGAAGCAATACTTCTGTTCTCATCAGAAAGAGCAAGACGGTTCAAATACAACTTGAAATGCTTTGAAGGATAGGAAACATGTTACAAACTCTAGCTTCGCACAACTTAACCCAAGCTGTCCCTTACATGTCTAACAAATCTACAACTCAAATTACTTTCTGCAATTTTTTCTCAGAACATACTAAGCCTCTTATAAATTGAACACACACCATACACCTTGTTTAGCTAGAATAATGCTTTAAAAAAGTCTGTACTACAGTTGCTCCCTTTTATATTTGCATCTTGTTACCCAGAAAATGTATTATTTGGTTCATCTTGCAATATATATGATATGTTGTATTAAAAGTGCACAATACTGAATACATAGACAACTTAAACTTAAAAAAGAGCGTAGACTTTGGACAGCAGAGCTGTAGCTAACATTACATATCTCTATCTCTTAAGTTCATGGCAGAACCTTACAGATCTTTAGGAGTATCAGGAGACAGCCAGATGTTTCTGATAAGTCACATGTTGGGTTCAGTAGGCCAGCACCCATGAGAAGGCCACAGTGGACTGTCACCAAGTGTGACATATATATACACACCAAAAAGAGTTGTCATGAACGAAAGCGCACTCACAACAGGTCATTATGGAATGTAACAAAGTCAGCAACTTACAGAGAATTCTTTGGCATTTTCATTATTTTAGGCCTTATGTTTTCAAGCATCTCTGGACACGTGTTTCTGGATTCATCCCTTCATCAGCAGAGAACAAACATTTCCTTCCTTTTTCAAGGGCCAACTGCCTGGCTGCTCAGCCGATTTAATTGCAGGCACCTGATATCAGTTGAATACCAGTTCTGTTCCAGTGGACCTCAAGTGAGCTGCAATGTGTATCCAGGTAAAGGTAGTCCTGCACATTTTAAAATGATATCCCAAGTGGGTTGCTGACGCCAAACAAAATAATAAAATACAGTTCATTACCCCAGTGGGCAAATTCAAAGTTAGAAAATCGGTTTTGCTGCCAATGTTCCAACCTGCTGCTCTGAAAGAAACCATCCATAAAGTCACACATAGATCTGCTCCTTTATGCAGTGGTGCTGCCTTCACAGCTGGACAGGCTGTTTAAATTGTACCAAAAAGAGTTGTCAGCAACTTACAGAGAATTCTTTGGCATTTTCATTATTTCAGACCTTATGTTTTCAAGCATCTTTCAAAGCAGCATTGTGTGCATGGTTCAAAAATGAGTCACAAGAGTGGGAAAAGGAAACATACGAAAAGACAGTGCAAAATATTCATTCTGTCACCTAGGCAAAGCAGCTCCCAGATCCCTGCCTCCTTTGTTCACTGGATGACTTACAGACAGTCTGGCTCACTCAATAAAAAAAGGAGGTGTAGACCTGGCACAGGAAGAATAGTCCTTCAGTTGCCACGTGTCCCTCCACCCGTTCCTTGCACCCTACACTGAAGCCTATCACGTGAGCTCTAGTGCAGGGTTACCTGGGTGCCCAAGAGATGTAGAGCTGATGCTCCCTGTATCCCATGTCCCAGGGAATTGTGCGACCTCAATCCAATGAACCCCAACAAAGTATTAATAGACTACTGAGAAACGGAGAAGGAGCACGCATCTCCAAGGAGTTAACTGACTGGGATGTAAATGTGAGAATTTGTGTGTTGGACCATGTGAATGTGCATGCATGTGTCGGTATAGTAGCATGTGTCTGTATTACTGGAGGATCTTGAACATGTGTGCTTGTGTGCATGTGTCTGTGTGTGTAATATTGCTGTAATAAGCTGCATCTATCACTGACTGAAGAGAAAAAAGGGTTTAGTGATGTTGCTCACCTTTTGAGACGCCCTGTGCTCAGCCGCTGAATCTCCCGCCATTGCTGATCAGTCACCGGTCCTGATAGACGTTCAGCTGAGAAGCTCTGGAACTGAAGATATCAAACAGTTAATACACTGTGACTATGATCTTCCTACTATAGCACACAATGGACTCTCATTTCATTCCTTTCATCATGCCACAGCATGGGCTGTACCTGTTTCCCAGACTCCCAACATGCCATGGACTCCCTCCTCAATAGGTGCCATGTGGACTCTTTCCTGTTCCTCTTACCAGGTTATGTGCTTTATTATTTTCATATTCATTAATACATATATTAAACACATATTGAAAAAACATAACAGAACAATGCCAACTGTGGATATCAATTTACAAACTATAAAATATCATCATATGTCTTTAAAGTCAACAGAAGATAATTTATATAGTAATAAAATATCATACTACATCCTAGAAGCCATTATGCCCATTTAAAGGGAACATGTGACCTTCCATATGTTCCTCACACGTCTTCAAAAAACAGTACAACAGACCTATGTGTAATATCAAATGATTCCAATGGGTTTAGATTTCACCACCATACCGATATATCTTTATCACCAGGCCAAAAATGATTCAAAGTACTTTGACACTCCTAAATATGTATGAGTAGATTTGCCATGTTATTTTCAATTTGCTTATAGTACAACAATGTACTTCTCACTGTTCTTATTTTTAATCCAAGCACTACTGACTTAAACCAATATTTTCTATCCTTAGAGTATAAAGGACAGACAAATTAAAAATGTTCAGCTGTCTTTTCGAGGTTGCAACAGAGTGGCCATTTTCAGAGAACACTTCCTTTCCATTATATTTAAATGCTATATCCGTTTTAAAGGACGTACAATGTTTTTGTATATTTTTTGCCTCATATATTTTTAGACTCATATACTTGAGTCTCAGTATAGCATCATCTGCCTTTATTATACTGATAGCCATTACCTACTTTAGCAACCAATATTCCTTTATATGTTACACATGCTAGTTTTAAATAAAGCTTGGAAATTAGGTTATTCACAATTTATAACCTCTTTAACGTTTTTTTAACCGTGGATATACGCACATCCTTGTCCACAATTCCATTATTCCTTTCAGTAACAGCACCCAAAACAGAGGCATTTTTGATGGCATAATCTGTGGGAAGGTCATGGTTTCTTTGAGGATACTCACTCTTGAATTTCTACACTCATTATATGTTTGTACCACGCCCAACACCCTGGACATATCGTTTGGGGTCAAGGGCAACAAGTTTTCATAATAATTTTGTCCTTGGGACAAGTAGGCCCAACCCCCTGCAGCACAAGCCCTTTGTATGCCAGTTTACAATACCACATTATGGATCAGAGAAGGGAACTGTGTACAGTAAAGGTAACATTTGTGTCTATGTTAATGCTGTTCAAACTTGTATTTACGGTTCATAAATGCAAAACCTTTATTACTAGGGTGAGTGGGCTACGGAAATGCTGTGAGCTCAGACTGCACTATTGATAGTAGTTCCAATATAAAAATGTGTACACACGTTTGCAAAGTTTAACAATAGGAGGCTATGTATAATGCTCCCAGAATGCCATCTAATAAGATGCAAATATTTTCAGAAGCTTAAACGAAATATTAAGGATTCTTTGCGTTCCAAATCAAAATGTTCATTAAAAAAATGCAACTAGGAAAAAAAGGTTTGCTAACCTACTGTGAAATTGTAGGTACCATTTCTTTGAAGAATCATTTAGTAAAATATGTTGATTCATGCTAGTATTTTCAAAAAATGTATCCATAATGGAAAAATCAGTGTAACGAGTTTCAAGGACATTATTGGAAACATGAAAAAAAACAAGAATTTGCAAAGCCAGTAGGTTCGACCTTGGTCGTTAGCATTTTGTTTTTGTCAATGTATATCTTGTCTTGACATGGTTTTTGTAAAACGTTATCGCTGTCGGAGCTGCCTGGCCCTCAGTATTATAACAAACACTGGCAAGAAGCAAACTTTTTTTGATCTCAAAAAGCATACATTGCCACAATAGTTCCTGGCATTGAACAAAACTACTTTGTGTACCAATATGCTTCAAGTGAAACAGCACAATGCTAATACTGTCACTCATAGTGAAGCCAGCCAACAGACAGAGAGAGACAGAATTTTAATAAAAACAAAAGGTTGTGTATAATGCCAGACCTTATTAGGGGCCCGATTCTTAAAGGATGTCACAAAAGTGCACTCATTATATATATTCTTGTATTAGTGCAGATTTACAACTCATGAATTACCAATAATTTGCAGAAATAGGCCAGGAAATGGTACTTCTAGAAAATATGTGTGAACTGCATTTTAGCTCGAGCAAATATGTATGAGCAGATTTGCTCATGTGATAAACTGTTAAGCATGTACAATTTCACTTCCCCTCTAATTACTTTTCCCCCAACTGTTAGGAATACATTTCCAAGATTTCTCAGTGTGGGAAAAGATTAGAGAAGAGCTGGCAAAAATCCCTACAACATGCAAGTTTGTAGGTTTGCACAGACTCAAAAAGCATTCCAACCCTGGAACTATTGTTTACTGCTACCTACAGTCTCTGTATGTACATCTGTGGAAAGGCGGCAAAATAAGGGGTTTGCTAGTATTCATTAACAAATATAATATGAGCCAAGGCATAATCAGAGAGGCTGTTATCAGAGCCCTTATGTAATGAGATTGCTGCTCTAATTTGTCACTGCACTACATGGCACCAAAGGGACACGTGGATTTTGTTACAGGACAAGTAGATTTATGAAGCAACATGTCCCATGTACAAGTAGATATTTTGTTAAATTACACACCCCTGCCGCCCGAGAGCTCTGCCTCATATATAAAGTTGCTGAACCCTCTAGTTCTTTGCACCATCTATTGTAAGACTCCCTACTTACGTAGAACACATACTGACTCTCACTTATTTATCCTTCTGCCACTGAGGTTAAACTGGAGACCCAAGTCATAACTGTATCCAACTGTACACCTCCATACTGACCTTGAGAAGTTATATTCTTTTTAGTTTTGCAACCATCAGCTTGATTTTTGTTGAGTTCATTAGATGTTCCTTGTTTTGGCAAAACAGTGAAAAATTATCCTATCGGCTTTGCAGTCTAATCCTTGCAAAATAAAATAGCATAGAATCAACAGACAAGAGTAGAAAGGGGATCAAACCCCCTGGCATTTATGGTGCATCGTTCTGTATGTCTGAAGTAATTTAACTGCACCATGGCTGAAGAGGTAAATAGGTTTGGGTGCATGAGCCCAGTCTTGAACTGCTGGAAATCTTCGGGTGGTCTCAGCATTGGGGACATCACGTACTTACTGTAGCATAATTATTCCATTTAAAGCCATTATAAATGCAAGATGCTAGTCTAGTAAGCCCAGATGTGTTTGCTCATATCATAATATAGCTCGTTGTTGCAATAAAAAGTTGTTTCAGAGTGCTCTCTTACCAATGTGAAAGTAGTTTACCAGTATAAGCAGGAACCTAAAGGCTTTTTCTATCGCCCCTACCCAACCGGTTTATCCTTCCTCCTGGTGTGACATAATTTCATTCTCTTAAATCAAAACTTCAGTCCGAATGAGGATGAGCTCCCATTTTATTATGGTCTTTGAGTCAATTGATGACATTGGCTGATAGTTTGCTAGTATTTCATTGGACCTTTTTTAGGCATAGGGGCAATCTCAGCCCATCCCCAAGTGTCTTCTAGAGAATTTGATTTGAATGTTGCATTTGCTAGTCAACGTTTGTAATTGATGAAGTTAACCAGAGGGATAAGACAAGGACCCCCCACTGTTTTCCATTGCATTGGAACCATTGGCATGCAGGCTGAAGGAGCACCACTCTGACTGAGGGCTGACTTTCACAAATAGAGGATTGATTATATTAATGTATGCAGACAATATACACTTGTTGGTAAAGAAAAACCTGAACCCAATCTCTCAAAAGTGATGAGGTAAATATATAATTTATTGAACTTAAATATAAATACAAATTGGTCAAAATCTGGAAGTTCCCATCTCGCACAATGTGCCCGAACTATAAATACAGAATACCCTCTGAGAGGGTGAATAGACTTGGTATGATATGTAGGCACCAAGATTCATAAAGACATTGACATGATGATCAGAGATAATTATGGCCCACTAATGGATTAAAAAAGCACACAAAGAGGTGGAAGTGACTTCCCATTTCCCTAGGTGGCAGAACAGTCCTAGTCAACATGGCTATACTTCTAAAATTGCTTTATCTATTTCCCAACATCCGAAATCTGCTATCCAAATGATTTTTAAGAATGCTGTGCACAATACGCAATACTGAGTAGTACACAAGCCAGGGTACGATGGGATATTTTTAGGCTCCCCTTTGAAAAAGGGGCTTTCCAGGCTGGAACCAGGAGGTTATTATCTATTTGCCCAGGTTTGCTATGTGGTATATTACGATATGGTTGTGGAATTTGCACTGATTGAAAAAGGTACTTTACAAACTAATTTGGCACTGCAGCATCCATATTCAAGACATTAGCTACACAATGCTGCATCCACTAGTATACCGCGGCATACACTGGGGAAACAGGCCGAAATGAATCAATTGTATTGACCAGAATTTACTAGACAAGCATGCCACAACCTCTGCAACAGAGGTGACCTTGAACATATCACTTACTAACCGCATGATTAAATTTTTTTTTTTTAAAGTAGGACAGTTATATATCAAGGCGGCGGATTTCACAACTTCGATCAGTGTAAAGCAAGAGATTATACAAACGCACTGGATACACTTAGGTACTTTAGAATTAGATATGCTATTAAAGACAGTTCATGGAATTCCCTAATGAGCTGCCTGAACTGAATATGTTGGGGTATTACATTAGATGGCCAGCGAAACCAGACATGTGTTGCAAATACAAGCACTGAAATACTGGGTTACAGACGAGTGAAGATCGGTCTAAAAATAAAAGGAAATATCCCTGTATGCAGATTGCTCAAATGCCTGTACACTATGGACACAAGATATCGCACTTTACGTTTTACACCATTTGTATCACACACCAGTAAATTTACCTAGAACAGATATCAGTCTATCACAGGAATGTATGAGATGGCCCCGAATGGATGCAGACTTGCTACATCTGCTACCATCTGCTAATATACAGTCTGGGAAGCAGCAATACAGGAAATGTGCTAGGATATGTTGTCGTTATACCTAAAGCTAAACTTATAAAAGTGTGTTTTTTGTTAGCAACATGAGAGTTGGCTGTCCACTGGATGAAGGGGCTGACTTCTACAGATAAAATATAGATTTAAAATGGTTTTAGCTTCAACAATAAGGCTGAGCTATATGCCGATCTGCTGCTGATCTCCACTAAGCCGAGAGATATCTGGGGACTGCACGCACATATTTGATCAAGTAAACAGAAAAAAACCGATGCGATTTAATGTGGACTGAACTTTTGCTTTTTCATGATAGTAGATGTGAAAAATAGATGTGGCTCACTAAACTAGCCAGTATTTCTCTGCAATTCAGAGGAAACAGATCTACTGCAGAATAGGAGGAGAAAATCCTGTTCATAAAGTTGCAGCACTTTAAAGAAAACAATAAGTAAAATGGACAGGCTGATCCGTTCCTGGTACTGCAGAGGGGAGTTTGGGTCAAAATCATAAGAAACCTAAGATCAACACACCCAACTCTGTCCATACATATCTCTAAACCGGACAGATACAGCATTTTCACTAGATGTAGAGACAGAGAGAGATCGATCACTATGGACAGGCAGAGAATTCAAATTTTGAAAAGGTCTCACAAAGACAATCACTAGTAGTCCACTAAAAAATGTACTGAAAAAGACCCTGGACCCTTTAAGCTAGACATTAGCAACTTGCAGATCTTGTTGTGAAAATATATGCTTTTATCTCAAATACTGGAAAACTCAACTCAGTGCTGCCGAAATGAAACCACATAGCACGGACCAAAAATCGTTGCAGACTTCTTTGCAGATGAATGTCCAAACCTGGTCATGAAAGGCAGGGGGAGGGATCATTATTAAAGTAAACCAGAGACCTTATTAAACAAAGTGACTCGGGGTCGCAACAGGCATGTGCGACCACTTTGAGCGCCCCCAGGGCTCTTTGGTATTACAGAAAGGGCAGCTGGCGCACATATTACCCCACCTATATCACCAGAGGTTGCTCCCTCATTTGCATAGAGCAAATGAAGGAATACTTTTACCTCTGCACCTGCATCTATAACATGGTTTGAAGCTGTCAGGAGGCACACTAACAGTGCGCCCCCTGATGGCAACCCTCTGGAGATGGTGGGCTAGGGGCAGGAGGAGGTCCTATGGACCCCCTAAACATTTCCTTTGCAGGCAGGTGCATTCACTCACTACATCCGCCTGCAAGGGGATCCCTACTACCCCTTAAAAGTGCTGGTGCGTTGCCGCCTGCACAGTGAAACATGGAGAGGCGTCTTCAAAGTCGCTCTGCTTTTCACTTGAATGAGACCTCACGGCTACCCTGGGGGCAGCATGTTCAATGTAATAGGAGGCACTTTCTCTGTTTGTGCCCGGTGCACCTGTTTTAAGATGTGCCGTGGTGCACACAGTGAAAGTGCGCCCTATATGTAAAGGGCCCAGAAACATTCTGATCCAGTCAGGTAATACAGGAGCACAGCGCCATTGGTGGCAATGGGGGAGTGCTATAAAGGACATATTTATTAACAGAGGTGTTGAGTCAGAGACATTTAATACTGTTATAAAGGGTGGGCGTAGAACATAAAGATAATCAGGAAGTGGCCTGATGAATATTTTAGAAAGAAGGAAACAAGAGGGCCACAAATCACTAATTAGAGGCACGCATATGTACCCCAAGCATCAGTGGTAAGAGAGCCCTGACCTACAGGTTACTGGAGAGGCTGCTCAGATATTGTAATCAAGGAGTCAAGCTGGTGCATATTGGCAGTAAACAGGTCGACGCTGCAGAGATCTGAAGTTGATCTCCACTGCAATGAACTGAATGCGAGTGGAATCTACATATCCTTTCATATTTCAAAGTCAGTTAAGTATTTGTAAATAAATAGCCATACGTAAATCACTCTGGATACCAGTGTCATACCTAAAACAAGTGAGAAGTATTAGTTGTATTAATTTTAAAAGAGATACATTTTAATAAGAGCATAGATAAATTATAAGGGCATAGTTTATTATCGTTAAAGAGCTTAAATCAGAGAGAGAAAGAGGGGGCAGAGACCAAATAGATACAAAAATATACCCCTCATATTATTTTCAACTTTCAAACCACCTCACCCACCTCCCCTCAAAACGCTTACTTAACTGTTTTAGCTCCAAGGACAAACGATACAATGTACTCGCTGGACTCTCGAGCCTCTGGGATTCCATTTGCCTCGAACATCCGCTGCCAATGTTGGACCACGTCCCGTGGAGTCACCTGCGCAGTCCCATCACTCCCAAATCGACAAGAGATCTGTGATGACCTGGATCTTAAGGAAGGGATTACGCTGAGTGGTCGATAACCAAACAGCGAACCCACCATCTTGCGGATGTGCAGAAACCTCATAGCCTCAAAGGGGAAATTCATTGATATTGAATCAAATCAGACACAGCAGAACTTATAGGAGCTTTCCCACATCCTCCTTCTGTCCAGTGCACCTGAAGAATTCCAGAGAATGTATTACAGAGTAGGCAGCTCACTGGATCACCATTGCCTAGAAACAGAAAGACATACTGAGTGTGGAAATTACTAGAGTAAAGCAGGTCATACTGAAAGGTGTCAAGACTACAAATCTTATTCTAGAGCCTCACGGGCTCTAAATTCTTCACATTGACATGTCGTGTGGTAATAAATAGTGACCTCAAGTTTCAGGGCAGGAACAAATGGAGTAAGTAGGGCATGGAACAGAAAGGAACCAGTCCAATGAACTCTTTGTGGGGTACCCTCACTGATACAAATGAGAAGGAAATAATTCAATATCAATTAATCAATCCAGCAAATAGCAACATTCCCCAGACGAAGCAACATTTCAGGCTCTCCTTTCATTCACAAAATAGTTCAGATTGACTCCACTACAGATAACTTTAGCCTTCTTAGATGAAGTGCGAACATATGTGCTCAGAATATCACTAATGTGACATGAAGTATAGAAAAGGCTGAGAAGCAAGCGCTGAAAAACAGTAAGGCCCAGTTACGTTGTTATCTGCGCCGTGAGTTTGTCTGAGCTTCTGAGACTCTTGATATCTACTGGGGACTTAACTATCAAAGGTCTGCTCTTTGCTAATGTGGGTGCCTTATGATGCCCATGTTTATGTCCACTGGGTCGCACATTAAATGTTGTGATGTGCTTGAGTTGCTTTTCTATCCCTCAGTTGACCAAACTTACCTGGCTTTAGCAAGTGATGTGCTCATGTGCATGGTTACCATAGCTATTTACCCTTATTCCTTTGGAGCATGCCGTTTGGATTTTGCATGCACCATGTCGCTAGAGTTGCTTTACTTCTTGTCTTGGCACAGAAGTGTGGAATGGAGCAGATTAGTGCATACTTCAAAGCATTCAATACTACGGATAGGGTATACAGTATACTTTTAAAATAAGCTCTGTTATAGAAGACTGCACCAAACAAATGCTGAAATGCATTTTCTAGGCTTTGTCCCGCAAAGCACAATGGTCACAGATCAAGTTCTCATAAGGGCGGAGGCTATGTAGAGTTACAAACCTTAGTGTTACTCTGAAAACCCCTGTACACACTACTCCAGTCACTGTGTACATAGTCAGGTACAATGGTCTCCTAGTGTATACTTATGTTGACAATTGTAATTTATGCTAGAAAACGTCTGTATTTTTCCTCTTGCTTGTAGGTTAAATACGGAGGACATTAATGTTCTGTAACATCACGAACCATTTAAACCAACCTCTTCATTTTTACCTGCATCAGTTCAGTATTGAAGTGGAAGCATCAGCATGAATACTTAAGTATGTGTGAGTTGTGGATGGTGGTAAGCGTAGTGACGAGTTGAAAGAAATCACTGTGTTACTTGTGGTGAGAGAGTCGTAGGAGTTTCTGTCATTCATCAGAACCAGGAGGCAGCAGAGTTGTTTGAAGGACAGCAATGTTTTTGACAATGCCACGTGGGAGTTGGAGAATGTTGGTTAAAAAGATCAACTTTGACTCTGAAAGGTGCATTTCTGTCAATGGAGCAAAGGAAGAGGTAGGTAAGTATTTCGCTGTTGAGAACGAACAAGCATTACTTTGAGGCATCCTTGTGCCCGAAACAACATTCCAGCTGTGGCTACAAAATCCATCGATGTCCACCTGTTTGACCCCCCCTCCCCCACCCACCAGCCACAAAACAAGCAGCTCCACTGCCAGCCCGATCTGTCACAATTGGAGGAAGTCTGGTCTAGCAATGGAGACCAGGCCCTGCAGAACTTTAGTTTCTTGACATAGAATTAACAATGCCCTCCTTTGTTAAGTGTAGGAAATAGCTAAATTAGTATATTTTGCAAGATTTCATTTTTAATTAGCAGGTCAGCATTGGATCTGTGTTGAGGTAAACATCTGTATAAATTTACTGTAGTCTCCTCACTCAAACTTCCTTTAATATATTACTATATGCTCTGATCAATATCTTGCAAAGTTCAAGTCCCAAAACTGTTGTTAGGCTCAAAGTATTTCTTTGAATTTGAGGCAAGGCTCAATGCAGGACCCAGTAGCAACTAAGTGGTGATGTTTCAACCCCTAATGAAGCGTGTGTGATTGCACAACTTCTGACCCCCGCAATGCACATATGAATCTTCAATCCTCTGTCTTAAAGATGTGGGGATAAAACTGAAACGATGACAATTATGAGGACATATAGGAAAAAGTAGTAGCAGATCAGCAGAAATGGAGTGTCTTCACTGTGTCTCTCCGATGTAGAACACAGGCTTTCAAAAAGTTTGGTTCTATCTAAACTTTGCTTCATGTTCTGTAAGATATCAATGAAGATGCATTTCAATGCCTTAGAGAAAATTGTTGCAGGCATAAAATTCTACATGTTGGCTAAGCATCAGCCTCGTCTCACAAAGGAAAAGAAGCATGCAAGCTGAGCAGCGTATTAAGAAGCGCAAATTGTTTGTGTGGTTGTAGAAATTTGAAGAAAAAATGCAATTCTTTTAAGGTACAAAGAAAAGGATCAGTACAATCAGTAAGTAACACTTTTCTAAAATGCATTTTCCCTCCTAATGCGACTGTGGAGTTAGTGTCTGGAGGTTTCCCCACAAAATGTGTTCTCTTGCACTTTCCCAAATGTAAAGGGTGTATTTTAAATTACTGAGATTATCTGTAGATACAGCTACTGTGGTAAGCATTGCCAAAAGCCAATTCAGAATGGTGTTTTATACAGTTCAAAGATGACACCACATTAATTGTAAACGCAATGTAGACACCATCTTGGAAAAGGTAAAAAATAATTTCATCCATCTGGACACTCTCTGACTCTCTCTCTCTCTCTCTCTCTCTCTCTCTCTCTCTCTCTATATATATATATATATATATATATATAGATAGATATATATCTATATATATATATAGATATCTATCTATCTATCTATATATATATATATATATATATATATATATATATATATATATATATATATATATATATATATATAGATATATATATCCAAGTAGACCATCTCACTACATCTAAGTGCAATATGAATCTCTCATGGAAGTATAAATAGAACATTTCAAGATAGCCAAATGTTACTTTGGGTACTTCCAAGCTCTCTTCCAGCTCTCTTGGAAGTATTAAAATACAGTTCCAAGATGGATGACCAACACTATTGGCTTTGCCAAAGCTGGGTCAAGTTTACAAGTGCATAGGCCCAGCCAATAACAGTGAGGGGCATAGGGTATCGGGTGGTAGAAGAGAGAAGAGGCGGGTGCAGGGACAGGGAGAAAGTTACAGTCCTGCAATAGTACTCAGTGTCAGAGAGAGTGAGCAAGGAGTGCCATAGCAGTGTGGGATGAAATGGTGGATGACATGGGAAGGTGGAGGGGGATGGAGGGTGGTGACAAGGGTGGGAAAGAGAGATGGGTGGTTACTGAGGGAACAAGGGTAAACATGAGAGAAGCAAGCACACTCAACATAGAGAAAGAGAAGGAAAAAGGCGCATAGCTTTGGAGGGGTGTGCCACCTCCCAAATAAATGCATTTTTGGCTTGGTAGTTGGGTATGAGGGCTCAGAGTCGAGTATCCTACTTTTGTGTTGATTTTTTCAACCTTTGGTGGTTAGGACATTTGAGGTTCAAACCCCCTGAATCTTACTGACTAAGTTACACCCCGAAAAGGAGCGGGTCGTTTACTGCCATGTAGTGTTATGTCACAAATGTCATAACAAAAGAACAAGAAAACAAGAAAAGAATGTACTCTGAAAACATATGGGAGTGAAACGTAAATACTAAAGGGGTTGGACAAACACAAGATTAGGGAGTAAAGCCATCAAATTAAGAGCAAAGAATTGAAACAGACAAGCAAGCCATTAAAGCATGAGCAAGTGGCAAACGCAAAGCCCACTAATAGTACATGCTGAAGTACAGAGTACAATTGCTTTCTCTGCTAGATGGCTAAGGGTGTCTATAATGAAACCACAAAAAATACAAAAGGCAGGCCTGGCATCTGCACATAGGTTGATGATGATTTCTTCCAGTTTGTTAGACTCCATATAGAGGAAGAATAGCAAGGAGAGAATTTGCATCCTTGTGTGCATCTCTTATATCAGGAAGCAGACCTGACAAGGACAAAGTTATTTGCTGATGTAGCTGCCTGTCTTTCTAGCAAAAAAGGTATTTATGGAAGGCATGGGGTGCATGGTTTGTGTGGAGAGGTTTGCCCAAATGAGTACAAGCCACAGACCACTTGCAGGTAGTGGAACCTCCATTTGTTCTCATTAAAATCAACTCTTTTTGGCGAGCTCAAGAATTTAGAAATGTCCAAAAAAATCCAAGAGTGATGGGAGGAAAGCAGGTGACACTATGGATGGCGAGAAACAAGTATTTGGTAATAAAGAGAGAAATAGATACAAAGAGAAATGACAAAATCTATTGGAACAAGAAACATCAACTAGCCATACAAGTTAATCTACGCTGCACTGTAGGGATTTGGAAAGATACAAAACATCACTATATTCCCATTGCCATGGTGCATAAGAGACAATTAGGGAAGAGCAGATCAAAGGCATACACGACAAAGCTCACTAAAAGCCATCACCTTAATGGATTGTCAGCACTAGGTAGGAAATTAAAATAGAATATGCACGGGATTTTAAAAAGCGAATTAACCGATGCTTTTACATTTTGGACATTTGTGTTACTTTATATATATTTATTAGATCTGCTGTTTAGGATGGTGCCTGGTCGTTTGTGAATCATTGCAGCATGAGTAGGTTAGGGCAGCGCGTCCCCTCTACCGTTCATGTTAGATGGGGAACCTTGGACTGTTGCTTGAGTTCAGTGCCCACCCACGCAAAGCTTCTTTCACGCTTTGAGGTGGGAGCACGCAGGTGGCACAGCAGCATTGCCACCTGCAAGCTTCTGCAGACTCTTTTCAAGAGAGAGGCCAAAGTCAGGTGTGGGGGCTGCCTTTCTGGAAGGCAGGTCCTAACTCGCGTAGAGGGTGGCACCAACACTTACAAAGATCGCCAAGTTCCACGTTTCCCCAAAAACAGGAAAAGCCTCAGAATGCCATGAAGGGAGTTTCTCAGCAGCAGGTGGGAACCTCGGTTGCTTGTCTTGACACTTAGTATAATAAAAAAAACAGGGGGCAAAAAAGGTGATAATGAATGGAGCCGAAGGCACTTTTAGCCAGTCTACTATTAGTAATAATACTATTGATACATTGGATTGATGAGCAACGAACTTTGGATATGGGCACAATGCTATTTTGGAGGAACTTACACAAGTCTGATAATAAGTGATCTAATCCAATCCAACTTCTGTGACCTAAAATAAGCTATGAGGAGTTGCAAAACACATTTTGGCTAGGTTATGGGCGTGATTTAGAGTTTGGCGGAGGAAGTTACACTGTCACTAATGTGCTGGATATCCCATCCACCATATTACAATTCCGTTATAGCCCATGGAACTTGTAATACGGTGGACGGAATATCCATCACATTTGTGACGGAGTAACCCCTCAGCCAAATACTAAATTAGGCCCTTAGTCTGTATCACAAATTTTAAGAATACTGAAACAAGCACTGAACCGTGCCCCTTGTTTTTGGGGATATATTGATAGACATGTGTACAGAAAGGAAACACTGGCATTGATAGAGATGCATCACACTGGTCTGAATATTGTATTTACCTTATCAGAACTAGCCTTACTACTTTATCTCTTGGTTTAGATTCAGGATCAGCATGAGCATGGGAAAGCATAAGTATAAAGTATCATCTGAGGTACAGTCATCTGGGCAATAGGTTCCGACATGTCACAGTGGGCAGGTAAAATGCAGAAACATCCAGAATCGAGCAGGTGGGTGTCCACTGAGGATGTAACGTGGCAGTCATCTTGTAAGTATAGAACATAGCTTTCCAAGTAGCAACCCACTGCTGTAATGCATATTACAAGTGCAGGCAAAGTCAACAGTAACAATGATGGGCATCTGGGAGCAATGGGCCATATGTACGAACACTTTTTCCCATAGACACAGAATGGGGAAAAACCTTTGCTACATCTGGCCCAATATTTTCTCTACTTCCATGATGACTGCCATGTTGCCTCTAGATACGACATGACATAAAAAATGCATGCTATACCGCATTTTCAGGGCAAAACTTGGATTAGGTGACAATTAGTACACCTAAACAATTTTACCCTGACAAAAAGTTGTTTCTCTAGGAGCAGCCTGATTTGCACCAGACAGTCTGCACTAATCCCTTCCAAAGCTGCTTCTGGGGTATAGATTAATATTTAGATCTGTCTCAATCTGCTACTGCAGATCAAGTCTATTGCATCAGCAGCACCTCCTTTCTTGGAGCTAACATGCAACCTACACATTTTCCAAGATATGCACCTTCTGCCTCCACAGGGTCAGTCTGAGGTAGTGACCGCCATCAGCTCCCCATACCATCTATACTTGCCAAGACACACCAGACTTGTTAAGTGGCAAAAAGACTAATTAAAAATTGTATTGAATTGTATTGAAATTCATATACAGCAATTACTAACCTTATGTGGGATGCTGAAGTGCTTGTATACAAGGGTAACATTTCACAAAGGGGCGGGCCTTTCAGTCATAGTTGGATTTAAGTCAGGGATCAGTGTGTACATATAAGGTATGCCCTACACTATGTTTAGTGCACGGGTGCAGCAAATAAATATTTTTTTCAGTCAGTGTTATTTTACGCTGCACTGTTAATTTATATTTTTGTACATTGTGCAAACGACCAGTGTTTTCTCTGCTTCAAGGCCTATTTGTCCTGGAATGAGGATCCCCATCAGCAAAGCAGAGGACTTCCCTGGGTGGGTCAGCACAAGTCTGTGCCAAGACAGGGTTAACAGGTGAGGATGTAGAGAGTGCACTCCTTGTAAAATGGGACATCTTGGAAGAGGCCATTGGGCTCTGGTCCCAGTCCCAGTAATTTTTGATGCTTAGGGACTCGGGGAACAGGCCAGGATTAACAAAATTGAACCTAAATTTCACTTTGTTAATCTCGGTCTCATCTGACTAAACCACTGAAAAGCAAAAAGAGTAAAGAACGACTGGTCTATGTATTTGTTCAGGCATAAGCAGCTTAGCTTCCAAGAAAGGCAACGTGTGGTAGCTTAGCACACAGTGAGAGCCCACAGTGTTTGCTTTTTAGGAAATCATCCAATCGGTGATTCACAGAACGGTTTAATTACGTGATTTGTTAGGATCTCTTCCCAGAAGCTGACTTCTCAGAATAAATGCAGTTACTGCAGAATGCTAGAGAAAACAAGACATGAGATAAGATCACCAGGGAAAGAACTGCCTTACCTATTTATTAGCAGTAAAACGCCACAAGGGCAGGGTGATAAACCAAAATACATTTAAGGTTCTATGAAAAAAGATACACTTACACAGTAAAAGAAAATACTCTTGCAAGTTGAGTATTAGCTTTTGAAAATGCTCTTCAACACTATGGTGCTCATGGGTAGATTTGTGAAGAACATCACCGCTAGGGTTTAGCCCGAACGCAATTCTTCAGTGTAAAATCCAGAGAAAAGAGAACAGGGTGTGGAAAGCATTAAAAAATGCGGTTGTTACTCATTCAGAGGGTCACAACTTGTAGTGGTGCAATAATACCTCACATAAAAATTACAGAACCCCACGGTATCAGTATTTTGATCGGCAGTATTACCAGAGAATACCAAGGAGCAAAACAATATGAACATACCTTATTACCAGACCTAAGCAGGCATTTTTAGGGGCTATTGATAATTTCCCATTGGGAAATGGCAGTTCGTTAACAAAACAAATACAATTAGGGGACCTGTATACGACCCTTAAGGAGGCACATGACACTTCTGTAAGGCTTGTGTCCAATGCTTTAAATTTTGTTTATTTTTGTACAATAGAGGCAGGTTATTTCCTCAGAATCTACCATGACATTTAGCAACATCCATGAATTTAAGCAAACTGTTCTCATGGGGAGGAAGTGGTAGCCAGTGTTAACTCTCTACTAGAGTTCTTGTCACAAAATACATCATCTTTCCTGCAGGAAAAAGAAAACAGCCATGACTCCTATCTGAGCTGTGAAGTGGTGTACTCTCTTCCCTCGAGTCCGTCATTTATAGAGTTCTGAGTCAGGGTGGGTTAAATGAAGGTCCCTGATTGGCTCTTGCCTTTGTGACGAGGGAGCAGCAGTCTTATTCTAATTATATATTGGTTGATAGGTGGTATCATGAACTCGAACTCCTGATCCTATAAATCATCAAACTGGCCCCTTGCTGTGACATGCCTATGTTCGAGCTTTTGGGAAAACAAAGTAAAGTAGGCAGTGATTTTGTCAGGCACCCATCACGCCGTTTAACCCACGAAAAAGGGTGAGTATTACTATTTGATAATGACCCCGGAAGCTCCCAAAGGCCTAGATTTCGATTTGGACGTAGCGGTATCACCAAGTGGCATGGAAGATGCAGGTAATGCCACCCCAATCACTCTCCCTCTCCATAAATCCCCGGGTAAAAGTGAGCAGTACTACCCACCAAAATGGAAATTCTGGGCAGGATACTTCCCAGAAAACCGGGTCTGCACAATTACTACCCATTCCATAGGTTTAACGGATGTAACTAGTTGAAGGGATATCAGCCAAAAACGCAAATACTGCCCAACTAGTATCTCCGCACCGGACTATGCCTCACTGGCTAATCTGACACCCCGAGGATTCAATTAAAATAACTAGAGTTAAAAAAAACATAAAGCAGCCAGTACATGCAAATGACATTTTCTGCTTGAGAAGAGACTAAAGGATGGAGTGAAAGCAAAATGGAAACACAGGAGGACTTTTTGGAAGTGATAAAAGAGAAGAGCAGGAGAGGGAGTAAGGTAGTGCAAGTGACAATGGTGGTACATGAAGTACTTTAGAGAGGAGAAGATGGCCGAAAGAGTGAAGTAGAATATATACGTAAATGCAAGAGGATAAGGTTATAGAAAGAGATTAAATATTAAAGAGGACTGGGTAGGGAGAGAACAGGACACAGTGAAAAAAGAGTGTTCATTAAAAATGAGTGAGGGGAAAAAGAACAACAATGGAAATAGAAACTAACATAAACTTTAAGTGAAGAGAAACATAATTAATAGAAGAGCAGTGAGAAGGTGTGTATGGGGAGGAAAATTCAGGTTAGAGAGCAAGATAAGGAAGTAAAAATTAGCCGAAAGGGGGACAGGAAAGCAAGTGAAAGAAAAGGAGGCAGGATCATGTTCAAGGGAGTAAAAGCAATGGCATGTTAGTGAAGGGCCAGGTCGGGTCAATGTCTTCAGGCGTCGGGCACTGTGTCAGGCACTGTACTGCGGTTTCTCTACAGTCGGTGCATGTCATACTGCCCAACGGAGCTGCTCATATCACCTGGATCCCTACAATATTTTTTCGAAAATGATTTCCAGTACCGTTGACTGAGGTGCTGCCCATCATAATCGAGCTCCAGGCACTGTTCAGAGTGTAAACATGTTTTATTCTTCCATGCCTACCCCATGTACATTCAGGGGTGCGGTGAATAAATATGCTGTTAGTGTTTTAATTTTTATCTGCTATATTTATTTTATGCTACATTACGCTACTTTATGGTTTCAGTACATTGTGTGAGGAAAAGGTTTCAGTCACTTTTTTCATGTGACCCTGTCCTAAACCACACTAAACCACACCTGTTCTTTTTTTTTTTAGCTACCTCAACTTGTTGTCACCTATACACTCTGGTTAAGGAGTACTCACTACGGAATAGATTTACTCCCTAGTGGGGAGATTCATGTCCAAAGCGTGCTTGAAGTCACAGTACATCGTTTCATCCTACTTCTAAAGAGTTTAAGTTGCTTTACCCTCATTGGGAACATCGAAACCCAAGAGAATGTCAATGGGAAGGATTCTTTAAGTCTATTCACCATCAAAAGGCACTATCACCTGCTACTCATTGACTGCAAAGCCTAAAGTGTTGCAATCTTGATGGGAGTATGTAGAGCTATAGAAGAGGATGGCTAATCTACTGGTAGGTGAAAGTCATCACCTGTATATGTCAGGGAGGTAAAGGTTAAAAATTGTCTCTACTGTCTCAGAAGGGGGAGCCATCCTTTTCGGAGATGAAATGCCATGGATGGTTCTACAGAAGAGTGATGGGAATTTAAAGGCTAAAAACAAATATATATGTATTCAGAAACAGCCTGTGGTGAAATAAGTTATTTTTATGACAGTTCAGGATTCTGTCTTCAGGAATGGTTAAATCAGAGCTCAACATGGTAGTTTTAAAACTGACCAAGTACTGAAGAATGCATTCTTATTACTGAAATCTGACCCCATCTGCTCCTTCCATGATATAAGATATCAGGGAGGAAGGTGGACCCCTTTAAGAATTTATTTGAGAATATATCAACCTTAAAAATCAATAATATGAAATAATAAAAGGCACTCAAGTCTCATAATAAATAAATAAATACAATAAAATATGACAGAGGAAATAGACTACTGGGTCCGTGTACTCAGCCCAACATTCCCCCGATCCAGATATCAAGGAGTTTACTATTACTACTACCATACCATATACAATACATAATTGTGTTTTCATGATTAACAGGAATTAGCACACACTGATTATAAATGACTGACGTAACACAAACACATTTTGACTCGATTATGGCAGCCTGAATTATGTTTTACTGGTTGTGTGAGCATTTGAAAAAATGTACTGGCGTTTCCAATAATTAATTAAACACAATGCACATACCATTACATGTGAGGTAAAGAATTAAACTGAAACACCTGTCCTGGCACTGAAAGAATGAGGTCTTACTTATTGGTGGAGACAAAACAAAGAAAAGATGAGTAAAATGCAAGTTATTTGCTTAGCGTAACTGTAGCTGCTGCAGTCATGTTATCTTACTCACTCATGTCAATCATGGCTAAATAAGGGATCCATCTATAATGTTTAGAGCCTCTCTTTCAGATTTGGCTCCTGAGATGAGAAAGTGTTGAATAGCTTACTCAGCCAAAAAAGTTTACCTTCTTATTCCAGCTAAATTTTATCTTCTTCCCTTCTCGTGATCTTAGACTAACGCCTTGTGTACCCATTTTTTTCCAAAGTCAGTGATCTTCATTGGAATACTATGAGTGGAATACTATTAATTTGTGCCAAACCCTTTTTGCAGAGCTCATTTCAATACACAAGACAAATAATTTGTCTTTTGATAGTAAACACTTACCGAATTCGACTGATGTGTGCTTAGATTTCTTTAACATTCCTGATGTGGTGGAGGAGAGAGTGTCTCAACCTGATCAGGTGCAGGTAGTGGAGAAGGACCAGACTCCACAACGACAAACCTATGTGCCTAAGTTAAGAGAAGAGGATTCTCCCAGGGAATTTGAATAGAGGGCGCCCAGCACTCGACTCACCGACCAGGTCAGACAGAGCTTGCTTGTTTCAAAACGCATGTAATAGGACGTCTGACTGTGTTTATCAACTGTACAGAGATATGTTCTGAAGCTGAATTTGACGTCTTGGCAGCAGACTATGGGATAATCAAGTTTAAGCAGTTATGGGGTTGTCATGGGGTATTAGGAATTAGAACTGAGGTTGTAATCCACAGCATAGGGTAAGAGGCTTTAAAAGGATGTGGAGAGGGTGAGGGAAAGGAACGCCTAGAACCCTCTAGTAGGTGAAAGGTTGAAGGAAGGAGATCTATTAATCTAAAAAATACTGGAATCTCTGCAACCCAAAAAGACTGTGCCCAGGCAGTCTCCGAATGCAGTGGGACAGTGTACAGAAGTGAAAAAACACTCCTGTCTCAATACAAAAAACACTGATGGGTAGGGTAATTAGCCCCACTATAACCCTTCTACCCTACCCCCTAAACTGGATACGCCGTGACACAAGGGCAACAGTCATCAAACTGTCTACTCGATTGTGAATGAGGGTAAGGTAAGGAAACAGGGGAAGAAAAATCATCCAAAGTACAAAAACGTCCCGCCTGAGTTCTCCGGTATGTGCAGATATAATGAAGACTGGGCTAAGAGCACTAGTGGTGGGGATATAAAGCATTTACAAGCAGAAAAGTACCTAGCACTTGAATAAAGTGAAGAAATGATTGAAAGATCTTAAGTATAAATCCTGTCAAGAGGGATTGGAACAAAGAAGTGATTAAACATAAGCAAGAATCCCAGGTCAGTTAGTTAAAGAAACTCATGAGAAATTGAGACAACACATTAGTCACTTGAGGGACCAGATAGAGCATGTGCCCTCACTGCAACACTTCCTTCTCGTACAAGCTGTAAATGAAAATTAGGAGGATTTACTGGACATTTTGAATTTTCCATACCAGCAGGAGATACTGAGGGTGCACTGCAAGGTGTGCCTAGGGGCAGAGTAGCGCGGGCCAATGGGCCTGATGGAAAGGGTCCTATTTTCTTATCTAGATGGTGTATGGCACGAGGAGCCTCCGAGAGTGTTCCACCAGGATCACTTTTTCTCCCTTACCTGCCCATTCTTCCTCGTTTCCCTCAAGTCAGATATTCAATATTTGTTATACTGTTAAGCACAAGGCATCTAGCCTTACGGGAGACAAGGGAGTAATTGCTGGTATCCACCACCATAATTCTTAACAAGCAAATCCTGTGAAATCCTGTGTGCAAAGCATGACAAATGCAGCAATCAACATCATGACATAACACAACAACTCCCTTGTGACCCCAATCCGATCACATGCAATGCCCTAATATGCCGAATCCACACGCTGGAGTGGTTAAACTGACAATCTGTCTATTACTCAGGATAGTCTAAGGATAACTATAGGACAAAGGTTGAGAGAGTGTTCTGATAGATCGACAAACTCCTTCGGCTAGTGAGGACAGTGACGGTCCCAATGATACTGCCCACATTCATCTGATACTGTTCTACCCCTGTAAGAATATCGAGGGCTTGGTGCAGGGAGCCACGTCACCATCTATGTCCCCAGCCTAATAAGTGAATATCAGTTGTATGTCAGGGCCAGAGGCTCAGATTATGCTTCTCTATCTTTACCGCATGTTTTAATCAGCAGCCAATTACAATCAAGAACTTTTAAAAACAACATTTCCCATGAAACTCATAACAGATCAATAGCCACATGCTCTAATCACCATGAAGCTATCCCTATAATAGATGTCACCACCATTTAAGGTCCTCTTTCGTTGCTTCTGCGCAGCCAGTGAAGTACCTCTGTAACTGTTATTCTAGTTGTGCATGTCTTATGCAATAATGTTATGCACCATGATTATCGCAATGCACCGCTTACATTAGCTTTCATCAAACAATCTTATATTGTGTGTGTTTGTTTGTACTGCCCTTCAGACTGATGTGCTGAGTGCGCGTGTGTTTATCTAACTTTTCTCTTTGCAGGGGGAGCACCATCAGCCTCCCGTCACCAATGCTCTCAGAAGCTGATGCTCATTTATGTGGAGTGGGATGCGCCATCTCTATGATCGGCTTAGTCCCCTTTTTATTTTCTTGAGGGACCTGGGGTGCGCATGCAAACTGTGATACCACCGCCTCTCTCTCTAGCACAGTCTTTTCCTCTGAACACGTTAGTGGCGTGTATTACTGCTTATACCTGATCTGGCCCTATTCTCTCCCCAGTGATGTCCTGCTGCAATAGAAGTTGCTCAGGGTTGTATAATTTTGATTATGTTTTGGCCTAGAGTGTTTACAAGTGGCTCCCTCCACTTTTTAGATCGAGCCTTGACAGTGCTTGCGCTGTCTCTTGGAGACATGTTGTTTGTGCTTTGTGGGCTAGCAGCCAGCCTACTGCTTGTCATTTGTTTTTTTCAGTGCCCTTTAAAAATCCTTGCTTTTAGGTGGGTATTTGTTCCCATATTGTACCTCCTTTTCGTTGTTTTTTCCCTTCCATGAAGCAGGCCCCCAGAACTTGTACCTTTCCTCTTGTAATCATTTAGGCTTGTCCCTGCGCACTATGGGGGTCATTCTGACCTTGGCGGTCCATGACCGCCATGGCGGAGTGCGGCGGAAGCACCGCCAACAGGCTGGCGGTGCTTCCTGGGCTATTCTGACCACGGCGGTAAAGCCGCGGTCGGAAAAGGGGAGCCGGCGGTTTCCCGCCGGTTTCCCGCTGGCCCAGGGAACCCGCCATGGCGGCGCTGCTTGCAGCACCGCCATGGGGATTCCGAGCGCCTTCCCGCCAGCCTGTTTCTGGCGGTGTCCACCGCCAGAACCAGGATGGCGGGAACGGGTGCCGTGGGGCCCCTGCACTGCCCATGCCACTGGCATGGGCAGTGCATGGGCCCCCTAACAGGGCCCCACAAAGATTTTCACTGTCTGCTGTGCAGAAGGTGAAAATCGCGATGGGTGCCACTGCACCCGTCGCACCCCTTCAACTCCGCCGGCTCCATTCCGAGCCAGCTTCATTGTTGAAGGGGCTGTCCCGCTGGGCCGGCCGGCGGTCTTCTGGCGGTCGCCCGCCGGCCCAGCAGGAAAGCCGGATGGCCGCCGCGGTCTTTCGGCGGGAACCGCTTGGCGGGCGGCGACCGCCGCGGTCAGAATGACCGCCTATGTTTTTCTTTTTTTTCTGGACGGCGACATGGGAACTCTGGTCGTACAGCTGTGCCCCCTACCTTTCAATTACGAACACCTGTAAATCTTGTCACGCTGCCATTTTCATGTTTCACCATCGCGCAACAAAGCTGGTATCGGCACCAAGAGGAAGCTGCCTTGTATGCTGAGCTGGGCACTGGATGCCATGGGATGGATGCTCCAAGTGTGGATGGGAAGGCAGCACCTGATGCAAACACTGTGATGGTCGTTACGACTTCAGCGGTCTTCTACTAAGACCACCGAAGCTGCTGCCGCCAACAGACCGTTAGTGCTGGTGGTCCGAAGACCACCATATTCAGACTTAGATAGGTTTTCTGCCTGTTTACGATCGGAAATCCGACCCCGTCAGCCTGGCCGACAGAGGAAGAGAGGTGGTTCCACCACCAGCATGGCCAAGCCAACCAGACTCCGACCGCTGTATTATGATACGTGATACGGCATGGTGGAGTCCTGTCGGCGGTGCAGTGCTGATGGTGGAAAACACCAGGACCCATACCCTCCTGGATGACCACCTCGTTGGAAAAGGTAAGTTGATCGTTCAAAAGGGGGGGGTTGGGAGGGCGTTGTGTGAATGTGAGTGGTGTCTGCTTGTGTGTATGAATGTGGGGGGGAAGGAGAGGTGTCTGTGTCTGTGTGTGTGTGTGTTTGTGGGTGTATATGTTTGTGTGAATGCGGGGGGAAGTAGTGTATATCTGAGTGCGTGCATACAAGTGAATGTGTATGTCTGAATGCGTGCATGTGAGTGAATGGGTGTAACTGAGTGAGTGGATGTGAGTGTGTGGGAGGGCATGTAACTGAATGCGTGAGTGAGTGGGGATGTGTGTATGTAGGTGTGTAGTCGTGTGGGGGCATATCTGCCAGCTACAGGAATGGAGATTCTCGTCGCCGGGTGCATGACCACCGCCGAAAATGCTGGCGGTCTACAGGGTAATAATACAGATGGCGGTATTGCGGCTACCGCCTGGCCGGAGGTGCTCACCTCTGGCCCGACCACCCTGGCAATATGGGCAGCGTTTCGACAGAAGCTGTAATATGGGGGTCTTCACCGCCAGCCTGGCGGCGGACCGACCGCCACCACCAGCATGGCGGTCAGTTGACTGCCAAAAGCATGACCACCTGTTTGTGCCTTGTGCATTTTAACAGGATGCTCCGCTGCTTAAAGGGATCCCAATGCCCATGCAATGACAAATGTGAGAGTGCTTTTGTCAAACCTTTTCTCCTCTTGAATTTGAAATGTGGTAGTGCATTTGTCAAACCTTTTCGCCCCTTGAATTTGATACGTGGGAATCAGTTTGTCAAACCTTTTCTGCCTTAGAATTTGACACGTGGGAGTGTCTTTGTCAAACTTTTTTCCCATTTGGATTTCTCAACTCTGCCTGTTAGACATGTCTTGGTGTGCTTAGCGCTGGAGGCAAACCGGGATACTTCAGCTGGGCGCTGCTGCTGTCTTTGGACTTGTGCAGTATGTCCGCTTCATCGAGAGCTCAGGCTGCCAGTTTCTGCTCTGCCTTCGGTACTCGAGCAGATGTCACCTCCAGTTTCTCAGGTACAGTGTGACCCTGTCCCTCGGCTTCGCCACCATTAACGTTGGCAGTGTTAGTGGCTGACTGAGGCCAATTAGGGTTGCCACATTTGTCTAAACAAAATATCGGCCTATTTTGAGTGTCCCCAATGTCAAACGTTAACAAATGTATTTATCTCCATTTGGACCGCACGTAGATCTGTTGGGCTGTAGTGTACTCACACGCACTTAATATACCAAAGACACACTTGCTACAGGTCTCATACAGTGTGCAGCAGGATTATGACAGGGACGGGCTCTGTTTAGTCGGAGTCCCCTCTCCTGAGGCAGCAATTTGAATAGGTGCCTGGCTATAAGGAGCGGCTTTAGCATTGGTGGCACCCTGTGCGACAGTCTTTTTTGGCACCCCCCCCCTCCCCATGACCACCACCTCAGACCCCTCACTACCACCTGCCAAATGTGCCACTCACCTCTCCATAGCCCCCCCTTTCACATAGATTCATTTGTTTCAAAGCGCTTGTAAAGGCTGGCTTTACTAATCCACTCAGCTATCCACACAAAATATCATTCTGTTCTTTGCAGCAGGCATATTGACTCTCTGCCTTACTTTATGGCGAGTCAAAGCTGCTGCTAGACAAACCTCCGATCTCTCTCTCTAGTAAGAAAAATAATAACACGAGGTATCTTGAAATTTTAATTGCTTCCTGAAGGCTGGGCGCACAAGAAACTTTTCAGCAGGTGCTTTTAAATCGCGAGATATTGCTCAACACAGGGCCCCCCTGAGATCAACCCCCGATGCGGCCGCACCGCCCTAAAGCTATTTCTTAAATAAACATGCAGAAGCGCACACGACGTCATAGTATTTTCAGTCAGTATGGTTAGAGGTGGCTTGGAATACGAGGACTTTTGTCTCGCCTGTACACTTTCCACCAGGGAAAATATAATCAATTTTCGGGATCATGGGGCTTCTCCTTCCCCCACAGATAGATGGCAGGAGTTGCGCTTTTGTTCCACCCTTGCCGAAGCCTTCGCAGTGGAAGCTGGGGGGTCATTGGCCCTATAGGACGTTAAATAAACAAGAGAACATGTAGAGGCTACAGGCATGTTTATGCACTAGGCCAGGGTGTGTAACGTCAGAACTTTGCACTACTAGGCTTGTATACCTCTCTTCTTTTCTGTTTCATCATAATAATATAATTATTAGTACATACTATTATCATGAATTACAATTAAAAGTTAGCTCCGACACATTTCCTCAAGCACACCACCGCCATTCCTAAACATGAACATGGCGTAAATGTCGCACTTTCCTCCACAACATGCCATGGAATGTTTTGTATGTAACATTCGAAGAAGAACCCCTCTCCACAACAAAAGGCTGGCTCGGCATACACATGCACCATTTCAACATCATTTACATGTGAATACTTGTTATTTATTAGCATGCGGCCAGAGCTTAATTTGTAAATAAAAACATGTCTCTGCCCAAAGCTCTCCTCTAAAACATGCGATTGCTGCAATTAAATGTGCGAGCACTGAGTACTAAGGCAACGTAATCCTAAAACAATGTCGGGCCTCTTTAATCCATTTACAGCCTAGCCTCTCATGTTCCCTCAGCTCACTCTTGCACTTACTGCTTTCTCCCTTTGTGACTCTTTACCGTCTTTCTTTACTCCGTCGTTCCTAAATGTGTATTTTGCTTGAAGTAAATGCCTAATGTGAAAAAATAGGTGCCGCTGCATCCCACCGGCTACCACCACCTCAAATTAAGCACTTCTGGTGCATGGCGGTAACACAGCTGCAGAGACTGCCCCTCACCCATCCTCACAAACATATTGAATTACGCTAATTATTGTAGGCCTCCCACACCTTCCCGTTTCCTTCCTCCCAGTGAGCATCTGCAGGACAGAAATTTGCACCTCATCACTTGAAGGCCTCTTGTGTTGCTATTGTTTGATCTCTGCCCATAGGGTCTGCAACCCGATCCTTTCTGCCCCTGTGTTTGGCTCCTCAAGTGTCCTCTTATCTTTTGCTCTCTCTTTCCCTGACACTGCTTTTGCGACCCCTGTCCTCGGAGATGGCAAAATCAGTACCAGGAACGTCCGTGGCTGCGCGTCCTTATGGACAGACTGTGGACCTTTGCTTTCCTAGTTTTTTCCCCCGTTTTTTATTACACTAATAGTAAATAATCGTGAAATAATTCGCGCCGTTCTAAATTTAAAAATAAAGCGAGCGCAAGGAATGTGTACACCAAGAATACTACTTTTAATGTAGAATTATGTTTAGTTAGCCCGAGAAAAAGTATTGTTGAGCGAACCTATGTATGGTTCTGCCAGACAAAAAAAACGCATATAGCGCAATCTACCATTTCCTTGATATGTAGCCACTGATGACACGTCAATTATTACCATTAGTCTGGAGAAGGATTTTTACATCTTAATAGTTAGGGGCCGCAAAGTTAACCCGTTCCTGCCGGTAACCCAGTAATCAGGCTAGCACCAGGTGGGCTAATGAAACACAGGCACAGGGAGATATAACCGGAAGAGGAGCATCTCTCTGGAGCAGAGTGAGGAAATGGGGAGCACATTCTGCTCCCTGGATGCACCTGTCCCAGTGATGTGCTGTTAGGGACGATCCCTTCAGAGACGGAGCTCAAGGAGGCCTGTGCATCCAACATCAATCACACCAAATAAAAGCTCAGCTCCTCCAGTGCACTTCTTATTAAAGGTCCGCTGCAGCCACGCTAATGCCGCAGTAGGGTATAGCAATTTAGCGCCCACAATGCACCTCAGTCCACCTACTATCCAGTAGTGGAATTCACGCCGTGTTTGGCCAAGACACAATAATCCCGACCTCCCGCACCTCAGATATTCCGGTTCTGAACTCTAACCAACGCTCCACCAACGCACCTCAACCCTGTCCAGCAGCATCAACACTGTTCTATTTCTGTGACCCAAAATGCAGCCTGCAAAGACACCCAGTCCACAAATTCGGCAAGATATCCTATTCAGGTATTATAAACCCACATAGCTCCAACAGTTAAATAAACCACATCACCTTCGGCTCTCACAATATACGTCATGCATTCTTTACTAATTAAAACTTGGATTTGCACAGCTCTTTGTCACACTTCAATCCACCACTACACTAGGAATCAGACATAGTTCTGACAATAAACCTAACCTCTGACCTGCCTTAATACTGTGAATGACACACAGATCATAGCTCTTTGGTCACAACCTGCTATTCACATACGAGGAACACCACCTGGATACCCTCACAGGTGAGAAGCAGAGCTCTATAAATCCGCCTTACACGCCACTCCATAATACATCACTCTACTTAGCTTTTCGATATTTCACTCAGTGCCCCTTTAAACCAATAACTTTTAGCCATACTAAATAGCAGCCACACTAAAATACAACATATCTAAAACATATTGGGAAAGCCATCGTCGAGACCGACTGGCTATGTCAATGCTTGTTATATTTCTAATACACACATGATTTTGGTTTTCTCTCCCCCTGAGTTACAGTGGTTACCTCTCTATTTTATTTATTCTGCAGAAGTTGATCTGTTAATTGCCCTACAAGAAGGCAAATATGATCCATTAGCGGCTGAGATGAAACACTACCAAGAGGATTCTGAGGGCTCCCTAGAACAAGACCTCATGTACACCCTCAATTCTAGCGACCAGCAATCTGTGAATAGAGTCCAGGCTGGGGCCCTGGGACCCTTTACTCAATGTGCTGGTCTGACAACAGGGCTGGATCACTCAACTTCCCCTTATGGAAGATTAAGTAATTCCCACCCCTAGGCCCCTCAAAGCTAAGTCGAAGATCCCTACATTCTGAAACATTTGAAAAACTATCTGATACAGTGACGGGAGATCAAGGTTACAGTGCCCCTCCGTTGGATATTTTTTTTCCTTCTGAGCCTCCCTCCAAGACTGATTCATTTGGAGATTCAAATTCAACTTATTCCAGTGATAGAGACCGAGCAGATGAGCCTGGGCCAAGCAAGAAAACGCATTCTGAAAGACAAAGTGATTCCTCTATGACCACTAAACCCTTAAAGCTGTTGGATTTCGAGACTGAGGACATTGTGCACCCCCAGTCATCTAGCTTGGTCCCTCCCCAAGAGGTAGCAGACTACTTATAACCCGATACTAGGCAAAGGTTTGAAAAGAAGGTCCCAGCTCAGAATGCCCCAGGCAAGATCTTCCTTGCAAAGTTACTGAGAGCCCGGTGGTAGACCCTATGATTGTCACTTACATGAAAAAATATTCTAAAGACCCTAATAAAGGTCACAACAGAGCTTGGCACAATTGCCAACACAAATTGCTCGATTTATCTGGCCCTCTGATGAAAATACTCGAGCTTGCTTTTCAAGCAAAGCACATTTTACTCCCATAGACCACAGATGTCCTGATTGGCTGGGATCAGTGAGCAGTATGTCACCTGGGGAACGCACATTGTTCTATTGCAATGGAACACAAATGATCTATTTTGATGCATATTGACACTAAATTGACACTAACAAATTAACAGCATCTGCGGCCGATCCTGAAGCCCAAGGCCTCCTTTTTTGGTGGATCTTTGGTTGGTATCCACCCATAGTACTCTGGAAAAGGAGCAACTTTCCATTAAGAAGGTCTTTAAATAGACACTTTTTTGGCAGAGTCAAGCAATGCTGTGGGCACTCATCAGGCCATGGATTCTATCAGAGGTCCCAGAGAGAGTACTTTCCACATGGCCGTGGAGGATGGCAGGACTCCACCTTCGGCTCCACGTTCTACTCCTCTGCTCCTGGAGAGAGAAACTGCTTCCACAGAGGACAACACAGGAGTTCGCAAAGCTTCAGCCAGGATTGTGGACTTACAGGTGAAAGTTATTCCTCTTTCCGAGGTGACTTTAGTGGGCAGAACTCATCTCTTTTTACACATCTAGCATCTTTTAACACAGGATCTGTGGGTTCTCGAGTCGGTGCAGGGATACAAACTAGAGTTTAGACACCTCTCACCAGATATATACACACCACAAGAAATGTATTTTTCCCAAAAAGGACAGACTTCCATTTCCTCAGAGATTCAGACTCTCTTAGAAAAACATGCAATTTGCAATTCTGACCCTCATCACAACGGCTTCATAAGTACCATCTTTTTGGTGGAGATGAAAGGGGGTGGTTCGCATCTAGTCCTGAACCTAAATGATTTCAGCGCCTGGATCACATATAGGCAGTTCAAGATGGAGGGAATCCATCTTCTAGGAGATATTCTTCAAGCCAGTGACTGGATGGTCCGTTGGACCTCAAAGACTCTTACTTGATGATTCCCATCTTTCTTCCACATCGCCGATCCTTGCAATTCATGTGGCAAGGCCGCTGTTTCGAATTCAAGGTGCTTCCTTTTGGATTTTCCTCTGTTCCTTGGTGTTTCACCAAGATCCTGAGACCAGTGTTGGAGTCGCTGCGAACGAGATATGGGTTTCATAATAAATGTACAAAAGTCACTCTAACCCCTCTCAGCATATGGAATTTCAAGGGTTCCATATACACTACTATTACAGCTTGTTCTGCCTTCTCAGAAGATTTGGACGATTAAGAGCGAGTTGAGGTCTGCTATCTGCAGCCCGACTATATTGTTGAGGTCTGTGGCTCGGATCATGGGTCTTCTGCCTTCCTCGATTCAGGCCATCTTTCTGGGACCCCTTCACTGCAGGGTTCTCCAATGATTCAAAATTCTACACCTGCGGAAGAGTCTCAAGTACTCGGACCAATTCACTTTGAGGGACGAAGCCAAGACGCAGATGGTATGGTGGCTCAACCACATGGAGTCTTGGAACGGCAGGGTGATCTTTGGCATTTCCCCAGAAACCATCATAGAATCGGAAGCCAGCATTTGGGGCTGGGCAGCAACATGCTGTCCAATTTCCACAGGGGGCCTATAGTCAGAATTAGAATTGAACCTCCACCTCAAGGTTCCTTTGCCATCAAGACTGCTGCATCTTGCTGAGGATGGACAACATCTTGACAGTGGGGTATATCAACCAACTAGGCAGGATGAAATCTCAGCTCCTGGCAGAGACTGCTAGAGACTTTTGACACTTTTGTCACGGGATTTTGGTCATGACAGAATATCTTCCAGGCCAGTGGAACTCAATAGCGGATAGGAATGTTTGATACCTCAGAAATTTCAGCGATTGCAGCCTTCATCCAAAGATCTTCTTCGCCATCAATCATCTGTGGGGGTCTATGTAAGGTGGATCAGTTTGCTTCTCGCCTTAACTGTCAGATTTCTGTCTTTTTCAGTTGGTGCCCGGCTACAGAGGCCCAAGCAGCGGATGTGTTTCTCCAGGATCGGTCTCCCTTACAGGATTATGCGCTCCCTCCGTTCATTATGATCCCATGAGTTCTTCCTCAAGTGCGACCTCAGAAAGGGGAGATACTTCATGTGACTCTGCTTTGGAAAGCAAGCCTTGGTTCCCAGTATTTCTGGTGTTGTCTTGTGACCCCTCCAGTGATGAGACTGTTCCGTCAGAACTTATTGTTAGACCCAGTAGGTCCACCTCATCCACTGATCCACTCGAGACAACTGTCGCTAGTGCCATGGAGGATTTCGGAAGAGACTGAGGCCCTCATTACAACCCTGACGGTCGGTGTAGAAGTGGCGGTAATACCGCCAACAGGCCGGTGGAAAAAAATGGAATTACAAGCATGGCGGTTACCGCCATGCAAAACTGCCACTTCTACACTGCAACCGCCAGGGTGGTAACAACCGCTGGGCTGGAGACTTCGGTCTCCAACCCGGCGGCCTTCACTAGAACGCCGGCAGTATCAGGACCCCGCATACCACCATGGATTTCGTGGGGTTTTGTACCGCCACTAAATCCATGGCCGTAGGCACTATCAGTGCCATGGAATAAGTTCCCTGCCACTGATAGGGGTCTCTCCCTCCCCTGAGTCCTCCCCCAACACCCACAAACCCCCTACCACCCACCAAAGGTGGCAGGACCCCACTTCCCCCACACAGAAACATCTACACACACACCCCCCTACACGCACGCTCACACCACTCATACACATACACCCACACAGACATATACGCACACATTTCCCATACACACAACACCCCCTGCATGCATACACGCACTCACACAGCCCCTCTACACACTCACACGCACACCCCCATGCACGCACACAACACCCCCCCTCCCCTAACGGACGATCACCTTACCTGGTCCGGTGATCCTCTGGGAGGGAACAGGATCCATGGGGGCTGCTCCGCCACCAGCACCCTGTCACAAGAACACCGCCACGCCGAATTCTGGGACGTTATTCAGTGGCTGGGGTTCTGATGACATGGCGGTGGAGGTGGAGCAGCCTCCACTTCACCGCCGACCGCCAGTATGGCTGCTGGTGGCTCCCAGCCGGATAAAGGGCGGAGGGCTGCTAGCAGTCATGATACGGTTGGCGGAAGACCGGCACCACAGGCGGTCTTCAGCCCGGAATAACCTCGGCAGTCTTTTAAAAAGACAGCCGAGGTTAGAATGAGGGCCTGAGTTTGCGAGACATTTTGCGAATCGCTACTTCCTACATCAGACGAGCCTGGTTTGATAGCAACCACAAACATTATGCTTTGGTTTGGAGACGGTGGGGTGTGTGGTGCAGTGAACGGAGTGTTGATCCCATAGGGTTGTACTGCTGTTTGGTGATCAACTGCTTGTCTTTGTTAGCGACCTCTGGATTGGCTTACATATCAACTTCAAGTCGGCTCTCGGTTGGACATCTCCTAGGTGATGAAAAAACAGTCGCAGACACCTAGCAGTATGCAAACTCTTGCAGGGAATTAGGATATCCAATCTCCCTTCAACCTAGGTATTCAGTGTTATTGGATGCAAATATTGCCCTCGATTTCCTTGACTGTTGGCCTGACAATAAATACTTTTCCTGCAAGCAACTGTCGTCTTAACTCACTATGTTGCTCTGCTTGATATCTGGTAAAAGGGTTTCGGAGGTTCGAGCCTTTAATCTCTCTGGTAGAGTTTTCTCTCGAGAGGGAGTTACTTTTCTATTACCAGACAGACAAAATTAAATTCCAGATTAGTTTCTTAGCTGGCGTTTCCAGATAACGCAAAATTATGTGTTGTTCAATGTCTGAAAGCATGCGAAGCATGTACTAGCGAATTTCGGCTAGATCTGAGGGGTCAACTGTTGATTGCTTTACATCAACCGCTTAAACTATGGGCAACTGCCACCTTAGCCAAATGGATGAGTAGGCTCTTAGCAGAGGCAGGTATTGATTGGTGCTCACTCGAGTGATGGAATCCAAGTCTTTTGCCTTGGGTTCCCATTTAGATGACATTCTTAGAGCAGCTGGTAAGGTCCTCGAAATCAACTTTTAAGACTTTTTTATTACAAACCTATTGTTGATGTTGCGTCATTGGTGGCAGCACAGCTTTAAACAAACATAAACGGAGCCTCCAATCCTGATAAAAATGTTCAATTCCATTTAGGACACAAGGCAGGGATTATTCAACCTTGTCTTGTAGTTACGTATGCATGTTTAATAATTGTGACTATGTAATGTATGAATATATCCTATGATTGCATTGTTTTATTTATCTACCTTGTTTATGAAGATTGGTTAGTATATTGATTCTAAAGGGACAGAATTTATTGCTTGGTAGTCTCATTTTTCCTGCAGGAAACAACAAGAAGCACTCCTGAAGCAAGTTGATGTCGAGCGTTTGCTGGTTGATAACATATACAAGGATGATCATCCAGTCCTTGTTGAGAGACATTTTTTTCTTCATGAAAAGCTGAGTTTGGAACAGTTAGAAAGTTTGATGAATCTTGTTTCTAAAATTGTGGGTCTTGATTACTTTAGCAAAGAAGGAGGACCTAAAATGGTGTTGACATCTATTATAGGGCTGGCTTCATGGTGACTGGAGCATGTGACTATTGATATGTTATGAGGTTCATGTGAAATGTAGTTTTTTATTGTTCCTTATCGTAATTGGCTGCTGATAAAAAATGCAGTAAAGACAGAGAAGCATAATCCTCGCCTCAGTGTCCTTAATAGAATTGAAAATTCTTATCTCGAACACTAGAACATTTTTTATTCACTAATATGTGTGCTAACCATCAAACACTCAGTGAGAAACTCCAAACATTTAATAAACATAAAAGAGCAGATGTCAATCAACTCTTACACGTTATTATTCCAAGTGAAGTAAAAATACCACTTATTAGAGAAGGCTGATTGGACATGACAAGTATCTCTTAAGGTTGCAGCTCTTATTGCTGTTTAGGTTCATTATGGAATTGTTTTTTTAATATATTTTTTAATTCATCTGTTAGTTTTGCTACCACTAAAAAAAAAAAGATGGAAAATGCCATGATCCGCTGCCCAGGTGCATCTTGCAGCAATGAGAGGCCACTGTTACTGAGTGCTGCAATGGCAACTTCTTCTGTTACTATGTAACACATAGTGCTAGGCACTAAGTAAATATTCTGGGACCAGGTAGAGAGGGTTTGGTAAGCATATCATTCTAGTTCACCTCTCCTCGACTTGGGTACAGTTCACACTCTAACTCACTGCCTTGGGCAGCACATCTCCCTTAGAGCCACAGCTAATTGTTACAAAATTAGAGGACTCTAAGAGCTTCATTATGTGTGGCAAAGCATTGCATTTTAGTGTGGTGAAAATTGACTCTCAAATGCAATATGCGCAGGGCCACTGGAATTATGCAATTGTGCAGAAGCAGTGATTTTTCCATAATTATAGATCTGACGCATTTGCCACCTAACCCATCATTTACCGCAGACCCTGCAGATTTTAACAAAAAAAAAATGTTTCTAGCTGAAACGGTTCAAAAGTTACTAATAATGCAGTGACTTGCTGCTGTCCAGTGGAAGGCCCTTTGCAAAGGTTGATAGGTCGCCTTTCTGTAGGCTTATTCCTATATTTAAGTGTTAGAAAGGTATCAATAAGGGTGGAACTAATACCCAGACAGTGTGAACAAGTTTCAAAATGACAAAATAATGAGGTGATGCCATCACAAAATGTGCCACATAATCTGCACAATATCCGTTTTCCTGCCATATAATTTAGTTAACCCAGCTGCATAAATTGGCTGTGTTGCATAATTACATTGGCCCTGATTATGCTATCTTGCAATGCTTGGCACTAGTCAGAAGTCTATATCACTGGTTCCCAACCTTGTGATTTCTGTGTACCCCCACTTTATCATTACTGGGACTTGAGGACCACTACTGAATCATTATTGTAATCCGGGGAGACCCCCACGCACACTGAGTCATTACTGAAGGCAGGGGACCTAGGCTGTTAATATTATTTAATTTTTTAAGCAGTCGTGGACCCCCGGAGGAGACGTCGCGAACCCCCGGTGTCCCCCGACCACAGGTTGGAAACCACTGGTCTATATTACACACAACAGTAATTTGTAACCTACACATTACATGTGCTTCTCCGAAGCACATACACCAACCTTCAGGGCTATTTTTATCTTACCAGTCTCATACCCTGAAACATGAATCTCTTAAGCAAGTGCATTCAGCCAGTACGCACAATTAAAATGCAATATATGTGTATCCAATAAAGACAGTTGATTTTCTACCACTATTCTAAGTTTTCTTTTTCCTTCAAGTTAGGTTGTGAACAAAAATACACAATATAAATTTCATCGAACGGTTACTCGTTACTCCTCCCTGCGAAACACTCGAGGGGCCAAAGGTTTTCAGTTTCCAGGTGCGATCTGCAACAAGAATCTGCTGCATTGATAGCTTTTAAGTCTGCCACGCAGTCAGTTAAGTAAAGCTCATGCGAACTCTTCGACTCTAAACTGCGGAAAAGTAGATGGAGCGAGCAGAGTCTGAACAGACTGAATGAGGACTCAGGAAGGCATTCTTTGACGTTTAAGTAAGGCATATGGTCCACATGAGGTAAATCTCTTCAGTACCCTTTACGTGCCTTATTTGGCCTTGCTTTACCTTAATGACATCTCTCACCCACCAAGTCTCCACTCTGAGGTCCGATCAGCGAATCACAAACCCGGCAGCCGGCTGCGCGTCAATGACATCTTCTAGTTCTAAGATGGCCGACACTTTACAACGTTAGAGATGAAAAACGGACACAAACACACATCGGTTAGACTGTGGATGTCCGTCTTTTCTTTCCTTTATATTCACGCTCACAGTTGGATAGTCAAACGTCTTGAAACTAGAGCATTTTGTTTCAATGACAATCGAAGTTTCGGAAAACGTGTATAGAATAACAAACAAGCAGTGTCTGCACAAAACCTAGAAGTCTGGAATAACCATACCTGTCTTTATCATAGATTTTTCAATGCATGGAAAAACACGAACCCCTCCGTTCTGAATCTAATCGAGTCACTCAGGAAGTATTGGAGGATGAGTACCTGCGCTTCTCTTCAAAATCTTTAGGTGGCACTGTCGCCATAAAGAACTCGCAAATTTATAATAATTCCAGATTCATTGCAACATGTTTTTGAGGCACATAGTTTCTGTTTACTGGTGTTAGCGCGCCCTCGGCTTATCTATTTTTAGTGATGATAGTACGCTGACGGCATCGCTTAAGGTCCATGAACCTTTTGACTCGTTTACATTTTATTGAAGCCTCTAGGTGTAGAGCACAACAACATCAAACAATGCACATCATTAGAGAGTTAGTAAAGAACTCATAATGACCCATTTGGTCATGAATAACCACAACATTGGTATTGTAGTGTCCTGCTGGACACGTTCTAGTGTTTCTGCCAGCCACTCTGCTGAGGGCTGGTCTTACATGTATACCCCACACCCACCCAACACAGGCATCACCAGTCAGGTGACCCTGCCAATAAAAGGGGCGGGGTGCACATGCCCGTGGCCAGTTCCTACTACCCAGCTACTGTGTCAGCGTCTCTTTTTTCAGTAGCATGAGGGCCTAGGGCCCCCAACACTACAGTGGCGACTAGTGGGTCCAATCCCACGTGGCCGCAAAGAGCATCTTCTACGATGTGCTGGGGGGAGAAGAAGGCCGTCTCAGCCCCAGCTCTGCCTGTGCACGGAAGGTGGCAGGTGCTGGAAAACCACTATGCAGCTACAGAGCATCTCGCAGCACTGCCAAAACGGCTGTAGTTGCTGAAAATTAGGAGAAGTGCTACGTTGCTAAAAAGCACCCACCAGGCGGTGTGGCGACCACAGCACTGCCAAGGCGGCTGTGATTGTCGTGAACAGGATGGTGCTGTTGTGCACCGAAAGAAGCATGCACTAATGCCCAAGGCCGCCCCCCCTGTGTCGATTGAAGGGCGGCCCACAGCCTGTGGGAAGGCTGTCGGGGCCGCGCATAATATGCGCATACAGTGCTGTCGCACACCGTGAAGAACTGAAGGGCACCAAGCAATGACTGGGGGCCCCGCCCCCAAGAAGGTAATGCGGTCCGCAGCATGTGCCATTCTGCTGCGGCTGCACACAAAGGAAATGTTGCCGCCACGTACCACTAAACAAAAATAAGAGAAAATGTCCAGGGTCACCCCCCCATTCAAAGGATAAGGAAAGCTGCAGCAAACATAATGGTGCTGTTTCGCACCCAGGAAAAATGCCTGAGCTGCCCCCCACCCCCCTTGTTAGATATAGCGCTCCCACAAGGTGTGAGAATGCTGCTGGGGCTGCGCATAAGCAGTAAAAATGGGGCTGACCTGCACCGAAGCGAGGAATAAAGAAAAGAGCCCAGGACCGCGCACCCCCTTTAAAAAAAAACAAAAAAAACAAATAACTGCGTGGATAGAAGGAGAGAGGTGCTGACACGCACTGAGAATGAGAATTAAAGTGCCCAGTACCAACCCCCTCCCTCACTGAACTCCGTGCTGTTTACCCCTTTTTCCACAAGGCTGTGCCGTTTGGAATAAAAAATGGACAGAAAGAAAATGAAGAGAAGAGAGAAAAGTGAGAACAACAAGAATAAAATAAGACTTATCTACAGCTCCTGCAGCCCCCTATGGCCTGACAAACTCCTTCTGGAAGCATGGCCCCTCACCGGCATCTGTTTGGACAAACGAGGCCGGTAGGAGGAACGACTGTCTTTCCAGCTGAAAAAAAGTGCACTAGTGGCATCTAGTGGCCAAAGTAGGTTCTGCATCCTTGTTTCTGTTTTACCAGGGAAACAAGCTGGGTTGAAGAAAAGTATACAGCTGCACCCCAGAGAGTGACTGTACCGGACCAACAGCGTGCCCGCGGACAGAAACGGCGCAGAAGACGGAAACAGTGGAGAAGATGGAAGCGACGCAGACGACGCTGCACAGGGAAGGAGAGGACTGCAGCTGTCCCAGCGAAGCTGCAACGGTGAAGAATGGACGTAAGTGCCACGTGAGGCACAAAGAGAGCGTGCAAGGCCTGTGCAGCCCCTTGCGGCAGTCCACCGCCACCACCGAAAGAAAGCCACATGCCCAAGCCGTGCTGGACATCACAGCAGGATAAGAAAGGGACATGCCAGGCGTTAACAAAGGACGCCCAGGAGTGAAAAAAAAGAGACTGTCACATGCGCAGAGAGCTGCGCCAGAGAAGCGAAGAGATGGAGGAAGAGAGCGGTGACCATCCTGCCAGGGAGTGGTCCACCAACAGGATCCGGGAACGGACCAGACCGGGAGAGGTCTTCCAGATGAGCGGATCATGCGACCGAGCAAGATGCACCAGCGGAGTTGCAGTGATAGGCCCATGTGACGCAGCATGTGACCTGTGGCACGAGGCCACATCGAGGACAAAGAGTAAGATGCACCGGCAGAGGTTCAGCGCAAGGTCCATGTGATGCAACATGCGACGTGTGGCATGACGCCAGACCAAGGAGGTCTCTACTTTATTTATGTAACTCAATTCTATACTAAATGTAGCTTTGCGACTGCCATCAGTAGGCCCTTTTGATCGGCATCGGCATCTTCCGGATTAGCTTCTACTAGACAGTGGTTACAAAGATGTGGTCATATTCTTGTCTTACGCCATTTTCCTCGAAAGAAAAACATTTTATCAATACATGCACTGAACAAGATTTTGATTCAAACAAAAGAAGTTTGTTATTCAGTGGGCGTGAGCACATAGAATTGATACTTTAACTAGAACTTTGGCAGTAAGATAACTTCTCGCTGTGGCCATGTTCAGCGTCAGGCCCAGCAGAAAACAAGAAATACTCATATTATTATTTCAGTTAATAAACTAAACAGAAAACTATTCTTAAAGGAATAGACATTTTAATACAACATTAGTACATTATTTCCAGAGTGCATGTGCAGGCCTTCCACTCGATGGTGGCCAATCAAGAATCACACAAAAATATATGTAAAAATTATTATGGTTGATATCAGTGTTCACAATCCCTCCTCTGATGACTATATATGTCATCACACTTACATCTTCAAATAAATATATCTATTTAGTTGCCTGATTTTCAAAATTTAGTTTCCCTCACGGTTTTCTAAATTTTCTTCTTCTTTGAATTTTCCCTACATAATTTTTATAATTGAAATTCTACCCTCATCTGTTTCTTTTTTAATTTTATGTTTTTGATCACATTATACAATTCACATAAACCCCATATTCCAATTAGACAAATCACAATAATCAAACTCCCTTGTAATATTTGCATTAACATTACTTTTCCCAAGTTGCCAAGCCACTTTACCCATAGCTGCCATCCCTTTGCCAGCGTTTTTCCAAACAATGAGCTCTGTTAATTCTTTTTATTCAGTTTTATCTTTTATTATATTGTTAACCAAGCCCCTAACTGCTTTACTATTGTCCGGTATATAGGAACAACAATGACACAGACCGAGCAATTTACAAATTCTGCCCTCCTTCACTAAGAGGATGTCTAACGCAAGACAGTTCTGAAGAGGCATAGATCTTACTGCAGCCATCTCTGTGTCCAAAATGATAATGGCTCCTAAATAACTTGTCATCATGTTATCTACACCTGTAGACAAATGTCGAATTTGAATAGAATTCAGAACAACTCCCACTATAGTAATTATTGCTCCAAATATGTCTCCAGCAATGCCAGAAACTGATTCTCGCTTTTGTCTCTTCAGTTGCAATTCAGCAATTTTATAAAATTTACTCAAGTCATCAAGTTGGTACATTTTTGGGAAAACTATTCACAAATAACATGTGCCATACCATCCTTTAGGAAGACCTTAATATGCATTTGTCCCACAGATGTAACAGACCCCAGGCACTGGCGGATCCTCACCACTAAGCATAAATGTCCACTTGTACTCAAACAAAAATGCATGTCTGCATTCACTCGTTCCACAAATATTTTATGAACCCTAGATTGTGGCCTATATATACAAAGCTTACCTACATGTTGTGCATCTAAAGTTAGTCTTCCTTGTTTAGTAATGTCAGTGTATGCAGAGTCATTCTCAAGTCTACGTGGAACTAATCCCTTATCTACCTTGGCTTTTATCGCCCTTCTCCTATCTTCGGTAAGCAGGTAAGATTATTACGGTGGGCAAAAGCTTTCCCAAAAGTTAGTGTGGGCTCAAAGAAATCCCTCAATATTACTATGTTATTGTCCTTAGCTACCTTATTAAGATCCCTAATTATAGGAACAAAAGAAAACACTACATCAAAATTGGAGCAGAAATATTGGATAGACTTCTGGTTATAAAAATCTTGTTAGTAAAAGACTACAACTGATGCCATAAGTTAGTGGCAAATTGTGATAAGCTATTCCCTCCTCAACAGAGGCTAGAATCTGTGTGCGAACATAACAATCTCTCATACCCATTGTATCAACATACTCATGCAATAGGCAATAGAAGACATTAGAAGAAATTTCCCCATATACATTATCCCCATGCAAGTATTTCTCATCTACTTTAGGTCTATCTATTCCTGACAACGTAGGCACTAACTCTGAAGATGTAGTAGTTGTTTCTGTAGCTATGGTATGGTTGGCTCCATTCTTATCAAAAACAGTCACACCACAATCAATAACAAACAATCACCAAACCAATACCCATATATTTACAGCATCTATCTTTAATGTTCTACTGGTTGTGGTTGTGGTTGCCCATGGTATGTAAAGAATCTGGAATGTAAAAGCAAATAGAAGAATATAGCTAGGCAGCAAAAATCAAAAACTTCCAAAAAGAAAATACAAATCTTAACTCTTCAGTATTCAATCCCTCCTTATTTTTGTTCTCTTTTTTTCATATATTCACAGCTTCATTCACAAAGGGCCCTCTTTGTAAAAAATCAGTAAAGTTGTCAAATTCAGCTTAGCAGCTTGTCAAAAATCATGTTATCAAAGTCTTTTCAATTTCACTTTCTTAGTTTGAAGTTTCTCAACAGTTCAGTTCATCAGCTTTCTTCACTTGCCAAACTATTCACTCGGAATGTCGTTATGAATACAAAAATCTAAAATTCTTCTTGCCATTCCTTGGTAGCTACATATGCCCAATCAGGACCTGAGTATCTTCGATTGGCAACTCTCTTTCTTTTTAATCTTCGATCATCACTTTATTCACCATCACTCAGATCTTCACTTCTGGTTGTATCGACTTCTTCCTGTATAGGTTGCACCAGATTTGTCTTCTTTGATTTTGATCTTGTTTCTGGCCAGTTGTCACCTTTCAGAGGTTTTCCTCGTTAATGCTCTTTTCAGGATTGGACACAAATTCTTCTCCTTTGACGTTCCCGCAACCGGTTCAGGAGGAGTCAAATCCTTTTGGCTCAGATCTGCCTCAGCTCTTTTCCATAAGGGGTCAGTCACTTGCTCAGTCTGGTTTGTCAGGCCATCCGCTTCTGATGACCCCCTCCTCTGAACAGGGTTTCTCTGGACCGGTTCTCTCTCCTGTTCTATGCAGACCGGTTCTTTTACTGTTGCAGTTGAGGACATTGAGGACGTCTCATTCTCATCTACCAGGATTCCTTCCACTTCGTCTGTGACAGTAGTGGGCAAGTCAACTGGAGTCTGTTCAGGTACTGTCTCCAGCTCTTTCTTTCTGCCTTGTTCTCGAATACGTCTAGGTGATAGTATTCTCAATAGTTCTTCATCTTCCTCGGTTGGACTATTCAACTTCAGAGTGTGGCTTGCTTGGATCCAGTTCAGAACTCCTGCACACTTCACAGCTGTGGTAGTGATCAATATCACTTGTCGAGAACCCTTCAACTGAGGCTCCAAACACAATTTTCTCACATGCTTTCAGATCACAACCCCATCACCTGCTTTCAGGTTGTGTTCTTGCCCTTGAGACGGTTGCACTGTAGTAGCTTCCACCTGATGAGAAAGAGACCGGAAAACCAAAATATGGAATCAATTCCCTAAGCAGTAACTTTTCTACTGTGAGACTGTCATTTCTCCTTGCAGTGTAAGACTCAGTCCAATGACTAAAAATGCACACAATCACCAACACATATTTCAAACCCGCACACACAGGTATCTCAATGAAATCCATTTGCATTTTGCTAAATGGTTCTCCAGCCATGCCATTATGTCCCATATTGACTACTGTTCCTTATCCCACGTTCATCTACTGGCAGATGACATATCTGTGGCAAACTGCTTCAGCAACCTGCCTAAATTTTGGATTGAACCAAAACTGCTTGATTAACTGACCATCACATCTCTTCCTACATGTGCTTGACCATGATAGTATTTGGCCATCTGAGTCAGTAGACTATTATGCAGTACTACTTTCCCTTCTCCCGTGACCCATATGTCATTAACCCTTTGGACTCATTTCATTTTAACCCATTCCCTGCGCTCCTCTTTTGGAACATCGTCCTGGAAAGTTTTTAACTCTTCTAAATTGTCAATAATGTGCATTACATAATTTGCATAAATCTCATTGTTTTCCCATTCTCCCTTGTAGGATATGCCGTTCAAGGCACAATACTTTATGACTTGATCCACATATGCATTGCCTAATGACACATAATCCTGTGATCTCTGATGCACACTGCATTGTACCACAGCAATCTTTTCAGGCATTTGAGTCGCTTGTTACAACTCATGAATTCTTTCACCATTTCTTATTGGTGAGCCAGAAACCTCTCTGTGACCATACTTGGCCAAAGTCATGGACAATGCCAAATCCATATTGACTGTCTGTGTAAATAATGACTTTCAACTGATTTGACATGTGGCATGCTCTAGTAAGAGCTACCAGTTCCGCCACTTGTGCATAAAACACTCCTTGAAGCCATGAATCTTCCAGTATGCCAGTGATAGTACACACTGAGTATCCTGCTCTTAATGTGCCCACATTATTTCTCAAGCAGGAACCATCAACAAAAATAATTTGGCAATTCTCTTCCTGGCAAATATCCCTAATATCTCCTCTAGGATTTGTGGACAATCCTGTAATTTCCAGACAGTCATGTTCAGTGTCATCCAATTTTTCAATATCTACATTCTCATTTGGAAGTAAAGTTGATGGGTTAAGTACTGTACATCTTTTGATCGTCACATTAGGTGATCCCAGGATTACTGACTCTTATCTGGTCAACCTAGAGCCGGTCAGATACTGAGAGTTAGACCTAGTGAGCAAAATCTCAATCAAATGAGGTACCATGATAGTGAGAGGACACCACATCACAATACACTCGCTCTGAGTGAGGCGCTGCTCAACTGCTGCAATGGACCGCAAACAATCTGGTAAAGCTGCTGCAACCGGATCCGAAGTGGCTGAAAAATATGCCACCGGGTGATTCAAACCGCCATGAGTTTGAGGCAAAGCAGGCAAAGAACATGCATCATATTCATGACAAAACAACAGTTAAGGTTTTGTATAATCAGGCATTCCCAAAGCTGGAGCTTGGCACAAACTCTCTTTCAAATCAGTAAATGCTTTCACACAGTCCTCATTCAGCACTATAAGATCGGAAACATCTTTATGTGTCAACTTTTGTAGGGGCTTTAAAATGACTGAAACATTTGGGATCCATTGGCGGCAGTAACCCACCATTCCCAAAAACATTCTCACACCTTTCTGAGTAGTTGGTTCTGGGATTTGCAAAATAGTTGCAACCCTTTCTCTAGAAATTTTCCTAGTTCCTTTCTCAATCAAATGACCCAAATATTTCACTTCCTTCTGACAATATTGCAATTTAGCCGGTGACACTTTATGACCATTGTCTCCCAAAAAGTTCAACAATGCGATCGTATCATATTTGCACCCTTCTCTAGTCCTGGACGCAATCAGCAGATCAGCATTGTATTGCACCAATGTTGACTGATAAGGCCAACATTGATTTCAAATAATTTTTTCAAGATCTGGTTGAAAATAGATGGTGATTCTGAAAACCGGTGTGGAATTCTACACCTACAGTAGACTTTGTTTAGGAATTTAAAACAAAAGAGATATCTGCTGTCCTCGTGAAAAGGCACAGAAAAGAACACCTAACATAGGTCCACCACAGTGAACCATTCAGCATCACATGGAATCTGAAACAGAATCACAGCTGGATTTGCCATTACTGGGCAACACTTATCCACAACGTCATTTATTTTTCTCAAATCTTGTACCAGTCAAATTTTCCCACAAGGTTTGCACAATCCCATTATTGGTGAATTACACGGACTGCTCAACACTTCTTTTAAAATTTATTTCTCCACAAATTCTCTTATTAACAGTTTCACACCCTTGATTGCATCTTTTGCCATCGGGTATTGTGGAGTCTGGTGGAAAACTTAATTGGGCTTTACTACGACTATAACTGGCTCAGCTCCTTTTATAAACCCAATGTCCTTTCCTGAAAGATCCCAAACCTTAGTGTTAACACTTTTCGGTAAATCACCAGGATGATCTTTCACTGCAAAAACTGGAAAGAAACTAATCAACGGAGCTTCCTCACTCTCTGGCTCAACTAAACTGGTCAAGTCACAGATACATTGTTAATAGTATCGGGTCTTCTTCATCATCACTGTTTGTTTGAATTTCAATTCCCTCATCTGAACAAGTAATGCAGCATCTTGTTTTGCACAATAAATCCCTACTCAGTAAGGACACAGGACTTGAATCATAAACCCCAAATTTATGCAAACCTTTTATAATTTCCAATTTTAACCCGAACAGATTCTGTAATTGGGTTTGTCAAATATTGATTTGCAACTCCTATAATCTGATCTGTCTTCCCTGATAAGGGCAGGTCTGCAACTTCTGCAGTGACCATTCACCTTTCCTTTAACATGAGGACCTTTCTGATCCACTTCTAACGAAGCAGCCAACACACATTCTTCCTCATCTGAATTTTCAGATATCCAAACATCGTTTATTCCATCCTCACTGTGTGGGGGAAATTATTGTACAGTATTATTACGCTGCTACATTCTTTGACCTGTTACCATCTGAAAAAAAACATCACCTGCTGCTGATCCATAGGGTCTTGAGGTATTTGAATCTGCTGTCTACGCATTTGAGTTTGTTGACCAGGCACCATTTGCACCTGTGGCTGCATCTGCTGTAACTGGGGCATCTTTACTTGCAATGGCTGCACAGTTTGCATGGGCTGTAAAGGATGGAAACCCTGCATCAGATTTATATTACTCCGAAAATGTATATTTTGGCCTCTCGTTCTCGGTCCCCTCACATTCTCAAAAGAATTGACATCACTCATTTATTGAACAACACCGCCTTGATTTACCATCGAACACTCCTGTTTCCAATGCCCGATTCCCGTGGCAAGGCAAAATTCGCTTTCCCTGTAGCTCTCCTTGTATCATCACTGTATTCATATCAGGACCACCATTAATGCTTCCCATTCCACCACGACCTCTACTTCTACCTCTGTTCTGAAACGTACCTCTATTCTGAGACATAGCATTTTCCTGCTGCGGCTGAGGCTGAAAACTTCCCTGAATCCCTGTCTGTGCAGTCTTGATTTACATCACCATCGCTTTCTCCTTCAACTTTTTCTGTTTCAATCAAATCTCATCACTACAGTATTTCACATACTGCAGCACCTCATCAACCGGCTTCGCTTGCCAACAAATCAAATGACTCAATCACCTGGCCAATTTCAAGTTTCAATCCTTCAACAAATCTGAACACAAAATGAATCATGCCTTTCAGCTCAATTGTTTCTGTACCACTGTAATGTTTAAATGCTTTCAACAATCTCTAATAGTATGCATGAATTGATACTTTCACTTCCTGAGCTGTCCTATCTATGCGTTGCCAATCAATATTTTTTGGTGAAATTCTCATTTTTAGAAACTCAATAACTTGATACTAATATTTTATTACTTCAGGAGACTGTGCACCTATTGTTGGATCTCTCGGCGGCTCACTTGTTGCCCAATCCACACTCCATTTGCATTCAATCCATAAATCTGCTGGAACAACTATCTCTAAAAGAGGATTCAAATCCTCCTACAGGCATTTTGCAAGTTTCACAAACCTGAATGTTTGCTGATACCTTTCTACTGTTTTTTCCCTCAGCCTGGGATAATCATTTGTAAAGGACAAAATGTCACTTCTACTCCGCGGGGCATGTACAAAATTCCCTCCTGGAATTTCTCTCATTGGTAAAACTTTCACTGCTTCCCTACCCTGCGGTTCTTCTGCAGAAGAAGTATCAGGACCTTTTCTCGGCTTATCCCTTTTCTTCACCCATCTGCCTTCCCATTTATCTAATGCTCTCCATATCTGAATGCTTTGAAGCAACACCTTAAAGAGTGTTTTAATTCCTGCAGATATCATGTGTTCAAAATCTTTTGCCTCAAACTCTAACCTATAACTTATTTTAAAACATTTAATTTTTGAAAGGTCTATCCTATATTCGTCTGCTATTTCTGCTAGCCTTTGATGTATCTCATCCGCTTCCTTTGTGATTTTCTGGCACAAATATAACTATTCTGCATCTGTATAGGACTCAAGACGATTTACTCCCATGGTCCCTTCAACAAGTTCACCGCTTCCAATGGAAACCTAGTACAGTCAACATAATTCCCTCCACTAGCAGCATCTTGTGAAGTATTCAGCTTTTCTAACCACTCAGTTGACTGTTGAGCTGTCAAACCCTGTAATGAGATGTTATTGGGCTGAGTACTAGTTAAAGGTTGTACAGTTAAACTCAGAGGTTGGGGTGTCAGTAAATTCATGTTAGTACCAATGTGCAACCCTGTTTCAGAATTCAAAGGATCTCTGAAGGAGCTCAGGTCTAACAATGACCCTATTTCATCAATAGTCTGTGTTACAGGTGAGAATGTCCCGGCATTTTCACTGATTCCTCCTCCCACCAAACTCTGATTTAGGACCAATAGTGACAAGTACAGACACAGCATCTAGATTTGGTCTAGCAGTTGCATTCTGAGACTGCATCACTTCTGTAGTCTGACTCATCAATGCAGACATATCTGTCTGCGTCCCTGTTATAGGAGTGTATTTCAGAATCATTTGTGGCTGAATTTGAGGCAGTAAAAGCAGAGTTGGCTCTGTCTGAACCAGCATTGGTTTCTGGTAAACCTGTCCTGTTGGCACTATTAGATTGGCTGTCGCATCTATAAAAGGCACATCTGGGTAAATCCTAGGAATGCTAGGTTGTGTCAACTGTACAGAATCAGTTGACCGATTAAAGCTGCTCTGCATTGGTATTTGTACTAGAGGACTAGTCTGTACTGAGCTCTGTGTCACGTTAGGATTAACCTGTATGGAATTCTCAATCATGTTAACCGGTGTTGATGCAGAAGGATTCACTCTAGTGTTTGGATCGTTTTCTTGTGCCACATATGGTGGTGGACAATTTCTCAATAACTGTAAAATAAGCTCATCATCGTCCGAATCCTTATCAGAAGTGAAAGATTTCCTAGCCTCTTTGATTTGCGCTCTTCATCCGAAGATGAAATCCCTTTCGAGTTCTTAAAAACTTTCTTCGCTTCTTTCTCACTTTCCTGTGAAATCGCAGGAAACATTTGAATACCATGTAAGGTATCTAGTGTCCATTGTCTCTGGTCATTATACAACCTAGCTTCTGCTAGTGTCTTCTCTGCTTTTCTCATTTATCTGTCAACCCTCAACGCTTTGTGTTGTCTGGCTACTAGCTCCCAGATCGCTAATGCTTCGTACTGTGCTGGTCTTGGTGGAGGTTCTAAACTATACATCACTTGTCTCATATTTTCTCAAATTCTCAAATTAAATGTTCCATTTTCAGGAAACACTAAATTCCCTTCCTTTCCTGCGATTTTGCACCAAAGCTTTAACCAAAAGCATGCTCCGGTACCTTTCTCTTCGATTAAAATATATGTCGGAGCACCCCCATCTGTCAGACTAATTTCTCCTACTCTAGCTGGAATGTAGTCATCTCCCCGAAGTGCACTTTTTGAAGCCTTGAACAACTTCATTTTCACAAATTTACGTGAAAAAAATCTATAATCAGGAAGTGACTGTAATCCCACAACCCTCTTCGTCTACTGTTTCAACCAATTGCGCTACACGGTTGTCCACCAATCCATGCGCGACCCTTCTCACCAACAAACCTATCCCAACATGGCTCAAATGACGTCACACTTAGACATAGCGACTGACAAAATCTTGTAGCTTGTCCTCTTAAACCCAGAACCACTTAAAACGAATGCGATATTATTTGCGAGGACTTCAACAACACCAATAAAAACAAATCTGTCTGTTTACTGTAGGTAGGGGAATCACAATCGCTTTAGGAACTTTAGGGATTATTCACTGACGGCTTTCGCTCTTGCAGCTGTTCTTTCTTTCTCGGTTCCCCAGATTCGCAAGCAAAACCCGACCCCCAAATTTTACTCTCAACTGATTAATGGATACTGTCCTGGTGCACATAGGACTCACCAAATCTCAGTCGAAAAGTCCTTACATTCAACTCAGCTCACAAACACGACTTGCCAACCACGCCCAATTGGTCTACTAAACAGACAAATTACAACAAAAAACAAGTGTCTCAATACACCTTTCAATATATTCCATAGTCTTACACCTACCTGTGACGTCCGTATACCAACAACCACTTGAACACATTTTTTTAAGCACCAAGCATCACACACATATGAAGTTTGCCGACTTCCCCACTCTCATACTTCAGAGTACGCAAACTCCTTCTACAACATCATTTGGAGTATGCAAACGCCTTAAACCCTCACAAACAACTCAATTCACCTGCAAGTTACCTAAAGCTGTGCAAGCACATAATCTACTTCATTCAACACATCAATAGAACGATGAGAACACCTTGGGCATTTAGGGACACATCTTCTCCATATTCTGCATCATTTAAAGAAAAACAACAACAAATCTCAAATAAAAAAATGTAATAATAAAATTTAAAGAGACATAACCATCAAACTCTGCTACCAAAACTGCTAGCGTGCCCTCAGCTTGTCTATTTTTAGTGATTATAGTAAGCTGACGGCATCCCTTAAGGTCTATGAACCTTTTGACTTGTTTAAGTTTTATTGAAGCCTCTCAGTGTAAAGCACACCAACATCAAACAATGCACGTCATTAGAGAGTCAGTAAAGAACGCACCATGACCCATTTGGTCATGAACAACCACAACATTCGTATCAATTAAAATGTTTATTTCCCTATAATAACAATCCTAAGGTCACAAAAATCAATCTCAGTACCAAATGGTACAAGTAAAGAAACATCACAGGCTGCCCAAACCTCAGAAGAATATTAGTTTAAACAAAGCAATGAGAACAACAACTTCAATATGTGAAAAGACTAATTATTAGCAGCAATATTTGGGCAAGATAAATGACATACATTTGTTCTGCAGTAGAGTGATGACAGCAGATCATAGGTATATGGAGAACACCTCACTAACATCAAATTAGCATTAGCATGTTGGGCTTCATGCAAAAGTTTTAGTAACACTAATTTAGAAAATGTCTAGCTATGGTGCTATCAAAACAGCAGCAGTATTATAACAGTAGCAGTTGGTACCTGAAAAACAAAAGACAAATAACAATGCACTGACCATACATAGTTACCTACCACTAGGGAATGTCAGCAGTTGTCTTCAGCTTCATCAGGGGGACCTCAGCATCAACATCAAGACAGGAACAGGGAAAGGGGGACGGTGTAGAATTTTGAATATGAGATCACTAAACCATCAGTTTATTCGTTCAGCATTGAACAGGCAAGGTAAACTCAGAAAATAATAAAGTACCAGAACGTCAGTAAACTATCTGGCAAAGTATAAAGGGGGTGATTCAGACTATGGCGGACGGCGGAGGCCGTCCGCCACAGTACCGCCGCCAAATGACCGCACCGCGGTCAAAAGACCGCGGCGGCCATTCAGACATTTCCTCTGGGCCGGCGGGCGCTCTCCAAAAGAGCGCCCGCCGGCCCAGAGGAAATGCCCCTGCAACGAGGACGCCGGCTCAGAATTGAGCCGGCGTAGTTGCAGGGGTGCGACGGGTGCAGTTGCACCCGTCGCGTATTTCAGTGTCTGCAAGGCAGACACTGAAATACTTAGCGGGCCCTCTTACGGGGGCCCCTGCCGTGCCCATGCCATTGGCATGGGCACGGCAGGGGCCCCCAGGGGCCCCGCGGCACCCCCTACCGCCATCCTGTTCATGGCGGGTTTCCCGCCATGAACAGGATGGCGGTAGGGGCTGTCAGAATCCTCATGGCGGCGGAGCGCGCTCCGCCGCCATGAAGGATTCCCCCGAGCAGCGGTAAGTTGGCGGGAGCCCGCCGACTTGCCGCTTCTGACCGCGGCTGAACCGCCGCGGTCAGAATGCTCGTGGGAGCACCGCCAGCCTGTTGGCGGTGCTCCCTTGGTCGGTGGCCCTGGCGGCCACCGGCCGCCAGGGTCAGAATGACCCCCAAAGTGTCAAAGTAACCGATCACCATAAGAGCGTCAAAGAATATTGAAGAATGATCTTCAAGAAAGAATGATCTAAGAATGCTCTTGGTAAGAATGATCGAAGAATGCATTAAATTACCACTGTTTCTCAGTGCACAACGTTTAATTAAATCTACCACTCTTTTGCTATTGGACAAAAGCATTAGGCGAAGAAAGGACATCCAATTACAAAAACATTAGGTATTGACAATGTACTAGAAGAGATACAATAAGAATTTGCAGAACACTGATTGGTCTCTATTTTATTTACGTAATTCCAAACTACACTAAGGGGGTCATTCTGACCCTGGCGGTCCATGACCGCCATAGCGGAGGGCAGCGGAAGCACCGCCAACAGGCTGGCGGTGCTTCCTGGGCGATTCTGACCGCGGCGGTAAAGCCGCGGTCAGAAAAGGGGAGCCGGCGGTTTCCCGCCGGTTTCCCGCCGGTTTCCCGCTGGCCCAGGGTATCCGCCATGGCGGCGCTGCTTGCAGCACCGCCATGGGGATTCCGACCGCCTTCCCGCCAGCCTGTTTCTGGCGGTGTCCACCGCCAGAACCAGGATGGCGGGAACGGGTGCCGTGGGGCCCCTGGGGGCCCCTGCACTGCCCATGCCACCGGCATGGGCAGTGCAGGGGCCCCCTAACAGGGCCCCACAAAGATTTTCACTGTCTGCTTTGCAGACAGTGAAAATCGCGACGGGTGCCACTGCCACTGCCACTTATGGATCAGCTTCTACTAGACAGTGGTTACTAAGATGTGGTAACATTCTTGTCTTACGCCATTTCCTCGAAAGAAATACATTTCATTAATTCATGCACTGAACAATATTTTGATTCAAACAAAATAAGTTTGTTATTCAATGGACGTGAGCACATACAATTGATACTTTAACTAGAACTTTGGCAGTAAGATAACTTCTCGCTGTGGCCTTGTTCAGCTTCAGGCCCAGCAGAAAACAAGAAATACTCATATTCATATTTCAGCTGATAAACTAAACAAAATTCATTCTTAAAGGAACATACATTTTAATACAACATTAGTACATTTTATTCAGAGTGCATGTACAGGCCTTACACAGTATGGTGGCCAATCAAGAAAGTACATTTTGTGACACACATTAATTTCAACCGTTACTACATTTCATATATTAAATCACACAGAAATATATGTAAAAATTATTACGGCTGATATCAGCGCTCACACTGGTTTTGGATATGTTTAGTAAAAGTTCCCTTTCAACCGCGTTTTTGACAAGCACGTTCATTTAGTTTTCACGTTGTGCAAGCCGCACAATCAGACAGTTGCGTTTTTACAATGTATAAGTGAAACGCTTTAGAAATGTAACACTGCTTTCTGCTTTGATACCTTGTTGCATCAAGTGCCTAATGAGTATGATTTGATTTGACATCAGTCCTAGTACAAAATGTAAACTAATGGGTAAAATGTCATCGTGTTACAAGGGGAATAGCCATTACCCAGGCATGGCAGGCATAGACCCTTGCCCTGAGATCTCCTGCAACTCTCAAATGTGGTGTGTTGGGTAGGCTGCCAATTGTGGAATCAGAAATGCAGATTTTCAGTTAGGTCAATGCAATAAAATTATGTGGTGTCAGACAATCACTTTTTAAATGTCTTCCTATGTTCCTGTTTTTTGCAAAACGTAGAAGTAATAGGAATCAGGTTTAAAGTTGGCAAAATGTGTGATAAGGAAACTGGACTAGAACTCAGTACAAGGGGATTCTTGACCTGTGGAGATACAGGGCTTAATTTGTAAAAAGATTGCACATGACCCTAATTATTAAATGTTGCAGAGTTTATTTGCATACAAATAAGGTATTGTGAGATGTCAGGCCAGCTTACAGCTCAGCTTCTGAAGCGAAGGCTTGAGCTGCTGCTTCGTTTGATGTAAAAGAAACCACATACCTCATTGATAACATGGGATATGCTACAGCAGAACATGCTGTGAACAAACAATCAGCTGTGGGGGGAAACAGCCATTCTGAGCACTGGCAAACACCAACACAAAAAGCTCGGATCCTGAATATTAAGTGCTGATGGACAGCAGCACAAATTAAGTACTGGGGAGACACCACCCAGTGTAAAATAATTCCACTGTAAGGTCTAACACATGTTTAATGCACAAAGCTCTGTCTCCTTGGGGTGGTTGGAACATGTAGTGTTAAAATTGCAATTGCTTAATAATCAGGGTATTGTCATTGTTTAAGGCACATATGTGGATTCCTCTTCACACAATTCTTTAGCAGTTGCAAAAGCACATATTATGCAGATTTACATCCTCTCCAGCCTCACAGCCTGCCCACCAAATGGTGGTGTAGTTGCATGTCTTGAATGTGCAGTCCTGTATTGCAATTGCGGTTCTTTTATTAGAGAACATTATTTGATCTTAGCGAAATCATGTTAACTCCAAGGCTTTGATCTCTTATCTGCAATTATGTTAGAATTTTGAAAAAGGCTCAAAAGAGAAGGTAAGCACCTAAGACATATTTCGAGTCACCTGATGTTATGTTTTCATAATATTTTCAAGGCTAAATTATGAAAAGTTAGCAGGTAATGACCACCCGTATCTTCACAGTCCTTGATTAGTGAAACATCAAAATACATTTGTTAATGTTAAACTCTGTCTTTGCTCTTAGATCATGGTTGCAACAAATATGTTAAGAAATATCAGTCTTCAAATTACTTTCATTACAATTCCTCATTGTTTTATATGGGTTAGTTATGCATTCTGAAGTTTGTCAGTTTTGAGCACGCTTTTTAAAGAAATGGAGGTATGGGTTTTGAGGAATAAAACTTCTACAAACAGACGTTTGGAGTAGACTGCTTTTATTAAACACTACAATTTTTTTGACAAGTCCCTTGGACACCATGGCCACCTCAACGTTCGGTTTGCTGCTGAGCTTGCTGTAAGCTACTACATGATGAGACCACGTCACACCAGGTGAACTTGAGAAAGGACAGGGAGACTGTCACCACACAGTCACCACTTCAAGTGCTACCTGCACAGGTAGAAACGAAAATTTACGGTGCAGAGTAATTTTTAACAATCCATTCCATGTTGTGCTTACACAATACTAATTGTTCTTTTCTGACTGTGGCATCACGTTAGACTTCAGATGCCAAACAGTTTCCCATTCACTCAAGTTGGAGAAGTGATGTGTGCATTCATTCTGCTGGGTCTGTGGCTGTGACGGGTATAGTGAACAAAGTGCCTGTGTACTCTGAGCACAGCACATTCACATCAATAATTATGATGCTATGTCCACGTCATCGTGGTCATTTATGTTTGGAAGAGCATCCTGTGAGGAATATGGTGAACGTGCGCCTGTTCTCTATGGATATTACCAAACAGCTAGTTTTTTACCATCAGTAATAATTATAGAAGAGAGGAAACCACTTCCAAGAAGACTTATCACATACTTCTCCTCTGTTTTGGAAGTCATACGTTAGCAGCTGCATTATGGTGCACTTTCAATATGAGTGCACAGAACTTGAATCCCACTCCTCTATTGCAGTCCTTACCCGTTCCAGAGAACCACCATGGCATTGGGAAGAATGGAAAGAGTACTTTATGAATTATATATCTGCTATTGATGATAGTCTACCATCTGGGGAAACAATTGTATCATTCGTTGGGCCCAGGAGACAAGAGACATATAGAAAAGATCCTAAGCCTGAGAGAGGTGTGGTAGAAAAAGATTTATTTCCACAGACCATTGAAGACTTGAATGCTTACTTTCATCCTAAAGTGTATGTAGCCATCTACTGTTAAACTGTTTCTCAGAAGAAGAAGAACAAAGGTGAAACTGTTCATGACTACGTTGCCTATTGTGTTCAAATTATTGCATATTTTGTGCTCTTAATGCCAATTGACAATGAACCAAATTATGAATCACACCTATAATAGTGGGGAGCCAGAAAGCTTGTGGATGAACGATGTGACATTCCTAAACACAATGTGGCCATTGACAGAAGGGCAAAGGTCACACTGCACTGCCAAATAATTAAAGGCAGGTAGTAGCAGGACTGTCAAAGAGATTATCACAAAATGAATACTATATTTGGAACTATTAATCACAATAGCAATAGGAGTAAGACATATGAAAATAACTCTGAGAAATCTACAAAGAAGAGCTACATGTGTGAAGACAAGAGACCCCGGGCTTCGGCCAACAGCTCTTTCACGCTGAAAGCTAAAAGCAACAATTATAGCACTGTAGGACATTTTGCAAGTGAATGCAAGAGGAAAATCAGGTTTGCAAAAGTCAAAAGTGTAAATGATGACACAAGTTAGAGTTGAAAGAGGGACACCAGTGATGATGATGTAGTTCTGAATGCAATGAAAAAGAGTGTGTCCAACACATTGACATGCTTAATGACAAGATCTGTAAGTATCAGCATTGTGTCAGGGTATGGGTCTCCTTGTACGCTCATTGATTAGGACTTGTGGAGGGAGAGATTTGTAGGCAGGATCAGGGGTGCCTTCCAAGTTGCTGATGTAAATACTCAAGGGTTCGGTGGAAAATCTATTTATATGATTGGGTGTCATACTCCAATATTTAGATCAACAAATAGGCAGCCTACTGGGAAGCTATATTTCACATTAAAAGGACAGCCATTATTAGGATGGGTGACCAAAGGAATCTTAAAATATTGTTGGATCAAAACAATTAGGAGCAAGTTCTTGTGACAGATTTGTGCTTAAAGAAGGGTCCATTCCCAAAAATCATAAGGTGCACAACATTTCTGTTTTGGTGAGAGCTGAAGCTATATGTCAAATGAATAAGCGGCTAGAGACTAATGTGATTGAACAAGTTGAATCTGATGAGGGAGTTGCAGCATTAGTGGTAGCATGATGTGGAAATTGTTGGGTTGCACTGTGTGTCAACCTCAGAGAATTCATTAAGAGTGTAGTGCTAGATAAGTTTCCCTTGCCAAATATTTTAGAAATATTAACATTGATAGAGAATGAATGCTGGTTTAATATGGCAAATTTATCATTGGCTTCCCAATGGATATCATCACATAAGCAAAGCAGACCATTAACATCATTCATCACTCTCCAGTGGGATGCTTTAGGTTGCTCTGGTTGCCTTCAGCCTAGCTTCTGCAGCAGCAGTAGTTCAATGTCTAATGCATAAGATGTTTGTAAAATTTAAAAACGTGTATTATATTTAAGATCAATCTTTGGGTTCCATGTTATTCAATTAATCCCTTCGCCCTAAGAGTGCAGCTGTTGTGCACCCATGCATGGCAGCTACCCAATGGGTACACCTCGGAAGCATACCAAGAAACTGCTGGTACACATGAAGGCAAGAGCGCTTGAAGGAGAGGGCTGCGCTTCAAAGGCTAAAAGATACTGGGCCATGCTGGCCTGCAGCATTGTACTAGAGCAGTGCAGACCTGGGGTTAAGAGGGCTCCTTCGGACTATTTGGCCTTTCAGAGATGGCTGGGCCCTCGCTGATCAGTTCGAGATTTATGCGGAGGTGGATACCAAAGGGCCAGACTGAACTGCAAAGAGACTCCGGCTGAGGAGGACAGCTTCAGTGCGGGGAAGGGACTGCTGTGGTCCGGAACAGGCCTTGTTTAGCGGAGATTAGTAGCACATTACTCTTGGCTGAAGGGGGTAGCTGGAGCCTGTGACCTCATGGAGCCACATAAGACTCCCCTGGCCTGACCCATATGGTGGTGAGCAGTGTCTGGTGCAGTGGACCAGGAGTGGAAAGAAATGCATATCCGATTTTGCAGGGCTGACTTGTTGTGGAGGGGTGACCCTGTTTGGGAAAGACTCTGTGGCTGTGTTGAGGAGGACTGGTTGATGGGTTGTGACTGTGCTCACACTCCTCACTGCTTTCTTCCTTCTGCACTGCCAAGTGTGGAGCCAGAGGCCCTCTTGTTGGGATCTTGGTAGCGGATCTGTCTGCATGGATGTTTGCCCCCCCCCTCAATGAGGGATTGCTAATGGCAGCTTGCTGGTCTTTAAGACACTCAAGACTGCGGGAGAATCCTGGCAGGATGTGCAACGAAGCCGGCATTCTAAATACAAACCTGGGCCTGCTTTATCCTGCAAGGGCATATGGGATGTGTCCGCTTCGAAGGGTTGTGACCCTGCCTTTATGGTCTCTTCTATGAGGAACAGAGCAGGATTTGGCAGGAGGAGGGCTAACGCAGGTGTTTTAATACAAATTATTAATAGGTGGCCATATATTCTTAGAAATGGATTTGTGTCGAAAATATAATAAAGTAGAAAAAAAATGCACACATTTGAAAATGTGATCACGATGAGTGGCCGCCAGTGTTCATGAAGTGTACTTATTAATGGTACTAAAATGAAATGTTGAGCATATATTTGAGTAATGTAGTAATATGTCATATTAAGGGTTATGCATTATTTATTAGCTTCATTAATTGCTGGCCTTAACTTGGCAAAGTTCCTGGCCTAGTTGCCCAGCCTCATGTCAAGCTGTACTTCTTAACGTCTAATAAATGGCTGTCCTAGAGAGTTAAACTGAGCTTTTCTATTGCATTATGTAAATGTGCTCATAGCTAAGAATCTTTTCTCATGAGAACCGATTGCTAGAAGATGCTGCTGTTGCTAAATGTAACATTATGGGCCTCATTCTAAGTCTGGCGGGCGGCGGAGGCCGCCCGCCAGACTTCCCCACTCCAGAATACCGCACCGCGGTCGGAAGACCGCTGCGGCTATTCTGTGTTTTACACTGGGCTGGCGGGCGACCGCCAAAAGGCCGCCCGCCAGCCCATTGTAAAACTCCCTTCCCACGAGGACGCCGGCTCAGAATTGAGCCGGCGGAGTGGGAAGGTGCGACGGGTGCAGTTGCACCCGTCGCGAATTTCACTGTCTGCAATGCAGACAGTGAAATTCTTTGTGGGGCCCTCTTACGGGGGCCCCTGCAGTGCCCATGCCATTGGCATGGGCACTGCAGGGGCCCCCAGGGTCCCCACGACAACCCATACCGCCATCCTGTTCCTGGCGGGAGAACCGCCAGGAACAGGATGGCGGTATGGGCTGTGAGAATCCCCATGGCGGCGCAGCGAGCTGCGCCGCCATGGAGGATTCTAATGGGCAGCGGAAAACCGGCGGGAGACCGCCGGTTTTCCACTTCTGACCGCGGCAAAACCGCCGCGGTCAGAATGCCCTGCGGGGCACCGCCAGCCTGTTGGCGGTGCTCCCGCCGACCCTGGCCCCGGCGGTTCCTTACCGCCGGGGTCAGAATCAGGCCCTATGTGTGTAATGTGTATAAGACTGACATTGCAGGAAAAAACAATCAGCAACAATCAGCAACATGTGAACAAAGTAGTGGTGGAATTCATAGATTTGAAGTTTTAGTTGTATTGGACAAAGTGTGAACATCTGATCCCGTGACCAATAGGAATTTGGGATGAAGTTTTAGGGAATTAATTTTTTTAATGGGACTGCACAAGGAAAGGACGTGCTATTCTCTCTATTCTTCTGGAGGGTTTGCCTCTATTCTTTCGAGTTGCTTAAAGACTTTGCATTTCTGAATTCTGATGCTGAATCCTGATGCCTTGCTGACTGAACTGATGTCCTGATGATGAAGACTATCTTAACATGCCGATCCAATTGAGGAGAGGTATTGTTGTACCCATGTATCTGTTATGCCTGTTTGCTTTTTCTTTCTAGGTACCAACCGCACTGTTTGGTAGAGCCATAGTTAGATGTTTTCCAAATTTGTGTTACTAACTTGTTTTGCATGAAGCTCAAAATCCCGATGCTAATCAGGTGTTAGTTGAGGATCGTTACTCTGTTAATAGGGAATAATGTTTGATGAATTTCTTTGCTGAAGCTAAATGTATGTGATATTGTTTGCGCAATTGTTGTTGTTATTAATTTGCATTGTAACCTTAGAATGTGTCGTAGTTCAAGCTTTGATTAGATTACGTTCCTTCTGTAGCTTTGGACAGCCGGTGTTGTTTCTGTATGTGTATCATTTGATTTTGAGATTATTTTACGTGACTTTAACATTGTTAATATAGGGAAATAAATATTCAAACTTTTACTAAAAGGTGTGGTTATTCATGACTGAAAGGTCATGGTGTGTGACAATTACTGACTCTATTGATTATTAATGTCATTAATTATTGTTGATTACTGATATTGTTTATTGATCTGCATGTATGAGAGTTATGGTGGGATCATCTTAGTTGCAAGTCCAAAGGTTCATTGACCTATTTACTTATTAAGGTCTGACGTGTTAACAGGTGACATGTGAACCCAAGAGAGTAGAGACGAGAATCGGGAGGAATTGCGCTGGGTTTAAGGTTTAGAAGCGACCATTCTGACGGGTTGCACAAGCCTTCTGAATGTTAAATTGGGAAATGAAGGAACCCACTATGAAGGCTGATTTTTAGTATTGGGTTCCCTGGAAGTAATGGACCGGAAACTGCACCACGATAAAGAATGACTTTGCAGCACAATATCCTACCCTCCTTCCTGCACAAAAAATAGTACACGAGGAACCCCAAGAAATCTGCTGACTTTATACTTTAATGTATTTTGCACAAAGACACGTACAGCCCCAAGGAAGACCTTTACTATTCAATTATCAGGTCCACACAGAAGGTCGAAATGCGTCAGCATCACAGAGTAGGTCCAGAGTGCGGATACACCCACACAAGGCCAGTAATAGCCACCTAATAGAGACTAAGATGATTCATATCCCTAAGATAATAACATAAGGGTGTAATGTTGTGCCCCCACCGCACACAGGCCGAATGGTATCCTTGAAACCATACACTAAGAGGACAGTGATGTATCCCCAGTTATGCAAAAATATTTATGTTGACATTGATGTTGAAAAAATATAGATATGTATATTTATTTTGGAAAATTATTTATGTTGATGGAAAGATACAAGCTAGTTACTGGACATATTGGAAAGTCATGTCATTTGCGTGTTATGTCGGTTATGTTTGTTAGTTTATTATTTAGGTCACGTTGTTGTGTATATTAATGTAAATATTTGTTCATAGATCCACAATTAAAATGAAAAAATGTATTTGATTTATAAATTTGTGTTTGGAATTAATAGTTACTTATATATACAGTTGTAAATGTATGCCATGAAAGGGTAGAGGTCATAGATGTGTGAGGTTAGATATAAAATAATTATCTGAAAATAGTAAAGACCGTTTGTCAACTACATGTGTGTAATAATCTCCAAGCCTGTAGTTGTTTATTTCCCAAATAAATCCATGGGCAACATTTTGTTCACTTACTATTTAGTGATCCTGCCCCTTATTCCCTCAACAGGATTACTTCCCATTTGACTTAGACATTGCTGGCCTTCAAGGCACTTGAGATTGCGGAGACACCTGGCAGGGTGTGCAAGGAAGCAGGCATCCTGAATATAGCCCTCGACCTACTTTCCCCTGTAGCGTGTATGGGATGTGTCTGCTTTGAAGGGGAGTGTCCCTGCCTTGACAGTGGCTTTTATGAAGAATGCTGACACCCCAAGGTATTAGAAAGAACCTGTGATGGTACTGGGGTGAAAGTGAGGTCAAATGTGCTACAGGGAAAAAAGGAGTGCTCACCAGGGACAGTGATTGGCCTTGAGTGCACCTTGTTGAATATGTTACTCTAAGGGCAACACCGGGTAAAGGTATCTTCATGAGAGTATGAACTGGAGATAAACAGTGGGATGCAGAGACCTGGAGGTATTTACACTGAGTAGAGTTGTTAACTTTGATCTCTGGGACAAAGGGCATCTCTGCAGTGTATTGGTGGGATGGCTGAGCCTAGACTATAATGTGGAGTGTTTCATTCCATTCCCCTCCATCTGCCTCTGCCATCACAAGGTGGATGGAAGCTGGTCAACAGCACTGAAGTGAGATTCACCGGGATGGCCTGCCTTGAGATTTGACAGATTTTGGTGAAAAAATTGAGTCTTATAATTTCTGACTTGAGCCATTTTGCATGGAGTACAGTGTGGGGAAAGGCAAGGTGCAGAAGGCACAGCAGTGAAACACCATCACGCAATGCACAGGGTCTTCTGCAGAGAACCACCAGACAGGCTGGTATACAGATTACTGAAGACCAGGGTGCACAAACAGTGGAACCCTTTAGGGCAGACATTTTCGAGCCGTACAGGCATCAATAACTAAAATGAAGGAGAAAATAGAAGCAGTCTCAATCCAGTTGAACATGCTGCGCACAGATTTTTATAAGATGCTAAATAGAGTTAGTTTTATTGAAGAGACTAGCATGCTGAAAACAGACAGTCTCTCTCTCTGAAAAAATGGCAACAATGAAGACGATCATAAGAACTCCAGAAAATAGGGCAGAGGATGTGGAGGGCTGCTCATGTCTTAATAATTTGCAACTGTTGGGCTTCCTGGAGTGAACAAACGATAAAGTTGCAGAAAACTTCTTAAAGGAATGGATCTTCAGATACTCTGTCCATAGGGCCCATCCAAAATGTACACAGTTGAAAGAGCACATAGAACATTGGCTGCTGGGTGCCCCAGGAGAATCCCAAGAGCTCTGATTTTATTGATTTTCAGTTATAGGGATGTAGACTGTATCCTTCAGGCGGCCAGGGAGGCAAGCATTCTTCAGTATGAGAATCATAATATTGCAATCCTGGGCTACAAATGGAAAGTGCTATCTCAGAGGAAGTCTTCCCAAGAAACCAAGCACAAATTAAAAGCTAGTAAGTCAAGTACTTTGCATGTCTAAGGGTATTGGCACAGAGCAGAAGTAACTTCTTTGATGAACGAGAGGGTGCCTGGAACTGGATTGAAGTCTGGAACAAGGTGATCTTCCAGAGAAGTGGTTGTCTTGAGACTCGTCAGAGCAAGAGTGTAGCACCGAGTGAAAATCGAAGAGACAGGGGAAGATCAAGTGGGCAGCAGGTCCGAGGGCACCAAACACCCTGACTGCTGATTTAAGAAGAAGGGACCCTGGTGGTGGAGGAGGAGTCCTCTTCAGAAGATGCCCAGACTGTGTCTGTTTCCAACAATGAGAGGAAAGCAGTGAAGGGCAATATAAACAGCAGGTTGTAAACATTGTGACTCTCTGGATGGGTAGTTGTGTGGTATGTGCTCCAATGAAATGCTAGAAAGAATGATAAGATGGACAGGGGCTACAGCTCAGGTACACTGAGTTTGCAGATTGGATGCATTATAGCAATAAGAGAGGGTTGCACTACATTGTAGTATGTGATATGTTGGTAGTCTTTGGGAGATTCACATCTTCTTCCAGACCCTAGGCTGACAGAGTAGGAGCACCAGTGGACCCCCTACGTGGTGCGGGCCAGGGTTGAATGGCAATTACCTGAAGATTACTGCAAAGTTGGACACAAAGGTGTAGAAAGGTGTATTAATTCACTGAGTGCGGTATTTGAGATAGTGATGTAGTACTTCAAGGGGTTGGATCAGTGCATAGTCACTCTAGACACTGGGGTGGTCTGTTTGCATACTTAGGTAGATTCTAATCTTCACTGTTCAGCCTGTCCCTGAGAGGGCTGGGATGGGGAAGTTTGAAAGAGTGATATCGGGTTTGATATGTTCTTTCAGCTTGTTAGATGACATGATTTGAACCAGCTATGAATGGTTGAAAAAATGCAATATCTGACCAGCTCACTTTTGCTTAAATATAAAGACAAGACATGCCCCAGAGGTATGGGAAGCAGTGCCCTGTGTAAAGGAAGATCTAAATGAAAAGACCTCTAGTAATATGTAATGTACTGGGTCTTAATGGATTTCTGAAGAGGTACAGAGTACATCATAACTTTGTTGCCATAAAGGTCTGTGCTCTAGAAAACTCTTGGTGCTAAGGTAGAAGGATTAGGCAAAAATGAAGTGGACATGTGTTCACCGCCAATAATTCGTAATTTTGTGCTAAAGTGGGTGGCAGCTGGGGTTCCCTTTAAACAGTATGGTCTAATTCAGAGCCCCTGGGGAGGTATGTTATTGTTCATGGCATTTTAGATGCTGTTGAGAGAATTGTCTTTTAGGTTTACAGGGGCAAGCAATCTCAACTATGCTTTAAATGGACAGATGGATATTTTGTCCCTACACCAGGTGAGAAGCCTTATATGTAAGGACCACTTGCTAACTTATTGTTTATTTGTTACTTAATAGATGTCTGGAGACATCAACATTCTGCTGACAAGGTGTACTCTTATAATTCCAATGTCCACAGCAGTCAGGGTAGAATAACCTATTTGTTTGGGGCAGAAGGGGGATGTCAAAGCATTCAGAGAGCTAACCTGTCTTAATAGATTACTTTCTGACCATTCCACATTAATGTGCATGTTGAAGCATAGCTATTCAGACCTAAAATATCGCTTTGGAATGAGACTGTCATTTTCGTAAGCATAGGAGGGAATATTCAATACTTTCTTTCAGAATAATCATTAATCAGCGGCAAGCAGTGCACCTGAGTGGGAAGCATAGAAGGTGGCCCTTAAAGGTGAGTGTATCTCTCATATCACAGGGCTTCGCAAGCAGGTACAGCGTACACTGCTAGATTCTGAAACTGCAATGGAGGGCCTTGAAAGGGTTAATTTTTCAGATCCTGCATTAGCACACACACTAGTAGATAGTAAAACTACAACGGTGGGCCTTGAGAGGGCTAATTTTACTGATGGTGCCAAGACTCAACAGGAACTCGATGAGAAACGTAAGTTTGAGAAGAATTGGGTGCAGTTAGATATGTATGTATTCAATCAACACCATCAGGGGTTTTTAAGAAAAGAAGATTAGTTGGGCTGGATGCTGACCTAGCTGTTGAAGCCTGAGAAGCCATAAACACGTATGTCCTTGAGGCAGGAAGTTGGGTGAGGCATAACTGCTAAAGAGGAAATAAACAATATGCATAAGGAATAATTACATATTTGAGTCTACCAGGTTAGGGACTGTACAGATTTGTGAGTATATAAGAGTGGTGCAGCTCATATGCTTAACAGCTGACTCGCAAATGAAATTGGAGACACCTCTAAAAATAAAGGCGATAAGAGAAGCATTAAAAGGGATGAATAAGGGAAAAGTGACTGGAACAGACCGCATCCCAAGCTGACTTTTAGCAGCCTATGTTGCTGTTGTTTATGGATGAGCTCTTGAAGGCATACCTGGAGGCACGTGAGGTGGGACTTCTTCTCCCGATGCAGAGGAAGCAGCAATTATCCTTATCCTTAAGGAAGGAAAAATCCCTCCCTGGTTTCAGTGTATTATCTATGGTCAAGTTGAATGCAGGCACTGTACTTTACGAAAAGACTTCACAGAGTAGTGGGTATCTTGGTCTAAGAAAACCAGGGGGCCTTTATACTGGACAGGAACAGTATATATCAAATAGGACACCTAAATCACATTATGTTCCTATTAGAAACCTCTGAGCAAGACAATGGTTTTGTAGCTGTGGATATAGAACAGGCTTTTGATACAGTCGGTGGTCCTACTCAGTGGAGATTTTGAGTGCCCTCTGCTTTGGATGCACCTATATTAATCGGGCCAAGTTGTTAAGTACTGAGGTCATGGCCAGTGTGCACACTAGGGACTTGTTAACAGATTCTTTGATTATGGGAAGATTTACAAGGCAGGGTTGCCCGATGTCTCCTGTACTATTTGTTGTGGCTGTGGAGCCATTAGTTTACAGATTGTGGGAGGCAATGCAGTCTTGGGGCACACAGGTTGAGGGATTAAATCCCTTTGTGTCTATTCATGAGAACGATGCCTTGATTTATCGGAAAAACCAGGTCCGATCGTTGTCATGTTTGGTACTGAGTTAAAGACATTTGGCGATATTTATGGCGTAAGACTAAATCACAGCAAGATGAGGCTCTCTTCTTTGGGAGCATAGGGAAATGAGGGAGTACCCCTTATTGAACTTGGAAATTGAGTTTGAAAGTGAGAGTTTTACATATTTGGGCATCCAAATCACTCATGACCCCATTCTCAATACACACTTAAGATGGGAAAAGCAGTAGAAGGATTTGAGCATTCAGTGGAGTTCTGGAAATTCTTACATTGGTCCACTGTGGGGTGTATCACACTGACAAAGATGGTGTTTCTTTCATGCTGCCTGTATGTGTTGCAAAATTCTATGTGGCCTAACCCTTCTAGCACATTTCAAGAGATTGATTTTCTAATGTGTGCATCACTCTGTGCTGGGGCACAGTCGAGTCAGGCTGGCTACTCTAAAATTTCCTTGGATAAGAAGGGGATCAGGATTGCCTGACATGTTTCCGTATTGTGCTGTGGAGCAACTATAGCATGTTGTACGCTAGTTCAAAGTCATCAGTCATTGGGAGAAGACCCATTTAGAGGGTGCATATTAAAGTTAATCACTGAAAGAGGCATTTATGATGGGTACCGAGACACCATGTGTGGCCCTATAGGTTATACGCCAGGTGGGTACCATTTGGCACACAGTAATGTCTTGAAGCGACCTCCATTTGCCTGTGATATTCCGTTTTGGTCTCTTAGGTCTTTCATTACTACATCTAAAGATGTGACTTTCGTTAGCTAGGGAGAAGGTGGTTGTTGTGTGGTGGGTGACCTGTTTATTAATAAAAGGGTTGTATCTCTTGCGAAAACACAGAAAATATAACGGTTGGGTATGGGACATTTTTTGCAATATGCAAGGATGGCCACAAGATGTGTGAAGTATGCACTCTTCCCTGAGGTCCCAGCAGAGCATAATGGGATTCCCTGTCACTGATAGCGCCTACCGCCATGGTTTTGTTGGCAGTAAGGGAGCCACGGAAACCATGGCGGTAGGCAGGGTCATTATCCAGCAGGTGGTACAATGACGGCCGTCGGGCTGGAGATTGCTATCTCCAGCCCAGCGGCTGTTACCTCCGTGGTGGTCGGTGTGGTACATTGGTGGATTAGCATCAGCCAAACCACCAATGTCATAATATGGTGGAAAGTACCGCCAGCCTGTTGGCAGTACTTTCCACCATATCACCACCGACCGCCAGGGTCATAATGAGGGCATACATGTTGTCCAAATGTGTCAGCTGGTTGATTGACTAGCCTCTACAAAGATATATTTGGCAACTGGCCTCCACTGTTTAAGTTCAGTAAGAGTCTAAGCAGGAACAAGAAACAGAGAGACAATGGGCTTATGTTTGGGAGATTAAGTGGATGGATGCTGATAGCTTTATTACCAAAATGCTGTCAATGGATAATTGCTGTTGAATGCCAATTGGACTCCATGAGCTCCAGCTCGAGCCTATTATTTCAGGACAATTAGCAGTTATGCCCCCATTAGATTGTCTTAACCACTATTAATGCCAGTAGCAAAGGCCAATAATATTTGTAATTAGTGGTGTAGCTAGAAACATGGGTTATATCTTTGTTGTGTACTTTGACAGAATATTGCATTTTAATGCATGTAACTATAAATCACACTCACACATTGGGCAGCCAGGTGTGACTTTGCCACATAAATCTGAGAGAATTAACAGTGCCCCTGTGTGTTTAGTTTCCACTGTACACTGACGACTGGTGGCATTGGGCAACTCTCGTGTTGTGGATTTGTTTTGACCTGTTCATATGCAGCTGCCCAATTTTGGGACATGGAGGGAGTTTTGTTGTCAACAATCCACTGATACTCTATTGTAGAGGCAGTTGCAGATCCCAGCAGATACTGAACGTGTGATCTAGCCTCCAACATGCGTGCCTGTCATAGTATTGAGAAATTGGGAGTTCAGGTGATGTATAACACTCACTAACATTCATAGACCTCACCATGTCTAAAGCAACAAAATTATTAGACACAGTGCGTCCATTTTTATTAAATACCGGGTACAGAACATGGACCATTGATTGATATGTGGCACTTAAATTCTTATCTAACCAGACAGACAGACAGACTACATTAAGATGTAGTGTATGGACACTACATCTTAATAAATGTAATGAGGAACTCCAATAATATCCTTTGGGAGAGGCAGGTCTTGAAGTAGTGAAAAGTGAAGCTAAGAGTTTTTTACTACCAGGACATGTAAAACGTAAAACACATTTCTTAATTTTAAAATACACTGCACCCTGCCCTGTGGGCTGTTTAGGACCTAACCTAGGGGAGACTTATTTGTTTTAAAATGGAAGGTTTAGGCCTGGCAAAAGGTTTATTTTGACAGGACAGAATGTTTAAAACTACACACAGGCTGTAAGTGGGTGGCACAATAATAGCTGCAGGCCTACTGGTAGCATTTAATTTACAAACCCTGGGTACATGTAGTACCACTGCACTAGGGGCTTACAAGTAAATAAAATGTGCCAATTTGATGTATGCCAATTCTTCCATGTTTTAAAGGAGAGAGCACAAGCACTTTAGCCCTGGTTAGAAGTGGTAAAGTTAACAGAGTTCTAAAAGCCAACAAAAACGGGTTTAGAGAACAGGAGAGTGAAGGCAAAAAGTTTGTGGATGACACTGCAAAAAGGTCAGGTCCAATAGATGGCATCCTACCAAAATTCTTTTTTTTACTGAAAGAGTGTGGGGAAGGCAGATTAAAAAGGGAATCATAAGATCCAAAACATTTACGGTTCCACCTATGGAAAAATGGATACGTAAAGAATTAGGTTAACTGCACATAGGAAGACTAGAATGAACATTTTCCAAATGGAGGTACTTTCAATATTGAACATAGAAATAATTTAAAAGAACTAGAAAACAAAAATAAGACTGTACGAGAAAACTGTCTGGTTTTACTAATTTGGCTCAAAGAAGTTTTAAAACACTGGTAGGAATCCAGAGACAAGGGTTTTTCAAAAATGTCCAGACAAAATAAAATAGCAAATTAGTCACTTGAGAGATAGAACTGAGGAACAGCCTCCTCTATTCCTTTTTATCCAAAGTCACTGCTTAAGCTAAGGAAGCTAGAAAGAAATAATAGCCATTCTAAAACTGCCTTACATAGCTAATGAATCTGAATCACAAGAGGTGCATCAGCCTGTGATCCAGTGTGTGGTACAGGGACAGCTGATGGGTACTGATACCACAGGTATATGAAAACCATGCAGGTGCAACAGTGTGCAAGAATTAGGTGAGCGGCTGACACTAAAACACCATATTTGCTTTCTTCCATGCAAGTGCGGTCAGTGCTTCCCCTAAGATAAACGCTCAGGCAGAACAGGTGTACAGATTGAATATTACCCAGCAAAGCTGGAGACCAGCACAGAACGTGATGCTAGAGAGTCAGAGCTATAACTGTAACCACATAGAATACACCCTCCCCAAGTAGTCATGACATTGAGGAGTCAGATGATCATCCAAATGCACTCTTTTACGTGAGACAGTAGCGTGCCTGGGAGGGGTTAAGGTTACTGTCTACATACCTTGATCCCCATCTAATTTTCTTAGTATCATTAGACTGTTTGCCAGCGCCCTAGAGATACACCATTAGTTTAGGAAGAACATCTTAGATAGTTAGCATGTGTTGGACTGAGTTACTGATGCACCCTCAACCCGGGAAGATCCTCAGCCTGCCACCTAACCAACTTGAGGAACACTCATGGACCTTTTTAATGCCACACATGCTCCTGCACCCTCCAAAGACCACAACACGATCCCGTACCAACCACGGACGACCACCTCAAGTGCATACTCCTCAACATACGCTCCCTCGTAAAGCAATCAGTAGAAGTCTATGACCTCCTCGACTCCACTGCCCTGGACGTCGCCTTCCTCATGGAGATGTGGATCACCCCCACCTCAGCCCTGGACATCACAACAGTCATCCCGGACAACTACAAAATCATCCACAAGGACAGAGCCAATCGGTCTACAAGAACACCCTCTGCTTGACAACCACCAAAGAGTCACAGTCTCAGTCAACCCATGAACACCTAAACTTCCAGATTCAGACCAACCCCAACTTCTCCATCCATGGCACACTCATCTACAGGCTGGCTTGACCCCGACCTCAATTATGCGAAGACATTGCCGACCTCGTCACCCCCCAAGCGCTCACCTCCTCTTACTACCTCCTACTCGGTGAAATTAGCTTCCACCTTGATATCCACGATGACCAGAACACCACAAACCTCTTGGACAACCTCGCAACATTTGGCCTCAAACAACTTATCAATGCCCCCACCCACAGAGTGGGACGGACACATCCTCGACCCCATCTTCTCAGCAGGAAACAACATCACCCTCTCTCAACCTCTGAACACCATTGGACTGACCACAACTGCGTCCACTTTACCTTCACGAAGAATACTGCACGCCACTATGCCCCCCATAAGATGCTTGGGCAAAGTTACAGAAGCACAACTCACCAACGGTCTCTGCCACAACCCCCACCCCCCCCCACCCACCGGACTAAGTGGCTGCTAATGAACCCACACACAATCTACACCGCTGGTTATCCGAATGCGCCAACAACGTAGCCCCCCTCAGGAAACCAGCAGGAAACCGACATAGCAAAACTCCTAAATGGTTTATGAGAGACCTACAAGAGTCCAAATTCTCCTGTAGTTGAGTGGAAAGGAAATGGAGGAACAGCAACTCACCGAAGACCACATAGCCTACAAGAACGGAGTCACCACACACCACCAGAACATCAGAACCACCAAATAAGCCACCATTATAGAATGGTTCAGCACCAGTGCTCACAACAGCGAAGAGCTCTTTGCCATCGTCAAAGAGTTCATGAACGTCGGGACAGACACCTCATCCATCCCTCCCTCCCAAGATCTCTGTGACGACGTCGCCACCTTTTTCCACTGAAAAATCCGGACGTTTACGAAGGCTTCAAGAACCAAAACCTACCCGCACTGCCCACAAATACCACTATGGACCCAGCACGACACCAGATCCTGAGCTCCCTGAACCCCATCACCAAAGAGGACACACAAAGACACATGAACCCCATCCACTAGGAGCAGCCTCGGATCCATGTCTTCTTTGCATCTTCAACTTGGCCAGCACCACCATAGCAACTGAGCTCTGACAAACTCTCAACCGATTCTTCGAGGCTGCCACCTTCCCATCAGACTGGAAGCACATCGAGATCATCCCGCTACTCAAAAAAACCACCACCAACCTAAGGGAGCTGAAAAACTACAGACCCACCTCTTTGCTCCCTTTCCCAGCCAAAGTAATGGAAAAGGCCTTAAACCAACAACTCATCGAATTCCTCGCGACACACCAAATCCTAGACCCATCCCAATCTGGATTCAGGAGCAACCACAGCATTGAAACAGTACTTCTAGCAGCCACTGATGCCATACGTGTCATACTAGACCACAGAGGCACGGCTGCACCCTCTGCGCCAGATTCCATGACGCCGGCATCCAAGATGAAATACTGGAATGGATCAGGTCCTTCCTCACCGGAAAAACACAGAGTGTCAGACTAACGCCCTTCACGTTAGAACCCAAAGATTCATGCTGCTGAGATATTTTTCAACATCTACATGGCCCCGCTAGCCAAGATCATCAAGCAACACGGGCTAAACATAGTCTACTACGCTGACGATACCCAACTGATTCTCTCCCTTTCCGAGGACCCTGTGAAGGCCAAGAGAAATGTCGACAATGGGATGAGAGCAGTTGCCGCCTGGGGTGAAGCCATCTGCCTCAAACTCAACTCGAACAAGACAGAGATCCTCATAATTGGCTCCACCCCTTCCAACTGGAATTACTTTTGGTAGCCCACTGCACTGGGAAACGCCGCCGCTCCCAAGGACCACACACCCAATCTGGGCATCATCCTGGACTCCTATCTATCCATGACCCGCCAACTTTACATCGTCTCGTCGTCATGCTTCAACACCATCTGACTCCTTCGAAAGATCTTCAAGAGGATCCCCTCTGACATGAGGAAGACAGTCACCCACGCACTTGTCGCTAGCAAATTGGACTATGGCAAGGCACTCTATGCCAGCATCACCAAGAATCCACAATGCAGCAGCCAGACTCATTCTTGAAATCCCCTGGCACAGCCACATCTACTTCCGCCTCAGAGACCTACACTGGCTCCCAGTCAACAAGCGCATCACATAGAATCTCCTGATCCACACCTACCAAGCACTACACAACATAGGACCGGCATACCTCATCCACCACCTCGCCTTCTACATACCCAACAGACAACTCCATTCTTCCCAGCTCGCCCTCACAGCCATTCTCGAGATCTGGAAAAGCAAGCAGGAGGAAGAGCCTTCTCGTAACTCACAGCCCGGACATGGAACACACTACCTCTCAAACTCAGGCAGACCACATCACTGAAGCAGTTCAGGAAGGACCTCAAGACCTGGATTTTCGACTAGCAGCACGCTGCAAACAGAACCTTGAGGTCCTAGGGCAGTGATACTCAAAGTAAGGCCCGGGGGCCGCATGGGGCCCTTCTGACATTTACATGCGGCCCCAAGGTCAACAGCAGCACTGTGCTGCTGTTTATTCGACTCAGCACTTGCACTAAAAATTTTTTAAAGAAACAGGAAAGTATGTATTTGGAGGGTATTTCAAGTTCAAGAAAGGGAGTAACTAGGGTGTCCAGGACCTGTTAACTTTAGAAACACCTTTATTATTAAAGACATTTTGCAGCAAATGTATAAAAATATGATCTGACTGACATTTAAAAAGTGGATTTCATTAACCTGCAGAACTGCTTCACCTAAGTACACAAGATGATATCACTGCATTGAGGAGAATTTGTTTTTTTTTTAAAGTGATAGTTTTCAAACAATAATTTAGAAACTATAATTCCACCCTCCGCTCAAGACCCTGACAACAATGTGAATTGTGAACTAAGAGGCAAGTGAGTTATTATGCGAATTCTTTGGGAGGCCTGGGTTTCTATTATACATGAACAACATTATAGTTTCTTAAATCAGACACAAAGTTTTATACAGCATACATTCTGATGAGGTATTTCAAGGTCTTTATATGTGATGATGAAGAAAAAGGAATAAAGGAGGTAAAGTGAAATAAAACATTTGCCTAGGATCACACAATGTGGTTAAGTGGAGAAGCCAGTATTTATACCTGTTTCTGGTTTCACGTTGTGCAACTCAGACGCTAGATGTATACGCTTCTCTACACCACTTTACCACTACCTCTCCCCACCCCCAGCCCTCCGACCGCTACCCTGATGGCATCAATGCGGCCCTCGGTCACATCACAGACCAAACAGTGCGGCCCCTGAGAAAATGTTTGTGAGTACCCATGTACTAGGGTAATTAGCTGTGCTTTATAAATCACTGATTGATTGATTGATGTAAACGAATTACTGTCAGTCATAATGACTGATAAGGTCTAGGATAAATGAATGGTGAAAGCTAACTAGCTGCAGCAATCCCACTATTGCCTCTTCTAATGCAATCTTCTTAACAAAGGTAAGTGCATGTGGTAGAGGTGGGCAAAGAGGTGAGAGAGCTGGGAGGGGCCAGGGTAGGCAAAGGGAGAATTTAGTCTTCTGTTTGAATTGTGGTCAGTTGGGAGACTGGAAGCAAGACTTCCTGAACCAACCTCGAGGAACTCATGATCAGCATAAACCTCCCAACTCCCGTCCTCCATTTCCTCCCACTCCATACCACTGATATACCCACCTAGCAGGATTTCCTAAGTGAAGACTAATGCCTCATGCATGCCTTGATCTCTGTAGATCAGAAAAGACTGTATGATTCTAAAGGTAGGCCCAACGTATGCTTATTGGTACAGATGCTAGCCCATTCATCTTGAAAACAGGAAATGTCCCTTCACCTACTTCCTTAGACAAAGCAATCAATGCAAGTCTTGCATCCTGTTACTAGCGCTGTGTCAGTCTCATGGGGTCCAATTACAGATCGACGTGCCTTTCTCCTGGGCCCCTTACCAAAAAACTCATCTGAGACTTCGTCCTCAAGTTTGAAAGGAATTCCATGTAAGGCTGGAAGTGATATATTTGTAAAAGTCCGTTGTACCGTTGCATTATTGTCACACTCACACATTGTGTGGTTGTCTTTTCCAGTGGTTTGCCATTCGGGTGGTCTCTTTTTGTATAATATAAAATACAATAAAAGTTTTTTTTTTTAAATGGAAGTCACAAAGGGAGTCATTTTTTATTATCATTAGTCCAATAACGATGAAAAGCTTTCAGATTTCACCCACACTCCCACTTTGTCTACCAACCTTAGTCCTTGAATTAAGAACTAATGCTTTAACAAGATTCTGAAAAATAAAATTTGAAATCTATGTGTGAAACATGACTCAAGTGATCTGTTGCCTTTTCCTTTATCCAGATTTAAATAGGAGCTGTTCCTAACTAACGAACGAAGTATACACTGCAGAAAGGCCTGATGACCTATAATTCATCTGTCCACTTCCAAGTATGTCCATCTTTGCTTGGTCTGTATCTGCCTGATGATGTGACTTTAAATTATAGGAAACAATAGTTTCCAGCAACTGTCTCAACAGCTTCCATTTTCACGTACAAGACATTCTGCCAAACAGTCCTTCTGATACTTGCCAGGACCTGCAGCCTTAAAACTGGTTCCATGCACCAATCAGAGCAATCACTTCAACTAGGGGGCAAGGCCTATACCAAGTTCTGCTCATCACCAACTCCATTGTCATGTGAATCAGGAGAGAGGACAATTTGATGGGAGGCTGACCGTAGATCCAGTTTGCTGAATAATCCAGCCACAAACTCTTCGGCAAATGCAGAAACAAGAAACAAAGTTGGAATTGATTGAAGTGCCTTTATTCCGACCCACTGAGAAGAGCAGGAACACAGTGTGGCAGAGTTCTCACACATACCAATGGCTGTCTATATGATTGTTATGATTAGAACATTAAAGCTCTACCCTCATGAGTGAAGAAGTCGGCTTAAGCCATTCAAACCACGGGCTAAACCAAAGGTGACAAAAGTAACACATGCAAGCCACAACAAAAAGTGTCTCACTTTTAGTTTCATAATTTAAACTTTTCAAACTTTCGACTTCGATGTGTCACTCTGCTCTACACGGGTTCACAAGTTACTAGCCAATTCCAACTGCTATAGTGGAGCAAACCAAGGCACAAGATGATAATGTGAATGCCCAAAGACAATATAAGACAATGTTCTATCCAATCATAATGCAGATAACACCATGGTTTTGTCTATTATAATAGAAAGCACTCCAAGGCTCTATCACATTACAGAGTATCCCATACACCTTCTTAATCACAAAAGCACTCAAAAGCATTGATGATTTCCTATGTCAATACAGAGCTCCACAAGGCTCTTTTCTATTTCATTACCGAGTACTATAAGGTTTTGCTGAATAAAGGTAAGAAGCGCTATGAGTTCCTATCTCAGCGCGATATGGAGTAGTCAACAGCTGCACCTCGTCACCACATATTGCACCCAAAAGGTCTATTTAATATCTGTTGACAACCCAACAGTTTTGATAAATCAGCAGTCAAAGTGCCTCAAAATACTATTCTGTAAAAACAAAATGTCCGAATGGAATTACCCATTCTAAAGTTCAATCAATCAATCAATCAAACAATTTATAAAGCGCGCTACTCACCCGTCAGGGTCTCAAGGCGCTGGGGGGGGGGAGTTAGTTGTCAAAGAGGCATGTCTCGAGGCGTTTTCTGAAGGCCAGGAGGTCTTGGGTCTGGCATAGTTGGAGCGGTAGGGAGTTCCAGGTCTTGGTGGCGAGGTAAGAGAAGGATCTTCCTCCGGTGGTGGAGCGGTGAATACGGGGGACGGAGGCAAGGGCAAGGCTGGCGGAGCGGGGCTGGCGGGCGGGGGTGTGGAAGGTCAGTCTGTCGTTGAGATAGGCCGGACCTGTGTTTTGGAGGGCTTTGTGTGCATGGGTGAGTAGTTTGAAGGTGATCCTCTTAGATACAGGTAGCTAGTGTAGTTCTCTGAGATGGGCTGAGATGTGCTTGCGGCGTGGGACGTCAAGGATAAGTCGGGCGGAGTTCATCAAAGGTCTATCTCATCTTCTTTTGAAAACGCAAATTATATCACTGTTAGTGGTACAATGAACTCTAAGTCTCTTTTTAGAAGACCATTTGACTTTATGTGGTTAGACCTGAAGGACAAAAGTTACCTTCCCACTTGGAACTCATGTACAATACAATGGAATTAGACTAAGGCACTCATTATGAACCCGTGCGGTCCGTACCGCGCTGCCAGTGGTGACGATAAAAACCGCCAACAGAGGAGCAGTCCAGACTGCCAAATAATGAACCAAACAAAACACAGGCATCCAGAAAACCACCCACCGCCAGTAGAGGAGTGCCGACGACGACGGCAGAGTCTGCCCACAGGCCGACGGAAAGGCCCAACCACCCATCAAATAATGAACCACCAGTCCACCGCCAGTTCTGGTACGGGAACCCCTTCCACACAAAGCCAGGCGGAAATGAACCAAATCCAATGAAATACTAACCGGAAGCCCTCACAACGCGCCGAAGCAGACATGGATAGAGAGCTGCAGATCATGCCAGCCCTGCTCCTTGCCATATACCTCCTCGACCGAGACCGCCGACGAAGACGATGACGGTAAGTACCACAACCTATGACACAAGGGAAGAAAGGGCACAGTTACATACCCACCCACCCTGCAACATCCCCCCAACCCTTCACAGCAGCACAACCCATACACCCCACAGCAAGAGGGACCTACCCAAAACAAGGCAAATCCAACTTGACCATAGTACATACAAATGCCCCACATCCATAAACAATGAAACGAAAGACCAGGGTTTAACAGTGTGCCACCAAAACACAGGCCACACAGAAATATTTTATTTAAGCTCATAGAGCCAACTACTTCAAACAGGGACAATGGCCAGTCCGTACCAATACAAGTGCCATGGGCCACAATGGACCCAACTTGACTCCCAAAAGTGCATGGTACTCCACCTATTGGGGCAACAAAGTGGCATCCAGGCACCTCACGGAATGGGGGCAGGGGTGGTGGGGTGGGGTTTTGCGACGGGGTGGGCCTTGGACTTTCGTTTGGAAGGTGGAGGGGGTGTGGGCTTGTTCTTTGAAGGTGGGGGGTGTTTTGAGTGGGTGGAGCCAGATGGACTTGGCTCTGCACGGGCCTTTTTTTTCCTCTGGGAAAGGGCACGGGAATGTGAAGGGCGGACAAGAGTGGGCTATGAAGTGGAAGGAGTGGAAAGGGCAAGGAGGTGAGCACGCTTAGGGACAAGATGGGGTGGGCCAGTGGGTTGGAAGAGGTCAGCACGGGAGAGGAAAAGTTTTTTCAGAGCAATTGGGATGGTCCTGGATGAGGGTGTGGGAGTGGAGGCAGAGGCATTGGATGTATGTGGTGTAGGGGTGCGTGTAGTGGGTGTAGGTGACTGGACAGTATGCTGTGGTGGATGTGTGATGGGTGGGTGTCTTGATGAGTTTGTGTGTTTTTGGAGGAGGTGGTGGACACAGTGGGAGAAGACAGGCAACTAGTGTGGATGTATGTTGTGTGGGTGTCTGCAAGTCTGGTGAGTGTGCTGCATGTGTCAACTACAGTAGTTGTGGTGAGTGCAGGTGTGGTGTATGGGGTGCATGTATGGATGTCTGCTATTGTGGTGAGTGCAGTAAGAAGAGCAGCAACAGTGACAGAATGTGCAGTGCATGAGTGTGTGGATGTAGAGGGGACAGACAGGGAGGCAGAGGAGGTGGACACAGTGGGGGAAGTGGATGTTGTTGTGTGTGCATGTGTTTGTTGGCTGTGTGAATGCTTGTTGTGCTTCTTGTGTATTGATGTGCTTGACTGCGTGTCTGAATGTATGCTTTGGACGGGTGAAGGGAGTGGGGTGCTGGAAGGGGTAGAGGAGGTTGGAGGGGGGACGGAATGGCCAGGGAAACTGGCTGCCATCCAAGAGGAGGCCAGAGCCTGAAAAGATCTCTGTAGGACAGGCACGGCACCGTGAATGCCATCCAGATAGGCATTTGTCTGCTGCACCTCTGATGCTAGCCCCTGGATGGCATTGACAATGGTTGTCTGCCCTACAGAGATGGTTCTCAGGAGGTCAATAGCCTACTCTGTGAGGGCAGCAAGTCTGACTGGGGCCGGGGAGGAGGTGCCTGGGGCAGAGGAGACGCCCACCTTTCTGGGTGAGTAGGCACGGGCAACTCAGTGGGGAGCAGAAGGGAGGGCGGTGATGGAATGGGGAGTGGCAGAAGATGTCACTGTAGTGGTGTGGCCACTAGGGTCCGCCACTGCCGGGGAGCCCCCATCGGAGGAGGTCTCGGAGTCACTACCTCCAGTGGTAGTCGCCTGCCCCATGGAACTCCCCTTGCCCTCCCTCCCACTGGTCCCCTTTGCGTTGGATGTCTCTGCCTCCGAGGATCCGTGGGCCGCTGCTTCCCCACTTGCCGGTGCCTCAGCTCCCGTGCCAGATGTTGCTGCTGAACCAAACAAACATAAGAGAACAGGGATGGGGAGACAAAACAGGAGAGACACTTGTAAATAGCTGAATGGAGGTACATAGTGGTGGGCAGACATACACCCACCCAGAAGACACCCCCAACAGGCATCACCGTTCACTATGCCCATGTCCATGCCCCTGACTACTGATCAGAATACTGCACTACACGCATCCCCTGGACTACCTCAGGAGGCGACATGTGGGAGACCTGACAAAGACACCCCTACACAGTTTGGGGTCCATCATGTACATGGACATCAGTCAGAGTCCCTGCCTCTAAGCAGCATGAACCCTAATGCACACACAGACATCCTTCCAGACTGAAGTTTGTGACATGAGTACTCACCCCCTTGTGACTGCTGTGCAGCCTTCAAGGGCCCATCCAGGTCTGGGTATGCCACCACCAGGATATGTTGCATGAGGGGGGTCAGTGCCCGACGGGCACCCCTTCCACATTGGGAGGACTTCCCAAGCTGGGCTTTACCGATCTTACGCACCCAGCACCGCAGGTCCTCCCACCTCTTTCTGCAGTGGGTGGTCCGCTGGTTGTAGATCCCCAAGGTCCGCACCTCCTTGGCGATGACATGCCAAAGTGCCATCTTCTGATGGGCGCTGACCTAAAAGGGTGACACAGATATGAAACACAGAGGTCAGGCACTCGCAAGATAGGTACAGCTGGCTATTTGTCCACTATGGGACGGACAGTACTCTCAGGCTTACAGGCCATACGCACGCAGCATGCCATGCACCATGGCCCATGCAGGCTCAGAGGTGCACACATGTCCATTCAACACCATCCATTACACCCAAACAGTGCCCCCCAAACCCAGACTCACCTGTACCTCTAGCCGTCTGTAGAGTTTTGCGTACAGGGGCAGGACCCCATCCACTAGCCTCTCCAGTTCCTCCTGGGTGAAGACCGGGGCCCTTTCCCCTGCAACACAAGCCACATCCATGACCAGAGGCAGGCCACAGCAGTACACACAGTGGAGTACCTGTACGCACGATATCAGGGAGTCAAGTGAATAATAGATGACGAAATCGCGTACGTACTGCAGCGGTGTGCACTGTCACCGCCGGCGGAGATCATGATACAAGAGGATTCCCCATTGACGGTGCGAATGGCGGTAAATACCACCTTACGCTGTGACGTCAACAGCTAGCGGTATGAGGTCACTTCCACAACAAAAGGCCTGGATTACAGTGGGCAGGTATTTTGGCAGTAACTACGCATCTCAAAATAAAAATGTGCACAATGCAGAACCTACTAGCCACATGAAGCACCTATGCATGTGACCATTCCATAATATACCATACATGAAAAACACTGTTCCCTCATTGAGGTGCAGATGTAGATCTGTCAAGAAGCAGTTAATGTTGAGTCACTACAATGAAATATGCAGTGCACAATTGATGACAATGTGTGCCTATGTATGTGTGTTCATCACACCTTTTTGATACCCCTCGTAGGTACCGACCCTTGTGGCGAGGAAGGGCACCATCGGTGTACAGACCACTTGTGAATATGAGGACCATGGTGGAGCGTCAAATCATAATCAATTACAGACTCACATGTGCAACAATTCAGGAACTTTGTGCTTTACTGGATCCTGCACTAACTCTGGGAAATCGTAATCAGCATGCCATCCCTACTGAAGTGCAGGTGCTTGCCTCACTCCATTTCCTGGCCACGGGGTCATTTCAAGTGACAGTGGGGATGAGTGCTGGATTTCACAGCCAATGTTCAGAATGGTACTGACAAGATTTCTAAATGCATTTGTACGACACCTGCAGTCCTATGTGAGGTGTCCCCAAAGTACTGACCTCCCTGCCATCAAGTCAGAATTCTATGCCTTTGCCAACATACCCCATGTGATAGGTGCCATCGATGGAACCCACATACTGATCATCCCCCCAAGAGTCAGTGAACAGGTGTACAGAAACAGAAAGAACTTTCACTCCATGAACATCCAATTGATATATACTGCAGACCAGTACATCTCACATATGAATGCCATGTTCCCCGTTTCAGTCCATGATTCCCTTGTGCTGAGGAACAGTAGTGTGCCACAGAAGATGGAACAACTCCGAGAGGACAGAGGGTGGATCATAGGTAAGTGTTTCTGTCACTAAATGACACATAGCAGACAGCCAGGCTGTCTGACTAAGGGGCTTAAAAATGACTACTTTGTATTGCACCTTTTTTCTAGGTGATTCTGGCTATCCAAACTTGCGTTGGCTCCGGACACCAGTGAGGAATCCTAGGACGGATACGGAGAGGAATTACAATGAGGCCCATGGACGTACTAGGAGGATGATAGACTGCACAATAGGTCTCCTGAAGGCTAGATTTCATTGTCTACATATCTCTGGGGGTTCCCTGGCCTATGGGCCTGAAAAGGTGTGTAGAACAGTGGTGGCCTGCTGCATGCTGCACAACGTGGCAGTGAGACATTCTGTCCCCCTCTTGGAGGTGGAGGGTACTGTATGTCCAGACCAGCTTCCTCAGAGAGGGTAGGAGAGTGATAGTGATGATGCGGAAGGGGAAGATGTCAATTCCAGGACTCAACTGATACAACTCTACTTCCAGTAACTGTGTGGGTCTAAGGGCTAACATTGGAGTTTGTGACACATACTGTCAGTGTGCTCAGTCATATAGGGAGGGTTGATAATGATATGTGAAACATGGCCCAGGTCTGCATGGTACAGATTTATATTTTCTGCATTTACTTAGGCCCCACGTTTATGCACACAGGACTCCCTTCATGCAAATATTTGACAATAAAGTGGTTATCAGGCAGTTGCATCCATACTTCACTTTGTTCACATTTTAACACAGGGGACAGTGTTACAGGTGTGATATGTGTTTTATTGGTTGCAGGGAGTGAATAGTGCTATTTGTAGTGATGGCTAGTCATAGGGGGTGGGTGTCCTCAAAGCCAACATGGTGGCAACTTTGTTGGTGGTATTGATGTGTCCATCTTTTCTTACATTAGTTCATATTGCCTCTTAGCAATGTGTGGTGGCTGATTGACTGGGATGGTTGCTGTGCAGAGTGTTACAGAGTTACTTCTTGAAGGGGGCCTTGTTCTTTGCTGGGGTTCCAGTGCCATATCTTGGCCTCAGAGTCCATTTGGGCGCATGCTGTTGATCTTGAGGGGATGACATTGTAGGTCCTTGGGTTTCCTGTGAGGGAAGTTCCTGGGATGTTTCTGCTGATGGTGTAATTTCATGGTGGGTGTTTGGTGCTGTAGAGGGGGCCTCCTGTCCTGTGTGGGTCTCAGACTGGGTGTGTACCAGGTGCAGCAGTGCTCCGGCTATGGTGACCATTATGGTGTTGTGCATGTTTCCACTGCTCCATGGCCTGTTGGTGGTGTTCCTGCTGCATCCTCTGACTCTGCTCCAGGGTGGACACTATCTGTGCCAAACTGTCATGGGTATGCTGGTAGGCCCCCAATATCTCTGATATCACATCCTGGGCTGCTACATCCATCCTGTGGCCTCCCCCTGGCCCACTGAGACCCTTGCATTTGCCCTAGCCCCCTGTGCCTGTGTCCCCTGCACAGGTCTGGCAGTACCACTTGTACTGGGGCCCTCGCCTTCTCGCATGTTGGGAGTGTTGGGAGTGGGAGACTGTGGCCTCTGTACCTGTGTTCCACCAGTCTGCGGCCTGGATACACTGGTGTGGGGACGCTTGCCCTGGGCGGCTGGTGTTGACTGGGTGGTAGGGGTGACAGTGGTTTCCTGGGTGGGGCTGCTGCATGGTGACAGTACAGGTCTGTGTGAGGGGCCTGCCTGCTCATCAGTGTCCAGGGATCCTTCACCAGTGTCCTGTGAGGTGCCTCTGTCTCCGTAGGGGACACTGGCACTCCTTGTCCCGTCCGTTAGGGTGGCATGGGTGGTGGTGCCTGTTGGGAGACATAGATGCATGAACGTTTGGGGTGAACAGGACTGGGCTATTTTGTGCTGAGGTTAGTTTCAGTGGCCATACAGGGTGCCTTTGTGAGGTTGACACTGAATTTTCCTTTGACCGTGGGGGTTGCATTGAGGTGGGGGGTGTTGTTCCATTGTGGGCACTTGCAGGGGTGGGTGGCTGTGCACCGGGGGAGGGATGTGGGCCTGTTAGTGGTTTTGTGGTCATGCAGCAGGAGTGGGTTTAGTGGCTGTTGCCTGGGTGGTGTGTTGGTCCTGGTGGGTGTCGGTGGGGTGGGGTGGTGCATGCATTACAGGTATGGTGTATATGGGGTATATGTTGATGACTTACTCAACTCCACTCCTCCAGTGAGTCCAGTGAGTCCCTCAGGGTGAAGGATGGCCAGTACCTTTTCCTCCCAGTCTGTGTATTCTGGTGGTGTTGGTGGCGGTCCTCCCCCAGTCTTCTGGACTGCAATGTGGTGCTTTAATGCCATGCCCCTGACCTTCCCCCGCAGATCGTTCCATCTCTCCCGGATATCATCCTGGTGCGTGGATGGTGTCCCACTGCATTGACCCTGTTCACAATGGTCAGCCATAGCTCCATCTTCCTTGCGATGGGTGTGTGCTGCACCTCGGGCCCGAATATTTGTGGCTCCACCTTCTGGATGTCGTCCACCATGGTCCTTAACTCCCTTTCTGTAAAGTGTGGATGTTTGAGGGGTGACATGGTGAGTGTGGTGAATGGTGTTGGCGCAGGGAACGTGGTGAGGGTGCTCTTCTGTGGGTTGGTGTGCGTCTCATGTATGGTGGCATTCAATGTCTGCCTCTGGTGCTCTCCATCTTCTCTGCCTGGTTTCATTGCAAAGGATTGTGGGGTATGTCTAGGGGTGTTTTATTGGTTTATGGATGTGTGTCAGGTGTGTGGGTTGCGCGCTTATCCAATGTGTGCACTTCTTGCTGTTGGGTCAACTTGCCGCCCATGGTCGTCCGTCCTCCACTGTCCGCAAAGGTGATTTGTGCATCATTATTTGGAGGGTGGGATGTGGGTGTGCTCGGTGGTGGCGGGGTGGGGAGGTCTGGGATTCCCATAGACAGGGTCATGGCTTGGAGTGGTGGTCTGGTGATTTTTGGCGGGGTCGGTATTTTATTATATGGCGGGTTTCCATTCACCGCCAACGGCGGACTTCTGTTCACCGCCGCCATGGCGGTCGGCGGTGTTTCCCGCCGTGTTCATAATGACTGCCTATATTTTTGCTAAATGGACTAATGTGTTTTTTTGGCCAATATCCCACTGTGGTCTGCACCTCATTTTGGGATTTACACAACCATCAAGCTACATGTGGTTTAACTGCATGACTTTAGGACACTGCTGTAAAATTATGGTTTAGCGCATTTGAAAAAATATGTGTGGTGTTGTATTATTAGCTTTTAATGCATACACTCCCAAAGTGGCAAAAATGTGGAAATTAATCTAGAGTGCACAGAGGGAGCTCCTGTGTGCCCTAAATGCACTGTCACATTGGCAACAAAAACAATTTGTTACAATCAAAACTGCTGGAAAAAAACATTCTTCATTTTGCACACATTTGGGAGTAGTGAATACTGCCACAAACCATTAGCATCTTCTATAGCCATCATCTGGAAGGACAGTCCAGCACATTTGGACATGCAGAGCACGCCTGATAGAAGAGAGACAAAGTCCAAATATTTTATTAATGAATCAACTGCATTAGATGATAATTGGTGATACTTGCATAAAACCTACGAGCACCTTTTCGACACTATTCATGTAAACCCTTTACTTCTACAGGGGCCATGGGTGTGACTGAGTATACATAACAGCATAATGCTGTATAATTATCTATTTTTATACGGTCTATGAGTCAATGTCCAAGCACAGGTGCCTTGTTCACAAGACTGTAAGGGGACCTGCATCCCAGCTGACCCAGGGGTCCTGGGAAGAGATAGTCTTTGACATCACAGACATGTCTGTTTTGTAAATTGACAAGAGACGCCTTGAGATTGGCAGAATGCTAGAGTTAGAGGAGTTTAAACTATGAGATATTACAAATATTCAGAGCACTGATCCTATGTAATCAGGTTATTTAGGGGTGGTATGTGAGTAAGCCAGTGAAACATATACATCTTTGGAAGGACATCATTTGATAGGGTATATGATCATAGTGCTTTTCACAGCGTTATATCGCTGCACCCCGTTGTTCACTTATTTCACAACAAAAATGTTTGCATGTATTTATGTTTTGAGATTAGTTTACTAAAGGCTCTGAGAAATTCACCACGTGAAGACAAATGCCATTGGGCGCATGTCATGTTATCCAAACGTTTGTGACTACAGATCGGATGCAATGTCCTGACTAAGGTATGACATCCACAGGAACATTTCACACAATTGAAATATATTGACCGTCTGGAGAGGGTGAGTGGTGTGTCTTAATCTAACCTTGTGGCAGACATGCGCTACATCTCGAAAATACATAACAATAGTTATTTGGTTTTTTTCAGCAGTTCGTACCACAATTCTGTCATTAAAGAACTCTAAAAGACAGATGTAAATCTTCACCAACATAATGGTGTTTCATGTATTGACATAGTAAAGTTGAAAGGCTGAGCCGCATGGTTGAGATTTGAACTTGTGACCTCTAATCCATTCACTATTCTGGATTAGTAGAGTGTGGGTTCATAGTATGGTCAATGTGGGAAGAGGTTTGTTGTCACTCATTAGCATGGGTTGTTTGCCACTATCGTGTTGTGATGAGCATGTAACTGCACTTGGGTGCTGAGTGAAGTAAAGAAGGACAGCGAATGTTCTTTGTCCTAATAGCTACTATCTTTCTGTGGGTAACTGACTGATGTTTGTTGTTTGTTTCATGGTCCAAGTCGGGGGTCAGGCAATAGTTCCGCTGATTTACATTGAGTGAGCTCATCTGTTTGAGAGCAGCCAGGTATTTTCAACCATCTGAATAAGAGGAAATTTGGAATGTTTCTTATATTTCGCGGTAGTGAGCTACAGAGTTCACTGTCTGACCAGACAAGAATACACTTGAAATGGACGTTTTTGTGAAGGGTGGGACACACAGTGATGGCGCCCACCTTGAGCAAAAGCTCCTAGTTTGCATTTATCTCCAAAGTTTGAAGGATGATTCACCACCTTCAATGGCTTTGTGCACTAAAAAGAGTGGCTTAAAGGAAAATCATCTTGGCATGGACCATCAATGAAAAGCTTACATTACTAAAGTGATGTTGTTGCACAGTTACATGCGTACTATTTGTCAAGGCTTCCACATTGTGAATTCCCTGTTGTCATTTGAAGAAGTGGTTCAAAGTAAAGTCTCTTTGGAAAGCTGACGTTCAGCACTATCAGAGTATGGTGGCATGCACTTTATAAGGAAAATTTAGAAAAGGGGAAAATGCACCAAATGGCTTCGATAGTGAGGAAGGCACTTCTACCAACTTGATTTACGTGTTGCAGTAGGGACATTTTGTAGACCATGATCACTCCCAGGCTTCGTAATTGAAGATGATGTAAGTTCCTAGGACCAGATGTTCACATGGTGGCAATTCTCCCAGTTCCCTCTGGGAATCTTGGTTTTTGCTGAGTTTTATTTCAAGCAGTTGACCACTATCCATTGATCTAAGGCTTGGAGGAAATGGTACAGGCCGGGGGAGTCCTAGAATGTTGCATGTTTGGACATGAAGGTGATCTGCTGTCATTTACATAGTTGTAACCGGTTAGACTAAAGGACTTGATGAGGTCCAGAATTTGGTTGTGTATCCATGGAAAATATGTAGAAAAATATGTCAGCCTTGTGGCACTCCAAAGTCAGTGTTGAACAGTATAGCGGAAGCTCAATGAAGCATGGACTGTCAGAGAAAGCTGTATGTAAGAGTACTGTGTATAGAATTGTCCTCTGACATAAATATTGTGTCTTAAATATTGTTTAACCTCCCACCTTCATTGAGTTTAGATTTGGTTTTATAAAATGCAATGGGCAATAATATTGTTGGCTACGTATATATATACAGGACACAATATGTATGCCAGATGATATTCTGACCAAAATAATCTGGCACCATGCCCTCGGAGAGATCAGAGAAGGTCAAATCTCATATGATGCAATGAATACCAAGACCTTCTACTGTCCCTGTTAGAATGAGTAATAGACTGTAGCATAGAAGGTGACAGGTCCAGATTAGTAGTGTAGCAATTTCATTTCTGCCAGCTGTGTTCTTCAGGTAGACCCAGATGGAGATCTGGTCGAACTGCATTCCTCTTCCAGGTCCAAAACCAGTTGAATAGTTGGTTATTTTTCTTTCAAGTTGTTGGCAATCTTGGCAGTTTCTGTTCTTTCAATGAGTTTCATAGAAACAGTCCATTAGAGATTAGTTGGTAGTTTACTTGGACTGCTCGATCGAGGTTTTGTTTATCAAGTTTGTCTTTATTGAGAAGTTTTGAGGTCATAGCGAAAGATGCCGGGGAAGCATTTCTGCAGTAGAATGTGACAAAGTTTTTTATATATTCGGAAGGAGGCAAGTATGTTAAATTTGGAAATTTAGAAAAATCTAGACTATAATACATTGTGGCGGTCATTCTGACCCTGGCGGTTGAAAACCGCCAGGGCAGAGTGCCGCGGAAGCACCGCCAACAGGCTGGCGGTGCTTCTGGGGCAATTCTGACCACGGCGGTAAGGCCGCGGTCAGAAAAGGGAAACCGGCGGGACCGCTGCCCCAGGGAATCCTCCACGGCGGCGCTGCAAGCAGCGCCGCCATGGGGATTCCGACCCACTTCCCGCCATCCTGTTTCTGGCGGTTTTCACCGCCAGAAACAGGATGGCGGGAACGGGTGTCGTGGGGCACCTGGGGGCCCCTGCAGTGCCCATGCCAGTGGCATGGGCACTGCAGGGGCCCCCTAAAAGGGCCCCATTGAGATTTTCAGTGTCTGCTTGGCAGAGCCGGCTTCCTCGTTGCTGGTGCTTTCCCACTGGGCGGGCGGGCGGCCTTTTGGCGGTCACCCGCCAGCCCAGCGGGAAAGTCAGAATGACCGCCGCGGTCTTTTGACCGCAGTACGGTCTTCTGGCGGTTCCCGCCAGGCCGGCGGCTTCTGCCGCCGGCGGGGGTTAGAATGACCCCCTGTGTATCTTCCAGACAGATATTGCATGGATTCACATTTCAGTATGCTTGTCAGTTCACTCTGCTCCCTGTATTTAGATATTATTTCTAAAAATGTCTTGACTACCATGGTATATGTTTATGGTAAGTGTGTATATAACAAGCCGGACTCAGATAAATGAACAGTATATAGACATCTGACATGTGCCTAGAGTGCACACCTTAGATATTTGCACAGTAGAGAAGAGTCAGATGTTTTCACAATATGGAAGCTTCTGATATATGCACTGTATAGGAGTCACAGTTTAACCACAGTATGAAAGTATTATATGTATGCACAGCATACAGGAATTAGATACATTCAAACCATAGATATCTCATATATGCACCACATGCAGGCATCTCCTGTATGGCTTGTACTGAAACCTCTGATTTTTAATATTAAGTTATGTAGGAATTTAATCATAGGCCTGTATTGCACAAATGTATTTGAATTCTACACATAGTGAACATGTTACAGACCTGATGAATATAGTGGGCATACAGTGTAGGTGTGTAGTACTATGTATAAGACAAAGGGTAGTCTTTCTTTGCATATTTATGAGATCGGTATACACAGTGCATATATTAAAGGCGTCCATACTGCGGATATTCCAGGGGTGTACATATTCGTATGTAACCAGCATGCTTACTCTGCTTGTATTTCAAGCCATCCTGCATTATCAGCATATGTAACTGTGTACATATTGGACAGATTGATAGAAGTTATGCTAGTGGACCAATCAAGTGATAGCAAGACTGTCATCTGTATTCAATATGAAGACCTGGGGGTTAGATGGTTGAGCCCTGGCCAGCGTTTTGGGAGATGATTTACTTGCCAACATTTTGGAAAGGTTACGACCGATGTTTTGAGAGAGGAAAATAGACAACATAATGGGGGTCATTACAACCCTGGCGGATGGTGTTAAAGGTGCGGTAACACCGCAAACAGGCCAGCGGACAAAAAAAGGGAATTATGACCCTGGCGGAAACCGCCAACAAAGACAGCCACTTTAACACACCGCCCGCCACGGCGGTACAGACAAGCAGCGCGGCGGTCACCGCCAACAGACAGGCGGAAGACAATGTACCGCCCATAGTATCACAACATACCAATCCGCCACCTTTTCCGGGGCGGATTCACCGTGGATAAAAACACGGCGGAAACAGTTACTGCAATGGGAAAACGCTCACCTGAACACATCCCACGAGGAAGGAGGTCTCCATGGAGCCGGAATTACAAATCCTACCGCCCCTTGTATTCCTACTCATCTCCGAAAAGCAACGCCGGCGCCGGCGAAGACAACGGTGAGTACTGCACCTACGACATAGGGGAGGGGGAGGCAAAAGTTAGGGGGACACACACGAAACACCCCCACCCTCGCATATTTACAACACACACACCAATGCATTCACAAAAATCACAGTAACAACCCACAACCCCCCCGGAAGAATGCAAAGACAAAACGAAATCAGTTCAAACATTGTAATGTATCAATATACATGTCACAAAAATATACAGATATATTATAAAATCATTCAAAAGTATATACATTACGAGAAGTAGTGCAGATATGCACATATCAATGTCCGTGCACCACTAGTCCAAAAATGCATGGGCGAGGCCCACAAAAGATACCTGTCCACAATCGGAGAGAACACTGCCGGGGCATCAGATAGAAATACTACAGGCACCTCAGGGCGAAGGAAGGGGGGGGCACCTCAGCCGGATGAATGCAAAGCCAGATCCACGACGGGGCTCCATGCCCATTGATGTATCCTGGGGAGAGCAAAGCCACAGTCTCTCAAGTCTCTACAGTGGGTGGTTTGCCCACTGTACCATCCTGGGGAGTGCAAAGCCACAGTCTCTCAAGTCTCTAAGTGGGTGGGTTGCCCACTGTACCATCCTGGGGAGTGCAAAGCCACAGTCTCTCAAGTCTCTACAGTGGGTGGGTTGCCCACTGTACCATCCTGGGGAGTGCAAAGCCACAGTTTCGCAAGTAGGTAACAGCCTCCACTGGCTCTGGAGGGGGACTGGTGCCCAGACTGGATTAGTCTCCCCGAGAAAGTTCCTGTCCTGTCACTGTCCCAGCTGCACATGGGATAATGCATGGGATGTGGCAGCCTTTTCATTCTTCCCCGGTGCATGCCCTGTTCAGCGGTGCTTTGACATGGCGGTTCTGGACTGTTCAGCGGTGCTTTGCCATGGCGGTTCTAGACTGTTCAGCGGTGCTTTGCCATGGCGGTTCTGGACTGTTCAGCAGTGCTTTGCCCTGGCGGATCTGGACTGTTCAGCGGTGCTTTGCCATGGCGGTTCTAGACTGGGCATTGGTGTGTGGCATGACGTTCCATGGACTGGGCATTGGTGTGTGGCATGACGTTCCCTCATTGCCCAGAGGGGCTGTGCCAGCCAGGGCCCTCCTGGGCACTGACTCCGGAGGTGGCGGTGGTCTCCTGACCAGTGACGATACTTGGGCCCTCCTGGGCACTGACTCCGGCGGTGGCGGTGGTCTCCTGACCAGTGACGATACTTGGGCCCTCCTGGGCAATGATTCCGGCGGTGGCGGTGGTCTCCTGACCAGTGACGATACTTGGGCCCTCCTGGGCACTGACTCTGGCGGTGGCGGTGGTCTCCTGACCAGTGACGATACTTGGGCCCTCCTGGGCACTGACTCCGGCGGTGGCAGCGGTCTCCTGACCAGTGACAATACTTGGGCCCTCCTGGGCACTGACTCCGGTGGTGGCGGCGGTCTCCTGACCAGTGACGATACTTGGGCCCTCCTGGGCAATGACTCCGGCGGTGGCGGTGGTCTCCTGACCCGTGACGATACTTCGGCCCTCCTGGGCAATGACTCTGGCGGTGGTCTCCGGACCAGTGACGATACTTGGGCCCTCCTGGGCAATGACTCTGGCGGTGGTCTCCTGACCAGTGACGATACTTGGGCCCTCCTGGGCAATGACTCTGGCGGTGGTCTCCGGACCAGTGATGATACTTGGGCCCTCCTGGGCAATGACTCTGGCGGTGGTCTCCGGGAAGGATGCCGCCCTTCTCCGGCGTGATGCTCACACCAGGCTGTGCAGACTTCCTCGGGCCCTTCCCCACCTTTGGAGGAGTCACAGCTGACTCTGCAATCCGCCTGGGACCCCTGTGAGTTGTTTTGCCCCTAGGAGTCTTCACTCGGTCCTGTCGGCCACTTTCTAATTTCAGAGCCTTTACAGGGGGTGGGCTGCCAGTGCCTTGGCTCCGGGTCACACTGCCTGCCCTGGTGGCCGGTGCACTCCACACACCTTGAACAGGCACCACTGGTATTGGAGGCTTTTTGGCTGAGGTGCTACGACGGGAAGAGGGGGGCAAAAAGGTCAACTTTACAGAGGGACAGTTTCTGACGAACACGGGATGGGTAGTTGGAGGGGGTCTGGGAGTGGAGGAAGAGGAGGTGGTTGTAGGAGGTGTCACTTTAGGTGTTTTGGGTGCAGGTGCAGGAACTGGAGGCTGTCGTGAGGTGGATGGATGTTGGGTGTGTGGGTGCCCGCTTTTGTGTACTTTGGGAGGGGGCGTCACAGACACACTGGGAGAGGACACAGGGGACGTGTAAATAGGAGTGGAGGTGGTGATTGCAGGTGAGCGGGGTGTGGTGCTGGGTGTTCTGGTGCGACTCCTGGTGCCTGTAGATGTAGTGCATGCAGGTGAGAGTGTAGATGAGACTGGGAGGGAGGAGGGAGACGACGAGGAGGGGGACACAGTGGAGGCAGTGGATGTTGCTGTGTCTGCATGTGGGTGATGCTTGTGTGTGTGTCTGTGGGTTGTGTGGTGCCTATGTTTGCCTGAGCTTCCCTTGTGTGTTGACTTGTGTGCATGCTAGTCTGTAGGTGTGCTTGGGATGGGCTGGGGTACAGGGGATTGGGTCTGGGTGGAGGAGGTTGGAGGGGGGAGGCTAGACACAGGGACAATGGCTGCCATCAGACCTGAGGCCAGAGATTGCAGGGTTCGCTGAAGGACAGCCTGACCAGAATGAATGCCCTCCAGGAATGCATTACCGTGTTTCAACTCCCTTTCTACACCCTGGATGGCATTCACAATGGTAGACTGCCCAACAGTGAGTGACCTGAGGAGGTCAATGGCCTCCTCACTGAGGGCAGCAGGGGTGACTGGGGCAGGGCCTGAGGTGCCTGGGGTGAAGGTGATGCCCACCCTCCTGGGTGAGCAGGCACGGGGCGAACGCTGTGGGGCTGCTGGGAGGGCGGTGCTGGTAGGGGAGGTGGCGGCTGTACCTGTAGAAGTGGGGCGCACAGATGGTGCCGCCACCAAAAGGGAGCTCCCATTGGCGGACGAGTCCGCGTCGCTGCTTGGTGATCCGGTGGCCTACGTGAAGCTCCCCTCGCCCTCCGTCCCACTGGTGCATTCTGAGTTCGTGGTGTGGCCCTCCATGGCCATGTGGGATGCAGCTCATTCGTGCTCCGGTGCCACTGTACCTCCGCCTGATGATGCTGATGCACAAAAGAACAGGGAGAGCACAAAAAGGGGGGATCTGGCCTACATGGCTATGGTGGACATCTGCACACATGAATGCCACAGGGGCATCTATACCTATACTTGGCACTCTACTGCGGTGGGGTAGAGTGCCACATGGCCTGCATTATGGAGGGGCCTAGTCTATGTATTTCTGCCTGGCCTAGGTACACCCACAGGCCTCCTCCCCCACCCAGACCCCTCCACTGCGCGCAAAGTCCCAGAATGAGCGAGTACTCACCCCCTTGTGTCTGCTGTGATGCCCTCAAGCGCCCATCCAAATCAGGGTAGGCCACCGCCAGGATCCTGAACATCAGGGGGGTCATGGTGCGACGGCACCCCTCCCACGTTGGGAGGCCATCCCCAGCTGAGCCTCCGCCGTCTTCTTGCTCCAGCGGCGAATGTCCTCCCATCTTTTACGGCAGTGGGTGCCCCGTCTCTGGTGGACCCCCAGGGTCCGGACCCAATCCTTGGCGATGGCACGCCAAATGTCCTTCTACTGGTGGGCGCTGACCTACATGACATGCACAGGGGAAGAAGCGAAGTCATTAACAACTGCACCGTTGATGTGAGTGGCCCCCCTCCCTACCCTAGCCATGTGGCCCATTCATTCACATGCATTCATGGTCCCTGAACTCTGCCCCCTTCCCTCTTACAACCAGCCCTCTCCACCCAGGCCTAGCCTATACAACGTGCTCCCTGTGTACTAACCTGCTGGTCTGGAGGACCGTAGAGTAGCGTGTACTGGGGGAGGACCCCGTCTACCAGTTTCTCCAACTCCTGAGCAGTGAAGGCAGGGGCCCTTTCCCCATACGCAGCAGCCATTGTCTCTTCCAGACCGAGGTCACAGCAGCACTTGCAGTGTAGGTCCTCTCCTGTCGAAGATCAGGTATCTAGTGATTGAACAGATAGAAAATGGCGGTGACGTCCGCGGCGGTGACATCCGCGGTGGTGTGTATCATCACAGCCGGCGCACCTGTTCATTGACTCCTGGGACCCATAGGGTCCTATGTTGACCAATGCAGCATTGCGCCGCGGTCTACGACCGCCTACTGCGATGGTGTGCAACGCCGACGCAGTTACCCCACAATCCCATTGCCTCAGTTTAGAGGTCAGGCAGCTGCCATTTCCGGGGCCCACATGGCTTCATTTACTTCTGCATCACACATAGCTAGGCCTACACTCAACACACATACAGGAAGGGTTTTGTGTTTGGTGTTGTCTTCTGTGTAACTGTGGGTACATACTGTAGGAGGCTAGACTGGCTTGTAGTGAGTACCAAGGGGTACTGGCACCTTGCACCAGGCCCAGTTATCCCTTATTAGTGTATAGGGTGTCTAGCAGCATAGGCTGATAGATAATGGTAGCTTAGCAGAGCAGCTTAGGCTGAACTAGGAGACGAGTGAAGCTCCTACAGTACCACTTAGTGTCATATGCACAATATCACAAGAAAACACAATACACAGTTATACTAAAAATAAAGGTACTTTATTTTTATGACAATATGCCAAAGTATCTCAGAGTGTACCCTCAGTGAGAGGATAGGAAATATACACAAGATATATATACACAATACCAAAATATGCAGTAATAGTCTTAGAAAACAGTGCAAACAATGTATAGTTACAATAGGATGCTATGGAGACACATAGGGATAGGGGCAACACAAACCATATACTCCAAAAGTGGAATGCGAACCACGAATGGACCCCAAACCTATGTGACCTTGTAGAGGGTCGCTGGGACTATTAGAAAATAGTGAGGGTTAGAAAAATAGCCCACCCCAAGACCCTGAAAAGTGAGTGCAAAGTGCACTAAAGTTCCCCAAAGGACAAAGAAGTTGTGATAGGGGAATACTGTAGGAAAGACACAAACCAGCAATGCAACAACGATGGATTTCCAGTCGAGGGTACCTGTGGAACAAGGGGACCAAGTCCAAAAGTCACAAGCAAGTCGGAGATGGGCAGATGCCCAGGAAATGCCAGCTGTGGGTGCAAAGAAGCTTCTACTGGACAGAAGAAGCTTAGGTTTCTGCAGGAACGACAAGGGCTAGAGACTTCCCCTTTGGAGGACGGATCCCTCACGCCGTGAAGAGTTGTGCAGAAGTGTTTTCCCGCCGAAAGAACGCCAACAAGCCTTGCTAGCTGCAAATCATGCGGTTAGCATTTTTGGATGCTGCTGTGGCCCAGGAAGGACCAGGATGTCGCAAATTGCGCCAGGAGGTAGAGGGGACGTCGAGCAAGACAAGGAGCCCTCTTAGCAGCAGGTAGCACCCGGAAAAGTGCCAGAAACAGGCACTACAAGGATGCATGAAATGGTGCTCACCCGAAGTTACACAAAGGAGTCCCACGTCGCCGGAGACCAACTTAGAAAGTCGTGCAATGCAGGTTAGAGTGGCGTGGACCTATGCTTGGCTGTGTACAAAGGATTTCCGCCAGAAGTGCACAGGGGCCGGAGTAGTTGCAAAAGTTGCGGTTCCCAGCAATGCAGTCTGGCGTGGGGAGGCAAGGACTTACCTCCACCAAACTTGGACTGAAGAGTCACTGGACTGTGGGAGTCACTTGGACAGAGTTGCTGGATTCGAGGGACCTCGCTCGTCGTGCTGAGAGGAGACCCAAGGGACCGGTCATGCAGCTTTTTGGTGCCTGCGGTTGCAGGGGGAAGATTCCGTCGACCCACAGGAGATTTCTTCGGAGCTTCTAGTGCAGAGAGGAGGCAGACTACCCCCACAGCATGCACCACCAGGAAAACAGTCGAGAAGGCGGCAGGATCAGCGTTACAGAGTTGCAGTAGTCGTCTTAGCTACTATGTTGCAGTTTTGCAGGCTTCCAGCGCGGTCAGCAGTCGATTCCTTGGCAGAAGGTGAAGAGAGAGATGCAGAGGAACTCGGATGAGCTCTTGCATTCGTTATCTAAAGTTTCCCCAGAGACAGAGACCCTAAATAGCCAGAAAAGAGGGTTTGGCTACCTAGGAGAGAGGATAGGCTAGCAACACCTGAAGGAGCCTATCAGAAGGAGTCTCTGACATCACCTGGTGGCACTGGCCACTCAGACCAGTCCAGTGTGCCAGCAGCACCTCTGTTTCCAAGATGGCAGAGGTCTGGAGCACACTGGAGGAGCTCTGGACACCTCCCAGGGGAGGTGCAGGTCAGGGGAGTGGTCACTCCCCTTTCCTTTGTCCAGTTTCGCGCCAGAGCAGGGCTAAGGGGTCCCCTGAACCGGTGTAGACTGGCTTATGCAGAATTGGGCACATCTGTGCCCAAGAAAGCATTTCCAGAGGCTGGGGGAGGCTACTCCTCCCCTGCCTTCACACCATTTTCCAAAGGGAGAGGGTGTAACACCCTCTCTCAGAGGAAGTCCTTTGTTCTGCCATCCTGGGACAAGCCTGGCTTGACCCCAGGAGGGCAGAAGCCTGTCTGAGGGGTTGGCAGCAGCAGCAGCTGCAGTGAAACCCCAGGAAAGGCAGTTTGGCAGTACCAGGGTCTGTGCTACAGACCACTAGGATCATGGGATTGTGCCAACTATGCCAGGATGGCATAGAGGGGGCAATTCCATGATCATAGACATGTTACATGGCCATATTCGGAGTTACCATTGTGAAGCTACATATAGGTAGTGACCTATATGTAGTGCACGCGTGTAATGGTGTCCCCGCACTCACAAAGTCCGGGGAATTGGCCCTGAACAATGTGGGGACACCTTGGCTAGTGCCAGGGTGCCCTCACACTAAGTAACTTTGCACCTAACCTTTACCAGGTAAAGGTTAGACATATAGGTGACTTATAAGTTACTTAAGTGCAGTGTAAAATGGCTGTGAAATAACGTGTGCGTTATTTCACTCAGGCTGCAGTGGCAGGCCTGTGTAAGAATTGTCAGAGCTCCCTATGGGTGGCAAAAGAAATGCTGCAGCCCATAGGGATCTCCTGAAACCCCAATACCCTGGGTACCTCAGTACCATATACTAGGGAATTATAAGGGTGTTCCAGTAAGCCAATGTAAATTGGTAAAATTGGTCACTAGCCTGTTAGTGACAATTTGGAAAGAAATGAGAGAGCATAACCACTGAGGTTCTGGTTAGCAGAGCCTCAGTGAGACAGTTAGTCACTACACAGGTAACACATTCAGGCACACGTATGAGCACTGGGGCCCTGGCTGGCAGGGTCCCAGTGACACATACAACTAAAACAACATATATACAGTAAAAAATGGGGGTAACATGCCAGGCAAGATGGTACTTTCCTACACATACCTGGAAGAAAATTTACTCGATCGTCGCTGTTGTCCTTCCTAGGCGCCGTCAGCTTGGACATTTGAGAAGATGGCGGAATCCTCCGGTGTACCGACCGCTGGTGGACCTGTTGACAATGGAGGAGCGACATTTAATCGTCACCTACAGGTTTGACCGTGCCACAATCCAGGAACTATGTACTCAGTTGGAGCCAGACCTGATGTCACCAATCCGCCATCCCACTGGAATCCCCCCTGATGTGCAGGTGCTGTCAGTGCTCCATTTCCTTGCAAGTGGGTCTTTTCAGACAACAATGGCCATGGCATCAGGGATGTCCCAGCCTATGTTTTCCAACGTGCTGTCCAGAGTGCTATCTGCCCTGCTGAAACACGTAAGGAGATACATCATTCTCCCTGAGGTGGAAGATTTGGCTACAGTGAAAGGTGACTTCTATGCCCTTGGACATATCCCCAACATCATAGGTGCTATTGATGGGACCCATGTAGCTCTGGTCCCCCCCACAGGAGTGAACAGGTGTACAGGAACCGGAAGAGTTATCATTCGATGAATGTACAGATGGTATGTTTGGCAGACCAATACATCTCCCAGGTTAATGCTATTTTCCCTGGCTCAGTGCATGACGCCTACATCCTGCGGAATAGCAGCATCCCTGATATGATGGGTCAACTCCAGAGGCACCGGGTGTGGCTATTAGGGGACTCTGGTTACCCCAACCTGTCCTGGCTATTGACCCTAGTGAGGAATCCCAGGACCAGGGCAGAGGAACGCTACAATGAGGCCCATGGGCGGACTGGGAGGGTGATCGAATGCACCTTCGACCTCCTTAAGGCCAGGTTCAGGTGCCTCCATATGACAGGTGGTTCCCTATTCTACTCACCGAAGAAGGTGTGCCAGATCATCATCGCCTGCTCGATGCTTCACAATCTTGCTTTGGGACGCCAGGTGCCTTTTCTGCAGGAGGATGGTCCAGATGACGGTGTTGTAGCAGCTGTGGAGCCTGTGGAGCCTATGGAGCCTGTGGACAGTGATGAGGAGGAAGCTGAGGAAGAAGACAACGACAACAAGGAGTCAGTCATACAGCAATATTTCCAGTGACACACAGGTGAGAACATTTTCATTTTTACAATTACATTCACTGTCACACGACTTGCTCTATCCTGTGTGTAATTTCATGGGATTATTTGGTAACTGAGTTGTTTCTTTCCATTACGGTTTCACAGGTGTGGTTACCATCGTGTGTCATCTGCATGCATCCTTCAAGGAGTTGTGATGTGTGACATTGGTATGTTGCCTTTACAACTAAAAACGCATTTTGACACTGTCATTGATAATACATTTTACCAAATCATAGACTGACTCCAGATTGTTTTGTGGTTCAAGGGTGTTTATTTAAGTGCTCAAAAATGGAGGGGGGTTGTAAAATGGTGATGGCGGAGGAATGTCCATGGCAGAGTCCAGTCTATTAGTCTCACAGGTGCACTGCCCATATGGGCATAGGAAGTGGAGCTGGGGCAGTTTAAGTATGGACAGGGTAACAAAGTGGGACAGTGGGGGGACAATCAGGGTGGTCTCAATTCCTGGCGGGGTCTTGCCATCTTTCTCTGTCCTGTTCCTAGATCTCAGGGACCGCTTGCGTGGTGGTTGTCCGTCTGCAGGGGGTGGGGTGCTGGTGTGGTGGTCCTTTGGCGGGCGTCCTGTCCACTAGCGCCGGCGGAGGTGGAGGGCAGTTCATTGTCCATGCTAGTGTCAGGGGCCCCTTGGAGTGCCACGGTGTCCCTCATGGTCTGCTGTATGTCCTTCAGCACCCCTACGATGGTGCCCAAGGCGGAGCTGATGGTCCTGCGCTCCTCCCTGAACCCCAAATACTGTTCCTCCTGCAGGCGATGGGTCTCCTGAAACTTGACCAGGACCGTCGCCATCGTCTCCTGGGAGTGGTGGTATGCTCCCATGATGGAAGAGAGGGCCTCGTGGAGAGTGGGTTCCCTTGGCCTGTCCGCCCCCTGTCGCACAGCAGCCCTCCCAGTTCCCCTGTGTTCCTGTACCTCCGTCCCCTGGACTGTGTGCCCACTACCACTGCCCCCAGGTCCCTGTTGTTTTTGGGGTGGTGGATTATCCTGGGTTCCCTGTAGTGGTGGACACACAGATGATTGACCTGTGCTGGGTACGGAGGTTTGGGCCCGCTGGGTGGCTGCTGTACTGGTGTTACCAGAGGGTGGAAGGTCAGTGTTGGGCTGTGCCTGTGCAAGGGGAACCGACTGTCCCGAGGCCCACGATGGTCCGGGCTGGTCATCAGGCTCCAGTAGGGCAGAGCTGCTACTGTCACTGTGGGCCTCTTCTGTGGTTGGAGTGGAGATGTCTGGACCCTCCGGTGTGGTGACGGTCCTTCGTGATCCTGCAGGGGCATAAGAGCATGATTATTGCATGTGTGTGTGTGATGGTGTGCAATGGGTGGGTGTGCGTGTACCCCAGTGCAAGCATTCCTGTGTGGGGGCTTGTGTGATGATGGTTAGGGTGTTGTTATGGGTATGTGCAGTGGGCATGCTTTTGTGATGGGTGTCCATGCTTAGTTGTGTCATGCAGGGCTTGGTGTTGGGATGTGTGGTTTGTGTTATTAGTACATTAGTGAGGAGTTGGAGTGATAGGTGAGGGGGTGAGGGTGGGGGTGTGTGATAGCATGCAGGTAGGGTGGGGGATATGATAGTTAAGATTTGACTTACCAGTATCCATTCCTCCACCGACTCCTCCGAGGCCCTCTGGATGCATGATGGTCAACACTTGCGCCTCCCATGTTGTTAGTTGTGGGGGAGGAGGTGGGGGTCCGCCGCCAGTCCGCTGTACTGTGATGTTGTGCCTGGAGACCGTTGAACGCACCATCCCCCGTAGGTTGTTCCACCTCTTCCTGATGTCGTCCCAATTTCTTGGGTGCTGTCCCACAGCGTTGACCCTGTCAACTATTCTGCGCCATAGCTCCATCTTCCTGGCTATGGATGTGTGCTGCACCTGTGAGCCAAATAGCTGTGGCTCTACCCGGATGATTTCCTCCACCATGACCCTGAGCTCCTCCTCGGAAAAGCGGGGGTGTCTTTGGCGTGACATGGGGTGGTGTGTTTGATGTGTGGGGCGGTATAAGTGTTGATGTGTGTGGTGATGTGTAGTGCTGTGGGGTGTTTTGTGCGTGGATGTTGTGTGGGTGACGGTGTTGTGTGCCTCTGTGTGGTGGGATTGTCTAATCAGTGCTGTCTCTCTGGCCTTCGTGACAAATTTTTGGTCATTGGGGTTTGTGGGTGATGTGGGTGTGTGTTTTATATTGTAATGGGTGTGTGGGAGTGTTGTTTGTATGTGTATCAGGTGTGTGTATTTTGAATTGTCCAATGTGGCGGTGTTTTGGAGATGTGTGTGTATTTTGAGCGCAGCGGTGTGTGCTGCCAATGGAATACCGCGGTTGAAAGACCGCTGCTTGGATTCGTGGGTCGTAATATGAATGGGCGTGTTTCTGTTGGCGGGGAGGTGGAGTATTTGTTATCGCCAGTTTATCACTGACCTTTGGTGTGGCGGACTGGTGTGGGTGTCTGAATTTCGGCGGATTCTGAAATGTGGGTCATAATAGCTGTGGCGGAATTCCGCGGCGGTGTATTGGCGGTCTTCTGCACGGCAGTAAGCGGCTTTGACCGCCAATGTTGTAATGACCCCCAATGTGTCCTTTGACATATAGTTGGGTGTACGATAAATAAAGAGGCAGGTAGTAAAAGTAACCATCCACCTCAGGTATTTGAAATAGCTCAGATGTTTCTCCATGAAGGAGTGGAGGGTTTTTCAGAGAACATATTTATGTAGCAAAACAACTCATAAATGAGGTGCAGTACATAAAACAGTATTGTGTTTTGTGTCAGGACGAGACCCTAATAAAGCAACCAGGATATTTTGACAGAGAGAGGACGCATGAATTGTAATATCTACTATGCCCTATCCAGCTCTGCTTTTCACATTTTACATTATCCATTTCCATATATTTACAATTTACGTGGCAGGAAGATAAATTGATTCAGGCAGAACCACAAACTTGTTGGGCATGTGCTGATTTGAGAACACCCCCAAAGCCACCTTCCCTTTGACGTTAAATTATTTCACATTCATTTTTATACATGTGCTTTAAAAAGCCATACAATTTCTGAAGCAATCTTCAGGGAGGTGTAATAAGTGCTTAATTTGTAAATAAAAAGGTGCTGGTGCTAAAAGCTCTCCTTCTAAACACGCGGCTGCTGCAATTAAAAGTGCGAGCACATAATACTGAGGCAGAGTAATCCTGAAGTCACATCGGGCCTCTTCAATCCATTAACAGCCACCCCCCGCCCCTTCAGCTCACTCTTGCAGCTTCCTGCTTTTCCCCTTTCTGACTCTTCTTTTTTCTCTTCCTCCGTCTTTCCCAAGTGTCTTTTGCTCACAGTAAATGCTTGAAACTAAGCGCCGGCCCTCAGAAATAAGTGCCGGGGCTCAGCACCAGAAACAACAAGCACAAATTAAGCACTGTGTAATGTCGTAATAGAAAATAAATTAGACTATCCTTTCTGTGCACATGAAAAACTAAGATCACTTAGCAGCATTACTGCAAGTAGAACATCCAGATCGCTTGACTCCATCAACATTGCCTATGAACTCTTTGCCTACTTTGTTATGCTGTTATGATCAGGGCCAGGCCCTCAAATCGTATGCGCTTGTCTGCTGGCATGGTGGCCCATCCGCCAAAGGCTGCCAAGTCTCAGTATGGGTATTGTTGAGTGTTGAGAGCGTAGTGATCGTCGTTCATTTTCTGGAGGTGGCTGCTGTAACAAGAATCACAGATTTTGGTGATTTGGACCTGAAGAATACCAAACAGTCTTCACGATAGTGGTCTGTCACAAAGTTGGTGTATTTAAGGGCATTCCGATCCGTCATTTCCTGTTAGATGTTACAAATTTACCAAAGTATATTTTCATGGTTCTCCTAGCGGCTGTGGGCCAGAGCCTCTTATTCTTGCTGCATACGATCCTCAGCCCCCGGTTTCCAACAAACTATCCTCAACACGTAAATAATATGTCATACAAACTGGCAATTCACTGGTTTGAGGAGCTCACCCATTGGGTAATGGGCCTCAGTACTTTGTATAGAAATTACCTGGACTTAATCTTTGCTGAACTATGGAACATTTGCCTTGTCTTTAAGCCGTGTGCAAAATAAACCACTGATTCAAAAATGTAAAAAGAGACTGTAAATAGGTACATTTTCTAGATCAACAGTTATGCACGAGTGTTGGACATGGCCCTTCTTCAGGGATTTCCCTGAAACTTTTAGCTTTTTCCTCCTGTTTTGTTTGCTGACTCTCTTTGCGTGGCCTTAGGACTCTGGGCACTTTCCCACTATAATGCAGAGGGAAAGTACTCTTGCCCTTCCTGCACATGCTGGGAGAGGGCACTTACATTATTTGTTCAGGGCCTGTACCCAGGAGTGCCCTGTAAAAAGGTACACCACATAGACAGGTACAGCCCTGGCTACTGGTGGGGTGTTGCAATGAGTATGTCATCCACAAAAATAGCCTGTCAATCATGTATCTGGCCTGAGAATGCAGACCTGTGGTGGCGCAGTTGCGCTGGTGCTCAGTTTGCCACTTTTAACTCAATAGCCAATCCTGAATGGGCCTTCCACTACTGCTAGAGCACCGCCTGAAGGGTGGGGTAGGTGGTAGACGGATGGGTGGGCTAGTACACATGGGTGTCACTTGACCATGTCCCGATAGTGAAGAACTCCCACATGGGTTTTCCCTACCTAGGGGATCAGCTCTTCCCATAGGGTTCTGTTGATTTTCCATCCATTGGCCTCAAAGCCCTGGGCACTTTCCCACTGTAAGAGCAGTGTGACTGTGTGCATACCTTTTCTACATATGTTAGGAAATGTTTCTGGCCAGTGTGTGCGTGCATCCCCACTGGAGTTCCAAGCATGTGTTAAGCCTGTCATAGCAGGCCAGTGTGTACACTTGCATCTATGGTGTTCTTAAACATGTGCCCAGCCTGTCATAGCAGGTCTGTGTGTGCGCACTTTCATCTATAGTGTTCTTAAACATGTGTCCAGCTTGTCATAGCAGGCCTGTGTATATGCACTTACATCTATGGTGTTCATAAACATGTGTCCAGCAGGTTATAGCAGGCCTGGGTGTGTGCACTTGCAGCTATGGTGTTCTTAAACATGTGTCCAGCCTGCCATTGCAGGCTTGTGTGTGTGCAAGGGCATGTATGCAGAGGGACTGAATAATAACCATCTGTGTTTTCAGTACCTACGAGAGCTGCTCTGCCCATAGGTTAACAGGGGAGAGGTATACAATTACTCTTAGCTGCAATAGTGGATTGCAGTGGAACAGTCTCATAATGTTTCCTAACATTGGATTCGTCCTGACAAACCCCTTCCTATGGTAAAGGTGTTTATTTTCAATAATAACTTGGAAGTACCACATCCAGAAAATGGGAATGTCTATGCTCTAAAGCACTTTTATGTGCCTTTTAAATTCAACTCTAATCCACACAGGAGGCTGTGAGAGCAAATCTGTGCATTTCCCAGTGACAGTTATAAACGGTGGGCACACAATTGGAACAACAGCCCTCTGCCATTTGAGGGCCTGGTTGGATACATTAGAGTGAGAGGTTTTGGCACTTAGGCCTCTTAGGGCCAGATCATGGCCCATGGCAGACAGGATGGAAATTTAGGGGAGACATCTGTGGTTGAAAGGGGAACCCTCTGAATTTCCCCTGACTTCAAAGTCATACTACAATATAACTACTGGTGCCACATTGCGGCAATCAACAGATATGGTTGTGGTGACACAGGACTGGAGATACTGGACTGTGTGGCACCCACTGCCAGACAAATTTTTATGGACAAGGAGTAATTACTGCCATTGGAAGGGACTGAGCAAACTCAAGCCTGGGCCGATTGCCTGCTGCTGTGTGGCACCCTGATGTGTGTTCTCCAAGGGCTTGTTGGTGTCAGGAATCACCAAGGTGCCTCCTGCATTATCTGTCAGCATCCCCAGGGATTAGGGTTAAATCATATCTCTGTTCTTGGTTAAACCTTCATGTTTCTAAGTAAATATAGGCCCTCATTACAGCCCTGGCGGTCAAAGACCACCAGGGCTGTTTTGGCGATTGCACCGCCAACAGGCTGGCTGTGCAATCTTGCCTATTTTGACAGCGGCAGAAGCGCTGCGGTCGTACCGCCGGGACTGGTGGTTTTCCTCCATGGTGGTCCCAAAGGTTTTAATCCACCAGGGCAGAGCTGCTTGCAGTGCTGCACAGGGGATTACGAGTCCCCTTCCACCAGCCTTTCCATGGCGGTAGGAACCACCATGGAAAGGCTGGCGAGAAGGGGAGTCGCAGGGCCCCTGGGGGCCCCTGCACTGCCCATGCTCCAGGCACAGCCCCACACTGCTTTTCACTGTCTGTACAGCAGACAGTGAAAAGCGCGACGGGTGCAGCTGCACCCGTCGCTCAGCCGCAACACCGACAGCTCCATTTGGAGCCGGCTCCCATGTTGCGGCCCACATCCCCGCTGGGCCGGCGGGTGGAAAATCTGTTTCCACCCGCCGGCCCAGCGGGGATGTCATAATGGGCACGGCGGTTACAACTTGGTGGGCGGTGGTTGCCGCCCGCCAATGTTGTAATGAGGCCCATAATGTGGTCTATTACACAATTGGTTTTTATTAATCCTTGTTTTACCAATGCTTGTTTGCTAATGTGAGCAGGTGTAGACATGTGCTTCTAATTGGGTGTGGTGTAGACATGTGCTTCTAATTGGTTGTGGTGACTCATCCACATGTGGAAACTCAACTGCTTTCCTGATTGGCTATAAATAGCAGAGTGAAGCATGTCTTCCTGCTTGGCTTTGTTTTGCTTCCTGATCTCAGCATCTGATTTGGCAGTCCAGCCCCTGCTGTCATCCTTGTATTCAGGACTTTTGAGGCAATTCTTTTCTTCGTTCCTGTACCAGCTGACACCAGGCATTCCTCCAGCACTCTGGAAAAGACTGCATCTAAGTGACTAGTATTCTCCAGGGAGTTTGTTCTTTGAGCACTGTGCTTTCCTAGAACAGCTGGTGTATTTCAGACCTCGTATTTTGGCAGAGTGCTTATCTTGAAGAGACAAATGCATTTCTGACATTCTACATTATTATTGTAGTTACTTGCCTAAATGTGCTTCAGGAAATCTGTTTGAGCTCAAGTACTACAAAAAAGTGACAGTGCAATTTTAAAAGAGCATTTACGTGACTTTTCTTTCTCTAATAGCATAACTCTTGGATTTAAATTGTGTCATTCATGCCTGTGTTTCAGGTTTGAGGAATTTGCTTTTTGAAGGGTTTTTCACACACAGAGTGAAACCAACCCAAACTGTGCCACCCTAACTGTTTGAACCCAGAGTGGACATTTGTATTTCTTGGATTGTTTTTGTTCCTTTTAGTTTAACCCTATGCATGCAGGACAGTTATATGTGATATTATTAATGCCCTTGTTTGGCTTTCTTGTGGATGATAAGTGCAACCACAGTTCTAATTGTAGTGTGCAACTGTGAAGCTCTGTGAAGCCAGCCCTAGTGTTGCAGTACTTATTTTTATGGTACTCAGTTTGGGTTTTTGGTAATGCAGTGTTAGTAATTGTGCCAACAGTTATTATTATCCAAGAAAAGTGCTGGAGCATCCCGATGTTCTTCTACCACTCCCGTGCCCTTTTTTAGAAAGAGAGAGATTCAGTTTCCAGGAAGTTGAGTGTACTAACTCTACTATCACACTGTCAACAACGACCTGCCCCCCCAAAGATACAGGGTGCCTGGCTGGACAGGCAAGATGTGGCAGTGTTTTGTCTCTTTCTCTTCCGCTCCCCTTTCCTTTTGGGACACATGCCAGGGTTTCTGTGTCCAACAGGAAGTGCAGAGAGGTGTGCCAGGAGGTCAGGGGGCATACCATCGCCCATGCAGACATCCTGCTTTTCAGGTGAGTGGCCCGTCTCAACAGTTGGCGTGCCCCCTGCTTTATGGTGCAGGTCTCAGGGACATCAAATACTTGCAGTGAGGGACCTACGCCTTCTACCTGTGACATCTGGAGAGCCGTGCCCTCCACAGACCCTACATCATCTACTGGATTCCAATGTGTAGCAGAGGTGTGAGTGTGCAGCTAAGTATTGTGCCTGGAAACCAGATTACTTGGTCCATAGCCATCAAAGTATTGCCACCATTCAAGGAGTGTTTCCCCTCCATCGTGGGGCCTCAAAACACATAAGCATCATGTTGGAGGTGAGCGGATTCACCGGTTGTGGGACCCCGCGTGGCCCGCTCCGTCAATCATGCCGCATTCCTCTCGTGTGACACACTGACTGCATGCTCATTGCATTCGGTGTCCGATTCACAGGTTTGCGATCCTCGGGGGGGGTTCCTATAGCAGTGCTGAATTCTACCTCGTGTAGCACCGCTGAACTTTCACCTCTGTGTATGACTAGAGTTGTCTGGTGTGACTCAAGTCATTGTGCACCAGATGCTGTGCCTCATTTCAGGGATTTACAGAATTGGTAACTCTTAGTGTGTGACCGGAGTTGTCTAGTGAGACTCAAGTCATCTCGCACTGGACACTGTGCCCCATTCAGGGGAGGTACGGAATTAGTAACTTCATGTGTGACCGGAACTGTCTGGTGCAACTCAAGTCATCTCATTCCAGGCATTGTGCCTCATTCCAGGGAGGTACAGAATTGGTAACTGTTCGTGTGTGATCAGAATTGTCTGGTGGGACTCAAGGCATTGCGCACCAGACATTATGCCTCATTCCAGGGAGGTACAGAATTGGCAATTCTTTGTGTAGGATCAGAACTGTCTGGTGTGACTCAAGTCAACGCGCAGCAGATGTTGTGCGCCATTTCCAGGGGATGCGGAGGAGCAGATTTGTGTACTGGAGTGGCCTGTTTGGCTTGGCGATATTGAGAACAGCGTGTGTGCTAGGGTGACCCTCTCCCTGTGCTTGGCAGAACAGGGCCTGTGCTGGAAGGCATGGTACGGAGACCTTTGAGTGAACTTCCCAAGTGGAGGCCAAACCTCAGTTTGTCAACTGCTGCCTGATCAGCCTTTTATCTATTCTTTTTCCCTCCACCTTTCCCCTGGGAATCTGAATAAGTGTGACTCGGGCCTCGATTAGCCTAGTACCCGGGGAAAGGTTTCTTTCATTTCCAGCCCATGGGGCAGGGCAGTAGGGGTTGGTTGAAGGGTGGAAGATGATTTGGCCCCACGGGGTCTGTGAGTGCATTGACAACTGACTTGCCGGATATCAGTGCACCTCATTAGGGTGTTGGCAGCCAGTGTGTGCAAGTGCGTGCTATATGAGCCTGACTGATATCCATGGCACCGTGTAGTGGTGTGGAGTGAGTGTGTGGGAGTGACTGCCTGTGATCAACTGCACCACACGGCAATGTGGCCGTACATGTTGTTTCCTTGCCAAAAAATTACCACAGTTGACATTGGTCTTTATCTAGGTCCACAAGGCTATTTCAAAGTGCTGTAATTATTGGTGTGTACACATTGCTGCTATTGTTGTGAACCGGGGTGCACCCTATAACTGTGTGGTATTGACCTGGAATAATTTCTATTGTGGGTCTTGTGCTGACAACATTTTACACCGCATGATGGTGTTGGGAGGGAAAGTAGGATTTTTCCCAAGTGTACATATTGCGGATGCTGTTTTAATACGGTTAAGCCTAGTACTGCTAATGATATTTCCGAATGTTATGCCAGAAGAACATGATTTACATGTTGTGTTAATTAATGTGTGTGTTTAATTCAAATCTTCTTTCCATACACAACATGTGAAGTCTCTTTTCTGATACTCAGTGTCTTTATTGTGTAAGAGTGCTGTGCCAATGCTTTACACATTGCCCTTGTGGTAAGCCTAACTGCTCAGTGCCAAGTGCTCACTGCCAAGGGTGAGCGCAGGTTATGCAGTGAGTGTAATCACCCAGTTCCTCACAGGAGTGGTAGGTTCTGACTGGCTAGGCCCTTGACTAAGCCAACTAGAACATGCCGCCTCCAACAGCGAGAGATAAATTTAGCCAGAATAGTAAAACAAAATAGATAAATAGTTTTAATGTTAAGGCAATAATTACGTTGATGGCACAGTTACATAAATCCAAAATGGAAAAACGTGAAACATGACGAAAATAAATCTCTGGATGGGTAAATATTTCTTAATTTGCTTATGAATTGATAAAATGTCAGAATGTCAAGATAAAAGGAGTGAATTTTTCAAGTGGGACAATTCCTCAAACTTTTACATACCAGTATAATGACGAAAAATGGGCCCTAAAGGACAGTAGTGCTCAATATGTTTTCTTGGGTTTTTATTCACAAGCGTGATGTGAATCTGGAACAATTGTGGTAAAGTCAGTTTCCTTGATGAACACTATTTCTTTGTGGTGACATTGCAAGCATGTCAAGATGTTTTCTTTCAGGAATCTGCAAGACAAATATCCAATGTCACTGACCACTTACAGCAAACATTGTAAGGTTGCCACACATATAGGAACTCAGTTTGCTAGGAACCCAATGTGCATAGGTCTAGACTACTTCTCACAACTTGGTTTAGTTCACGTCTATCCCTCTTGCCATACAGGAACAGGAAAATCAATTCCTCCAGACACACAGGCCCTCCTCCAGGTTCAAGCTTCCAGTAGAAGTCTCCGGTAATTCACTGAGCTCTCCAAGCAGCAGATCTATATCTTTGTAATCTCTGGGATTCAGTCAGAGGCAGTCTGGCTACAACCCTGTGCAGTTCATTTCTAGCATAAGAACCTCAAGTGGATAATCTAAGAAACTCCTTGTTTATTTACTTCACAGGTGTAAGAGGATACTCCAGCGGATGATCCTCTTCTAAGGCTGAATTGGTAAACAGTAGTTGTGATGGGTTTCTAAAAGTAAAATATAGCCATAGTAATAAACGATAGGATACCTAGTAAGGACTGAAATAATTCCCAGGTCAACATCACTTCCTCTTCCAGCAAAGTTATGCATTACAAGTATTTTAATTTTGTTTCAGGCAGACCAGCACTTACCAAGTCTTTGTGGGAAAAACAATGTGATGGGATGTGTCACATAAATTGAAGATGCTCTTCCAAATGTAAGGATTCCCTCAAAAATTAGGTTTGTATTCAAGAACGATAGAAACCCTCTGCATGCAATTTCAAACTAGTCTACCAATCTCTATTTCCTTGAAGTCAAGACATTCTGCGCAGGCCCCTTCAGTGAATACACCTTGCCACCATGTTTGTTTACATTGGCCTTCCTAAAACCCAGGAAAGTAATGAAGTTATTGAATTACTTCTGCACTGCAAAATTTATGAAAAATATAAATTGGTAATTTCCCAAAAAAGTAAAACTACTATCGTAAATGTATGCATTCCATCAAAACTAGAACCTAGGGTTTGAACACGAAATCATGGGCTTCCACATTAAAAAACATAAACGTGAAGAGCATGAATTATTTCTTTCTGGTGTGGAAACATACTGTTGTATAGTGTGTGCATACCTTTTAATCTGCTAAATTACAGACACTCCAGATGGGTGAACCTTAAAATGTATACTTTCCCTTGCAAACCTAAATGTATCCACATAAGGGCCTTGGTGAAATGTTCATCTCATTCAACCTATAGGAGAATTCATTTTACTCTCTCATTCTCTCCTAGTGGGTGTGCTGCAGTTTGCACATAATTGAAAATGAAGGGCGTACCCAAATTAATGCAGGAGGCTTTTCTGTGAGTGTCAGTTCTTCAATACTTTAATGCCCCATTAAGAGTTACTTCAAAGAATAAAAGTAACTGTCTTTCAGTTTCAATTCACCTGTATGTTGCTTAGAGATTATAGTGCAAACGAAGAAAAAAACAATGCTAAAATAGCCTATAAAGTCTAACATTTGTGTAAAGCAAAATAGCCAGCAATCAATCAAAAATAAAGGCAATTGCTGTTTCAGCAAACCAGACGTTCACCGCAGATCAGCTGGATCATGAAACGCTAAAAAACATACAATTTGTACTTATTTTATAGATTTTCTCTCAATGCAAGTAAATACTAGTAAGTCCCATTATAAAACAAGATAAAATAGTAAACTGATTATCATAATCATTTGTGCAAATGCATTTTTGTATTCTTTAGTCCACAGCAAGGGTTCAGGGATGTCCTTTCTGACATACGTCCTGATTTAGATTTCAGTGGATAAGTAACCCTGTCACAATGGTGATGGATATCCTGTCCCCCGAAATATAAATCCCATTATTTTATATGGGATTTATATCTCGGAAGACGGGCTATCTGTCACTGTTGTGATGGAGTAACCCCAAAATATAAATCAGGCCCAAAGTCTTGTAGGGGCTTTGACATTTGGGCATGCCTAGTGATCCATTGTCTACAGCCAAGAAAGTTTGTGGCTGGGAGATGTTAATTGGAAGGAGAACTTCCAAATGGCTTCAACATGGTTGAATGGCAGATGATACTTTCTGGCTGTGATTACATGACGAAGATATCACACTTGTGAGAGGCTAAAACGCAGTTTCTCCTTTGAAGGCTTGTGCCCCTTTTTAGCCAATTCAGTGAAGAGGTAAAGTGAGTCCACCTCATAGTGATCTAAAGTAACAGGTGCCAATACAAGTCATCAACATATTGAACAAAAGTGGAACCATTGAGGAAGGCCAACGTGATCAGGTCTTTCTTTAAAGCTTTGGAAAAGATTGACATTCAATCCGTAAATCTTTGTGGGAGCTGCCACCATGAAAGTTGAGACCTTCCGAGTGAGAATGCGAAAAGGAACTTGCTGTCTTCATGTATGGGGAAGCAAGGAAAAGGTATAACAGAGGTCTGCTATAGTGAACCTTTTGTGGCTTGTGAGGATGCATGAAAGGATGGAGGCTGAGGACTACAGGGAAGCTAGGGACAAACTACTACAATGGTGTCAGTGGTTATTATAAAAAATAAATAAAAAAAAACAACAATAGATGGATGGAATGTGGAACTAATCAAGCATTCACCACCAGTCAGAGATGTGGGTTTAATGCATCAGTTCTTTTGCTTGTCAAGTGATTCCAGTTTGGACCCAGCCATATGCAAATCAGTCTTGACAATGTTCCCCATGGGAACAGTCCAACCCGAACTTCCAAGACCTAGTTCCCCTTGGACCAGAAACAAGCATCCGGGGACCAGTTTCAGGGCATCACCCATCAGCCAGGCTAGTTTGAATCTGGTGGCACAGTGAGCACGGGACTCATGTCCAGGCATACCCTTCCCACTAGGGTGACAAATGCAAAGACAACAGATGATGGACAGAATGTGGAACAAATCAAACATTCACCCCCATTCACATACCTGGGTTTAATCCATCCGTTTTTTTGCTCGCCATGCCATTCCAGTTTGATCCAGCCATATGCAAAGCAGTCCTGACCCTGTTCTCCACGGGAACAAAAGTCAAAAGTCAATGAATTTCAATTGCTAATCAGCCTCAGTGTATGAGACCAAAATTTATCCTGAACCTACTAGCCTTGAAGCAATTGTTCCAGTAATGATGTTGCATAACCTGTGCAAGATATGATCCCCAGTTAGAGTAATGATGGTGCATAACCTTTGCAAGGTATGATCCCGAGTTAGAAAGATGAATGACTATAGTTTATATCCTTCTGTTGTGAGGCCTAAAATGACCCCAGTTGTAAGAAAGCAAGAGTATCTGAGGCAGCATACGCACGATCCTTGGTGAAGTGTAATTGGGTGGTATAGTGTGAGGGTGTCCATAGATAACCAGATGAACACATAATTAAAGTAAGGGTAGAACAGAACATTGATATTCCAAATGTAGTGGCAAAGAGGTACATAGCATGCGTCATGATGCTGCACTAACACTAACAGTACACATTGCTACATTTGCACATTAAATCTAGGGGTCAAAAATGGCCAGCGCTTGTTAGTAAATAAAATAAGGCAGAGCTTAAACTCCCCCATGCACTGTCAGTAGACACTGGTAGGCCTCGTATTGAACGTCAAGGAACAAAAAGGGCCCGTTTTATTCCAAAATACGGATGAGACCGCAATTTGACCTACCTCCTGAATAAAAATGCTGACATCAAATGGGTGGTGGTCTTTGGGGTCGGCAAAACACTTTATCTCTGATTTCTTATTTATAGCACATTTTTTTTAAAGGAGCCAGTTTTCCTTAAAGAAAATGCAAAACTGCATGTAAAGAGAGAAGTGTTATGTTGTTTATTTGTTAAGTGAAGGCAGTGGTCATGTGGGCCTCTGCCTCCTCTTAAACTTTTATTTTGAAATTCACAAAAGTAAATGTGTCACGAGGCTATCCCTCTCATTTGTTAATGGGTTACCACAGCCTTTGAGGTGTCCAATTAAATATCAATATTTTCTGACTTCGGTTGCAGTACATTGCTGTACAGAATACCAGTTCTGTATTTGGAGTGATGATTGCAACACGCCCCTTCTAAATATCGAATCAGTATCCATTTCTATACACATTTGGACCCAGATGACATAGCTTGGCGTTTGCGATTTCCTAATAGCAAATATCTGCAATTCGCTATCAGGAAATCACAAACAGATATATAAAAGTGTCTCAGACACTGTTTGTAATTCCGAAATGGGTCGCAAGGGTACTGCCTCATTTGTATTGAGGAGACAGATCGCAATTTACAACCTATTGGCAATATCTAGCACTCACAGGGATGGTGGCCTGCTGGGGTTAGCAGACCACCATGTCCATGAATGCTTTTTAAATAAAGCATTTTTTTAAAAATGCAGCTCGTTTTTCTTACAGGAAAACAGGATGCATTCCAAAAATAATAATGAAAAGTTTTTTATTCATTTGTTAAGTATGGGCAGTGGTCATTCGGACCACTGCCTGGCTCTTAGCGCCCCTCATTCACAAAGGGTTCCTTTGGGGACCCCTTCCGCATTCCTGGTCACAAAACATTCATACATACCAGTTGACTCGCTATTAAGAAGGGATGTCCTTGACCCGATCCTTCCTAATAGCGACTCGCAAACTCATTTTGCGATTCGGTAATATATTACCGAATCGCAAAATAGGTTTGGTACATCCAAAAATGCCTTCACCTTTTTCTGGATGTAAATGGCACAATTCTGCTAATCAGGCCATTTGCGGCCAGAAAAAAGCTTCGTACATCTGGCCTTTAGTGACCCTGGAATACTTTTCTGATTTACAGATTGGGAGGGTTAGCAAACACTAAAACCTTTTGTACAGCTTGGCCTAAATGTGTATTAATATTTAAATTATTAATCAATTAACTTAAACATATTATTTCAATTTACATATAATAATTTTAAACATTAAGTTAAAAAATTACCCACACTCACTAGTATTTTTGTTTTTGCATAATATTTAGTAAATTAAGTTAAATCGTAGGTGTTGAAATGACTTAAATATTCTGTTCAGTGTGTGTGTGTGTGTGTATGTATAGGTGATGGTGATGGAATGCTCTAATGACCATTAAAGAGAAAAAGAAAGTCTTTTGGAGTGCTGTGCATTTCTTAAGGGAATTAGATTTTCAAGAAGTGCATTAGTGGCTGCTGGGCATTTTTGAAAATGGTAGATCATAACAAATGAGTTTCTGTTGTCACAAAGTCAGTGACTCAGAAATTTGACAATCAGGATAGTGAGTGGATACTGCTCACGTTACCCCCAGGGTAATAGGCTCAGTCAGGCATATGTAGGTGGTCAGTGGGCTATCATAAGGTTGTGAATGGCTGTCCTCGGGTCACACAGAGTCAGTTGCAGACTCTGAAGTGAAACACGCAGAGTTTGAGTATTTGAAGTAACTCCTTGCCTCTCTGCATCTAGCTCCTGAGTGGTTTAAGGATTGGGACATCTGGTCTTTTCGCATTGGTCTTGAAGACAGCGACTCTCAGTGGCAAGATCCTGCATATGGCGTCAATACATTACCAGCATAACTCGTATGTGTTCTCAGGGCTGAACATCTGGGCCATTGTCATCTTTTTATCAGGGGTGGAAACTAGACAAAAGCTGCAAGCATGCAGTTTCTCCCTCACTGGCACTCACATACAGGCAGACAAACTCACATGCACAAAGAATTCAGCACACAGGACACACGCTCCCCGTAAACTAAAGCTAACATGAAGTATGAGAATAGACTGACTCTCGAAGTACGTTGAAGACAGCACATCCCACATTATAAATACAGGCACTCATTATGACTTTCGTGGTTTGCGGGCAAGACCGCCGAGCAGAATACCGCCACCATCCCACCAGTCTTGGTGGTACAGTGACCACCTTATTATGATGCACAAAGGGGAAAACGCCCCAAAACAGCCATAAATGCAACACCGCTAGGCCAACCAACGGCAAAAATATTACTGTCTGACCACCAGCCCTGCCTCGCGGACACCATTCCTTCTGCCCTATCACGTGTCAGTTCCCTGCCCAGCTGTCCATGCATGGAGGAACACGATTTGTTGTGCGCACTGCTGCGATTCCAAAAGGTACTGCCAATAGTAGGCAACACCACATTGGACAGTTTGAGTACCCCACACCTGAGACACATACACAAACCACAGACACCTGCTCATGCCTCTATAAAATACCTGTGACACACACTCACAGTCTCTTGTGAATTTTATGAACAGCACACATATTAACAACCCATTTACCCAGATCCCATACACCACAGGCACTTTCATGCTGCACAGTAAGCACACACCACACAACTCCACGTTTTGGACTAGGCACACATCACACTCACACACAAACACCACAACCCAACTGCACCCACATCCAAACACCCCCACCCCACCAACCACCCCACACTGCACCCTACACGCTCTATACCCCCCACACACATTTCACTGACAATGAGTTGAGGGTCATGGTAAATGAAATTGTCACGAGCCACATCTTTTCATAGCCAAGGTCCAGCAAACATCAATGGCAAGGGAAATGGAGTTATGGCAGAGAATCAGTGACAGTTTCAACTCAGTCGGCACATATCCATGCACAAGGGAGGACATCAGGAAGAGGTCGAACGACCTACGGGGGAAAGTGCGTTCCATGGCGTGGAGGCACAAGATCGCCCTGAAGAAGACTAGCGGTGGGCCACCACCTCCACCCCTTGAGATAACATCCTGGGAGGTGAAGGTCTTGGACATCATGCATCCTGAGGGCCTGACTGGAATCATGGAGGCTTGACTCTGGTAAGTCAACAACACCCACCTTGCATCAACCACTCCTACCCAGCATGCGTCCCCACCTTCCGTCACTCCCCAATCCACCCCATCCCACACTTCTGCACCCCCCAGGCACCACACGCCCCTCCCCTGCATGTCACACCACACCACTGCCACCATCCCCATACAGTCACTCTCAATGCATGGATAACTAGCACAATATCAAGAACCACAACTCCCACAATGTAACACTCCCTGCAAATCAGAGGATCACCGTCCCACTTCACAGTGGAACACCTGCATTGAAAACTAAACCACACGCCACATCAACTGGCATCCTCAACTGCGTTCCAACACATGGCAATGACAGCAATGTTTTCCACTATCCTCAACCCTCAATGGCACTTGGAAACAATGGCACAATCCACATCCCCCAAACAATGTCTGCATTACTGCAGCTGTCACTGCCATCACTGGGAAGCAAGTTAGGCTACATCATGCATCACACAATGTAGCCAACAAAGACATCTCCAAAATGGAACTCACTCCCTTTCCATCCAAAGGTCCCGCTGCCACTACCAGCCGCCGGTGGATGCCAGGGTCAGACAGCCCTCCCCAGGATGATGACTCCAATGGATGTCTGGACAGTGACGACTTGCCTGGCCCATCAGGGATGACTGGTCAGTCCATACCCAGCAGCCCCACCCTGGACACTCCGGACTCCCCCTCCCCTGGGGAAACCACACCGCAGCCAGCCTTTCATCCCTAAACCAGTGTCCTAGGGATGGGTCAATCAGAAGTGTTCCCCACAGTTCAGAGGTCAGAGTCAAGGTCACAAACTCATGACAATAAAGGTCCTGGTGGAGTGGGAACACTGTGCCAGGGGCACGGGCACAGGGGGCCAGGAGTAGTGGGAGGGGACCTGTGGTCCAAGGGACCGGGCTGCCACAACAACAGACCACCCTCTCCCAAGTCCTGGCTGCATACCACCAAACCCAGGACACGATGGGCCAGATACTCATGACTGTGCAGGAGAACCAGAGGCTGCATAGGAAGCACCATCAGGAGGCCATGCAGCAGTGGCAGGCCTTTAATGCCACCATGGCCTCCATTGCAGGGGTGCCCGAGAAACTGAAAACCATCTTGCATGAGTCCTCCACCCACCAGCAAACCCTTTCACTAGCCACATCCCAACAGAGCCCTCCAGTACCGCAGCAGCTAGTGGAATGAAGGCCCTGCCTGAGGACCCGCAGACCGCCAGCACCTCTCCCCCTGTAGCTGAGGGACCACAATGCAAGCAAGGACATCCAACCAGACATTCTGCAGGAACTGATGACAAGAACAACACCACCACCAGGAAGTGACCCTCTCTTGAACATACTCCCTTGTGTGCCACTGACCTGTTGACTGTCCACTGTCATCTCATAGTTCTCCCATGGCCCCTTATACTGGACCCTGCTGCACCCAGCTGGCCTGACTGCACTGATGAGTTCACCTACCATGACTCCACTCATCACCCCTTGCACGTGTCAGTCACAATTAAACACTATTGAGCACAGCTACTGTCTAAGTGCTTCATTGCAAGAAGTACCATTTACTGTGGCATAACACGTGTAACTGTCAACCCATTGTCCTGCCAAAGTTTGTGAGAGTGACAGAAGGGGGAGCAATATGCAGCATGGATGATAGTGGAGCAGGCAGAGGCTGGAGACATGTGTCAAGGGAGGCAACATGTGATGCAGGAACCAGAGTGCACCAAGAAATGTCCTGCAAGTAGAACAAGACAGGGACAACAATCACTATAGGAGTAAAACATGCCCATACAACACACATGCACCACAATTACAAACTCCCAAGGGTGAGTTGGCAAGTGCCAGCTCTAGCCATATGCCCATCTCAGACCCACATTCCCAAGACAACCATCCCCAATGGTACTTCCATCACAGCACACAAAGATAAACTTAAGGCATGTTCCACAGTCAATACAGTAATGTTGCACTGCATCCCAATGTGGACTCTTAGGAGAGGTATCAGTACTGTTGACACCACAATGTATAGCATACATATTGAAGTTTATGTGGCAGTACAGGGAACAATGGAAAAGCACAAAAATGTCACATGTGAAGCAACACAACAACAGGGTGATAATTGAACTGAAGAGTGTACAGTAACAACCCCACTTATGGGGAAATGTGACCACACCCAAAACCACCCAGAGGCAGAGCTGCACCCAATTCCACCGGTGCTAACAGACACTAGGAGGATTTATGTCACAAGCCTACCTGGAGTGCGGGTCACATAACATACATCTTACACATACCTGTAGTTCAGTGGAATACTGTTGTATCGACTCTGTTCTGGAGTCAGCTGCATCCTCATCATCTTCATCCTCTTCACTTCCCATGTCCTCTTCATCAGCCACTGGCCTGCTGCCACCTCCTCTGCATCCAGCAATGGGATGTGACGTATCAGGGCCAGATTGTGTAGCATGCAGCAGGCAACCATGATCTGGCACACTTTCAGTGGTTTGTAGAGTAGAGAACCTCCGGAGATGTGAAGACACCGGAATCTGGACTTCAGTAGCCCAAAGGTTTTTTCGATCACACGCCTTGTCCTGCTGTGGGCCTCACTGAAATGGTTTTCAGCATGCGTAGTCAGATGTCTCACAGGTGTAAGTAGCCATGGAAGGTTGGGATAGCCAGAGTCACCTGTGTACACAGAGGTAGGGCCCATGTCAAGACCAGGAGGAAGATAGGGCAGGGTGTGAAGTGAGTTGAGTGTACAGGGGCACACATATGATTGTATACATTCTAACGAGCCAGACTTAGTCCCTCTGTAGTGGTGCCATCATGTGTGGGATGTTGCTATTCCGCAGAATGTAGGAGTCATGCACAGAACTAGTGAACTTGGCTGTAACTTGTGAGACACTTTGGTCAGCGAGACATGCCACCTGAACACTGATAGAATAAAAGTATTTTAGGTTCCTGAACACTTGTTCATTTCTTCTGGATGGCACAAAGGCAATGTGTGTGCCATCTATGGCCCCTATCACATGAGGAACATGTGCCAAATTGTAGAAGGCACCTTTGACAGTGGTTAAATCAGCACGTTGGGAGAACCTGATGTAGAAGTGTAGATGTCTTAGAAGAGCACACAGTACACCCCTCAAAATGTTACTGTACATTGGCTGTGACATTCCTGCTGCCTAGCCCACTGTCATCTGGAACGACCCTGTGGCAAGAAAGTGGAGGACTGATAACACCTGTACTGTGTGAGGGATGGCATTGGGATGAAGGATGGCAGGCAAAAGAACAGGCTCCAACTGGGTCACCAGCTCCAAAATGGCCTGACGGTTCAGGCGATACATCTGAATGACGTGTTGCTCTTTCATGGTGGCAAGGTCTACTAGGGGCAGGTACACAGGACCATGTCTCATCCTCAACATTGCACCATATCTGGGAATAGGAGAGGGAGACGTCAGAAAAAGCTGCAGTGATTGTGTGGACACATTAAAGATGTGCAATAGTTACAAAATTTCACCCATGACGCAGCCACTATTCGCTACATACACATAAAATGGCAGCCGCCAGTCCTGCATGCACAGGACAGATGAAAGTGACCTCATACTGCTGGCGTTAGACATCGTGGCAGTAGGCAGTCGCAACCACCGTGCAACTCCTCATTGGATAGCATGGTTGTCTATGGGAGACTGGAGCCAATGGTGATCACCGCTGGCGGTGACTGTGATGTCCACGGCGAATGTGACTGCCATTTCATGTGGCAATGCTCACTTGACTCCTGACACTCCTGCACACAAGACCGTCACTGTGTGTGCTGCTGTGTTCTGACTCTGGTAACCAAGATGCATGTCTGGCAGGTGATAGGGCCTCAGTCTTGTCACAGGAGGAACTCGAGAAGCTGGTGGACGGGGTCCTACCCCTCTATGGACAGGGATATGGGGCACCAGAGCAGCAGGTGAGTCTAATGTCACCATCCTGATAGTGATGTGTATGCGGATGTAAGGCATTGAGACGTCGTAGACGGAGTGGGTGCATGGAGATGGGTGAGGAGTCTGAGCGTTAGTGGTGTGTAGACATGTAAGTGTGGGCATGAGATGTGTGCTGTCCACTTCTGTCTCTGTGATGCCACTCTACATGACTTTCTCCTTTTGTCTGTGTCACCCATGCAGATCAGCACCCATCAGAAGAAGGGGATTTGGTGGGATATCTCCGAGCAAGTGTGGACCCTAGGGGTCCATGCCCAGTGGAACACCCACTGCAAAAAGAGGTGGAAGGACCTGAGATGCTGGGCCCGGAAGACCGCAGAGGCCCAGCTGGGGACCTCCTCTCAATGAGGGAGGGGTGCCCATTGGACCCTGACCTCCCTAATGGCCTGCATTTTGGCAGTGGCCTACCCTGAGGGGGATGGCGCTTGAGGGCAGCACAGCAGCTAAAAGGGGGTAACTACACTCTCTCACCTCGTTAATGTTTTGCTTAGGGGTACTATGGACATTATGGACTGGGCCTTGGGCTCCTTTGTACGTGGTTATTTATAATGGTTTTATATTGTTAATATATATATGCAGCTCTCAACTGTTGATGTAGATGGTAACAACCTTGTGCTGGCTTTCCTTCCACATGTAAGTGTGGTAAATATGCGATTTGGCATAAGTGAGTGTGTGTATGTGTGGGTTGGTATTGGTACGGGTGTTTGCGTGTGTGTGTGTGGGCATGGCTTGCCGTGCCATGTGTGTGTTGTGTGTGTATACTAATGTCCTTCCCTCCAGTGTGTGATAGGCGGGTGTACTTACGGTTGGTGTCTTCGTCACTGGTCCTGGAGTTCAATAGCCAGCTGGAGCATTGGGAAGACTTGCAATTCGCGTGCCATGGTGCCTGCGGATGTGCCTGTGTTCCTGAAGGTTAGTGTTCCCTTTTGAGTGATTTGTTTTCGCCAGGCTTTTCGTGGTGGTGCGACCGCCACGGAAATCCTGACGGTGTGCAGCCTCATAATAGGGTCATGGGAAACTGCCTCACCGCTGGCCTGGATATGCCTGCCGCTGGCCGCGGCAGTCCCTCTGCAGTGGCGGTTCGGGCGGGAACTTGGCTGTGTTCTGTCGGTTCTATCCCAGTGCTCATAATACGGTGGTCCTCTCCGCCGAGGCCGGGGCAGTGAGACCGCCACCTCCACCATGGTGGTCCACGGACCGCCAGACTTGTAATGACCACCACAGTGTGATTAACAGCACAGGGTTTGATTGGTCCTTATGCTGTTAGTGTGATGCACAGCTTACAATGCCCTAATCATTGAGCTGCCCTGTCACTATGAAAACGAGCTTCTGATGCATATTTCGGCCGTGGCTCAGTTGAGACCTAGCACAGGTACTCAGCTCTCACAGAAAAGCACCGACAGGCTTGGTTCTGACAGCCCATTCATTGTAATCCCCTCCCACAATCACTATACCTGACCCTGTTCCAACGTCATGAGTACCGGTACTCCCCTTTTGCAAGAAAAAAAGTGCAGGTGCTGAAAGAGAGGAAAATGATAAGTGCTGGTACTTAGTACCGGCGAGTCCGCCCCATTTAAAGCACTGCTCCCATGATCCCTCTAACATTCACTATGAAAAACGTACTTAAGTTTCAACAGATCTCTGACTCCTTCCTGAAAAGATAGATAAATGACTTGTAGGCAGAAGTCTCTCCCTGTAGGTTTGTGAATGTTTTATGATTGGTGTTTTATGTCATTGTGTTATTATTGCTTGGAACTTTCTGTGTTTTCACAACCTTAGCTTGTACCTTACATGTGGTTTTTAATGCAGTTTTTATTTTATTGCCACATGCCACCAGTTGTATTTCTATTTGACAAAGTTTGATATTCATATTTAGCAGGTTTCACAACTGATCAATCAAGCCTTTCCTGTTGTAGCAATGTTTCCAAGCCTGTTGTTGAAATAAAAATGCACACATCATGCAGAAGTCTAGCTGAAGAACCTGCATATGTGGCTCATTATTAACGTCGTCTGCTAGCCCTCTGTTCTCTTTTTCTGTTCCTATACACCAGATTTAAATGCATTGCAAAATAATTTGCAATCTGTATTGCTACTTTTACGCATATTTAAGCTGCTAGTGTTGATTAATGCAGAAGTAAATCTGTCGAAATTAGCACAGGAAAAATAATTCGCACAATGTTTCATGACCGTTTCTTTTTTTTATAAAAAGGTTTTTTTTACATTGGTTTTAAAAAGGCTTTTACATATACATGAGATCGTGTATTTTATTGATTTCCTAGTAGAGGACATCAATGTATGGCATATACGTTCAACGTGATTTAACGAGCTACGCAATCACTGTTGACATCTGATCTGATGTGCAAGCCACAAATGTGTACTGGCAAGGCTTTTAACTCACCCTTTTTTTTGCCAGGTCGAAAAATTGAGCCACATTAAGATGTGTGCAAATGCAGAATTCTCACAGATTGCTTGCACAGGTTGGACCCGGCTTTATCCGGAGCAAATAGCGAAAAAAAACATCAATGTGGTTGTTAAGCGCTTGAGTTAGAATCCCAGTTTGTCACATTCAGAAGTGTTCTCCTGAATTGGAATTTGTGCTATACTCGGAATGAGGGCCACAGATGGGTAACACAACAGCACTTGTTATTTAAAGGGCATCAAAAGAAGAGACGGGACTATTAGCGTAGCAAGATTCTGTACCTACAGAATTGTATCACTGAATAGCGACGTGAAGAATATCGACATAAAAGAATATCAAGGGACAACACACTAAAAAGTAAGTGCGTATAAGGAAGTATAGATTTTCTATTTCTAACTCCAAATCTGCCTGCCTTGAAGATACATGTATCGCTTGAGTATATATATGTAGGTACAGAAAATGTAGACTTACCTGTTGATATTTATTTTTACTTTTTTCATTGATATTTAGTACTTTTGATATTCGGACTTTGATATTTAGTATGCATACCTAGCCACAGGTTCCATGTTCCACAACACCAATGAAGACAATCCTTACATAACAAAACCTAGAAACCTATAGGCATGTCTTGTACTCCTCTACTACTGTCAGCAAATGATTTTTAATTGCTTCATTTCTTCATCTTGAATTTGCTAATTTGTTTTAAACAAATCGCTTTTAATGCCTGGTATTTTGAAAATATTTTACTGCATCATTACCTCAGACTCCACTCTCTCAAAATGGCAGTTTCTAAAACGTTTTCTCCTATTCGAGATCATCATAGCAATGCGGCCAAAGCAAAAGTACTAATTTAATAGCGTTTCAAAATTCATATGCCTCGTGTCAAGTGACGTGCTCTAAGGAAGCCTCCTTTTGGGGCATCACCATCACACCCCTAAACCATTTGGCAGCTGAAGTAAGATTGAAACGTGTTACTAATTGCCTGTGATAGAATAGTAATATTAAAACACAAATGAAAGTACACACCTGTAAGAAATTTTACTCAAGTCCAAGGCATGCACCTAAAGTAAAATACAATCTTTGAAATGTTTTGAGAGATTCTTGGCTCTTTAATTTATTCTTTGAAAGTTCTTTCTCCTCTGATTTCTCACAGTTCCAGCCAATTCTCAGCCATGACGTGTTTCGTCATTTGGGAGTAACCCCATTACTTTGTTACAGATTAAATTTTACCAATACATTTGCGGCATGGAAGTTAGCATATGGCGAGTTACAAGTTTCGTTTAAAAGGCTAACTGAGAAATTACCATGAGATGTAAAAATGTGAATGTTTGAATTATGATTGACATTGTGACCTCCACTTGTTTTTGACATCTAGTTTTACATTGAAAGATGTTGCACATTTATATTTTAATGAAGTATTGACATGAATTATTAGTATTAAGTGAACATGAATTAATTGTATGTATATTGAATTAAAATGAATTTACTAAAGCCAGTAATATGTCCAGAAAAATAAATGCACGTTTAGAATGTTTACTGAAATGCATATCAATGGTTGCAATTAAACAATTTGCTTTGCAGAATTGATTTAACTTGTAAGGTGTGCAGTAGGTTTATATGTATTAATTCTCACTAATCTGTATTTAGGCCTTCTTAGCTAGACTAGGCCTGGAGATTCAGTTTGCTCTAGTAATGAACAATGCCATTCTTTCTTTCCTTTGACCTGAATAATTTTCCTAGGCTGCTGATGTCTTAGTGAATGTCCTATTGTATTGAAGACAGGAGACGTTTTCAGTTAATAACAAATGTAACAGTATTTACTGTTGAATAAGGTAGGAAGTATTATTGTACTAACATGAGAGTTGTAAAATCAACCTGTAGAATTTTGAGAAAGATATTCCACTTTAAAAAAATCTCATAATTGTTATATTTTGGCAGAACCGCATGAACTCATCGAGATGACATTGCACCATCCATGAGAAAATCCAGAAGAGTTCCAAACCTGAGGGGCGTCCACAATTCCAATTGGATATTGATCAATCTGCGCAAGATGAGTGCACCCTGAGGTCCAATAAGGATTCTTCGTACATTTCTAGTTAGTAAGAGACTTTTAGAATTTTTAGTAAGTCTGCCCTGTGACACTTGGGAAGTGAGTCTCACTTGGGGAGTGACTGTCCTGAGATCCAGTTCTATTTTTTGTCTCTCTAGCTGAACCATCCTCTAATTTTGTCTACCTTTGTGATGTTCAGAGGTATTCCTCATGAACCATTCTCTATGTTAAGCCTTTGTCACCTATCCTAGTTGCCCCTATACTCATACTGTTCAGAATTAATATGTCCACTTTACTCTGAACTGCTGACCTGTTCTATGTGCAGCCCGTGTTCTTCACTGCCCCTGATGCTGCTGTCTTCTGATGCTGCGACACTATGAGTGCTCTGATCGACAAATTCTTTCTGTCTGCTGTACCATCAGGAGAGGTATTATTCACAATGTTGTTTTCTTGTTTCCTTATTAGCTTAGAAAATTACACAGTGGACACAATTTGCAGGGGTGAGGATGCCTTACAGTCCATGGAGTCAGGACTACACACTGCCTGCTGGTGGCTGCTCAGTGGTGGCAGTGGTGGTGCTGGTGTCGGGGCTGGCAGTGGTAGGTGGAGGCTCCAGCCCATCTCCTGCAGCCTCGGATGGCTGCCCACTGGGGCTGCTGCTACTGGCAGCGGTGCTGGGGGCAGTGCAGGAGGTGGTGCAGGTGGCAGTGCAGGTGGCAGTGCTGGTGTCAGGGATGCCAGTGGTGGAGGAAGGCTCCAGCCCTTCCCCTGCAGCCTCAGACGGCTGAACCGCCATGGTTGGTGGTGGTGGCTCAGAATCAGTCCCAGCACCAGGGCTCCTGTCCTTCCTGCCTGCAGGTGCAGGCCCTTTGCCCTTGCCCTTGTAAGCTGGTGGTGCCTCCTTGTCCTTGCCATCTGGTGGTGCCTCCTTGCCCTTGCCAGTTGGTGGTGCCTCCCTGCCCTTGTCAGGTGGTGGTGCCTCCTTGCCCTTGCCAGCTGGTGGTGCCTCCTTGCCAGCTGGTGGTGCCTCCTTCCCTTTCCCCTTGGCAGCTGGTGCAGGCACACTGCCAGTGCTGATGGATGGTTCCTTAAAGCCCCTCATGCCTGCAGTAGCTGCCGACACTACTGTGGCCGTGGACTAGGTGGCTGAGGTGTTAGCCTGGGTTCTGATCACCCTGGCCCGACGTGAAGGCTGGGGGGAGGGGGAGGGAAGAGGTCAACGTCAGAGAGGAAAAGCTTCTTAGGGACACTAGGGCAGGAGGAGGGTGAAGGTTTGAGAGTGAAGGAAGAGGGAGTGGTTGTTGGAGGTGTCTGTCTGCTGTGTTTAGGTGCAGGTGCATGGGCTGGATGCTGTTGTTAGGTTGATGGCTTTTGGGTGTCTGAGTGCTTGCGTTTGTGTACTTTGGGAGGAGGGGGCACAGACACAGTGGGAGAGGACACAGGGGACATGTGCATGGATGTGGGGGTGGTGACTGCCAGTGAGGGGTGTGTAGTGATAGACATGATGGTGATGGAGGCAGTGGATGAGGATGTAGTGCATGCAGGTGTGAGTGGAGAAGCTACTGGGAGGGAGGTGGACGACGAGGAGGAGGGGGATACATTGGGGTGAGTGGATGTTGCTGTGTCTGCATCTGGATGGTGTTTGTGTGAATGCCTGTGGGATGAGTTGTGGTGCTTGTGTTTGTCTGAGCCACTCCTGTGTGTTATCTTGGGTGCATGCTGGTCTGAATGTGTGGTTGGGATAGGTTGGGGTTCAGGGAAATGGGACTGGGCAGAGGAAGTTGGAGGGGGGAGGCTAGAGACATGAAAAATGGCTGCCATCAGGGAGGAGGCCCTGGATTGATCTCTGTTGGGCCGCCATGCCAGAGTGAATGTGCTCCAGGAATGCATTTGTTTGTTGCAAATGGCCTGCCATCCCCTGGATGGCATTCACTATGGTTGACTACCCAACAGAGATGGATCGCAGGAGGTCAATAGCCTCCTCACTCAGGGCAGCAGGGCTAACTGGGGCAGGGCCTGAGGCACCTGGGGCGAAGGAAATGCCCACCATCCTGCGTGAGCGGGCACAGGAAACTCGCTGAGGGGCTGCTGGGAGGGTGGTGCTGGTACGGGGTGGTGGCTGTACCTGTAGTTGGGGTGGCCACAGAGGTGTCTGCCACCACTAGGGAGCTTCCATCGGAGGAGGTATCACTGTCAAAACTGTTTCCTCCTATCTCCGCCATGGTGCTCCCCTTGCCCTCCATCCCACTGTTGCCCTCACCGTCAGTGGACTCGACCTCATGGGCCCTGTGGGATGCAGCTCCCTCCGTCGCCGGTGCCTCTGCTCCTCCGCCAGATGATGCTCATGCACAGAAGGACAGGGTGACAAAATAAAAAGGGGGCTGAAGAGACAGAGGATACACTTGGTCAATGGGGGCAACAACACCACCGTTGGCATACACAACACACAAACACACACACACACACAGGGAACCTCCTTAAGCACTAGGCAATGCCCTACCAGTCACAATGCTAGTCACCAGGCCATGGATAGGAATACCTAACGCCAATTGCAGCCTACCTGAGACCCACAGAGCCCTGCCCAGTAGTGAATGCCTACTAGCTTGGTTGGAGGTGGTGTTCATCAGCCCCTGCCCAACATGGAACCTACCCTGCAATGTCCGGCCTGGCCTAGGGGCACCAAAGGCCCACATCCCCCTACCAAAGACCACTCCACTACGCACAAGTAGTATAATGTAAAACTATACTGCCCTTATGGCTGCTGTGATGCCCTCAAGCGTCCATCCATCTCCGGATAGGCCACCACCAGTATGCGGAACATCAGGGGGGTCAGGGTTTGATGGGCAACACTTCCTTGTTGGGAGGCCATTCACAGGTGGGCCTCCGCCGTCTTCCTTGCCCAGCGTCTCAGGTCCTCCCACCATTTGTGACAGTGGGTACTCCGCCTGCCATAGATCCCCAGGGTCCGCAAGTCCTTGGCGATGGCAGGCGATATACCCTTTTACTGATGGGCACTTACCTGCAGAGACTAAACATAGTAAAAAGGAATCAGTCATGCAGTTCGGCCTGTTACACACATGGCCCACCATATCCCTCCCATCCCCTTATGCACAGACATTGCCCACCATACATGCAGCACGCTGCCCAGGACCCTTCAACCCCCCCCCTCTTACCCGCGGCCCTCACAGACTGCACTCCATGCATTCATGCCCCATGCATCATGTTCACAGTGTACCCACCTGTTGGTCTGGAGGCCCATACAGCATTCGGTACTGGGGTAGGGCTCCATCCACCAGTCTCTCCAACTCCGCAGCGGTGAAGGCAGGGGCCCCTTCCCCAGTAACACGAGCCATGGTCGGTTCCAGAAACAGGTCACAGCAGCACTTGCAGTGTAGGTCCTCTACTGTTGAAGGTCAGGTATCAAGTGAGTGAACAGATAGAAAATGGCGGTCACGTCCATGGTGGTGCGTACCGTCACCGCCGGTGTACATCACCATTGGCCACTAACCCATAGGGCCCAATTACAACCAATAAGGAGTTGCACGACGGTACTCGATCTCCTCCCGCAATGGCGCACAACATCATCAGTATTACCTGATTTCCACCTGTCCGTCCACACAGGACAGGCGGACGCCATTTCATGGGGGGGCAGGCCATGGCAGCTAACTGTGTCACAGCACATATAGGCACCATTTGGGCCCATACTTCAACATACTGTTTCAGTCACAACATGCAATGCACTGTACATTTTGGAAATGTTTAATACTGACAAGATGCTCATCGTTTTTCCCCCTTGATTGCAACCGCTGCAGATAAATAGGAGATGGAGACATCACCCCGTGTACAGGCCCCTGGTGGACTTAGCAACAATGGAGGACAGGCACGTTATCCTCACCTACGGACTTGACAGGGCCACAATCCAAGAGCTGTGTGCCCAATTGGAGCCAGACCTGATCTCTGCTATCCGTCACCCCACAGGGATCCCCCTCTTGTGCAAGTGCTATCTGTGCTCCATTTCTTGGCAACTGGCTCTTTCCAAGTGACAGTGGGCGTGGCAGCAGGAATGTCACAGCCAATGTTCTCAATAGTGCTTACAAGAGTGTAGTCAGCCCTGATGGCACACATACACGGCTACATTGTTTCCCCCCAGGTGGAGTTTTTGGCCACAGTGAAAGCTGACTTCTATGCAATGGGACACATCCCCAACATCATTGGGGCAGCTGATGGTACACATATTGCCTTTGTCCCCCCCAGAGAAATGAACAATTGTTCAGAAATCGAAAGAGCTTTCACTCAGATGAATGTGAAGACAGTGTGCCTGGTGGACCAGTACATCCCCTATGCCAATTCAAAGTATCCTGGCTCGGTGCAGGATGACTTTATCCTGAGGAATAGCAGCATCCCATATGTGATGGCTCAACTCCAGAGGCACCGGGTGTGGCTAATAGGTGAGCTCATGGTTCCCACCCACTATATGTTGGTGTATGGGTATGGGGTTGGCCCTAAGGGTTAGTGTTTGGCTAACAGGTATCCCTCAATATTTGTAGGTGGCTCTGGTAACCCCAACTTCTCATGGCTACTGACCCCAGTGAGGAATCCCAGGAAAAGGGCAGAGGAACGTTACAGTGAGGCACATGGGTGAACAAGAAGAATTATAGAGCGACCATTCGACCTCCTGAAGGCCAGGTTTCAGTGCCAGGTTGACAGACTCAATACTTGGATTTTTTATAAGGGTGTTTATTTATGTGCTGATAAGTGGATGGGGTATTGCTATAGGCTTGGGTGGTGGTGGAGGAGAGTCCAGGGAAAAGTTTCAGTTTATTTGTATCACAGATGCACTGTCCAAGTGGGCATAGGAAGTGAAGCAATGGCAGTTCTTGGTGGACAGGGTGCCATAGTGGGACACAAGGGTTACATTCAGGAGAGTCTTATTTCCTGGAGGGGGTCTTGGCAATGTTCTCTGGCTTCTGCCTGGATCGCAGGGAATGTTTGCGGGTTGGTTCTCCTTCTGCAGGGGGAGGGGTGCTGATGGCCTGTTGTTCCTGTAGCGGGGCCTCCTGTCCACTGGCGTCAGCAGAGGTGGAGGGATGTTCATCGGTGTGGCTAGTGTCAGGGACCCAGTGGTGTGCCACTGCCTCCCTTATGGTGTTGGCCATGTCTGCCAGCACCCCTGCAATGGTGACCAGGGTGGTGTGGATGTCTCTCAGGTACTCCCTGATCCCTAGGTACTGTCACTCCTGTAGCCGCTGGGTCTCCTGCAACTTGGCCAGTATCTGGCCGATCGTCTCCTGGGAATGGTGGTAAGCTTCCAGGATGTGGGTGAGTGCTTTGTGCAGAGTCGGTTCCCTGGGCCTGTCCCCACCTGTCGCACAGCAGTCCTCTCAGCTTCCCTGTTGTCCTGTGCCTCTGTCCCCTGAACAGTGTGCCCACTGCCACTGGATCCTGATCGTCCTGTGTTTGTGGAGTGTCCTGAGGTCCCTGTAGTGGTGGACACACTGCTGCTTGACGTGTCCTGGGAACAGAGGTATGGGACCGCTGGGTGGGTGCTGTGCTGGTGTTTTCTGAGGTGGGCGGCTCTGTGGTGGTATCGGACTGTGCCTGGGTAACCAACTGTCCAGAGGTCCCTGATGGGCCAGGTTGGTCATCCTGATCCAGGCATGCAGAGCTGCTGTCATCACTGTGGGCCTCTTCTGGGGGAGACTGGATGTCGCTGGCACCTCCTCTCCGGTGGCGTTCTGTGGGGGGCCTGTGGGGATGTAAATGTAGTGTAATTGTTTCTGCGTGTGACATCTTGGGCATGGGTGTGTTGCCCTGTATGGTTGTGATTGCCCTGGCAGTTTAGGCTGGTGTGAGTGGTGATTTGGTTGGATAGGTGATTACCTCAAGTGTACATGCTTTGGTGATGGGTGTCCATGCAGGTCTGTGTTGGGTGTCCATGTATTGGTGTTGCATTCAGTGCTTGGTAGTGGGAGGGGTGGGTTGTGATGGTGGTGTGTATGTGAATGGTGGTGGAGTGATGGGGGTGAGGGTAGGGGAGGGGGTATGTGATGGCATGCAGGTAGGAAGGGTGATAGTAATAGAGATTTGACTTACCATAGTCCAGTCCTCCTGCTACTCCTGCCAGACCCTCAGGATGCAGTATTGCCAAGACTTGCTCCTCCCATGTTGTTAGTTGTGGGGGAGGCGGTGGGGGTCCATCGCCAGTCCTCTGTACTGCTATCTGGTGTCTTGCTACCAGGGAACGTACAGGTCATTCCACCTCTTCCTGATGTCATCCCTTGTCCTGAGGTGCTGTCCCATGGCGTTGACCCTGTCCACGATCCTCCGTCATAACTCCCATCTTCCTGGCAATGGATGTCTGCTGCAGTTGTGCTCCAAATAACTGTGGCTGTACCCAAATTATTTCCTCCACCATGACCCTGAGCTCCTCCTCTGAGAATCTGGGGTGTCTTTGTGTTGCCATTGGTGTAGTGTGAGTGGTGTGTGTGAGGGTGTGTGGGGTGATGTGTTGGGTGTGTGCTGTGAGGTGCGTGGATGGCGTATAGATGGTGGTGGTGTGTGGTTGTGGTCTTGTCTGTGGTCTTGCTATTTCTCTTGTGGCAATTGTTTTTAATCGTAAAGGGTTGTGGGCAATGTGTGTGTGTTTTATAGTGGTGTGGTTGTGTGGGTGCGGTGTCTGTATGTGTGTCAGGTGTGTGTAGTTTGAATTGTCCAATGTAGTGTTGTTTTGTATGTGTGTGTGTATTTTGAGTTTGGCGGTATATACTGCTAATGGTTTACCGCGGTTGAATGTCCACCGCAGTGATTCGTGGGTCATAATGCTGTGGGCGTAGTTCTGTTGGCGTAACGGTGTGGGTTTTGGTACCTCCATTTTATCACTGACCTTTGCTCTGGCGGACTTGTGTGTGCGTCTGTATAATGACAGATTGCTATGTGTGTGTCATAACATAGGTAGCGGTAAACTGCCGCGGTGGCAGTATGTTGGTGGCAGTCGGCATGGTGGAAAGTGGGACTTACCGCCAATGTCATAATGAGGGCCTATATGTTTTCAACAACAAAGGTCCTTGGGCACATGCCACACAAAGAGTCCACTGAAAGTATATCACAATTGCACTATTCATTAGTCACACTTCCAATCTTTATTAATTCTCTACCCTCTGCCAACATGTTTCATCACTCATTTGTGTCGCCCCAAGACTTCATCGGGGCTAAAAATAAAACAAAATCTCCATGTGCACAGAATATTCAGAGCAAGCTCGGTCATTAATAAGCCACACCTCGTGACAAAATCAGAGTGACCACAACAAGTCAAATAAAATGAAATACCAGATTGGAGTGTCCATTGTGGAAACCCCTCAACGTGTATAAGAATACACAGTTAGTTCATGATACCCGAAACATATGTATTTCAGGCTAATAATTAATAAACAATGTCACGGATGGTACAATAAAGACATGTCAAGACATATTCGAGCTGCAAGCTCACCTCATTGCGGCACATGCCAATTACCTCTCCATCATCATGAACAAAGTGCAAAATTCTAGTAAAACCCTAAATTTCTCCCCTAAATGCTGTGCACGCATATACCTTGTAGGCATTGAATATTAAGGCCCTCATTACAACCCTGGTGGTCGGTGTTAAAGCGGCGGTAATACCGCCAACAGGCCGGCAGTAACAAAAATGGGATTTTGACCATGGCGGTAACCGCCATCTAAGACCGCCACTTTAATACACCGACCGCCAAGGTGGTAACGGCCACTGGGCTGGAGACTTCGGTCTCCAGCCCGGTGACCGTCACAATCCCACCCTCGGGATTACGACCCACCTACCGCCATGGTTTTCATGCCAATCTTACTGCCACGAAAACCATGGCAGTAGGCACTATCAGGGCCAGGGAATCCTTTCCCTGGCACTGATTAGGATCTCCTCTGCCCCCTACCCAGTGTCCTCCCCCACCTTTCCCTTCCCACACATGCACACATACATACCCACACACCGCAACACACACCAACATACCTTGTCAAGCACATGCATTCACAACACCCAACACTCACAATCACTCATACACGCATACATCCTACGCGACTCAGACCTGCATGCACGCATACTAAAACATACACCCTCCCACATACACACAACACCCCCCTCTCCGGTCGAGGAACGCGACTTACCTACTTGCAGGGGGTTCTCCGGCTGGAGACGGTCCGCGGCACTCCTTTCAGCATCAGCATCCGCCAGCAAAACACCGCAAGGCCGTATCATTGGTCATGATACGGTCGGCTGTGTTTTGCTGGCGTGGTGGTGCTGCTGTCAGCAGCGCCGCCTTACGGCGTCTGCCACCATCACCGTCGGCGGTGTTCTGTCAGCATTCTGGCGGAATACCGGCAGTGGTCATGATATGTGTAGACGGCTGGTAGCCACGGCAGTAGTATGTTGGCGGACGTTTCCGTGGGGTAGGCGGTCAATACTGCCAATGTTGTACTGAGGGCCTAAGTCTAATCTAAAAAAAATGAAAAATGAAAGATAAGAAATGCCCAAAGGTCCGACCTCTACATCATGCCCAAGCCATCACTTAGTGAACACTTAGGGCCTGATTACGACCTGAGGGGATGGGATACTCCATCACAAACGTGACAGATATCCTGCCCGCAATTTTCAAGTTCCAAAGAATATAATGGAACTTGTAATACGGCAGACGGATATCCGTCACGTTTGTGACGGAGTCTCCCATCCGCCAAGGTCGTAACAGGGCCCTAAATCTTCACTCACCCATCGGGCATTATTCCTTACCAAACACGTAAGTATCAATCGTTCAGAATCTCTAAAAAGTAATGTTGTGAATATCTACCTGTAGTAGGTAAACAAAATTAGAGAATACAAAAACCTAATCGAGTAACCGCTATTAGCGCCTACCTCATTATAATATATCGATCCAGTATACGGTCCAGTATTCTTTTCTAAACACTTTAACATCAATTGTTCCGAAGTCATAAAGAGTCAAATAATATCAAATGTCTGGGCACGACTCTAAATAAATAAATACTAAATTTGACACTAAACAAATGTTTGCCATTCATGAAATGCTAGGCTGCTGAGTTGCATATCAAATCATAAATATTTATAAAGCGCCCTACTCACCCGTGCGGGTCTCAAGGCGCTAGGGGGAAGGGGCTACTGCTGCTCGAAGAGCCAGGTCTTGACTAGTGTCCGGAAAGCGGAGTGGTCCTGGGTGGTCCTGAGAATGGTGGGGAGGGAGTTCCATGTCTTGGCCGCCAGGTAGGAGAAGGACCTCCCACCCGCTGTGGTGCGGCGGATGCGAGGGATGGCAGCGAGAGCGAGGTTGGTGGAGCGAAGAGGACGGGTGGGTGTGTAGAAGCTGAGGCGGCGGTTGAGGTATTCAGGTCCCTTGTTGTGGAGGGCTTTGTGTGCGTGGGTGAGGAGTCGGAAGGTGATCCTTTTGTTGACGGGAAGCCAGTGCAAGTGTCTCAGGTGGGCGGAGATGTGGCTGTTGCGGGGTGTGTTGAGGATGAGGCGGGCGGAGGCGTTTTGAATTCGTTGCAGACGTTTCTGGAGTTTAGCGGTGGTTCCTGCGTATAGGGTGTTGCCCTAGTCCAGGCGGCTCGTGACGAGGGCGTGGGTCACGGTCTTTCTGGTGTCGGCGGGGTTCCAACGGAAGATCTTTCGGAGCATGCGGAGGGTGAGGAAGCAGGAGGATGATACAGCATTGACTTGTTTGGTCATGGTGAGAAGTGGGTCCAAGATGAAACCGAGGTTGCGTGCGTGGTCTGAGGGGGTCCGTGCCACCAGGAGTCGTCCCAGGCGGTCGGGGTGTTTCCGAGGATGAGGACTTTTGTTTTGTCTGAGTTCAGTTTCAGACGGCTGAGTTTCATCCAATCAGCGACGTCTTTCATTCCATCTTGCAGGTTGGTCTTGGCGCTGGTGGGGTCCTTGGTGAGGGAAAGTATCAGTTGAGTGTCGTCGGCGTAGGAGGTGATGATGATGCTGTGTTTGCGTACGATGTCGGCGAGGGGGCTGATGTAGACATTGAAGAGTGTCAGGCTGAGCGAGGAGCCTTGTGGGACGCCGCAGATGATCTCGGTGGGGTTTGACCGTAAAGGTGGGAGGTAGACTCTTTGGGAGCGGTTGGAGAGGAAGGAGGTGATCCAGTCCAGGGCATGTCCTTGGATCCCGGTGGAGCGGAGGCGGGTTATTAGGGTGTGGTAACAGACGGTGTCGAAGGCAGCCGAGAGGTCGAGGAGGATGAGGGCACTGTTTCTCCGTTGTCCATCAGGGTTCTGATGTCATCTGTGACTAAGATGAGGGCGGTTTCTGTGCTGTGATTGGCTCGGAATCCAGACTGAGAGGGGTCGAGTAGGCTGTTGTCTTCAAGGAAGTTGGTAAGTTGCTTGTTGACGGTCTTCTCTATGACTTTGGCAGGGAATGGGAGGAGCGAGATGGGGTGGAAGTTCTTCAGGTCGCTTGGGTCCGCCGTAGGTTTTTTCAGTAGGGCGTTGACTTCAGCGTGTTTCCAGCTCTCGGGGAAGGTAGCAGACGAAAACGAGCTGTTGATGATGGTCTGGAGGTGCGGGCGATGATGTCGACGGCTTTGTTGAAGATGAAGTGTGGGCAGGGGTCCGAGGGGGCACCGGAGTGGATGGAGTTCATGGTGGTTTTGGTCTCTTCCGTGTTGATGTGAGTCCAGGCGTTGAGGGTGATGGCTGGGGTTGTAGGTTCTGTGGTGGTTGGCTGGGTCTGGTGTCCGAAGCTGTCGTGTAGGTCGGTGATCTTACGATGGAAGAAGGTGGTGAGGGAGTTGCAGAGGTCTTGTGAGGGCGTGATGGCGTTGGCGTTGGCGTTAGGGTTGGAGAGCTCTTTGACGATGTTGAAGAGTTCTCTGCTGTTGTGGCTGTTTTTGTCCAGTTTGTCTGTGAAGACATTTCTTTTGGCGGCGCGGATCAGTTGGTGGTGTTCGTGGGTAGCGTTCTTGAGGGCAGTCATGTTATCTGCGGTGTGGTCCTTGCGCCAGGCTTTCTCGAGGGTGCGGCAGGTTTTCTTTGATTCCTTAAGGGTGTCGGTGAACCAGAGCAGTTTTTTGGTGTTGGTCTGTCTCGGGAGGCGTCTGAGGGGAGCGAGGTTGTCTGCGCAGTTGGTGATCCAATTCGTGAGGCTGAGGGCTGCGTTGTTGGGGTCGGAGGAGAAGGTGGGTTGGTTGTCGTTGAGAGTGGAGAGAAGCTGTTCCTCTGGGATTTTGTTCCACTGTCGACGTGGGATGGGTTGTGTGCGGAGGTGGCGAGTCTCGCGTCGGAAGGTGAAGTGGACACATCTGTGGTCGGTCCAGTGCAACGCTGAAGAGTGGCTGAAGGATACGTGGTTGCTGGCGGAGAAGATGGGGTCTAGCGTGTGTCAGGCGATGTGGGTGGGGGTGTTCACCAGTTGCTTGAGGCCGAGGTTGGCGAGGTTGTCGAGCAGGGCGGTGGTGTTGGGGTCGTTGTTCTGTTCCAGGTGGAAGTTGAGGTCACCGAGGAGGATGTAGTCCGGCGAGGCAAGGGCGTGCGGGGGGATTAAGTCAGTGATGGAGTCACTGAAGAGGGCGCGTGGTCCAGGGGGTCCGTAGATGAGAGTTCCTCTGAGTGTGGTCCTGGGGTCGGTGTGGATCTGGAAGTGCAGGTGTTCGGCGGCGAGGGGGGTGTCTTCGGTGGAGGTGGTGATGTTGATGGAGTCCTTGAAGACGATGGCGATTCCTCCACCTACTTGGTTGGTGCGGTCTCTCCTTGAAATCTTGTAGCCGTCTGGGATGGCTATGGCGATGTCGGGGGCAGAGGAGGCGTTCATCCAGGTCTCAGTGATGAAGGCGACGTCCGGTGGAGTCCAGGAGGTCCCATAGTTCAACGGCGTGCTTGTGGACGGAGCGTGCGTTGATCAGGATGCATTTGAAGTGGTTGTTGGTGCGTGGGCTGGCAGGTGCGGTGTTTTCGCGGTGGAAGGTGAGTTTGCAGGTGTGACATACGAAGGGTCCGTGGGTGTGTTTCGGGTTGGCTTGGAAGCAGGTGCTGGAGCGCCCCGGGTTGAGGGCGTGGAGGGTGACGGGGTCGTAGTGGTGCTGCAGGGTTTGGGAGTGCTGGTGGCCAGGGGTCGTGGCGCTGGGCGCATTCCAGGCGCGGACGGGCGCAGACGGGCTTGCCTTTGGGGCGCCTTTGGCGCGCCAGCGGCCGCCATAAGAGGAAGGAGGGGGGGAAGAGGGGTCAGCTGGGGGTGGGGGGGGAGTGGGGCGACGAATGGGAGCAGGGGGCGAGCAGGTGGTGGTGGCGGGAAAGCGGAGGGTGGGGGGGGTCAGGTAGAGGGGAGAAAAGATAGGAGAGGGGGGTTAAAGGTGGCGGGGTGTTAGGAAGAAAAGATAGGAAGATAGGGGAGGGGGGTTACAGAGGTGGAGGGGAGTGAGGAAGGTCAGAGAGAGGAGTCAGGGGCAGAAGAGCAGAAGAGAGAGGAGAGAAGAGCCAGGAAGAAGGTAAAGAAGAAGAGGAGCAAGGAGCAGAAGAACAGAAGAGAGAAGAGCCAAGAAGGAGGTCAAGAAGAAGAGGAGCAGAAGAACAGAAGAGAGAAGAGCCCAGAAGAAGGTAAAGAAGAAGAGAAGCGAGGAGTCCAGAACAGAAGAACAGGGGAGAGAAGAGCCAAGAGGAAGGGTAAAGAAGGGGAGGAGAGAAGAGTCAAGGAAGAGGAGTCCGGCAGAAGAGGAGAGCCCTGAGAAGCAGAGGATACGAAGTACACAGAAGAAGAACACAGATGAAGTACAAAGAAGAAGAATACAGATGAAGACAGAAGAAAGCACACGCAGGTCGTGGTGCAGAAGAGAGGGAAGAAACACAGATGAAATGCACAGAAGAAGAGCACAGAAGATGAACACAGATGAAGAATACAGATAGCACTACACGGAGCAAGGCTTAATAAATCTGACCATAATAGTTAAAGCAATTGATAGCACACCACAACATTCAATTTTTATTTTCTGTACCATAATGAAAAGACACACAAAACTTAATCACACTTATTTTACTAGAGAAAGCCCATATCAATAATTCTATCAATAGAACGGCAAAGAGACGTTGAAATATGTTTTCGTCTTTTACTAACCATACATTACAAAACTGAAATGCAAATACAGACTCTGGCATCATCTGACGGCCAGCCCCGGCCCACACAGAGGGGCTGCTATTTGATAAACTTGTTAATTTGCTAGCACTTGATAAGACTTGTAATACAGTTACTATTGTGAGGGCATCAGAACCTGAATTTGCCCTAGGTCTCTCACTGGACTTCAGAGAGGAATGGATTCGGGATGCACAGAAGAGGGGACTGCTGTTACACACATCTAACCCTTCCCCCTTTACTCCATGATAACCTCGCTGCTCCTTACCCCTCCTCTAGCAGATGGAGCGGCAGCAGCAGGCTTGTAATTGCCAGCTCCAGCCGGCTGACCCCAGAGGCAACTGGAGAGTGACAGGCAATGTGCCCAACTGTGAGCCGGAGCCTGTGCCCTTCGTAGCCAATGGCAGGGTGAGAGGAATCAGAAGCGGGTGAGGGTAGCCAGCCTGGGGGCGGGCCTCTCGGAGCATCTTGGAAAATACAATGGAGGCACACTCACAATGACAGCTGCAGAGGCGGCACCTCCCACCCAGGCAGCAGCCTCCAGTGCGCTGTCCAGGGCTGTTTTTTCACATCAGCCCTTTCCCCTGGGATAAACCACCTTCACGGGCGGGGGGTCTGGCTTCGAGCTTGAGGTCCGGGCTGGGAGGGGGCGTTCCGGGGAGAGGCTGGCAGCCGAAGCGTCAGAGGCAGCGGAGTCCTGTCAGGATGCGGTTCCCCTGCGGATTCCTCACGCCTTAGGAAGCTTCTCGGGTGCTTCCTCCTTCATCCTTTCGCACATCAGAGGTTGGGGTCAGACAAGGGGAGCCCTGCTGACGCATGCAGGAGGAGGTAAGGGATGTCCTCACGGCTGGCAGCACTGGTGTGGCCGCTGCACCTGTTGGCAGGGCGGGGGCTTTAGGGTACGTAGACTGGAAAGATGTGTGTTAGTTGATACAGTGTCAAGAAACTGGAACCTTTGTTTAGATAAAGATGCACATACCCCTGACCAGAAAATGGGACTTGTCTGGCATGGTAATACATAATGTTAGCAATATTCAAGCTCTTCATGAAAGCATGGGCCTTTGAACGTGCACATATGTATTATGCTCAAACTACCTGTCTCGGGCGTGTTGTCTGGTAGTGTTTGTTCGATGCATTAAAACAGAATACACTGAAAAATTTGCTTCACCAGCCCCCTACCCTTTCTTCAGCTGTAATTCAGAATAAAGCCCCAGGAAAATATACCTCACCGGCTAGTGAGCCACAAGAGGGAGGAAAACATCCGTGGAATGTATCTCAAGCGCGACCAGCATCGATCTCCACCTTACCAGCCCGCGCATTACTTAATCTAAAAGAAGACCCTTGCAGTCTGCCTCGCCCACCCGTACACGGAGCAAACAGCAGCCTGTACGTGCCGTGAACCACCACAATACATGGTACTATAGCTGTCACCCGGCTCCACGATGATGGCTTTTTGCCAGTCATGATTTCACACTCAGGAACACTAAGCATGCTGGGAATTATATGCCGATACTTATAATAGTAAGCGACAAACTGCAATGCCCAGCATGTAGGATGGAAAACAAAAACAAAACTGCTTAAAGGTTACCCTCATGACATAATTTCCATTTACAGTTATGGCCTCACCAACCCCAGCACCAGTCTAGAGATCAGATCACCCCTGGAGTTTAACTCATCATCTCGTGCATAGCTACAGAGAATACAGCCCACCTGTAATATGTGCGTCCAGACTACTAGAGAGAACAAAGCACCACTTAAATATACCTCTCAAGCCTAGACCAGTACAAAGAATAGAGAAGCCATGAATTTTACCGCATCTGCTCTTAAATCAATATGGAGTAGTACTTCACCTTTGGAGAATATTTTACTAGATTATATGCTACAACAAAGACTAGAGTAAACCTGAAGTATACTTCAAAAGCACCAGTGACAATATAGAGAACAGGGTACTCTAAAAGTTTCCCTCTTCAAACTTTGGAAAGAGTTAGCTCCTCAGATATGCAGCATAGATTCCCACTTGGCATTCTTGAAGCAACTAAAGACACGGTTGTTTTCTGTTTCCTAATTCCCCCCTTCTTTGAGGGTGCTTCTTTCTGATAGTTAGCACTTTGACGCCTAAGGGTGTAGTGCGCTCTATAAAATGCTAATACAAATACAAAATGATGCACTATAAAGAAGTAAGCACCCTATTTTCCACCAAAACAAATCCTGCCTTAATATAAGTAACATGCAATGTTTAATTTGTGCCAAAGTTTTTCTCAGAAGCCCCCCCCCCCCCCGGCCAGCAGTAATGTCGCCAGATACCAAGCCTGCTTAGTTTTGATTCCACCTCATGCATTTTTAATCCACCACTAGACACTGCCCACCCCCTGTAACTCTCTCTTACATGTTCCTGATTTCTCCAGTCGTCACATTTTTGCAGTATTTCTCCCCCTTCTTTCACCCTTGTGTGATGTTAACTCTCTTGCACTGTGCCAAAGTTTGATGGGGGGAAAATAAGTGCCAGTGCCCCAAAATTAGTGCAGCTGGGCCACACCCGCAACACTGGCTCAAATTAAGCACCAAAAACAGGGCAGACTGATATTTACCTTGGCAGCCCTTATGTCATTTTAGTGATCAAAGCAGTAGTAGCTGGTGATAAATGAAAGTTTTGGGGTATAAATGCCTAACTCATATTTCACAGAACAAGTCCAAGTTTCTGCCAAATTGCTTCAGGAGGTTCTTTTCCGGTGTAAATCTTAAATCATGGAACCAAAGAATGCATTTTACAACTCATATTTCATATAAATTCACTAAAAGTCATACGCTCTAAAAGGGCACTACTGAAATATTCCAATAATTTCATGGCATGCTAACCAAGTTTGACCCACCTGAAGAGTGTTGGGGAATCACCATTCTTCAGCAAATTTTGAGAAAATGGTGTCATCAAATATCCAAACACTAAACATCAGATGCCCACCCAACCAAGATCACATGGGTAGCATCCTGATTTCAGGCACCTCCCTCCCCATCATACACACACACCACACACTCAAAGTACACACAAAGCAACAGGTGCCCAAACACCTACTATCATACCTGCCTACCATCATACACCAACATGTAATGTTATGCTATGTTACAACATTCTTATATGGCACACATACACCCAAAAAAGGGTATCGTGGTGCTAAAGCATCAGTGTAGAAGAAACACAAATTTAGCCAGAGGTCTGTTTGAAAAGCCAGGTTTTTAACAGGGTCCTGAAGTTCATCCAGGAGGTTAATTCTCTAAACTTAGGAGGAAGGGAATTCCATAACATTGGGGCAATCACAGCAAATCTGGTGCCACCAAGTCTCTACCTGTTGAACCTCGGGACCTCTTAAAGGTTTTGATGGAATAATCTAAGATTTCATTTGGGCATATATTTGCAAATTCATGAGGACACAAAGGCAGGATTCTTCCCGTATAGTGATTAAAAGATGATACACCCAATATTAAATGTAGTCTCCTGAGCTACTGGGAGCCAGTGTAGTTTTGTCAATAAAGGTGTAACATGGCAAGATCGGGCTGGCACCATGCCAACCAGGTTTCCTGATGTTGGACCATTTGCATTCTCTTTGGAAGTCATAGTTAAAGAAAGTTAGCATATTCAAACCGGGAGATAACGAGCGCAATAATGGTCTGAATAATGGCTTCTAGAATAAAATATTTGAGATTTTCTTTATTGTCCGGAGTTGGAAAAAACAGGCCGCGGTGACTGCACCTATCTGAGGCTCCATGGAAAGATCCTCATCCACGAGAATCTCAAGACTTTTGAGTGAGTCTTTTGGCACAAGGGGAGTGCCCAATTCTGAGGGCCAAAAGGAGCAGTTCCACCTCTGCAATTTATTTTTGAGTTTTGTCCGAGTTAAGCTTTAGCTGATAAAGGTTCAACCAATTTTGGATATATCGCATTGTTGTCTGAAAGTGCTCTCTGGATTCCGCTGTATCTTCAATGTTAAAAAGCAGTTGCATGTTGTCTGCATAGTTGTATATTTTTACACATTGCCTCTGTAATGTGCGGATCAAAGTGCGGATGAGTGTATTAAATAAGTGGGGGTATAGTGAGGAGCCGTGTGGTACTCAGTAGTTGAGCCTGACCTTAGAGGAGCAAAACGGAGCAAGGCAAATGAAATGAAACTGATCAGCAAGAAAAGACTTCATCCAGCTAATGCTGAGCCTTGCAGACCAGCGGCTTAGACACACTCGATAAGAATATCATGATCCATTGTGTCAAAGGCCACCAATAAATCCAAAAGGACTTATGCCTGGGCTACATCTTAGTCTGCAACTTCCTTCATGTCATCAACTACAGATAATATAACAGTATCCATTGCGTTGGCAGCACAAAAACCTGCCTAATGGGAATCTAGAAAGGAAGAATCCTCTAGAAAGGAGCATAGAGATTGGGCAAAGTGAGCCTCTAATAACTTAGCTAGATAAGGGAGTGGTGAGCTAGGGCAATATTTCTTCAAGGCAGAAAGATTCTCACCAGCCTTTTTAAAAAGAGGAATTACTATTGCCTCTTTGAAAGAATAGGGGACAACACCCTAGCTTAAAGATAAATTGAGCAAGGAGATCACAGGGTCAGGCAAACTAAAAAAGACAAACTTTTGGACCTGAGAAGGGCAAGTATCTTCAGGTGATCCCGATTTAACTTAGGACATCAATTTCAAGACACTGTCTAAGGTAATGGCAGGGAAGGTTGTAAGATTGTAGGATTCTTGTCATTTTGGGAAAAACACAGGTTAAGGTGCTATCTGGGATACTATCCTTTATTGTCTGTATTTTGCTGATGAAGAATGTATTCAAATCATCACACAGCTTCTGGGTAGGGACTACCGGCATGTTTGCATGATCTGTGTTAGAGAGTTCAGTGACAATGTCAAATATCTCTTTATATTTATATTCAGAGTTTAATATCTTATTGGAATAATAGTTAGATTTAGCATCCCAGATTGATTTCTTATAGGGTTTTAGCCATAAGATAAAACTGATAAAACTATTTTTTTATCAGGTGAGTAAGCCCTTTGCCGTTTCCGATCTGCTTGACACAACTCAAGTTTTGCTTTCTTTAGATCTTCTGTGTACCATTTAGGTGCTTCAAGGTGGGGGAATGGTTTTATTTTAGGCATAGGGGTATGTAAATTGCTCGCTTCTCTGAGACAGTCGGTTAAAGCCTCTGCCGACTCATGTACGTTCACCTTGTTAATATGTGTGGATGTTGCCATTGAGTCATAGAAATTCTCGAAATTGACGTGACTCCTGTTTCTCGAGTGGGTGCCGGGACAAATAGAGGGTATCTTTCGTTCAAAGTTGTTTATAACAAGCTTGACTAAATGGCGACCTCAATAGATACATGGGAGAACCCTAACATTGGGCATTGTTAGATTTAACAACCAAACCTGGTCTAAAAAGTGACCTTTAATACGTGTGGCAGTGGATAGCTGTTGGACAAAATTTAGACCCTTGAGAAAATCAGTAAGGTCAAATGAGGCGCAGCCACCGTTTTCCTCATTGATCCAGATGTTGAAGTTACCCAGAAGTAACATTTTTACATAATCAACAACTAAGGTGGATAAAAAATCCACTAAAGATGGGAAAACTGGGACATATGATCTGGGGGGGTGTAGATCAGGATACATATTAGAGGGGAGTTTGGTGAGTCCAATTTTATCATGATATTCTTTGCCATCGGAGTGGATAAGGGGGAAAGCTTAGTAAAGGCCCGTTGCTTTTTGATAATAGTGGCCACCCCTCCACTTTTTCTCCCCTGCGGGCTGTTGTAATTGAGGATATAGTAATTCTCTGGGAGTGTCGCTATGACATGTGCCATAGAGCCCTCTGTCAATCAGGTTTCAGTTAGAAACAATATGTCAGGGGAATCAGAATCTAATATGTAAAATATATCCAATTGGTGTTTTACCAGGGAGCTTGTATTGAGATAAGCAATCATTAATCCATTAGGTAAAAGGTTGTGCACCTTCCTGGGTCAGCTTTGGATGGTGGTATTGAATGGCTGCAGGCTCTCCATTTGAGCACTACCTGATCGCTTAAATTTTAAAATGCCTACGTTGTCTAGTGTTTGCAGGAGGGAGGCCCCGAGTTAGTGTTTAGTGGAGGCTCATGATTAGAGTTCATTTGGGGTATAAGTAAAAATGTGTCCATAGTGAGTGGCTCCTGGCCCAGGACAGATGCAGACGGGCATAGACGGGCTTGCCTATGGTGTGCCTTTGGTGCACGAGCGGCCCACCCACTGCGTGCTACCACTGCGCATCCGTGCTGCCGCCAGCTTTTTTGGGTACCGGTGCTCTTACAGATTCCGCCCCTTGCAACCTGATTGGTTCCCCATGCAACCAATGGCAACAAGTCAGCAAGACTGAAAGGCATAAAGTAAATAACTTGAATTCTCCCAAAATCGAGTAATGTGAAAATAAGCAAAAATTGTTCAAGTGAACAGCTTCAATAACCGTTAAAATAGACAAAAAAGCGGCTATATGTTTCTGCACCTACGGCCAGTGTGTCCGCGCTGTGGCCAGCTTTTGTGGGCAATGGAGCTCTTACAGACCCCGCCTCCTTGAAGTCTGATGGTTCCCTATCCAACCAATGGCAATGAATCAGAGCGTCTAAAAGGCGCAAAGTAAAAAACTCAAACTCCCTTAAAATCGAGTAATGTGCAAAGAAGCAAAGATTGTGCAAGTGAACAGCTTTAACACCAGCGAAAACAGGCAAAAAGCGACAATGTTTCTGCACCTACTGCCAGCGTCTCCAGAGGTCTCCCCAAAAGTAATAAGATTTACAGGTCGTTCAAAAAAGAAACTCATTAATTAGTCCAGTACTTCAGGGCCTTGTAAAAAACAAGGCAACTGTATTTCTCCAGGGCAGCAAAACTTGTAGGTAACTATAAGAAATTTGTATAGGGGACAGTCGATGTTCAAGAGGGACCAAGGAAGTGAAAGCGGTCATGTGATTTGGTGGCTGCACTGTACGCCATGCTTGAATGCAGATGCTAACGAAAATATTAGTCAATTATTTTATTTGGAATGAAAATGAGAATTTATAAGCAAAGTGTGTGTTTTCGGGGCTTGGAAACGCCCGAAATACCTGATACTCACCATCCCTGAAAATATCCACTTGTCCCACAGTCCACGTGGAACTTTCTAAATGTTCTCTATGGCTGAATAACCGTAGGACAACTTCTACATGTCCCAATGCCACCCCTGACCCGTTAAGTGGTGTCATGCTGCTGCAGCAAACACATGGTTACATTACTGATCCAAAGAGAGAACTTTGAGTGACTTGTAACTGCACCATTGTTCGCATGATTAGAGAAAGCAGCGTGCACCCTGTAAAATTAACCTACAATATCGGTGTGATTGAACAATATTGGAAACAAAATGAAGCCAGGTATGTAAGTCTAGATTTTGTATTCCTAATTTCACATTTATTTACCTATCCAATACATATATCTGCAAGGTGCCTAGATGGGGAGTTGGCAATAGTAAATTTATACTTTTCTATGAGCACTTACCTTTAGATATTTGGTCCCTCGATATTCTTCTATCTCAATATTGTTGGTGTCGATATTGAATTGTACAACCACAACAAACTTACAGAACGAGTAGCTCAACAAAAGGGTACAGACATTACTAATCCCATCAAAAAGTATGTGGCTGCTCTAATCACTAGTTCCCAATAACCAAGCATTGCCCATGAACTGCAAGGAAACCTCAAATAGAACTGCATCTTATCTAGGTTTACTTTCCATGCCATTCTCCAATATCCCTCTTATAAATCTGGAAATTGCTCTCACTGTAGATTAATATTTCTTGAAGAGTAGCAAACACGCCTCATTCGTTCCGTTATCTCCTTAAATAACAGGCAGAAATGGTGCTTGTAATTTTGCGCTTAAGCTTTTGTCCAAAAATCACCTGGTTGAATGGTCTTTTGAAGTTTCAAAAGGAGGACCTTACTCACTAGGCAAGCAATCAATTCGTACCTTTCACTGAGACATTTAGTGACTGCTACAATCCGATCCATTTCTCTCCTGTCTAATATTTTGAAAACACCCATGTAGCATATTCTAAAAAAATGTTTATGATTATTGGGGGCAGCCTGGAAAAATTACTTTTGAATTACAAGTGTTGGACCTTCTTTATTTTTCTTTTGCTGCTTTAAGATGTGCTGTTTGTGTCATTGTGCCATTTACAAGGGTTAGAGAAGTGGTGCTTTAATATTTTTGCGCTATTGAAACATTACCTTGAAATTTACATTGTCCTTGGTTTAGCCAGATATTGTGGGGCACAGAAACTCTCTTGTTAAGACTGCTGGAGGTTAAACCACCAGCTTAACGAAGGCTGTCAAAAAATCCACTTTCAACTTTCCTGAACTTCCTCCATGGGACACTTGGGCAGTGAGTGAACCTGTAACAGGTATTTTACCTCTGTCACTGATTTCCTGTTCTGTTTCTGTCTGTCTTTTAGGAGCGATACATTGAAAACAGTCCCCACTATTACCAGTTTTGGCAATAATTGTGATAAAGAAGACCCACAATTAAGAAGATTTTCTAACATATGCAGGTGGCCAGATCCACTGGTAACGCGTTTCTAAAGAACAAAGAACTGATGCCCGGGCCAGCAGCCACGTGGGTGAAGGATGAGTTCCAATACCACCACCTCAGTGATGGACCTCAGCCGGGTTGCCACCCCTTGGACTTCCACGGGCAGGCCTGTGGGCACCACAATGATGACCGAAATAAACAATCATAATACGACCAGCACTCCGGTCCCTGAAGGTGCTGGGCCGAGTATGGGGTCAGTGCTGCTGTCCGTTGGTAGCATCGCCCTGATTGTACTGGCAGTTGCTATGGTAAAAATGCGATTGTGTGAAAGATTTGGGTTTTCCAGATATGGTAGCTGCATAAAAGTTCAAACCTGCAGCAAAGGGAGCAGACATCTACCTAGACTTAAGCTTGATGTGTAATGGAAAGGTAGAATTGCCCAACACAATTTTACAAACACTAAGCCAGTCTTGGACACAAGCACATAAAACAAGGGGTACATTTTCCACAAAAAATCATTAGAATGTTTGGTGGAAGAAATGTAAAAATGTTTGTCTGTTGCGATTTATTCATATTCCTATCATACCCAAAAGATATTCACTTCTCTTCCATTTTTCTTGGAACATTTAAGATATCAAAACCAGATATTTATTTCCCTCCATATTTACTACTCTTTGCCCTCATCACTTACATTTTGCTCTAGATTCCTTCTCTGCCCCCTGATGCCCCATAACCATTGTCACACAGACTTAGATATTTCAATTTTCTATTTTTTACTTTCAAATATTTCAGCACCTGGTTCCTCTGTCTCTCTCCTCTTCCTTTCATTATCCAACTTATTTCCATCACACTTCTTTTCAGATTTTCTTTATCCCGATAACATTAATTCAGACTTTTTCTTATACTTCACTTCCTCGTTTGTCTCTGTCTTGGATCTTACAGAGTTGTGTTTTAAAAAAACTATCAACGTAAAAAGGCCAAATGCTGTTTAAAACATAATAGGGTCTTTTAGAATGAGGTTATTGGCCCTTGGTGGTACAAACATTTCATTGTATAAAATTAAAAATGAGTATGGCATCAGGAAAGTTAAGAAGAATTATATTAATAATTTATACTCCAGCTGTTGCAAATTGTGTGTGTATTCCTTGTCCCACTGAAGCTATGCATTTATTTGCCTTCATCTCTTACTCTCTCACACATATTAAAGGTAATTATTGCTTCCTACTCGCCCCTTTGCATTCCAGGCAGCATGTGTGTAGCTTCTTCTCTGTATACCTTAGAGACAAAATGCTCCATCATCTTTCAAGCTATCTTTATGAGGCTCTCAAAAAGACACTGAGTATTTCTGTCTACGCCTCTCCTTCTATTTTTATTTCCATCCAAATCAAATAGACCTTTTGTTCTTATATTCTTTATCTATGTTCCTCATATGGGCATAGACATACACACAATGTTTCTTACTCACATTGTTTCACAATGGATTTTCTCTCCTATTTTCTTTATGTTCTATTTTAGTGTCTTCTTTCTTTCTTTCTTTCTTTCTTGTGCCGGTTCTGAGCCTTCACGGGGAGTGACAGCTCCACTCTCTGTGTCATGACATTCCTAGCTGCCTAAGAAGTTCACGCACAAAACCTTTGGCATATGGATATACATGATGGAAATGACTTCCAATCTGTAGGGCACATAAGAACATAATGGCAATGACGCGCATTTGTGGGGAAAGTATGGTCTGTCACAATAACTGAAAACCACGACTTTGCTAAAAATGAAAGAATGGTAATGGTTTTGTGGGCAATACATGCCAATTACATTCAATTTTCTTTATTCGTCAAAATTTAGACCACTAGAGTACAATATACCATACATCAGTACATAAAAAAAGAAAAACGAGAAAGAAATAATAAAAAAGCTCTTAATAAATACTAAAAACAGGAACAACCTTTGGTTTCTTCATAGTCTAAGAGAAATAAATAACAGGGAACCTCCTTGCCTACTTAAAAACCGCACATTTCAGCAAGCTCCTGCTAGAATATATTGGATTCCCATTCAAAGCTATTTGAAATGAGATGTGCTTTTAACCATTAATACATGTATAAATAGATAGAATCAAGACTTCAGTATAAAAATAATTTCGAGACTACTAATATAAGGTTTAGTATACCATTAGCCTAAAAAGGAAAAACACATTTTGTAGCCAAAACTACTCTTATTAAAATAATTCAGATACTAACAGTCTAAAGTGCAATGTATTATCATATGGTAAATAGATTTATGAATAGATGCGATATCTCAGCCGTAAGTCATAAAAACTGTTTTGATCGTAACAATCTAAAGTGCAGTGTGCTATAATACAGTAAATAGATTGACAGAAAAATGCTTTTTCTCAGCCATTGACCATGAAAACTAAAAATAGTAAAAACAAATGGTGTTGTTATCATAATATTGTCACTATAAGTTATAATAAGATTTAATGAGAAAATGTCATCTCTAAAACCATTAAATAGAAACAGGAAAAAGGGGATAAACCATCCAAAAATCATAACCATCTGTTGTTCCCCGCTACACTTGCTAAAAAGCTCAACATTGGAAGCCAAACACTGAGAGTGGCCCTACAACGAATAGACCAAGCTGCTGTCAAAAATTTAGTGGCCGTGCTTACAACCAATGTAGACAAGTCATATTTACAAATTCTATAGGCGTTAGCTCGGTCATATAATAACAAAGCTTTACACAATGGAATAATCCATTTCCCCCTAGGACTCTTATATAGGGGGCAAAAAAACAGAACATGTTCGATTGATTCCTCCAATGTATTACATTTTGAGCATTTATTTGCCTCGGAACTGTTCTTCGACCATCGAGCAGTTAAACTGTTGACTGGTAAAGTTCCATATCTAAACTGGAGGAATAGAGCATGGGCATAAGCAGGTATTGGAAGGTCAAGAAATTGCTCATGCCATGGTTCTTGTTTTAGAAGCAGGAACTCAGAAGTTAATTGGCCCACCCCATTACTATGAAGGATCTCCGCATTGGCCCTCTCCCAGTATCTCTGTTTAACTAATGAAATAGCATTAGTGGGGATCGACTCAGGTTTCTCCCAAAAATGGGGGAAGCCCAATTCGTCCCAGGCCAATTTCATCTCCCTCAGCCAGCTGACGTTTTTCCAGCTATTCTGGGTCTTTATGAGATATTTTTTTGCCTCTCGAAAAGATTCCAGTTCTTCAATTTTCCATATGCTGATTCAATATAAGAGAGGTCTCAGACCCGCTACATCTTTAATGATATTTGTTCCGAGATCAAGTCTGAGAGGGATCATCGGTGTACCTTTCCCCAACCTGGTTATATACCTGAGAAAATAGTTCCCTTTAATTTGGAGAACATCCAACTGCCTTTGAGAACCCCATAGCACTGCGCCATACAGTGCAGCACCTCGGATTTGAACTTTATATATTTCAAGGATAGGATTCAAGGGCGGACTGGCTACAGTCCTAGCTTTACGTCCTAGGGCCCCCCCTCTTTGGCATATCATATGAGCCCCTTTTCTGATAGTTGCAGCCCAACTGCCCGAATCCATTAATCTGATCCCCAAGTAATCATACTCAGTGACCCTTTCCAAAGGAATGGAATTCATTGTAATGGTCGCTTTAGCTTTTGTTCTCCTGGAGCTACATATCATAAGCTTGGTTTTGTTAACGTTAACTTCCAAACCGAAATCTTTGCAGAACAAACAGAATTGGTTAGCAAGATTTTGCAATCCCATAGGAGTTGTGGCTAGTAGGATGGTGTCATCCGCATAGAGCAGACCTGGAATTTTCTTGCCTGCCAACTTGGGCGAATCATTATTACAGTTGGTTAAATATTTAATACAGTTGTTTATATATAAAAGGAAGAGGGTGGGCAATACATGCACTTGCTGAACATGGGAACCGATATTTGTGAACAAATAGTTACACTCTTAGAACATTTTATGGTAAATGTTTGGTTCAAATTGCTGTATTTGAAGAAACTAAGAACAAGTAGGTACTTGAGGGCCAAATTGAGTTAAATTAAGAAAAGCCAGTGCTTGGGGTACAAAGAGTGCATTTTTTTAAAAGAGTAAGTCGAAATTTTGACTGGGGCCCATGCTAGTTTATTTAATGATAATATGATACATATTTAGGATACATTTAGTGTATTTAGAGAACGTATCAAGAGAATGGCTAACTAATTATTGATGCTGATTTTGGCAAATGATTTGGCAAGCATTTGTTAAGTTATGGCTTTATTGGTGGCTGCAGAGGTCATGTACTAACTTCTGTGGTTCTTATTTCAAGACACACATGAAATTTTTCTTGGCCTTCATTGATATTTTTATGACCGTATTGCTATTGTCTCAGGCGTTATCCTGTAATATCAGCAAGACCTCCAACGCGGGGCACAGTGCTGCTTTCAAAGGGCTGAGTTAATGGAATCTGTATAAGTTTTCGGATTACTGTGCTTCACCTGAAAAATATGTGTCATAAATCAATATGTGAGTGACAAGCATTCGGAAGTGGTTGGAAAACGTGGTCTTTAAATGTCATGACATTTTAGACAGTTTATTTAGGAAAATTGCTGTGACTTGCACTCTAGTCACTGTTCATGCTTTTGTCTGGGAGTTAATGTGGTAAAGCCTATCTGACTTGATTAAGTTTGCTTTGCTTACTGTCAAGTAGCTGAATAACTTGTCGCCTCTCTTTAGGCATTGGCGCCTTGCCTGCTTCTTCTCAGCAGTTTAAGCAAGGTATTTATGTCCCCGTGTTTACAAATTTACCAGCTATGGCTGTAGATTTTAGAGGTGATGCAGAGGTAAACCCAGATTAAGGGAGCTGTACACAGTTATTGTTAAGGTGGACAAGCCCGAAAATGTAGCATTCGGTGAGGAGAACCAGGCTATGGTGTTGCCTCAAGAGCAAAAACACGAGTGGGGCAATCCGAAGAATTATTATGTGGTCTGTACAACGATGGCAAGTAAAATAAGAGATGTTCACATTTACAAAGAGGATATTATTTGTTTTTGTATGGATCGGGGATCCCATTTAGTATGTTGCTGCCACCCAGAATGCACTGCTGCCTCCATTGACTACGCATAATTGGTGCACTTAGTCACTACTCACCTCTAATTAGAAAATTACATCAGAAATCCACAACATATAAAGAGTTATATGGAAAAAAAGATTTTCAGCACCCTTTTTCCTTCAAAAGAAGTCTTGCTGAGTGATCTGGGAGCGTCTGTGGCAGTTTGCGTTGTTTGTTGCACTACTGGATTTGCACAGCTGATTACAACAAAATGTTCACGCGATCATAGTGCAGGTTTGGAGCTGCATTTAGACTTGTTATTTTACTGTACAGATTGCACAGTACTCTACGTATCTAGAACCAGAAACACTCCCTCACCAGAATTAGCAAAATGCCTCAGATGTGTTAGGTATTTTAGAGGGAGGGATGAAACATCGATGTATTATAAGGAATGAAATATATCGTATTGTATATTAAATTGGTATTGCAACTTACCTTTGAATTACCTGGCCTTATATACAACTCAGCCTCTGGCCTCATTCTTGTATAAGGGCATAACTCTTCTCTGTGATTTGTAATGTTCTACTTATATTAAGCAGGAGTTACTCCATCCCATATATCATCATTGGGGCAACATAATAGTCTAAAAACTATGATTGAGGCTTTTTATACATAAAGCATACTCTGAACTGATTATTTCCAGCTGCTACTACATATGGCAAATGTGTCACAGGTAAATAAAGTGACTTGCCCCAAATCACACATTTTGGTCAGTTTGACCACGAGTGGAAGCTGAGGTCAAAGACAACATTCCTCAGGCACTTTGTTTACAATTCAGACCTAATGACATTGCCACAACTTATCACAGTACATCATTTGTTTTATTGAAGAAGGTTAGGCATGTGTAATTCAGTCCCAAAGGGGACAAGGGCAGGACAGAAAATTAACGCTCACAAACTGATGACATTGGCAACCTTTTCAAATTACTTGGATTAACAATACACGTGTTGTTCTTCATGAAATGGGTGGCAAGCAGGGCACTTTAGGTATATGTTACTGTCACTGGATCCCCTGACTTAATAAATACAAGCATTTCATGACAAGTTCTCTACCTCATGCCTGAAGCGAGGCAATATACCAGATCAGCAAACCAGTTAGGCCACAGAGATGGTGCAGTTAAGGCAGCTTTTTTAATGTAAGGCTTTCAATGGGGCAGGTGTGCTAAATTCAGATGGGCCGCACCCATTAGATATACTAATTAGAACTTTTTATTCAAACTGCAACTCATTCACTTATTGTGACTGCCTGTTTTGTTTTCTATCCGATTCTGTCAAGATGAGGTGCAGCTCTGATTGGTTATGACCTGTCCCGGGAAGGTCGTGCCAGACCCCTGGCTATAACAAGACTACAACGTTTAGGTCAAGCCTCCCAGTTTTGTTTCCCGACAACTGTTTGGCCAGTGTTGTTTTGTTTGAACATGATGAACGTCATGCTTAAGTGTTTGATCTTCCATCTGCTCCACTTAAACGCTGGTGATAGTGGGCATGAGAAAGTGTAGCGTTTGTGCAAGGCGATGCTACGTGAGACCACTTGAGACATAAGCCTGCCAATACCACAAGTGGGCGCAGGGGCATATCATTTTGCGCCAAATTGATTCATAATGGCTCTGTTGCTATGGAATGTGTGCAAAAAATCACAAACTCTCATTGTTTTCCTGTATCAATCTTGAATTTGGAGGAAGGCTCAGCCTATGAGGTCACTGGCATTGGTTTCACACTCTTCCAACATACATGGGACTGAAGTGACCTTTCCATAAAGCTCTTGGAGCAAGTTCCATGTCCTTGCCCCCAATTCAGAGCAGCATTATTGATCGGTTGCAAATTCTGACATTGTCATGGACTCAACGTTGCATTGCCATCACGTAGTCGGCATGTATCATACCTTCTGCTTCCTATCCTGTTTTCTGCACTACACACTCTCTCTCTATTTGTCTTCTATTTATCCTTCAGACAGACACCGGTAGTAGATTTTTCATCTTCTCTTCTTTCATCACTAAGGCCCACGAGCAAACGCAGGGCACGTATTAATCTCCCTCCCTCTCCTATGCCCTGCTATTGCAAGGTTAGATAGAGCTATGGGTTCTGCAATTATACACAGCAGTTACTGCAAGGGTAAAGTCATTACTACATTTATGCCATTAAAAGTTTGTACTGCAAGCGTAAGATCTGTAGGATTACTTGTTACACATAAGAGGGGCAGCAAAAGCAGTGTATCCTTTCTCCACTCAGAGTTTGAGTAGAGTGCATGCATTGCAAGCTTCTCTCGAAATACAACAGGTACAGGCGTGGTAATGGAAGCCCCCCTCAAGCACACACACAGCTTGTTCACTGGCTACTTATCCCTGCTCTTTTGTTCACCCCCCTGCAAAAAAAATCATTTTTTTTCTCCATTTATAGAGGTGCCCAAGGATCTAACACTCTCGCTTCTCTTGTTTTCTATCTCCTTACCAGGTGCTTTACATCAGGAAGCGGAAGCGGTAAGTAGTCACTAGCATGTTCCTGAGTGTGCAAGCATACATTTTCGTTTTAATTCTGGTGCACCCCGAAAGCAGATTCGCTGTAATAGCTCCAGCGGACCTCAGTGGGCTGCCGCTTGGGTCTGTTTATGCTGCAGTAGTGACCTCTGCGAGGACTAGAGGCCCCCGTGATGTCAGACGGAGTTATTGTATTGCATCGTCCGATTATGCCGCTGGCGCAGCAATTTTAGAAGGTGCAACCAGAACTCACCCTTAAATTATACTTTCACTGGAGCGTATATTTCCTTCCTTTGCTGCCCTCAACTGGACGAAGAAGGAAACAGCACCACCCTAGAATCAAATTTTCGGACAGTTATGTTCGTTTTGACATTTTTTCCGCCTTGGTTTTGATAAAAGCTAGTTATGTCAAACGATGAATACTTTAAAAAGTGTTATGAGAATTATAGAGAGAATGTGGGCTTTGTGTAACCTCCCCTTCAGCCTTTGATTTTCATGTGCCTTTCGCGGTTTGCCTTAGCATTCAGGAGCTGTCCATTATGTTCACTCCTGGTTTTGGTAATGTGCAAGTAGTCCTACCCTTCTTGTCTCCCGTGCTCCCCATTTTTGCTTTCCACACCTCCCCTCCCCCCCCAACCCTGGCTTCGATCGCTCCTCCTCTTCCTCGCACACCCCTTAATTGCTAACCCATCTCCCCTTCCCCTGCTACCTGTCTAACTTTACTCCCCTGCACCTCTCCCTGTGCTTAATTTGCCGGGGCCAAAGATTTCCTCAGAAGCCTCCCACTGGCAATGCCGAATCTTGGACTCCAGTATTTTCAAGGCTGAATCGTTTTGAGTCCACCTCATGTTTGTTTCATCTACTTCCCTAAAAAAAAAAAAAACTTTTATTGAGATTTGAAAGCCATGTTAGAGACTAATTACTCCTTAGCAGAGTGGAGTACTACAACCTTGTCATATCAGAGCACACACACATGCAGTTGACAGATGGTTGCACATCTAGATCAAAGCAATTCTTAATATGCGTAACTTTGAACAAAATCATTTTTTAATGCTAGCATTTTAGAATTAAATTTTGAATTATATATACAAATCAAAAACAAGCAAATCATTCTAGGTAGAAATCCACTTATTTTATTCTGAAACAATCATAAAAATTTTCACCCATTTTCACAAAAGTAAATTTGGTCATGAACGCAAGTTTATGATCGAATTTATCAATACATATCCTACCACAAATTCACAAATGCACTGCTGAAAGGTGTAAACGCATTTATGGGTGCAGAAGTCTCTGCCCCAAGTGCAGTGAGCTCCGCAGCCATAATTCCCACTCAAGAGGTGGGTAACATGATGTTCCAATTCATGGTTAGCCTTGGCAGTTTGTGAACGCTGACAAAAACTTGCCTAATTGCCTGCATTCACAGTTATATTTGAACTTCGGCCAAGGCTGGTGCAAATCATTTTCCAGGGTGAGAGAGAAGAAATGGAACACGTACACATTTGGGGAGAGTGTAGTGGAAGGGACAAACATTTTATCTGCTGAGAAAAGTGAGCTTTTGTCCAGGAGCTCCTCTTCCTCGTGTGCGACATTCTCTCATCTCGAGCAGTGGTTCCCAAACTGCGGTCCGGGGACCCTGGGGGTCCATAAACCCTCCTCAGGGGGTCTGTTACTGCTTAGAAAATTAAATAATATTAACATATTAGGTCCCCAGCTTTTAGTAATGACTCTGTGGAAATGCCCCCGGATTCCAATAATGGTCCAATAGGGGTCGCCGGGTTCCAGTAATGATAAAGTGGGGGCCCACAGAAGTCAAAAGCTTGGGAACCACTCCCAGGCTAAAAAGTTTGTGTCCATGGTTAAGTTCATGCCCTGAACAAACATAATACATTATATGACACAATGGTCCGAGCTGTAAGTTTTTACAAAAATATTGCCTCGGTTGACAAAGGTACTGTGCATGCATATTGACAGTTCCCAAAAAGGTAAATCAGTTTCCTCCCAGCGCAACTATCTGTTGGACATATTACTAAAGGTATCGGACCACACCATGTTGGAAACAACATACCTGCTAATAGGCATAAATAGACATTCATGCCACATTGCAATATTCATGAGCCAAGCTTGTGTCTCCCACGTCCCACCATAACACTACTGATTTCTCAAAATTCAGCTTGAAGAAGTTTTTTTGGACACTTCCACAGATTCCCTTCTTACATGAGTTACCATGGTGATTACAAGAAGGCAAGAATAGAACTGCCGTGGTACCCTGTGGCGGGGACGCGGGGTGAGGTGAGGTAATGGGAGGGTGCATTTGAAGACTTCAACTGTATGAATTTTCCTAACATGCATCCAGCAAAGTATTAAGTGTAGGAAGTTCTACCAGACGGATCATCACTTACATTGTTTTTACATTACGAATAAATAGGCATTAGGAATGAAGACAACAGTGACATACAACAGCCTCTGTTTTTCAATTCTGTACACAAAGCACCTTTTTAATTTCTCCACTTTGGGCTCTAATAATGCTGAAAAGCAGCTTCTGAAACCTCGTCAGTGTTGGAAGTTTAAGTGGGTGAACCATTCCTAAAAGTAGCAAAATAATAGAACAGCTATTATTGCAGTTGCCATCCCTTATAAGGGCAACTCCCGTTTTCCACGGTTAATTTTTTTTTCTGAAATTAATTGTACACTTTATGTCGGTCCTTGTCCACAAAACAATATTCTCAAAACTTTGATGGAATCTTAAGTAATTTCTAGTGTGAGGTTGTAAAATTTCCTAGCTACCAGTTTTTATGACAACCACATTTGTTAATATTCTGTTCCAACCCATAGACAATCTGAAATAAGCTGGCTTGCATTAAGGACTGCGAGTGGGTTGGCTCACAGCTGCCAACCATTATTCATATGTAAGGCTCTTTTTGCCTGCTTTTGAATTTTATGTGGTTTTATGACCCGAAAAACTTGTCCCCTATTCCATGGGGTGTAATTGTAATTGCACGGTACTGGTGTGAAATTACCGCATGGTCCTGTACTGTAATACTTGGAGGCAGAACCATAGTGTTGGTCCAGAAATAGGCGTAGTAAGTACCTGTTCTAGAAATAGGCATAGACTTGGGAGGAAGTGTATGTGAGAAACCTAAATAAAATGAATGCTTAGTAATTTCAGAAACAGGGGTCTAATCACAACTACAAAGTAACGATTAAAGAGCATCCCATTCAAGTTTTATTTATTGTTTGAAATGTGTCATCTTCAGTCATAATGTTTAGGAAAAGTTAAGGCTCACAGACCGCAAGTATGGTCATTTTCTAAGCTAAGCAGTAAAGCCCGACAGGTAGTTTGAATATGGTTCCGGCTTCAAATAGAAGGTATTGTAGGGAGATAAAGACTGGAATAATATAGTGCTCTAGGTGAAGTCTTGTTCTGATATTACCTGGGCAATCAAGAGCGGTGCTGTTTGGCGTACACATTATGTTCATGGATAAAGTTTCAGGATTTGTGTAGCCTGCTGTTGAGATGATATTCATGACTTACGGTTCGAAAATCTGACAGCATTAAGGATAACTTCTTTAATATCTGAACGTTTTATGGTAGGCAAGACATCTTTATCTACAATCTCTTGTCTTATATCATGTTTATCCATGAAATAACTGAAATAATGAACCCCAGATATGAATCTCCGCACCCCAATATGTTCCAAGCATGTGGCCCACTTGACCCAGTTCGTGTTAATAGTATTGGTGGTCAACTCTTAAAATACACTGTCTTGTCTTCCCTTAACTGAATTTAGTTTTTCCTTCTGAATACTGATCTCTCCTGTAGGAGACGCAAACTGCTCTTATGATTCTGTACTAATTTTATTTTCTGGTTAGGCTGGAGAAGCTCCGTCACCAGCTGATGCCCATGTATAACTTTGACCCTGCAGAAGAACAAGATGAGTTGGAGCAGGAACTCCTTGAGCATGGCCGGGATGCTGCGTCAGCTTCATCACAGGCTTCTCAGAACAAAGTAAGGGACAACAGGGAATTATCCATTCATGAGAATCTGTTTGTAAGTCAGCTTTTTTTCCAGCAACAAGCGAGAGCTGGAGGACAGGTAACAAACTGATTGAGAATATATATGATTTGGGACAAACCGTATTACAGCACTCATGAGACAATCTTAAATGGAGACATTCTTTGGGTGAGGCGAACATGGAAGCTTTGAAGAATAAAACCTGCAAGGATGAAAGCATTATGCATAGATACGAGGCAAGGTGGTGGAAGAGACATCCTTTAGTCCCTCGTCTGAAACATCAGGGGCTTCGAGAGGGTATGGCAATGGAAAAACAGGGCAAAAGGGGCTTGTTGGGTGAGGAAATACATAAGGGAGTAGGCTCAAACAGATATGTTATAGGCAAGCTTAAAAGTTACATATGCTAGGTAGTATGCAACAGTTGTGAGGAGACAGCCTTTTTTAGGTGAAAAATGATATGTTGTGAAATAGGTCATAGTGTGGTGCACCATCTGTCTTGTCTTGTGTACCCTGTCTCACCAACCAAAGCCTGTTTCCACCAACGTGACTTCTCAAAAATGTAATCTGTCTTGCCACTGGATTGTCTCCTTTTCAGTAGCCTTCATGTGTCTCCACAGTGGATGATTTCACAAAAACATATTTCCACCAAGATGTTTTAAGTTATTTTTTTAGGGTTGGTAGTATCAGTTATACCATGTCAAACCTTCTCAACAACTTCTACCTGGAAATCTTTGGTCAGACTTGAAGTTACTTACAAAATCCATGAATAGTGCAGTCAGAGGCTATGGTACCCTATCCTAATAATTCTATTGGGTGTGGCTCTTAGTTGGTGATAACAGTGTTAGATCTGTAGTGTCCTGCGTATAGGCCTTAGATGCTGCATCCCTGTTTCAGGTAGTTGAGTTTATAGAGGGATGAGTAAAGCCACTCAAAGCAATATGAGCGCGAATCAATGATATATGTAAGGAAACTAAAGCAATGGAAAGGTTGCCTAAAGTGAATTAAACCTAATTACTTTCATGCATTTTAATATACAAGTATAGAAAAGGGCACTGGTAAAGAACAGACCCAGGACAATGTAAAGAGTAATAAACAAATAATTAAAGGTTATCTGTACCGAAGAACTAGGAGATTTAGTAGAGTGAACGTGGCCATCACATAGGATGGGTGGATATTTCTAGGGTGATGCACATAGGTAGCATGACCTTCTGTCTCCCACATTACAGGATAGGTATTCAAATGAACATTTACAAAAACTCTACCCGTGCACAGCGATGGAGGACTCTGTGAAGAATATTAAACAGCATTGTAGCACTGTGTCGATGGGTGAACTTTGGAGATGGATACTTGGTTGACACATCTGGCCGATAAGACAAAATATTCCCAAAACGTTTTTTTTAAACCTCCTAAATGTCTACTTTAGCCACTTAAAAATAGGTAATGTATTTGGCTTGGAAGCCTTTTGTATAAAAAGATAAAGGCATTGGGATAGCGTCTCTTGGATGAGAGGTCCCTACCCAGATGCCCAATGACCCAGGTCCATTGCCACTTAATGTTTGTTAAAGAATTGGAAGAGCCATAACATTTTCATAAGTTCTCTAAAAGAAGGGGATTCAGGCATGATTTCAAAAATGCGTCCATGGGTGTGGTCTTTCACCCCAATCATCTGCCTCTTTTTTTATCCTTAAGCTTTATTTGTAAGATTGTTAGTGTGTTTCACAACTTCAGGTTCTTGTTCGAGATATGGTGGACAATAGTTTCTCTAACAACTCTTCAACCCTAATTCAGAAGGCCTTTTGCACTGTGTATAATATTCCAAACTTAATCTTCAGCTGTAATTAAGGCCAGTGGAGTGCTGAACTGAGGGTTTCAAATGCTCATGTTTTTTCATGTTGAGGCCCAATCTTGCCATCTGTTTTTGCCCTGTTTACATTCTGTTAATGTTTTATGGATTTCTGTATACATTATAACTCAGTAGCCCAGGTATTTCTTGATTAGGACTCTTGCTGTGACAGGGTTATGACAGGTTGACACTGTGAAGAACCTAAATCCAAAAATTCTCAATAAATAATCAGTTTTTTATAATCTTTTGTGGTAATTTTTGCTTCAAGGTTACTATTATTTTTATTATTTTGTGTCTTATAAAGGTCGCTGCTACCCCAAGGAGTTTCCCATATCAAAGTTTGAAAAATATATTTTTAGTTATTAGGGCAAACAATGAGTCATTTAAAAATGATGTGCAAAGGTTCTAAAAGGTTAGAAGAAGAGTCAATGCCAGATAGTTATCAGGAGATTTTGGAAGTGCCTCGTCAAAACCAAAAGAAGGGCTCCTATTGTGGGGGATTTTGTAAAGGTAGTAGTCCTGTGCATGTTACTCCCATATAAGTCACAGAAAAACAGGATGCACAGTTCCAAGGAAATGTATCAATATAGATCTTCCCCTAGTCCAGGCAAGATCAGGAACGGTCCCTGTGGGTAACCTGAATCAGGAACAAGGTCCTTCACTCACCAATTGGTGACATGCTTTATCATTGGGCTTTGCTTCTCGTCAGACCAGCACTGCAATGTCTGACGGGCCCCTCATGGGGGCTCTCTACCAGAGATCTTTTGAAGAGAATTGCCGTAGGTGAAGGCAATAATGTGGGATTGGTGAGATGGACTGTTAAAATTGACTAGAAGAACGCTACAGCAAAATATTTTATTGAGGATATGGGCCTCTGTCAAGAATGAAAACAAATTAGGTAAAGGGAAGTAAGAATAATGTCTATCTTACCCTACTCTCAATGTAGTATCTAATGTTAGTGAACCCTATAGTCTAGGGATCAAGTATGTGTATGGCAGAGTTGGACATCCCTACCCTGCCTTAATTAAAGAAGGTCAACATGTTTCTCACTAAAATAAGTCTATAAAGATCTTAGTGCGATTCATCAGGACCTCAAAAAAATATCATAGCTAATCTTCACAATTCTAATAATTATTATGATAATAATTATGATGGATAATGATGGAAATCCCAATTTACTAGACTACCCAGACCGGGCTTTGTGCAAACAGAATAACACTCCTTGAAGCAGATGCAATGAAGGAGAAATGTTTGAATTTCGCGAGACAACCCACATATGGTATATGTGCTGAACAATATAGCACAGATACAATGTATAAAATGTTTAAAAATTAGTCAAGGCCTAGGATTTTGTACAGAAAGAGTATTTTTTCCAGTACAAATCCTACGCTAGACAGCATACAAACACACACACAAACACACCCCTTTGCAGCATAGTGCAAAGTGTGTGCATGGTGGTAGGTAGCTTTTACTGTCTGCCAGCACAACGAATGACCGGAGTTGCAGGCCTTTTTTCATAAATATGGGCCTGTGCCATTTTCGCTCCCTTGTGTAACACTGCACAGGGCAGCAACCGTGGCTTAACAAAAATATGCTTCTACAAATAGATTTGCTTCATCTTGTCAGACGAGATTTCATGTACATCTTACATGAATAGTGACTTTTGTGACCTTACATTATCTTGCAATTCCAGCTTATTAATCACATCAGCCTCTCCACTGAACTACCTTTTAGGTCCACACAGATGTGAAATATTTTACAATAATTAAAAGTAGGCAGTCCCTGTGGAGTTTTTATGACCTACTACCAGTAGTGGCTAGTTCTCAAAGTGAGTGGGAAGGCGGGGTATTAAAAAAAAAAATAGCTTGCCTTTTACATGAGGAGAGACAGTTCCGTCTCTTCTTCGCCCTCTTCTCTTACCCGACTCCCGGAAGCACGCAGACTCCCAGACTCCCCTGCAATCACAACACTGCTGCCACCAGCACGACAGCAACATTGTGATTGGTCTGAGTGACCTGGATCGCGCTCAGACAGAGAATGGGACCCTGTGTACTTTCTCCTCCATGCTGTGCAAGACAGACGGGTGGGGAAATGCTAAGGGCGCTTGACTGGCTGACCGAACAAGTGTGCACTCACCACTCCCCCTCCAGCCCTCCTCCTCCAGCCCAGCCCCGACAGCCCTAACCTGGCTCCCGATGAATTATAAAATGATAATAACCTTGCGTTATTATCATTTTCTTTTTCCCATGTCTTCACTGCACAAACAGTGGGGTGGCACTCCTCCACCTTAGCGGAGGAGCTGCCACTGCCTACTACTCTCTAGTTACTGTTTCTTCAGTGTCTCTTCTGATACTGACTAATTGCTCTGGCAACCAGTCAACACAACTAAGAGTCCACATTTTGAAGAATCTATTTCCAACATTCCTGGGTCGTTTAGCCTGAACCTGACTACTTTTAGTGTTAATCCATTGGAATTAATTGATAAGAGGCCTTGGGCCTTCAGTTATGAATGTCGATCAAGCATTTCAAATATGCATTACTCAGCAATTACGTAAGTATTCATAGAAACTCGCTAGCACCAATGTTCCACAAGAAATACAGATTCTAAAAAGACACATCTTAGATCCTTAAAAAAAATATAAAGTTGACAATTTTGTAAAAATATAAACATCCACTGTACTGCCAGAGTTGCACACGTTGATGCATTCTGAAATATAAGTACATAATTAAATTGTTAAATAATAATTATTTCAACGCATAGTAAACAAGTCCTAAATATTTAGACACAGAGCACACAAGAGAATAGGATTATCATGAGTTATAAAAGAGGCTGCATTTATTCTGTCTCATTGTGCTGTAATCTTTTTCAGGGCATGGTCCATTTCACTCAAAATTACATCAGCCTTTCATTTCACAATACAGATGCCTTCCTAACTGGACTGCACCAAGTCAGTTGAGACTCAGTATATTTGTTCTCACATGTGCACAATATAGGAAGAGAGTGACACTGTGGGCCTGATTATGACCTTTCCGTCACAAATGTGATGGATATCCCATCCGCCGTATTACAAGTTCCATAGGAATGGAATGGAACTTGTAATTCACATTTGTGACCGAGTAATCCCGTCTGCCAAGGTCGTAATCAGGCCTTGTATGACTAACAAAAAAGGGCATACAACATACAGCTTCATTATAAAGACCTTGTTTCGATTGCCATGATTGGCTCCACCTCGCTGTCATTCATGATGTGGTGAAAGCAAGCAGAAACTTTATTTTCTTCGGTCTTTACAGTCAGCCCAGGCCGGCCGAGAAAGCAGCCAGTATAGTTCCTGTTAGGGTGAGACCTGCTACATGGATGCTTAAGGCTCATGTCTTTTGGTTCTTCGTCTTAATCAGACCTCAAGCTTCTTCAGCTTGTCTGAAACTTTTGGTGAGGCTGAGAATACTAAATGCTGTTTCTTGATAGATCGCTGGTACAGGCTGATGACAGACTAGGTCCTCCCATCCCTACTGCTACCACGGAAACTTAGAAAACGTAGAAGCAGCAGGCCATGTGTTTTTTCACGAGTGTGATTTCAGGATATAATGTGTTTACTTTGCTTACTTTGGAATTGGAAAATAGGCATTGGTGTATGACTGCACAAGAAGCAGTTGTTGTTCAAATTGTGCTCAAACAATTTCTCCGCTGTTTTCATATTACATTGTCAAAGTTAATGATCCTGCTCTGATCAAGATTTCCTGCTAAATCCATAAAGCATATGTGCCTAAAGTGTTAGATGTTCCAGCAGTAATTATGACTAGAATAGCAGGCCTCCACAAATATTAATTAATATTTGATAATACAGTACCATCAAGTTCAAATGATGCTACAAGAGTTGACGTTTATAGAAATCATTTAAAAAGGGTACCAGGGCAAGATTATATTTTCAATGGGCCACCCGAGTGTTTTTTGTCAACATGTGAAGTTTGTCTTAGTTGCCTTCCATTACCTGCAAGAGATTTGCTAGTCTGAGCCCTCAGTACTCGAGAAAGGTGTTAACAAATTAATTTCCATGTAAGCATGTCCTGCATTAATATGTGACATGGATTTGCTTTCACTTGAAAGTAAATAATCTAGTCACTCCTATAGAGCCATTAGAATGTTTCACACAGTCTCTTAAGAGTTGGCTCTAAATGATAGGTTTAACCAACTTTTTTCAGAAAGTATGATGTATAATGCACTAATTTGCACTCAATTTTTTTTAAAGTGATCTTTTAAAAAAATTATATATATTTTTTTAGTGTGCAGAGATGATATACATTATATAGTGCACAGAATAAGAATAGCTTAAAACATCCTGGGCCATATTTATACTTTTTGATGCAAAACTGCGCTAACGCAGTTTTGCGTCAAAAAAATTAGCGCCGGCTAACGCCATTCTGAAGCGCCATGCGGGCGCCGTATTTAATCAATGACGTTAGCCGGCGTTAGCCGCCGGCGCTGCCTGGTGTGCGTGAAAAAAAAGACGTACACCAGGCAGCGCCGGCGTAGGGGGATATGGAGCTTGGGTGCCAAAAAATGGGGCAAGTCAGGCTGAGGCAAATTTTTCGCCTCAACCCGATTTGCGCCATTTTTTTCGACTCCCAACCCCCATAGAAATGACTCCTGTCTTAGCAAAGACAGGAGTCATGCCCCCTTGCCCAATGGCCATGCCCAGGGGACTTCTGTCCCCTGGGCATGGTCATTGGGCATAGTGGCATGTAGGGGGGCACAAATCAGGCCCCCCTATGCCACAAAAAAAATAAAAAAAATTACTTACCGGAACTTACCTTAATGTGCCTGGGATGGGTCCCTCCAGCCTTGGGTGTCCTCCTGGGTTGGGCAAGGGTGACAGGGGGTGTCCCTGGGGGCATGGGAGGGCACCTCTGGGCTCCTTCCGAGCCCACAGGTCCCTTAACGCCTGCCTTGTCCAGGCGCTAAAAAACGGCGCAAAAGCGGCCGTACGTCATTTTTTTTTACCCGCCCACTCCCGGGCGTGAATTTTGCCCGGCAGTGTAAATACTGTGCACATGCCTCGGAGTCAATTTTTTAGACGGGAACGCCTACCTTGCATATCATTAACGCAAAGTAGGTGTCCACGCTAAAAAATGACGCAAACTCCATGGACTTTGGCGCTAGACGCGTCTAACGCCAAAGTATAAATATGGAGTTAGTTTTGCGTCGGAATTGCGTAAAAAAAAACGATGCAATTCCGGCACAAACAGAGTATAAGTATGCCCCCCTGAACTCTATTCAGACTTTATCATTGACAAACTTAATTAGTGCAGCATAGTTTAACAATATAAAAAATATGTCTTGCGGCAACATTTTTGACCAAATTTCTAGTATACAATAACACTAAACGCGCAGATAGTCCACTAAAACCCCAGATCCTAAAATCCCCAAATTAAATGAAAGTGAACATGTGCTAAAGTGAACAAGTGCTTACGTAAACAAGTACGAGTGCTTGATAAGCCAATACTAAAGTGCTGGTGTACTGAAAAGGCAAAGGCCAAATACCCCCAAAGATACAAAGGCACACAAAATAGGAGGTTAATATGTGACCCCTGACCTGAGATACCAGATCCCAGGCAGAAAGGGCATCTGAGAAAAGTAGAAGGCACGGCAAAAAGCCTTGCAATAGGATCATTAGGCTCCCCATGCATTCTGAACATATCTGTTTGGTGAATACTTCAGTGAACCAGAAAAAGAGGGTCCCCTACAGGACCCGATAGTGTCTGTCGCTGTACTGCTAAAGTGACCTGTGCAAAAGTGGCAACAAAATAGGGAAGAATAACACCATAGTACCAAGGGTAATACTACACCCATACCACTCCAGTAACCCGTATTATTAATAATACACCGCCTCCACAATTTATAAAAGATTGAAGTAGTGCCATGATGACTGAAATCTCTCTAGGCCCCTCACCCTTTTAGCATATGCCTCGTCAAACCTTCTTGTTCTGGGCATTTTTTAAATCAGTCTTCATGTAGTGGGACCCATTCCATACGCCAAAGTTGTAGAATCAGCAAACGGGCCACAGAAAGTGCCAATGAGAAAAATATTTGCGCAGGTTTACTCACTCAATAGCCCTGGGCTTGTCTAGTAAAACCAAAAAGAACCAGCAATCATTCCCACTCTATGCCTACTCCCAGAGCCCGGCTCAAGGTTGAAGAAAGATGATGCCAAATGAGCGCCAGCCTTGGGCCGAGGTAAAAAATATAAAGCCACGCCCCAGCGCCCTCCTGGTGGCACCGAAAACACTGATCCTCTAAAGAGGAAAACATTCTGTGGAGGGCCACAGGTATTTAATATGCCATCCACCGAGATAGGAACAAAATTATTTTAAAATTAGTCACCCTTAAGGCTTTATGGCCTAAAAAGGAAATTACTTGCCGTTCATCCTCAGAGAACCGACATTACGTGGCTTCTCTGATCTTCTCTAGGAAAGCCGTCAGGCACGTCTGTAGTCCTTGGTTACGTAGCAGCCTATACCAATTCCCTATACCCAAAAGGCTGGACATAAAAAGCGCCCACAACACAGAATGAGTTTCTTAATAAGGATCCGAATATAGGAACCTCAAGAAATGAACAATCTGCTGCTATCTAAAAAAGAATTGCTTACATGAATCACCACACTGTGCACAAATCTCTTGCCAAGTCATACATTTACCTTGGAGCAGAAACTGTCCTACTTCCTTTAGCCCAGAGTGGTTCCAATATCTAACCTGAGAAGGAGAATGTTGCTGGCCCACGTACCTGGCCTCATAAAGATTCAAGAGTGTAAAACCTGATAAGATTTAATTAAAATGGTAAAATAACGACAAACAGGCACTTCATCCCTGTATTAGCTTATATCTGGTATTTTTTTTGTAATTTCGGGTTCTTAATAAAAACCGGAAGCCGTGTACAAGCCTCCTGCATCATTGCATCTAGAAAGAATGTGTCAAGCATTGCTTCCTCAGCCAATGTTCTGATAAGACTATCTAGCTGCCTCTGCCTTGTATTAAGTTTGTGTATGGGGAGGGCCAGCCCACCCTGTGCAGTCTCAAGGTGAAGTACTGAAAACTTCATCCTAGGTTTTTTGCGGTTCCATGCTAAACGTAGTGTCAAGATCACAAAAATATCTCTTGCTTACTTTAATGGGAATATTGGAATATAAAAACAGTAATAGTGGAAGGATAGACAAATTAATTAGGGCCACCCTTCCTATCAAAGTCAGCGGGAGGACTGTCTATCTATCTAAAAGGCCCTTTATTTTATGAAACATAAGGACATAATTTAATTGAAACAACTGAGAAAAGTTGTTGTTCACATAAATCCCAAGATATTGAATAGGGGCATGGGATAGAGCTTGTTGCTGTAGAGAGGGAGGGAGACTGCTGGTGGGAGTATTGAAGAGAAGCATTCATTTTTTTTTGTGTTAATTTTGTAACCCCCAACATCTTGAAACTGTGAAAACTCCCCAAACATTCTCTGGACATTCTTGCTGTCTGGTTTCAAATAAAGAAGGATTTAATCAACAAACATCTTCAATTTGGGCATTCCGGCTATAGGGGCTCAATAGCCAAATTGGCACTGATCCTCACACTGAGGGGCTCTAGAAAAAAAGTAAATAAGACAGGAGAAAGGGGACATCCCTGCTGAGTCCCCAATATTAATGTCAACTAATCTTGCTATCTGAGAATTGACCATTACTTTAGCTTGGGCGCCTTGACATAGCTTTGCGAACATGCTAATAAATTGAAGATAAAAACCAAATTTCTCAATAGAGAAAGAGGGCATGCCAGTTAACTAGATCAAAAGCTTTCTCAGCATCAGCCATTATTACTTTAGCTCTAGTATAATTAGCTGAGAAATAGACTAATGCTTGTAATAAAAAATGGCATTGGCAGCTATCAATCGGCCAGCCACAAAGCCAGTCTGGTGTGAGTAGGTCCATATCTTCATATATAACTTGTAATCCACGTTAAGCAGACTAATGGGGCTGTATGAATTTATATCACAAGGGATTTTTCCTTTCTTTAAGAAGCTACTTATTGTGGATTCCTTAAATGAGCGGGCTGTCTCTCCCCCTTCATTAATCAAATTAAACAAGTCGATCAGAAAAGTCGAGATCCTTGGCAAAGATTTTATACAATTCAGCTGGAAAGCCATAGTTGCTGTCCGCCTTCCCATTTGGCATAGCAGTGGAAGCTTCCTGTTCTTCCCTAATGGATATAGTGGCAATACGTTTTTCAGCCTGAGAACTTGTCATTTGCAGGATAATAATTGATTGAAAATAATCTGGTAGCTGAAACTGTGTAGTCTGATAGCTGGACTCATAAAGTCCTTTGTAGTGCTGTAAAACAGTTCAGAGACCTTAACTTTGCCGGAAACTCTTTCACCTGTCATCAAATTAACTAATTCCCTAACCAATGAGGCTTCCTGCTTTACCTGAGTGGACCAGCCCAAGAATTTACCAATTTGTTGACTCTTTTTATACACTCTGCTTGTATGCCCTTGAGCTCTTAGTTTCTTCTAGCGTAAAATAATCCTGCAGTTTATGCTTAGCTTTTACAAGTAGAGACAGACCAGAGAATCCCAGTGTTGACCCGTGAAGCCAAGTCTACAGCCGCTTGGAACAGAGCGTTTTGTTTTTTAGAATTCTTATATTGCCAAGCCTGATGGACATTTATATGGCCCTGTGCCACAGCTTTGAAAGCCTCCCACATGGAAAATGATGAGGCCGTGCCTCTATTTGATAGAAAAAAGTCCTGAATAAACTGACGCATATCGGCAAGCCATGCCTCGTCAGATAGTAGTGACCAGTCCAGCTCCGTTCCTTGATGCCTCAACCTTAATCGTGATTGAGACCAGAGAGTGGTCGGAAAAACAATTGGCCCAGATGTCAGAATCAAGCCTCTCAATACAACGGGAGACCAGAAAAAGTTGATGCAGGAAGAAGTATGGTATCATCATGAAAAACAAGTAGATTGAGTTATACCGTGATGATCATACCTCCATGGATCCAGTAGAGTAAAATTATGCTAATTACATCTAAGACATTTTTTGTATTTATTTTGTTTTTCAATTTATTGAAGGTGTCCAAGGGTAAATCCTGAATACAATTTAAGTCTCCCTGCCAAACTAGGGGCCCAACAGATCCCATAGCAATCCTATAAATCTGTGACAATGAGACTGGGTCATCAGACAGTGGTGCATAATAATGAACCAGGTTTAGCGGAGCACCATTAGATTCAACTTTCATCCATAGCCACCTGACCTGGGTGTCTCTATTCACATTACAGACCGGCTAGTCGAGCTAGCTTCCCAAGAGGATTGCCACCCTCCTCACAGCAAGACCCGTACAGGCAAATAAAGTTTGCACATACTTTTTGGGAATATGCATTTTTGAGCAGTTGGTATTTAGATGAGTTTTCTGCAGGAATGTAACATCTGGGTGGAAAGCCCCTTACCAGCTTAGCACTCCCACTTATTTCTGTCTATTTGACAAGCCATTTAAAATGCAAGATATACATCTAATTTTACATCATATTACAAACACCATCCTGCCTCTCCAAAGAGACCTTGTACTCATACTGATCTTTGCTCATGCAATTGATAACTATGTACTTAAATCCCCTCACATCACGTACCCCCACTAATTCGGACCTGTGCTCATATCTGCTCTTTTTTATTATGCATGAACCGTACCTCCCCATGCACCCATCCACCCTCCCAGAAAGGAAAACTTCCCCAAAATAGAAACAAAAAAAGTAGTAAAAAACCCAAAACCCCATAGCAGTAGGAAAATTGCCAACATAGCCCCTCCTGCAATATAGCACCTTAGACTGGGTGCGGCCATGATCCCTCTTTCCCCACATGCCATAATAATAGTAGATTTTTTTTTTTTGGGGGGGGCAGTCAAACCAGTGAACTAGACAAACTGAAACAGAATTTAGTAAAAAAAAATAATTATGCCTCAAACCCTCGATTGACCAGCCCGTAGTAACCCAGGGTACTAGCCAGGACCAAATTATCTAATTAACACCTTAAGTTTACACACTGGGCTGATTGGAAAACTCATTCAGAAGCTGCTGCGCCTCGGCGATGTTGATAGAAAGCTGGAGTTGCTTCCTAGCCAGAACCTTCAATTTAAACTGCTGTACGATTGATAACCGAACAATACAAATTGAAACATAATTTAGTAGGTGATCATGATTCCTGAAGCCCAAAATTGACCAACCTGTAGAAAAAGAGGGCACTAGCCAGCACCCAGTCCTGGAATTTACTCCTTCACTTACACCCTGGGCTTGGAAAACTCACGCAGATCCTGCTGAGCTTCCGTAACATCAGTAAAAAGACAGAATTGCCCTCTAGCCAAAACCTTCAATTTAGATTGTTGCACAATTGATGCTTGCAAGCCCTGGGCCTTAAATGAGTGCATCAGTTTGGCAAAGTATCTCCTCTTACTAGAAGCTGAAGCGGTCATATCAGAAAACATGCAGCATTGGGGGATCTCAGGCAGGGAAAATTGTGTGCACCAATAGCCTCTGACAGCACCTTTTCTTTAATCCTATAATCCATAAAGTTCATCAAGAGAGTGCGTGTAAACTTCATACTAGTAGGACACTGGTCAGGTACACAATGGGCTCTTGTTATAGATAGATCTCCTGAATAATCTGCAAGGACCTGTGATCTAATTAAGGAATTGACCCATTGAAGAGCTTGCTGACATTTGCAATGATCCCGGACCCCACAATACCCAAATTGGAAAGCTAAGAGTGGTTTTCAAGCTCCTCAAGCTTGGCCTCAAGAGATAAAGGGGGTCATTCTAAGTCTGGCGGGCGGCGGAGGCCGCCCGCCAGACTTCTCCCACCAAAATACCGCTCCGCGGTCGAAAGACCGCTGAGGGTATTTTGGGATTTGCCCTGGGCTGGCGGGCGACCGCCAAAAGGCCGCCCGCCAGCCCAGGGCAAATCATCCTTCCCACGAGGACGCCGGCTCAGAATTGAGCCGGCGGAGTGGGAAGGTGCGACGGGTGCAGTGGCACCCGTCGCGTATTTCAGTGTCTGCATAGCAGACACTGAAATACAAAGTGGGGCCCTCTTACGGGGGCCCCTGCAGTGCCCATACCATTGGCATGGGCACTGCAGGGGCCCCCAGGGGCCCCGCGGCACCCCTTACCGCCATCCTGTTCCTGGCGGGAGACCCGCCAGGAACAGGATGGCGGTAGGGGGTGTCAGAATCCCCATGGCGGCGGAGCGTGCTCTGCCGCCATGGAGGATTCACAAGGGCAGCGGAAAACCGGCGGGAGACCGCCGGTTTTCCGCATCTGACTGCGGCCGAACCGCCGCGGTCAGAATGCCCTGCGGGGCACCGCCGGCCTGTCGGCGGTGCTCCGGCCGACCCTGGCCCCGGCGGTCTCTGACCGCCGGGGTCAGAATCACCCCCAAAATCTGTTTCTTGAGTTGGATGGCGTGCTTTTGAATTGGTGAGACTTGATCTTCCAATCCTCTACCTCCTTAATCCTTTCTGGGAACTGGACCATGGCACAACAATTTCTGCGAGCCTTGCATGCAGAACTGCCACTTCAATAGCCTGTGATGCCTTGAGATCCATAATCTTGTTGAATATCATATTAAGCATCAATTTAGTGTCCATTTGCATAGCTACTAACTTATCCACAGAAGCTTGCAACTACATCTCCTGTCGTTCACATTCGATAATGGGAGGTGCACATTCCTGAGAGATTATAGCCTGGGAGTTCACAAGCTGCGTTTCCGATGTGTCAGGACTTAAGGTAGAAGCCACTTCAGATGGGGCTAACTGGAGAATAGGAGACAGCGTAGATTTCAAGGCACAAGACCCTGATTAGTCCTTAGTGAACAGGGGATAGGCAGTCACTTTTCCAGGCTACCTCAGAATCTTGGCTAGCCCCACTAGAAGGACGATGGCCCAGAGGTTGAAATGGAAGTAGAAGCAGCAGACTCCCTAAGAGCATTAAAAGAGTCAGCACTGTCAGCAACTTTCTCTGCAACCATGGAGACCTGAGGTGAGCCTGCCGGGCAGGCCAGTCCCTGCTCTGCAGGTCCAATCCTGCCCGTACACCCTAATGACCTAACAACAGAAAGCTATCCTCAGGACTGGAAGGGTTAGAGGGCCTCCTGGTTTCTTTGTGAGAATGTGGGCTGCGTTTTGCCCTTGCAACAAGCCGCCCTGCTCGTTTCTTGACTCTTTACATCAAAGCAGAGGAGTCGAAGTTTCCTGCAGTACTCCCCGACTTGAAATGTTACCTCATAATTTTTTTAAAGCAGCAAGCTTGTATTGTATTGTGGTCGCAAGCTGTGGAGGTTGCAAGCAGAACTTCTTTTGTCTCAGGAGCCAGTGGACTGGAGGATGGAGCAATCCAATGTTGTAAGAGGACCTCCTGACTCTCCTATACCAGTTAACAGAGGTTATAGGAGCGGTCCAGTCAGTGTGGCTCACAGGGTCAGCAGATACAGTCGATAATCAGATCAAGGGTTGAGACAATCTCTATGAACAAGCACAGACTGTATATCCACTCAAAGCAATGAGCAATCAACATTAGGTGCCACACTATGTAGATGCATCAGTTTAAATCACTGAGAGACAGAATGCTACAACCCAGTTTGTAATCAGAATCATAAATTGTATTTTTCAGGGGGTCTAAGCTTACTGGTTGGCTGGGCCCACAGTCCTCACTGTCCTCTTTTCCACTGCAGCCACAAGCAGGCAAGTATGGATTTGCTGCCCCATGGATCCAAAGGAGACTCCCCTCCCATAGCTGCCCACATGTCTTGGGCCGCCGGCTGCTGCAGCAGCAAGTCCAAGGCAATACAATGTCTGGAGCATCAAAAAAGAAACACCACTCCTCCAGCTCCGCCAGCAACATGACGGGCAGATTCAGTTACCATGTCGCCCACCTCCAACCTCGCTGTGTCTCTCCATGCAATGCAGGCATCCACAGAGAATTTTAGAAGCAATTCTTCCATGTCTCCCTGTGCCTCAGCTCATGCCTGGGAAGTGAAACGGCATGTCCGGGGGAGGGAATGGGCAGCAATCACCTCAGCTGTGGAGCATGCGGGATCTGCCCGCTGTTGCACCCTCCCAGCATTAAGAATTAAGACTTTGTTACCCTTAAAATTTTTTAGTTATGAAAGTGATCTTCTATATTTGGGGGAAGGACTCCCGTTTAACCCTTCTTGGAAAAATTGGGCTCTCTTGCTCCCCTCACAAACTTGTGCTAATTCAACACTAGTGTTTTGTCCTGCTTTCAAATTTAAACAGCCGTCACTGCTTCAAAGTATAGAAAATACCATTCTCAGGTGATTGACAATCACTATTGGTGCTAGCCACTGGAGAATGTTGTTTTCATAAAGCTACTATTGGCTTTGTGAAGTATGGAGCAGGTTAACAAGGATTGACAAAAAAAAAAACGCGCTGGCAAAGTGAGACCAATTGGCTTTTTGAAGGCTTGTTATACTCAGTATTCAGGTACCAGATGTTATATCAGAATTAAATAGATAGCAGAGAGAGTGGACATGTATGAAGCTCTGTTAAAGTAATGCTGTTTGGCCAGATGCACAGCCCAAATAAAATGGAACAAAGATCTGTTTGAGCGTAGAATGTGGGGCTGTGCATTATAGATGCCATACTGAGAAAATTATTTTGGTGTTGGGACTCATTAGGAACTTGGCCCGGGGTTTTGTGGTGACAACTAATATTGTCGACACATTTGCAACCATTCACTAAGCATTTGGGCTAATTAGAACCCTTTTAGGTTGCAGCCTACCAGACATCATGGGAACTTTCAGAAAGTTGACCTAGTAATGAATTCCATCTGTTTATTTCCATTGGCTTTGTGCTTTGTAACTCACATTTTATGGCTTTCTATTTGCTGGCTTTATTGGCTTTAAGCTGTCCAGAGTGAGTTTGTCCCTCCCGTTGCCTAAACTGTGTTTACTGTTTTCTTCTACGAATTCGCTTTCTGTAAACAGATCTTTAAATCTTGTTCTTATCTTGTCACATTTGCTGTGCTTTCAAAGACAGAGTTCAAATGTCAAGCTATGTCTTCAGTGGGAGCTTGGTATTTACTTAATTTTTTCTGACTTCAAAGTGATAGCGTTCATAGGATTATAGGAAAGAATAATGAAGATTACTCACAACATGGAGTCCACTGGTGCCCCTCTTGTGTGCTACTTATGAGGCTGTAACACAACCAATTATAAAAATCTATGCTCTTTGAGGCCCCATCTTTCACATGTTAAATCACATAAGCAACACAAGCATGCTTCTTGCTTTTTATTACTTTTCTATCCCTAGCCTATACAACATTGCTTAGTGCACCTTAATTACTTTACATGTACTAAGTGCAGTATCACCTTATGCCAAAAATAAGATCAATATAGAATAATAATTAGTTGTTCCACAATAAAATACAGCTGCATATTTAATTGATACCACTACAAATCAGGACACACTACCTTTGCCATGGAGCACTTTTTAATTAAAATAGATTAAAACAGAATCGTAATCTCCTTTAAACTATGCCAGTGTGTTCTTTAGAAACAACAACTGTTAGACCTGGCATGCTTGGCGTGGTTTCCCCTGTCTTTTTGCATCTGATTCCTGTATTTTTGACAGTCTGCTGGACTTCGTTTTTGCTGGTTTTGGTACTCTGGGCACTTTACCACTGCTGACCAGTGCTTAGGTGCAAGTGCTCTCTGTGTAAATTGTATTGGTGATTGGCTTTCCCATGATTGGCATATTTGGTTTACTAGTACGTTCCTAGTAAATTGCACTAGAGGTACACAGGGAACTGTAAATCAAATGCTACTAGTAGGCCTGCAGCACTAATTATGCCACACACACCTGACACCTGCACCTGAACCTGAAAGGGCTGTGCCTGTCCTCACACAATGCAGTCTCCGACCCCCTGGTGTGTGTCTGGGGCCAGGCCTGAGCAAGGCAGGATCTTGTGAACAACAGAAACATTCCTTTGATGTTTGCCTACTTCAAAGGCAGAAATAGGTATAAATAGTGGCCCAAAACCCCAGACTGGTAGAACACTTTTGGATGAAGAGGAACCTCTGCCAAGGAGAAAAGCTGAAGAGCTGGAGGAGCAGTACTGCCCTTTGCTGTGTTTGTTTTAGTGGGTTGGTCTACAGTTGCTGCTTTTGCCTTAGAGAGGACAAAGACTGGACTTTGCTGTGTATCCTGCTTTTGAAGTTTCTCCAAGGGCTTGGATTGAGCTTGCCTCATGTTAAGAAGTGTCAGGGACAGCAAAGAGTTCACCTACCAGCCTCTGGGCTCACTTGCTGTGGACCCCCACTCGCCAGGTGGTGCCTATTCCAGTTTCTGGGCACTTGGGGGTGAAAGCTGGTTGAAAACCAAGAAAAACCATGTGCACAACTCTGGACGATGCCCGGACTGACCCCGCTGCCTGATCCTGCAACACCACCTGCAACTGAAGCTGTTGTCCCCACTGGAGTGCGATGACCCCGACTGACATCGCAGGCCTGGCACCGCCGCAGCCCCACTGACGACCCATGACTTCATGAGTCCCGAGTGCTTTGTCACCGACGTCCATGACACCCGACTTCGTGGCGCCTCCTCTCTCCCCATAGCTTGACCGTGACCCCACCCTGCCTTGACCTGCCAGAGGGTAAAGAACCAACGCTTCACACCGACTCTGCTTCATGTCCCCTGCTCCACAGAAAGGATCTGATGCTTCACACAGACACATCTGCTCCACTGTTCCGCTGCACCCGAACTGATGCCGCACCGGATCCCGTAATCCCTTACTTCCCTGACTCCGTGCACTGGCTTGTTTCCTCACTTTCAAAAGGTACTGTACCTGGGGGTCCATGTGGCTCTGTGACCGGCGCCATTGGCATCAGATTGTTGGAAACAAATACGTCACAACCACGTGATAACACCAAATTGAAGCATTTGTGTTCCTAAGCACTATGATCGAGTTTAACTTTTGAAAATTCATAACTTTGCTTGTGTATGTTGGATTTTTGTCATTCTGGTCTTTTTTTAATCGGGTAAATAATGGCTAATTTTCTAAGCTGGTGTTAAATCCTTTTGTCATGTTTTCACTGTGTTACTCCGTGTAATTGTACAAATACTTTACACATTTCCTTTGAGATAAGCCTGACTGCTTGTGCCAAACTACTAAAAAGGTGAGCAGGGGTTGTCCTAGGTGTGTATCTCCATTACCCTGACTAGAGTGAGGTTCTTGCTTGGACAGAGTGCAAACTGACTGCCAACCAGAAGCCCCATTTCTAACAACAACAAATCCTCATCAGTAATATTTCATAACACTTTAGCAGTGGCTCTTTCTCCTGTCCCTACCTTTTGCACATGCATTTATATATCATTCTTTCTATTTGTGTAACAGGTGCAGTCCCAAAAGGAGAATCTGGCATCAAGGATATATTGAAAACAAACTACTGCTTCTGTTTGATTTTTTTTTACCAGACACAAGGATATAATTTCCTCTGTCACTATGCCACTGTACTCTATGCCACTGCTCTTTGTGCCACTTTACTCTATGCCACTGCACTCTACAACACTCTACTCTGCAACACTGCACTCTCCTCCACCGAGCTCTCCACCAGTCTACTCTGCACCACTCTACTCTGCCCACTGCACAACATTCCACTGGACTATTCTATTCTACGCCACTCTATGCCACTGCACTCTATGCTGCTCTAACCTATGGTGCACCACTGCACCCTCTGCCATTGCACTTTACGTCACTTTACTCTTCACCTCTGTACTCCATTCTGCACCACTGTACTCTAAACCAATGCACTCTACTTTACTACATCCCATTGCACTGTTTGTCACTGTAGTTTGCACTACTACAGTCTAGGCCACTCCACGCTACTCCAGTGCACTCTGTGCCACTACTCTATGCAACTCCACTCCACTCTACCCTTCAGCTCTTCACTCTACACCACTTCACTCTACTCTGGAACAATCTACTCTACACCACTGCACTCTATGCTGTGCCACTCTGCGCCAGTCTACTCTAAACCACTACACTCTACAACACTTTACTCAAAACCAATGCCCTCTATCCCACTGCACTCAATGCCAACTACTCAGTACCACTGCACTTTATGCCGCTTTATTCTACTCTGCAACCCTTTATGTTACTGCATGCTACTCTAAACCATTGTGCTCCACGTCACTGCACTCTATGCCACTCTGTTCTACTCTGTGCCAGTGTACTGTATGCCACTGCTCTCTACAGCACCCTACTCTTCAACACTCTATGTCACTGCAGTCTACACCACTGCACTCTATGCCAAAGCACTTTAAGACATTCTACCCTGCAACACTGCACTCCATGCCACTGGACCATTCTACTCTATGCCACTCTATGCCATTGTACTCTGTGCCACTCTAATCTACTGTGCACCCCTGCACTCTATGCCACTCTACTTTACTACGCACATCTGCACTGTTCGCCACAGCAGTCTGCACTACTACAGTCTAGGCCACTCCACTCTACTCTGCAACACTCCCCTCTACGCCAGTACACTCTATGACACTACTCTATGCAACTCCACTTTACACTGCAGTGCTTCACTCTACACCACTTCACTCTACCCTGAAGCAATCTACTCTACACCACTGCACTCTATGCCACACAATTCTACGTCAATCTACTCTAAACCACTGCACTCTACATCATGTTACTCAGAACCAATTACCTCAATGCCACTGCACTGTATGCCAACTACTCTGTACCACTGCACTCTATGCCACTTTATTCTACTCTGCAACACTTTATGCCACTCCACTTCATGCCACTGCACGCTACTCTAAACCATTGCGCTCTACATCACTGCACTTTATGCCACTCTATTCTCCACTTTATTCTACTACACTTTATTCTACTCCACATTACTTCTCCACTCTACGCCCCTCCAATACTCCACTCTACGGCACTACACTCCATGCCACTCCATGCCACTCCCCTCTGACACTCTATGCTGCTCCACAATACAACACTGTACCCCACTCTGTGCTATTCCACTATACAATGCTACTCCTCTCTGTGCCACTACACTCTATGACATTCTACTCTGCTCTACACCACTATACTCTACAGCACTCTACTCCACCCAGTGCAACACCCTTTGCACCACTCTCCTCTTTACCACTCAACATCACTCTATGCCACTCCACCCTACTCCTCTCTGCCACTCTACTCCACTATACACCACTCAACTCTACAAAACTTTATGCCCTTCCATTCTACAACACTCTACTCCCTCCAGGACACTCCACAACTCTGTGCCACTCTACTCTGCTCCTGGCTACTCAACACTACTCTACACCACTCCACACCTCTCTACTGCACACCATAACACCCCACCCTTCCCCATGACACTCTACTTTACAACACCCCACTCATTCTCCTTTACAATGTGCTTAGTAATGCTGAACAGCTGCCAAACTGATGTACAACATGGCTAAATCATATTGGCAAATCCAATTGCTCTTTCATTGGAGAGATCTATTGACTTAGCCAATGCTTGTTTTTGGGTTCAGGAATGACCCGGCAGTGCCTTTGACTGTAGTTGAAGAGATCCCAGAATTCAGCTCACTAGAGTTGAAAGTCACTATCCCCTCTTAGACAAAACATCTCACACATATATAAGTCTTTGCTGATCCACACACCTGGTACATATCCATTTCTTAGACTAAATTGAGAGGCAGGTATAGTCCTGATAGATGACACAGACTAGCAAACAGCGCTGTTGTCCACTAGAGAAATAGTGATTTGTTTATTCTGTAGGCTTACCCAGTTACTTGCATATAAAGTTATTACTCAAGGCAAAAGCCCTAGAGGATAGGTAGAACGCCCTCACTTACAAGGCTAAGGAACACAGAGGGATCATTATGATTTTCAACATTCATTATGGGGATGGAAAATCCTACCTGATTGCTGGGGTGAGGTGGGGTGGTCGGAATTCATTCACAGATAATGCATATTAATATTGATCTTCCTCCCCATATTCCCATCCAGAACATCATAGAACATATAGGCCCTCATTACAACCCTGGCGGTCAAAGACCGCCAGGGTTGAATTGGCGATCGTACTGCCAACAGGCTGGCGGTACAATTCGCCATATTTTGACCGCGGGTCGGTAGTGCCCTGGGGATTATGTCTCCCCTTCCCGCCAGCCTGTTCATGGTGGTAGAGACCGCCCTGGAAAGGCTGGCGGGAAGGGGAGTCGCGGCGCCCCTGCACTGCCCATGCACTTAGCATGGGCAGTGCAGGGGCCCCCAGGCACAGCCCGGTCGCGATTTTCACTGTCTGCTTGGCAGACAGTGAAGAGCGCGACGGGTGCTGCTGCACCCGCCAAACCGCCACATTGCCGCCGGCTCCATTAAGAGCCGGCTGCAATGTTACGGCCCACATCCCCGCTGGGCCGGCGGACGGAAACTCTGATTCCACCCGCCGGCCCAGCAGGGATGTCTAAATGTGGCCGGCGGGTTTCCGGCCGCATGGGTGGCCGCCTGGCTCGTCTGACTGCCGAGGTTGTAATGAAGGCCATAGATACTGACAGATACACAAAACTCTTTGTGAGAATGGGGTGGTTGATAGCTAAAAGGGACAATTCACAGACCTGAAGGTTAGCAGCCAGTTCCCCTGCGGATGGCTGGACTAGACCGTTGTCCTATACTTGAAAAACAGATTTATGAGACACCAAGATGTCTATGGAAGCATGATCATATTTGGGGCAATGGGACAGAATATTATAAGTCCAAAATGGTACTCACCTCCTCTGAAAGGTAAAGCTATTATTTAGTGTTGAAATTAAGATGATGATGTTGTTGTCAATAACTGGTGCATGGATATGAAATGTATTAAGCTGCCCAGTTATTGTGCTTTACTACATTTTCTAAATGCGAATAAAATGATCCCTTGTAAAACAGACTTTTGATGTTTGGATGTTTTGAGCAAAGTGAACATGCAGTTTTCTGAAGGATGCTACTTTTGATAGTGTGAGAATTTTTACAAGTAGTGAGAGTTTGGCAGGACAATCCCATCAGATTTGTAATTTGTTGATGTATTTGCTTATACTATCAAGGTTTTTGTGGCAGTGACTGACTATTTTGCCTGGCTGCCTTTTTTTATGCATGTTCTTAAGGTATGCATGAGTCCTGGTTTCTTTGGGCCTTTTTCAATGAGCATGTGTCAGTTGTGAATGTGTAGGTAATAACTGTAGCTAGATGGTGTGCATGTTTTAGTTGGTATTATCCAAGTTGTAAGAGCTGCTGTTTTTTAGCAGGAAATTATATCTTTTTGAATAATTGATTTCTATTTTATTTTTATCATTGTGATGATTTGTGCAATATCTGTGCTTCTTTTATGTTTATCTTATAATAATCAAATAAAGCTTTTCATGATGATGATGATGATGATGATGGTGGTGATGATGGTATGTATTGCAGTGGGTGTGATCCCAAAAGGGAGATTACCTGAGGATTCAATAATAATCACACTTTGAGAACTTGAGCTGCCATTTGATTGAATTTGATTATTCATACGTATTCTCGTGCTCTCAATTTACTTTCTCACAGATCCTGCTTACAAGCCAGGGTCCGCTACAGAGGCCCAGCCGCCTCGTCTTCACCGATGTTGCAAATGCCATCAATGCTTGAACTACTCTCCAGCCTTCATATTGAGACACTTTGAAAATTCCAAAGCTCAACATAAGTAAGGTATACTTAACTTGTGATACCTTGCTCTGAAGTAGAGGTATGTAAAATTATAACAGCACCAGAGCCCATCACTCGTCTTTAAATTTCACAGAATTGCAACTGTCACCGTGTCAACAACAAGTCTGACTCAATCATCGTAACTTGGGCTTCTCGTCAGGAGGCATGTGAGTGAAACTGTTTCTTGGATTGTGGACATGCCTTAAGGTGTCTCTCTGTTTTGTTTGGCTGTAAACTCATTTTATGTAGGATGACGCTACCCATGTGTCCATCAATGGGTGCACACAACCCTCAATGATAGAACACTGTTGTGGTAATACCGCTGCTTAATGATGTTCTTATATTCACACAATACTCCTCCGCTGTCTCATTACCTGATTTTCTCCAGGGTTTGGTAAAAATTACAGCTATTGTCACAGGTGGAATCATATTTTAAACCATAAACTTGGAAGTCATTTTCACTCATATTTGTAGAGATATATGCTACGCTGTTATATTTTCATTGTGATACCTGCAGCAGAAAATGGCAAAATAAGCAATAGAGAAGTTATGAACTATGACAAAATAGAAAATCCATGATTTGATGTGTGCTAGAAAAAACACAAAAAGGAAGACTTTTGTGGTGAGCATCAATGCGTAGTAACTCCATACTTCCAACAGTGTCTACTGTTATGAAGTGGGATCTTCTGATATATGGCAACATCACCTCTTTACTTTGGAACTATCTCCAGATGTACAACAACACCAGTTCACCTCCAGGAGCTTTTCTTGACACACAATGGCACCTCCTGGCACAACATATGATTTCCTCACCAACAGCTACACCTTTTGATCTGTGGCAGTCTTTTCCATTTATAGCTGCATCTTCTGAGTACAGCATCATCACACCCATGGCTGCATCTCATGATAGAGGGACACAATAATTGATGTCTGCATCTCTGGAGTTTCGTCAGTAGCCCTGACCCAATGAGCATACCTTGAAAACTATATAAATTTTCCTAGACCTACTAGAGGTCATAGACAAATACAATGCTGCAGTATTTTGTCTGTCATTTTATTTGATATCAGTCAATTGTGTTTTCCCATTTTGTATCTGCTTGTATACTCCTCTGCCATCTAATGAATCCTGATTATTCTTGGCTGCAAAATTGGTCAATAAGCCAGTGTTATACCTTTGCTCTGCTTGTATCTGCTATTACATACACATGTGCTAACGTTAACATTAACTTGCCAGCCTTAGCCTCCTTCCAGGATGTTTTCCATTTATAAGTATGTGGGTTTTCATTTAAGGATTGTCATGACCGATGAATGTTGAAAAGATCTCAGTTAGCTTTTAGTTTGACCAAGAAAACTCTCAACATGACTAGCCACTGCAGAAACACAACCCGAGTTAGCAGGCGGGTACTACTTTTTTTAGGATTTCTTCAGGGTGACAAAGGGGAAGTGATGTAGTGATAGTTCCAGACCATTATTGGAGATTGTGACAATAAAGTACAGCTCCTCACTAGTTGAAAGAGTTATGTATCTCTATTTGCTTCCACTGTGTAGGCACAGCTGACTCTATACCTAAAGAGATTTGTGTGCATACTAGCGATATTTCCTGTACAGCACATGCCGCAAATGTAATTAACTAATGCATCTTTTTAACTAGCCAACTTAGAGGGACTCATTTTATCATCATGAGATTGAAGGCCTAAGATGATCTTGCTATCTTAATGTCACTGATAAAGATTCTCACAACAGTATTTACACCCACTTAACTATTTCACCACTCTGCCATGGATTCAAACATGTGACCCTTTCCTACTCATAGACACGCAAGGAAAGTTTGCACATGCATCATTCTGTGGGAAGAAATGACATCTGGAAACCTTCTGTTCTCAGTTGTAATCTATCACAAAAGGATGCTCTAAGAGTAGCCAAATATAGTTGCAAGGCTCTTGAACACTAATCTCAGTGTGCCTGCACCAAGGTGTGAATGGGTCACAATGAAAGAATCAATGACAGCGTTTACATAGTTGCAAATAAGATCCTCTTAAGTGCAGGCGATCACGGGACCAAAGTAGTGAGAGTATCACAGGACAGTCAGGTACTTGCAGAATTTCAATACATAGAATGAGTCGTCACACACAGGCAGACACAGGCACATAAACAAAGTGAATGAGCAGTCACATTCAGGAGTCAGTGAACAGCCAATCAGAGGTACTCAGTGACACACATGAAGTCAGAGCTACTACGAGCCTATTTATGTATTTATTTAATTTATGTCTCTTTACACCAAAGTACTGTTGCTGTATAGAAATTAACAGCAAAGTGTACGAAAAAATAAAAAACATTAACCGGGTGAAAGGAAATTCTGAATGAAGAAGGTAATTATTTATTATGAAAGAGAGAAGGAAGACAATACCTTTTTAGCGTGAATAAATAGCACATTTGTTGGATGTAAATCATTCCATAGTTTACGTTTCTTTCGATAAAGCTGACAGAAAGTGTAACGCCTGCTATGACCTATGGAGACTGTGTTGTGTTCCTTGTTGTCAATTCGGCACGCGGTGTTGTGCCGTCGCGTGCAATCAACAACAAGGAACACAACATATTATCAAGAAGGGTTTGTGAGGAGGGCTGTGGTGCACACCATGGACAATATGATGAGAGCAAACGAGTAAAAAGGATCAAGACCAGGAATGCACCTGGCCATCATACTGAGAACACAGACACTAGATAATGCAGAATAAGATGAATTGTATGTCTTTTATGTCCAGATATGGTGAAATGAAAGAGATACACATGAACGAAAGGTGTCAGGGAAATGACACAAGTCATATGTTGCATATTTCAGAATACTTTGTTAAGGGGGCAAAAAAAGTTAGGAAGACTAATTAAAATATACAGACAAAAGAAAATAAGCAATGAGATTTAACCAATATGACTGCAGAAGGAGAAGGGAATTAAAAGAGATGCATAAAGTGGAACCTGAATAGGTGTGTGGAGTAAAAGTAGAGGAAAGATAACAGAGGGTAAGGAAGCTAAAGGATGCCTTAGATGGCCAAGAACAAAAAAGTGGAGAATTTCGAATAGCAGGTGAATATAATACGGGCAAACAGGCTCCTGCTCTAGAACAAATTGATCAAACTCGGACATATAAAAAAGGATTAGGGAACTTACCTACCTAAAACAGGCACTAGAACACCAAAGATACGATTTCAGATGCCATGGGTGTGTTTTTTAAGATGGAGGAAAATAAGAGAATAATGGATAGAGATACCCTATAGTGCAAGGTATTGGGTCAGAGAAAAATAGTATTTTAAGGCAACAGAATGTCAGACTTTCTATGGTTGTGAAATCAAGTGGGTTCAGTACTGGAATTTTTGATATATTAGTGAATAGAACAATGTAAAGGATGGCGGACAGTGACTGAAGCAGATGATAGATCAAGTAGATTGTGAATTGAAGGTAGCTTAATGCTAGTGTTGTGACCAGTGGAGACAAAATTAGGCACACAAAAGATGATGCTGGGAATGCTTGCAAATAGTCTAACCACTGCTAATCGATTGGGGTAGCATTTTGTCTCATCATTTGTTTAGGCAACAAGGCCACCTCATATTATCCGCGGCCATATCCAAATCAGTCCTAGTCCTGCTCCAACACGAGCAGTCCAGCTTGAACTGCCAAGTCATTTCCTCTCTGAACTGGAACACTAGTGACCCGATATCAGGTTTGGCTTATTTGGGCCTCTTCAATCATGTGCAGCTTGGTTCCAGTAGCACAGTGAGCATGGAATCAAACATCTGGGCATACTGTTATTTGAAATGCTACCCCATCGATTTCCAGTGGTTAGCCAATTTGCAATAATTCCTGCGTTCAATTTCTGTGTGTTTGAGACAGAATTAGAACCATAAAGGAGGCAATTTTAGTCTTGTGGCTAAGAAAGGAAAACATTTGGTTAGTGGTCATAAAAGAGCAGCATTGGCACAACAGAGTTATAGCAAAAAGTAGAAAACTTTAAAAAATATTTACCCACACTCGAACAGACAAAAGGAGAACCATCAAGAACACACAAAGTCACAGAGTCACAGAGCAACAACACGCAAATGGCAATAATAACTCAGTGATATAATAAGTAATATATGTTAGTAACGAGGCGTCTTATGGACTTATGAATGATGAATGGGGTCTCCTAATAAGCACTAGATGTTTTCTGACAGGAAATATCCGGTTTCATAAGGGTCAGTAGTCTACCTATTATATCTGGATTCCTTCCTATCTGCCTGTAGTCTATGATATGATCAATGATTTGTCATTCAGTTCAGCTTCTTGGCAATTAATATTATTGTTGTCTGGAAAACACACTAATGTTATGTTTAAGCACCTTCGAAATATATGCTACAAATCTTCGAAATCTCTGGTACATTACATGTAGTTACCCAAGAACTGACATTAACCTTTTATGGATGGATGGTGTCATGGTCCACATAAACATATCTGATATACAATCAAAAACAATGTGATTCAATTGCCAAGGAACCTGCACAGTCTTTCCTTAGACTGTGTCCCATGCGAAGGAAACCACTCTATTTGTACATGAGCTTGGGTTACCTTGGGTTATAGTCAATTAGTTGGGTAAGGAGTCCATTGTTCACACCCATTTATTCTACAGAGGTGACTTCCTTCCATGTCTCTCATTAATTACCGTTTTCCAAAGCTAATCTCACACCAAATTACAGAAAATATTTTTTAAGGGTAATTTTGTTTAGAAAGGTTCATGTCCATATCGTACAGAAACTTGCATACTTTTCAGCATTCAGTAAGAAAATACAATGCAAATGTGGCGAGAGCTTACATTCTTATTTGATGGTTAGTCACAAACATTTACAATGTCTTTTCCAAAACGTCTTTGTACTTTACAGTTAGATAGCTGAATCAAGTGCAAGTGGGACAGAAGGGAGTAAAAGACAACAGAACACTCCAATGTTCTGAAGGTGTGTGCAGAAAAGAAATGTCAGATGGAAAGATGTTCTACACGTTAAGGAAAAATGGGATACAACTTTTCTGTGAAATCTCAGATAATTATTAATGCTGCACAGGCAACTAACATTTTTTTCAGCCCAGAGACTCCAGCTATACTAAGAGAAGAAGAGAAACCTAACATGGGAAAATTATGAAAATTTTAAACTTATGGTACTTATAAAAAAGAACTGTGTGAATTGGTGCAAAGTTGGAGTTTCCCAGCAATGTTCGCATTACTGTTTTACTAAAAATCAGGACCCCATTTTTAAACCTGAATCCTTAATATTTAAATTACATTTAAACAATTGTGGAACATATTTTTGCCACCATAGCCTTTATTGAATATATTATTGCCCAAGGTACTTTGTTCACAAATCTCTATAATCGATTGGGAGATATAATCATAGCGATGAGAATAAGTATTTTTTTAGAAATAAACCTTTCCTGAACAGAAACTATTTGAGAAGAAAACCACATACCACTAGAGAAAGAGAAACAACCTTCATTACTGAAGTAATTATAATTCAGTACAGAGATAAGTGTTTTGACATATAATTTTACATGAAATGACTCGTTAACTCTTGGCAAAAAATTCATTAATTGGAAGCAGAACCATTTCTTTTTGGTGGCGACATTATCTTCATTAGATCCTTTCCTTATTTCTGACGGATACATTTATTTTTCTGTGTAAGACCCCTACTTTTATGAGGAGTTATTGATACGTATCAGTTTTGAGGAATTACGTTTCCATCTAAAGAATGAAAATTATTTTTTCAGTGAAATATGTGTTGTACATTTCTTGAGCCTTCATAAAGTGTACTGCTAAATTAACCCTGAATTTTCTGGCAAGTCCCATATATGTTGGTTAGTAACTTTGCTGAAATCTGCTTATTGGGTCCCCACAGAATATAAACTGTACGAATCACCGTGTTTCATCTTCGAAATAAAGAACTGGAGCCGTGAGAAAATGTTTGTGCTGTTTACTATAACGGGAAGACCAATTTGGTTTTTAACTGCTAAAACACGTTCGTAATGGTTGTCGCTCTGACTGCAACAAAAATGCTGACCTTTTGTCATACTCCTCTGGGTGTCTGTGAGAATGGGGTGGTACCAGAAGCAGATGTAGCTGACCCTTGTTAGCTGTTAGTGACCATTAAGACTGCGGATCATTTCAAATGTTAAATTAATAATGGTACCCATTTTGGCACGTGCGCAGCCCTCAGTGCAGACCTTTGGCCCCAGAAACTGCAAGGTTTTGGTAGCATCAGTCAGAGGAACATCGAACCTCTTGCAGATGTGTGCCTTCAATAAGGCTACCTAGATGCATGAACGTAAACTGCAATAAACGTAGATCAATGGTTCTTAACCTGTGGTCCGAGGAACCCTGAGGGTCCGTGACGACTATTAAGGAGGTCCGCGACTGCTTAGAAAATTAAATAATATTAGCAAATTAATAAAGTGTATATGAATGAAGAAGCACATTTTAAAGTTGAAATTTTAAAAACTTTCTGTTAATGTGAAGACATTTGAAATTGAAGGCTAAAAATGAAGTTTGTATACTTAGATCGAGTCCCAGGATCAGTGCAAGTGCACCAAACAGAGTCTAGTATGTATAAGGATTGGCCTAAATTGAATCTGGAAACAGTACAAATGTGTTTTTTTAATCCGTTTGTGAATTAAATAAATTATTTCATCATATATGTGTTTGTTTGACCAATGCTTGTTTCTGTATTTCTAATGTATTGTTTTGTGTTTCAGTCATTGAACAAGCTTATGCAAGGGGCCACCAGCTTCCAGTAATGACTGAGTGGGGGGGGTCCTCAGATTCCAATAATGCTTCAGTGCCGGTCGTCTGGTTGTAGTAATGATTATGTGGGGGTCCACAGAAGTCCAAAGTTTAAGATCTACTGACAGAAGTTGTGATAATTGGAAATTAAGTTACGTACGTTTTTTGGCTGTGGGTGTAACTTCAATATTTATAGCCCCCGTTGCCTGGAATAGGGAACGCGACAGATAGACCATCCAACTAACAGGTGTGTATTCCAGTGAAAGAATCTATTTAGAAAACCAGTTTTTTGGGGAAATCTCTATCAATTAAATATAACGACAAAAAGTATTTGTTTAGTTTAGCACACCTACATGAAAAATGGTTATTAATTATTTAAATTCCACAATACTCCAAAACCCCATGAGCCACACACTTTCACCTATAGATGACAGTGCATACCCTTAGAGACAAACTTTTAGCCACCTCAACAGTCTCAAGGAAACAGATTTGGCTTGAGGAGGCACAGATTTTTCACAGAGGAACCTCAAAGAGTACCAACCTTCTATATACTTCGAAAGATACACAAAAATATTCTCCCACCACATGCTAGACTGGTTGTTTCAGGGATCGGTTGTGATCTAGAAGCTGCGTGCATGTTTTCGCAGTTCTTTTGAGGAAGATATTAGTACAACAAGAATTATAAATGTGTAAGACCACAGACATGTTAAATGTTCTTAAGGATTTGAGTTTAGATCCCTCCTTTGAAATTTTCCTTACATGTGATATTGAATCACTGCATTCTATGTTCCCCAAAAGGTCATCATCAAGGCTGTGGAAAGGGTTATCAACAAGAACCCCCCCAGTCTTCTAATATGCAGCTTGTTATCACCAAAAAGTATTTCAGATTTGAGGACTCCTTTTGTGGCAGGAATGAGGCATCTATACGGTAGCAAGATTTGCATAATGTTGGCTTGTATTCATACTGGGCAATTGGAAGATCTGATTTTGTGCCACAAAGCCAAACCCATTAAAATTATCATTGTGACATGGCATTGTTACATAAAGACACACATTGGAATTTGTTCAATAGCTCAACCACCAAGACACCTGTCTGCATATTACATGCATATTCAGTAAGGAACCGATGGGGTAATACTGAGCTTGGTCTTAAAGGGCCATAGTGATGCTTTAACTACATGTGTACATACAAAAAAATGATCCTGATTCCTTACTATATTTACTGCCATTCCATGGTTTAACTTTGCCAGAGGATCTACCTATCAGGCAGAACCTTTGCAGAATTTCCAGACCAGGCATGGGATTTGTGCAACAAACCTGAGAGTGGGTGCTATCCTCACAAAAAGCTAATTCAAGAGGGGTCTTAATAGTCTTTGTGAAGCATTGTTTGACAACATCCCAGAGAAACATGATAATAATTGACTACCTACGACCCTCTGGCCCATCAAGTTCGTAAACATGGATGTTCTGAACACTATGGCCATCATTATGAGTGATCTAATAAACTGTCCAGATTTTCCACACCTCTGTCATTACCAATACTAGGGTATTAGTACCTACAGGGTTGTGGAATACTGGCCCTGATGTCCCACTGAGAAATAAGCATTTGCCAAGGGTAATTGGTAATTCCAGGCCGAATTCTACAATAGTTACTCATTTTCCCCATACTTTCAAAGATAGATTTTATCTGTTTCAACATTTCTCATAATCCCAATGTGGCTGTTAACTGCTGTGACTGGCCCCATCAGAATGAAGAGGCAACTTGTAATGAGTGCCCTATGTTTCCACCCATATTTTTCTGCCTTTATCCTAGATGACAGAGGTCCTGCTTGCTCCAAAATGGACTCCAGGTGTGTTAGGATGGTGCTCAAAATTCTAGGATCCTCAGCACCTGGGTTATATCTGGCTTGTCTGTGACCAAAACCAAATATGAGTTTTGAGGAATGGACTGATGCAAGGGAAGACCAGAAAAGGGGGTCATACTAAAACAGTATTAGCTCACCAGGGTGTCATGGGGTTGAGACCTGGAAGGTGGGGTGTATAACAAGTGACACATGTAACGAAAGTAAAAATAGCTTAGTGAATAGTACAATTGCTCTAGTCAAGACTGTATAAAAATAGCCCATTTAATCCACAGAATGAACTACCCCATTGTGCATCTATTTGGTCACCTTTTTGAACAGACCATTGATTTGCTATCTGATTCTGGCAATACTAGTAGAAATATATGGTCTCATTCAATGTCGGGCAAGTCTAAGGCTGAACTGAAGGAGAAGTAGAATCAACCATATTTTGAGTTTGCAGCCTTATCAGCTGCCTTTATATGATGAAGTGGCTCTACTTCAATAGAAGAAAAGTGATGGGTGCCATTCCTTGCCATGCACAATAGCCAACTGGTCATTACTTTTTCCATTTTGTGAAGGAATACCTCCAAAATGATAACCTGTCCAAAGGAAATACAAAGGTACCATCTCTATTGTGCGTAAAACTCTCTCCCTGCACGTTGTGGACATTGCATCAATTTTGCTGTCTCAGAACACTTTGGTGCACATGACATTTTCAGACAACAAAAAGGCCTGAAGGCATGGCATCATATGTGTTATTGTAAGTAGGATGGTCCTTCTGATACCATATCCACTGGGATGTAGGTTCACAAAGGAGTTTAATCCAATGGCATAGAGGGTTGCAGCTCTGTCACTGGGTCAACATTCCTTGATTTCCAAATTAGATGATACAAGGGGATAAAGGAAGTCGGATGGCATCTTTAACACTGCCCACAAGACTTTACCATCCTAGTTTTATTGCTGTTTTAGGAGTGCCTGATGGTCATCAAGTTGGAACCTGTGTCAGTAGTACATTTCTGCATATGGTTGTACTGTGAAATACTTTGAAGATCAAGGGACAGCCGACACTATCTGTGTGGATGTAACAGTAAAGGCATTGTAAAGAATACTAGTGAAGATGATCTCACTTTGGCTTTTAATGTTGCTGGCAATAGAGCCCTTGTCTGTAAAGAATGAGAGATGAACAGCATCAGCTGTATAACGCTCTTTGACAAAAAACGGCATTCCTGGAGTTGACAACATCAACTGAGGGAAGAAGACAATCTTCATGGATATGACATCTGGCTTTGAACCTCCTTCTGTGGTTCAAGCCTGTAAAAGTGATGCTCAGGACAAACACTTCCTGTGAGAATACTGCCTTTATTGCCTAGCTGAGTATATAGATGGGGCCTTAAATGGAGTGAGTACTCCCTATGGAGCCAAATATTTAAAACAAGCTGTAGCTAACTTATAGGTAAGATACTTTGCTCATGTAAGAACTTTTTCTAAAATGACTGCTCTGGAAAATTCAAATTCTAACAATATAGGAGATTACAGGCACAGCAGATAAAATGCAACTAACGCCTCCATTGATATATACACAAGGGTAGTATTCATATGCTAGTTCATGCTCATAGAACAAGAAAGCATACGGTTAGAACATGAAGCTAGGAAAGGATTGGTGGATTAAGTGAGACTGAATTATGACAGCTACCAGAGATCTCTTTATTAGCTTCATGTTTGGTGTACAGGATATGGTTTCAGTAGAAACAAAGTTGTGTTTGCCAGAATACTATGTATATTTTAATCCAAATGTTCAATGCAGCAGCAAGGCCAGGTTGAATTATGAAATGTTACTTTTGCTTAAATCATGGTGTGAGCGGAGAATAGCTTTCCAAAGCATGTGTTGATCTATGAAGTCAGTAAACAAATATGCTGGATAATTCCAATACAAAATAAAGACAACTAGATATTGTGTGTGCCATTTATTTAAGCCCATTTATTTAAGACACAATTTGCCTTCTTGGCATATAAAAGCGTTCCTGTTTCAAGACAAAGGGCATAATTTAGAACTCGGCGAACAGGTTACTTGGTCACAATGGTGATGGATATCCCTTCCACCAAGATCTAAATCCCATCACATGAACCTTATTCACCTTATATTTCTATAACATGGTCAATGGCTCTCAGAGTAGATACAAGGCAAACAGAGGAATGAAAAAGGTCCCAATGTAGGGAAAGAGCTCCTCGATACTTGTATGGTTGTCTTCTAATAACTACCACTGTTGACTGCTGAAAGAAAGATGGCCCCTAATTTCCTTGCTTAGCCAAAAGAATGTTGCATTTACTGTTGTGATAAAACTAGTTGAAGACATTTTAAACAAACAGCAGATAAGGCTTGTGTCTTTCTCTGTAATGTTCATTGTTGGATTGATGTTGCCAGTATTACTTGATGTGAGTCAGCAGAAGAACATGTAGCGGTGTCTCTAGTTGTCTCTTGAGGTGGTCTCTTCTGATTTGTTATCACTAGGACCCTCTTGCTTTACCTGAAGAATTATAAAAATGAAATGAGCATTAGAACTTCTTAGTGTTGGCATAGATTTTGGTAAAGCACACAATACGCGTACTGGACAGGCAGCCCTTTTTCTGCTGAAGATAACTACAAGAAAATACTGAGATATATTAAAAGATTCAAATATACACAATGACGCAATTAAGTTTGCAAGAAACATGCTGTTTATAAAAAAACAATGGCAAGAAGAGAAGCCAATGTATGAATGAAGCCATGTAAACTCCCTCCAAGCAAAACTACTGTTGGAGATATATAGGTCTATACTGTGAAGAAGAGACCAACCTTTTACATTGAAATGCTGATCTTTGAAGAGAACCAGACCTATCTGTATATAGTGGCTGAAAGTTTGCAATATCATCATAGAGAAACACTAGCAATTGAATAGGCACAGACCTACACCAGTTTCTGTATCGCTTCTTATATTGATACCTGACCAAGCATTTTATAAAACGGATACAACATTTATACATTTCTTGGCATTAGTGAGTTTTATGTACTCTTGGTTGACATTAAACATAGGGTTATCAAGCCTAATTCTCAGGTACTGAAAGTACTGTCTGCTTCAAGACATTTGTCACCACAATTCAAGAAGATGCCAAATGTTATAAACCCAAAATAGACGATCTTTGATTTTTAACAGACAGTCATATACGTCTGCTTAAAGTAGGTTTGTACCACAGCTAAAACTACCTATGCAATGGTCAAAACATATAAGACCAGGTCATTGACACAGTGCACCTCTCTATCCTGTCTTCCAGCCACTTTTTTAGGGGTTCAGTATTATTCAACTGGGGTCTTTTCAAGATACATAAATTGTAAATATAATTGGTGCAATGACAAACCTTTTCACCCCCCTTTTACCTGCAACCTCACATAGCGGCAGTTCTTTCACATTCACCCTCTCACCTAATTGTACAGTACCAATCATAAATAATATGTATCAACCACAGTGTTGCACTCAGCTCCTGCGTCTTCCAAAAGCACTGTCACTTCACTTTGTCCTATGACTTCAAGAAGTCCACAAATGCACAATGTAGCAGCAACGTCACACTCTTCGCAGACAACGCTACTGAGGGCATCAGCATCACCATATTATACATACTCTAGACAACGTGTGTGGTTGCTTTAGCTGCTGTCCTGTCTATCAAATTACTCAGATGTTCATGTAATTTCCTGGCAAAAATATTTACAGGGTGTGAGAGAGAGCAGAGCTAACAGCCTGCAATTCTGAAGGTATAGGATAGCTCCTTGATTGTGGAAGCAGGTGCCTTTCCAGTCTGGGACAATCCTTTCCTCCAGTGAAGCAGGGACTATCTCACTAAACATCATAGTCCACCGTTACGAAAAGTATTGGAATGCAGCAGTGCCAAGGTTAGAACGGCTACTTACTATAGATTTTTATTACATGATTGCCTCCTTTCATTGTATGTTAGAATATAGTATACTGAAATATTGTCTAATATTAATATCACATCCTAAATATCATTCACAAAAATATTCCAGCATTGGGTGCAGAATTTGAATTATTATGTTTAAGATATTTAGGACACAAAATTCAGATTAGAATATATTCTGACAATGATATTCTAGATTTCCTATAAGGCTTAAACTCCTGTGTCCTCCTCCAAGATGGAGGTAATATATTTCAGATGGCTGAAGTGTAGGTAGGTAACAACTATTTAACTTACTTTACACCCACCACCATAATGTCCTTAAAATTCACCTGAGGTGACAAATTCATTGGTGGCAAAGTTGTAAAAACATAATACATATAACATTCTTCTAAAAGGCTAGGATTAATTCTCACTTACCTTCTAATATTTTATTTGCAGTTTTCTGTAATGTAATTCACATGTGTAGAATTCATTCTGATTGATTTGAATGACTAAACCAGGCTGTCTCTTCGTAGACCTTCCTATACATTTTACTTAAAGCCTTACAGATTCAAATCACACCGGACTATTTTGTCCACAGGAGCACTATATTGAATAGCTTCAAGTAGTCTAAATCACCTGTGTCTTGGTTATTCTTACAGAAGTTGTAGGAAATTATTTCCACCCATTTCATCCCTCTGAATTTGTATCATTTTGAATACCCTTTGTTGGACGTACTTTTAGAGTCTTAACAGCTGAGTCTCACTCACTATAAACTCTGTGGAAATGCACTGACAACGCTAGCTGCCAGTGTCCATCTATTAAGATAAGCCTGTTGCTCCACAGCTAGGGTAAGAAGCTTTTGGCTGGTTACACGCAAACATGTGAGCACATGTCTGAAAATAATGTGCAAGCTGAGTGCATGAAACTAATGTCTACCTCAGCCTGGTACTGTTGCACAGGAAACCTGTCACAAAAGGGACCCTTCGGGGAGTGGTGCTGACCTGGTATAAGTCTTATAGTGTAGGACAGCATTCATAGTGTACATCTGTAGTGATTACTGATAATGCTGTGAGGTCAAGGTACTAGACCTTACAAGCAAAATCTGAGCCACTGCACAGTTTGGCCATACTTAGGCCTAGAGATACTGGCCAGGTATCAATCTTAAGGTAAATAGGTATACCTAGTGCAGATTCACTGTTATTTTTGTGATATCTATACTCTTTATGGCTCTGGGGGAATTCTCAAATTTCCCTCGATCTGCCATTATCAGATTCCAGGCCTTTATGCGGGCCACACTAGTTACTCTGCTGGCCAGCAGGAGGGTCAAAGGCTCCCCACACAGAAGAGCCATTTGACAGTTCTTGGCCAAGTTCCTGCGAAAGGAAGAATGCAGAGCAAATCTGCATGTGTTGATTAACTCTTCACATTGCAGCTGGCCTGGGGACGCCCACAAAAAAATGTAGGAAGATCTGACCTCTGGAGCTCAATACCAGAGGGACCCCCTTTGAAGTTTTGGTTGAAAGGGCTCAGTCAGTAGCATCAGTTGGGGGTGGGGCTGAGGCTCTTTCCATAGACCATTTGAAGCTGCCATGCTGAAATGTTGCACAATGCTGTGCCAGAGAGTTGGCACGGGCGGATTGATCATGTGGCACACTACTATCGGGCTGAGGTGCCTACCTTTAAGAACCTTTCACCCTCACTTAGAAACCCCTGCACACGTAGATACACTCAGGAACACTATCGACCTAGAAGCGACAATGGCAAAAGAATGCCAAGGTGGAGGAAGAAGCCAACTGAAAGCACTGCGAGGATGTACTGATGGGCTTCGACTGCAACTGGCACCCATGGATTCAGAGTGTTTCTCCAGTGTCACTGTCACTGGCCCTCTTATACTCGCTCAAACATTTCACATAAGAGTCCTTTTGGTGCCACAGGAAGGGCAGGGGCACCACCAACATTGTCCTCAAGTGTTGTGGGGAGCTGCAAGTGGAGCAGGAGCCTCCCCAGAACTGTTCCCAAAATGTCACCCTAAATCCCTCAGGGGGTTACACTGATGCCTCCAGGAGAAGAGGCTTATTGTTTCAAGCACTCCTGGAGGCTCTGCTTTTGCAAGCCAGCCAACCAAAATAGAAAAACACACTCACATTGGATCAATTTTATAGTGCTCTAATGACAATAATAATAATGGTAGTGATGATGATAATGATGATAGTAAAGGAGTATGTTTTGTAATAACCTTATTGAAAAATTATATCGTTCCTTTTGATTTCAATGGTCTGCAATGCTTGATTATAATATGTTTTGCTTTCATCAGTGTGGTAACCCACTGACAAAGCCACCATGACTGTATGAGTTTTAGTAACAGCTTGCCCAAACTGTTATCTGGAGTCTGAGGACTGCAACAGCTAACCCACAAGCACATTCAGAATTACACAATGTAAAGTGGACAAAAGCCCCCATATTTAATTCTATGCCACACTGACATGTGACATAGAAGAGACTAAAAGGAATCACATCGCTCAACTACAAATTTGTTGCTGTGTGACGACTCTGAAACAGTACTAGAGTCGAGAAATGGAAGACTTCAGATAACAGTTTTGGTAGGTTGTTACAACAACTTGTTTAGGATATCTAAACGTGTGTCTTCAGATGTGCTCGTTTGACTATTTATGGTGACACCGTAAGGCAGTTGTCTGCAGAGACCATCATGCAATAGCCTTGAGTATCCAAACCACTTCCATGAACATCGTCCCGCTCCTCCCTGCATCTTCAACTTACATCTGCACCATAACCCTCATATGTCCTTTGTAATTATCCTATGCTTCTCTCAACTCTCCCTACATGCCTTCCCATTTCCCTTAAAGAGCCTACTGTACATTTGCTCACTATACTTCCCAATCTCCCCATGTCTCTCGTTTGTAACTCCTGCGGTACATATTTGCTTTTTCTTCCCTTATATCCGGTAATTCTCCCCTCAGCCTCTCCTTTGTCCTTCACTTTTTCTTTACACATCTCCCTTGTATCTCTACCATTCATCTCTCTACTACACCGTGCCTTTCACCTTTTGCAATTACACCCTGCTCTTTCACCTTTTTCCATGACCCTTATCACCTTCCCTTCACCTTAAGTCAACACCTCTCACCTCAGCCTTGCTCCTTTCACCTCTCCTACGCACACCATCACCTCTTTTGCTTACATGAACCTGCCATTCTGGACCTCTTCCTGAAACCTCTTTGCTCTTACATGCAGCTCTCGTCTGTCCTGTGCCTCTTTACACTGCTCACCTCTTTTTTCTTTGAACAGTTCCCATTACTCCTTCCCCCCACATCTTTTTTCCATGCACCTTATCCCTGCTCCCTTTACCCCTGCCCATTACCATTACATTCTTGACTAAGGGCCAGATGCAGCAAGCAGTTTTGCCCATTCTGTGTCTATGGGAAAATGTGTTCGTACATATTGCCCTAAGTCCGTTAGGTCCCTCTTCTCTTGTACACAAGCTCCATTGCACATCTTCCCTTAACAATTCCTTCATGGCCTGCACCCCTCCTCTAACCCAGGAGATTAAACAGCATTACATGGATGGCTTCATCACTTGAAACTTCATCCAGTGACCTGATAAAGTAGGGGCTGTCCGAGGAAAGACATTACGCTGCCCACCCTATTTGGGATTGGACAGTATATTGTCTATTTTTCCTGTCTGTCGCCAGTGACAGGAAAAAAATAATGACCCCACCACACCCTGAAAGAAGTCTCCCATGGGCAGGGAGGGTCATTCTTTTCTGAAAACATATGCCCACTGTGACAGCGGTTGCTTTCAATGTACAGAGATGGTCTCTGGGTCTGCCGTCATCTCTAAAATTGATAGACAGTAGTCCATCAGGATAGTGGAGGTTGTGTCCTCCGCCACTCTGACTGACAGAATAACACCTGTAAAATTCTGAATAAGACCAAAAATTGGCACGTGTATTTTCTTTTGGCCCTTGTTTTTCTCATGTGAAAATGTGTTTGTATTTGTCTTCAAAGAAGAAAATCTGCAAACCAGCAAATGTAATGTTCCAGGTGTGCTGGAAACATTTCTGAACTTCTCAAAGGCGTGCATCTATATCCATGCAAGGTTTATAACTTTCTTTGATAATCAGATCTTGAGCGTTTATACTTAACATGGACAAGATGACAAAGCTTTCACAGAGATGACTTCAAATGGATGGATATTTTATAGGCCCACTAGAATATTTTGCAACTAGAGATTAAGAAAAATGGGGTCAGACCATCCACATCATGGCCACGTGAGAAGTGGCATTTAAACATTTCAGGCCTGATTTAGATTTTGGAATGGGGCCTCCCATCCGTCAGGGTAGCAGAGGTCATTACCTTCACCACCCTGACTGGACTTCCGACCATTATATTAAAAAACCTTTGTTTGCCCTACGGAGCCCTCTATGCCTTCAGAGAAGCTGCCTCCTTGACAGTTTCTCTGAAGGCCCTGAAAGCTTCTGGAGTGGCTGCCATGTTTTTTGTGGTCACTCAGCAAATCTTTTTGGTTTTCAAAAATAAATTCCCAAACTAGAGTTTGACTTCAAAAAACAAAATACTAATGACCTTGACACCCTAGAAGTTTGTCCCAGGGTGAGGATATTTATATTTGTTTCTGTTCTAGACTACTAGCCTTTCCTTGCGGTCCAGAACAGAAAAAAATACATCAGACCCTCCACTCTAAGTAGGGCGAATGGTCTGATTTACTGACAAGAATGGTTCCAATTTTACTGAGCCATTAGTGTGGGGTTTCCAGGGCAGAACCAGTGGGGCACCACCGCCGGAGACATGAAGGTCTGCCCAACTCTAAATATAGCAAGTGAGCCGTCAGTTTGGCGGACAAGGTAACTCTGCGATGTTCATAGCAGAGTCCTGTGCCCACAAAATTCTAAATTAAGCCCATAATCATGTAAATATAATTTATAAAACACAAATAGTCTGAACTTATAAATGTCAGCACAGGATTAAAGCAGATACGGGGTGGCACGTCAAATACAGAAACGCAGACTTATAGATGACACACGCTTTCACCAGAAAGCACTGGGGACCGATTCCTGTCACTGTTACAGTCATTATGAGTCTGTTCACCCTGTTTCTAGATACTGGCTTTCAGGTTTCAGATTTTGGCACATATTCAGTCATAAAAAAGTTTAGTATGATCGAGAAACTGAGAGGAAAAAGTTACATTTGATGTCAAAGAGAAACCACAAATGACCAAGCTGAAGTCTGAGATAAAGCGCTCTACGTGAGCAGAAGTGAGAGAAGTGATATGCAGCGAACAACGCCCACAGGATGCAGGCCTCCCGAAGGGAGGAAGGTGAATTTGGATACCGCAGCAAGGAGCCGTTGGTGATCCAACTTTGAAGAAACTTTGTACCATGTAATTAACCACTGACGTTGCAGCCTCACATAAAGCACACATCACAGACCTCCATGCATGATCTTTTTCAATGTTAGAGTAAATGGATACACATATAAGGCCCTTTAGCACTGTTTGTACTTTTGATGTCTAATTCCAATACACCTGCTTAGATTTTGTTAAATTTGTTGCAGAATGGGCAAAGTGACCAAAGGTTTGGGTTGTCCCAGAAGTGCCATCTCCCACTGAAACCTCTCTAGGGAAGTTCAGCTACAAAATAGAGACTATATGAATAAAAATACACCAACTTTGGCTTGAATTTGTTTAGAGGATTTATTTCTGGTTTGGTGCATTTTCATTCAGCACTCAGGAAGAAATTAAAGAAATGATAGCACCAGTGTAGTAGTGTGGAGGAGTTGACTGAATTACATTGCAAGAAAATGCAAATTATGTCGCGAAATGCAGCACATTTTGCAAAAGTATTACTTCAATAGTTTGTCATTTGTATACTTAACACTGTCTGGGCATAGGTTTCACCTCATCAGTGCCAGCGTACAACCCAAAGATAACAATAAGAATCAGAAATATGACCAGTGAACCTTTGTGAAGGGCCTTCCACTGTCCAGCAAGATGTATTGCTGTGTTATTAGTAACCTTTGAATCATTTTAGCTACTAAATCTGCAGCTAGATATACAGCAGACGATGGATCATTTGGAAAATGCAGAGAATTTATAATTATGCAGAAAATGCCGCAGCTGCAAAATTGCACAATTGCAGTGGCTCTTGCCAAGGGGGATGTGATCATCATGCACTGATCAATGAGCGTGTCTATTGTGAGCTTGCATACATTAAGAAATGTGCAGTCATTATGCATCTTCTAATGAAAAAAGCCACCATGCCCCCGATGGATGTGATCATCATGCACCCACAAATGAACAGCTCTATCAGGAGCATGCATGCACTTCACTAAATCTGATCATCATGCTTTCATCAGTGAGTGGGTCTATCATGAACTTGCATGCTCTAATGTGGATTTACCTATCATGAACCTATCAAGGAACAGACCTATCAGATGTCAATATAGAATTGGTGGAGCTCCTAACACCCACTACAGTGGGATTTAATAGCAGCCCCCGTACTAAGGGAGGATATGAGCACCATGTATCGACCAATGAAAATGCCTATTAGTTTCCCACTACATATTAAGGGTTGAGCCTTGACAGCACTACAGATCACTGAATGAGTCTAGTTGAATCCTACAGGTACTAAATGCAGATCATAACACAATATATGGAGCAATGAGTACATATACTACAGGGAGATCTGCTCATCTGATCACTATGTACCAATCAAAAATGTCTATTATGTACAACGAGGGCTCTAATGGTCCTCAGCATATCAGTGGTAGAATCTTGTCAGTATTCTATGAGGACTGGAGAGTTCTGAACTCCGTATATCAACGAGCATATCTTATCAGGGGTCCACAGATTGCAAGCAGGATCTGATGATCCTCTATAGATGAATGAGCAGGCCACCTGAGAGAGTGCAGAATACAATTAAATATTCAAATTAAAGATCCAGTCACAAAACATTGCTAAAAAAGGGCAAGGACACACTGACATTCAGACGATCAAGCCTCCTTTTACTGGTGAATAAAAGGGCTTAGTTTGGCCTAATATGGGATTTAGAGGCTGGAGCCAATAGCTCTGCTCAGACGCTGGTGCAATTAAATGTCAGCCTGTAGAATACCAAGCTGTGTAGTCTTCAATTCACCTCAGGCCTCTTTAATCCACTACCAGAGACTCCCTTCCCCTTTTTTCTCACTCATGCAGGCTCTTTTGTTACTGTAGTCTTCTTTCCCACCCTCCGTCTTTTTGCTTTGTTTTTCTCTCTCTCTCCTGTTCTCTGGAAATGACTGATATTGTAAAATAAGTATTGGTCCCCAAAAGTAAGTGCTAGTGGCCCCCACCGGCAACTTCCAACTCAAAATAAGCACTGGATGTATTCCTCCGTGATTTTTATTATTTTTAATGAGCAGCCCTGCTAAGTTTTCCAGGTCCATGCTTAACTAGCTGCCCCTGCAGGTTTTAACTTTACTTTCTAAGACTTTCAGTATTGTCTTTTCTCTTGCATAACCAGGACTATAAGTCACAGAAAAAACCTGATCTGAAGCAGTTGGTCACGCATGGTCTATAAAACTTGGCAACTATGAATAATGTTCCAAATAATTGCACATTCCACCCATTATCTGCAGTTATGTGCACTTGATAGGATTTTACTGACCATCGGCCTGGGCCATGGCAAGTCGCATGCAGATCCATCGAGGAAGGGTAAAAAACTGGGTTGTCCCAAAAGTGCCCTTTGACTTTCCATAGGGTTATTTGGTCCTCGAGATAGAATAAAATACAGCTGAACGGCCATTAAAAATTATATGACCTATGGTAGCTTTTTCCTTGTTGCAAGCTCCGGGTGTATCTTTTTCCATCTTATCGATATTGCCGAAGATAGTATGCGTCAAGAAGCCCTCTTGTTTTTGTCTTGAAAGTAGAACTGTATTCAAGGATGTGCCTTTGATTGGTGTAGTGTAAATACATACTGTAGTTTAAAAAAACAGGCACCCCAAGTGACTAAAGAGCTTTTTCTCCTATTGTTAATCGCAGATTCACAAATCCGCCAGCAGATTCATGAATCTTCCACATTCTATTTGGCTGGCTGTCAGAGACGCATTTCTTCTTCGGCCACCATGGCCCAAAATAAAAAGGTATAGAGGCCCCTGGAAATATAATAATTATGTATATTTTTTCCACCGGATTCGAGATTCTTATGCTGAATTTGCCAATCCTTTAGTTTACATTGCAGCCAGGCCACAGGTTCTCCCACCCTGCATCCTGGTTGAAATAATATATATAACTGTTGGTATTTCTGTTTCTTCCTTTCTCTAACTTCACTTTTCTTGGATGATGTAAAAGCAACATAACTTCTGGCAGCAAAACCTAAATCAAGTTTAGGCCCACACTCAATGCCTCTCTCTGATTTTGTGAATTGGAAAACTTCTTTTAATTGACATATGTCGGTAAGGGAGAAAATATATAATGGTACTCCATGCATTTATATTACAAATCTCACAACAACCGAGCTCTAAACGAAATAAAGGTGTATTTGAACGTGTATTGACAAGCAATCATTACAGATTGTATGAACTCTGTAAGTGCACTATGTTTTACTTAGATCTGGTTTGAACTTGATTAAAGAGCCTTGAGCTATATGATCCATAGCTACCCATTATATTTGCTTTTCTTTTAGGTTAATATAATAAAAGGTTTAGGCCCATATTTATACTTTTTTAGCGCCGCATTTGCATCGTTTTTTGACGCAAAATCGGCGCAAAATTGTATTTTGTAAGTTTGCGCCGATTTTGCGTCAAAAAACGATGCAAATGCGGCACTAAAAAAGTATAAATATGGGCCTTAGCTTTTGATTAAAAAAAGAAAAGCATACAAATAGAATGTTTCCGGGACTGGGAAGAGAGCCTGCATAACTGCTTGAGCAATGCTTTTCTGTGCGCCTTAAAACCCTGTGCATCAACTGAATTTGCTGTGTCCCTTAGTGGCGGCTACTCCTCAAATGGGGTGGTGGGGTGTATAAAAAAAATTTAATTAAATAAAAAAAAAAAACACTTACCTTTTACGTTGGGAGAGACGGTTCCGTCTCTCCATTGTCATCTTGTCTTCCCTGACTCCTGGAAGCACACTAGCTTCTAGACTCCTCTCCAATCACAACGCTGCTGTCACCAGCATGAAAACAGTGTCCTGATTGGTCTGAGCAGCCTGATTCCGCGCTCAGACAGGGAGTGGGACTCTGAGCACTTTCTCCTTGGGCTGTGCAATACAGCTGGGTAGAGAAATGCTAAGTGCGCATGACTGTTTGGCCGACCGTCTAAGGCCGGCCAAAAGGTCATGAGCAGCTATGGTGCACTCATCACTCCTCCTTCAGTCCTCCTCCATCCCAGTTCCACCCCTCCCTAACCCGGCTCCCTGGGGAAAAATAAAATGATAATAACTTTGCGTTATTACCATTTTTTCCCCCTTTTTCCTCACTGCACAAAGCAGTTGGGTGACGCTCCTCCGCCTTAGGAGAAGCCGCCGCTGCTGACTGTCCCTTCTCTGACAGGAAAGCTGCACCTCCTAGCTGTGACCGTGAGTTTCGACGTACGTCAGCATACGCACGTTCTGCGCATGATAAAAAAAAATATATCCTACCACAATATTTACGGTAATCTTGCCAGTAAATGCAAATATTGGTCATCCCCCTGTTTTTTTGGACAGACCACAAAACTCACAAGCTGAAAGCAGGAAATGTCCCCGGTGCTTTCTGGACAAACTGCCTGGCTCTCGCTTAAAGAACTGGCAGGAAGCCAGCGCACACTGTAAGACGGGGCCACTGCGGTCAGCCGAGTGTCATCAAACACTCGGTGGCAGGAAATGAGATAAGGAACCGTGGAGAAGTGGGGCAGTCCGATGACTGCAGACATATCGACATCAATCTGATGAGCCTCCCGTTCGTGACTCGGGGTCTCTCGAGGAAACCGCAGCTCGGTTTGGCAGTCGTACCACACGGCACTTCCTTCCCAAATCAAGCCAAATATTAACGGTATTTTGAGTGTAGGAGTACATCTGTGCCAAAACTTAAAGAGACAGCAAATAAAAGCAATGGGATTCAGATTCAATTAGTGCTTGAATACGGATTGTCTGAAGTTTTGCACTGCTCTTTCAAGAGCCTACTCAAGAGACAGCATGACTGATATGACATCCGGTGATGCTGTTTTAGGCCACCAGGTCTGTGAAGAACGCCAAACTCTTGGTACAGATAGGAATTGTAACACCATTAATGTAGCGCTTACTACCCCTGATGAGGCTTCGAAGCTATTTATGCTGGGCAGCATGCTGCTCCAGATCCCAGGGTTAATGATTAGTCCACTGTTAAGATTAACAGATCTATCAAGGCCTGGATGTGCTAAGGGCAGAGACACTGGAACTATTTGACAGGGGAGAACCAAATTGTATGGCAGGGTTGACTACATTATGCAATGTGTAAAGGCAAATTATGTTGCCTAGTGCAGCACATTTTGTGATAGTATTACTTTTATATTTTTGTCATTTTTGCACTTGTTAACACTGTCTGGGCATAGATTTCACCTCATTAGTACCTGTTTAACACCCAAAGATAGCAATAAGCAACAGAAATGTGACCAGCTAACCTTTGCGAAGGGCCTTCCACTGTGCGGCAAGACATGTTGCTGTTTAAAAAAAAACTTTTGGTCCGTTTGACCTCGAAATCTTTTTTGTTAAAGTCTGCAGCAGATGATGGATTATGTGGAAAATGCGGCAACTCCATAATTATGTTTAAAAACGTTGTGGGGGCAAAATTGCATAATTCCAGCATCCCTGGATAACAGAGATCCAGTCCTCATGCACCCATCAATGAACGGTTCTACTGGAGCCTGCATACATTAAGTAATGTGTGGTCATCACGCACCTTTCAAGTAGCAGGCCTACCAGGAGCCAGCATTCCCTATAATGGATTTGGTTATCAAGCACCAATCAATGAGCAGGTCAGTCACCTTCCTGAATGCACACAGGTGGATTTATTCACCATGAACCTGTACTGAACAGGTCTATCTGAAACCAATAGAGAATAAGCAGGGATCTCAGCACCCAGTACACAGAGTTATAAGCCCACATGTACTAAGGGGGATATGATCACCAAGTGTCAATCAATGACAGGGCCTATTAGATTCCCACTAGATCTACGGGGTTCAGCCTTGCCTTTATGACAATACAGATCAGTGAACAGATTTACTGGAAACCTACAGTGACAAAATGCAAATTCAAACACACAATGCAAAGCCTTTAGAGTGTCCGTGCTCGAATACATATACTACAGGGAAATCTGGTAATCTGATCACCTTGTACTTGTCAAAAAATGTCTATCATGTACTAAGAGGTCTCTAAGTGTCTTTTACACGTCAGTGACAGAGTCTTATCAGTATTTCTCAAGGACTGGGGAGTTTAGAGCTCCGAGTACAGATCCATGAACATATCTCATCAGTGTGTCACAGACAGCAAGCAGGATCTGGTGATCCTGTATAGACGAATGAGCAGTCCTCATTAGGAGAGTGCAGGATCAAATTAAAGATTAAGATTAAAGATCTAGTCACCCAACTGTGCTCAAAGAACGTGTTGCATCAAGGGCACACTGACAGGCAAATAAAAGGGCTATTATGGGGACCCGCAAAACCTGAGGTAGGCCTAACATGAGACTTAGTTCATGTAGATCTAAACACTGATTTTGAACTAAAGGTTGTTTACGTTAATCAAAAACATCCATAAAGTGAGTACAAAATCCAAATGCTACATGTTTTGTACCCTCGATTGGATTGAATGTAAACAGGATACCATTACCGAACTCACCAGATCTCTCATTCAGATTACATTAAATCATCCTGCAAGATCTCTTAGTAACTTATTAAAAGAGTATCTCTTTCAGACACTGCTAAAATCTTACCATCTGAATAAATCATAGCTAAGTGGAACGCCATAAACCTAACTGCTAAATGTGCATTCTTCCATGAGGTCCAATGTGTCTCCAAAATATGTTGCATTATTGTTAATAATCCGCCCGTCTAAGTTTTCCAAACCCGTGCTTGACTAGCTGCTGCAATGCAGGTTTTTTTTTTCTTGGCATTCTAGGTCTTGCAGTTTTTTTAAATTGTAGAACCAGGACTACAAGTCACAGAAACAATTTCCTCTGGACGACTCAGTTACGCCCGGACGTGTAAAAGTTAGCAATTATGAATAATTTTCTAAATATTTGCACATTCAACTTCATTATCTGCAATTATGTGTGTTAGATTACAATATGTCGACTATCAGCCAAGGGAGCTATCAGTGCTTTGGAAGCGCAGTTTATTTTGGCCTGTAAGGAGCTGTGTGGTCCTAGACTAGTGGGCATATTGTACAGTAAGCATTTGGGGGTATCTAGCACGTTGCCTTAGACGTGGCACATTTTGATAGTCCTCAGCGATTAAACCCTGAAAAATGTTATAGAAAGGAGAGATATCAATTTCCTTTTTGCTGAGAATAAGTGTACACTTGTGACTACGTAGGACCCATCAGATAAAGCATCCTTGTCTTTGTTCCTGCTTCACCACCCCATTTAGAGGGCTGCAGCTTGTGGTGTTCTCATCTCAGTGGCAAAACTGTCACCGACTCTCCAATCAGAGTAACCTTTTCAGCTGAGATTGCGCTGATGGAAATGGAGATGTAGTGACTATCAAATTAAAGGTGGCCCAGCCAGTGTCATTTCTGCCAATGTTATGTCTGGTTGTATAATTGAAACCATGGCAATTCCAGACAAAAAGTATTTTTACATGTCTCCACGGGCAGAGGAAATACTCCCCTGCAAATTGACCCTCAAGTCCATGACCCACATATGTGAGACCAATTCCACCATGCAACAGTGACAAGGTTCACCTGTTGCTACATTTTATGACTCCAATGAAGCAATCCTGTCCATGCATATGGCTGCCATTGTGGGCAAAATGCCTCGCAATTGCAGTGGGTAAATGTAATTCTGACACCACAGCCGACATCTGCATCATAGCACAATACCTTTATAACAAAGATTTTGTGAAGGGCAGGCCACAAATTGATGTCCAAAGTGCATGGCTTAAAAACAAGTGGTAGCGGAAATTACGCCAATTGTTGGAGGGAAATGCTAAATCTGGAGAATTCACCGGCTCAGTTTCTTCTACCATGCCGTACTTATGATGGAGGGAACTCAACCCCTGGATTCGCCTCTATATTTAGCCTTTTACTGCGGGCATTAGGTGATTTTCCACCACCAAAAACCTGTGAATCAGGCCTTGAATTCTAATATTTACTTCTCTACTAGGCCAAAATGTGTGATCCTTGACACATTAGTTGATCTCCTTCTGTCTTAGTTATCTATCTGATAATATAAAGACCAGAAAGATGCAGGCTGCAGACCTCAAAGAAGCAGCACAAAACCCTTGAGCATTCTGTTTGGGTTCTTTTTTCTTAAAGTTTCCCTTTACTGTCATCTTGCCTCACCTATGGTTAGTAATTTTCTGTAAAATCTTATGTATGTGTCGTTGTCGCATATGATCACATTTACCCAAACCTCTGTGCTCCATGGCCTCAGTGGGCAACAAAATTATTTTATCCCTAACAATGAGCTTTATGAATCACATGCATTGCAATTAAGCTGAGAATCTGTGCAAAACCCCACATGATAATGCACAGACGCATAACCTCAAAACACTGGCTGAGCATTAACTGTATATATATCATTATTTCTGCTCTTCAGGCTTGGTTCTACTGACCCTTTGGATACAGCCATTTCAGGTCTTGAAGCAGTCATAATTTCGTAAATCTAATATATAAGGGTAACGCTGATGTTGCAGTAAGATTACTTCAAAGCACATTGGAGGTGGAGTAGATTCACGGAAATTAAAGTGGGAGTGTCACACCCTGAGGGGCATCATGTGTTAACAGCGTAATGTTTTGGAAATTGCCAGCTTTTAGGTACACAAAAGGTCTGCCTAAGTAGATGCCTTTTTTTTGGGCCTTCCTAAAATGCATAAAGTCTGCTTGGAAGCAGAAGTATATAGGAAGGGCGTTTGAGAAGAAGGGGCCTTATTCATAAGGTATCCGTCTACAAAAATAATTTGTATCTCACTTAGTTGATGAAGGATCCACTTATTAGTCTGATCAGCCAGTTAAATGTCATCAGAATGGAAAGACATTAATGAACATGTCCACTAAGAGCGTAATGTTCATCCCAAATCAGGTAACTTTATAGGAGGGTTAAGTTTACTTTGAATGCAACATTTCACCACCACCGATGGTATCTTATGTTCTAATCTAGAAATGAAGACTACAAAATACTGAAAATTGATTAACTACATATTATGTTAGAGAACAATCAGGAGAAGGTCGTCGTTAAAAAACATTGTCAAAGCCGAAAAGGTATTGAGATGTTTAAAGGACAATCATTCACCTTTCTAAGCTCTTCAAAATTTCAAATTGGCACCTTGCTGAAGCAGACCGCAGTATCATATGCTGTTATTAGAGGTCCGTCTAGATAGCCAAAGCTGTTTTCCACTAAAGGCAGCTGTACCTTAAACCCTTGGTAGAGATCCCACTAGTATACCTTGCACCTTTTGTCACAAAAAGTGCTACCTCAGGGCAGGTGTAAGATATACACAGTGCAGAATTGTAGGATGGTTATGTATGATAGGTTAGGTATGGTTTATATGGAAGGTTCGGTATGGGAGGTAGGGTCAGTGTAGGGAAGTTGTTGGGTATGCTTGAATAGGTATAAAAGTTAAGTATGGTGGATAAGTGGGGGGTATGGCGACGCAAGATGGCTGACAGGAGGTGAGCCCCATAGCTCCCTGCCCATTTAATTAATCATCATTAATCCTGAAACATCCTACGGTAAGTGACCTTAAAAAATACAGATGAAGTGCTCCAGATACCTCATGGAGTCGTAACATAGCCAGATTTGAGGCGGTGGCAACATAAGCAGCAGAGAGGCTGGCACCATGCGGCGGGCAGCAGGGAGGCGGAGCTGCATGGAGGCCAGAGCTCTGTCCAGAGATCATCAAACAGCAAGTAACACTTGGGGTGTGCAATCGCAGATGCCTGCAGGTCTGAGACAAGGTGAGCAACAACTAGGAGGGGGGCTCCTCCAGCCTGGGTTTGGTGCTCCGCCTGAGGCTTGGGTGGTGGTAACGCCCGAGGGGGAGGCCTCTGCTGCTGTACCTCCCTTCCCAATGGTACATCACTGGGAGACTGCGCTGCTGGGCTTACAGGCCTGGCACCTCGCACAGACAGACCACCCCCTGTCTCTTGGCCCCCCCCTTTGGAAGACACCTGCAAAGTTGCAGGGGAAGGCGCTTGACTGGGCTGTATAATGGTGACTGCACCTTGAGAAGCCGGGGCCGTCACAGAAGAAGGGCTTAAGGATATTCATGTGTATGAGTGGCAGCACAGTGATTACCTTGGGGATACTGCCGGAAATGCCCTGTAAGCTACTGACATATGCTTAAATTTATGAACCATATACTATGCGCAATGGGAGTGGGGAGGGGTGGAGCAATGGTCCAGACTAAGGCACGTGTCAGCAGCATCAGGAGTGATAGAGGCAGAGACGCATAGGCCTACAGGAGGACTGTGAACCCCATGTTGCTGTGTATGACAATGGAGGGGGGCTGGAGGCCCTGACTGGTGGTGCTTGGAATTCAGAGCTCCCTGTGGGGATTGCCCCCAGAAGAAACCAAAACATTTTAGTGTGGATGCCAGTGAAGGGGTGTTCATCAAGGCGAATAGTGGATGCTTCCCCCAACCGGGGTGTCCACGAGGGGACCCTTCCCCCCTTGTGCTAATGACACTGCCAGTTTAGAGCAAACTTAAGGTCCGCTCTTCGTGCAAAAAGTGAGCAATGTGGGTGACCCCGGAAAAACTGTCAGATCGAAATCCTTCACCAACAGGTCATCATGGGCAAGGATAAGGCAGCGCACTCAAACTTGGCCAATATCATCACCCAATACACTACCCTACGCACCCCATGCAAAGAATAACACAGCAGTCTGGAGCAGGGGGAGAGGACACTGAGTTGGGAAGTGAGGTGGAGCTCACAAGGGCAGACTTGCTGGCTGCCATACAGGGCTGCAGAACCGCCCTGGAACAAAAAAATGGAGACAGTGTTAAGAGATATTAACTTACTGCGGTTGGACCTGCGAAAAGTGTGGGACAAAATTATGACCACTGAAAGTAACATAACAAACCTGCAAGGCGAAGTGGTGGCTTTAAAAAAACAAATAGCCCAGATCACAACAACCACTAGGTAGCTGGAACAAAGAGCTGAGGATGCCGAGGGCCAATCTCGACGCTGTAACATCAGGATGCTGGGCTTTCAGAAGGGAGTGGAGGGAAACACAACAGAATGATTCCTGGAAACCTTGGTGCAAGAACAACTCATCCCTATTGGTTGGCACACTGCACCCTCCTTATAAGTCCCTAGTATATGGTACCTAGGTACCCAGGGCATTGGGGTTCCAGGAGATCCATATGGGCTGCAGCATTTCGTTTGCCACCCATAAAGAGCTCAGACAAACCCTTACACAGGACTGCTATTGTAGCCTGCGTGAAATAGTGCACACACTATTTCACAGCCATTTTCACTGCACTTAAGTAACTTATAAGTCACCTATATGTCTAACCTTCACTTGCTGAAGGTTAGGTGCAAAGTTAATAAGTGTGAGGGCACCCTTGCACTAGCAAAGGTGCCCCCACATAGTTCAGGGCCATTTCCCCGGACTTTGTGAGTGCTGGGACGCCATTGCACATGTGCACTACATATAGGTCAATACCTATATGTGGCTTCACAATGGTAACTCCGAATATGGCCATGTAACATGTCTAAGATCATGGAATTGTCCCCCCATTCTGAATCTGGTATTGGGGAGCCAATTCCCTGCATCCTGGGGGCTCCACCATGGACCCCCAGTACTGTCAAACCAGATCTCTGAGACTTGCACTGCATCTGCAGCTGCTGCCACCTCACAGACAGGGTTCTGCCCTCCTGGAGTCTGGGCAGCCCGTCCCAGGAATGCAGAACAAAACTTTTCCTCTGAGAGAAGGGTGTTACGCCCTCTCCCTTTGGAAATAGGTGTTACAGGCTGGAGAGGGGTAGCCTCCCCAGCCTCTGGAAATGCTTTGAAGGGCAGATGGTGCCCTCCTTGCATAAACCAGTCTACACCAGTTCAGGGACCCTTTGTCCCCTGCTCTGGTGCGAAACTGGACAAAGGAAAGGTGAGTGACCACTACCCTATCCATCACTACCCCAGAGGTGGTGCCCAGAGCTCTTCCAGTGTGCCCCAGACTTCAGCCATCTTACTTTGCAAGGTATGGGGGCACTCTGGAGGGCTCTGAGTGGCCAGTGCCAGCAAATGACGTCAGAGACCCCTCCTGCTAGATCCATACCTGATAAGATAGCTAATCCCCCTCTCAGGGCTATTTAGCGTCTCTCCTGTGGGTTCTCTTCAGATTCTGCTTTCAAGTTTCCTTCAGGAATCCTCAGCAACAACTTCAGCATCCTCTGACCTCAATTCAACCGCAGCCTGCTCCAAGAAACGCTGTAACTGCAACAAAGTATCCACAAGAGATACTTTTCTTCAGCAACCTCCAAGTCAGCAACTGCAACAGTTTCCATGGTGTGCATGCTCTGAGGACTCCCCGTCTTCATCCTGCAACAGAAGGGCCAAAGAAATCTCCTGTGGAGTGACGGAGTCACTCACCTGCTCCAAGCAGGCACCTTCCAAGACGACGACCGGTACCCTTGGACTCCTCTCACGGTGACGAGCATGCTCCTAAGGACACAGAGGGTGGACATCATCGACATAGACTGTCATGAGGTCCTGATGACGCAATTTGGATGAGGTAAGACTTTGCCTTCCCTGACAGCGATGGTACCCCTGTGTACTGCGTCTTCTTCACCTCCTGAGGCCTCTGTGCACCATTTGCAAAATTCCTTCATGCACAGCCTGACCCAGGTCCCCAGCACTCCATCCTGTGATACTCAACTCACTGAGTTGTTCTCCAGCGGCTTGGGACCTTTCTTTTGTTGTGCTGCATCAACTGTGTTTTGCACCTTCTTTGTCCCTGGATCTAGCAACTCCTGGGGGTGCTGGCTGGCATCCTGAGGACTCTCTAAAGTGCTGAGAGCCCCCTCTTCCTCCTCACACAGGGTTGATGCCCCCAGGTCCCTCCTGGGTCCATCCAGCGCCATTTTGTTGCAAAATGCACTTTTGTAGTAGCCAAGGCTTGTTGGCAACTTCCAACAAGAAATCATGTGTGCAACGATCTTCACGTCGTCGGAAATCCTTTGCACCATGCAGGAACCTGCTGGCATTTTCCTAGGTGCATGCCTGCAGTCTTCGACTAACCAGGGACTCTTCTTTTGCACCCTCTTCTGGGTTGGCAGGTGCCCCTGTCCTTCCTGGAACTTCTTTTGACTTCTGGACTTGGTCCCCTTCCTTTGCAGGTCTTCAGGTCTTGGAATACAGCAGTTGTTCTTTGCAGACTTGGTTTGTTGCTGCAAAATTCCAATCACAATGTGCAGTGTGTCCTAAGGAAACTTGCAGTACTTTACTCCTGCTTTTCTGGGCTCTGGGGTGGAGTAATTTACTTACCTTTACTGTATTCTTACTCTCCCAGCGACTCTGCACACACTACACTTGTCTAGGGGGGACTTCGTAATTCGCATTCCACTTTCTTAGTATATGGTTTGTGTTGCCCCTAGACCTATTTTCTCCCATTGCAATCTAGAGCATTTCCTATTGCTTGCATTGTTCTATGACTATTTACTTGTCTAATTTTGGTGTCTAGTGTATATATTGTGTACAATACTTACATCCAGAAGGAGTATTGTCTCTAAGATATTTTTGGTACTGTGTCACCCAAATAAATACCTTTATTTTTGGTAACACTGAGTATTGTCTTTACTTGTGTATAAGTACTGTGTAACTATAAGTGGTATTGCAGGAGCTTTGCATGTCTCCTAGTTCAACCTAAGATGCTCTGCTATAGCTACCTCTATCAGCTTAAGCTGCTAGAACACTACTACACTTCACTAATAAGGGATAACTGGACCTGGTATAAGGTGTAAGTACCCAAGGTACCCTCTACAAACCAGGCCAGCCTCCTTCAATGGGTAAATGAGAAGATGAAGGAGGGCATGAACAGTTGATTGAGTACATAAATGTTTGAACAGATGGATGGCTACGAAGTTGAGAGAGCGGGTGGATGGACATGTAGATGTTCATGTGTTATAATGGATGAATGGTTGGAAAAGTGAGTGTATGAGAGGTTGCTTGAGCAGACGTCTGTGTGTTAAGGAACACAGTATTGCTGATATAGGATCCACTATATTCTCAGCTCCCCAACCAATGCCCCTAGCTCAGGCTGCCGTGCACTGATAGATGACTTCAGCCTATCCAGCACTAGGGCATGCTTAAGCGTGCCAACCACCCTCTTCAGGTACTGATCACTATCCACAGAAGCTGAAAAGGTACAGGCTAAGCCCTGTCGGCTCAAGGGCTTCCCTACCTTTCCTGCGTGTCCCCATTCCTCAGTAGTCACTGACAAGAGCCTGTTAGGCTACATTTGAAATTATCGCTGCAGCAAATACTAGCAGCTGACAAGTTACCACTTGGTGGTGCGGGTCTAAGCAGGACAATTTTTTTTAAAAAAACAAGCGTGGGCTCCTGCGCTTGTCTTTTTAAAGCCCCCGGCTCGGCCAGGTCCGGGGGGCAAAGCAAAAAATAAGGAGGGAGGCATACGGCCCCCTCCTGGGCTTTTTAGGGCCCCAGGGACCACCACCTCTCTAGGGCTTATCATTTCTAATATGGGGGGGACTGGGTGGCCCCCCTCCAGTACCCGGAGGGCGCCACCTCCCCGGGGCTTAAATAAAAGAGAATGCGGGGTGTGCAGCCCCCTCACAGCCCAAAGGACCGCCACCGCCCTGGGGCTCTAATGAAATATAATGTGGGTGCCATGCACCCTCCCTGCAGCCCTGGGAACCATCACCTCCCCGGGGCTCTAGCTAAATACAGTGCAGGGGCGCGCAGCTCCCCCTCAAACCCGGCAACCACCACCTCCCTGGGTCTCTAGTTAAATACAGTGTGAGAGGTGCTGCATGCCCCCCGCAGCTCTTGGGACTGCCACCTCCCCGGGCTAAATTCACAGTTTGACTGGGGGGCGCACAGCCACCCTCGAGGAGCCAATGATGGCCCTGGGGACCGTCACCCCTCAGGGCCGGATCCTGCTATGTCCTGGGGTGCCCATCCCCAGGACATACCTCTTTGCTTTTGCTTGGTATGAGCTGACAGCCCCACCAAGCAAAACCAAACAGAGGGCCAGATTTACAAGAAAGTGGCGCATCAGTCCCGATGCGTCACTTTTCTTACGTTCCCCTTGTCCCCATAAAAACATCATGGTTGATTCGTATTTACAATACCGCACACAAGGGCGGTCACAACAACATCAAATTTTTTTACGCTGTTGTGGCGCTGTGCTGCACTAGCATCAAAACTTTTCACGCACGTGCAGCAAACCACAGGGAGGCCCATAGATTGTTGTGGGTGCACCACTGTAACACCTGCTGTAATAAATGAAAAAATGTTGCAGTGAAATCTTGCATTGCACCGTTTTTTTATGCCTTCCTGTGTGGGAATGCCCTCCCTTGCATACATTTTGCTGTTGTGGCGTCAGTGGTTGCCAAGTGGTGCAATGCAAACATGGGGCGGGGAATGGCCACCTTTACGTATTAAAAAAGATGCTAAAGTGGTATTAAGGCTGTGCTAGGGGCTTGTAAATCTGCCCCAAAGTCCACTTTCTGACAGCGGGAGCTGTTTGACAGCAGAGTTTTCATCTGTTTCCCGGCATGCAAACATGCGTGCAGGAAAACAGATGAAAACATTGCTCCCACATGCAGGGAGATACTATCTAATGCATCTCCTTGCTTGTGGGAGCAATGCCGCCTTCCACAGGATGTGGGGAGCCGGCTAGGACCGCAGAGGCCTTGAGGTTTCCCCGCGGTCCTGTCACTCTTTCTCTCTCTCCCATCCCATAATGGGATGGAAGAGAGAGAGAGCTTGTCATTGAAATAATCCATAGAATTTCTTCAAAGAGTAAGACTAGCAAAATGTTTGGTATGAATGTTATAGTTATGTTTGGATGCAGGGCGGAACAGAATCACTTCTGGCCTAATGGTCAAGGTCTTGAACTGTCATTCAGTAGGCTGAAGGTTCAAAGACTAGTACCACTTTGCAGTGTGTTTGGTTATTTAACAGGGTTTTGACTGTTGAATCTTCTTACTGATGGAACATTCATGTTTCTTTCCAATCACATGTGTGGGTTGACTGTCATAGGTATGTCTCGAAGCATCATACTAAAGAGTCACCTATGACCTAAAGGTTAAGGTCACAGACCGTCCGACTGAAAGTTGAGGGTTCTACTCTAGGTGTGTCCGTGGTCATTTTCTTTCTTTCATTTCTTTTAAACTTTAAAAGTTTAAGGTTCATACTGAAAGGTGATCTCAATCTTTTTAATTGACAAATACATTTTTCTTTTCAATTTGTCCAGAAACATCTCATTCTAACTATATCAATCATCAAAGTCTTGAAAACTCTCTATCTCTTTCCCGCTGACTCTCTTTCTCCCTCTCAATTTCTCTGTCAATCTCTTTCTCCCAGTCACACATCCACTCAGGCCCTTACTCATCCACTCAAAGACCCACTCAAACACTGACACACACACAGACCCACTCAGACACTGATGCACCCACTCACAGACCCATTCAGACATCACACATGCACTCACAGACCCACTCACACCCTCATGCACCCACTCACGGACACACTGAGACCCTCACACACCTACTCACAGACCCACTCAGACCATCACACATCCACTCACAGACCCACTCAGACCCTCACTTACCCACTCACAGACCCACCCACTCTCACACACCCACTCGCAGACCTACGCAGACCCTCACGCACCCAGTCACAGACCCACTCAGACACTGATGCACCCACTCAGAGACCCACTCAGACCATCACACATCCACTCACAGAACCACTCAGATCCTCATATACCTACTCTCACACCCAGACAGACAGTCTCACACCCAGAGAAACCCTCTCACACCTATTCTAACACCCAGAGAGACAGACCCTTTGGCCGTGCACTGCGCGGAGTTGGGTGGTTATAGAGAGTTGACCATAGGGCCTGGCCGAAGGGCGTGTACGGTGGTGGTTGGATTAATGTACAGTAATTAAAATTACTTTACATTTAAAAAAAACACAGAAATTCACTGAAAAAGCCAAAGGTTACAGGGTTGTTATAGTTAGGAAATAGAATTTAAAAAACATAGAAATTCACTTAAAAAAACAAAGGTTACAGGGACGTTATACTTAGGTTCTGAATTTGCTCATTCAAAACCTTAGAAATTCACCAGTTAGCGGTATTTCAAGTAACTTGTGCCCTTAGGTAACTATAATTCACATCCTTGCCATGCACTAATTACCCCAGATATTACAGCACTCATAACGTCTCTTATAACATCATTGATAATATCACTGTAACATTTGTTATAAAATTATTCATACAAAGACTGTGCATGTTGGGGGCGCGAGATATAGTTACCTTAGGGCCTGAGTTATAGTAACTTGAAATAACTATAACTCTATCTGGTGAATTTCTAAGGTTATGTATGCGTAAATTCAGAACTTAACTATAACGTCCCTGTAACCTTTGGATTCTTAAGTGAATATATATATATATATTCAAACGAAAATATCCACAACGATCGGAGCCGAATGTGGCAATGCTCTGTGCGTTAAAGACAAGTCTCCATAACTCCAGAGAATCGTAATGCAGGTATTTTATTGGTGAAAAACTCAACGCATTTCGGAAATTAAGAATTTCCTTGTTCACAGGTATATATATATATATATATACATATATATATATATATATAAAGAAAGAAACCAGGCACCTTCATCCTTGGTGCCTGGAAAAAACGCACTCCACAGGGTAATGGTATGTGATAGAAAAGTTTAATGGCAATGCGTTTCGATCTATCTATCTATCTATCTATCTATCTATCTATCTATCTATCTCTCTATCTATCTATCTATCTATCTATCTATCTATCTATCTATCTATCTATATATATATATATGTTTATATTACCTACTGGCAGTTGCCAGTAAGCAGTTATAGTTAGGACCATGTTTCCATAGACAAAAGCATTTCCTGACTCACCTATATCGTTGCCACCATTTGATGAATCTTTGAATCTTCACGAAATTGGAAAGTTTAGGGGTGATCCATCAAGCGGGGACCAAGAAAAAGGGGGGGGGGGGCAACAACTCATGTAAATTGTCATAGTTTTTTTGAACATGACTGCAGCCCGAACCGCTGGACAGAATTACACCAAATTTGGCAGAAATGTAGCTTTCAATATGCAGATTATGCTTTTTGTTATTTGCTGTACATCCATTCAGAAAGTTTAAGCGAAATTAAAGGCAAATAAATTTTTATAACTAGAGCCGCAGATCCGTTGTGACATTTTCATGATTATCGCAGCAAATTCCCAAATGCGAGCACCAACAGGAATGCTGTGCTTGGCTGCCCGCAACCTGACCAGAAAGTTGCGGCTGCCATTTTAGGTCCCCAAGGCTCACAAATAAAATGAAAAGTGGTATAAGGGTCAGGGTGGAGGTACTTTGACTCCAGGGCTGGAATATAGGGGTATTTGAGGGTTAAATTATGAATTTAAAATCACAATGTGCGATATTCATGAATACATTGTGATGCTCAGCGTGGGCCCCCTGTGTAACATTGCGACGAATTTGCGACTATCATGAAAAGAAAAAAAAAATTCTAAGACTGATTCATTCACTAATTTATTGACTCATAGTATCACTCAGACACTCATGCAGCTACTGACTGAGACACTCACACACCTACTAACAGACCCACACAGACACTCATGCACCCACTCACATACCCACTCAGACTTTTAGCACCCACTCACAGACCTACTCAGACCCTCAAATACCCACTCACAGACCCACTCAGACCCTCACATGACCACTCATAGACCCACTCAGATACTCATGCACCCACTCACAGACCCACTCAGACACTGATGCACTCACTCAAAGACCCACTCACACGTCACACATCCACTCAGAGAACCACTCAGACCTTGTCACACTGACTCTCACACCCAGACAGCCACTCTCACCCCAGAGACATCCCCTCGCACCTATTCTCACATATATCTATATCTATATATATAAATATATATATATCTATATGAATATATATATATATATATACGCACATATATAGATATATATATATATATATATATATACACATATATATGTATATCTAAATATATATATGTTTTTTCAATGAATAAATATATATATATATATATGTATGTATATAGATATATTTGCCACACACACACACACACACACATATATATATATATATATATATATGTGCATATTTATTTGGAAGCATATATTTATATATATATCTATATATATATATATATCTATAGCTACATATATGTATCTATATAGATACATACATATATATATATATATATATTTATATATAGAAATATATATATGTGCCAAATATATATATATATATATATATATATATATATATATATATATATATATGTTCACTATAACTCTATAGTTTTTGGTTAGGTTTCAGAACCTAACTATAACCTCCCTGTGACCTTTGTTTTTTTCAGTGAATATATATATATATATATGACTGTGATCAAGACCAGTAGGTCGAAACGCGTCGGTGGTGAAGGATGGTGATTTAATCTTGACTGCAATAAAAAGAAATAACTTCCTCCTGGAGTGCGGTGGTGAAGTTGCTTATATATATATATATATTTGGCACACACACACACACACACACACACATATATGTGGCACATATTTATTTATATAAATACACACACACACACATATCTATGTATATATATGTATATATCTATATATATCTATATATGTATATATGTATGCACACACACACACACACATATATATATAAATATATACATATATATGTCTGTATATAAATATATATATGTGCCAAATATATATATATATATATATATATATATATATATATATATATATATATATATATACATATATATAGGTATATATATATTTATATATATATATATATGTGTGTGTGTGCCAAATATATATATATATATTCACTGAAAAAAAACAAAGTTCACAGGGAGGTTATAGTTAGGCTCTGAAACCTAACCAAAAACTATAGAAATTTAGCAGTTATAGTTTTTTCAAGTAACTATAACTCGCATCCTACGGTAACTATAACTCGTGAACCCGCCATGCAGAGTTCTCTCTTCAATAATTTGACTGCTAATGTTTCTTGGATGTTCTTAAATGATGTTATAAAAATTGTCACCAGTGCTGCAGTATCTGGGGTAATTAGCAGTACATGGCGAAGGTTCAAATTATAATTACCTTAGAGCTCAATTTATAGTTACTAAAATAACTCTAACCATAACTGCTGCATTTCTGTAGTTTTGTGTGAGTAAATTCAGAACCTAACTACAATTTCCCTATAAAATTTGTTTTTTTCAGTGAATTTCTATCTTTTTTTTAACATAAAGTAATATTAATTACCTGCGGTCAGGCCTTGCAGCCAACTCTCTGCAACCACCCATCCCTGTGCCACTTGGAATGAGAAATGTTCTTACAAATTGAAAAAAAAACATTGTATTTGAACCCTCAATCTTCTGTGTGAGGGTCGAAGAAATTAAGCACTAGATCACAAGTGACTCTTTACTGTGCAGTGTCTAGACATCTCTATGATATTTGATCCAAAGAATGTGATGGAAAAAAGCTGTAAATGTTCTATCACCAGGAATGCTTAACAGTCAAACCACGAGTAAATAAACAGATAAACTCCCATGCTATACCAGGATTTGAATATTCAACCTACTGAGTGATAGCCCAAGAGCTTTGGCAGTAGGCTAGAGGTGACTCTGTTTAGCTGTGCATCAAAAGTTAACTATAACATTCCAACCAAACATCTTGCTAGTGTGACGCTTTGACGTCACTGTGTGGAGAGATCATTGCAAAAATAACCTCTCGCTCTCTCTCTTACATCCCTATATGGAATGGAAGAGAGAGACAGCAAAAGTGAGAGGACTGCGGGGGAGCCACAAGCTCCCGCAGTCCTAGCCAGCTCCCGCATCCTGCAGGAGCTGGCATTGCTCATGTGCGCAGGAAGCTGCTTCAAACAGCTGCCCCCTAAGTGTGTGAGCAATGTTTTCCTTTCTTTCCCTGTTGGCATGTTAGTGGGCAGGGAAAGAGATGAAATCTCCGCTATCAGTAACCAAGGGCATTTTGACTTTGACACCTCCCGCTTGCTGAAAACAGTGTGTTTTCTTTTGTTTGGTGGGAGTTCTCAGCTCCGCCAAGCAAAAGCAAACAGTTACCTGCAAGGATGAGCACCTAGGGAGGTAGCAGGAGCCGGCCCTTGGGGTTGTGAGGCCCCAGGGCATGTATGGCCCCAAGATGGGGGCAGCACGACTCCTCTCCATGTTTTCAATTTTGCCCCAGCGAGGTGGTTGTCCCTGGGGCAGGGGGTCCCCGCAGACTCCCTCTTCTTTACATATTTATCCCCAGGGAGGTGGCGGTCCCCAAGGATCAAGGGGGTCCAAACAGCCCCAATCTAATTCACTACATTTGGCCCCAGGGAAGTGGTTGTCCCTGGGGGAACCACACCCCCCACACATTTAATTATTGTAGCCCCAGGGAGGTGGTGGTCCCCAGGGCCTGGGGGTCCATGGGCCCCTTGTATTTATTTTCTATTACTTGCCCTGGGGAGGTGGTGGTCCCCGAGGCATGGGGGGTCTCAGCAGCCTCCTGCAAATTATAATACTGTAGCCCAGCGGAGGTTGTGGTCCCGGAGCTTCAGTAAGCTCTAGTGGGGTGGTCCCTGCACACCTCCTATATTTTTAGAATGGCCTCGGGACCTAGCCCACCCAGGGACCAAATAAAAAGCAGGAGATCGTCCTTACTTTTTTTAAAAATCCATGGCAAAATTCATGAATATTTGTGAATTTTGCAGTGAATTAAAACAAAATGCTTTTTACCCCTGGCAGGGATTCCAAGGGGATTCCTGGACCAAGGCTAGGGGCTCAAGGTATCCTTACCCCTTTTTTTTTTTTGGGCGGGGGGGACTTGGCTGAAGCTGAGTCCCAAAATGGCTACCAACACTCCCTGGTTGAAGTGTTGGCAGCCAATAAAATCTCAGCACGATATCGGGACTATCTGCAAAGTTATTGCGACCCTAGATATACAAATTTGGATTTCCTTTTATATCTCGAAAACTAATGAACAGATTTACACCAAATAATACAAAAGGTGATCTGCGGACCAAAAGCTACCTTTCTGCCAAACTCAGTGTAATTCCGTCCAGCGGTTTGGGCTGCAGGCTTGTCTAAAGAGTCAATGGGAATTAACATGGGAAATACACTTTTTTGACCCCCACTTGACAGATCACCCGAAACTTTCCAAGCACAACAAGACCCAACTTGATATTTTTTGGGAAAATTTTGTGAAGATTTGTCAAACCGTGCCAAAGATGTAGGCAAGTTGAACACCACTTTTGAAATGGAAACTAGGTCTTAACTATAACTACCTAATGGCGACTGCTAGTTGGTAACATAAATAATCTATATTGCGTAGCAGTGGTTGAATTAACGTAAAGTAATTACAATTATTTTACTTTAAAAAAATCATTGAAATTCACTGAAAAACACAGAGGTTACAGGGATGATATAGTTAGAAAATAGAATTTACAAATAAATAGAAAGTCACTTAAAAAAACAAAGGTTACAGGGACGTTCAAATTAGGCTCACATTTCAAACGTACAAAACCATAGAAATTCATCTGTTATAGTTAGAGTTGTTTCAAGTAACTATAATTTACGCCCTAGGGTAACTATTACATGCGTCTTCACCATACACTGCTAAATACCCCAGACATTACAGCAATCATGGCATGCTTAACAACATCATTAAAAATATCAATGTAACATTAGCAGTAGAATTAGTAAAGAGAAAACTGTGGTCACATAGCTTTATCACTAGGATTTCCTTTTACAAATCTGAATGGAAGTGAGACTATAACTCCCAGAATGCTCTGTGTTATGTGTAA